>NC_142572.1:16636000-17921500 GCF_041283825.1 Pyrus communis
CAAAGATATTATAGACTTCTACTTAAATCAATGTCCTAAAATCTTCCCCCAAAACACGTAATGCATGCTTAATTAATGACACGTTAATTATGTCCACTTAATTAATTTTTTATATTTTGGATATTCATAATAATTTTTGCGCTAATGGTTTAAACGACAGTTGGCCAATTTTTCCTAATACGACAAAGATTATCAAAGCTCTAGCAGGACCAAAATACAATGGCAAGTATTTGCATCGCTTGATTAGGGAAAGGCTGGGCAACAAAAAACTGCACGACACATTGACTAATGTTGTAATTCCCACATTTGACATCAAGAATCTCCATACAACTATCTTCTCCAAGTTTAAGGTAATTCACTGTCTTTCTAATATATTAACTAATTCGAATAATTTTAGTATATTCCAGAATATCCTATACTTCAAATTATTCTAAAATTTGTTCACGTCTAAAAATTATTTAAGCAAATTACTCATATATGTTGTAATATAATATGATGTGCTTATTTTTGTTGGCAGGTGAAAAAGAAGCCATCATACGATGCCTTACTCTCTGACATATGCATTGGAACCTCAGCGGCACCAACTTATCTTCCAGCTCATTATTTTGAAACCAAGAACGCTGCAGGCAGAACTAGGGAATTCAACCTTATAGATGGTGGCGTGGCTGCAAATAATCCGGTATATGTGATAGGAGGAGTTATATTACCAGATTGTCAATTTATACCATTGATTTTAAAAGTAAACTTCGGGATTATAAAAAATTAACTTAAACACTTAAAACACTTTTGTCCTTGCAGACTTTACTTGCTGTTTGTGAAGTTACAAACGAAATAAGGAAGGTGAATCCAGACATCTTTCCTGCGAAACCTATGGACTATGGGAGATTTCTAGTGATATCATTAGGAACTGGTTCATCAAAAGCTGAAATGAAATACCATGCACCCTCTACAGCTAAATGGGGCCTGTTGAATTGGTTAACCAGCGGTGGCTCCACCCCTATCATTAATGTTTTCAGTCAAGCAAGCAACGATATGGTTGATCTTCACCTTTCTGCAATTTTCCAAGCCCTTCATTCTGAAGAAAATTATCTTAGAATTCAGGTACTGAACTCATCATCCGAAATGCATTTTATCCATAGATTCATCAGTATAACTCTTTTTAGAATAATGTTGTTTAGACACAAAAAACTGACATCATTTCTGATACCAAATGTAGGATGATACCCTTCGTGGGACAATAGCTTCTGTGGATATAGCCACAAAGAAGAATTTGACCAATCTTGTAAAAGTTGGAGAAGGGCTATTGAAAAAACCAGTTTCTCGGGTTAATTTAGACAGTGGCAGGTTTGAGGCTACTAAGCATGAGACAAATGCAGAGGCTCTTACAAGGTAAAATATTTATCATTAAACCAACTGATTTATATGTGTAATTGGTGAGTAGTAAAAAATTGTAACTTAATTACTATAATTTTCAGGTTTGCTAAACTACTGTCGGAAGAGAAGAAGAGGCGCCAAGCAGGGTCAACCAACGAGCATGCTGAAAATACTTACTGATTAATTGTTACCCTAAGACGATGACAAGTCATTATTCTTTAAATTATACTGTTTTGAAATGTAAATTGTAATAAACTATGGATAGTTCAAGGGTATGGGGGCAAATGGCTACCATATACTCCATAAATTATACTGTTTGGAAACGTAAATTGTAATAAATTATGGATAATTCAAGGGTATGGGGGCAAATGGCAACCATATACTCCATCTATTAATATTTGTTTGTGTTCTAATCAATCCCCGTTGGGATATCACTGTAATAGATCTTTGTGTCTGTAATCGATATATTCATTCTTTTGTTAATTTGTTGGTTGTTGGATACTCAATAAAATTAGGCTTTCATTTTAAAAACACGGTATTACAGTGCTACACAGTTCTTCATCATGGTGTACGCAAGAGTATTAGAGTATACAATTACAAGAAGCAGCCATCCTATTCAGGCAGCATTATGTATATATTTGGAGGATATTAAATCGAATATGCAGAGTGAAATGATGAGATTTTGGATTAATTTCTCAACTCTCACATACTGATAACATGTATCACAGTACGTATCAATGGAAGAAAATGCAGAAAACTAAAGAGAATGTATGAGAGAGAATTGAGAGAATCAAGCTTCTGAGATTTCTTAGATGATTCCATCAGTCACAATACAAGCCGTATATATAGCTACTAGTAGTAGTAGCAGCAGCAGCTCAGCATGCAAGCTAGCACCATAACCACCTAACTTCCTAACTAATGATGTGGCGCTGATGTATTACATTTCTTAATTGCCAAAGATGATGATGTGGCAGCATTATCACAGTCTTCATCCCCCCTCAATCTTAGCTAGGATTTTGCATCTTAAGATTGTAACAATGCTTGATAAAAGAAGGACTATGTGAACCTTTAGTTAATACATTCGCAATTTACTCTTCAGTTGGTATGTATTGGATTTGTAAATCTCCTTGCTGCACTCTCTCTCTTACAAAATGATAGTATGTATCAAGGTGTTTAATCCTTGAATGGAACACTGGATTTTCACTTAACGCAATAGCAGACATATTGTCACAGTGAATAACAGGTGGACTATGAACAAACACCTTTAAATCCTTCAATATATTCCTTGTCCAGGCTATATCAGCTGCAGTGTGTGCAAAAGCTTTGTATTCGGCTTCAGTTGAACTTTGAGAAACTGAGCTTTATTTCTTTGATTGCCACAAAATTAGATTATTGCCCAAGTGAACCACATATCATGTGATTGATCTTCAAGTATTCAAATCCGCAGCCCAATCCGAATCTGAGAATGCATTGACTAAAGTAACCGTATCTACATTAAAACTGATTCCAGTGTTGATTGTCCCTTGGAGGTACCTTAGGATCCTTTTTAACAACTCCAAAATGTATATTAGTTGGTGTACACATGAACTGACATACAATATTTACTGCAAATGCAATATCGGGCCTAGTAAAGGTTAGATATTGTAATGAACCAACTAAACTTCTATACATTGATGGATCTGTGAGTAACTCTCCTTCTATTTGCAGCATTTGATGATGTGGCTTACACGGGGTATTTGCAGGTTTACAAGAGTCCATTCCTGCCTTGTGGATTAAATCCTTGACATACTTGGACTGGGTTACAAATATGTCTCCATTACTTTGATATTGGACCTGCAATCCCAGAAAATAAGTAAGCTTTCCCATATCCTTCAACTCAAAGACTTCAGATAATTCTTGCACCACTTTTTAAACTTTTGTAGCATTCGAACTAGTCAAAATAATATCATCCACATATAATAATAGGACGATAATATCTTATCCATCTTGTTTAATGAAGAGACTAGTATCTAAGGTTGAAGCTTTAAAACCCAAAATTGTCAAATAGCTAGTGGATTTCGAATTCCAGGCTCTTGGTGCCTGTTTCAATCCATATAAGGACTAAATCAACTTACAAACATGAGAGGGATATGATGGATCAACAAAGCCTTGAGACTACTTCATGTATACCTCTTCTTGCAAATCTCCACGCAGAAATGCATTTTTAATGTCCAATTGTCTAAGACTCTAATGATTGATAGCCACCAAAGCTAGGATGATTCTCACAGTGGTATGCCTTACAACTAGACTAAAAGTATCCAGGTAATCAATGCCATGTTCTTGAGAAAAACCCTGACCTACCAACCTTGCTTTATACCTTGACACACTGCCATCTAGATTCTTCTTAACCTTGTACATTCATTTACTCCCTACAATTGCTCTATCTTAAGGTGGTAGAACTAAAACCCATGTCCCTTAAGCTTTAAGAGAGTCATACTCTTCTTGCATTGTTGTTTGCCATTATGGTATAGTTGCTGCTTTTCGAAATATTGCAGGTTCAAGTACATCAGAAATTTCAGAAACAAATGAATACCCACCAATGAATGGTTCTTCATCTGTAATTTGCAAAGATTGTAACTCAAGACAAGCTACAACCAGTGCAGCATAATTTCTTCTTTCAATTGCTCCATTCTTTAGTCTAGTGAGCATTAAATGAGTTGAAGTGACAGGTTGCTGAATTGCATCAGAAAGAGACAAATTTGAAGACATACCTCAAGTTAAGATTTTGAATGGACAGGCAATACAGATATTGTACCAAAGTGATGGTGTAATAAGGAGAGATGCTGTGAAGATATTAATGATGTGATATCATTGCTCTTGTGCAACACTCCAGAACTATCAAATCCTTCTGTGTTTTGAACTGTTTCATGAATATCAGGACTATCAGAACCTGCACTTACATCACCAGTTGTGATAGATACTGAGTTGAGGTCTCGAAAATTGTGTTGAAGTTGTGCAGAAGTGGATGATCTAACACCTGGAACTTGTAAATGTGTTAGAATTGGGGGTTGTAATGACCTTTGCACTACACTTGAGGTCTTCTATGTTGAAACATGCTTGAAAGCATATATGTCTTCATCTTGAATTACATGTCTGGACAAAATAACCCTTCTGGTCTTTTTGTCATAACATATTACTCCTTTATAACCATGTGCAAAACCAAGAAATGTACACTGAGTTGATCGTGGTTCCAATTTATTATGATTGAATGATCTCAGTAATGGATAGACTGCATGCCAAATACCTTAAGATTCTTAATGTCAGATGGTCTAAAACACAATCTGATATGGAGATTTCATGTGTAAGCCTCTACTTGGCATTCGATTGATCAGAAAAGCTGCATGAGAACATGCATGATAGCAAACGAATATGTAGTTGTGCATCTGACATCAAATTGTAGCTGTCTCAACTACATGCCTGTTTTTCTTCTCAGTAACTCTATTATGGTGGGGAGTGTGAGGACAGGAAACATGGTGTATAATACCCTTTGCATCCAAAAATTCTTTAAACAAATTACACATATACTCTCATCCGCCATCAGATTGTAAAATTTTGATTGACACTTGAAACTGGTTCAAAACAAAGGCATGGAACTTGGTAAAAATTAAGAAAGCATCTAATTTATTCACCATTGGAAATATCCGTACAAACCTAGAACAATCATCAACAAAGGTAATGTAATACCTATAACCTTCCACATATTTCACAGGTGAAGGCCCCCATACATCTGAATGGATTCTCTCAAAAATAATAGTAAACCTATCTTGCTTTATATGAAATGGCAGCCTACTCATTTTTCCTTGAATACAAGAAGTACACATGGATTGACATGGATCTATACTATTTGACAACTCATTATTCTACAGCATCATACTAAGAACTTCTTCATATGGATGTCCTAACCTTTTATGCCAAATTGCAGCTTTAATCTTCTTACAAAAAAATGCAGCACACTTTCCCATTCTTGTAACACCAGACTTTAACAACATTGTAATTGGTATCTTGAACAGCTCCCCATCATCACTATTTCCTTGGTAAAATATGCTTCGAGTTGCCTTGTCATGTACAAAGAATATCAGATTCTATCGTTTTAGTAGAGTTTTATTGAATGGCCTCTATTTGTGTTTAGGTGAGTCGGTGGGAAGTGACATCGTCTTCTCTAGTTTGAGCAGCTCCCCGGGAACAAAATATATGTGAGTGGACCCCTTCTTTAATTGCATGTTTTTATAAAATATTAGGCTTGCATGCATTGCATATTTCATGAATTGAATATGTTTATTATGTTTCATGGATTTTCATACTTATGGTTTACGGAGAATTTATGATTTATTTAAATTGCTTTTACGAAATATTTATGATTTATCAAATTTACGTTTTACTAAGGGTTATGAATTATTGGCTTTTCGTATATGGAATTCTATGGATTTACGAAAATGATTTATCATGGATTTATGAGATGAAGCCTTGAGCTTTTGAGCTCCAGATTTGATATGAGATTTTTGAGATACATTTTCGATGCTTATATAGTGGGTTATCATATAACACATACACAAAACCGAGTATGTAGACGTCTATAACCATTGGACATAGTTGATGATATTTATGACATACTCCCAGCTTCACTAGCCCGGGGCTAGTGTCAGTGTGTAAATGTTTCTTCTCTGGCATAACCCAGAGTCATACAGCTTCACCTTTAGGCGATAGACCCTATATTTCTTCTCTGGCGTAAGCCGCGTAACCCAGAGTCGTAGAGCTTCACCTTCAAGTGATGGACCCTATATTTCTTCTCTAGCGTAACCCAAAGTTGTACTGCTTCACCTTCAGGTGATGGATCCACTACATATATATATATATATATATATATATTTGTTTCTTCTCTGGCGTAACCCAGAGTCGTACAGCTTCACCTTCGAGTGATGGACCCACTACATATACATACATATACATATATATATATATATACATACATATACATATATATATATATGTTTCTTCTCTAGCGTAACCCAAAGTCGTACAGCTTCACCTTCAGGTGATGGACCCTATATTTCTTCACTTGTGTATCCCAGTGTCGTACAACTTCACCTTCGGGTGATGGTTATGCCTTCGAGTCACTATGATACCCCTAGTTGAGTACATCAATGATGTGATTTACGGATGTTTTACAGATTTGCCTTCGGGCGACTATATTACCTTTACTGAGCACTAGTGCTTTGGATTCTACATACTTGTTTTACAAATGACTATATTACCTTTACTGAGCACTAGTGCTTTGGATTCTACATACTTGTTTTACAAATGTTTTTCATGGCATGCTAGAGTTTTCAGAAAACCTATTATGTCATACTATACATATGTGTTTTCAAAATAGGTGGGGTTAGTATGTTTAGAAAGAAAATGGTTTTCTTATTATTAGTATTATTATTATAAACTTTGGTCCACTCATCCTTTGTTTTACGCCCCCTTTAGGAGTTAGAATCAAGGCACACGATCTCGGCGTTAGGGCACTTACGCATAGGCATCTTCGAGTCTTCTCTGTGTAGGACTCATTCCTTTGTTCATATCTTTTTATAATAATTCTTTCACATTATTCTTGATTAGTTGTATGCACACGTTAATGGCATTTTTCTTTATAATTACATATTTTCTTTGTAGGCATGTTTAAAATGGCTTCGTTACCCTTGGGTGTCAGCCAGCATGTACCCATCCAGGTATTAGAGGGATATTGGGATCGGGGCTTGTCAATCAAGATTTAGATGGATCCCTATCTTTTATCTCTAGACTCGTGGCCACACTATATTTATTACTTGGATCTAGACTTTGTAATTTCATTGGACAATTTTTCTGAAATTAAACGCTGCCTAGGCTTTTGGACATGCTGAATTTAGAAATGTTGCCTAGGGTTTTGGATAGGCTGAATTTAGAAATGTTGCCTAGGGCAATATGGAGAGAATAAATAAAATGATATAAACTATTTTTCTAATCAATTTAATTCTTAATTTTTCACGTATTGAATTACAAATGCAAAGTATAATATGAAATTTATATAACTCATTAATTTTCATGTGTTTGCAAACACAAAGAGAAGTCATAAATTAGAAATGCTCATGTTTATGTGTTAGTAAATACATAAAAGTCAAGAATTGAAATGATTCTACTACCCAAACGTTTACTGACTTCATGGATCGAAATCAAAACTAGGTTCGATTACTGTAACAAAATAATTTATAGAATTTTTTCAACTATTTACTAGTAAAATTTTCAAAAGAAAAATATTACTTTGATAATAATACCATTATAATTTCTTTAAAATATTATTTGCTATATATTTGGTTGAGACTTGAAGACATTGCTGGAAGTTCCAGAAGCACAGAACTCAAGTCTTATAAGTGAGCTGCCATAACCAAACCATAAGCCACGTAAGGACAGGAAGCCCCTTATCGATATGTACAACTTGCCACTAGAACTTGACCACAAATTATTAATGTTTAGGCCAAAAGTTTACTACGTCTTATGGTCAGCACTTAAATATTATCTCTAAATTAACAAGAGTCTTTCGATTGTCGATTCGCGATCTTTAGGGACGCAAATTTGTCGACCAGTTGCATTGTTGATCGTGGCATGTGTGGCTCATGAATTTTTTAACCCATTTGCTGCTAAGTTATTACAATGCAAATGTTATATGATAATGCATGTTTTTTGTTGAGAGGGGACAGGAGGTCAAAGAAGCAGGGGATTCATATTCTGTGATAAGCTGACCTCCCACGTTGCATCGCTTCTTTTACGAAGGCTTTCAATTTCACTGTTACGTATCATATATCAATCCCTAATGTATTATCAATTAAAAACGCTAGATATTGTAAAAGAGTTATGATATCCATAACTCCTTTGTACTTCTCATATATTCTTTTAATTTTCCGTCATCGAATTAGATAAATTAAAGAAAATTAAAAGATAAAAATTAATAAAAATTGTCCGAAAATTTAAAAAATGTATAAATAACACACCCGATTATAAAATAAATCTCCCCTTATCTTTTGTTGGATTATCAAACTAATTAGTCAAATTTATATTTTGTATTACGTTGTTTGACTTCCCCACTTGATCCGATTGGGAATCTGAATTGGTCTTAAGCAGCACGTGCTCCTAAACTCACTGTCATAGTAGAGCATTTATATATCTTATTGTTTTTTCATTAAGGGAGAGGAGCTGATAGTTTTGTCATAATAGTTCACTTTTTTGGAAGTCGAGAAGACTTACAGAATCATTTCAGCATCTCTTTAGTCACCAGACAATAGTGTGATCTAGAAGTTCCAGAAAATCAAATCCAGGAAGTGCTGCGTGAAATACAGACTTGAAATTCGTCTCCAATCACTGAGTCATCCCATAGAGGTTTTATCTTTTTGTTTTTTTAATTTACTATTACTATTATTAAGGGGAATGGAGAGAGTTCAAAACAATTAAAATAATTTAGGAGAAAGAAGAAATTTCAAACCGAACGCATATATAAAAGGCCAACACCATATCTACTAAGATATTAGACCATGTACTAGAGCATTTATCTAAACAATTAAATCAAATGAAAAAAAATCGATAATATAGATACAGTAATACAATTGGAATAATTTGGTGGAGTGATTTTTTTTCCTAGTGTAATCATCAAATTCTTATGTGGCATTATTATTCCACCTGTAATATAACAAAATTTATTTATATATGTATCGATACTATGTTTAAATCCATAAAGTGTCATCCCAGTCATCCACCCATACAAATCGAAAGAGGTTTAAAATTGCCATCTCTGAGTTAACTCAGTAATAATTCAGTATCAATATTCTTGCATTTGTTAACATATTCTTCCCTTAAAACTATCTAGTTGCAGTTTGGGTGCTTTCTCAATCCCCTTGTACATCATCCTAAGACTACGATACTACTACAAGGGCTTCCAAAATCTGAAAGACTAGGAAAATCCACGATTCTTGCGCAGAAGCTGCTTCTTGTGCTCAGCGCAGCCTTACGGAAGAAAAGTATACAAGACGCTCTAGATAAGTGATGCAATGGTGTTCATCTCCAGCTCGTAGAGTTAAGCCTGTCGAAAAATCACCTTCTACACAAAAATGAGTCCACCCTAGACCAATGCTACCTGATAACAGAACAGAAAACCATTGCTAGCGATCACTGCTGTGACACAAATGCACCAGAAAATGCACGGATGAATTTAGCAACCAATGTTTGAAAGCAGAGGTATTAATATCTGAGAAATTCAAAAAAAGAAAGGAGAAAATAAATTTAGACATTCTTAACGATAAGGGATCTCCCGAGCAGTTTGATTCAGATTACTTGGGCTCTAGGATGATCCAACGAACTGTCTGCCCCAAATACCGAAATGATTTTGTTGTTTCTTTTAAGCGTTTGTTTTTGTCATCTCGAGTCCAATGCTGTACTCACAAAACAAAAATTTCCAACTTCTAAGTACTAAGAAGTAAACACAACTAGAAACTCAACCAAATGAGACCATATACAAATAGTTTCTCAGGCATTAACCTCTCCAAGCTTGTTGACCTTCTCACGAACACCTTTCAACAACTCCTGCACGTCCCCTTCCCATGTGTAAAACCCCAACTCCCTTCCTTCCAGCAACTTCTCAGATACCTGAAATTCACGAATCCCAGTTTGCAGAATGCAAAAGTAGTTACTAGTCAGTTGATTCCGTACTGTAAAAAAGCACTAGAAAAAACCTCATCTTTCCACACAAAGATCAAAACTTTCATGCTTCAACGAAATGGGCTGAAAGTTGGAGACCTTCTACTCTACATCAATGCATTGTATTTTAAGCGGCTTAGTCTTAGAGTCGCACACTAAATTCCGTCACATTTCCCCCCGCAAATTCAATAATGTATGTCATACGCTGATGTACTCTAGAATTTACGCAACTTCAGCAACACCGCCTCAGAATTCAGAACAATTAACATAAATTTCAAGACTGAGAATCATTTAGGCAAGATTAAAGAATCCCGAAAACTCGAAAAGTACCTGCCTTGCAATGACCTGCCCACCAGCTATATGCGAAATGTAGATATTGTAGAAGTGGCAGAGGAACAATGGAGCAGAACGTGCAGAGAGCCCCTCCAAATACTTGGCATAAGAAACTCCTGGATTGCTGGGTCCAAACATTTCCTAATTCGAAAAATTCAACGGAATTCAAGAGAAGAATGGAGAAAGCTTACCTTCTTAGACGGATGAGGCTGGCAGGAGAAAATGAACCTAAAGAGATTGGGAACGGCGCCGGGCCTGCCAAGCACGGGGGCGGACACATTAGGATCGGAGATCAAGAAGGCGAGAGCTCTAGCCGACTCGGCCTGGCTCCCACACCCATCCCTAGGGACAGCCACCGACTCGAGCAGCCAATCGACAACGGCGCCACCTCCAGCCCCAACAAGGGCGACCCTTCGGCTGGCATTGGCGGCGGCAATATCGGCAAGGAATGCAGCGACCCGGAGCTCGAAGCCGGAGCGGACCTCGTGGTTGGCAGAGGACAAGATGGGGCTGAGAGAGTGCCAGAGAACGGAGGCGCCGACGCCGGTCTGTTTAGCGTGGTGGAGAAGCTTCCTGAACGACTTGGTGGATTTGAGGACGGCATGTCGTACTCCGTTATGTACAGGATTCAACGACTTGTCGTAGCAGTCCGTCCAAACGACGACGAACAAGGCGATCAGGGCGGAGGCGAGGGTGCCGGAGAGCGCGATAGCGGCGGCGCGAGCGAGAGAGGAAGCGCCAGGGACAGAATACAGAGGGTTTAAGCGGCGGTGTAGAACAGAGGGAGGATGGGGGACTTGGTCAGAATTCTTGAAATTGTTGGGGGGCTCGTCGGGGTTTCTGGAAGTGGAAGAGGAAAATAAGCGGGCGGGATTGTGATGACGGTGGTGGTGGGGGAAGAGGTGGTGGCAGTAGCGGCGGGTTGTGTAACAGAGGCGGAGCAACATTTGGGGAATTGGAGATTGTATGGAGAGTTTCGCTACTGCACATGAGCCACATGCACATCAGTTGAACAAATCAAATTTAGCGACTCGTTTTCATTTAAAAAAAAAAAAAATGGAAGGTCGTGATTTGTTTAAATCAACCGATGCGCAAGGAATGCGCATGTGGCTCACCTGTGGAGGGAAGTTCTCTTATTGTATGCTTAATTAGAATAAGAAGAAATTAGAATGAGTAGTCATTGGATTAAGAAAGGAAACATAATGAACACTAGCAACCGGTACAGGCGTTATTCGTGTGCAATTTAATTTTCTTTCCATTATGGTATGAGTTACATGAACTTATGAAAAATAATTACTAACATTAGTAAAATAAAACCAAACTTATGAGTTAGGCAATACTTTCAAAATTTTATAATAATTTGTTAAGATATTATTACATGCAACACTAAAATTATCACTAACTTCAATTGGATGAGGATCCTCTTTGTGGGGATCATAGGGATCCTCGCATCATAGTCGTTTGTCATATTATTACTTGCAACACTAAAATCATCACTAACTTTAGTACTTCGGATAAGGATCCTCTTTGTGGGGATCCTAGGGATCCTCACATCATAGCCGTTCATCGTACATCATGTGGTCAACTTTCGTCAGATATTATTTGTGTTTAATTTTTAAATAAAAAAAGTCAAATAATTTCTGACTGCACGATGTACGATGAATGGGTAAGATGTAAGAATTTCTAGAATCCCCACAATTTGGATCCGGATAGGATCCAAATCCTAGTACATCTCCCAAAAGTTGTATAATATGGAACTCTACTTGGATGAAACCAAACCCAACAAAGGGTAAAAACAATCGAATGCAACAAAATAAGTAATCGAGGAGTGATAAATCATGATTAACATATGTATTTCAATGACGCATCTAACGAATTGCAAGAGATTTTTAATGCGTAAAAATTTCTTCCTCCAATCTTGCATAAGATGTAGAGACTAAATAATGAGGCTCATACCTTCAGAACACTGGATGCCGATTCATGGTGCGAGGTGCTCCAGTCTAGGGTTCATGGGTCAAAGAGGCAGGGGGCGGCGATAAAAGGGTCATGGGGGAAAACGCAGAGGATGTGGGAGAAGTTTTTGGGTGGTAGGTCTGGCAGAGGGCAATTAGGGTTTTGGAGGAGAGGAAGAGCCTACATAATTTGCAGGTGGGTTAGAGACAAGTGAGGTGGGCGATTATGTTATTATTACATGGTTATGAGGTTTGCATACAAAAATAATTTGTGGTTTGTAATTACTAAATTGCTTATATTTTTTTTTAATTTCTTTTCAATTTTAATTAGAAGGTTAGTGTCACATCCTGACTCGGACCCCCACCACATCCCG
This sequence comes from Pyrus communis, assembly GCF_041283825.1. Classification (NCBI taxonomy): domain Eukaryota; kingdom Viridiplantae; phylum Streptophyta; class Magnoliopsida; order Rosales; family Rosaceae; genus Pyrus; species Pyrus communis. The sequence goes on from NC_142572.1 coordinate 16,648,776, forward strand.
GGCACGACTCTACCGTAGCACGATATTGTCCGTTTTGAACCCCTACCGCACCCTCACGGTTTTATTTCTGGGAACTCACACGAGAACTTTCCAGTGGGTCACCCATCATGGAAGTGCTCTTGTGCGCTACTCGCTTAACTTCGGAGTTCTCATGGAACCCAAAGCCAGTGAGCTCCTAAAAGGCCTCGTGCTAGGTAGAGATGAGAATATACATATAAGGCTTACATGATCCACTCCCCTGGACGATGTGGGATGTTACAGTTAGAATGGTAATTTCATAGAAATTTAATTGACAACTAGAATTCTATTAATATAGTTTTAGACCAGGCTTGTTTTACTTACAAAAAATAAATTTGTAAGAAATTGATATCATTCATATTCTTATGTTTGCTAGAACCAAAAGAATGGAAAACATAAATGCATCTGGGTATTCTCGTACCTGAAAAGTGAAAAAAATTCAATGAGAAATGAGATTAACATACCAAATTCTCCGTATCCTTATTCCGATAACTTGGTAAGTAAACATGCCCAAATAAATAGGCCTGTCCCAAGTGTTTACCATCAAGAATCGAATGAAAAAAAAAACCTGAACTCTAATAAAGTGTTAACGTATTCGGAATTAAAATTGAAAATTATTATTGGCATTCCAAAAATTTCATTTTGCATTTTAAACTTTATATAATTAGAAATAAAACTACATTTATGAGGAGTATAAATAAGATTTTTTGAATGCTAATAACAGTTCTTTTAAAATAATTAATTATTAAAACACATCAGTATAAAAATAAATTACCTTTCATCATTCAAAATTGAGAAGGCAATTTGGTGTAAATTAAAATTTGAAATCTGTTCATGCTTTTTTCAGTTTTGCCTCCCACATTAGAGCTATCCTACCTGTTGGCGATGACAAGCAATCACTTTTACTATTCACTCTAAAAAGGCTCTGGCGGCCCAAAAATCAATCTCGTATTATCCTTTCATACTTTACTATTAACTCTGAAAAGGCCAACTTATGGAGTAAATTAAGTGGTAATTTCGAAAAGAATACTTAGTCTATCAATCACGTATTATTCTTATGTGTAAGTTGAGAACAGGATTAGTGTGATGAGTAGTGTGCATCAGTCTATTCAAAATGTAACAAATACTTAGGTCTACCTTAAGACAGATAATTATCTATTAGATAATGTTGGATAATATAAAGGGAGTTTTAACGAAAAGCCCACAATACTATTCACTTTAACAAAAAAACTACATTTTTACACTAAAAAGTCAATCCTGGTATTATTCACTTTACCCTATATTTTGTCCTTGTCATTAAAACTCAAAGTTTTCAAGCCCTTTTCATTAGTTTTCCTTAATATAAATGATTATGATCATAATACACATGTAAATTCAATCAATTTGATAATATCTAAATGCATCAAACACATTTATCAATAAATAAAGCAGTAAAAAGGAAAAAAGTAAAGAATGATCTGGCTTGTGATATTAAGCGAGGCGTGTTGTCATTGTTCTAAAGCTGTAGACGCCTTTCTACGCGTCGGTTATAACAACTATCTACAACTCCAAAATACAACCCTTGAATCTCACAGAGTGTCTAATGCATAAGCACGATTACGGTAGACGGGGTGCCAAGTAGTGATCAATTGCCCATTGATAATCAAGATGAGTAGGAAGATAATAAGGATTATATATGAGTACTGTTGTAGGGAGAGAAGGAAGACATTTTAATTGTTCTATTAACGTTTTGAGGAGTTTCCCATTTATAAAACTCTATATAACCTTTGGTAAAAGACATGACTTCTCTAATTGATATGACTTTTCATATTTATTATTTAAAATAATAACAAATAAAGTTTTGAATCTTTAAGAAAATAAAACAAATAACCAACAATGCCCCACAAGATTCAAAACTCCATATAAGTGTATAAGACAAAAACATATAGATACTAATGGAAGAAATTTGGGCAACTTGTATACCATGCAATGGGTGTAGGTGTCTTTTAGACTTGAACCTACACTTAGTGTTAACAACTTTCATCTGAAGGAATCATAGTGAACTATGTCTTGAACTAGACTCCTTTTGACCAGATTACTAAATGTAATACATATGGTATCGATAAAAAACTTGGCGCGGGTTAGCGCTATTTATGGCCATGCACTTAATCTTGATTCTCATGAGAGTTATTAGAGAACAGCCCAATCCTCACAGTTGTGGCCTCACAACTACTCTCACTTAGATGAGTTCTCTAAGAGTACATGTGACATGTACCCTACGGGAGATTGCCCGCCTCGAAACTCATTCAGGGTTAATACCCTTCCTAATGTCACATAAAATAGCACTAATGTCATAGGGATGAGAGGAAGAATATCTCATGGATATCTTCATTATAATATGAGTGCTAGAATTAGTCACGCAATATGGATTGTTTCTACCACATTGAACTTCCTTCATGGGATCTCCAATTACAGAAGTTGGGTTTCTTCCTTAGGTGACTCCCTTACGGGATTAAGCACATTCCCCTCAACAATTTTGCATTTAATCTCCACGAGACATGTAGACAAATGACTAACAAGTCATTTTATTATGATTGCCTTCACAAGGTATATATAAGTTTATTGGTCATATATTTGCTCGTCAATGCTTTTAAACCTGCACGTTATAACTAACTGCAAGCTAAAAATATTTTAGTCATAACTTCACATATAAATTGTTTAAGGTGCAGAATCATTCATAGTTTCACTAGAATAAACATGAGTACAAGCAATGAAACATACCACCACATTATGGTGCTCATTAGAAAAATTAATTTCATGAAAATCTCAAATCAATTTCAGTATATATAAGATATCAAAAGTAAGAGTAAATTACACGCACCTTGAAAAAAAAGTTTAATATTATTTGTTTGTTCTCAAAGAGTAGCTTTATTCTCACTGTGATACCAAAACTCAACAAAGCAAAACTCAATCAACATATAATTCACAATTTGTAACATCTGGTTAAGAGATTGAAAAATAAAACCCAAATATACTATCCCAAGTTTCTTTTTTTTTTTTTTTTTTTTTTTTTTTTTTTTGTACAAAAGTATAAACCAAGAAGATCAACAAATATACTGTTTTGACCAAATCCCATAGTGACACGGCACCGACTTATATTTACACTTTTGATTTTATTAAATTATTTTATCATCAAATGCATTGAAAGAACTGAGGCATACAAAGTCAGCAGTCCATCTTAAATTACACTTTTCTGTAGTCAATATATAATCACTCATATATATAGTGATTGACAATATTAGTAACATTAGAAGTTAATAGTGCAAGTAAAACTTTTCAAAGTACATACTGCAAATCTTTTTTTGCAGGTATATATATGAGGATGACGATATAATACACAATGAATGAATTTTTAGACATAACAAGGTGTCTAACATACGAAAATCAAAGAGCCATGAAAACTCAATAAATTCATATTCTATGATTTAGTTTACCACCCAATTAAACCAACTTTTACTTATAGCGTTTAAGTCATACTGTATGTTTTTTTATACGATTTTTGACAGATTGTGTCTTATTTTTTAACTGCAACCATGCAAGTTTGCGAAAAACATGATCAAAGGCAAGTGTCTAATATCAAAGAGAAGCGATCTAACTGCATTTCCAAGTTGTGTACCATGTAAAGATGCAATCAAACTATAATACCAGCCCCTTTCGGTCAAATTAATTATTACCAAACAGTTATGCAGTTTCAAGAACAAGAAGCATGTAGGTATAATCATATATAAAATTAATTGTTCCAATGACTGGTTCCAGAAAACCAATTTCACTTATTTCTTAGTATGATATATATATATATATATGTAACTACATAGAGCATTACTTTTCCCTTTTGACGACATAGAATCTGAAACCCAAATTAACATGCTTTCGTCCAGAATTTCCATATTCTAAGTCATTGCTTAAAATGATCATAACTCAATCAACTCACAACGAAATTTAGCAAATAATATATGGATTTTATGGTACTAGGAAGGATCTGCAAGACTACATAATTCTTGTTGGCATTTGATGCCTGTACGAATATTTACCAGGCAAGAAAAGTGACCAGTTTAGAAGGTTTTTTTTTCTTCAAATAATTCTAGATGCAAACTCCTAATCTCAATCTTTTATACCACAATGCTAAGTCATCGAAGGTACCAAGAAAACAATTACACAAGCAAGAAAGCACAAAGAATATTGAACTTATATTCAACCTGTCAGAACCCTAATTTAAAATATTTCTATGTATACTGTAGTCCTATAAAGAGATACGTATCATGGATAATCGATGCATATACATGCAAACACCTTTTTGTTAAATTACGAAATTAATAAATTGTGATAATTGATCACACAACCAAAATAACAACACATAAATTCATAGGGATTTCCACGATAGTAGAGATGCTATTTACGACTTTAGTTGTAGGATAATATAAATGATTATGATCATAATACACATGTAAATTCAATCAATTAGATAATACTCAAATGCATCAAACACATATATCAATAAATAAAGCAGTAAAAAGGAAAAAGTAAAGAATGATCTGGCCTGTGATATCAAGAGAGGTGTGTTGTCACTGTCCTAAAGCCGTAGATGCCTCCCTACATGCCGGTTATAACGGCTATCTACAACTCCAAGATACAACCCTTGAATCTCACAGAGTGTCTAATCCATAAGCACAATTACGGTAGACAGGGTGCCAAGTAGTGATCAATTGCCCATTGATAATCAAGATGAGTAGGAAGATAATAAGGATCATAAATGAGTACTGTTGTAGGGAGAGAAGGAAGACATTTTAATCATTCTATTAATGTTTGAGGAGTTTCCTATTTATAAAACTCTATATAACCCTTGGTAAAAGATATATATGACTCTTCATATTTATTATTTAAAATAACAAATAGAGTTTTGAATCTTTAAGAAAATATAACAAATAACCAACAGATAATACATGGCAAACACTTAGGGCACGTTTGTTTGGCATCCTTAAGTTTCACTAGAGTAGACTGACTTATTAGTCCGTGTTTGGTGCAAAAGGAGACTAACTTTAATGAGGCTAAGTGTGACTCATTCCAAGTAAATCCTTCGCTAGATGTTCTTAGCGAGACCCCTCCGAAAGGAGAAGATTGCTAATCATGTCTCCTAACACCTGCTTTGCTTCCATCGTCCTCATACCGATTGCTTCGTCTGTTTTGGCAACCTGCGCTACTTTGCTTCGCCAATGCACCGCTACAACCCAATTCAGCAACTGGTACAATATGCTGAATTCTCTTCTTCCTTGTTTAATTTCTTCTAAAACTTCTTTGGGTCAATTTAATTTCTTCTAAAATCTTTCTGGGTCGGTCTAATTTCTTCTGAAATCTCTTTGGGTTGATCTAATTTCTTCTTATCTCTTTGGGTCAGCTTGGTGAGGCTTTTCATTGAGATGTTGCGTTGACAATGATGTGTCAAAGGCATAAGGTGACTCACTAAGAAGACTAGGGTCATCAGGAGGTGACTCCCTAAGAAGACCAGGGACATTAGGAATAGGAATGGGCAAATACCCATCGGTTATGGGTAACCGTAGTTACCTGTCCATTTAAATTTCACGGTTACAATTATGAGTAACCGTTTATCCGTGAAATTTATATGAACGGTTATGGGTATTAACTACAGTTATAAATGGGTACTCATTTACCGTTTATTTTAATATATACATAAAATTTAAAAAAAAACAAAAAACAAAAAACCTATGCTAAGCTAAATCACAACATTCACTTTCCATAAAAATTGCATGTTGATTATAACATCCATTTCAATTATAACATCTAGTGCTAATGCTTATTGATTCCAGTGCTAGTGCTTAAAACATCCAGTTCTGGTGCATATTGATTATAATATCCTCAACCTAAGATAATGACTACCTTGAGTTTTAGAAGCTTTACTTTGTAATCGTATAGATGTTATAATTGAAGACTTGCTTGGGTATAGAAAAAAAATATGTCTAAAATACATGAATTTTATTTCCAATATGCTTGCTCAAGTAATGAGAGGTATTTTGTTAGTAACAAATCAATTCTTAGCAAATATATCATATTACCTTGATTGATAATAGTTAAAAATATTGTTCGTGTTGTAAGCATAATTTACTGAACAATTATGGAGGCCATAGAGAGAGAGAGAAAGGTGCGGCAATAGTAGAGAGAAGCGAGAGATGTGTAATTGTGGATGTATTCTATTCCACCCATTATGCCTTTATTTATAGTAGTAAGGAAGGCTAATTCCTTACCCTTTAAGATTACAACATTTAATAGGTAATCTACTTCTAATAGGAATATAAGATATATTCCCATATCTACTAGGATTTACACAATCACATTCCTAATCTAATAAGACTGCAACACTCCCCCTTGAGTGTGTAAATACTCAAGTAAATGGTGCATCAGGTCTTCAGTGATGAAGTAAGTACAGTTGATGAAGTCGTCGGCACAATGGGCGAATACGAGTCTCAAATCAAAGGAAGAATACATAAAAAGTAAAACTTACAAATCCTCGCTATGGTAAAACCCAAGGTGGAGAAAACCCATAGTCTAAGAAGAAAAGTGAGAAGTTGCATTAAGTCAAAATTATACGTCTTTTGGACGCAAGTAGAAGAGCTCACAAGGGTATGATCAGCCTAGGATGGGTGCCTCGTTAAACCCTAGTGGGAAAAATGTTCCTAATCATAGGGGAAAAGAGTACATTAAGATCAAGTAAGTATACTTCTGGATACTTCCCCTGAGTTTGACGTAACTTCCAAATGAGAACTACAAGCATTGCATATGAGTAATTAGGCATACCAATTCCTTGGACAAGCTTCTGGAAGGTTGACTTCAGCAGTGACGTCGTGTAAAGGTCGGCAAGGTTGTCTGGGATCGGCTTGCATGACTTTAATCTCCTGATGCTTTGCTAATGTAGATGTAGATGCAATATGTCTTGGCGTTGACTTCGTTAATGTATCATGGTTTGGTCGGGTTGATACATGCGACATAATCTTCATGGATCGTCGTCGAGACTCAACAATGGATGAAAACACATCAAGTACTTCGAAATTCTCCACAAGAACTCCTAACCATGTCTCACTTGTGGCGTAGTGAAGTGAGGTGAGTCTTGGAACGATTTGAAGATTTCGCAACTAAGGTCATATCGTGGACCTTCAAGATATTGTGATATCCCTAACGGTAAAGATATAACCATTTGGGGATTTTGCCTTGTGCGGGTTTGATAAGTAACTAGTGTCAACATAACAAACAAGGCAAACATCATTCTGAGGATCAAGGGGGTTGGATCCACTGTGATATGTTGGGATTTGCCCATGTAATACCTTCAGGATATGTTTTTAATACCAATCCAGTGGATGCGTGCAGGCGCGTTACTGCATCTTTACCAATAGATCAATAGCGAATGAGATGTCTTGTCTAAATACAATAAGCTAAGTACAACGAAGCGCAAAGTTGAACTTTAGATATGGAATTTCGGATTCCATAACCTCTTCAGAGTCTTATGTGCATATAATGTATAGACGATCAAATGTATACTCAAAAGTAACACATTCGGGGTGTAGTTCGACTAATAGACCAAAATACTGTCAGAATAATGCTTGAACTTCAGGTCAAAGCATAGACGAGTTTTCCCAAGATCCTTCATCTCAAATTCCATCTTCAGGTGCAAGGCAGTTTTCTCAAACTCTTCCGGAGTTTTAGTGAGATTCGTGTCAACGACATAAACTGTAACTCTAGCAATTTGGAATAAGACTTCATAGTTTAACACGCAAAGGCATAATTCATCCTTGATTGATCAAATAATCACGTACACGGGTATACCACTTCTGTCAGATTTTTCAATCCATAAGTGAACGCCTCAAAACAAGTTTAAGAAGGTGTTCCGTGGTTTTGGAACTATTTGAACCAGTCCATGTAATTCTTCGGGAACTCACATGTCAATCTCCTATCTATATCTCCATGGAGAAAACACTAACCACATTTCATAATGCTGTTATTAATCATAAAACGTTTGAGAGAAACCTTGCGCCGTAAGACGTGCATCATATAGAACTATTTCATTCATCTCATAACACTTCCTTTCCCACTTGTAACACAATAGGGTTACCTTGGGTAGTGTAGGAACGACAGGTCCAAAACACACTCTGGTAAGGAATTTGACCTGGATTGTAACTTTAGTTGTCCAATTAGTTTTACGTTGTCACTTAATCACCAGAACACGGTTCGATATCATCGTTTTTCATTTATGTCGGTAGCTACCATATAAGTGAAAACATCATTGATGATAATCTCATTTCAATTCTATTTAGCTCATCCAAACTAGTATACTGGATCAAAAACTTTAAATATCGAGAGAAATCCGGATTAATCTCACGAGATGGAAATGATTTGAGACAGTGATCGAGTTTAGATTCATTGTTGTGCTGTGTCTTCCTCTTCTAGGGAAGTGAATCATATGAATTAAGTGATATGTCGTGCTCCAGGCCAAGACAGATTGATTAGCTATCCGTCGATGTACCGGACCGTCCAACAGGGGCGTCTAAACCATCCAACAGGGGCGGCACACCTTCCAGGGATGTTGACTCGACGTCCGTTAAATACATTTATCCTTGCAGGCATGTTTACAGCTGGTATATGATCTCGTCACTTTAACTAGATCAGGGAATGCGTCTGGAGCAACATTCTAAAATCTAGAATTCATCGCACTTACTTATCATACATGTGCGGTACGGGGATCGAGATAAGACATAGTGGGTAACATCCACGAAATTCGTGTCGTTCTATAGTAACGTTGATGGTTTTATCTCCCCCTAATGGCAGGAAGACTGTCTTATTAAAGTGACAACCCGCAAATGAGCGGTAAAGAGATCACATGCAAGGGTTCTAAGAGAGCTAGTGTGAAGGAGAATCATGATCGACAAAAGATACACATCTTTCTTTGAGGACCCATAGTGGTATGTTGTGGCGGCGCAACTTGGCACATGGAATGCACACCCAAATGCGTAAATACGAAAATCGTTAGGTTTGTACCCAGTAACCAACTATAACGTCATATAGGTTGGGTGGCAATGGGCATCAAGTTAGACCAACATAACTGCGTACAAGGATTGCACAACCCTAGGCAGAAACCGAAAACTTGGTATGTTCACCAAAATTCAGGCAATCATTTAAATTGCGCTTTATGATCACTAGGCGAGACTATTTGGGGTGAACATGGGAATTCGATGTTCAATTAGAAACCCAAAACGACATGCAATACATTAGCGAAAACCTTCAATATAAACTCTCCAGCATTATCCAGTCTCCCAGATCTTAAGGGATAAGTAGGGTGGTGAACCCATAATCAGCCATGAGGTTTAACAACAATGTGTGTGGACAAACATGTGACCAGTTTGTCGATTCATCAACCAAAACCATAAGTATTTATATGGTCCACGTTTTGGTTGGATTAGTCCATATATATTCCCTTGAATCCACTATGAAAAGAGAGTCGTTTCGTATCTTTGCGAGGGATGATATAGAAAATTAATTTCCCTAATGAGCATGCTTGGAAAAGTGTTTTGTAGGCACAATATCCTTACTTCAGATAAGGAGATGCATTGTAGCATCATTGTTCGACCTAAGTGTCCCAAAAGGTCGTGCCAAAACAAGTAAACTGCTCAATCACCAAACTCCAGGGCAGCCACATGTGGTGTATTCCCAGTTGGGAGAAAACCCATTAGCCCCAAATCAAAGCTTCAGGCTTATTTTTGGAGGTGATGCAAAAATATTTCACTCTATTTTCTTCAGTAGTTTCATTTATGATCATTGTCATCCTGAATATCCTTACAAACTCAACGTCTGGGAGAATTCAAGGTCCCTTAAATGGTAATTCAGTACCATACAACGAGGAGCGTGCCAAATGCTCTTAATCAGGTTGGATAGACCTGAAGTCGTTGTTAGATATGTGATTTAGGTGTAAAGTTAGTGTGCGTAGTACGCATTTATCCAGACAACTAACTTTCCCACATTCTTACCTAATCATGTGTTTAATTGAATCGGTCACATGTATTAAGAAACATGATTCAATTAACTCATATTCGAGGACAATATCAATAAGATTATCCATAAGTAAAACATACACCAAACTTGAATCCAAGAACATCGTTTTCATGAAAAACGTCGGGTTTTCATGGGTGTATTGTTTTATGAAAACTTCGGGTTTCAAAGGCACTAAATTTGAAACTATAGGTTCAATTTAGTTTTATGAACAATTAGTTCATAATGAGAGGTTCCTGTAAGAAACACAGAATGCAATATGCTGATTTAAGTATAGTGGATTTGAGTTTCTTCGAGAACTCAAGTGTGAGAGCTTCGTTATTACGAAAGTATATGACGGTTCAAAGTATAAAAATAAATTATTGAATCGTTAATGTCCAAAAGTGATCTTCATGTCAATAATTTTGGATTCATTATCAGATTAATGGACTGTAGGTCACTTTTAATTAATTCAATAAATCGAGTCATATAGGGTAAATTGTAGAAGCTAAATAATATTAGAATAATATTATCGGGTCGAAAAATATTACCCCAAAAATAATTGGGTTTGAGTTGGGTGCCTTGAGTGAAAGGCAGGGCCCTAAATGGCCTTAGGAGTGGGCTGCAGGCCACGGGCCTGGGTGGGAAACAAAGACAGTAGCCCAAGATGCTGGTTTGGGCTTCAACAGGTGCATGGGACGTGGGCCCAGCACGGAGCTGGCCTGGTTATGGCACAGGGAGCCCAGCCAAATGGCTGGCGTCATATCAAGCAGTGGGGAATAAAGCCCAAGCATCTGGGCTGGCGTCGGAGTGGGCAGGCCGCAGGCCTGGGGCGACAACAGGGCCCAGCAAGCAAAGCTTGCTGCGGGCTGGTGTGTGAAACAGAGCCCAATTTCCCCTTTTTGTTTCCTTTTTTTTTTCTTTCGATTTTGTTAGGGTTCAAGAAACCCTAGAATTGCTTTTAATTTATTTTATATAATTTGACTCATAAATTCCACATAGCACATATGCGTAATGCATGAAACAAATATATATTGACAAATATATGAACATATACAATATATATATATATATATATATATATTTATATCAGAAGGAAAATATAAAGTGTTCATGCATCATGGGGAATGTTTTCATGCTTCATAGTCGTTTCAAATATCCTACTTTATTTTAAGCGTACCTGATTGGCAGAAAACAACAAAAGCCTTTGAATTTGTAGAAGATCCTTCTTAGAAAGCCAGAATTGCATCTCCAATGCGTTGTATCACGTTCAACAAAGAAAAACTAAATTGAACCAATAGCATGTATATTAATTCAATAAAACAATTAATTAATCATAAAAAGCATAATTAAAACGTAATACTCCCCTGATGGAAGATAAAACTCTCTTGTTAACGCAGTGTTAAGAACGTGTTGATAACGTGTTGGAGGCATAATTTACTGAACAATTATGGAGGCCATAGAGAGAGAGAAAGGTGCGGCAATAGTAGAGAGAAAAGAGAGATGTGTAATTGTGGGTGTATTCTATTCCACCCATTATGCCTTTATTTATAGTCCTTTAGGATTACAACATTTAATAGGTAATCTACTCCTAATAGGAATATAAGATACATTCTAATATCTACTATGATTTACACTATCACATTCCTAATCTAATATGACTGCAACAATTCGTGAATTATTATTTCAATTATTGGAGTTTTATATGGTTACGGTTAAAAAAAACATGTAAATAGAGAAAAAGGGGTAAATGGGTTAAAAAAAATGGGTAAACATATATACGGTTAGGGTTAAATAGATACGCGGTTATGGATATGGTTAACCATTTATAAACAGGTATACGGTATCAGTATAACCGTTTAGACAATTACCCAACGAGTAAACGATTATGCGAGCATAAGTATAAACAGTTATGGGTAAATAACCGTGATTACCTGCGCGTCATAACCATTGTCCATTTCTAATGAGAAGGCGCCTAACCAAGCACTAGGTACGGCTAATTTGCATCCGAGTAAAATCTGATTTTGAGTTTCATTGATATATTCTACTTAGTGTTTCCCCTTCTGGTATTTTGCAATTTAGGATTTCACTGTGGGTTGGATAATTTATGATATTGTATGGAATTAATTTTTTGTGATTGTTCAAATTGGGTCCTCTTTTCGTTGATTTTTATTACCCTGCTTTTTAGTTTGATACTATATCAAACGCTTTACTATATCAATCTAATTTAATCTAGTCTAAATCAGTTCAACTTAATTTTTTAAGTTAATCCGGTCTGAAATTATCCTGTATAACAAATGCATTCTTATTAGACAAATAATGCAACTCGAATTTTGTCTCGTGTGGAAGAAAGAATTTGTCCCCACCCTAAGAAGCACCTTCATGTCCACGCTATTTGATTTAGACCAAAACTAAGTTTAGACCTGTCTTTTTGAATACTCAAACCCAAACAATTAAATAAGGATGAAACTATCCTTCAACTGCGACAGATTAATTCGTTCGTTTCTTTTATTCCAAACCCCGAATTGAAAGGTTGATTATTCCTTGGGGTTTGGATTATTTCAACAATTTGATTTAATCCAACATCTGGCTGTTTTGGTTTGTTTTTTCAAGGCACGTTTTAAGAGTCTAATTATTTGCAAACTAAGAGATTACTATTCATCTCACTTTTTAAAAAGAAGAATTTGAAGTACGATTGGATAAAGTTACATATTATCCTATCTGTCAACCTCATATTGTTGAATTGGCTACTGCCATATATAAGACCAATTGGTTGACATCGAATAAATTCAATCGCTTTTTCTGTTTTTTGAACTGAATTAATAAAGTACGGCAGCATGACATTGAATAAATCCAATATATAATTATGAGAAAAGCTCATAAAATTCTGTCAAAACTTGAAGAATTCTGCAATGTTGTATCACCCAACAGATAGAGATAAAGATCAAAATATGGACCATAATCCGAAAGGCATGATTAAGCACGCAAATGAAAAGACCTTTGCATCAGTCAAAATAAAACTTTATCAACTAAAAATCTATGATTAGCATAACGAGTTGAAAAACGAACAAGATTGTTTAACGCGCACACCATAAACCTAATGATAATTAATAGACCTTGGCAGCGGTCGAGTCAAAATCTTGTCGCAGCCACATATACATCCATGATCAGTTAAATATTTGAAAAAATAAGCAAAGTTTCTCAAGGAACTATATTTACACCTCATAGCAGGCGCATCAGGTTATTTATTTATTTTTAAAAAATTTTTATTGTTAAAAAGAAAAAAAAGAGTTCAAAATTATTACAATAACTTAAGAGATGAGAAGTTTTGTGTGGAAATTCCTCTACAGTTCTTGTGGAGTCTGTTATCTCTCTAATCGTATACGGGGAGCTTGCCGGATTGTTGCGTTACGTTTGGATACTGTTAAGACTATAATTTAATCATCAGTCAGACTTCTACAGTAAAAATAGTCAATTAAATACAGCAATAATTTTAATTCGCCTCATTTCTGAAGGACCGGCTCAGAAACACGCATGCACGAAAGCTGGTGTTATAAATACCAGGACTACTTCTCCCAAAGCATAACTCAGAAATCTCTCTCTCTCTCTAACTGATCTGATGGAAAGAAGCGGTAGAGTAGAGCCCCCCACAGTCTTTGGAAAGATAGTCACAGTTCTCAGTATCGATGGCGGCGGAATAAGAGGCCTCATTCCGGCAACCATTCTTGCTTTCCTCGAATCTGAACTTCAGGTATATAAGACTTTCTGTCAATATATATAAGTACTTTACCATCTGTGTTTTAATAGTACTTTAAGTGATTTATTTTCCCAATTAAGTACTGATAAGATTAATGTCATTGGTGGTATTGCAGAAACTGGATGGTGAAGATGCAAGGATCGCCGACTATTTTGATGTGATTGCAGGAACAAGCACAGGTGGTCTTGTGACTGCTATGCTTGCAGCCCCAAACGAGAATAACCGGCCACTGTTCGCTGCCAAAGATATTATAGACTTCTATATTAATCAATGCCCTAAAATCTTCCCCCAAAACACGTAATGCTTGCTTAATTAATTACATGTTAATTATGTCCACTTAATTAATTTTTTTATATTTTGGATATTCATAATAATTTTTGCTCTAATGGTTTAAACGACAGTTGGCCAATTTTTCCTAATACGACAAAGATCATCAAAGCTCTAGCAGGACCAAAATACAATGGCAAGTATTTGCATCGCTTGATTAGGGAAAGGCTGGGCAACAAAAAACTACACGACACATTGACTAATGTTGTAATTCCCACATTTGACATCAAGAATCTCCAGCCAGCTATCTTCTGCAACTTTAACGTAATTCACCGTCTTTCTGATATATTAACTAATTCGAAAAATTTTAATATATTCCAGAGTATTCTATACGTCAAAGTATTGTAAAGTTTGTTCATGTCTAAAAATGATTTAAGCAAATTACTCATATATGTTGTAATATAATATGATGTGCTTATTTTTGTTGGCAGGTGAAAAAGAAGCCATCATACGATGCCTTACTCTCTGACATATGCATTGGAACCTCAGCAGCACCAACTTATCTTCCAGCTCATTATTTTGAAACCAAGAACGCTGCAGGCAGAACTAGGGAATTCAACCTTATAGATGGCGGCGTGGCTGCAAATAATCCGGTATATGTGATAGGAAGAGTTATATTACCAGATTGTTAATTTATACCATTGATTTTAAAAGTAAACTTCGGGATTATAAAAAATTAACTTAAACACTTAAAACACTTTTGTCCTTGCAGACTTTACTTGCTGTTTGTGAAGTTACAAACGAAATAAGGAAGGTGAATCCAGACGTCTTTCCTGTGAAACCTATGGACTATGGGAGATTTCTAGTGATATCATTAGGAACTGGTTCATCAAAAGCTGAAATGAAATACCATGCACGCTTTGCAGCGAAATGGGGCTTGTTGAATTGGTTAACCAGCGGTGGCTCCACCCCCATCATTAATGTTTTCAGTCAAGCAAGCAACGATATGGTTGATCTTCACCTTTCTGCAATTTTCCAAGCCCTTCATTCTGAAGAAAATTATCTTAGAATTCAGGTACTGAACTCGTCATCTGAAATGCATTTTATCCATAGATTCATCACTATAACTTTTTTAGAATAATGTTGTTTAGACACAAAAAACTGACATCATTTATGATACTAAACGTAGGATGATACCCTTCGGGGGACAATAGCTTCTGTGGATATAGCCACGAAGAAGAATTTGACCAATCTTGTGAAAGTTGGAGAAGGGCTATTGAAAAAACCAGTTTCTCGGGTTAATTTGGACAGTGGCAGGTTTGAGGCTACTAAGCATGAGACAAATGCAGAGGCTCTCATAAGGTAAAATATTTATCATTAAACCAACAGATTTATACATGTAATTGGTGAGTAGTGAAAAATTGTAACTTAATTACTATAATTTTCAGTTTTGCTAAACTACTGTCGGAAGAGAAGAGGAGACGCCAAGCAGGGTCAACCAACGGGCATGTTGAAAGTACTTACTGATTAATTGTTGCCCTAAGACGATGACAAGTCATTATTCTTTCAATTATACTGTTTGGAAATGTAAAGTGTAATAAATTATGGATAATTCAAGGGTATGGGGGTAAATGGCAACCATATACTCCATCTCTTAATATTTTTTTGTGTTCGAATAAATCCCTGTTGGGATATCACTGTAATAGATCTCTCTGTAATCGATATATTCATTCTTTTGTTAATTTGTTGGTTGTTGGATACTCAATAAAATTAAGCTTTCATTTTAAAAACACGGTATTACAGTCCTACATAGTTCTTCATCATGGTGTATGTAAGAGTATTAGAGTATACAATTACAAGAAGCAGCCAGCCTATTCAGGCATCATTATGTATATATTTGGAGGATATTAAATCGGCAACATTATGTATATATTTGGAGGATATTAAATCGAATATGCAGAGTGAAATGATGAGATTTTGGATTAATTTCTCAACTCTCACATACTGATAACATGTATCACAGTACGTATCAATGGAAGAAATTGCAGAAAACTAAAGAGAATGTATGAGAGAATTGAGAGAATCAAGCTTCTGAGATTTCTTAGATGATTCCATCAATCAGTCACAATACAAGCCGTATATATAGCTAGTAGTAGTAGCTCAGCATGCAAGCTAGCACCTTAACCACCTAACTTCCTAACTAATTTGACACGTGAAGCCTAAAATAGTCCCAAAAATTCTAGAGGCAACACATGAACTTTTATTCAAGAAAAATAAGATTGCCCTCAATAAATGGGTAGGTTTCTTAGATGCTCCCACGCGTAGCTCACATCCTTGGAGAACTCAGGAGTTGAACATAACTGCCCACAGCTCACCTGCCCTTGGCAAGGAAAAGATAAAGATTAATTACCCAAATCATATCTTTAATACATTCCCAATTGAAGATTGACTCCAATTAAGTAAGTAATCCTAAGTTAAATAAATTAGGGATAATTACTCCATTATCTGAAGATATTATTTCCTATTAAATATCTTGGGAATATTTAGAGAATATATCTCCATTAAACACTATATGGCTGGCCCTATCCCTATAAATACCCCATATTCTACCAAATTTTAGAACTTTTGCAACCCTAAAAAGGCCTTAAACACTTTCTCAGAGAAACTAAGTTAGTCATCAGAGCCTTAAACATTCTCTCAGAGAAACTAACTTAGGCATCGGAGATCCGTTGACCTAACCCCCGCCCCCACCTCGTGGGCGCGTGAGACTTAGGTACTTGATCAAAGGTGTTGATTGTTTTGCAGGTGTATTTTCGCCAAGACTGAAGACGGTGGAAATTTGCATTGACAACTTGGTGCTTTCATTGAGAGTTGATTCAAAATACTTGAAGAGGCCTTTAGCATTTGTTTCTTGAATTTTCTATTAGGTTGAATCTCTCATACATTATATCAATTAATATTTCCTAGAAAAGTTTCTTGATCAATCCCTGAAGAAAGGATACAATGGTAGGAAATTCAGAAACTACGACGAACGAAACCCCGTACGTGTGAGGATTTGGACCAGAGAGTGAAGACGAGGACATAACCCCACGATGCAGGTCCTCAAGGCTCAGTACAACGGCAGAAGGAGCTCCACCATCGTGGAGCTGCACCACAACTATCACCACCATGACCCAGTAGCCACGGTAAGGCCACAGGCCACAGCATAAATTCCACTGCCGTTGCCCTTGTAGCGCCGCATCCCTCCAAACCCTAAGCAGGAGGCCCAGTTCCATTTCCAAGCCCACAGGCAGGAGGCCTAAAACTTGGCAGCTGCTACAGCAGGCCTAGGGCAGGAGGCCCAACCCACTGTGACAGCAGGTCCAAACCCGAGCCCAGAACGTAGCAGCTTAGCGAGCCCAAGCCCAAGCCACCCGGCCAGCAGGCCAAGATGTGGCAGACCAACGTGTTCCGTGAACTGCTCCGACAACTTGGCCTGTGGCCCAATCCATTCCGAGGCCACCTCCAGCAATCTAGATTCCAACCACAGATCCCGCGATCGATTCATGGTTACTTACACCCCATTTTTCTGTAGGAATGTCTGCTTTGGGCTGAAGTTTTGTACCTGCAATCTATTATATTTTCACCACACATGGAGACGCCCATTATCCAAACTCTTCCAATCCAAATGACGAGCACCATCTGCCCCAGAAGGTTGCCAATTTGATGAAAGCCCTTGCGCAGCAAACCACCTTAGTAAACCATCTCTTTGAGCGCACCGAGATGCAGCGCACCTTAGATGAGATGTCTCGAAGCAAGATAAGGGCAGAAGAACGTGACTCATTCCAGCAACGTCCCGGCAAAAAGTCACTCAGCCTGCCACGAACCGTGTGTTTGAGTAATGTGCATTCTCATTTAAGCCCTTGGGGAAATGTCTTTTCCTACCTAAATACACAGAGAAACGTTCATTCCGACTAGGCTGATGAGTCAGTATACATTCGAGGTTAGGTCCACACTCTGACGAGTACTCAGGACATTCCAGGCAAAGCATTCACATAAGGCTATGCCCACAAGGAGATCTTCCAACGAGGCAACAGAGTAGGCAGCTGCATGACGACTAGAGAAGAGCACGAGAGCAGTCCAGCTCAAGTTCCATTATCATCCCCCACTAAGATTGATAACGAGTAGCACATGACGAACCACGTGCACCGTAACCACGGCACAAACGAGCAAGACATGCTGAAGAGCAGCATAGACTAGCAAGTCAACACTGAGGGCAGCTGGAGGTTTCGCTGCCCCACCAGGCGTAAATCTAGGAGGAAGTACAAATGCTCCTAGCAGAGCAGCTATACGGATTCCAGCGCATTGATATTACCGACGATGCTCTTCAAAAACAAATGGCCAACCTGAGCAGGTCACCTTTTGTAGACAAGATCGAGCAAACAGAGCCACCGTGGAAGTTCAACCTGCCACATTTCACCTTGTTCAAAGGAAATGAAGATCCGAATAGACACTTGATGCACAACCGAAGTGCCATGACCCTCTAAGCCAACAACAACGCGTTCATATGCAAAATCTTTGCCACGACACTCCAAGGCGAGATGCAAGACCAGTTCCACACCCTGTCGCCACGTTCAATCCAGAACTTTAACGAACTTTCCTTGGTTTTCACTAAGGAATATTTGTCCTACCGTTTAATGAAAAAGAAGTCTGACCACCTTTTCAACATGAAGAATGGCCCGAATGAATCACTCGGTACATACGTCAAAAGATTCAAGGTGGAGAATGCGAAGATTGTCGGATGCAATGACCGCATCGCATACTCAGCATTCCGAAAAAGGCTTCCAGTAGATAAGCCAATTTTCAGAGAATTGATTATAGGCGAGAACTTGTCCCTGGCAAACTCTTATGCTTTGGTAAAAAAGCATTCCTTCTGGGACTAAGAAAAACTCTCCCAAAAGCCGCTCGAGCAGCCGTGCAAAAACTCGGAAACGACTCAAACGAAGGCGAGCGATAAACTGCTCAGCAACAAAAACAGACCATGAAACACATACAAGGACCAGTCTCCAAGGGACACACATAGGGACCGATCCCCAGCAAAGGGAGTCATAGCGCCTAAGACATACACCAAGTTCTCAGTCCCAATCAACCAGATCCTTTGCGACCTTAAGGATAATTCGTGGTTTAACACGCCACCACCTATGAAGGGGGACACCTCTAAGAATAACCAAACAAAGTACTGCGCATTCCATAGAGGTCCCGGGCACATAACCAATAATTTCACCATGTGGAAAACGTACCTTAAGCAACTCGTGAAAGAAGGCAAGTATAACCAGTATGTCAACAGACCAGCTGCCCAGCCAAAGAGAGAAGCAGATGCCAATGCCGAACCCCTAACCAAGACAATTTGAATCAACGGAATCTTTGATGAATTCGAGCATTTGGGGGCCACCAATAACTCCAAGAAGATGAAGATTCAACAAGCGAGATCGATCTATCAGGTTCAAGCTATAGATGTTGTACCTGGACCAATTGTCGGTTTCATTGAGCAGGATGTTGAGGGAGTAAACTTTCCTCACGATGATGCCTTGGTAATTTTTGTATAACTGTCCCATGCCATCGTTAACAGAATTATGGTGGACAACGGCAGCTTAATCAACATCCTACAACTATCAGTCATCCAAAAAATGGGCTTGGAAAGCACAATCCAACGAAAAACAGAGGTCTTGACCAGATTAAACGAACTCACCTCAACTGTTATTAGCATTATCACACTTGATGTAACCAGCCAACCGATTGTCTCATTGTAAACCTTCATGATCGTCAGCAACCCATCTCCTCATAATGGGATATTGAGTCGACCCTGGCTAGTGAAGATTAAAGCTGTGACCTCGATTGAGTATCAGAAAATCTGATTTCGAATCCCAGGATGAGCAGTCGGAAAGATTAAGGGCAACCAGGCCATGTCCAGGAGATGTACTGTACAAGTTTTGAAAGAATCAAAGAATAAGTTTTTCGCTTTAGCAGTAATAGCTGAAGTGCAGAAAGATAACTCTATCTCGGCCACATAGCAATTACAGCAGGCAGGTCAAGAAGATGGCGTCAAGGTCGACAATGCCTTGAAAGATGAATTAGGATGGAAACTCGAAGAAGATGTCGAAGACATCATTTTTTACCCCCACCAGCTGAAAAAGACGATTAGGATCGCTTACGTCTGAGCCCGACGGAGAAGGAAGAACTCACAGCTTTCTTTAGGGAAAATTACGACGTCTTCGCATGGTCACCCTTTGACATGCCCAATATTGATCCAGTGTTAGCTTGTCACAAGGTGCACGTTGATCCGCTACCAAACCTGTGATCCAGAAAATGCCACATTTCACACCCGAGCGAGTAGCAATTATTGAGGCGGAGATCAACAAGCTGCTAGAGGCCGGATTCATTGAGAAAATGATGCACTTAGCATGGTTGGCCAACATCGTGCTAGTGACGAAAAAAGAAAAGGGCAAATGGAGAGTATGCGTGGATTACACCGACCTCAATAAAGCATGCCCTAAAGACAACTACCTGGTTCCCCGAATTAGCCTGCTCGTTGACTCAACATCCAGGAACTAGTTGATCAACTTCTTAGACGCGTACTCAGTCTACAATTAGATTGCCATGCACAAGCCTAACAAAGAAAGGACCACATTCGTGATCGAGCGAGGCACATACTGCTACAAGGTCATGCTCTTTGGCCTCAAGAACGCATGAGCAACCTACCAACGACTCGTAAACACGATGTTCAAGAAACAGATCGGAGTCACCATGGAAGTCTACTTCAACGACATCATGGTGAAAGGCAAACAGCGGTCATACCACATTCGCAACTTAGCAGAGACTTTTACTATATTCCGAGAATACAACATAAAGCTTAACCCAGCTAAATGTACTTTTGGCATCTTCTCAGGCCAATTCTTAGGGTACCTTGTAACCCAACGAGGAATCCAGGCTCATCCAAGACAGATCAGAGCGATCCTGGATATGAAATCACTCACGACTCTGAAGAAGATCCAAATTCTGACCAGACGAGCAGTCGCACTCAATCGTTTCTTTTTGCAATCCACTGACCGATATAAGTCCCTCTTCAAGGCAATAAAAAATACACAGAATGACAAGTGAGACGATGAGTGCGAGAAAACATTTCAGGACCTGAAGCAGTACCTGACGTCACATTCACTACTATCCAAGCCGGAAGTAGCAGAGAACCTGTACATTTATCTGGCGGTATCAAAAGTAGCAGTAAGCTCTGCCCTCATACAAGAAAAGCTGGAGGCCCAACTACCTGTATTTTATACATCCAAAGCTCCCCTTGATGCGGAAACCAAATACCCAAATATTGAAAAGCTAATTTTGGTGATAGTTATTGTAACTCGAAAACTCAGACCTTACTTCCAAGAGCATCCGGTCATTGTCATGACCTAGTACCCACTGCGACTTGTTTTGCATAGTCCAGACGCTTCCTAACAAATGATGAAGTGGGCGTTGGAATTGGGCCAATACAGCTTAGTATACCAACCTCGCACGGTGATAACAGCCCAGATGTTGGCGGACTTTATAGCATAATTCACCCTAAGCCTGAAGGATGCAGCAACACAGCCCGAAAATGCCTAAGAGGTAGCCGAGCACACTATAGGATCAGGGGCAAGCCTAGTTTTTACTACTCCGAACGGCTCAATGCTCAAGCAGGCAATCATTCTAAGCTTTAAGGCGTCAAACAACGAAACAGAGTATGAAGCCCTACTGGCAGGTCTCTAATTGGCAAAAGACCTAGCGGTGAAAAAGCTCGCAATCTATTCAGATTCCCAGCTAATCACCAACCAAACCTAAAGGGAGCGCAACAAAGCATCCAAGGATGGCCCGATACTTAAGAAGGTACGAGAACAGCCAGCGACATTCCAGGGGTACACACTCACTCAGGTTTCACGAGCAGAAAATGCCCACATAGACACACTAGCAAGCCTAGACTCCATGCTAAACCATTAGTTCAGGCGCTCCATCCCAGTCGAGTACTTAGAAAAACCAAGCATAGATGACGAACTAGCGATCCAGGTGGCGCAGATTAGCACAACGGTTCACAGTTCATGGGCAAAGACTTGGAAAAATTCTTAAAAAAATATGGCATCAAGCAGCACATGTCCATGCCCCGGTATCCGCAGGGCAACGAGCAGGCTGAGACGTCCAACAAGGACATCTTTGACTGCCTTAAGAAGACTCTCTTAAGAAGACTCTCCCTGGGGCATGGTTTTGAGGCGATCATTTATCTCAACATCGTGGTGCTAAGCATCAACACTGTACTGCCAAACTTCAATCAGAACAAAAGGAGATGGCCACCAACTTAGACTTGGCAGAGGAAGAGCGTCAGAAAGTTATCACCCGCATTGCGGCCTATCAGCAGCAGTTCTTCTCCAGCTATAACAAGAGGGCAAAAATCTGGCAGTTCCAACCATGAGACTTAGTCCTCAAAAAAGCCTTCATCACCGCCCAACGAGAAGGCTAAAAAAAAAAGCTTTCATCTGGGAAAGTCTGTACAAAATCAGCCGAGTAGGCAAAAAATGGCAGCTACACCCTCATCACTATGAGCGTCAAAGAAATGGACAAACAATGGAATGCCTGCAACCTGAGGAAGTACTACGTACGACATCCCACCATTTCTTGGACCCCGTTTAAGACAAAAAAGTTCGAAGACTTAAGCAGCTTGACGAACAAGACCTTGCATGTTGAGAATTATCAGTTGTTATGCCATTACTGCTTACGAGCAAAGTTAATAAAAGGCTTTATTTTCCATGAAGATTGAATGAATTATTCATAAGCCTGGGCCAAATGCATAAACAAACTGACCAACCCTGTGACAAGCAAAAAACACCCGCAGCCCTACAGACATAACATAAACTCTCCAGCTCGATAGGGTTAACTAATTCCTCGACACCCACATAGGTATTTTACTCCTGTGACAAGTAGAAGACGTCCGCTGCCCCGTAAACATGGTGTAAACATTCCAACGTGAAAGGGTAAACCAATTCCCCAACACCCACATGGGTATTTTATTCCCGTGACAAGTAGAAGACGTTATCTACCCATTTAGACACGGCGTATGCTCTCAAATACGAGAAGGTAAACTAATCCGGAATACCCAGACGTGGATAAGTGGTACGACTGCTCAGTTTCCCCTGAATACATTGATTACTTGAGCTGGAGACTCCCAGAATTAGCCACAATAACCCTTCCCTTAAAATAGACTTTGCCAATTGAAGGATTCAATTCTGCCGGATCTTGGGTCTTTAACGGGAAGAGACGTTAAGTGTAGGACCCCTGCCTATAAAAGAATTTGCGTGACAAGATAGTCCGTCCTCAACGTGTAAATCTTCATGAAGTGGCTTGGTTTTAAAGTGTTGTAATACTAGTTAAGCGACCTGCAGACTCAAGTTGCGACTCGGAAAAATATGGTTTTTGAGGCACGATTTTGCCTACACCTTATGCCTAAAACGCCTCCGAGATGCCAGGGACAACGCCTAAAGTGGTTACGCGAGTCGTTTGCTTTTGTAAGTAAGACGCCCAGCAAATGACCCCACGGCTGGCAATCCAAGGCAATCCATAAGCCGAGACTTACACCTACTATGACTACGCGAACTCGCCTACTTACTTAAAAGCAGCATTTCTGGCTAATAGTCTACAATTTAAGTTTTGCTGGAAAAAGTTGAGGTACGACTATAGTAGCTACGCGAACCTTCTCTGCTTCCTATGAGAAGCATGAGTCTAGTCGACGATTCTATAAGTTAAACACTTCGCAACACACCCCGGGAGGGCCAAGGCTTCATAAACCAGTTAAAAGCTAAAATACAACCATAGTGGCCATAAAAACTCCTCTACTTTCTACGTGAAGCACATATTCGACCGCTGGCCCTAGAGGTTAAAAATTTCACAATACATCCCAAGAAGGCTAAAGCTCACGAAGCCATCCAAAGCCGAGATTCACAACTATAGTAGCTACGCAAACTCACCTGCTCCATGCAGAAGTATGAGTCCAGCTGACAACTCTATGAGTTAAAAAAATTTGCACTTTTCCTCTTACAGGTAAAACTCTATGAGCATCAAAGCCAAAAATGAAGCTTAAAGTGACCACACGGGTCAACTGCTCCATCGAAGTAGCCAGCTCAACCGCCCATCTCACATTAAAGTTTTGCAAGCAAGGCTCAAGAAGCCCCGAAGCCGAAACTAAAACCTAAGTGATGACGTGGGATCAACTGCTTTGTTGAAGCAGCTCACCCAG
Organism: Pyrus communis; assembly: GCF_041283825.1. Lineage (NCBI taxonomy): Eukaryota > Viridiplantae > Streptophyta > Magnoliopsida > Rosales > Rosaceae > Pyrus > Pyrus communis. The sequence continues at coordinate 16,673,168 of NC_142572.1, forward strand.
TCGCCCGTCATACAGTAAAGTTTCATGAAAGACATGACGAAATAGAAGGATGAAGCAAAAACAAGGAAAGTTGTTTATTAAATTTCTAGCAAATTGATAAACCGGCTCAAAGGCCAACAAAGTTCAAGCAAAGCAAAACAAAAAGGAAAATAAGAAAACTTTTAAGTTTAAGCAAAAAGACTATTCATGGGCAGTCTGCGCAACCACATGTTCCTCGACTACCACGCCTTTAGCAGCCGTACTGCTCTTAGCAACCAAAGTTTCCATCAGCTCATCCTCAGCCACCCCTGCCGGGATTGCCTGACCCTTAGCTGTTCCACCAAAGGCAACCTCAAATGAGAAATCAAGCAAATCAACTGGAGAAATGGAAAAAGTCTCGAAGTCCTTCTCAAAAAACTTATAATCAGACGGCATACCCTAATGATGGTTTACACAGCTAAGCTTGTAGAAATCGGCCTGACAAAAAACAAGCGCTACTTCATGACCAGGCTTGATGATGCTTAAACTAGGCTTGTTGAGGTTTACACAGTTAACCTTAACAAGCCTAGTCTAAGCACCCTACAGCTCATCCAGTCCCTTTTTTAGGTTCTCGCTAGCAAACAACGCACCTTGTAGATCGACTTCCTTGGACTCAAGTTTACTGACAACCTCCTTGAGACGAGACACTTCAGCATGCATGAAGATAAGCTTTTCGTCCTTAGCAAAACATGCAGATGGTAGCTCTGAATTGACACGTTTAAGGTCCTCGACCACTGGAGAAACACTACTGACTTCCTTCTCTACAGCTTCCAACATCGCCTGAGTCGCATTAAGCCTACCATTCAAATGGGCAACCTCCTGATGAGCGATCACCAGCTACAAAGAAGTGGGAGTAGAGACATTAGACCCTTTCAAAACGGCGAGTTCAGATTCAAGCTTCTTGATCTTTTCAACAGCTGAGCGAAGCTGAGCCACCAACGCCACTTCGGCCTCTTTAGCACACTTGACAGCATCCTGATTAACGAGCATAGACTTAGTTGCCAGGATCAAAGTCTTATGCATTGTAGCAATCAGGGATGATCTTCTTGAATAGGCAGGACGCTTCGCAAATGAGTCTCGACGAATGACAACTTTCCCAACACTGTCAACAAACTTGGCACATGCATCGACGTCTTCGAGCAGGTCAGCATTCAGCAGTGCACAAACCTCGGGAAACTCACTAACCTCAAACTCAATGGATCTCTCATAACTACCTGTGCAAAATTTCCCCTTCTCAGCAGACGAGTTAGTCACGGCAGAAGGAGGAGCAGGCCCAAGCACCACCTTAGCAGCGAAATCCACCTTCCCGCTTTTCATAGCGGCGAGCCTCTCAAAAGCAGAACCAAACTTAGCTCCTGGCGGACGCTTCGATACAAACCCAGATACCGAAGGTGGTACTGAACTCTTTCGCTGGGCAAGTCTCTCAGCAATGGATATGGCCACCTTTGGAGTAGCAGGTTTCACAAGCTCAGGCTTAACGGTCTTCTTCACCCCATTGGGGGAAGTTAAATCAATGACAAACTTCTTGACAGCAGATGAGCTCCCATGAGCAGCAGAAGAAATCCTTGGCTTCTTCTTGGCCAAAGGCTCACAAGCAAGTGAGGAAGATATTTTCTTTCCACCCTTATTGGCAGTAGGCTCTACAGCAGCGATTGGGCGAGTCAACGCCTCCTCATTTATCCGCTTTATTTTTTCCTTCGGAGGTAGGACACCTTTCTCCCAACGAATAGGGCTGAGCAGCCAACGCCACTCATGGTACTCAACAGGAATGTCCAAGGCAATGTGTACTTTCTTCATATCTACCGAAGTCCTTAGAGTTGAGCCAAACTCTGAATCTACACAAAGTAAGAAAGATGATCAATAAATTGAAGTCATGAAGCAGCTCAACAAAAATTTAAGCAGGACAAGAATGAAGCAATTCACTTACCACTGATAAAGGTAGTTGGGACATGCAGCTCAAGAGAAAAGTCAAACTCCCACTCTCCACTCACCTCCAAGGTGTCTCTCATCCACTCATGATCACCTTTGCTAGAAGTATCGAACAACCTAGGACGAGACCTCAGCTGCCTCACACCTTCCTTGTGGTTGATCTCAAAGAAGTACCAAAACTCATTTATGGTTAAACTAAGATACAAAAACCTGCTCAAGTTCGAAAATCCCACCATCGTAAGAACTACATTTGGGGAGCACTGAGCAGGCGAGCATTTCATGGAGCAAATCACCTCTTGGAAAAGACGCGACATGGGAAAAGTAAATCCCAACACAAAGTAGTACAGATGGAATTTGATAGCTCTCTTCCTAGCAGAGACACCTTCACTGCATAGTTCATGGCTGTTATCATTTTTCGACCGCTTGACGCAAACCTTTGATGGAATTGCATGCTTGTACGCCTCAAGAAAATCCTGAAACAGTTCGTCAGAATTGATCTTGACATGTGCAGCCTTAAAGTAACCCACCTTGCCAGAAAAACCATCTTTACGATATACAGGTGGAGGATATTCGTCACTTTTGCAATCGGAGGAAGACAACTCAAAGTCTCTACAAAAAGTACAAGGAAAAATACTTAGAAGGCAGCTCGTAAAAAAAAAAAAAAAAAAAAAGGACCGTAAAGCCCAGAGTCCCAGCTCATCCACATGGATAGGCCGCAAAGGGCCCAGCTCATGCTCCAGTTCGCCTTACACGCGGTCCAAGCTGCTCGACCCAGCAGGAAGGGAAGTTCGCGCCTCTTTCCTCTCTTCTCCTTCACGCGCCAGACGCCCCAAGAAGCAAACTCAGGCCTCACGACCTAGGTCATACGCACAAGAGGGCCAGTCCACGCTGGTCCCTCTTCTTCTCTTCCCGCCTGCGTAGGCTCCAACCCAGCAACCATGAAGACCTGGGCCAAGCCGGTCTCCCCATGCCAACCAACCCTCTTGCCGCACCACCTCCAGCCCCGTGGCATCCTTGCCACGCAATTCACACCTCTTTGGCACCCACCAAGCCAATTTTTCAAGTCTCGAGACTCCCAAAAAATTGAAGAAAAAGAAAATTCGAATTTTTCTTACCTTGGTGCGGCACGGAGAAGAAGAACAACAACATGAGACGACTCTTTGCAAAGGCAAGAAAAGAAGAACGCTAGGGGAGGGGGAATAAAAATTTCCTTTGGCTTCTCTTCCTTGTTGGAATAAGGATTGCTCTCCAAATTTATTTAGTCCCCTGCTTAAGGCAAAATTAAATAAGTATTGAGGGTAATTATTTTTCGTTTCCTAAAATAATTCTATCTCCAAATTAAGAAAGAAGATCAAATTCAAATTGGGAAACAACTCTACAAGCCTAAGCAGCTTGGAATTCCTAAACCTACTATCATTTTCCTGCGTGCAGCATAGTAGGTGTGGGGGCATTTGTGGAGCCTAAAATAATCCCAAAAATTCTGGAGGCGACACATGGACTTTTATTCAAGAAAGACAAGATTGCCCTCAATAAATGGGCAGGCTTCTCAGATGCTCCCACGCGCAGCTCACATCCCTGAAGGACTCAACAGCTGAACACAACTACCCACAGCTCACAATATATCTCCATTAAACACTATACGGTCGGTCTTATCCCTATAAATACCCTATATTCTACCAAATTTTCAGAGCTTTTGCAAGCTTAAAAAAGCCTAAAACATTTTACTCCATCAGATAAACTAACTTGGGCATTGGAAATCCGTTGACCTAACCCCCCCCCCCCCCACATCGTGGGTTTGTGAGGCTTAGGTCTTTGATCAAATGTGTTGATTGTTTTGCAGGTTTATTTTCGTTAAGACTGAAAACGGCGAAAATTTGCATCGACAAATGTATGAGAGATAATTGAGAGAATCAAGCTTCTAAGATTTCTTAGATGATTCCATCAGTCACAATACAAGCCGTATATATAGCTAGTAGTAGTAGCTCAGCATGTAAGCTAGCACCATAACCACCTAACTTCCTAACTAATTTGACAGATGATGTGGCGCTGATGTATTACATTTCTTAATTGCCATACATGATGATGTGACAACATTATCACAGTCTTCATCCCCCTTCAATCTCAGTTCGGATTCTACAGCTTGAGATTGTAACCATGCTTGATAAAAGCAAGACTATGTAAACCCTTAGTTAATACATTCACAGTTTGCTCTTCAGTTGGTATGTATTGGATATGTAAATCTCCTTGCTGCACTATCGCTCTTACAAAATTATGGTATGTATCAAGGTGTTTAATCCTTGAATGAAACACTGAATTTTCAATTAATGCAATAACAGACATATTATCGCAGTAAATAACAAGTGGACTATGAACAAATATCTTTAAATCCTTCAATATATTCCTTATCCAGGCTATATTAGCTACAGTGTGTGCCAAAGCTTTGTATTCGGCTTCAGTTGAACTTTGAGAAACTGAGCTTTGTTTCTTTAATTGCCACGAAATTGGATTATTGCCCAAGTGAACCACATATCTTGTGATTGATCTTCGAGTATTCAAATCCGCAGCCTAATCTAAATCTAAGAATGCATTGACTAGAGTAACCATATCTTCATTAAAACTGATTCCAATGTTGATTGTCCCTTGAAGGTACCTTAGGATCCCTTTAACAGCTCCAAAATGCATATCAGTTGGTGTAAACATGAACTGACATACAATATTTACTGCAAATGCAATATCTGGCCTAGTGAAGGTTATATATTGTAATGAACCAACTAAACTTTTATACATTGACGGATTTGTGAATAACTCTCATTTTGTTTGCAGTATTTGATGATGTGGCTTACACGGGGTATTTGCAGGTTTACAAGAGTCTATTCCTGCCTTGTGGATTAAATCCCTGACATACTTGGACTGGTTTACAAATATGTTTCCATTACTTTGATATTGGACCTGTAATCCCAGAAAATAAGTAAGTTTTCCCATATCCTTCAACTCAAAGACTTATGATAATTCTTGCACCACTTTTTGAACTTTTGTAGCATTCAAACCAGTCAAAATAAAATCATCCACATATAATAATAGGATGATAATATCTGATCCATCTTGTTTAACAAAGAAACTAGTATCTAAGGCTGAAGCTTTGAAACCCAAGACTGTCAAATAGGTAGTGAATTTCGAATTCCATGCTCTTGGTGCATGTTTCAATCCATATAAGGACTTAATCAACTTACAAACATGAGAGGGATAAAATGGATCAACAAAGCCTTGAGACTGCTTCATGTATACCCCCTCTTGCAAATCTCCATGCAGAAATGCATTTTTAATATCCAATTGCCTGAGACTCTAGCTATTGGTAGCAGCTAAAGCTAGGATGATTCTCACAGTGGTGTGCCTTACAACTGGACTAAAAGTATCCAGATAATCAATGTCATGTTCTTGAGAAAAACCTTGAGCTACCAACCTTGCTTTATACCTTGACACACTGCCATCTAGATTCTTCTTAACCTTGTACACCTATTTACTCCCTACAATTGCTCTATCTTAAGGTGGTGGAGCTAAAACCTATGTCCCTTAAGCTTTAAGAGAGTCATACTCTTCTTGCATTGTTGTTTTCCATTGTGGTATAGTTGCTGATTTTTGAAATATTGAAGGTTCAAGTACATCAGAAATTTCAAAAACAAATGAATACCCACCAATGAATGGTTCTTCATCTGTAATTTGCAAAAATTGTAACTGAGGACAAGCTGCAACCAATGCAGCATAATTTATTCCTTTAATTGCTCCACTCTTTAGTCTAGTAAGCATCGAATGAGTTGAAGTGACAGGTTGCTAAATTGCATCAAAGGGAGACAAATTTGGAAGACATACCTCAAGTTAAGATTCTAAATGGACAGGTAATATAGATATTGTACCAGAGTGATAGTATGATAGGGAGAGATGCTGTGAAGATGTTGATGATGTGATATCATTGCTCTTGTGCAACACTCCAGAACTGTCAACTTCTTCTGTGTTTTGAACTGTTTCATGAATATCAGGACTATCAGAACCTGCACTTACATCACTAGTTGTGATAGACATTGAGTTGAGGTTTTGAAAACAGTGTTGAAGTTGTGCAGAAGTAGATGATCTAACACTTGGAACTTGTAAATGTATTAGAAGTTGTGCAGAAGTGTCGGCATGTTATGTTATATGTAAACGTTTCTTCTCTGGTGTAACCCAAAATCGTACAGCTTCACCTTCAGGTGATATACCCTATATTTCTTCTCTGGTGTAACCCAGAGTCGTAGAGCTGCACTTTCAGGTGATGGACCCTATATTTCTTCTCTAGCGTAACCCAGAGTCGTATTGCTTCACCTTCAGGTGATGGACCCACTACATATACATATATATATATATATATATTTGTTTCTTCTCTGGCATAACCCAGAGTCGTACAGCTTCACATTCGAGTGATGGACCCATTACATATACATATACATATATATATATATATGTATGTATATGTTTCTTCTCTAGCGTAACTCAAAGTCGTATAGCTTCACCTTCGGGTGATGGACCCTATATTTCTTCACTTGCGTATCCCAGTGTCATACAGCTTTACCTTCGGGTGATAGTTACGCCTTCAGGCCACTATGATACCCCTAGTTGAGTACATAATTGATGTGATTTACGGATTTGCTTTTAGGCGACTATATTACCTTTACTGAGCACAGGTGCTCTGGATTCTACGTACTTGTCTTACGAACGTTTTTCATGGCATGCTAGAGTTTTCAGAAAACCTATTATGTAGTACTATACATATGTGTTTTCAAAATAGGGGGTTAGTATGTTCAGAAAGAAAATGGTTTTCTTATTATTAGTATTATTATTATAAACTTTGGTTCACTCATCCTATGTTTTACACCCCCTTCAGGAGTTAGAATAAAGGCACATGATCCCGGTGTCAGGGCACTTATGCATAGGTATCTTTGAGTCTTCTTTGTATAGGACCCATTCCTTTGTTCGTATCTTTTTATAATAATTCTTTCACATTATACTTGATTAGCTGTATGCTCTGAACACACTCCTGCATTGGCATTTTTCTTTCTAATTACATATTTTCTTTGTAAGCATGTTTAAAATGGCTTCGTCACCCTCGGGTGTCGACCAGCACTTGCCCATCCTGCTTTTAGAAGGATATTGGGATCGGGGCATGTCAATCAAAATTTAGATGGATCCCTATCTTTTATCTCTAGACTCGCGGCCACACTGTATTTATTACTTGGATCTAGACTTTGTAATTTCATTATATAATTTCTCTGAACTTAAATGCTGCCTATGGTTTTGGACATGTTGAATTTAGAAATGTTGCCTAGGGTTTTGGACAGGCTGAATTTAGAAGGGGTGCGATATCCACACACCCCATTTTACTTCTCACACACCTTTTTAATTTTCGGCTCAAAGAACTTAAATTATCAAGGGGTGTGTGGATAGCATACCCCATTTAGAAATGTTGCCTAGGCCAATATGGAGAGAATAAAAAAAATGATATAAACTATTTTTCTAATCAATTTAATTCTTAAATTTTCACGTATTGAATTACAAATACAAAGTATAATATGAAATTTATATAACTCATTAATTTTGATGAGTTTGCAAACGCAAAGAGAAGTCATAAATTAAAAATGCTCATGTTTATGTGTCAGTAAATACATAAAAGTTAGGAATTGAAATGATTCTACTACCCAAACGTTTATTGACTTCAAGGATCGAAATCAAAACTAGGTTCGATTACTATAACAAAATAATTTATAGAATTTTTTCAACTATTTAGGAGTAAAATTTTCAAAAGAAAAATATTACTTTGATAATAATACCATTATAATTTCTTAAAAATATTTTTTGCTATATATTTGGTTGAGACTTGAAGCCATTGCTGGAAGTTCCAGAAGCACAGAACTCAAGTCTTAGAAGTGAGCTGCCATAACCAAACCGTCAGCCACTGGAACTTGACCATAAATTGTTAATGTTTAGGCCAAAAGTTTACTACGCCTTATGGTCAGTGATCCAGTATAAAAAGCATTTATCGGTCAGTATTTAAATATGTCTCTAAATTACCAAGAGTTTTTCGATTGTCGGTTCGCGATCTTTAAGGACGCAAATTTTGTCGACCAGTTGCATTGTTGATCGTGGCATGTGTGGCTCATGAATTTTTGAACCCATTTGCTACTTAATTATTACAATTAATGCTAATGTTATATGTTAATGTATGTTTTTTTGTTGAGAGGGGACAGGAGGTCAAAGAAGCAGGGGGTTTTATATTCCTTGATAAGCTGACCTCCCACGTTGCATCGCTTCCTTTACGAAGGCTTTCAATTTCACTGTTACTTATCATATATCAATAATATATTATCAATTAAAAACGTTAGATATTGTAAAAAGGTTGTGCTATTCATAACTTCTTTTTACTTTTTATATATTTTTTTAATTTTTAATTGTCGAATCAGATGAATTAAATAAGATTACAGGATAAAAATTAATAAAAATTGTCTGAAAAATTAAAAACTGTGCAAATAGCACACCCGATTATAAAGTAAATCTCCCCTTATCTTTTGTTGGATTATCATACTAATTAGTGGGGGTGGTTTTGGTACATTACCGTACCAAAACCTTTATACCAATTACCATACCAAATATTTGATACGACAAAATCTATTACCATTACCGTACCAAACTTTCGGTATACCGAATATCGATATACCAAATAGTTTGGTTGGTATGGTGTGGTATGCTAATAGTAATTGCCACTTTGTTTTACACCACTTAGTTTGTCTAAAATCTAATATTTTTTTAATTAATGTAGAAGTGTAAAAAATATATAAACGCTTGTAATGACAAGCTTTACAACTTTCGTGAAGAGCTTAACTTTGAAATTCGCCATTATAATCATATAAATTATAGATCAAAATTTAACCGTTGATTGTTGTTTGCATTTACCCCTCATTTTTCTCATCAAATTTTGTTTTTTTTTTTATTTTCTTTTTTGAAAACATGATTTATTAGAGGATGTAGGAAGATAAATGGTTGGAATCGTTGATATTATGTTCAGAGTTTTACAATTAGTAAAACTATTGCTTAATGTTTATAAAGTTTCTACAAACTAGATGACATCAACTCATATTTCAGTTAACCGTAAATATCGAAACGCGATATCAAAGATCTGAATTGTTCATCTTCTTACATTCGTCAGATGATCATGTTTTCAAAAAGGAAAATTTTTAAAATGAAATTCAGTAAGAAGAATAAAATGTAAATGACAATTGATGGTTAAATATAAATTTAAGGTTTATGGATTATAGCATTGAATTTTGAAGCTGACATCTTCATGAAAGTTGTAAAGCTTGTCACTATAAGTGATTATATATATATATATATATATTTACATTTTTTACACTTCTACAATAATTATTATTAATTTTATTAATTTTGCCCTCAAATAATTATATGAATAAATACATAATATAATATTAATAATATTGATAGGTATGGTATACCACCGATATTGGTTTTGGATACCAATACTGTACCGAAATAGTATAATATGGTACAAATACCGTACCATTACCAATTGGTATAAATATTTGGTAATAATTTGGTATGGTATGGTTGGTAGGGTGGTTGGTGAGGTAATTTGGTAAAAAATTTCATCCCTACTAATTAGTCTAATTTATGTTCTGCATCTTGTTTGACTTTCCCACTTGATCCGACTGGGAATCTGAATTGGTCTTAAGCAGCGCGTGTTCCTAAACTCACTGTCATAGTAGAGCATTTTATATCTTTATTTATTTATTAAAGTAGACAAGTTAGTAACTTCGCCATAATAATTAATCTTTTCGGGAGTAGAGAAGATTCATAGAGACATTTCAACATCTCTTTACCCACTAGACAATAGTGTGATCCAAGAGTGTCAAAAAATCAAATCCAACAAGTGTTGTGTGAAATACAGACTTGAAATTCGTCCTTAATCACTGAGTCATCCCATAAAGGTTTTATCTTTTTGTTTTTTTAATTTACTATATTACTATTATTAAGGTGAATGGAGAGTTCAAAACAATTAAAATAATTTGGGAGAAAGAGGAAATTTCAAACCGGACGCATATGTTAAAGCCTAACACCATATCAACTGAGATATTAGACCACGTACTAGAGCATTTATCTAAACAATTAAATAAAATAAAATAAAACGATAATACAAATACAGTAATACAACTGGAATAATTTGGTGGAGTGATTTTTTTTTTTCTGGTGTAATCATCAAATTCTTATGTCGCGTTATTATTCCACCCGTAATACAACACGAATTATTTATGTATGTATCGATACTATGTTTAAATCCATGAAGTGTCATCCCAGTCATCGACCCATACAAATCAAAAGAAGTTTAAAATTGCCATCTCTGAGTTAACTCAGTAATAATTCAGTATCAATATTCTTGCATTTGTTGACATATTATTCCCTTAAAACTATCTAGTTGCAGTTGGGTGCTTTCTCAATCCCCTTATACATCATCCTAAGCGTTACGGAAGAAAAGTATACAAGGCATCCTCGTCTTCTCTCTAGATCAGTGATGCACTGGTGTTAAAGCCTGGTTTGGTACTGAGATGATTCTGAAAAAAGCTGGTATCAAAAAAAGCTGGGAGCTGTTTTTGTGTTTGGTAAACATTCAGCTTCAGCTTTTTTTCATAGTTTTGAGTGAAAAAAAGCCAAAAACAAGAAGCTGCAAAACCCAGCTTTGAAAAACTGGTTTTTTTTCACATCTGTTTTACATAAAAGTTTACCAAACACTATAATACTGCTTTTTTTTTTCAAAAGCACTTTTACAAAAAAGTTTACCAAACACTCTGCTGCTTTATTTCACAGCTGCTTATTCTCACAGCACAGCAGAAGCAGTTTTTTTTCAAAGCACAGCAATACCAAACCAGCCCTAAGCCTTTCGAAAAATCACCTTCTACACAAAAATGAGTCCACCCTAGACCAATGCTACCTGATAACAGAACAGAAAACCGTTGTTACCGACCGCTGCTGTGACACAAATGCACCAGAAAATGCAAGGATGAATTTAGCAACCAATGTTTGAAAGCAGAGCTATTAATATCTGAGAAATTCAAAAAAAGAAGGGAGAAAATAAATTTAGACAGTCTTACCGATAAGTGATCTCCCGAGCAGTTTGATTCAGATTACTTGGGCTCTAGGATGATCAAACGAACTATCTGCCCCAAATACCGAAATGATTTTGTTGTTTCTTTAAAGCATTTGTTTTTGTCATCTCGAGTCCAATGCTGCAGTCGCAAAACAAAAATTTCCAACTTCTAAGTACTAAGAAATAAATACAAAAACCCCAAACTCCCTTCCTTCCAGCAACTTCTCAGATACCTGAAATTCACCAATCCAAGTTTGCAGAATGCAAAAGTAGTTACTAGTCAGTTGATCCCGTCCTGTAAAAAAGCACTAGAAAAAACCTCATCTTTCCGCACAAAGATCAAAACTTTCATGCCTCAACAAAACGGGCTGCAAGTAGTCAATAACTTGGAGACCCTCTACTCTACATCAATGCATTGTATTTTAAGTGGCTTAGTCTTAGAGTCGCACACTAAATTCCGTTACATATCCCCCCGCAAATTCAGCAATGTATGTCATTCGTTGATGCACTCTAGAATTTACGCAACTTCAGCAACACCGCCTCAGAATTCAGAACATTAACATAAATTTCAAGACTTTGAATCATTTAGGCAAGATTAAAGAATCCTGAAAACTCGAAAAGTACCCGTCTTGCAATGACCTGCCCACCAGCTATATGCGAAAAGTAGATTTTGTAGAAGTGGCAGAGGAACAATGGAGCAGAATATTCTGCAAGCCCCTCCAAATACTTGGCATAAGAAACTCCTGGATTGCTGGGTTCCGGAATCACATTGCCCTGCTGCTTAAACCATTCGAGATCTCCCGAAAGACACTCCTAAAATATGCATCTAAATTGAAAAAACAAATATCCAATAATTTGTAATTAAAATTCCCAATTGATTTTTTTTTTTTTAAAAAGACGGTGAATTGATGAAATGAAATCAGCCACAAACTCACAAGCGACGCCGTTTGATTCATCGACAATGCGCTCGACGGTGTCAAATACGAGCCTGCTGTCCACCAAGAACTTGATAAACCCTTCCAAGCTCCGCCGCCAAGTCTCCGTTTCACCCCCGTCGCCGTCGGCATCCGATTCCGAGCTATTGTCCACGGCACGGGCATTATCGTCATTCCGACCATCACCGTCATCGTCATCAGAAGAAGAATTGTTACCGTTGGTGCTCAATTTATTATCTCCTCGGTGATGCCTTTGCTCTCTCCCGGGTACTGCTTCCGGTACCTCATCGTCCTCCGCACCACCGGCGGCACCGTTCCGGTGTTCGCAGTCTAAACAATCGGCGCAGACAGAGACGTGGAAGCGGCGGTGTTCGAGTCGGAGCAACGGAGCGGCAGAGCTCGACGACGGGCCTTTGTCGTTAAAATTGTCGAGGGCTTATTCGACGAGTGAGGGCGTGGAAAGACGAAATGGGCCATTGATGCCGAGACGGCTTTCTCCATTAACATCGACGACATCGTTAACGGTGTTAAGTTGCAAACTGTGTCACACTGTCTCGAATATTTGCTACTTTTATAATTTTACATCCACAACATTTATTTTCAAATAATTACAGGCCGCCTTCAAGTCAACAAAATTTTCTGCTCCCCGCTTTGCGAGGGTCAGGAAGACGTCAATCGTATGCGGCGGAGTGCTACATAATCTTTCACAAATACATATGGACAGACTCTGAAATGTTACACCTATTATGCATATGATACACAATACAACAGATGCTTTTTTTCTACAAAATTCAAAAATCTTAATGATACAACAATGCTAACAGAGTACAAAGAATAATGGTTATGCAACTCTGGGTGGTGGAGAGTACAGAAATCTGATCTGTCAAAACTATGGACGAACTCTGATGTGTCAAAATTATGCTTTTGCCTCCGCTTCCGCCTCCACCTCCGCCCAGGAATGACTCGGGGTTACCTGATCCCTTTGGATGAAAATCCACCGGTGACTCCTGGCACGCTTGGATTTGGAACATTCGTGAACATAATTCCTGAGGCAGAATCCCTTTACGCAACTGCCTGTTCATTTCTGGCTTGCTTTCAGCTTCCGCAAAAACTGTAATATCTCTGTATATGAGGGATCGCTGCGGCTGAGTGGTTTGCACGAGTTTATGTGATCTGTTGAGTCTAGTACCTGTTCCAAAGTTACAAAATTAATGCCGAAAATAAACAGACATGCAGAATATGGAACACTTATTACTGGAAGCAAATTATAGGGCTGGTTTGGTATTGCTGTGCTTCGAAAAAAAACTACTTTTGCTGTGCTGTGAGAATAAGCAGTGAAATAAAGCAGCAGAGTGTTTGGTAAACTTTTTTGTAAAAGTGCTTTGGAAAAAAAAAAAAAAAAAAAAAAAAAAAAAAAGCAGCATTATAGTGTTTGGTAAACTTTTATATAAAATAGATGTGAAAAAAAGCCGGTTTTTCAAAGCTGGGTTTTGCAGCTTCTTGTTTTTGGCTTTTTTTCACCCAAAACTGTGAAAAAAAGCTGAAGCTGAATGTTTACCAAACACAAAAACAGCTCCCAGCTTTTTTTTATACCAGTTTTTTTTTCAGAATCACCTCAGTACCAAAGCAGGCCATAGTCTAGGGTTTGTTAGTATCATTTTTTTAGGCAGATGACCTAACCGATTTTTTAGTGATCCACATTTGTTTGCAATCATACTTACAACGAGATCGCCAAATCCAGGATATGCTGATTCAATTGGTACAATTTCCATCCGGAAGGCCCATCCGCCGTAACCTTCAACAATTGGAGTTACCTTGGTCTGCAAAAGGAGTCATTACCTAATTAACAAGTTCACAAAATCGCAAATTGACACAAGCACCACCACAAAACTTTAGAGGTACCTCACAGAAACTGAGGACTTGAAGCATCCCCTTCTTGTGAAGCTGACGGATAAAGTCATTAAGCTCTACTAATCTTGGAGATCCACTTCTTAGCTCCCCTATCTACGAAACATCAAGAAGTGATTCTATCAACATCAATACAGCAAGATTTGCTGGTCCAAACATTCAGAACCAGCGATCTGATACTATAGGGAAGAAAACGTTTAGGTTGTAAACATCATATACTAACAGTCGGTGCTGGGCGAAACACAAATCCCATTCTCCAAGGCATGTCAGCTAGTTTGCTTCCAAAATGTGGGCAGCTATAGAAAACCTGAAGCGAGCATAAAACACTAGAGTTCTCATATAGAAAATGATAATAAACAGGTGAAGAACAGCCTTGTAGGTGAATTGTTCAATTATAGAAAGGTGCGTACAACTCCAATGGTGTTTTTCACGAGGTTATTGATATTATCTGCTCTTGCTTTATGCAGTATCTGCTTGACAACCAGACCTCCCATGCTGCAAACAAGAGAAAGCTAGTAGATTATTGCATTAAAAAATAGAATCATCTATAAATTATATTGTATAAAAACTTAGTAATAAAAGGATGCTATGAACTGTTTACCCAAAAAATAGAAAATCAATCAAATGCCTCTAGCAAAACCTTTTTTTATTAAAAAACTCGTAGACAACTTTCTTTATCATCAAGGACACCTTTTTGTATTATTAAGGACACTTTCTTTATTACTAAGGATCTCATGAAGGGCAACTCAATTTTGTTTTTCGTCCTTATAATACAATACATGTTCTTAATAATAAGAAAAGTTGACTAAGTGTTTTTCAATAAAAAGAGTTTTGTGAGGGACTTTTTATTAGTTCTCCCAAAAAACAAAGGATGCTGTGAACCAAAATAAAGAGAAAGATTGGTTGCATTATTTACTGCACTAAATTGAAGTTGAGAAAAGGAAGACACAATAAAAGACTATATCCTTTGGTTGTGAGACTGTGTACCACATTTGGTGTTTACCAGAAAGTTCATTTAAAAGAAAAACGTCTGCAGCACCTGCTTCTTTTACTTCTGTTTTGTTTTTTCGGGGATACAAAAAACTCCGACAACACACAAGACCTCAAAGACATCCTTAAATCGGTCAAAGTTAGAACTCGAAATTGAAAAAATAGAGAGAGAGTGCATTTTATATGTGTGTGTGTGTGTGATGACAAAAAAATATATGTCATGGCTACTGTATGATTAAACCGAAAATGGCACATCAGTGGGATAGATTTGAACACACAAGCAACACTGTACAGACCTGTGAGTCACGAAAACAACAGGTCGATTCCCAATACCTGCAGAAACAAGCTTCTCTAACAGCATCGAGCTAACTTCCTGCACAATCCAAAAACAAAGGAAGACAATTGGAAACTGCAAGGAGCTAAAAAACATCTAGATCAGCTACAGGCTCAAACATGACTTGTTGGTGAAACCAAAGATCATTGCCTAAAATTAAGTCATGCACAGATTCATATGTTCTACAAATCAATAAACTCCTGAAGTCATTAGAATCTGAATCACTAGCAATGAAGAGAATGCTCTTAACACCCTATAGAAACCAATTCCTGTCAACCAAAAAGCACTGACCTGAAGAGGCAGGCTAGCACCGGACCACTGTGTTAGATTTGTCTGCATATAACATTCAGATAAAGAGTTAGATGCCAATGAGGGGACCAGCCTACAAGAAAATAATAAATTTAATACAACAATCACAAGAACAAACCTTGTATTTAAGGGTAAACATACGAGCTCGAGGAAAGTCAGATGAAAGCCATTCACCTGGCCAGAATGTTCCTAGCTTTCCCGCTTCCTGGTCAATCTTCTCTACTAAGCCAGACTTGGTGGATGACTTGTCCTCGGATATGCGCCAAGTCTTATAAGGGCCTCCACGGAGGCCATGGACAAAAACAATATCCAGCAGAGGCTCCCTTGTGGCTGCATTACTACGAGATGCATCCATAGAACTGGATATGTTAACATCATCTGAAATTCTGGACACAGATTTATCCACACTCTCAACAGAATTTACTTGATCCGAAGAGGATGCATCCCTTGGACTTGTGTCTTGGTCACTTTTTTCAGGGCAATTCCAATGGGGAAGTTCAGGATTGATTAAGAATATCATGTCATCATAACGGGGGCAATTTTTGTTTCCATTTGCAATACCAGCATTGGGAACATCACCATTTGCAGAATCTCTTTGGCGTCCGCAAAATATATTTATAAGTGTTTTTCTAGCATAACTTTGAATTTTAAGATCACTACAACCTGAGATCTTACCGTTAGCACAATCCTCAAGCCATTTACACCAAGTTTTATCTGCTATTATGACTCTCTGGACTTTTGGATGTATTGAAAGAATAGTCAAGAGCCTCGCTGCATGCCTACGGATGTGAGCTGTGGGTGGAACTTGGACACTAGATTGACCATTACTATCTGGAATAGATGACTCTTTAGAAACATAGGAGGTTCGCTCTTGTGCCTCAAGCGTCTTAGAAGCATCATACGCTTCTATGGCAGCAAATTTCTCATAATCATCACATAACAAAAACCGTCTCAGCAAACTTAAGACTCCAAAATCTGTTAGTTTCTCCTGACATAAAGAATCGTCAGCACAAACTTCAGTCAGTGCTTTGATTCCCTTCAGAGTTGCCACTGCAGAATCTGCCGCATTAACCTTAGGCAAACTATCTTTCTTTAGGGTTTTAAATGGCCCAGAAAAAGGTTCAGCGGACAGAAGATCTGCCAGTGGAAATGTATCAATAGAATCAGTGGTTGTTCCCAGCTGATTTCCTGCTAGATTAACAACAGCTGCCAATAACTGATTAGAAGTCTGTGCAGCAAAAAGCATGTTTGACTGATCAATTTGTGTCTGCAAAAGAAAAATTCAGGTCAATATGTACATTCTAAACAAAACTAGATGAGAGAAACGAAATTGAAGTGGTTTCAGCATAAAGAAAAATTGGAAGCAACATTCTTAAAGATACAAAAGAATTTCCAAACAGGAAATAAGAATGCTGACCTTCACATTCACAGATCTAGCCTGAGGGGTTCCTTTAACTGATGCCTTTTTCAAAGTGAGAATTTCAGTAAGTAGAATAGCTAACCATCCCTGAGAAATGGGTACAGAGTATGGTCCATAGTCTTCGAGAATGCTAGAAAGGATTTTTATCGCTGACAAACGTAATGTGTCAGAAGAAGGTTTTCCAAACACCCAACAAAGTAATACAGCAGACCACCTTTGGCCTTCTTCAAGAGGTAAATGCAAGTCCCCAGAACAAAGCAATTCCAATGCCCTTGACAATGCTTCTTGCACATCATTATGCTTCATCGTTCGCTTCGCAATGTCTCTTATCAGATGAAGACCCTTTTCCATCACTATCTTCCGCGCTTCAGGGCTCCTCTCAACAGAAATCAAGAATGCTGACAAAGCCACCCGAGCCAAAGGAATGTCTTCGTTTTTAGTTGCCTGAGAAACAGTAGAAAGAAGACTGGAACTCCAATCAGAAACTGAATCGTTCAGGGGTAGATTCTGATCCTCTAATAGCAACCGAGCCACCAAACTTCCGTGCCATTTGACTGATCTCTCAGGCGCCATTAAAGCAGTCATAATAGCTTGCCCATCTGCATCCAGTTCCTGTATTCGTGACCTATTCACTTCTGATGCCATCGCCCAGTTTGCCAATGCCCATGTAGCAAAAGGAACAGCAACATGTTGACAATTCAAATCATCCCAGAGGCCAGGAACAACAGCAGAAGACAGATTACTCTGTGCTAGAGAACTGGCATGCATATTTTGCAGGACAAGATTATGAGGATTAACCCTTCCAGATCCCAACTCACTAGTATCAGCACTTCCCAGCTTCACAACTCCATTTTTTCTTGATAGGCCTAAAACTGATGTACCCCCGAGAACTTTAATACCAATCCCCTTGATTCCACTGTCACCATCTTCGTCATCTTCATTTTCATGTGACTCGTCCAAACGCATGCCACCTTCTTCAATAACTTGAATGGCAGCTGCTATATCCTGCGTTTCAGCATTCGCCGACAGGAATGGCTTCAAGGACACTTTTTCTAAACTATCACAGTTGGCTGTGACGATATCCATAATGGCAGCTACAAGCATGCTCCTCCCTTTCAAATTTTCAGAAACATCAAGTGAACTACGCCTTGCACGCTGCTCTGACAGAAATTCCATTGATTAATACTAAAAACAGAACTAAACTCATCAACAAACTCGGTTATGAAGGTCGAGTGATGTTAATTAAAATGGGGCACAAAGGATCCTACCCATGCTCACTGGAAATTGCCTCAAAGCATTTCCCTATTGAAAGTTATCGTCTTTGTCATGTTGATCTCGGTTACTATCCTAGTGCACAGAATTTTCAATAGAAAGACAATGCCAGTGTTCATAACGAAAAACGAACTCAATGCCGCAAACGCTAAGGGTCCAAACTTTTCCTAATTCGAAAAAATCAACGAAATTCAAGAGAAGAATGGAGAAAGCTTACATTCTTAGACGGATGAGGCTGGCAGGAGAAAATGAACCTAAAGAGATTGGGAACAGCGCCGGGCCTGCCGAGCACGGCGGCGGACACATTAGGATCAGAGATCAAGAAGGCGAGAGCTCTAGCCGACTCGGCCTGGGTCCCACACCCATCCCTAGGGACAGCCACCGACTCGAGCAGCCAATCGACAACGGCGCCACCTCCAGCCCCAACAAGGGCGGCCCTTCGGCTGGCATTGGCGGCGGCAATATCGGCAAGGAACGCAGCGACCCGGAGCTCGAAGCCGGAGCGGACCTCGTGGTTGGCAGAGGACAAAATGGAGCTGAGAGAGTGCCAGAGAACGGAGGCGGCGACGCCGGTCTGTTTAGCGTGGTGGAGAAACTTCCTGAACGACTCGGTGGATTTGAGGACGGCATGTCGTACTCCGTTATATACAGGATTCGACGACTTGTCGTCGCAGTCCGTCGAAACGACGACGTACAAGGCGATCAGGGCGGAGGCGAGAGCGCCGGAGAGCGCGATGGCGGCGGTGCGAGGGAGAGCGGAAGCGCCAGGGACAGAATACAGAGGGTTTAAGCGGCGGTGGATAACAGACGGAGGATGCGGGACTTGGTCGGAATTCTTGAGATTGTTGGGGGGCTCGTCGGCGTTTCTGGAAGCGGAAGAGGAAAACAAGCGGGCGGGATTGTGATGACGGTGGTGGTGGGGGAAGAGGTGGAGGCAGTGGCGGCGGGTTGTGTAACAGAGGCGGAGCAACATTTGGGGAATTGGGGATTGTGGTGGGAAATGATTAGTTTCTGTTTGGGGGAAAAGAGGGAAGGTGTTGGGGATGGAGGCTTTCCATGGCGGGAGGAAATTTGGCGATTTGTACGGAGAAGTGTTTAAGTGAAAAAGAAGGGTCTACAGAAACAGGAATTTTCCTAGGGGAGATGCGAACCTCTTCCCCAAGTAACGGTATGGACCTGGGCTTTGCTTGGTTTTCCTCTTTTTCTATTTTTTTTTTTTTTTTGGGTCAAAATTTTTTGTTTATTTTATTAAAGCCCAAGTTAAAGCCCTTTTGCTCAGTCAGTATTATTGTATGTGGAGTTTCGCTACCGCACATGAGCCACATGGACATCAGTTGAACAAATCAAATCTTAGCGACTCGTTTTCATTTAAAATAAAAAATATGGAAGGTCGAGATTTGTTTAAATCAACTGATGCGCAAGGAATGCGCATGTGTAGGAGGGAAGTTCTCTTATTGTATGCTTAATTAGAATAAGAAGAAATTAGAATGAGTAGTCATTGGATTAAGAAAGGAAACATAATGAACACTAGCAACCGGTATAAACGCTATACGTGTGCAATTCAATTTTCTTTCCATTATGGTATGAGTTACATGAACTTATGAAAAACAATTACTAACATTAGTGAAATAAAACCAAACTTGTGAGTTATGCAATAATTTCAAAATTTTATAATAATTTGTAAAGATATTATTACATGCAACACTAAAATCATCACTAACTTCAGTACTTCGGATGAGGATCCTCCCCGGATCCCCTTTGTGGGGATCCTAGGGATACTCACATCATAGTCATTCATCGTACATCATGTAGCCAGTTTTCATCAGATATTATTTGTGTTTAATTTTTAAATAAAAAAAAGTCAAATGATTTCTGACTGCACGATGTACGATGAATGGCTAAGATGTGAAAATCTCTAGAATTCCCATAGTTTGGATCCGGATGGGATCCAAATCCTAGTACATCTCCCAAAAGTTGTATAATATGAAACTCTACTTGGATGAAACCAAACCCTGCAACAAAGGGTAAAAACAATCGAATGCAACAAAATAAGTAATCAAGGAGTGATAAATCATGATTAATATATGTATTTCAATGACACATCTAACGAATTGCAAGAGATTTTTAATGCTTAAAAATATCTTCCTCCAACCTTGCATAAGATGCAAAGACTAAATAACGAGGCTCATACCTTCAGAACATTGGATGCCGATTCATGGTGGGAGGTGCTCCAATCTAGGGTTCATGGGTCAAAGAGGCAGGGGGCGGCGATAGAGGGGTCATGGGGGAAAACGCAGAGGATGTGGGAGAAGTTGTTGGGTGATGGGTCTGGCAGAGGGCGATTAGGGTTTTGGAGGAGAGGAAAAGCCTACATAATTTGCAGGTGGGTTAGAGGCAAGTGAGGTGGCCGATTATGTTATTATTACATGGTTCTGAGGTTTACATACCAAAATAATTTGTGGTTTGTAATTGCTAAATTGCTTATATTTTTTTTTCTTTTCAGTTTTAATTAGATGGTTAGAATAATAATTTCATAGAGATTTAGTTGACAACCAAAATTCTATTAATATAGTTTTAGACCAAGCTTGTTTCACTTACCAAAAAATGAATTTGTAAGGAATTGATATCATTCACATCCTTATGTTTGCTAGAACCAAAAGAATGGAAAACATAAATGCATCTGGGTATTCTCATACCTAAAAAGTGAAAAAATCAATGAGAAATGAGATTAACATGTGTTTGTTTATTTCATACCAAATTCTCCATATCCTTATTCTGATAACTTGGAAAGTAAACATGCCCAAAAAAATAGGCCTGTCCCAAGTGTTTACCATCAAGAATCGAATGAAAAAAAATAAACCTGAACTCTAATAAAGTGTAAACTTATACTGGAATTAAAATTGGGAATTGTTACTGACACTTCAAAACTCTGATTTTCCATTCTAAACTTTATATAATTAGAAAGAAAACTACATTTGTGAGGAGTGTAAATGAGATTTTTTGAATGCTAATAACTATTCTCTTAAAATAATTAATTATTAGAACACATCAGTATAAAAATAAATTACCTTTCATGTCACATCCCGGCCCAGGGCGGATCACTTCCCGGGCCCGCTCTACCACCGTAGCACGATATTGTCCACTTTGGGCTTACCATTCCCTCACGGTTTTGTTTTTGGGAACTCACGAGCAACTTCCCAGTAGGTCACCCATCGTGGGATCGCTCTAATCCCCTTCTCGCTTAACTTCGGAGTTCCTATGGAACCCGAAGCCAGTGAGCTCCCAAAAGGCCTCGTGCTAGGTAGGGATGGGAATATACATTTAAGGATCACTCCCCTGGGCGATGTGGGATGTCACAATCCACCCCCCTTAGGGGCCCGACGTCCTCGTCGGCACACCACGGCCAGGGTTAGGCTCTGATACCAATTGTCACATCCCGGCCCGGATCACTTCCCGGGCCCGCTCCACCATCGTAGCACGATATTGTCCGCTTTGGGCTTACCATTCCCTCACGGTTTTGTTTTTGGGAACTCACGAGCAACTTCCCAGTGGGTCACCCATCATGGGATTGCTCTAGCCCCCTTCTCGCTTAACTTCGGAGTTCCTACAGAACCCGAAGCCAGTGAGCTCCCAAAAGGCCTCGTGCTAGGTAGGGATGGGAATATACATTTAAGGATCACTCCCCTGAGCGATGTGGGATGTCACATTTCATCAATCAAAATTGAGAAGGCAATTTTGGTGTAAAAATTTGAAATCTATTCAGGCTTTTTCATTTTTGCCCCCCACATTAGAGCTATCCTACCGTTGAGGAAGGGAAATGGCGATGACAAGCAATCACTTTTACTACTCACTCTAAAAAGGCAATTGCTCTAGCAGCCCAAAAATCAATCTCGTATTATCCTTTCATACTTTACTATTCACTCTGAAAAGGCAAATGATAAGATTTTTACTACCTACAAAAATAGGGATAAAAACATATGAAATACTTACAAGAATACAAGGATGTTGTAGTATAGATGCTCATGCAAGGTTGTTCTCCTCAAGGACTATTTGGATAATTTATGCAAAAATAATTCCTAATTAAATACTTCAACTTAAAAGTTGAGAAAAGAGATTTTAGACTTGAGTAATATTAAAAACGACTTTTAATTAAAAACAAATATGATAAAAGAAAAGAGTTTTAAATACCAATTCATAAAAGCACTAGGGTTCCACCATCACCTAGAAATCCTATGCATTTTTACCAATTACTTATGATCCACACATGCCACTTTGAAGGTTAGGTTTTCCTAATTTATATTCTACTTGGAACCTCCAACATAGAACGTATATTTAACATACAGCCCGTCTGGACGTTCTAATCAAATCTGAACATGAGAGACTCATTATACTTTATGAAAACCCTTTGAAAAACCATACAACCCTTAATAAGTGGTGTTCATCTTAAGTGAAATCACAATTATTAATCACAAGAAGCCAGCGCCAATTTCAGGGAACCTTCCGACCAAAATTGCATCAAATTACTTTTCTAAAGATCCTAATAGTGATCAAGCATTAATATAATTAGATAGTTTTAATCACGGTGATTAATAATTCAAAGCAAACATGGAATCAATCATAAGCAATTAAATAAAAATTACATATTCATGCTAAGGCTCAAGGCTTTACCCTAGCAAAAGGAATTAGTTATGCATATTCATAATTGAAATCATAGAAAATATTATTAAAAATAAAAGGAATGAAAACACCTCTAAGAAAACTAGGGCCATCAGGAGGCGACTCCCTAAGAAAACCAGGGACATCAGGAGTAGGGATGGGCAAATACCCATCGGTTATGAGTAATCACAGTTACCCATTCGAATTTCACGGTTGCGGTTATAGGTAACCGTTTATTCGTGAAATTTATATGGACGGTTATGGGTATTAACTACAGTTATAAATGGGTACCCATTTACCATTTATTTTAATATATACATAAAATTAAAAAACAAAGTAACAAAAAACAAAAACCTAAGCTAAGCTAAATCACAACATTCACTTTCCATAGAATTTACATGTTGATTATAACATCCAGTGCTAATGCTTAGTTATTCCAGTGCTGGTGCTTATAACATTCAGTCCTGGTGCATATTGATTATAATATCCTCAACCTAAGATAATGACTACCTTGAGGATGTTACAATTGAAGACTTGATTGGGTATAAAAGAAAAATATGTCTAAAATATATGAATTTTCTTTCCAATATGCTTGCTCAAGTAATGAGAGGTATTTTGTTAGTAACAAATCAATTCTTAGCAAATATATCATATTACCTTGATTGATAACAGTTAAAAATATCATTCGTAAATTCTTATTTCAATTATTGAAGTTGTATACGGTTACGGTTCAAAAAAACATGTAAATAGGAGAAAAAAGGGTAAATGGGTTAAAAAATGGGTAAACTACGGTTAGGGTTAAATAGATGTTATAGGTATGGTTAACCGTTTATAAACAGTTATGAGTATGGGTATAATCATTTAGGCAATTACCTAACAGGTAAACGGTTATGCGGGTATAAGTATAAATGGTTAGGGATAAATAACCGCGGTTACCTGTGCGTCATAACGATTGTCCATTCCTAATCAGGAGGCGCCTAACCAAGCACTAGGTACGGCTAATTTGCATCCCAGTAAAACCCGAATTTGATTTTCATTGATATATTCTACCTAGTGATTTCCCCTTCTGGTACTTTGCAATTTAGGATTTCATTGTGGGTTAGATAATTTATGATGTTGTATGGAATTAATTTGTTGTGATTGTTCAAATTGGATCCTTTTTTTATTGATTTTTATTACCCTGCTTTTTATTTAGATATTATATCAAACGCTTTACTATGTCAATCTTATTTAGTCTAGTCTAAATCAATCCAGCTTAGTTTTTTAAGTTAATCCAATCTGAAATTATCCGATGTAACAAACACATCCTTATTAGACAGATGACGAAACTCGATATTCTTCTTGTGTGGAAGAAAGCATTTGTCCCTACCCTAAGAAGCACATTCATGTCCACCCTAATTGATTTAGACCAAAACGAAGTTTAGACCTGTCTTTTTGAATAATCAAACCCAAACAATTAAATAAGGATCAGAATATCCTTCAACCGCGACAGATTAATTCGTTTGTTCCCTTTTTCCAAACCCCGAATTGAAAGGCTGATTATTGCTCACGGTTTTGGATTATTTCAACCGTTTGATTTAATACAGCATCTGGCTGTTTTGGTTTGTTTTTTTCAAGGCACGTGTTAAGAGTCTAATTATTTGCAAACTGAGCGATGACTATTCATCTGACTTTTTAAAAAGAAGAATTTGAAGCACAATTGGATAAAGTTACATATTATCCTATCTGTCAACCTCGTATTGTTGAATTGGCTACTGCCATATATAAAGACCAATTGGTTGATATCGAATAAATTCAATCGCTTTTTCTGTTTTTTGAACTGAATTAATAAAATACGGCAGCATGACCTTGAATAAATCCAATATATAATTAAGAGAAAAACTCATAAAACTCTGTCAAAAGTGAGACTCTCCATGAGTTTTCTGTGATCGTATGTTTCTCACAATATTTTAAAATATTAGCACGGTGATTGACTGTGAGGTAGCAAAAAAGTCCACAAAAAGTCAAGAGTCTCCTTAACATTTCTCTATAATTGTTCCCATTTATGCATGAGGCTATATGTGCAGGTTTAATTACGTATAAACCCCCTTACGGGCTTAAAATGGTGTTTGTCTACAAGTTTTGATTAGACGATGCTTATTATATAAAAACACTAATAATATTTTTTTTCGTTGAAATCACTGCACATAATCGCCAAAAACTTGAAGAATTCTGCAATGTTATATCACCCAACAGTTAGAGATAAAGATCAAAATATGCAACATAATCCGAAGGCATGATTAAGCACGCAAATGAAAAGACCTTTGCATCAGTCAAAATAAAACTCAATCAACTAAAAATCTATGATCAGTATAATGAGTTGAAAAACGAACAAGATTGTTTGACGCGCACACCATAAACCTAATGATAATTAAATGACCTTGGCAGCGGTTGAGACAAAATCTTGTTGCAGCCACATATACGTCCATGATCAGTTAAATATTGGAAAAAATAAGCAAAGTTTCTCAAGGAACTATATTTACACCTCATAGCAGACACATCAGGTTATTTATTTACTTTTTAAAATTTTATTATAGTTAAAAAGAAAGAGGGAAAGTTCGAAACTATTACAATAACTTAGAAGATGAGAAGTTTCGAACCAGAAACACATAAGTGAAAACCCAACAGCTACCCACTATTTCACAAAAATAAAATAAAAAATAAAAAAAACACCTACTTACTAGAATATTTGACCACATGCAAACGCATCAAGATGGTTATGAAGAAATACTTGAGAAGGCAACGTTCATTTTTATTTACTTACGTAAACCTAAAAATATAAAAGTCGGTCCACCTTAACCTATAAACCTAAAAAGTGCCAATGTTCTGACTTTTTAACCCTCACACTTCACTCTTGTTATAAAAAAAATTTAATCTTAAAAAAAAAAAAAAAAAAAAAAAAAAGAATCTTAACTGCACAATAAACACAAAATTAAGTAAAAATTATAACGCAAAGCAAACAAATATCTCAAAAAAAAAAAAAAAAAAAAAAGGGCAAAGCAAACCTAGATCTCAGAAGAGAAAGCTGAGCTGGGAAACACAAATTCATCACCGAACCATACACTGTATGGATGAACCATTCGAAGAAGTGCCGAGCAGAGGAGATGTAGTCTTCAACTTAAGAGATGGGTGAATTGGGGTTTTTTGTTATAGGTGTGGGATATCTTATTCTTAACTGGAATAGCTATACAAGGTTAATTTTAAAATTATTTTATGCTGATGTCACCATAAAACTATGAAACCCTAACGGAAGGGGTTCGTGAAATGATTTTGAAACATCAAGGGGTATTTCTGTTACTTTCAAAATTTGAGAGGGTTTTGTGAAAGCTTAAAAAAATCTCAAGAGGTGTATGTGTAATTACAAGTCAATATTGCATGCAGGAATATATTACATACGCAAGAGCCTCATCAAGCTGGATATTGGCTTCATAAAATTTTGGAGGAGATTATGGTCATCGAACTTTACAAAAATGATAAAGTATTACAAACCGTCTATTTATTGCGTGCATAAATATATTAATACAATAAAAATGTTACAATCAATTTATTTATTTGCTACAATTAATTGGCTATCCATTGTAATTTTATTGATTTTCTTATAAAATAATTTGGATCATAAGCAAAAAGTCTCGTGAATTAGCTACGAAGTTTTGTGTGGAAATTCCTCTACAATTCTTGTGGAGTCGGTCCTCTCTCTAATCGTATATGGGAGCTTGCCGGATTGTTGTGTTACGTTTGGATACTATTAAGACTAGAATTAATCATCAGCCCGACTTCTACATTTAAAATAGTCAATTAAATACAGCTATAATTAATTAATTCGCCTAATTTCTGAAGGACCGGCTGAGCAATTCAGCATGGGTTATTATCCACACGTTGGAAATTTATCTAAGGGAAGGTTGCATGCATATTTCCCGGAAGATGGGTTATCATGCAGAAACACGCATGCACGTGCGAAAGCTGGCGTTATAAATACCAAGACTACTACTCTCAAAGCATAACTCAGAAATCTCTCTCTCTCTCTCTCTCTCTCTCTCTCTCTCTCTCTCTAACTGCTCTGATGGAAAGAAACGGTAGAGTAGAGCCCCCCACAGTATTTGGAAAGATAGTCACAATTCTCAGTATCGATGGGGGCGGAATAAGAGGCCTCCTTCCGGCAACCATTCTTGCTTTCCTCGAATCTGAACTTCAGGTATATAAGATTTTCTGTCAAAATATACTAGCAGAGAGCACACATTTTGTGTGTGTGTGAACAATTTCTTTTAATAAGTTCATATTAATATTATATAATTACTGTTTTGTCTTCCTCATGTAAATATTGTGTATCAAAAGTGAGGGAAAAATAGAAAGATAGGTATGATTGTCATTTTGTCAAAATGTACAAAATTACCATTTTACCCTCCCTTTTGTCAATAGTGTGCATAAAAATGAAGGTAAAATAGGAAAAAAAGGGAAAAAAGTTGACAATGAGGATTTTCTTAATAATAGTATAAATAAGTACTTTATCATCTGTGTTAAGTGATTTATTTTCCCAATTAAGTACTAACAAGATTAATGTCATTGGTGGTACTGCAGAAGCTGGATGGTGAAGATGCAAGGATCGCTGACTATTTTGATGTGATTGCAGGAACAAGCACAGGTGGTCTTGTGACTGCTATGCTCGCAGCCCCAAACGAGAATAACCGCCCACTGTTCGCTGCCAAAGATATTATAGACTTCTACTTAAATCAATGTCCTAAAATCTTCCCCCAAAACACGTAATGCATGCTTAATTAATTACATGTTAATTATGTCCACTTAATTAATTTTTTATATTTTGGATATTCATAATAATTTTTGCTCTAATGGTTTAAACGACAGTTGGCCAATTTTTCCTTATACGACAAAGATTATCAAGGCTCTAGCAGGACCAAAATACAATGGCAAGTATTTGCATCGCTTGATTAGGGAAAGGCTGGGCAACAAAAAACTGCACGACACATTGACTAATGTTGTAATTCCCACATTTGACATCAAGAATCTCCAGCCAGCTATCTTCTCCAGCTTTAAGGTAATTTACCGTCTTTCTAGTATATTAACTAATTCGAAAAATTTCAGTATTGTCCAGAATATTCAGAATATTCTATACGTCAAAATATTGTAAAAGTTGTTCATGTCTAAAAATTATTTAAGCAAATTACTCATATATGTTGTAATATAATATGATATGCTTATTTTTGTTGGCAGGTGAAAAAGAAGCCATCATACGATGCCTTACTCTCTGACATATGCATTGGAACCTCAGCGGCACCAACTTATCTTCCAGCTCATTATTTTGAAACCAAGAACGCTGCAGGCAGAACTAGGGAATTCAACCTTATAGATGGCGGCGTGGCCGCAAATAATCCGGTATATGCGATAGGAGGAGTTATATTACCAGATTGTCAATTTATACCATTGATTTTAAAAGTAAACTTCAGGATTATAAAAAAATAACTTAAAACATTTTGTCCTTGCAGACTTCTCTTGCTGTTAGTGAAGTTACAACTGAAATAAGGAAGGCAAATCCAGACGTCTTTCCTATGAAACCTATGGACTATGGGAGATTTCTAGTGATATCATTAGGAACTGGTTCATCAAAAGCTGAAATGAAATACCATGCACGCTCTGCAGCGAAATGGGGTCTGTTGAATTGGTTAACCAGCGGTGGCTCCACCCCAATCATTAATGTATTCAGTCAAGCAAGTGCCGATATGGTTGATCTTCACCTTTCTTCAGCTTTCCAAGCCCTTCATTCTGAAGAAAATTATCTTAGAATTCAGGTACTGAACTCGTCATCCGAAATGCATTTTATCCATAGATTCATCAGTATAACTTTTTTAGAATAATGTTGTTTAGACACAAAAAACTGATATCATTTCTGATACCAAACGTAGGATGATACCCTTATGGGGACAATAACTTCTGTGGATAGAGCCACAAAGAAGAATTTGACCAATCTTGTGAAAGTTGGTGAAGGGCTATTGAAAAAACCAGTTTCTCGGGTTAATTTGGACAGTGGCAGGTTTGAGGCTACTAAGCATGAGACAAATGCAGAGGCTCTTATAAGGTAAAATATTTATCATTAAACCAAAAGATTTATATATGTAATTGGTGATTAGTGAAAAATTGTAACTTAATTACTATAATTTTCAGGTTTGCTAAACTACTGTCGGAAGAGAAGAGGAGGCGCCAAGTAGGGTCAACCAACGGGCATGCTGAAAATACTGATTAATTGTTACCCTAAGATAATGACAAGTCATTATTCTTTAAATTATACTGTTTTGAAATGTAAATTGTAATAAATTATGGATAGTTCAAGGGTATGGGGGCAAATGGCTACCATATACTCCATCTTTTAATATTTGTTTGTGTTTGATTAAATCCCTGCTGGGATATCATAGATCTCTCTGTCATCGATATATTCATTCTTTTGTTAATTTGTTGGTTGTTGGATCCTCAATAAAATTAAGCTTTCATTTTAAAAACACGGTATTACAGTCCTGCACAATTCTTCATCATGGGGTACGCAAGAGTATTAAAATATACAATTACAAGAAGCAGCCATCCTATTCAGGCAGCATTATGTATATATTTCGAGGTTATTAAACTGAATATGCAGAGTGAAATGATGAGATTTTGGATTGATTTCTCAACTCTCACATACAGCTGTTTCTATTATCCTTAATTCGGTGCAAATCTCCTCTTATTGTGTGGCAGAACCCGGACCTAAAAGATATGGATTATCGTGAAGTGGAAAAAAATAGCATGAATACGATGATAATTGTAGTTTATTGACATGAGAAACCAAAGCTACAATTAACTCGAACGATATATGTGTTACATCGTCCCAAAACTGACATAAATCAAAGCTACATTAACTCGAACAAATTCAAAAGTCAAATACCTCAATTTTCGTGATACGCAACAACAAATAACCTTTATTGAACGTCTCTCCATTATTCTATTTTATTGAAATAATCCAATTTCTATTTACATCAAGCTATTCCTTATTTTATCATACAAATGTCATAATCGCATCCATTCTTAATTATCATTATTTAAAGACCATTTTTAGATTTATCCGACACTTATGAATGACTAAACAGTTTTTAAATTGAATAAATTTTTTTAGAGATGATCTTTAGACAATGATAAATAAATAAAAAAACAATCCCGATTATGAAATTTATACAATAAAATGTTGCCACATTTTCATTCGAGGAAGGATGCATGGCTCCTTACATGTATGGAGCCGAAAATTGTCATAATATATATAGTTTGTGTGTGTGTATTTTAGTAGAAAATAATATTTCCAAAACTATGCAGTGTGCATACACTTTTAGACTCAAATTTAAATTTCTCTTTCCGTAGGTTAGAGTAGTTTAAAAGTTCTCTCCCCCTTTCACAACGTACTGGACATTAGGTTGATTTCAATTCTTGTGAATGTGAACAAAAAAAAAATTAATAATAATAAGGAGATGAAAGTCCTAATTCAATCGCGAGAGGGTGATTCCTTGTTTTCTTTCTTCAACACCGAATTGAATGTTGATTGTGCGATGGGGTTTGGATTTCAATGGTTGCTAATATAAAACAATACATCTGATGGATTATTTCTTTTAATTAGATTTCAAATTGTTGCAAACTGGCAGACGAAGAGGTTTGAATCATCTCATTTTAAAAAATAAATATAAAATCTGTTTGGATAAAACCATCTATTACATGTCGTCCTATCTGTCAAGCTGATTGTTGAATTGGCTTTTGGGGCCATGTGTAAGACCAATTGAGGTACTACTACTTTGACCACTAGTGGTCATGAATATTTACAGGTCAATATTGCATGTGCAGGATATGCAGCTACCACGAAGAACTCTTCATGTTTATATCATGTACGCAAGAGCCTCAAGAATACTGATAACGGCTCATGTGTCGATAAGTTGTTAAAGTCTGCATACAAACAATTAGATGCTTTAATAAAAAAAAGGGCTGGTTGAATTACCGAATGGCTAGGTCTACAAGAAACCACGGTTACAACTAAGCTATATATATCACTTACAATTTTGTGTTTACGTTTCTATCTTTTTTCTGATATCTTATTAGCTCCATTGCTGATACTTGATTTGTAACATTCTGTCCCGATTTTATCGGAACAAAAGAGGTATTTTCGGGAAATTTGCATCTTGGGCTAGATATTTCTCTTTTAAAATTGTTGTGTGCCCAAGGGGCCCACCTTTTGTTTGTTGTTCCTCGGGTCCAAGCCTTTCACCTTTCTCTCTCTTCTCTCCTTCTCCCCAAGCTCTCTTTGTCTCAGTTCTATCTTTCTCCCTCTCGGTGCTCTTCTTTCCGACAAGAACACACACACGCACCCATACATATATACACACATCCATATCAATCTCTTCATCCCGCTAAGTAGTACAACTTTCCTTTTTGAGTCACCCAATTTCGTTTAGTATTGAAGAAGTTATATCAATTTGAATTTTACCCAGTTTCCAGCGACCTCCGAGGCTTTCGAGGCGTTTTCCTGCCAAACCACAGCGCGTTAGATGTCGTGCGATGTACCATTCTCTTTGTCTCATCGAGTACTACAACCTTCGTTTTTGTCTCACTTGATTTCGTTGAGGTTTGACAAAGTTATAGATGTTTAAAGTTGGCTCAGTTTTTCGACAAAAAAACCTCAAATTCTGGTGTTCTTCTATGGTTAGCTACAGTGAGCAGCAGCCACACCAGGCCTTTGGGCCTTTAGCATCGGCCCTCTTTACTAACCCAAGCTCTTAAGAACTCGGGCTTTAGGCCCGTTATCCTTTTAAACCCAACCCAAATCATTTAATCTATTTATATTTATTTATTTCGTTTTATAAAAACCCAAATGGCTACTGGGCCAGGCCTTCAGCCTAAGGCTAGTTAGGACCAAACCCAAAACCCTTAGAGGCTAAGGCCTTAGGGCCGTGTAGGAGTAGGCCTTCGGGCCTTTGCATTTAAGCCCAAACCCTAGGCCCTCCAGCCTATTAACCCCTTGAAGCCCAAACCCAATAACCTTTTTATTTTCATTTATCTTAAAACCCTAAACCCTTTTTTCCTTTGGGCCAGGCCTTAAGCCTAAATCCCTTTGGACCCAAGCCCAAAGCTCAAGCCCAACTCGGATCCACCTAAGCCTAGACCCGCTGACTTTGACCATGTTTGACCGTTGATCAAAGTTGACTTTGACTTTGATTGGTCAACGTTGATTTTGACCATTGACTTTTTGGGTTTTCGTTCAAGATCTCTCCTGGGCTAATTTCGACGTCCTGGACCTGTTTTTGAAGTCTTTTTTTTTTCCAAATTCAATCGTTTGAGTAGAGTTTAACTAAATGTACCCTTTATGTGTGTAGAGACAATTAATTGTGGCGTTCTGTCTCCGTTAGTTGCGTGGCTCTTCGGCGGTTAAGTATATGTGAGTAGACCTCTTCAAAAATGCATGTTTTAATAGTAGAAATGCATACATGAAAAGCATGATTTGATGACTATGTTTTATGAAACGTTTTATGAAACGTTTTATGAGATAACATGCTTACTGAGGCTAGTTTGAATTATTACTATTGTTCTTATAACCCTTGTTCTTATAGAATATCCGATGGATGATGATATGATAATTAGAACATGTTTAGAACACCTCTTTATAGTATAAATGATGGATGACTTTATACTATGAAGTTGCTTTTCAATATATGTATGTTCAATGGTTTTGTACCTACCTAGTGGTCCTTATTCCGCTACGGGGCGTAGGGATAATTTTCAGTCCGTCCCGGGCGACAGTTTGGTGTTGGCATAGGGCTTGAAGTGTGTTTCCTCTGGCTATTAGCACAGGGACGGGGAGTTGGCATAGGGCCTGAAATGTATTTTCCTCTGATTGTTTGCTCAGAGACGGGGAGCCGGCATGGGGCCTGAGGGTTATTGGACATTCACCAATGATTATTATATATACAAGTTATGATTTGAGACATTGTACGGCATGCTAGGTTTCGAAAAACCTATATTTATCATGATATATATGTGGTTTCATAAAACCTGGGGGTTAGTACGTTGATAACTGTTTTACTATATATATATATATATATATATCAACTTGGTCCACTCATGTTTGTTTTGCACCCCCTTCAGAACTTAGAATTGAGGCATACAATCCCGGCGTCAAAGTACTTCTGCATCGGCATCTTCGAGTCTTCTCAGCGGAGGACCCATTCTTTTATTCATTCAATTGTATATTATTTCCCTTGGTATTCTAGTTAGTTGTATACTCTGAACATGTTCCTTTAGTGCTTATTGTTCATAATTAAATTTAGGGTAAATGACAAAAAACTACCTCAACTATGGGTCTCACGACACTATCATACCTCATCTTTTAAAATTGACAATGTCATACCTCATCTTTAGAATTTGGTCCAACGTTATACCTTCCGTTAGCTTGGCGTGAATTTCTCAGTTAAATACTGACGTGGTTTGATGCGAGACCCACTTTCTATTAAAAAATTAATAAAATATTATTAAAAACTAAAAAAAAAATCATTTAATATTTTTTAAATATTAAAATAATAAAGAAAAGTTATATATATATATATATATATATATATATATATAATCAAAAATCAAAAGTCAAAACCCTCAGTTCGTCCCCTTCCCCCCACCCTTCTCTTTCTTCTCCCCCATCTTCATCTTCTTCCCCCTTCCTGCAACCCAGAAAAAAGAAGAAAAATAAATAAAAAATCAATTTGTCTTCCCCCCGCACCCACCCTCAATTTGTCTTCCCCCTTCCCCACCCCACCCCCCCCCAACCCCCTCTTCTCCCCCACCTGAGCCCAACCTGCAACCCAGAAAAGAAAAAGAAAAAAAAAAACCCATCTTCATCTTCCTCGACCCCCCTTTCTTTCTTTCCCTCTCCCGTCTTCCCTACCCTCCGCACCCACCCTTGCACCCACTACCTGCAACCTAAAAAAAAAAAAAAAAACTCAAATCCTGTTGAGGTGGAATCGGGAAACCTTCGCCAGGCCGATTACGGGGGTGGAGAACTTGGGCGCGGAGAAAATGGGGGGAATGGGTATGGAGGGAAGAGGGTGGGTGTGAGGTTGGGTGCAGAGGGTGGGTGCAAGGGTGGGTACGGGGAGAAGAGGGGGTTGGGGGGGGGGGGTGTGGGGAAGGGGGAAGACAAACTGAGGGTGGGTGCGGGGGGAAGACAAATTGGTTTTGTTTTTCTTTTTTGTTCTTTTTTCTGGGTTGCAAGAAGGGGGAAGAAGATGAAGATTGGGGAAAAGAGAGAGAAGGTGGGGGAAGGGAATGAACTGAGGGTTTTTTTATTTTTTTTTTAACTTTTCTTTATTATTTTAATATGTAAAAAATATTTAATGATTTTTTTGTGGTTTTTAATAATATTTTATTAATTTTTTAATAGAAGGTGGGTCCCGGATCAAGTCACGTCAGCATTTAACTGAAAAATTCACGCCAAGCTAACGGAAGGTATAACATTGGACCAAATCTAAAGATGAGGTATGATATTGTCAATTTTAAAAGATGAGGTATGATAGTATCGTAGTTGAGGTAGTTTTGTGTAATTTACCCTTAAATTTATAAGTCTTATTTATTCATTTTTCTCAGCATTTGCATTCAATAAATGGCTTTCGTCATCCTCGGTGTTGGCTAGCACGTGCCTATCCTAGTATTCGGAGAATATCGGAATTGGGACATGTCATGATTGCATTTCATTCTCTTCTCTCTTAATCTTACTGTGCACTGAGAATAAATTTCTCATTGTGATCATTCTATTAAAGATCTCTTCCATATCAGTATGATAGACTTCGTAGGTCCTTGTGTTAATTATTGTGAGTTGTTAAGCAGAACAATGCAGTCTCGCAATTTTGGTCATCTAGCTGTTACGTTCCTTCCATCTTCACAAATTCGACATTTTGGGAGCTTCATAGTGGAATAATGCAATAATGCAAGGCAAAACGATAGTTTGATTTTGAAGGTGTAAGAGTGATGAAATCAAAGGCTCAAAAGATGCCACTTGTCATTAGATTAACGAGGTTGTTAGACAAGTTATCTTTTACTGTACCTTAGTGAGCAAGCTTTGTAATAACTCATATAAAACCGATTCTCTCTTGTATTGTAAGTAACTTGATCAATAAGAAAAGATCTCTTTCTCTCTGCATTTTCTGAGATTCATCCTTCTCTGTGTTCTTCATTTCTTCAAAGCTTTACTGTAAAACCCTTGTGTTCTTCAATCTTTACAGAAGGTACACTCAACCACCTTTTCTGATTCCTTTGATTGCAAAATTATACAACAGTGGATATTCTATGAATGCAACCTGTTGACAGTCTGTTTATTGCTCTCATTGATGTTTTTTTTTATTTTTTTTTATTTTTTATAGTAACTTAGTTTAAGAAAGAAACCCTTGTTAGATTTTTGACAAATTTTATTACAGATGAGGAGAAACTGAGAAAAGTAATTGAATTGAGTTGGTAGAGTACCAACATACACACACACACACCCATATTTTTATTTCTTGTTCTCTACCAACTACAGTGATGCTCATCATCTATGGATGATAAATTATTTAGGAGAAAAGTGATCAGTACCAACTTTGTAAATCTCAGTTTTTGTAAAGCGTATATTTCCTGATTACAGTACTACAACAAAACATCCTATAGGATACCCTTCTAAGCAAACTAATGAAATTCGGTGCCTTTTCGAACTTTTCATTCACCAATGTTTGATACTAGTTGCCTTCTAATTTGGGAAACTAACAAATTAACGGCATGGCTTGCAAAAATTTGATTGCAAATGGGATTTATAAATTGGATGAGAAGTATGCATAGTGCAAATGAAGCAGAAGCCAAGTATAATTTGAACCCCCATACATGCCCAATATGGCAGAAGAGACCCTTATTACCCCAATAGGAAAACAAAAACAAAATAAACAAAGATGAAGGCGTGCAGGGTTTCGAACCCATGAGAGATGGGAGTAGAAAACAACAATTGGCAACTTTGCCGAGCACAATTTTGTTTGACATTCCCGCGTTTGACGGATATATAAACCTTCACAAAAGATGATTAAAATTTAGAGGCCTCAAAAGTCGGAAGTCCTGTGCCGTCGCACACCTCGCACACCTAAGGGCCAGCCCTATGGGGAGTGTTTGGGTAATTACCTTACCGTTCTCTTTCTACCCCATTAGTAGATGTATTAACTCAAGCAAGTGCAGATATCGATCGATCTTCGTACGTGTGCAGTTTTCCAAGCCCTGGCATCTGAATAAAAATTACCTACCATGGAGTTCGGGAATCGATTGCTGAATCAGTCATATGTGTGTGTCACTACTACAAAATGGACTTATTGTATCACTGGGTGATGTCGCTTTAATATAATATAGTGGCGGACAAGACATTTGCGACACCTACTGAACATGACGTCGAATTTATTGTTGCCTGTAAGCATTATAAATTGTCTATGTTGCTTTTAACCGACGTAAACATTTAATGTCGCTTATAACCGACATACATTTTAATAATTTTTAAATAATGGTGTGGCTTAAAAAAAAATAGTGTCGCTTTCAAGCGACATAAAGTATTGGTGCCGCTTCTAGCTGACACTAATTATTGTTTTTAAATATTTTAAAGCCTGCGTCGGTTCTGAGCGACATAGATTTTATTTTTTTTAATATTTTGAAACCGGTGTCGGTTGGAAGCGACAGATTGATGGTCTTCCCTCGTGTTTTCTTCTTCCTCTCTTGCATCTTTCTTAAGGATGAGTTTATGAGGTGCCACGCAATTAGGTCTAGCAAACGGGTCGTGTCTATCGTTTTCGCGTAACTCATGTTATCTTAACGGGTCGTGTTGTGTCTCATCCATTATCTTAACGGGTCTTTAACAGGCGACCCGTTATGACCCGTTACGAAAAATATTTTTTTTTCTTAAATTTGCACATACCACACATTGCCACATAAATATTACTTGAAAACATTAAAACACATTTGTCGTTTAAGTACTACATCTACACTCGAAAATAAGAGTCTAATAAACAAACATCCATACACTATTACTCTATTACAAAATGTTAAATGTGTAAGGATATGCAAAATGAAAGAGTTTTTGTTTTCAAGGTTGTGAAGCCTTTCTCAAAAGTTTAAACCTTGCCAATGGAACTCAAAGCTTGCATGTTATTCCTTTTACAAAATCCTCAATTTTGATCGATAATCATGACATAAGATTTTGTGGCATCCACTTGTGTAAATATTTTAAATTGACGATCAAAATAGTTCACTGTATTCATATAGGATCAATGAGTGTAGCAATAATAAATCATCAAAATTGGAGTTAAAATAACCATTAAATCGTGACTTTTCATTTATAACCGTTGAAAAGTTTTGTCCCATTACTTGATTTCTGAATGTTTGTTTTTTACAATTTTTGGTGTATGCGATCTCGAAGTATATACAAACATGTTTGACAGTTGTATCATTGAAACTAGTTTCGTAGAATGCATATCCCATCAAAACAATAGATTCACTAACACTTAAGAGTTTATTCATACTTTCATTAAGTTCACTAGTGTAAATATTTTAAATTGAAGATCGAATTCATTCATTGTATTCATATAGGGTCAAGAGTGTAGCTGTAAAAAATCATCAAAATCGAAGTTAAAATAATCGTTAAGTCGTGATTTTTCGTTTATAACCGTTAAAAAGTTTTGTCCCGTAACTTGATCTCTGAATGTTTGTTTTTTACGATTTTTGGCGTATGCGATCTCAAAGCATATACAAACAAGTTTGACAGTTGGATCGTTGAAATTAGTTTCGTAAAATGCGTATCCCATCAAAACGATATATTCACTAATAATTAGAGTTTATTTATACTTTCTTTAAGTATAACATAAGATTTTGTGGTATCCACTAATGTAAATATTTTAAATTAAAGATCGAATTTATTCATTGTATTCATATAGGATCAAGGAGTGTAGCTATAAAAAATAATCAAAATTGGAGTTAAAATAACCATTAAATCGTGATTTTTTGTTTTATAACCGTCAAAAAGTTTTGTCCCGTTACTTGATTTCTGAATGTTTGTTTTTTACAATTTTTGGTGTATGCGATCTCGAAGTATATACAAACATGTTTGACGGTTGGATCGTTGAAACTAGTTTCGTAGAATGCGTATCCCATCAAAACAATAAATTCACTAACACTTAAGAGTTTATTCATACTTTCATTAACCATGGCATAATATTTTGTGGTATCCACTTGTATATATATTTTAAATTAACGATCAAATTAGTTCATTGTATTCATATAGGATCAAGGAGGGTAGCTGTAAAAAATCATCAAAACCGGAGTTAAAATAATTGTTAAATTGTGATTTTTCGTTTATAACTGTCAAAAAGTTTTGTACCATTACTTGATCTTTGAATGTTTGTTTTTTGCGATTTTTGGCACATGAGATCTCGAAGCATATACAAAATGACACGCCCCGACCTTGATATTGCCCGAATACTAAGATAGACACGTGCTGGCCGACACCCGAGGGTGACGAAAGCCATTAATTGATACAAAAGCTAAGAATAAGAAATAAATAAGGGTTATGATTTGAAATACAATGAATTAACAATTTAGGAACGTGTTCAAAGCATACAGTTAATTAGAACACTAAAAGAAATAATATAAAATTGAATGAATAAAGGAATGGGTCCTACACCGAGACGGCTCGAAGATGCCGATGTTGAAGTGCCTTGATGCCGAGATTGTATGCCTCGATTCTAAGACTTGAATGGGGGCGCAAAACAAAGGTGAATGGACCAAGTTTATATACATACATAATACGAAAACAGTTGTGAACATACTAACCCCCAAGTTTTAATAATGAAAACTTCTAGCATAATAAGTGATAGGTTTACTGAAAACCCTAGCATGCCAAAAACATCTCAAAAGATATATCGCCGAAAAACATCGCAGAAATCAAAATATCAATCGTCTCACATATCGTCTCGTAAGCGTGGTGTGCTGCTAGTAAGATCACTGAATAAATATAATTCCCGGTCCTATGCCAGCACCGTGGTCTCTGCGCCCGTAGCCAGAGATTACCAACTCCCGGCCCAATGCCTGCTCCATGTCCCTTAGCCTGTAGCTAGGGATTATTTCTCCCGGCCTAACTGCCAACACCAGATCCTCACCCCAGGCGGCATAGTGTCCACTAGGTACGCACAAATAGTTACACCTCTAAAAAATAACCACTTCATAGTATAAAGTCATCCATCGTCTATACTATAAAGAGGGGTTTCTAAAACATGTTCTAGCATCCAATCGTCATCCATCAGATAGTCTACCAGTTCATGGTTTTCATAGAAAATACGATATATCAAACTATAGCTCAATATAGGCCAACAATTAATTCCTTACAAAATAACGAGATGATAATCAACATTTCAATAAACATGCTTAACATAAAATCAATTCATAAACTCGTAAGGCATGCTTTTCATTTATGCAATTAAACTATGAAATCATGTAATTTTAGAAAGGGTCCACTCACATTACTCAGCTGCCGAAGAGCCACGCAATTAGGAAAGACGG
Source organism: Pyrus communis (assembly GCF_041283825.1). Lineage (NCBI taxonomy): Eukaryota > Viridiplantae > Streptophyta > Magnoliopsida > Rosales > Rosaceae > Pyrus > Pyrus communis. The sequence goes on from NC_142572.1 coordinate 16,712,767, forward strand.
AAATGCCACAATTAATTGCCCCTAAGCACATAAAGGGTACATATAGGCAAACTCTAGCCAAATGACTTATTTTGAAAAAACGGACATCAGAAACAGGTTCAAGACGTCGAAATTAGCCTAGGAGGGTCTCGGACGAAAACCCGAAAAAGTCAACGTTGACCGTTGACCGGTCAAAGTCAAAGTCAACGCTGACTGTTGACGGAGTCAACGGGTCAAATAGTTAAACCGGGTCAAAGGGTCTTGGGCTTAGGGTTTTGGATCTGGATTAGGGCTTAGGTCCTAAAGCCCAAGGGTTTAGGGTTTTGCTACACGGGCCAAAGGCCCTAGTTTTCTCAAGGCCCAAAGGCTTGTTTTGAAAGGGTTTAGGGGGATCGGGCTCAAGCCCTTAACAGAAAATGGCCCAAAAGGCCCTATTTGGTTTAAAACAATTTAACTAAAATTAAAATAAAAAGGAAATGGGTTTGGGTTGGGCTTGGCAGGAAAGGCCCAAAGGCCTTGGGTTTGGTGGGTCACCGGATTCCAAGGAAGGAGAAGGCCGGATTTCGGCCGGAGAATTCCCACGCTCCGATGGAGCTCAAAACTCAACCAAAACATGTCATTCAATATACCAAATTGAAACCCCGAAGGCAACGAATCGAAATATACCCTTGGTTCCTGTCATTGTGACCGAAGTTGGCCGGAAAACGGCCTAGAAGCCATGGGTGTCCGCCGGAAACTGGGTAAGATACAAATGAATATAACTTCTTCAATACTCAACGAAATTGGGTGAAACAAAAAGGAAAGTTGTAGTACTCGACAAGACGAAGAGATTGATACCTTGCATGCCGGCCAATTCCCTATTGTTTGGCCGGAAACTACCTCGAAAGGGGCGGTGCTCGCTGGAAAACTAAGAAAGTATCCCCGAACTGGTTCTTCTTGGTTTTGACGTCCAAAGCAAGTACAAAGGGGTTAGTTTTCAACCAGTGACGAGTTTCTCGATCTGCATGTCTCTCTCACTCTTGTTGTTTCTCTGTCACTCTCTGTCTCACCCTTCCTTAACTCTCTCTCCCTCTCGGCTCTCTCCATCTCAGTCCCTTCCAAGGGCTTTTCTCACCAACAAACAACACCACCATCCTTGAGCTCCCTTCTGGCATCATTGAAACTCGACGAAGGCGAAAGAGTTACCGAGCTCCGGTATGGAGGATGAGCTTCGAAGTATTTTCTCGAATTCCAATCACGATGGTAAGTTCTAAACCCTTTTGATCATCTTTCCAGAAAGAGAATGGGAGTTGGGTGTTTGCCATGTGGCAGTGTGGGGGAGAAGAGAAATCGAGATAAAGGGTCCGGATTAGATTAAGATAAGGGACCAAAAAGAAATTTTCAAAAACTTTTTGGGGGAAAATATGAAATTTACAAAATAATTGGGGGTGGGGTGTAACACAAAAAAGTTTGATGGTTAGATTGTTGAAATTAGTTTCGTAGGATGCGTACCTATCAAAACAATAGATCCACTAACACTTAGAGTTTATTTATATTTTCATTAAGTATAACATAAGATTTTGTGGTATCCACTAGTGTAAATATTTTAAATTGAAGATCGAATTCATTCATTGTATTCATATAGGATCAAAGAGTGTAGCTATAAAAAATAATCAAAATCAGAGTTAAAATAACTTTTAAATCGGGATTTTTCATTTTATAACCTTCGAAAAGTTTTGTCCCGTTACTTGATCTCTGAATGTTTGTTTTTTTGCAATTTTTGGTGTATACGATCTCGAAGTATATACAAATATGTTTGACAGTTGGATCATTGAAACTAGTTTCGTAGAATGTGTATCCCATCAAAACACTAGTTCACTAATACTTAAGAGTTTATTCATACTTTCATTAAGTATAACATAAGATTTTGTGGTATCCACTAGTGTAAATATTTTAAAATTGAAGATCGAGTTCATTCATTGTATTCATATAGGGTCATTGTATTCATATTGATGTTTATGCCATACCTAATTTGGATGATCGGATACTTGACAATGAAATTTTCCATACAAGGGTTGGCATGGAAGAGACTCATTTTCATGAATCATTACCGTATGTGATGATATTAATTAGACTATGTTTCAATTCGTATGTGATGATATTTTATCATAAAATTATATTTTTGTTTTTTATTGCGTATTTTAGTTATTAAAATCTTAAAATATTATATGAGATAACATTTAAAAAAAAAACGCTGGTTAATTTTTTTCTTTGGGTTAAACATTTTTTTTTTTCAAAATAGTTTTCTGTCGCTTTTATCCAACGCCATTGGTTGGATTATTTGAAATACTTAGGCGGGAATTTTCCTGCTTGCATTTCTTAATTCAACACCATGTGAGTAGTGTTGGTTAAAAGCGACGTAAAGTGACTTGGGAAGAGAAATTCAATCAGTCACTTGGGAAGGGGACTGTCAGTCCGCAGCTAGTGTGTCAGATGTGCTGTCGTTTTTAACCGATGCTCCGTGTATTTCAATAAAGTCTGTCAGAATCTATTGTCGGTTATAAACGACACCAATTTTCATTAAACCGACGCCGCCTGAACTTCAATAAAGTTTGTCAGGCTTCATTTAATTTGACATGCATATCAGTAAAGTCTGTCAGAACTTGGTGTCAGCTTCAATCGATGCCAAGCTTAATTTATTTTGACGCTAGTGACTTTTATTTCGACGTCATGCAGTCAATGTCGGTTTTAACCGACTCTAACTCAGTATCCATATTTAAAACCCTTCTTCCCCATTTCATCCGTGCCATCATTTCTGTCTTTCTTCTTCTCCATCCCCATTTCATCTGTGCTCCATCTTCCTTGTGCGTCTCTTTCTTCCCCCGTTTCAGTTTTTCTCCTTCTCCTTCCAGAAACTTGTGCTATGGATCAACATTTTGAAGATCAACATTATGAGAAACTCCAATTCGAAGGGGAAGAGTTAGAGGGTGGTTCATTTTTAAATTATTATGATTATTAATTTATGTTTCTTCTTTGTAGTCTAACTAGTATTATGCTTAAATTGAAAATTTATTTTTTGTTTCTTGGGTTTTAACTGTTTTTTCTGTATTTGTAAGGATCAACTCAACGGAGACGCGGACCCTCAATTCCCAGTTGGAAAGAACAGCCTTGTTCATTTGATTCATCTGGAGAATGCATTAGTGATAATTCTAGTGCATTTTCTAGACATGTAGCGGCAAAGGTTAGAGATTACAGAAATATTCCAATGGTTAGAGATTGGCGTTTGATGAAGGAAGAAGACAAGGAAGTGTTTTGCAATAGAATAAAGGTATAAATATTTTTACTTGACGATTGTGGAATAAGTCAATGATTATAATAATAATTAATTAGCTTGGATTTTTTTGATGAATTTAGGACAATGTTATTTTTCAAGAAGAAGATATAGTAAAAATGCCAATGATCCGCCACATGACGCTTAAGATTGCAGAGCATGCACATAAAGAGTATAGAAATAAATTTAAAAAAAAACGTATTATACTGATAAACCAGTCGAGTTTGTTATGGTGGATGAGTTTTTGTATGTTATGTGTGATATAAAATGTTTGTTATGGTAGATAATTGTTATTAATTTTATTAATGTTTGCTTTGGCCTAAAATATGTTGGGAATTATTTTTTATATAAATTTTTTTATGATTATTAATTAATTTTAATTTTTTTTTATTATTAAAATATTTGGTGTCGCTTATGGACGACAACACAAGAAATATTTTATGTATCGAGATGTTAGGTAATGTCGGTTCGAACCGACGGTAGGTTTGATTAATTTATTATTTTAACTGTTGATGTCGGTTAGGATCGATAGTAGGTTTGATATTTTAATTCTTTAATTATTGCTTGACGTCACTTAGAACCGCCATCATGTCAGAAATTAACGTCGCTTCTAACCGACGTAATGTTGGAGGTCGCTTTTAAGCGATGTTGTTCTTTTTTATTTTATATTACTTTGCTTCTTGGTGGCGCATTAAAGGGACTAACCGACATCAATACCATTTTGGTGACGGTGGCAATGATGTCGCTTCACCTATCCGACATTGCACGACTTTATGTTGGATTTTTACCAAAAATCCTACAATAATTGGGTTTTATTTTCGGTTTTTACACCGCCAATGATAGCCTCTTTTGTAGTAGTGTGTGTGTGTGTGTGTGTGTGTGTGTGTGTATTCATTGTTAATATGTTATTCAACCTAGTTATTAAATGGAATGGCTGAAATAAGGATACAAAACATAATCTTGGTAGATACTGGGTGATGTTTCCACCAAGGAGAATTTGGAAAGTCTTGCAAAAATGAGACTAATGAACAGGTTCTTATAAGGTGTTAAGTGTGTTAAATTGTTCTATCTTGGTAATTAAACTTCTGCTTATATAATATAGATTCTATTATAGAAAATCTCTTTAAACCATGTGCATGGTTCACAGCTAATCAATCTGATAGTTCTTGAATATGTATCTTAAAGAGAGAAATAGAGGATTCGAAGAGAGAGAAAGAAGAGGAAAATCTGATATCTTTGTATTTCTTAATGAAGAAGTTATTACATCACATTTGTATTTATAAGCAACAAAATCTAACAACCTTCACTAACTAACTTCACATATGAATGACAAGTGTCACAATCTCTATCCATCGAATATACTCTAACATCTCCCCTCAAGATCATGGTTGGGGAATCCAAGCATGGGATTGTTGCAGTGGGTTCGAAAGAAGGGTGCACTGAGACCCTTAGTTAGTATATATGCAAACTACTCTCGAGAAGACACAAACTGCACTCCAAGTTGCTTCTTGGCAATTCGTTCTCGAATGAAATGAACATCAACTTCGATATGCTTGGTTTTCTGATGCTAAACATGATTAAAAGATAGGGTAATCGTAGACAAGTTATCACAAAATAACACAGGAGGAGCAATGACTTGAATCTGCATAAATGAAAGAAACCGTTGAATCCAATGGAATTCAGCTGAAGTAGTGGACATTGCACGATATTCTGCCTCTGTGGAAGATTGTGATACCATATATTGCTTCTTAGAAGACCAGGAAATAAGATTGGATCCCAAAAACACAACCAAACCTGTTGTTGACCTGTGATCATTTGGATCTTCAGCCCAGTTAACATCACTGAAAGCTTTTAATAATAAATCTGTAACGACCTGTCTTAAAATTCACATTTTAATTAGTTAAAATTACAAAAAGACGCCTCACGACAAAAATGTTGACTTTCATCTGTTGACATGTAGGAATTTTTTCTTTTATTTTATTCTTGTAGTGCTTATCACTACGAACGCGTAGGCAAGAGCGAAATTGATTTTAGAGTTAAAATGAAGTTTTTACGAAGTTAAGCGTCAATGATATTTAGGTAATTTTACGTTCGTAATTAGTTTTCCTGTTTCGTATTCTGTAACTTTTTTTGTGAGCCATTAGGGCCCACATATTTGTCTCGTGTCCCCTAGCTCTCTATCATTTTTTCTAGATTCATTTCTCCCTCTCTTTTCTTATAATTTAAATTGTACTACTCCTCTCCCTTTCTCACCTCTTTTTCTCTGCCATTCACGTGCCTTGTCTCCCTCACCCTAACTCTCATCTCTTTCTCTCTGTACAGCCAAAACCATCATCACAAACCACCTTATCACTTTGGTAAGCATCATTCTCAAGCAACCTTCCTCCCAAATCCTTGACTGAGACATGACCATTTTCTCCCCCTCATTTTCTTGCTTAGCACAGTAGTGCCTTTACTGTGCAAATTTTCCTGGCGAGTTATCGCCGTCCTCAGCAAAGGTAAGTCATGAGCCACCCTTCAATCTTCTTCCCACGTGGTCTAGATTACATAGTTGTTGAATAAAATGGTTTTGGTGAAGGTTTAAACATGGAAACAACTCGGGGAAGCATTTTTATGAAATCTGGAGATGGAGAATCGTGGTCGTTTGGCCATCTTCTAGCCATTTTTTCGGCCAACTCGATCTCTGTTGGGCCTCCTAAGGGTATAAACCTCATCTCCACATTCTTAACTAGCTTTTGAATCACTCGATTTGGGCTTGCATAGAGCTCGGAATGAGCTCTTGAATTTGGAAGTAAAATCTAGAAAAAAACTTCAGAAATTTGAAGAAGGCGAGTATGCTTTTACTCGCGGCGCGTGACCTCTCAGGCTGCCGCCTTATGGCAATGTGCGGCGGTGCGTGGGGGAACCCAAAGTCCCTCCTTAGGTTTTTCAATGTATCGAATCTGAATCCGCTGTTTGTTTTCCCAAATTTGATCGCTTTAGTAGAGTGTTTTTTTTTTTTTTTTTTTTTTTTAATGGGGCTCCTCAGTAGCGAAATATTTGCGAATGGACCCCTTCTTAAATTGCATGTTTTTATAAAATATTAGGCTTGCATGCATTTCATATTTCTTGAATTGATTATGTTTTATAATATGTTTTACGGATTTCTATAATTATGGTTATGGAGAACTTATGATTATTTAAATTTTTTTTACGAAATATTAATGGCTTACCCATTTATGGTTTATAAATAGCATATTTAGAGGAATCACATTTATGGCTTGTTTATGATTTTAGATGATAAGATTTTAAATGGTAAGCTTGGTATGAGTTTTTGAGATATGTTTTTCGTGCCTATCTAGTGGGTTATCATACAGCACATGCACACAACACAAGTATGTAAACGTCTATGGCTATATGACATAGTTGGGGATATTTATGACATACTCCCAGCTTCACTAGCCACGGCTAGTGTCGGTGTGTTATGTGTGTGTGTCTATATATATATATATATATATATATATATATATATATATATATATCTTCTCTGGCGTAACCCAAAGTTGTACAACTTCACCTTTGGGTGATAGGACCTACCCTATTTCTTCACCAACGTAACCCAGAGTTGTACAGCTTCACCTTCGGGTGGTGGTTATTCCTTCGGGCAACTATAATACCCCTAGTTGAGTATATCGTCATGCTGATTTTTGAGACCTGGTAGTTTTGCCTTCGGACGATTCACTATCACTTTTAAAGATGATTTTACCGTACGCACATTTTGCCTTCGGTCTACTCACTTTTGTTATTTATTTTTTATTTTTTTTATTTACGCCCCCTTCAAGACATAGTGACGAGGAATACAACCCGAGCTTCGAGGCATTTTCCTACCAGTGATCTTGCGTTCTTCCACTTGCGTATGGCTTCTTAATGAATAATTCTAACTTGATGTCTTACCTTTCACTAGTACTTCCATTTAGTGGTATGCTCTAGACATATTCGTACATCTTTTATTTCGGATTTGTGGCCGTTGGACATTCTTTTTTGTTCATGTTTAATTTGGATTATTATTATTGCCTCTTAGGGTTTGCATAATCCTTGTGATTATTGTTTGTTGTATGACTTTTGGATCACATGTCGCTTTATGTCCTCGCAAATTCATATATTCATGGCTTTCGTCACTCTCGAGTGGCGGCCAGCACTTACCATCCAGGTGTCATTTGAATATCTGGGGCCTTTTGAATAAATAATACCATGATGCATTGTACCCTTCAAGTACCCAACAATATAGTGTGAAACCATTGGAGTTTGCATAAACTGGCAGACTTGGTGCACTGAAAAAGCAATATCAGGCCTTGTAAATGTGAGATATTGTAGGGCACCTACAATTTTTGTATATGCAGCGGGATTGTTGTAGGGAACCCCATCATCCTTGAGAAGCTTGTTGTAAGGTAAACAAGGTGTATCACAACTTTTAGAATCAAACATCTCAGTTTTGTGCAGCAAATCCTCCACATACTTGAACTGAAACAAGAACAACCCAGATTTCATTGAGGTGATTTGAATGCCAAGAAAATAGTGCAGGTCACCCAAGTCGTTTATATCAAACTCAGATGTGATAGAGTGAATAACATGTTGAATGACAAATGAAGAGCTCCCTATGATTATAATGTCATCCACACAAAGAAGGAAAATCACGATATCACTGCCAATCTTCTTCACAAATAAATAAGAATCTGAATAAGTGGATTGAAAACCAATGGTAGGTAAAAATGCAGTGAACCTTTCATTCCATACTCTCGGAGCTTCCTTCAAGCCATATAGAGACTTATGAAGTTTGCAAATTAAATGGGGATTCTGTGCATCTACAAAACCAGGAGGTTGAGACATGTACACTTCTTCCTGCAACAAGCCATGCAAGAATGCATTTTTAACATCAAGTTGCCTCAATTTCCATCCATGATGTGCAGCTAAAGCCAAAACCAACCTAACAGTAGTAGGTTTAACAACTGGACTAAATGTCTCTCTATAATCAAGTCCTGGTTCTTGACTGAACCTTTTTACCACCAACCTAGCTTTATGTCTGGCAATAGTACCATCTGAGTTCTTCTTGATCTTAAAAAACCACTTGCATCCAACTAAGTTCTTCTGTGAAGCAAGAGAAACCAAAGACCATGTGCCCTGAGAATGTAAAGCTCAAATTTCCTCCTGAATTGCTTTAAGCCAAACTGGAACCTTAAATGCAGTTTTGTATGTAGTAGGTTCATCCAAAGACAAATCCACAGTTGCAGAATCATCTAGAACTGTCAATAAGGCCTTCTTTTTAATTATTCCATATTTGCTTCTAGTCTGCATTGGATGCATGTTGAGTGGAGCAAGGGGAAGAACACTTTCAGGATCAAACAAATGATCTACAGAGAGTGAGGATGACTTACTTGTAATGCCAGTAATGGACTCAGAAGCAGCATATGGTACATAACTATGGAAAAGTGGAGCAGCAAGTACATATTGTGAACTAGGGACATATGAAGAACTTGATAAAGGTTGTGACGGATGTTATGATACAGAGGGTAATGATGGAGACACTAGTACATTGTCAAGAGTTGTGACTAATAGTGGTGGTAAAGCAACACTAGGAATAGAAGAAGCATAGAGTTGTGTAGATTGTTTTATCAAACTAGAATAAAGAAACTCTAGTTCATTGAAAAACACATGTCCAGAAATATAAACCTTGTGTTTAAAGACATCAAAACAGATATACCCTTTGTATTAAGATGCATAGCCAAGAAACACACATCTAGTTGTTTTAGCTTGCAGTTTGGATTTATTTTATGGTCTTAATAATGGAAAACATGAGCAGCCAAATATCTTCAGATGAGATATAACAGGTAATTTGCTAAACAAGAGTTGAAATGGGGATTTGTGTTGTAAAAGTGATGATGGCATTCTATTGATAAGATACACAGGAGTTTGACAAGCAAAAGACCAAAATGGGGAAGGAAGTTAAGCATGTTGTAGCTAGGTAATGGCAGGCTTAATGATGTGCCTATGTTTTCTCTCAGCTAGGCCATTTTGTTCAGGGGTTAGGGACATGATTTGTTATGGATAATTCCCTTGTCTTGCAAGAAAGTATGTAATTTATGATTGACATATTCTCCACCTCCATCAGTTTGTAAGGTTTTAACAGAAGTTGAGAATTGATTTTGCACAAATGCACACAGAATGAAACAAAGGAAGCAAATAAGTCTGATTTATTAACAAGAGGGAATAACTAACAAAATCTATCACACACATCAATAAAAGTGACATAGTATTTAAAACCATCCATTGAATTACATGGTGCAGGACCCTATAGGTCACTATGAACAATCTCAAAAGGAACAATGGATTGATGAGACCTAGATTGAAATAGTAGGTTAGTGAACTTTCCCTCTAAACAGCTATTACACAGTGCAGGATTAACATCTTTAGCATAAGAGATAACAGCAATCCTAAGCAACAGTAGGGTTAAATGGATGACCTAAACAACTATGCCAAAGATTGGAGTTGACAAGTCTTCTAAAGCATGCAATAGCTTGTTGAATGCTTATTTGTGGTCGAGCAAGTGAAGGGATATGATATAGACCATCACTGCACAGTCCTTTATACAAGATCCTCCATGTGGCTTTATCTTGGATCCAAAAACAATAGGCATCGAAAATAAGCCAGCAGTTATTGTCAAGACAAATCTTGTGAACTGATAGCAAGTTATGAGATAATTGTGGAAAATATAAAATGGATAGAGTTTAATTAGATGAACTGAAGGTTTGATAATGCTGCTACCAATGTGAGACACTTTCAAACCTTCACAATTAACAGTTTGAACTGTTTCATTTGCAAGATATGGAGATGCCAATGACAAATTTTGAAGATCAGAAGTCATGTGAATTGTAGCTCCAGAATCAGCAAGCCAAAATTGAGATGTCCACTGTGGAGTAACAGTCTGAGATGGCTAAGAAATCATAGTGTTCATGGCATGAATTGGAGGCTGTGAAGTAGATGGTTATGGAGCATAGGATAGAAGTAACAAGTCATAGGTGTAGATGGAGCATAAGACATACTAGGCTGAGAAAACTGAGGTGAACTAATGTAGTTAGGACCCTTTTCATTGTAGAAACAAAACCAAATGGAGTGATTATGTTTTCCACATATATGACAACCTTGTTTTGGTGGTGGTTTAATGCCCTAAAAAAAGCAGAATGACCAAATGTATTACACAGTTGGCAAATAACTGAAGGAGAAGATGAACCACCACTTAGGGTACTGCAAAGAACACCTGATGCAGAAGTGGGATACACATTATAAGACTGTCTAGGGAATCTAGACCCTTGATTGAATTTGCCCCTTCCCTTATGCTTGTTTTCATTAACTTGTCTAGATCATCTTGAGAAGTAAGTTGATTGTTCAGAAAAAGGTTCGTAGTTGTTGTGAAATTGTTGTTGGGGTTGCACATTTGTGTTTTTAGACTCTGTGGAAACATTGTTAGCTACCATTGCAGAAAGAAACTGTGAATTCACACTATTTTCCACAACTAATTCCTCAACAGGAAGTTAAGACCTAAAGTCTTTAAGAGAAACAACATTTTCAGCCCCCCTTTATAACTGTCCTAAAAGTGTTATACTTAGGTGATAATCCATTCAAGGCAAGAGTCACAATGTCTTTATCTTCAAAGTGAACACCAGTAGCTGAGAGGTAATCTCTAACCTCTTTAATTTTCTAAATATATTGTGACATAGAATCTGACCCCTTTTTGATAGTTTGAAGATTGGATTTTCTTCTGAAAAATGCTTAGTCAAAGGACAATAGAAAAATGTTCTTTCAGCCTTGTCCACAAATCCTGAGTACTAGTGCTTCCAATTGCACAAGAAACAGCAATTGGAGACAAAGTAGCAATGATCAATTGCATCAGTGCATGATCATGCATCTTCCAAACAATATATTCATCATTTTCAACTTGTGTGGAAGAATTAGGGGTATTATTTTAAATAAGCAATTAACCAATCTAGCAGGACATGGATAAGTACTATCAACAAATCTAGAGAGTCCATGGCCATCAAGTAATAATTGCATTTGAAATTGCCAGTTCAAGTAATTAGAATCATCAAGTTTAACATTCACAGATGTAGAAACAGTGGAAATAAATGAAGTAATCGGCGATTGAACAATCTGTAGTTGTAAAGCAGTCACCATGATTGTAGAAATCAATTGATTCAGAGAAGTAAGAAGAACTATCACACAAATCTTTTCGAACACTGATATCATGAAGAACAGAGAATCGTAGTAAAAATCCCTAGAAATTGAAGGGTATGAACACTGCAAACCCTAGAAATTGTGACCAAAATCACCAACCTTGAGAAATGAAGAAACTGAGATGAAGAACTCAGCGAAGAGAGACAAAGAGTAGCGGAAGCACGTCAGAGGATCAAGGATGTGTTTGCAATTTCTGCGAGTGATACCATGCATGGGCTTATAAACCTATAGCAAGGCATGTCCATCACTGACGTGGGACAAACTTTTGCTCACATCATCAAATCTCAATACGCCCCTGCACGTGTGGTCGATTTTCAAGTCTACATGTGGACAAAATGGGTGACGCGTAAGCACGTGTGGCCCTTGGGCTTTCACATGAAAGACAACCTGCTCTGATACCATGTTAACCATACCTGATCAATCTGATAGTTCTTGAATATGTATCTTAGAAAGAGAAATAGAGGATTTGAAAAGAGAGAAAGAAGAGGAAAATTTGATATCGTTGTATTTCTTAATGAAGAAGTTATTACATCACACTTCTATTTATAAGCAATAGAATCTAACAACCTTCACTAACTAACTTTACATATGAATGACAAGTGTCACAATCTTTATCCATTGAATATACTCTAACAGTGCAGGTCGGCATTTAATTAAGCCTTCGTGATCAGGCCTTATCATCGACGATACTAGGGCGGCCGACTAATTAAGCATGACATAAAATTTTGAGTACTTGTGTTGTATCTTGACCTGAATAAAAGTAGTGCAAATACGGGATCGTTTGTAAGTGCTTAAAATGATTGAAAGCGCTTTTAAAGAAAATATTTTTGGGTTCTAAATGCACTTGAAGTGCTTTTTGCAAGAAGCACTTTAAGTGTCTTTTCAGGATTTACTTGCATTTTTACTAAAGATTGGTTCCAAAAATATTTTCACCAAAAGCACTTTTAGCTATTTTAAAAGCACTTCCAAACCAACTCGGCTTGAAAACTAATGCAATAAAATCTGCTTAGAAATTAGAAAATAGTCCAAATCTATAAGTCATTAAAATTCTTTTTGTTTTTTAGTACGAGCTATATTACTACTCTAAATTACAAACTACGGGAGAGATGGTTTTTTTTTTTTGGGAGAAGGGAGGGAGGGTGGGGGGAGTATTTCAACCAGGAACATAGTAAGTGGAGAAGAAAGACCTTAACCGTCAGGACAATCCATCACTAAATATAATAATAACCATATATATGCCATAGGCCCCTTTTCTAAAGTAAGGGTTTTGGATTCTATATGTTATCAGTACCTATGTTGGATGGTTAAAACTTTGTTTTCTTATGTTTTGGACACAAGAAAAGTGATCAAATAAATGATGCTGGTGATGGTTTCTTTTTCTGCATGTTTAAAATTTTCCACCTTCATTACAAAATCTGTTGGAATGCTACCAACGTTTGACGACAATAACTTGCAGTTCTAGAATCAAGACTAGCCCTTTATGATTTTCTTCTACGGCTGCTATGTACGTCTGAGAAGAGAGTAACTTTAGTAAAAACTCTCAGAATATTTTATTTCTGTCTCGAACTCTTGTTCGATAAGTTTTAAATATTAGTGTCGTGCCCGTACGCAATGAAATATGTCACCAACTTGCGACCAAGAACCTCAAAGCTGCCAGTTCAATTTCTTATCACTTGAACCAAAAAAAAAAAAAAACAAAGGTTTTTTATTCTCAGAAGAACTAATTGTCAAACTTTTTTCTTGGACTGTGAATTCGGAGTTTGATCATTTGAGTACGGTGTGATACACATTTTTTCCTCAGCGTGGCATCCACCTGGAGGAAAAACATACGTTACTGAGTCAACAGTGAACAGTATAGTTTTGCAGACTCAGTTAACCATACTTTCTTACGATATTTTTGCTTCTGTGCATTCATCATTGATTGTCTGAATCTTAGGAAAAAAAATTTGAACACTCGTGTACTAATTTGGACTGCTTATGCACGTACATATCTTGAATTAGCATTTCAGCATATCATTCTTATATCTTCCGGTTACCCTAGGGCACAAATAATTAAGTTGAAGCTGTTTTCATATGGGGAAAAATTATGAAAAGGCCAAAAGTCTGAATGAGACTTAATGTAGAAAAGAAATCTTTGTATGTATGCAATAGTATCCAATACAACTACAAGAAGCCGCCATCCTATATACGCACCAGAACAAAGTTACAGAACTCTGTTGTATCCGGATAAGATTAGAAATGCAGTGAATTCTTAATTGATGAGGAACTAAGCTGGAGGGATTAGCTTCAGCCAGCCACTGACAGCTAATTACCTCCCTGATTTAGTGTGCTTGCAAACTTTGATCAGTTAAAAACTTTAACTTAGAATTCAGGAAATGAATGACCAGTAAAAAATTCCAAATTTATAGTCTGCGCTAACACTATATGGTATGGGACAATGAGAAATGGAGCAAAATGTTTTTTTTTTTCGCTGTATCCAGAATACTGTATAATTGTAGAAGATGATGCAATGCTGATCCGGATCCATAATGCTTACAATATAATAGTGCAAGATAGGTTATATATAGGTCAATAATTTCCGTCCTAATCAAGGTACAGGAGACACATATAACCATAGAATATGATTAAGTCATGGACATTTCCTTGAGATACCATACATCTCTTTATTATCATCATGCACGATTTTGACTACTTTGTTCCATTGTTGTTCATCCTAATTGACCTTGTAAACCTGCTATGCCCCTGTTAATCATCGCCGCCTTTTGCGAATCAAACTAATTGTAGCGTGTTATATATGATATGATATATTCTACTAAACCTTTGAATGCAGCATCAATCTTATCATGATTCCTTCATAGTATGTTGGCCGCACAAAAGAAACTGATTTAATAATTAAAAATCTAAAGCAGTACTAGTTTGCTTGATGGAGGTTACTTTAGATGTTATGCAAATTTCATGAGCAGAGGTTTGGCCTAACAAGCTGTTTCCCTTATGTTTTCTAACCTCAGTTGTTTCACCTAATCACTCTTACCTACAATTCTCCTGGAGTCTCACCTACAAGTCTTGAATTCTCAAATATATATGTTTGTCCATGACCTAGCTAGGGGAGCAATGAACATTTTCTCTCTAGCACACGGGGCACAGCTGGACTAGGTATGAACAATTAGTTAATTATATATCGTTTTGTTGTTTAGAAAAGATGCCGAGTTCAACTCAGACCATATCGAAGAAATATACAAACCGGGTCAAAATTTTGCATCGCATAGACATTCTTGCTTATTTGATCTTAAGGGAATGTGGGGGCGCATGTAATCCATTGACTTGGATATCTCTTGGAAAATGAGTGTAATAGGGAGTCTATAAATACCTATATTTCTCTTAAGGGAAAACTCACCAAAGAACTCTAGCTAGCTATTTTTCTAAAGCATTTTCTAAGTTCAGACTCATTCTCTTCAGCTCCCTTTTATATACAGCAGCATTTCAAAACTCTCAAGTGTCATGGAAAGAACCACCAGCATTCCCCTTCAGCCCCCAACTTATGGAAACATAATCACTGTTCTAAGCATTGATGGGGGTGGAATAAGAGGACTTATCCCAGGAACCATCCTTGCTTTCCTAGAATCCGAGCTTCAGGTAGAATATGAATATCTTAGGTTAATCTCATGTGAGGAATATATAGATATAAATGTTTTACGACTTGCATTTCACAAAACACATTCATTTGCAAATCATGCATCCAGTATGCGTTGCTAGTTTTTGAGGATATGCACATAACCTCATTGTGTGTTCTTTAAGCCTTGCATCACAAGACATAAAATTCAAGACTTCTCAATCAAACGTTACCATTCAATTTTGAGTCCGATGCTTTAACTTTAACGTGCTAGTATACATATTTGGTCATCTTCACCTTGCATGCATAATATGGTTATCCAGTTCACTTCTTAACCATCTCTCTTATAATGCTAGTACTCTATATTTTATTAACAACTGTTGCAAAAGGAATTAATGTCGTATATGAATTTAATTACTAATCTATATTTTTGTTCATCGTGTTGCAGAAGCTGGATGGTGAGGATGCAAGACTTGCCGACTATTTTGATGTGATTTCAGGAACAAGTACAGGTGGTCTTGTGACTGCCATGCTAACAACTCCAGATGAGAATAACCGTCCTGTATTTGCTGCCAAAGATATAAAGGACTTCTATCTTACTGAGAGCCCTAAAATCTTCCCCCAAAATACGTAATGATAATTTGCATAACTTTGATATAACTAATTTGCATATTGCAACGTTTTTGGATATAAATACTTTCTTCCTGGTTTCTAATCTTAGGTTTAATAATTGACAGTTGTTGGTTGTTTCCTTATATTACGAAGATTATCAAAAGTCTAACAGGACCAAAGTACAATGGGAATTATCTGCATAGCTTGGTTAGGCAAAAGCTTGGTGAAAAAAAGCTCCACCAGACATTGACTAATGTTGTCATTCCTACATTTGACATAAAGAATCTCCAGCCAACAATCTTTTCTAGCTTTGAGGTTCACCTTCTTCTCTTCACCTCTTCGGTTTGTTCTCAAGGTTTAATTTTACCCTTACATGCCTTGCTGGACATATATCTGTCGCTGAGTTATAATATCCACTTTTCTTGGGTGATCGATCAGGTGAAACATAAGCCATCTTTTGATGCCTTAGTCTCAGACATATGCATTGCAACCTCAGCAGCACCAACTTATCTTCCAGCTCATTATTTTGAAACCAAGGACCACAATGGAAATGTTAGAGAATTCAACCTAATCGATGGTGGAGTGGCTGCAAATAATCCGGTACATATTATAAATAGATAAAATAACGAATATTAGATTCTTTTAAAATAAATATTGTACAGGAAAATAACTTCAAGACAATTTTCAGACTTTAGTTGCTATTGGTGAAGTGACAAAGCAAATAATCAAGGGGAGCCCGGACTTCTTTCCTATCAAACCTATGGACTATGGACGATTTCTAGTCATATCATTAGGAACTGGCTCACCAAAAGCTGAATTGAAATATAACGCACATGATGCATCTAAATGGGGCTTATTAAATTGGTTAACCAGCGGAGGCTCGACACCGATCATCAATGTTTTCAGTCACGCAACTGCTGATATGGTTGATCTCAACCTTTCTGTGGTTTTCCAAGCCCTTCACTCGGAGAAAAATTACCTTCGAATTCAGGTATACTTATCTATTCGACTAATAACATGCATAAAATAATTATTGGAGTCAAGACAAAGATTGAAGGTTCAGATTTATTAAAAAATTCATTTGAATGAAAAAAAATAATTCGCAGGATGACAAGCTGCATGGGGACATATCTTCTGTGGATATAGCAACAGAGAAGAATTTGGACAATCTTGTGAAAGTTGGTGAAGGCCTATTGAAGCAACCTGTTTCTAGGGTTAATTTAGAGACAGGAAAATTCGAAGCTTGCAATCATGAGACTAATGAAGAAGCCCTTATAAGGTATACAGATCATATATCAGTTCCCAATATATATTACCACATTCTATATGCTAATATCTGCTCTGATTTTAATTGATCCAAAATCTGAATATTGTAACTTATGCTTTGCAGGTTTGCAAAACTACTCTCTGAAGAAAAGTGGCTTCGTCTTGCAAAGTCGCCACAGGGTCAATGTATTGCAAAATCCAACTGATCATCAAATACACATTTTAATCTTTGTGTACACAGCTCATGATTCTTTGATTTAGTATACTGTTCAGGTAGTAAATTCAATATTTGTAAGTTTTTAGGTATGGGAGGAGCCAATAATCCAACATACTAAATTCTTTAATATTCTTTATGTAATCGAATAAATCCCCGGTGTGTACACAGCTCATGATTCTTTGATTTAGTACATTGTTCAGGTAGTAAATTCAATATTTGTAAGTTTTTAGGTATGGGAGGAGACAATAATCCAACATACTAAATTCTTTAATATTCTTTATGTAATCGAATAAATCCCCGGTGGGTTTGCAAATGTGTTCCTTTATTGTGATTCATCAAAAATAAAGTTAAAAGTATTGCAAGCAAAAATTCCTTTCCGTGTCAAATTGTTTTTAAATTATCACCCATATTTCTGTGTTATATTATGCACGTACTTGTGGGGAGACCTTTGGAGCTCTTTCGATAAAACGGCATAAATTCACCAACTCTTCTTAGTATATTACCTAGAGAGCGATATTACAACATTCCACTTTAAGAAGTTTTTTTGTTTGGCACTTTGTTGCTTGTTTAAACAAAAGGTTTGAGGGTTTTTTTTCTTTCTCTGTAAAGGTATTAATGTTGCATGCAGAATCGTAGATACATCACTGTTGGAAACGTTGGTCACAAATTAACTTGACTATTTGGTCAGTTGGAATGAGACAATATTAATATAATTGTGCATTAGTCAAGTTGGAATGTGACTGTTACCAACAAGTCCACAAGCTTTAGTTTAATTGCGCAGCGACTTTAAAAATTGAGGGATAAAGTCATATTTGGTAAAAGAAGAACGCCGGCCACCATCTAACTCGGCCTCTGGGGGTTGCACTTACTAATTTAGAGCATTTTTTTTTATAGTACCATGAACAATCACATGGGCGGAAGAACCGGTCTCTTGGCATCAATATATGAATCATTCAGCCAGAAAGTACAAGCTCCCTATTTGGTTTTTCAAATGAACACCCCCAAAGCACAGCATCAGACATGAACACAAATTAATGATCAGTAAAACATTAAGCATGGATCACTAGGGATGGCTTTCTTTTTGGTTCATAACAATACCTGCATTTTCAGAGAGGTGGGTCAGCGGCACACTACTAATCAACACTGATATTGTCCCTAACGTAACTACATGGCTTGTATAGTCTGGCAAGTGTGAGTATTCAGCAATGTGAGACTAGTTGCAACTTATTCGAGCTCAGCTTTCTAACCAATTAACTGTCGTAGAATTTTGTTACATCAGGAGTGTCGATCCGTTTTATTAATTGAAATTTAGTTTTTTGCTGATCTGTGCATAGTTGCACTGGTTTTTTCTTGAGAAATTACTGGAGTATAGCTAACAAAGCCTTATATGTTGGAGAAATATTGCAGACTTATTAATCTGATGAACATACTGCAATCTTATGATCTATTTTTGCATCCTTCAAATCTTGTCGAACAAATCCTCTAATAGAGTCATTGTGATTCTTTGCTTTTCAATTTTTTCTTTATAAAATTCATCCAACTCACTGCGGTGTAGTGTGCTTATATACTCAATGGTTTTAAATATGTATGTACAGTATGCTCTAAAAACCACTGAAATTCCTACCTCTCACAACATGTAATTTTGAATCATCACTTCAGCAAGTTCAATCAAAATATAAGTTAATTTTCACTTTAGTTATATTGAAGCCTAATTTAATTATATCAGTCATGTGTTCTGCTAAAGAGAAGCATATATATCTCCAAGTTACCGCAGGGCACATTCAATTAAGCTGGATAATTTTGTGGAAAAAATTATTTTCTGAACTGCAGTGTGATATATACACGGCATGAAAAAACAGAACCAAACTATTTTCCTCTCCCTTGTTGACAGGAGGATTAGAATCATACAATGATTATGGTATTGCTGAAGTATAAGGTTACTGACAGGACGACAAAATACTACATACGCCCTTAATCAAAAGTAAACGAAATAATCATGACAATATAGAACTTGATTAAATTATGCAGCATTACTTTACCATCAAGTTGAAGTTATATGCAGACATAATTGAATGGTAGACCAATTTTTTTACATCTTACAAGTGGTTTACATTTGGCCAATAGATCAATCACACTATCAACTTTTGGCCTTCGGATTGACCTTCTTAAGTTGCTGCTAAAGTACATTGCCGCCTTACACGAATCAAAATATATACAACGCGTACAGTTTTGACAAGGAATCTTATCATCATGTGGCTTGATTGAACGCAGCTGCACAGAAGAACTTGATAACCTTAATAATATTAATAAGCTTAAAATATTAGCTGCATGCTTGATGGAGGTTTGCTTTAACGCTAGGCAGTTCATGATCATATCAAGGGGTTTGAATTTGTCTAAGCTTAGTGCATTTCTTATTAATCCTCCAATATGGCTTCACATTATAACCAACAAGTCTTATGCTTGGAGTCTCACCTACCAGTCTGCATTATCTCACAGAGATTAGTAAACAATTTATGATTAGATACAAAATGATTTTCATGTTTATAATTAACCTGCCATGCAACTTGATGAGCTCTATCCAAGAAGCTACTCCAGAATAGTTGAATCAAATTATAATCCACTGAAATTGCACTTAGTTGGGTGCATGCATGCATATGATCCAGTAACTTGGTTGATATTCTTGGAAACTTGATGCAAGAGGAGTCTATAAGTACCGTTGTACTCTCAAAGGCTAACTCACCAAAAAAGTCTAGCCATATATTTGCTTAAAGCCTCTTCTAGAATCCATCTCTCTCTCTCTCTCTCTCTCTCTCTCTCTCTCTCTCTCTCTCTCTCTCTCTCTCTGTGTGAAAGTGTCATGGACAGAACCAAGAGTATACCATTACAGGCCCCAACTTACGGAAACTTGATAACGATTCTCAGCATCGATGGGGGTGGAATAAGAGGACTTATCCCAGGAACGATTCTTGGTTACCTTGAATCTGAGCTTCAGGTAGTCAGAATATTCAATGTCGTCTTCATATGCATCCTTATTAATTGCATGTCAGAGAACAGTTGCTAAATTATATTAATATTTCACATTACATACTAAATCTCGAATTTCATTGATCACGTTGCAGAAGTTGGATGTTGAGGATGCAAGAATCGCTGACTATTTCGATGTGATTGCAGGAACAAGCACTGGTGTTCTGGTGACTGCTATGCTTGCAACCCCAGATGAGAACAACCACCCGGTGTTTGCTGCCAAGGATATTAAGGAATTCTACCTCACTCACTGCCCCAAAATCTTCCCCCAGAAACAGTAATGTCTACATGTTCATGTCAATTTTTGTTTTAATATTGATACAGAACTTTTTCTTAACCCCCCAAAAAAAAAAAAAAAAAAAAAAAAAAAAAAAAAAAAAAACCCTCTCGCCCTGCATATATAGTTTCTAATATGAACATTAACGTTTTAAACAACAGTTGTCCATTGTTTCCGAAAATGACGAAGATTATCAAAGCCCTATCAGGGCCAAAATATGATGGGATGTATCTACATGACTTGGTCGGGCAGAAACTTGGTTCTAAAAAACTGCACCAGACATTGACTAATATTGTCATTCCCACATTTGACATAAAACAGCTCCAACCAACTATATTTTCCAGCTATGAGGTAGGTTTGTTATTTTTTCCCCCGTTTATAGCAACCAAAAAAGAAGATATATAGCTGAATTTAATATCTGCTTTTCTTGGGTGCTCAGGTGAAAAGTAAACCATGTTTTGACGCTTTACTCTCAGACATATGCATTGCAACCTCAGCTACGTATCTCCCAGCTCACTATTTTGAAACAACTGACCCATGTAAAAGATTTTAACCTTATAGATGGAGGTATGGCTGCGAATAATCTGGTATATATAAAAACTAATTCGAGCTTAAGACCTTTTATAACAGGTTAAACGTTATTTGGTTAATTAAATGTCTTCCAACATTATTTTTGGTCTTATTCCAGACTATAGTTGCAATTGGTGAAGTGACAAAGACAATAATAAATGGGAGTGAAGATTTCTTCCCTATCAAGCCCATGGACTACGGGCGATTTCTAGTGATATCTCGCCAAAAGCTGAGTTCAAATACCGTGCACATTCTGCAGCCAAATGGGGTTTATTAGATTGGTTAACCAGCGGTGGGTGGAACCCCATTAATTGATGTTTTCAGTCAATCAAGTTCTGATATGCATGTGATTATCATTTTTCTGTGGTTTTTCAAGCCCTTCACTCGGATGATAATTACCTTCGAATTCAGGTACTTAAATTAATTTTACCAGTTATTAGTTATTATTTGTTGAGAATAAATTTCACATTGATGGGAGAAGGAATCTTTGCATATGCTTCTAAGTAATTGGACTCATCATCTTGTCAATTGGTTTTATGGTAGAAACTCAACTTTTTTCATTGTATCATAGCAAGTTGTCTTACATATGAAGCCCAACGGCCACACATGTTCTACGTCACCCAATTTAAGTTATCCACTTGCTAGACTTAAAAATACCCACATGTAAGAATGTAACATCTCACATCGCCTAGAGGAGTGGATCCTCTATGCCTTATATGTATATTTTCATCTCTACCTAGCACGAGGCATTTTGGGAGCTCACTGGCTTCGGGTTCCATTGGAACTCCGAAGTTAATCGAGTTCGCGCGAGAGCAATCCCAGGATGGGTGATCCATTGGGAAGTTCTCGTGTGAGTTCCCAGAAACAAAATCGTGAGGGCGTGGTGGGGGCCCAAAGCAGACAATATCGTGCTACGGTGGAGTCAAGTTCGGGATGTGATGGGGACTCAGACCGGGATGTGACAAAGAAGACGTGTTGAAAATACATCTTACATTGATGAGATAAAGAACCTTGAATTTACAATTCCTTTTGTTGAAAACTTTTAAATAATAGAGAAAAAAAAATAAGAGTATTAAAGGATATTATCCCCTCCCCTAAACCCAAAGGCGAAGGGTCCTACACTTTTTGAGAGCACGCCCCTCACCAATGAACTCCGGGTGAACAACACCATGCCAAACAGTCAACAACTTCTCGTTAAAATATGAGAAATATAATCCTGCACATAGAGATTACATTTATTATTTAACTACCTTGATTATCAATGAAATTGATACAAAAGACACTATGTTAAGGCTCATTTGAAATCTCTTTTGTAAGAATAGTTTTGCTCATAAAGCACTTTTATTAGAAGTGTTTCTGTTACAAATATGTTAAAAATTCAAGTGTTTCTCTAAAAAACGTTTAATCTATATATACATGTTTTTTCTTCCAAACATTATCATAAGCGTTTTTAATTGTTAGGAGTCCAAAACAGGTTCTAATCTGAGTTACCAACTTAATACTATGCATGGAATATATATATATGTATATTAATTGTAATAAGACAATTGAATGGAATAAATAAAAATGCAGGATGACACATTAACAGGACAAGTATCTTCTGTGGACAGCCGATAAGAAGAATTTGGATGATCTTCTCAAAGTGGGTGAAGGCCTGTTGAAAAAACAGTTTCTAGGGTTAATTTGGAGACTGGCAGGGTCGAGCCTTGTAAACACGAGTCCAATGAAGAGGCTCTAACTAGGTACACCATATCAATTACCAAAACCAGATATAAATTTCCATAATTTTTGAGGTAGAATTTTAGTAGTAACAGAAAGTTGTAACTTGTGATTCTCTAGGTTTGCAAAACTATTATCTGAAGAGAAGTGGCTTCGCCTTGCAAGGTCACCCGTTGGACATGCTGCAAATCCTGGATTTGAATGCTCGCCGGATTCCCTTCCTGGGGATCCTGGGGATCAACGCATGTGGACCGTTGATAAAAAAATCGGGCGGTCACAATTTTTTTTCTTTTTTATATTTTTCACGCAAAATGAGATTACTTTACTTTTAAAAATATAAAAAACATTTAATTGTGACTGCACGATTTTTGATCAACGGTTCACGTGCATTGATCCTTAGGATCCCCAGGGAGGGAATCTGGCGAGGATCCAAATCCGCAAATCCTAACTGATATATGGCCCTAGCTATGACTCTATGACCAAACTAGCCATGATTCTTTTGTTTTTGATTTTTGGATAAAATTCATGACTCTTTTGTTTTTCCAATTAATTTGATTGATATTTAAATTGTTGTAATAAAGTCAAGTTGGGGGCAAATAATCCATCTTACTGTTTAGATTATTCTTTTAAAAAAAAAAAAAAAATTGTGTTGGAATAGTTTTCTTCCGAGTGTGGGAAACGCTAACCCAATGTTTGACTCTATTTCGTGATTGAATTTGTTTCTCATGGACCCGTCAAAGAATTGATTTTAAAGATTTATTTTTCGTACCAGCAAGCAACCAAACGAATGAAATAAAAACACAGAAGGCTGAAGCAAAATGGAAAAATTATATATTTTGGTCGGAACTGCTCAAACTTTAGTCAGTTGGCAATATTGGGATAGTTAATTAATCTTTTTTGCATAATTTGGTTATATATGAAAAAATAATCAAATAAAGAATTAAAAGATGAAAAAAATAATCAAATAAAGAATTACAAGATGAAAAATAATCAAAACCAACAAGTTGAGTGGTCTTTATTGGGAGAGAAAATAGTGAATTTCAGCACTGAATTACAAGAGTAATTTAATTAGCACTAATTTCACCGTATGGTTAATTAATTTTCTATATAGTGTTATTTTTTTAAACTAAAATGTATCTATTAACTAATTTTCCAAAAAAAAAAAAAAAAAATTTATTGAAGGGAATAACAAGTGTTTGTGAGAGAGAGCAGGCTGAGTTGTGATCATCAGTTGGAGCTGGTTACGGCGCCCTTTCCATGTGGTGATCTCGTTTCACGGACCTTCCTCTCCCTAGACAGAATTCCAGCAATCCTGCAGCACATATAGATTGATTAATAATTAAGAAAACGAATAGTAGTCAGCAATGTTTAATCAATATTATGAACATATGATCATGCTAACATACGTATATATTGGAGATATTTGGTGAATGGTGATTAAATTATATCTACCTTACGAGAGCCTCCTCATTTGTAGATTGATGGGCTGGTTCAAATACACCGGTATCCAAATTCACCCTAGAAACAGGCTTTTTCAGCAATTTCTCTCCGACTTTTATAAGATTATTCAAGTTTTCCTCCGTAGCAATGTCCACTGAAGACACTGTCTTCTCCAATGTATCATCCTACAAACATAAATTTTCCTCACTTAAATATGTTTCGACATATAATTGATGTTGCTTGAATTTATATACCATCTAGATTTATATAGCAATATAAGTATGTTATGTTGTCAGAAGTGTAAGTATATCAAACATATATAGAAGGGTCGACGTATACATACCTGAATTCGGAGATAACTTTTCTCACAGTTAAGAGCTTGGAAAACAGTGGCAAGGTGAAAATCTACCATATCACTACTGGCTTGGGTAAATACATCGACCAGTGGACAAGAACCTCCGCTGGTCAACCATGCCGCAAGACCCCATTTAGCTACGTCATTGGCATGGTACTTCTCCTCACATTTTGGTGAACCAGTACCCAACGATACAACTAAGAACCGACCATAATCAGTTGGTCTCATGGAAAAGCTGAAGTCGGAATTTCCCTGGTGAACTTCCCGCGTCACTTCGCCAATAGCAACCAAAGCCTGATAAATGAACAAATATTATTAGATGAAGCCGTAGTTCTAGTTGGTAATTATATTGTCATGAATAGATATTTTTACATGAAATATAGGTGTTTTTTATTTAAAGAGAGACAACTGGTGGCAAGCCACAGTCTTTACATTAAATTTATCCATATTCCCTAACTATGACAACTATGTGTTAATGTATACCGGGTTATTAGCCGCGACAGCACCATCAATGAGATCGAATTCTCTTGTTTCACCAGTGGAAGTTTTTGTTTCAAAATGATGTGCTGGAAGATAAGTTGGGGCTGCTGAAGTTGCAATGCATATGTCCGAGAGTAAAGCATTTATGCTACTCTTCTTCTTGGCCTAAAATTTCCAACATATATACAAAATAAATATACATAGAGATAGAGCTAGCAAACTGTTCATAAAATTATTCCAAGCTGATAGTATCAAAAAATTAACCAACCTCATAGCTGGAGAAGATGGTTGGTTGGAGCCGCTTTATATCGAAAGTTGGGATTATAACGTTAGTCAATGTGTCGTTCAATCGTTTGTCTCCTAATTTTTCCTTCACTATCTCATGCAGATACTTCCCATCATACTTTGGTCCTGTCATAGCTTTTACCATATCCACGGCTTTACCAAATAGTGGAGCGCTGTTGTACAAGAAAAAAAGATATCTGATTGTTAGCCACTATATACATGTGAAATATATGAAAGAAAAGAAGCAGAGAGAGAAGATTTCAAAACTTGTATGTATGTATTCATGATAAGCTTATAAGAACATGCAAGGTCCCTTTCAAACAGATTTCAAGTTAAGTTTGTAATATTTAAGTAGGTACCTGTCCTGGGGGAAGATTTTCGGGCAGTGTTCGAGATAGAAAGCGTTAATATCTTTAGCAGAGAACAAGGGACGATCATGTTCATCTGGAGTGGTAAGCATGGCAGTCACGAGGCCACCTGTGCTAGTCCCTGCAATCACATCAAAGTAATCTGCTAACCTTACACCCTCACCATCCAGCTTCTGCATATGACCAACAAATTAAGGTGAAGATTAGTTAGAGTGTGCAAGCATATTATTCTACATGAGATAAATTAAAGTGACGTTTAAAATCTTTTAATTTGAAGTTAAATTATGGGTTTGAATTGATATTTATACCTGAAGCTCAGACTCCAGGAAGCTGAGTATAGTTCCGGGGATAATCCCTCGGATACCACCTCCGTCAATGCTAAGAACAGTGACGAGGTTTCCATAAGTGGGAGACTGAAGAAATGATCTTGCTCTCTCCATTTGAGAAAAAAGAGAAGACATATTATGAATGATACTCGGTACAGGGAAGGGTACGTAGGAAGGAAACGGTAAGTAGGTACTATTTATGAACTGGAAGAAAAATGCAGATAGCAAAAATATTGAACGTTAAATAACGGGGTGATGACAAGATAATTGAGTGTAGGAACCTTGAGTACCTATCTACGCCTTATATAGAGATCTTTTCCCCTACAACTTTGACCCAAAACTTGTAGATATCCAAAACAAGTTTTAGTTCGACCTATTCCAGACTTTTCAAATTAATTATTGCATTCTTGTGGACATGGTTAGTTAATCAAGGCATCAATTGAATCTTCTAGGTAATTACACTTTCAAGAATAATAGTCCACTTTAAATCTTATTTAAATTATACAAGTAAAGATATTAACAATCAAATGAACAAATCACTATGAACATGTTTTGGTGAATAAAGTTGGTGATTTCATGCACCTTAAGTACATGCTCTGTTCTCGCATGTATGAATGGTAAAGAAAATTCATTCAAACAAGTAATAATCTTACAAGTGATACTATTTAAGCACACAAAATTGAGATTATTGGTGTTTGGTTCTTAATCTTCAACATGACAAACGTTCTTGATTTGATTTTCTCCTAATTGTTCTGAATTGTTTTTCGAGCAAACGCATATACATACAATCCTGAGCCGAGTCAATTACAAGAATTGGTCAGACTTCAAGTGGCCTCTTAAACGGCAACAAATATTGTGGCAAAAAAGTCATCCCCAGACGACTAACTATAATTTTTGACACACATTACTTGACTTTTATTTCCGAATGATGTCGAATTCAACACGACATAATTTCAGGGATATTATTAATTAGGGAGACTAAATTTATAAACCGATCAACGATTATGTAACAAACCAATCATCAACAACCACATCACTTGATTTACAAAAATTGGTTTAAACATTTGGCTTGCATCTTAAAACAATGACGAAAATTAATTAACTAATAATGAAGTTCCGTGCAAACAACCGTGTAGAAACTTTTGACCAACATTCATCAGCTGTAATAGCACGTAAAATATGTAGTAGATAAACAACTCCCTAATCGAATCCTGTTGGGTGAGACCTAACCCTAAAGGCCTCTCTAGCCGAACCCTTGCTGGTTACGGAATACAGGTAAACACATAACGGCCGTGAAGTGCCGTTTTGAATGGTCTACCAAATAAGCATGGCCTCTCTAAGATAATTTATGTTTCGCACGGAACATTTCGGCCAGAAGGCATATCCAGTCTTAACAATTTATTAGAGAAGATTCATGAATCCAAGTCTCATGGACAAATCATCAAATACAGACCTTAATACATAGATTACTGCTTTTCCCCTTCTCGGTCTGAATGCATGGAAAATTGACAAACTAAGGCCTAGAAGATGTCCATGAACGCTTTGGAAAATCATGCTGTACTGGGGTTTGATTTTTCTTCGTGAGATTCCACACCTAATTTTATTTCATCTTTTTGCTTGTATAGAGACTAGTTGGGCATGACCAAGTGCCGCTTCTACAGGTGTTTCGACTAATTCTTGTTTTTTTTTTTCGACAAATTCTTGTTTTCTTTTCAACAAATTCTTGTTGCTTGACTAGCCTGCCTTGGTGTGTAGTTTCTAACCTAATTCTTCATTACCTTCGATACCGTCAATCAGGAAAAAAAAGGCCTAGAAATGTGATTTGTTGGTTAAGTAATATTCATCTAGCAAGAAGGTAATTAATTAATGAAGTATTGTATCCGAACAAGTATACATCTATTAACATCAACAAATCAAGCATTAAGTCTAAGTTAGGGACTTCTCAATAAAAAGAAAAGTCTAAGCGAGGGGTCAAGGGTCAAAACTAATAATCATCATCTATATATAAAGCCAATAATAAAGATGAATAGTACTTTTAGTGTCACCAAGTTTCAACAAAAATATTTAGACAAAAATGCCCCTAATACGAAAAACTTCAAAGGCATTCCAAGATAATGCAAGGGCATTTTCATCATTTTAACAGTGCTTTTTTTTTTCCTTTTAAAAAAAAAATTAGTACCTCATAATAGGCTAGCAATAATATGATTCAATTTCTCTATTTTTAAACACTTTCATAACATCTTGAGAGGCGTGGAATGCCAATTATAAAAAAAGAGGTCTTTCACACACAGATAATAATGTGACTAAGTTAGTTGTCAAATGATTTTTTTTTTTTAACAAACAATAATAGTATTTTTGGTGTCACTAAGCTTCAACAACAATATTTGGACAAAAATGCCCCCAATACAAAAAAACTTCAAAGGCATCCCAAAATAATGCATCAAATAAGGAAGGAGCATTTTCTTTATTTTAACAGTGTTTTTTTAATAATTTTTTTTTTTTTGTGCATTTTTTTCTTAAATTTTTATAGTTAGTACCTCACAATAGGCTAGTAATAATGTGATTCAATTTCCCTATTTTTAAACACCTTCATAACATCTTAAGAGGCGTGTAATGCCAATTATTAAAAAAGGTCTTTCGCATACGGATAATAATATGATTAAATTAGTTGTCAAATAAATTTTTTTTTTTTAACAAACAATAATGGTACTTTTGGTGTCACCAAGCTTCAACAAAAATATTTGGACAAAAATGCCCCCAATACATAAAACTTCAAAAGCATCCCAAAATAATGCATCAAATAAGGAAGGAGCATTTTCTTCATTTTAACAGTGTTTTTTTAATAATTACTTTTTTGTGCTATTTTTTTTTAAAATTAGTATCTCACAATAGGCTAGCAATAATGTGATTCAATTTCTCTATTTTTAAACACGTTCATAACATCTTAAGAGGCGTGTAATGCCGGTTATAAAAAAGCTCTTTCGTACGCGGATAATAATGTGATTAAATTAGTTGTCAAATGATTTTTTTTTTCTTTTAACAAACAATATTATCTACACTAAGGGAAATGGGGGGTGGGTTTAGCCTCACAATGGACTAGCAATAATATGATTCAATTAGTTGTTATTAAATATTATTTTCTCTATTTTTAAAACATGTTCAAAACATCTTAAGAGGCGTGTAATGCTAGTTATAAAAAAAGTCTTTCGCATGTGGATAATAATGTGATTAAATTAGTTGTCAAATGATTGTTTTTTTTTTTAACAAATGATATTATCTACACTAAGGAGGAGGAGGAGGTGGGCTTAGCCTTACAATGGGCTAGCAATAATGTAATTCAATCAATTGCTTATTAAATACTATTTTCTCTATTCTTAATGTAAATTCTATAGAAACCGATTTTATTATGTGAATTCAGCTGCTTTAATTAGCTTATGAGGGGTTTCTTCTAGCATGATCTAAGATTATTCATTTACTTCAAATATTTGACTTTCCTTTTATCAATTTATTCATATAAATACGTTTAAAACGTATAAGTCGCGCGTAGCATGCCGTGATTTAAAAAATGCCTTCTACACGCACACGAGCGCATGCATGAAGGCTAGTTAATAAAAAAGCCAAAAATTGTAAAGACAACGGAAACTTCATTTGTAAAGTGACTCGTTTGTAGCCGTGCATCCACCCATGGAGCCAATTAAAGCCCACATGGGTTACTTGTGACAACCCGTCCCAAATTTTACATTTTTATTAATTTTAGAAGCGTGAATTTACGAAAATGCCCTAGAGGCAAGGACTTTGACTTCCGTTGATCATCGGTTAGAGTGACGTATGACTTAATCTTTTAGCATATCCTCGTAGTACTTGCCACTATGAACGTATAGGCGAAAGCCATTTGCAAGACCGAATGATAACGGTATAATTACGGACATTTGAAGTTGGTTATTTAAAGGTAGTTAAATTATTTGAACTCTCACCTTGTGGGAAGGCTAACTAATCATCCTTAAGTAAAGAGAAAAAGGGACCAATCAAATTAAAAGGTATGGAGGACCAATGAGAAATCAGAAAGAGAGAAGAAAAGATAAAAAAATAAAAAAATAAAAAAATAATAATAAAAAAAAAAGCTCCCAGCTTTCCCGTGGGTTTTTCCACTCGCGACCACCCATTTTCCAAGGCCGATTCCGGCCAACTCCGGTGAAGTTATTCGACGCCACCACCACCATCTTGAAGCTCTCATTCCCCTCTACAAAACCCACCCAAGAATCACCTTGATTAACCACGGTATGTGGTGGTTTGAGGCCACAAAATTTGATGGTTCTCACGATGCTCTGGCCACCCTTTTTGATTTTCTGGTAAATCGGCAAAGTGATGGCCAATGCCAGCACCTGGGCTTTGTAGCCCATCCTCCCAGTAGCAAAACCCAACCAACCTTGACCCCGTTGGACCACCGTAGACGACAAATCGACACCGGGAAGCTTTAGGCACCCGCCGGCTTCGTGGGCAAAATTGATAATCTTCCGTCCACTTTTGGACTTTGTGACAGGTATGAAAGTTGTTCCTCTCTTTGAGATCTTCATTCTTGTAAATTTTGGTAAATTTTTGAAATAGTTGGATTTTCAGGCGAGTCGAGGCGGTCGACCGCCACCCACGGCGGCGCGTGTGGCGACGCGTGGCCAGCGGGCCGCCAATGCTATTTTTTGGCTATGTTAAATGTCTTGAATTTAGTCTTGATATTTGAATGACGTAGGTTGATCGTTGGAACCTAAATTATCTACGATACGTTAATAGGTATTTATGTGAATCGACGATCCAACCGTTGGATCGTCACCAAACTTTGTTACATTGTAGTACATAATATTTGAAGAATGTAGGAACTTCAAATTGGGAATCCGACGTACAGATCTTTCCGAATTGGATTTGTAAGTTCATAAAATAAAACGTTAACCGCTAATCAGTTTTGGGAATTGGCGAGGATCCAACCGTTGGATCATAATAGAATCTTATTATGTTATTCTAGAAGCATAATGTGTATCTTTGGAAGTTACGGATTGGAAATCTGATATGCGGATCTTCCGAATCGAGTTATATAAGGTTGTAGACCCTATCGTTGATCAAAGATCGACGGTTGACTTTTGGTCAATGGGTCTCAAATTATTCTTGAAGGTCCTTGAGGATATGTTTTATGTAAATTATGTATTCTATCGGTAAGAACCTTGAGACGTGATTTGATAATTGGTCACAGGCGACGATAGATCGTGATGTCTCGATGTGCGTGCAAGGTAATCATAGCGTGGACTCCAGGTGAGTGGGTCTTTTTCTTTCATAGGAATATAATTGATAGTTCCACAAACACTTCTAAAGTGATCTATGCTTGTTACCTACAATTAATCATTGCGAACTACGAATGGCTTGATCCCTGTTTAGGGTACGTAGGCAGTCTAACAAGACGTTAGATGCAGCCATATAATAAATGAGATTAAATAATTGAGACAATAGCCTTATTTAGTGAATTGAGCAATGTGAGGGACATTGGTGGGAAGTGTGAGATTTAGCTTTATGATTTGGTGATTAAATGTTGATCATAAATCAATGGGTGAAGAATCAAGAAATTGAAGTAAGGAAAGGTAAGTAATGATAGTTAATTTAACTAGTGTCTAATTGGGCTTATCACCGATGATTACTCTCAAAAGTAAATTATTTGGGAGTAGGGTGTTATTAATTGTACATGTTACGCCGTATTATATATTTTGGGAATATAATGAAATGTTTGGGTTTAGATTGCATCATGGCATATTCATATGGATATTACCTGAACCTAACAATTGTGAATGCTTTGAAGTGCTAAATGACGCCGCGAACGCCCAGGTAAGCTTCAGGTGAGTACATGTTGATGATAGTGATGGTAGTGAGTATGATTGTGTTGAGATATATTATAGCTCATAAACCTGCACCCCTGTGTTAGTGCTCTCGCATGTGGCCAGGGCACAGTCCTTCACGTGATGTTCACCTTCCGCACCTTACACTGACCTTGGATCCAAGGTAAGTGCACAGTCCTATCGTACAGACCACTTTAGGTGGTTTCGACTCGTAGGTGACCCACGATTATTCGCACAATCTTCACGTGATCGTAGCACTTAAGCGTATTTATTTACAACCAGTCTTGTTGTACAGACCATTTTAGGTGATTCCGACTCGTGTGCAGGTATATTTATTGAGCTATTGGGTAGCATGTTATTGAGCAATTGGCTAGCATGTTATTGAGTTATTGGCTAGCATGATTAATGAGATATGTGATGACATATGGATAAGTCGTACAGGTCACATTAGGTGACTCCGACTTATATGCTAGCATAGATTGATGAGATATGGATAAGTCGTACAGGTCACTAGAAGTGACTCCGACTTATGTGCTAGCATTGATTGATGAGATATGGATAAGTCGTACAGGTCACTAGAGGTGACTCCGACTTATGTGCTAGCATTAATTGATAAGATATGGGTGCAGTCATACATGTCACATTAGATGACTCCGACTGATATATCATTTTGTATTGATTAAGTTCAAGCTCATTTGGTCTACTTATTAATGCATGGTGGAGTTAATGGACATGGCAAACCGTGGTTTTGGGCATTTTTTTAGTATGGTTTGGATACATGTATATATGTTGTATTGTCTTATGGAAAACGATACGGGTTTTACATTGAGGGGCATTACTTTTAGAAAGGTAATAACTTTGGGAAGCTTGGTTTTATTGCTCACTCACGCTCTCTGTTTGGTGCCCTCCAGGTTTTAGCTGCTGAGTTTGTATCGACAAGGATCTGTGGCGAATCTTAGTATTGATAGATACTTTTGAGGGTATGATTCTTACCTACACTTCTGTACCTTACTTATACTCTGACGTAGTGTGTGAAATGGGTTTGTTCTCGTTCACAACGCACTCTGGTATTTAAAATTTTTAGGTTCAAATTATTCACATTTTTTCTACACTCTATCACATTTTATAGCTTCGTCACCTTTCAGGTGTCAGCCAGCACAACTCGATTCAGGGTCTAAGTGGACTTTCTGGGTCAGGGTGTGTCATTATTTAATCCTTTTCATTATTTTGAAAATATGTTTTTGTACGGATATGCACTGTTCTAAAAATTCCCGCCTAGCGCCGCCTAGGCGCTAGGCGGCTGACTACCATCCCGATTAATGTCTAGGCGTTTGAAAATTAATAAGGGACGCCTAGACCTACTGAGGCGTCTATGTACCTGTCTAGCCTACCTATACTCGCCGAGGTTATGACTCACTTAAACAGAAAATTGATAACTTTCATTTTGCATTTTATTTTTTCAATAAATTGTAAGAGACTTGTTGAATACTTAAATAAACACACAGTATATGTTCGTTCCCAAGTTTTTATTATGTTTCAATAGCTCATAATAGATATGTCATTTTATTTTGTAATTTATGATGAAATCATATATATTTTAAGTATAAACATACACTTATACGTATATGTTATCTATTCCTAGGTTTTTCATATTTGTATAGTAATATTTGCTCCATTAAACATAATTTAACATCGTAAGTGCTTAAGATTCATGAAACTGAATACATTGGGGGCTTAAAGGTGTATGTCACTTTCATTTCTTGCCTCAAGTTTCTTAATTAATTCACATGTGTGTATTAAATTTGTTTGATTTTTTTTCAGTAAATTTAAATCAACATTTAATACTCTTATTGTTTGCGTATCCCTTCAATCTCTTTTCTTGATAAAATTTTGGCTATAATTTTATTTAAAAAATGGGTTATGTGGTATTATTATTGTCACATCCCGGCCCAGGCCCCCACCACATCCCGGGCTCGACTCCACCGTAGCACGATATTGTCTGCTTTCGGCCCGCCTTCACGATTTTGTTTTTGGGAACTCACACGAGAACTTCCCAATGGGTAACCCATCATAGGAGTGCTCTCGCGCACTACTCGCTTAATTTCAGAGTTCCGATGAACTCCGAAGCCAGTGAGCTCCTAAAAGGCCTCGTGATAGGTAGAGATGGGAATATACATATAAGGCTTACAGGATCCACTTCCATGGGTGATGTGGGATGTCACAATTATCATATAATTTGGAATGATAACATTGTTAGGTCATAAATATCAAGTTTGTAATATTTATAATATAATTACTGACGTTTAAGATCCTACATATTAAAGTTACGTTCAACCCCTTATTATAAGTTGTGGCTACACCTGCGTGCATCCTAAATTCCTATTCGTTTTCTCTCGAAAAGATTGTGAATTGTGAGGATTATTGTGCCGACATATTTCTTAGGGAGCTTTCATGAAAAGGGCTTGGGTTAAATTTATTTTAATAAAAAACCATGCTAGCTATAACTTTATTTAATAAAAAAGACTTAAATTTTAATGAAAAGCTCTTAGATTTTAATAAAAATGACAAAAGAACTTAAATTTTAATGAAAAAGACATAATTTTAATATTAAAAAAATTTAAAAAAAATGACGTGCACAAATTATTTATGAAACTTACTAGACTGTTTATAAAACTTAACGGTACTATATTGTTTATGAAACTTGATACACTGTTTATGAAATTTAACGGTACTACATTGTTCATTACTTTAGTTGCTGTAAATAAATAAATAAAAAGAAAACGGGCTAGATATGTGATTTTTGTTGCTTGACTTATTCTTGTATTCTTTCGACAAATTCTTGTTGCTTGACTACCCTGCCCTGGTGTTTGATTCTTAATCTTCAACATGACAAACTTTCTTGATTTTATTATTTGGCCTCTTAAACGGCAACAAATATTGTGGCAAGAGTCATTCCCAGACGGCTAACTACAATTTTCAACACACATTACTTGACTTTTATTTCTGAATGATGTCGAATTCAACATGACATAATTTCAAAGATAATATTAATTAAGGAGACTAAATTTATAAACCAATCAACGATTAAGTAACAAATCAATCATCAACAATCACATCACTTGATTTACAAAAATTGGTTTAAACATTTGGCTTGCATCTTAAAACAATGACGAAAATTAATTAACTAATAATTAAGTTCCATGCAAACAACTGCGTAGAAACTTTTGACCAACATTCATCAGCTGTAATAGCACGTAAAATATGTAGTAAATAAACAACTCCCTAATCGAATCCTGTTGGGTGAGACCTAACCCCTAAAGGCCTCTCTAGCCGAACCCTTGCTGGTTACGGAATACAGGTAAACACATAACGGCCGTGAAGTGCCGTTTTGAATGGTCTACCAAATAAGTATGGCCTCTCTAAGATAATTTATTTTTCGCACGGAACATTTCGGCCAGAAGGCATATCCGGTCTTAACAATTTATTAGAGAAGATGCATGAATCCAAGTCTCATGGACAAATCATCAAATACAGACCTTAATACATAGATTACTGCTTTTCCCCTTCTCGGTCTGAATGCATGGAAAATTGACAAACTAAGGCCTAGAAGATGTCCATGAACGCTTTGGAAAATCATGCTGTACTGGGGTTTGATTTTTCTTTGTGAGAT
This sequence comes from Pyrus communis, assembly GCF_041283825.1. Taxonomy (NCBI): domain Eukaryota; kingdom Viridiplantae; phylum Streptophyta; class Magnoliopsida; order Rosales; family Rosaceae; genus Pyrus; species Pyrus communis. The sequence goes on from NC_142572.1 coordinate 16,748,413, forward strand.
TCCACACCTAATTTTATTTCGTCTTTTTGCTTATATAGAGACTAGTTGGGCATGCCCAAGTACCGCTTCTACAGGTGTTTCGACTAATTCTTGTTTTCTTTTCGACTAATTCTTGTTGCTTGAGTAGCCTGCCTTGGTGTGTAGTTTCTAATCTAATTCTTCATTACCTTCAATACTGTCAATCAGGAAAAAAAAGGCCTAGAAATGTGATTGGTTGGTTATGTAATATTTATCTAGCAAGAAAGTAATTAATTGATGAAGTATTGCATCCGAACAAGTATACATCTATTAACACCAGCAAGTCAAGCATTAAGTCTAAGTTAGGGACTTCTCAACAAAATGAAAAGTCTAAGCGAGGTATGGTTTGAGAAGTATATGTGAGATTCCTCCAGACTATAATTGGTCCAGGGTCAAAACTAATAATCATTAATAAAAAAGCTAAAAGATAGTAAAGACAACGGAAACTTTATTTGTAAAGTGACTGTTAAAAGATAGTAAAGACAACGGTTACTTAATCCTTTTCATTATTTTGAAAATATGTTTTTGTACGTATATGTTATCTATACCTAGGTTTTTTCATATTTGTATAGTAATATTTGCTCCATTAAACATAATTTAATATCGTAAGTGCTTGAGATTCAAGAAACTGAAGACATTTGGGGCTTAAAGGTGTATGTCACTTCATTTCTAGCCTCAAGTTTTTTAATTTATTCACATGTGTGCATTAAATTTGTTTGATTTTTTCAGTAAATTTAAATCAACATTTGATACTCATATTGTTTCCTTATCCTTTCAATCCCTTTTCTTGACAAAATTTTGGCTATAATTTTATTAAAATTTTTGGTTATGTAGTATTATTATCATATGATTTGGAATGATAACATTATTAGGTCGTAAATATCAAGTTTGTAATATTTATAATATAATTACTGACGTGTAAGATCCTACATATTAAAGTTACATTCAGCCCCTTATTATAAGTTGTGGCTACACCTGCATGCATCCTAAACTCCTAGGCGTTTTCTCTCCAAAAGATTGTGAATTGTGAGGATTATTGTGCCGGCATATTTCTTATGGTTTGTTTCTTTTTTTTTTTTTTTCTTTTCTCCCTGACGTAACACGAAAAAAAAAAAAAAAAAACACTAGCCAGACGAATAACATTCCTCCTGTAAATAAAAAAATAAAAAAACCACTAGCCAGACAAATAACATTCCTCCCGTAAAGTATGTAGGAGTTCGTCTCTTAAAATTTAAAGGCGGCAGATCTCCATCCGGCAGAAATTGTCACTGGACTTTTAACCTGACGAACCATAGTGTCTATCGGGAAAAAGCACCTGCCCTGGTGAATACCGATGAACATTCGTCGGCCAAACTCACGTTGACCAAAGAGACCCGGCAAAAAATTGTAGCCCAACGAAACCCTTTCCTTGGGGCAAAATTTAAAAATTTAATTAAAAAAAAAATGATAATATCTACACTATAAGAGGGTGGAGGAATAGGCTAAGCCTTACAATGGACTTGCCATAATAATGGGGTTCAACTTTGCCTATGAGAATCGTACCTAAATCCTTTCACTTATACATAAAAATGAATACCATAAGACCGTAGTACTAAGTGGCCACAGTACCGTTTTGAATGGTCAACCAAATGTGCGTGGTCTCTCTAATTAACATCACTTAATTTATTTTTTTCACGGAACATTTTAGCCGGAAAGCATCATCTTAACAATTTCCGATTTTGGTTGCAACAAAGGCTTTTGGTTTATAAATTTCCGATTTTGGTCGAGTTTGCATAGGGTGAATAGAATGGATAGGTTGTGGGGGATGAGAAGATGAACTAGAGAAATGGATTAGGTGCAGCAAACAGTAAAGATGGTGGAGAAGTAGTTGGATAGGGAGATGGTGGAGGAGGAGAAATAGAGGAGAGAGATTGAACTAAAGAAGTGGATCGGATTAATTTCGTCTTGCAAACACCACCGTTGATGAAATTGATGGTCTCTTGCTCAACAAAGAGATGGATTTTGCTCGAAGGAAGCACATCTAGCTCATTTTTCTTCAAATAAGCCTTATCAGGCTTTTCATTATTTCTGGTACCCTCATATGCTCATCTGCTGCTTCATACACCTTGAGAGCCTCCACCCCAGGCCTCAAATGCTCAGCAAGTTCCAAATCGAGATAATTTTTATAGGAACAACAATTTTCAGAGGAATCCTAATAATCGTAACAGATTCAATCATAACAATTGTGGCGGTAACCAAATCTGATCCCCTGGTCCAACAGTTCCCTGTCAAATTTGTAAGGATCCTGGACATCTTACAATCAATTGGTACAGTCGTAAGAATCCAAACTTTCAAGGTCGCATTCCACCAGCCAAACTTGCTTCTATGTGTGCTGGCATATTAACTCTGGAGCAAGCTTTCATATAACAGACAACATCAATAGTTTGCATAATCATTTGCCTTATTCTAGCCCTGACAAGGTTTACATTAGTGATTTTCAAGGTCTGTCTATTCCCTAGTATGATTCTTCTTTATTTAAAACACCACTTTCAACTTTTCATTGAAAGAATGAGATGCATGTTTCTCATTTGAAACATGATCTTTGCTTTGAAAGTATGTTTCAACTTAATAATTGGTGTTCATTGACATTAAAGGATTCATTGACATTAAATCCTTTTGACTTCTATGTGAAGAATCTTATTATGGGGATGACACTTTCTAAAAGTCATGTTGGCAGAAGTCTTAATCCTTTTCGTGCATTTCCTTTGTCTCCATCAAGGATTTCTACTAATCCTACAATAAAGGCTTCTTCTTAGATTTGACATCAACGTTCATGAATTTAAGCTATGTATTTTTTAAGTCTGCTTTACCTATCTCTAATTTGTTGATAATGAGTCTCACATAGATGAAAATATGAATCTTGCATGAGCTTAATTATAATAAGTTTGGTTACTTCTCATATTGCCAATTGGTTTTATGGTGGAACCTTAACTGTCTTCATATTCAGTTCAACATCTTTTTTGTACCAATTGTGTTTTATGCAAGTGTGCTAGATTACCTTTCACAGTTTCTCTATGTATTACTTCTAGGCGTTTAGAATTAGTACATGTTGATATTTGCGGTTTAGCTCCACTATTAACTGTTGGTGGTATTCGATTTTATATCATCTTTGTTAATGACTTCACTAAGTACTCTTAGTTGGAGACTCTTAAGCATAAATCATAAATTTCACTATTTTTCTTCAATTTCAAGTCCTGATACCATTAAAGAAACAAAGATGAGAGAAAATATGATTTCATTCGCTTCTGAAAAGATAAGTTCCATTGGTATTTATAATTACACTTTAGGAAAGCTAACAACTATAAATAAAGGTAAAAGAAAATTGCAGAGGTAAACTTTTCTAAAAAACTTTTGACCTGTTTCCTTTGACTATCATAAATTATTTTTTCACTTGTCAAATTACTCTCTTCATCATTACATCCGTGGATGTATTACCACTATTACCATAAACTGGGAGTGGGTACTTTGTATGCCATGGATAGGGATTGCATACAGAATCCGAATCAAGTGACTAATGAATATTTTAATGGGATTTCAGAAAAAAAAATTTATAAGTGTAAGCAAACACGTCAACACTGAGGGTTATACTAAGTGCCCATGCCAAACTTGTAATAATTGTAGATTGAAGTCATTGAGAGAGATTCAACAAGATTTGGGTAGATATGGAATGTCATACAATTATACTATCAACAATGATAATGTAGAAGTGGATGATGATGATAAGAATCTTTATCCACAAGAAATTCAACGATCTTCATCCATTGAGAGATGATTAAAACAAGCTCAAGGAGAATTGTACCTTGGGTGTGAAGGTTTCTTTGTACAAACAGAAATTGTGGAGTTCATGCATGGCAAGGTCATGTTTCGAATGTCAAACACATGCTATGATTATTTCATTGCACTTTTCAAACATAATATTGAAAAGTGCCACGAAATTTTTTGCCGAAAAATGTAATTGAACCGATCATTCAATTATCAAGCTTCTTTCAACAAATATGTGCCAAAATTTTTGCATGTGGCAGACTTGGAAAGGCTGAAAGAACATATCGTGCCGGCTTGAACAAATATTTTCCCTGCATTCTTTGATGTAATGATTCAAGTCATACTTGATGGGCCTTAATATTTTCGGTAGATGTACCCTATAGAAAGGTAGCAATATTATTCTCCCATTCAATCTCATTGTTTCCAATCGACGTGAATAAAATATTGGTGATGTCGTGCGACAAGAGAAGCTTTTTGTATTTGCCGAAATTGCAAAACCGTTTATGGGTAGTTCAAGTGTTGGATTCGCTAGCGCTTACGTGAAGATAGTTGAATGGTTTATATTCAACAATTGTGACGAGGTGACACCATTCCTTGAGTAGGTGACATCCTCTATATTTACGTTAAATAGTTTTTTCCCTCTAATATTTATTTGACTTGTTATGCAAGGAACATAAGGAAATAATAAAGCATGAAAGTAGTTCAAACATGGAGCAAAGACATAAAGATAAGTATCCTTCTTGGTTTCGTGAGCATGTACGTCAAAGTTTGTAGTAATTGTAATGTGTTGCATGATTTTAAAACAATTTGTGCATTACACTATCCATTATATTACTAGATGAGGAGCTTGGGAAAAGAAAAATTGCCTTTATATAATGATGATCCTCACCCTTTCCCGGATTTCGTGATGCAACATATCAACATGATGAAGGAGCTGCATCAACATGATGAGGGCTAGAGTGAAAATGATGATACTTAAGGATATTTTTTTCTATATTATGGTAATGTCGAAATGAAAACATAAATATTTTTGTATTTTGTAACTGAACTAAATTGTGAACCTTTCATTAGTTTATATGATATGAATTTTTGTGTTGTTCCTACACTAATTCTTCATTCACGCCCCTTCTCAATCTCTTAAGCTTGCCTGTTAATTTGAAGGTGGTACGCAAATGATGATATGCCAGGTACATAATTAATGACATGATCAATTCAATGAAACTAATTCATTATTACCAGCTTAATTTAAACAATAATAGGAAATGTCTCTTTTTTATTCTTCAACTAAATCTGAATTTCTAAAGTATATTTTCTATCTAATTGAAATTGTATTGCAGCAGGTTGCTATCAGAGTGATGATAGCCATGAAGTTTGGTCTCAGTGGAGAAGGATCATTTACAAAACATGAAGCCAATTAGATCTTGTTCTTGATATGTACATATGTAGCAGCATTTACATGGTCTTGGGGTCCGTTGGGGTGGCTGGTACCGAGTGAGATATGCCCTCTCGAGATCCGATCAGCCAGACAAGCCATCAACGTCTCGATGAACATGTTGTTCACATTCATCATTGGTCTTCCTCAGCATGCTTTGCCACTTAAAGTTTGGTCTCTTCTTTTTCTTTGCCGGTTTTGTGTTGATTATGACCATCTTCATTGTCGTCTTCTTCCCCGAGACAAAGAACGTTCCGATTGAAGAGATGAATAGAGTGTGGACAACACACTGGTTTTGGGGCAAGTACATCCCTAATGAGGCTGTCATTGGTAGGCAAGTTTGATTGACAAAATTAGAGTTGGATTTGTAAATAATCCAAGCACCTGGTTTCGATCGAGAGGCAATTAGGGGATTTGGGGATAATTGTTGTCCATCCCTTGTACTCAATTTTTGGGTTTTAAATCAATAAAATCACATTTTATTTTCTTGGTCAACCAAATGGAGTTTGATATTATTACTTTAGTCTAAAGTAGGAGGGAAATTGGCACTATTCATATGATTTGGACCACATTTCAGTTTATTTTCAAAATTGCCACTCCGCTGCTTTTACCCAACTTTCTCAATATTTACAAAAATACCACCCAGCCTTAAAACCCGATTTCCACCCTGTGCATCTCAAGGTTTCACTCGGGGACAGAGAGGGGAGGGGGACAGACCGGCTGACAAATTGGAGAGAGACGATGGCTCCCCATTTTCACTCGGAGACAGCTGGGTCTCGCTATGCGGAGAGGAGAGGAAGGGGACAGAGGGAGTGGAGAGGATGGGGACAGAGAGACTGACAGATTGGATAGATATGGGAGCTACGGGTTTCCACTGAATGACAGAGAGATTTAGCTAGGTCTTCTACCAGGATCCATGAGATTTTCTGCGATTTTAGAGAAGGATGAACATGGAGAGAGATACATAACGAAAAGCATGTGTATGTGCATTCGTTAGGGTCAACGGCTTACGCACAGAGTCGGTGAGGAGGGGATGGGAGAGGGAGGAATGGCAGGGTCTGCGTTTTCACCTTTCTCCCTTCATTCAAAAGGTCATGAACTCTTTTAGATTAATTATTTTGTTTCTGATTTGCCATTTGCTTTGTTAAAATTGCCATTCATATTTGGTTCTTTCATTCAAATTGCAATGCATGTTAATAATTTGTTCGGTTGGGTGCTAGGATTAAGTCTCTGTTTTTGTAAATTAGGCCTTTGCACTGATATAATTTCTCTGTTTCTCCATCAATTTGTGTATAATTCATCATTTTTCTGTTTAAAAATTGTTACAGATTTTATGTTCCTTCATTAAAATTGTCATAAATCTTTGTAGATTGTTTAGGTCACCTTAGATTCACTTTATTTCAGTTTATTGTTTTTAATTGTTGTTCACTGTTTGATTTGCCATTCCATTTATTAAAATGGTCATAGATATTTTTTCCTTCATTAATGCTGTCATAGATATTTTATATTGTTTAGTTAACTATTAGGGTTTCCTCTTAGTCTTTTGTAGGTTGTTTAGTTCAGCTCTAGGGTTAGCTGGATGTTAAAACTTATCCTACAACCTAATCCATTGTTCTAATAACCATAATGTAGATTAATTTGTGATGCTCCACTACCCATAGGCAGTAAACTGTTAAATATATCAATATTTGCATAAGATGAACCAACATTTGACAAGTATAAGCAGCTGGACCAACACAAACAGAAAACACCTAAATTTACAGCAAGATTAATGGTTGACCGAAAAATTAAAAAAATCAAGTAGAAAAAACGTAAATTTGTACAATTTTTTGTTTGAAATTATATGTTCACTGTTTGATTTACCATTCCCTTTCCTTTATTAAAGCTGTCATAGATATTTTAAAATTTGTTTGCTTAACTATTAGACTTTACTCTTAGTCTTTCTAAATTAGGAGGCTACACTGTTTATATTTGTGTTTTTCAGAATTTTTTCCCTTTGCTTTATGAGTGAACAAAATTAAGCCTCCTTTTTAAGTTTATTGTTTTTAAATTAGGTGTCTAGCCTGTTTAGTTCACTGTTAGGTTGATATTTCTGTATTTATAACCAAAGGGGTTGCACTGTGCTCATTTCTGTGTGTTTTTCATACTTTACTACTATTTGGTAATCAACAAATCAACTTCAGCTTCCTTTTCCACTTCACATCATTCTAATATCCATATGTTGCGAGGTTGTTTTTCCGTTTCTTGCTTCTTTTATATTTCTGAGATACACTTTTGATTTGATTCTTGATATGCATGTAGATCCAACACAACCATACACATCAAACCATCCATTCACACAGCAGCCACCAAACAAACCATTAGTGAGGTATTTGTCCATCCATTTTAAATTTTGTTTATACAAAGTAATTTCTAATACAAATCTCTTTACTGTGTTTAAATACAAACTCTTTTTCCCTCTAATTTTTTCCTATGTGATGTATCCCTGCAGCTCAAACATACACACTTTTTTCAGAAACAAAGAGTATCAACCACTGGAATCTGGATTTCCTAGCAGCAGGTATATGCTTACCCTTTCACTCATGGATTGAATTTGACCCCCTCCACCTATTCATATTTTTTCATTGAAATTCCGTCATTATGTATTGCTATTTAATTGTTCCTTTTGGGTTTTCTTCAAAGAAAATTTTCGAACATCATCTTGAGTGACCTGAAGTTCAAAGAGTATAGGTTTAGGTTTTCCCAGAGCTCAGTTTTTATTTTTTTATTTTTTTTTAAAATTTAATTAAGAAAGTATGTGTTACATATTAATTCTTTCTCTCACGGATTGAATTTGAACCCCTCCACCTATTCATATTTTTTCATTGAAATTCCGTCATTATGTACTGCTATTTAATTGCTCATTTTGGGTCCCTCCAGGTTTCCATCTTTCTTTCTTACCTTGCAATTTGTGTTATCCCCTGTTTGGTTGCTCAGAAAATGAAATAATTCATGCAATTTTGGATTCTTAATTTCATACGGATGACAGTAGCTGCTGGTTTGAACTTTGAACTAAGAATTGATGCAGTTTTGGATTCTTCATTTCTTATGAATAATCCAATAGAATTAATACTGAAAATTTACCAATGGATAACACTTCAAAGTTGATTGTATAATATAGTTGTCTTTACTCTATAATAATTTCGAGTTTTCGACGTATCTGTGTGTGTGTGGAATGTAACATATCGGATTTAGCTTATAGTGTGCATAGTTTTATTGTCTGTTGTTATCTGTGTTATACCATTTCTATGCAGGCTCTGAAAGTTATTCATGAGCTTTATAAGCACTTTCCATAATTTAAGCAGTCTGTTTTGGGTTCTTTTTCGTTAGGTCATTAGCTACTGATTAATGGAGAAACGAGGACCATGCCACTAATTTTGGGTTCTTTTTATAATCTTCTGCTTTTGGGGTTTTGCAGGGAGTGCTGATGTATCTGAGAACCATCCTCTTTTCCTTCTTCCGCTTCTTCCTGTGCATTCCAGTTTGACTGTCTGTCATAAAAAAGGTCAGTTCATCTAAATTTAGCAATTGACTCTCAAACTCTGAATCTGATTTCGTCTCCTTCTGCTGATCTCCTCCGTTCCCCTTTTCTCTTTTTGTTCCGTAAATTTACTCAACTAATTCGATTATTCATTTTTTCTAATAGAACATTTGCGGCTCCACGAAATATTCAGTTTTTGCCTGATCATTGTCAAACGCTGTAGCAACTAAGTTTGACAAAATTTATAATTATGGTTATTGATTGCTGGAATTTTGATGGTAGTGTTCCAGATTTACTTGCTCATGATCTTTGTATTGCTTTACTGTGAAAAGATGGATACTTTACTGCAAAATGTGTTTAATTTAATGGAGATTTGCTAGGTTTTTTAATACAATTAACTGGATAATGGATATTGGAGATTTTCTCCAAAGGATTATAATTTATATAGAATTTATAAGTTTTATTACTTTCGGCTTACTTTACGTTTTGAATTAGTTGGATTTAGCATTCTTCACAACCTTTGATGGGTGTTTAATTTCTAATTTTTGTTCCATGCATTGTTGATTTTCTTTGATAATTGTTGAATCGCTTTTATATTTGCTTGGTCCTTAGGATCTAAAGCATTTTGCCTTTTGAAGAGCAGCTGCACGGAAAGTATTAGGTACCCTTTTCTTTGTTGTGTTTTTTTTTTTTTTTTTTTTAATTTCTAATTTTTATGCAAGACATGAAATATTGTAGGAATCAAATGTATGATTGTGACCAAATGTATATATCTTTTGTGGTATATTATTGGTGATTATGGTATGCATAGTTAGTTTTCTTTGCTCTGTTTGAATTTCTCTCTAATTTTCTTTACTCTTCCTTATCTGCTGTGTTGTTTGTGAAAATTTGAAATAACATTTATTAATCTGTGTTTTGATTGTGATTTTCATATTTTACTTCCAAGTTCTGAGTCGTTCCTTCTCCCATGATTTCTCAACTTTTGAATATGTAGCGTAATGCCCTATTGCTACACATTCTGGCAACATAGGTGGTTATGTTGCCAGACAGTGCATATGGACCACACAGTCTCGCAAAAGTTTACCTTATCAATGGTTTAGATTTATAGTTTGGCATATGTGGTCAAACTATGATTCTGAACCATTGATAAGATGGGTATTTGCTTAACATGTTTCTTACGGGGCAGGGTCTACATGTGTTCTTTTTTAAAAAAAAAAATATATATATATATATATATATATTATTTACTGAGAGGAGCCTCAATTGCAATGTTCTAAACTATCTCTCAACTTATTTTTCTATGTTCTGTGCTTTTTATGTTTGCACTTAGATCGATGGGTTCAAGCCCTTGAATATAAATTTATTTGACAGCCTTTACAGTTTTTGACTTTTTGGTGCTGTTTAATACATATTTTCTTTTGTTTATCTAGATTATAGTTTTTCCTGCACACTTAATCCTTGCAGTTCACAGAGTTCTTATTGATCCTACAATTGTTCTTAAGTTATCTTTGTTGAGTAGAGGCTATGTTCTGTGGGTTTTAGCTTTTAGGGTTTGGGGAAAATTTTGAGCTGCTTTGGTATTTTAATGTTTAGAAAAATTTTTGAGATTCTTTAATGAGATTTTGGTGGCTAACATTCTTTAGCTAAATTTTTTGTGTCTCTTCGTTGCTTTCTGCAATTTTGGCTTTTGAGAAAACCTAATTGCAGGTTCTTCTCTCTCTCTGTTAAGTTACCAGTAGTAATGTTTTTCCTGCACTCTTAATCCTTGCAGTTCACAGAGTCCTTATTGATCCTGCAATTGTTGTTCTTAATTATCTTTGTTGAGTATGGCATATGCTCTGTGGGTTTTAGGGTTTGGGGAAAATTTTTAGCTGCATTACTATTTTAATGTTTTGGGAACATGTTGAGATTCTTTAATGGGATTTTTGTGGCTAAAGAGTCTTTAGGTAAATTCCTAACTATTTACTGGTTGGCATCCAGTGGATTGGCATCCATATCTTATAAATATGTTGGCCAAGACATATGTTAGTTTTTCATTTGTTTTTTCATTTTCATTTCTTATAATCAGTGTGTGTGAGTGCAGTGTCTATCAGTATAATGTGTGTGAATATTTAAGTAGCTCACAAGTTTGTTAGTTCAGTTCAACTACAACCCTGATGAAATTAGTTTTACATCACAAACACATATATATATATAGAAGTTTATACACCTTGGCAAATACCACCTTTTAGTTATTTTCATGGTCTGTTTAGTTGGTTTTCATACTCTAACCCCTACTTTTGTAAACTAGATTGTGCATTTCCAGTTGTTAAGCATGAATAGGATGGTGTTACCTAAACATGTAGATATTGCATTGCTTTTGTGTCATGCCGTATTAACATTCTATCTCGCCTCTTAGATAATAATACAATGACATTACATAAACTTTTAGTTAGTTTTCATGAGACAATTTCAATTTCTTTGCTTTGTTTGAAAATTGGTGTGTTTATATTCTGGACACTTAATCAATTTAGCTTGTAGTTTAACTATTGCAGTTTTTATGTATTTTGGTTTTACCTAGATTCCATTTCTAGAATGAGCATGTGTTTCTCATTGTATCTAGAAGTTATTTCAGTTGAAGTAGCACGCTTAACATTTGTACTGTGGAGTTGCGTAATTTTCCTTATTGTCTTTTTTGGATCGGAAAATTTTAGATGAGAAATACTGGATGATATATGTTTCTTCGGTATGATATTTGCATTACTATCTCAGATAAAGTATATAACTAACCTGCTAAATTCTACAGATAATACTTGCAGAACCTGCAACTAATGCCTATATTATATTGCTAATTGGTATAGCTTTGCAACAATCCCTGTTTCAACAGTGTGTGTTTACTGCTAATAGAATTTCGCTACTGTCTCTGAGCTGTTATTTTCATTGCTGTTCTGTGAGTTAGTGCTAATCGATTTGCTTTGTTTCCGATTTTCAGAAAGTTGGATCGATCACTGGAGCACTTGGCCCTTTGACTTTTGAGGTATATTAATTAATTAACACTGGTTTCATAACAGTTCTTACATTTTTTTTTTTCACATTAGGATTAGATTTAGCTATCTAATTATAGCGTCCTTTTCATATATATATATATATATATGACCGCGATAACAGTAGAATTTGAATATATATGACTGCAATAACAGTACAATGTGTGATTGTTACGTCTTAAGTTAGTGTGATGTAACAAATATTCATGCCATCAAACCTAAACTGAAACGTAATAATAAAACACAGTTGTTTGCAGTTAAACAAGAACAGCGTAAATAAACATGTTGTGCGACGACCGATTCCAAAACACATTTTAACAGCTTTATCCGGCTGATAATTCATAACATTGTCAAGTATAAAAAACTGGTCGTCAGTGATAGGAGCATTTTTATGCGACTTAATTGGCTTGTTCTCATGCATTTATGTTGTTTTTCCTTAGTTAGTTTAAGTGTTTAAAGTCATTTTCGTGCAATTTCAGGTTTTAGTGTCAAAGTATGCAAAAAGAAGCAATTTGGAGCATTCTAGAGCATTTTTGGGCCAAGATTGGATAGTGCAAGCATGGAGGCATGAGGATGGACGAATTTGAAGGCTTGAATTCAGTTAGGGAGCTGCAAGGGGGCCTAAAAAAACCTTATTTCTAGAAGGCTTTATCTATTCACACATGGTGCCTAATTTCTAGCTTGTCTCCTAGCCGTCCTAGCTTGTCTCCTAGCCGTCCTAGCTTGTCACTAGCCGTCATAGCTTGTCTCCTAGCCGTCCTAGCTTGTCACTAGCCGTCCTACCTTGTCTACTAGCCGTCCTAGCTTGTCACTAGCCGTCCTACCTTGTCTCCTAGCCGTCCTAGCTTGTCTCCTAGCCGTCACTAGCCGTCCTACCTTGTCTCCTAGCCGTCCTATCTTGTCTCCTACCTTGTCCAAGCTACACACATATATCCTTTAAGTGTTTCATGTATAGAATTTCTGGTACAAAAAACCTTTTGGTTTCAACTAAGTTCAAAACCTTTCCTAGCCCTATAAATAAGGCTTTGCAGCAAGGCACTTAGGGGATCACTCATTCACCCAATTTTCGTCCATTCATCTAGCCACACCACTCTACACATCCTAAAATCCTAGAAACACAATTCCAGCCAAACACTACACCTTGCCGTGCCTATCCTCCATCCAATTCCATAATCCCTGATCCTAAAACACATCCCAACCATCCCATCCACCTTTGTGCCGTAGCAAGGAGAAAGAAGGAAAGACTCTTGGATGCTCAAGCTTCGTCGTTGGTGCATTCTAGGTGTAATTCGTTTTATGATTTCAATGTTTAATTTATTTTCCTTTCATTTTGCTATGAACATGAGTGGCTAAACCCCTATTGGTTAGGGGTGATTTCGAAGCCATAACTATGTGTGCAAGTTGATTTGATAAATTCCAGTTATGAGTTCTTGAATCGTGAATGCAATTGGCTTAACTGTGCGAGTAATAACGTATTTGTGTTTGTTAATTAGGGGTCGACACTTAATTGGCTTGCATGAATATGATGCTAGAATATAAGTTTGTTTCACATAGTTGTCACACACTTATATTCACAAGTAGTGAAGGTTGCTAGTCACAATCGCGTTAAGTTCAATTCCTAGCATAAGTGTCATGATGTCATAGTCACAAGTGCTTTGTCAATGCTTATAGTTTTCATTGAACGTAATGATCTTTGATTGTATCTTTATTATGATGTCATGTAAGGAACTTTTGAAGAATACTTTGGGTTGTCGTATGATGTCATCCAATTCAATAACACAAGGAAAACTTGAGAATTAACTAAGTGATGTCACGGTTAATTTGGGGTATTGTCATTCATAATTCTATGAAGGAATAACTGGAAATCGAGTCATTTGCATACTTGTCATGTGTGGAGAAAGAACCCCTAACTAGTCCATCATCCATTAAAAACCCCAAAAACATTTCAAAATCAGTTTTACTTTGCAATCTGTTTTCTCAACTTTAATTTCGTCCAAATCAAATCCCCCTTTACTTTGAAGTCTCAATTTAGTTAGAAATTGTTTTGGTTCATGTTTTTAAGTGTTTTGAGTCAAGTTTTCAACCAATTTTGTCCAAATTAGTGTAGATGCTCAAAACTGCCCAGAAAGTGGTTTTTAGGCAGTTTTGAGTCTTCTAGTTGCTGTTTTGAGTTTTTGTTTTGTTTTAGTGTTTTAACTTTGGTTTTTCATTCTTTGAGTCCAAATTAGTGTTTTTAACTTTGTTTTGGAGTTCTTAGGTCAGTTTTCAAGAGTTTAGCAATCCCTCCTAATCCCCGGTTTTGAACGATCCCTACTTACATACTTTGCTACAATTGTCAGAAGAGGGTTTAATTTGTGTGCTTAATATATTTCGCAACAAATTTTTGGCGCCGTTGCCGGGGATTAGCAACTTTGCTAAATCCCTTGGATTGTTTTTGTTTCATTTATTTCACTTTGTTTCTGATTTTGTTGTAGTTTTTGACCTATTTTTGTTTCTTGTTTTTTTAGGTACTAGTGCATGACGCGGAGTTCTCAAACTGTGCATGCACATATCTTAGACTTTAACGACGATTTTGAACGTGATTTGAGAAGAAAGAGGAGGCATCCCGAACGTAGTGAACCTAGTTCAAGTTCAGAGGCCGAATCTGAGTTTGAAGAAGTGGAAGAAGTTATGGCAGCGGACAATCGGACCATTAAAGAGCTTTCGGCCTCAGGGTTGGCCAATGCCGCACCATTATGCATTCAATACCCCGCGGCTGCCCAAGGCAAGACCGATGAATTCGAGTTGAAGTCAAGCTTGTTGCACCACATTCCTAAATACCATGGGCTTTCCATGGAAGATCCAAACAAGCATCTTAAAGAGTTTGAAGTAGTTTGTTCAAGCATGACTCCCGTCAATGTTGACGGAAGTATTTTGAAGATGAAAGCTTTTCCGTTCTCTTTAATGGATAAAGCTAAGGATTGGTTATACGAGTTGGCTCCTGGCACTGTCACTTCATGGGAGAGTATGAAAAGAGCGTTTTTGGAGAAGTTTTTCCCAACTTCTCGCATCATTCTTCTTCGTAAAAAAATAAGTGGAATTCAACAAGATGAAGGTGAGTCTTTTCCTGCATACTATGAACGTTTTAAATCACTTGTTGCTTCTTGTCCACAGCATCAGATGAAGGAGGAACTACTTTTGCAATACTTCTACGAGGGCCTCCTACCATTAGAACGTCAAATGCTCGATGCCTCGGCAGGTGGAGCATTAGTGGACAAAACACCTATGGCTGCCAAGACCTTGATTTCTAATCGAGCGTTGAACGATCAACAATACGAAGGAGTAGGCCAAAGAGGACCCCCACGGCAACATGTTCATGAGGTAAGTTTTACTTCCGACATTAATTCACAATTGGCTAATCTTACTTCTATTGTGTCTCAGTTGACCGAGGGCATGAAGATGCAAGGACCAATTGTATGTGGCGTATGTTCTATGCATGGACATGCCTCTGAAAAATGTCCACAGTTGATTGAAAATGGTGGATGGGAAAGCGCCAATGCAATTGGGTTTCAAGGCCAAAACCAACCAAGGAACGATCCTTATTCCAACACATATAATCCCGGTTGGAGAGACCACCCAAATTTCAAATGGAGGGAGCCCCAACAATCTCAAAACCAAGGAGGCTTTAGGCAACAACCCCCTGGGTTCTTTCCCAAAACCTACGCCCCACCCCAAAATCAAGCCCAATCCGGCCCAAGTGCCTCAGGTACGTCTCTTGACAATGATGCACTTCTTAAGATACTAACTAAGTTGTCTAATGGGCAGGACGATCAAGCTAAGGCTATGCAAAACCAAGACAAAAGGGTGGATCAATTGGAGAAACAAATGGGGCAAATTGCCGAGTTTATGGGGCAGTTTCGTGAACAAGGAAAGCTCCCTAGTTCCACCGTTCCAAATCCAAAGGGAAGCTTCGAAAGTGCAAAGGCCATAACCTTGAGAAGTGAAAAAGAGATTGGGGCAGATCCTACACCATCACAATCAGGTCCCAAAGGTGATGAAAACTTGCAAATTGAAGAGGAAGAATCAAGCAAACCCATGGCAAAGGTGGGAGAGTCTTTGCCGCAAGTTCCTAGTGCCCCAAAACTGTCTAATTCGGCCAAAAAGGGTAAGAATGTGTCAAATTCGGTTTCTACTAATGCTTTTCCTTCGAATGCTCCTTTTCCTAGTAGGTTTATGCAAACAAGGAAGGAAGAAGCTGAAAATGACATCCTTGAGACATTTAGGAAAGTTCAAGTGAACATACCCTTGTTGGATGCAATCAAGCAAGTCCCTAGATACGCCAAGTTTTTGAAGGAGTTGTGCACCACTAGGAAGAGGATGTCGACCAAGGAAGTGGTAAAAGTAGGTGAGAATGTGTCCGCCATCTTGCAACGCAAACTACCTCCCAAATGCAAAGATCCGGGTAGTTTCACCATTCCTTGTGTCATAGGTAACACTAGATTTGAATCTGCCATGCTTGACTTAGGTGCTTCTATAAATGTTATGCCATATTCCATATATGCATCTATGAACCTAGGA
Source organism: Pyrus communis (assembly GCF_041283825.1). Classification (NCBI taxonomy): domain Eukaryota; kingdom Viridiplantae; phylum Streptophyta; class Magnoliopsida; order Rosales; family Rosaceae; genus Pyrus; species Pyrus communis. The sequence continues at coordinate 16,764,764 of NC_142572.1, forward strand.
GCATTGAAAAAGGATGGTGTTATCATAGAATTGGCCGATAGATCTAATGCCTATCCAAAGGGAGTTTTGGAAGATGTTTTGGTGCAGGTTAATCATTTGATCTTTCCGGCGGATTTCTATGTCCTTGAGATGGATGAATCGGATCATGCACCCTCGCTGCCCATTCTACTTGGAAGACCATTCATGAAAACGGCCCGGACTAAGATTGACGTGTTTAATGGAACTTTGTCCATGGAATTTGATGGGGAAGTTGTTAATTTCAATCTTTCCGATTCTATTAAGTATCCTAGTGAAGATCATTCATGTTTCTCTATTGATACTGTTGACTCTTTGGCGCAGGGATACCTTGAAGATTTGAATGATGATATGCTTGAAAAAGTCATTACAAGTGATGTAGAAGTCAAAACCAAGGGAGCAACATCCATGCAACCCCACGGCACAAATACACTATCCTATGCCGTGCCTCCTAGTGAGGATTTTCTTGAAGTAGTTGCTGCCCTTGAGTCATCACCAATACATGATGGTAAGTTTCCTAACAAAGAGTCCATTCCCATTTCGACTAACAAGTTGCTTCCATCCATAATTCAGGCACCTATCCTTGAACTCAAACCTTTGCCAAGCCATTTGAAGTACATTTTCTTGGGAAAAAATGAGACATTGCCTGCCATCATATCATCATCCCTCACGGCACAAGAGGAGGAAAAACTCATGCATGTGTTGAAGGAGTACAAATCTGCCCTAGGATGGACATTGGCCGATCTCAAAGGTATAAGCCCCACAACTTGTATGCATCACATATTTCTTGAGGAGGGGACCAAACCAACTAGAGAGGCTCAACGCCGTCTTAACCCTCCAATGATGGAAGTTGTGAAAAAGGAGATAATCAAACTTCTTGATTGTGGAGTCATTTATCCTATCTCCGATAGTCGTTGGGTTTCACCTATCCAATGTGTGCCTAAGAAATCCGGAGTGACGGTTGTGGAGAATGCCGAGAATGAGCTTGTACCCATGAGAATCCAAACCGGTTGGCGTGTATGCATCGATTATAGGAAGATAAATGCCACCACAAGGAAGGACCACTTCCCATTGCCGTTCCTAGATCAAATGTTGGAAAGGTTAGCGGGTCATTCTTTTTATTGCTTTCTTGATGGATATTCAGGTTATAATCAAATTGTCATTGCCCCGGATGATCAAGAAAAGACCACTTTTACTTGTCCCTTTGGAACATTTGCATATCGACGCATGCCATTTGGTTTGTGCAATGCCCCTGCCACGTTTCAAAGGTGTATGGTAAGCATATTTTCTGATTATGTTGAAAGGATTATTGAGATATTCATGGATGACTTTAGTGTTTTCGGTGATTCTTTTGATAAATGCTTGGATAATCTCACTTTAGTCTTGAAACGTTGTGTTGAAACAAACCTTGTTTTAAATTGGGAAAAATGCCATTTTATGGTTAAACAAGGTATTGTTTTGGGTCATATAATCTCTGAAAAAGGAATTGAAGTTGATAAGTCTAAAGTAGATCTTGTACGCTACTTACCCTCTCCTACTTCGGTTAGAGAGGTTCGTTCTTTCTTGGTCATGCAGGATTCTATAGACGATTTATCAAGGACTTTTCCAAGATTGCACAACCCCTATGCCGCCTCCTCCAAAAAGATGTGTCTTTTGAGTTCAACGAGGCATGCGAGAAGTCATTCAAGCATCTCAAAGAGCTCCTAACCACGGCACCCATCATAACTCCCCCGGATTGGTCCATTCCATTTGAATTGATGTGTGATGCCTCGGATTATGCACTTGGGGCTGTTTTGGGTCAAAGGAAAAATAAACAGTCACATGTTATTTATTATGCTTCCCGCACTTTAAATGATGCTCAATTGAATTATTCTACAACCGAAAAAGAACTCTTGGCGGTTGTATTTGCTTTAGATAAGTTTAGATCATATCTTATTGGCACTAAAGTAATTGTTTTCACTGACCATGCAACCTTGAAGTATCTTTTCACCAAAAAGGAGGCCAAACCAAGGCTCATTCGTTGGATGCTCCTACTTCAAGAGTTCGATATTGAAATTAGGGACAAGAAAGGTTGTGAAAACGTGGTGGCTGACCACTTGAGTAGATTGGTGCGTGAAGAAGAATCCCTCCCCATTTCTGAGACGTTTCCGGATGAACAACTTCTGTCCATTGAGGTAAGTACCCCTTGGTATGCCGATTTGGTCAATTTCTTGGTGACTAAGCAAGTTCCTAACACCCTAAGCAAGGTCCAACGTGATAAATTGATACATGATGCAAGATTTTATGTGTGGGATGATCCATATCTATGGAAATATTGCCCAGATCAGATTATTAGAAGATGTGTGCCAACTTCTGATTTTAACTCAATTCTAGCATTTTGTCATTCTTATGCATGTGGAGGCCATTTTGGTACCCAAAGGACAGCTCGTAAAGTGTTAGAATCTGGTTTTTATTGGCCTACATTGTTCAAAGATGCTAGAATGTTTTGCTTAACATGTGATAGATGTCAAAGAACAGGTTCTATTGGTGCAAAAGACCAAATGCCGCAAACACCCATCTTCAATGTTGAAATCTTTGATGTTTGGGGTATTGATTTCATGGGTCCTTTTCCTTCTTCATTTGGTTTCACTTATATTTTGCTTGCGGTTGATTATGTTTCTAAATGGGTAGAAGCAAAAGCTACCCGTACTAACGATTCTAGAGTGGTTTCAGATTTCATCAAGACTAACATTTTCTCTAGATTTGGGATGCCGCGGGTATTTATAAGTGATGGAGGTTCACATTTCTGCAATAGGACCATTGAGGCACTCTTCAAGAAGTACAATGTCAAGCATAAGGTTTCAACACCTTATCACCCACAAACAAGTGGCCAAGCCGAAGTATCAAATAGAGAGGTCAAGCAAATCTTGGAGAAGACCGTGGGGCCTAACCGGAAGGATTGGAGCATGCGTTTAGACGATGCACTATGGGCATATCGCACTGCCTACAAAACACCCCTAGGGATGTCTCCATTTCGGCTAGTTTATGGAAAACCTTGTCACTTACCCGTGGAGCTAGAGCATAAGGCACATTGGGCCATCAAAACGTTCAATTTGGACTTAGATGCTGCTGGAATGCATCGGAAGCTCCAATTGAATGAGCTTGAGGAACTAAGGAATGAAGCCTACGAGAATGCCCGCATTTACAAGGAAAAGACGAAGGCGTTTCATGACAAGATGATTAGGGGCAAAACCTTCACAATTGGGCAGAAAGTTTTACTTTTTAATTCTCGTCTACGTTTATTTCCCGGAAAGTTACGTTCTAAATGGATTGGACCTTTTGTTGTTACTAATGTTTTTCCACATGGTGCAGTTCAAGTCCAAAGCTTAAGGAATGGGGTGGAATTCAAGGTCAACGGACATAGATTGAAGCCATACTATGAGAATGCCGTGGGGCAGGTTGTGGAGGAGATCTCACTCCATGCCGTGGGCACCAATGGTGCCTGAACGTGTTCTTCGTCCGGCTGCAAGACGTTAAAGAAAGCGCTACTTGGGAGGCAACCCATGCCATTCAACAAAGGAAGACCTAGAAAGCACTCCAATTCCAGATTTGCGTTCCTAAACCCTTCTCTTTGTTGATTCTTTCTAATCTGCCTATTTAGTTGTTTTACTTGCTGTTTGTGTGTTTCTTTGTGTGATTCTATGCTTAAAACATTGAGGACAATGTTTGATTTAAGTGTGGGGGGGTAACTAAGTGTTTTTCATGCAAATTCGTGGGATTTTATCACCCATTATTTCAAAACTTGTTCCTTGCTGTTTTTAAGTGTTTTTAAGCAGTTTTGGTGTGTTTTAGTATGTTTTGAAGTAAAAATCCGAAAATCAAAGAAAAATTTGAAAAATTTGTTTTAAAAAACCCAAAAAAGAGTTGTTTTTGTGTGTTTGTTTGTGTCTTAGGGTACCTTCCAACACAATGATGAGGATTTGGTTTTTAAATACATGGCTGTTAAAGAGAGTGATTAACATGGATGAAAGTTTGATTTACTCTATGTTTATGCTTGGTTGTGGTTATAACTTATGAATTCACATGCAATCATAAAAGAAAAAAATCAGTTTTTGTAACATGCTTGAAGGAAGGAACTCAAATTAACGCTACAACCTTGTGAGACTTGAACCTAAACGTTTATTTGGAGAGTTAAAATCTGTGCATTCTTTGTTTTCTAAAATCGTTGCATGATCTCATTATTCTTTGCTTGGTTGCTACTTAGAAGGCGTTTCATCATTTAGTTCCAAACACTAGAAGTCATGCCCATTTCATTCAAAGCATGGTATTGATTAGCATAACACATTTTCAAGATGAAGTTGTGTAGTGACCACCACTTTAGCCAAAAAGCCGTGTGCCCTACTCCATTATATGTTTAGGTGTTAACCCCATTGAGCCTTGTTTAGCCTTTTCTTTGTTAACCCACATTACCCTCACCTAGCCTAGATTAGGACTATCCATACCCTCATTCTTAAAGTATAGTAAGCATGATTCAAATGGAATTCCTTTATGGCAGAAACCAAGTGTGGGGGAAGTAGAAAGAAAAGAAAAGAAAAATTCGTAAAAAAAAAAAAAAAAAAAAAAAAAAAAAAAAAAGTATGAAAAGAGTTGAACAACATGAGAAAAAGAGTTCCAAGGTGTTGTTTGTTGAAGAAAGGGTCCAAAAAGTTGAATTCGGCCCCAAGAAGTTGTTTAAAGTCTTCCCCTTGTGTTTTTAAGTTAATTTCTGCAAACTAAGTGAATTCTAAGTCTTAATTTCATTACTTTGCTTACTAATGCTTGAAGTAACGTTTGTTTTCCCTATCCTTTCTTTGTTAACCAATACCCCAAGCCCCGTTCCAACCCTTAAACTTCTATCTTGAGTGTTATGTGTTTCAATTTGTTGAGTTTGAATTTGGTATGAGCATATGGTGTCACTGGTTCTCGCATCTAAGTAGTAGCATTCCATTCATGAGATCATATCTAAACATGCCTATTAACTCCGGAAATTGCGTTCTTTGTGATACATATATGTGAGCATTCGTTTTTATATCTACATCAATTCTCTCACATATAACTAGTATAGGATGTGTAGTTAGAAAATCTGAGTGAAAATAGAGTGCAAATCTATTAAGGATAGAAGGAATTCTCTAAGGCATGTTACTACATTCAAAACATTGTTTTAATTGGTTAATTGTGAACTAGTAAGTAGTGACTATGATTAAGCATGTGCTTAAGTGTTAAATTGACTCAAATCTGTGGGACTGATAATCTTTAACATGTCATGTGCATTGGAAATCCCTGAGGCAAACGTTGGAAGGTTTAGATTATGTTTGTTTGTTTTGTCTTGTTTTATTTCTTTGTTTTGCTCGAGGACTAGCAAAAGCTAAGTGTGGGGGAATTGCGAAATATATTAAGCACACAGTCAGTTAAACCCTTCTCAGATTTACCCTTTCTTTGTTGCACTTTCATGGATTTAATCCATTCCACCATCACAGTTTTTGTTACTTTTACAGTTTCCCCATGCTTTCTGGAATGCGTTTTCAATCTTAATAATATCTGCTTTGTTGCTTCGAATTATCAGTGGTTTCAGTTATTCACTTTCTTTTCTTCTTGGAAAGCATGACTGTGAAGTTTTATCACTGAGTTTCACAGACAAACATATTAAACTTTTCAAATAGCCTTTAAATTTACCCTATATATTTTTCCTTTTCTTTTTCTGACACATGTTCCCATGCTAACAAACAAAGTATAATAATATGTATGATGCCTTAATATGGTGGATTACCTTAGCTGCTAATGTTCCGTCACTGCCTTGCTTTATGCATGATCAAACTAATTTACATTTGAATACATGCTTTTTTAGATCTTAGTTTTATTACAATGTTGTTACTGTGATCTCTACTGGTTCTTTAAATAGTTTGGTTTTTCAATCAGTTAACACTTTTTTTTTTTTTTAAATTGAAACAACATTATAGTTCTAAGCATAATCATCTAATTAGTCTCCCCTTTGGCATAATTTCTCGAAACCATTTTCTTTGTGCCATTTGTAGAAAGATGGGTCTCTTTCAGATAAAATTTACAACATTTGGTTTAGGAATTGCAAAGAGAAATAAAGAATCTCCGACCAAATTGTGCAAGAATTTAGCCGGGATTTGAGGGTTTTAGTTCAGGGTTTGTTTTTTGCGATTTACACACAAAGAGAGATAGAACAAAGGTGAGCGAGAGAAGGGAGGATTTTATGCAAGGGTTAAAGCGTAGGGGTAAGGATAGGGTAAGGACGCATAATCAATTTGACTGCACATGTAATTCATAAATTGATATTGTCTGAATGAGTTTTGGCAAGTATATATACTTAATGACCAAGTGTTTCTAAATATTAAACTAATGGAATTTGGATGCCATCGTTTCTATTTATGATACATATAACTAAAATGCATCGGTTTTGGTTCGAGTATCATGTAGAGAATTTCTTGCTAATTGAACATGTTTGGTTTTGAGTTTCTGGATATAAAATTTACTATAAAAGGCTCTGTCTCTTTGAAATTTTGACCATTATTTTTCTGATCAAAATAGAGAACTTTGATTGTTCTATTATACATAACCTATATTTTTCACATTGTTGAATTATTTATACTATTAAGGATGATTAATATGATTATCATCAAAATTATGGTATGTTTTATTGTTTGTCCCATTTGTATGTAAATTCAGCGAATTGGGGAAATTTTCGGGTCTGTGAATTCAATGAATTGCCTAGATGGACCCATAATTAATGCAGTATTAGTTGATTTCATTTTGGAAAAACTGTTGTTGGCCAAAGACAGGTTATGATGTCCCATTTTGTATGAACTATATGTCAATGATGATAGATTGTAAGGTAATTGAGGTTTTTGCAAACAATAACTATTAATACGAAAGGATGAACCGATGCGGGGTGTACTGTTAATTATGTATAAGACATTCTTTTTGTGATGTTGGAACCCACAATTGGGATGCATTTAAACTTAAAGTATTATATATATGGGTGATTTTGTTCTTTTTCGTTTCTTTCATGTGCACGCCTACATGAAAAACATTATCGTCACGTTTCTTAAACTATGATTTATATTTTTTGCTGTAGTGCGGAAGATATCCACTCTCAAAAAAAGTGAACAATGTAATCTCCGTAATCGACTATTGCAAGCAATTCTACATGTTTTTGGCTATCAACATTTTTGCTTCAACAACTGCGTGTTTTTCGCACATTCGTGCTTGGAAACTTAGATGCTAGAATAAGAACAAAACAGTTTTTATGTTTTTTGTCAACTACAACATGTAGCTAACCTAGATGTATATTCTATCACCTTGACTACAAGGGCAACATTTCTGTAAACTATATGTTACTTCTATTTCTTCTATTTATTAGGGAACCAAAACGTTCTGTTTCGTCCTGTTAATTGTACAATATAGTTCAAGGTGATGTATTCAAGTCCCGCAGCATCGCGCGGGCATTTTTTCTAGTTTATTCTAAAGTTGAGGAGTGTTTTACTGTAGCAAATCTGCAGTCAAACCTTTGCCACTCAATTTTGCCTTTTTTACACCATTGCCATCACATTTGTGCTGAGTAGGAGGGTAATTATTTAAAGTTAGGAAGGTAATTTTGTCAGTACAGTCAATCCCTTTGCCACTCGATTTTGCCTTTTTTTACACCAGTGCCATCACATTTGTAGATGGGTTGGAAAATAATTACCAAAAGCTAGGAGGGTAATTTTGTCAGTGAATTCGAGATATTCACATTTTTACCACTCTTCACAAATTAGACGCGTCCTCTCCTCTCATCTCTCACTATTAGGAGTGGGTTCAAACAACCAAAAACCGAACTGAACCGAAGCCGGAAAAATAGAACTGAAACTGTTAAACCGAATCAAACCAAATTTGATTTGGTTAGGTTTGGTTTCTGGGGTTTGGAAACCGAACCGAACTGAAGTTATTATAAATTAATATTTTTATTACTTAAACGGTGTCGTTCTTTCAGTCTAAAAGGTAAACCCTACACCCTTAGACCATCTTCAACCGAAGGCTGGCCAAATGACTCGTTTTAGCCCTCTGGCCCTTCAAGATATTAATACTTTAATGAACAGTACATGGTCATATTTGCCTCCATCTCCAACTGAGGGCTATAGGGTTTGTTTTAGCCCTGTCACAAAAAACAGTCTCCAACCGAGGACCAAAGGGCCATAAGGTCCAAACATAATTTATTATTTAAATTTAAAAATTACAACAACTTAAATTTAAAAATAACTTAAATTTAAAAACTACAACTTAAATTTAAAAACAAAAACCACAGCTTAAAAAAATTTGGCCCCCAAAAAAAAACAAAAATGAATCCAGCGGTAACTGATGTCAGCTAGCCGTTATATTTGAAATTTTGGCCTATCATGCCTGTCAGATATAAACGACAGAAATAAGTATAATGTTATCGGATATAACCGACATGAATAATGAAAATTTTGGCCTGGCCCGGGACTAGCTGAGTTGGGTCAGCTGGTTGGCCCTTTGGCCCTCAGTTCGGGCTATTTTTTGGCTTGATGCTTGGGTGGGAGAAGGTCTTACCCTTCGAGCCTTCCCTCTCTGCCTCTGTACTCTGTAGTCTGAAACCCTTCGCTTCCCTTGTCCTTCCCAAATCCCAAGTTCCCATTCGCAGCCTCCGCCGCTCCGCGCACCTGCGATCTGTCTTCGTCTTCTTCCTTCCCAGCGACCTGCGACGGTGCGACCCGTCTCACTCTCAGTCAGTGTCGCCGTCTCACTCTCAATCTTTCACCCCCGTGACCCGTGACGGCGTGACCCGCGACCTCCTCTGGCTCTGAGTCCTCTCGCCGTTTCCAGTCTCGAGTCTCTCGACCCACGACTTCCTTTGCAAGGTTACTCAGTCAGTATCAAGGTTACTCAGTCAGTATCTCATGTTCTACAGATTTTCTTTGATAGTAATGCTTACTATTGTTGTCAATTAGAAGAATCTGATGGGTGAGGAAGGGGTTGTCAATTAGAAAAAAATGTGAGGTTTTGATTTAAGGGTTTGTAACCATTGGCTGTGCATGCTGAGTCCTGACAAGGAGGTGCTTCTGCATCTGAAAGCGTTTGCGAGGCGATCGGACTTCCAATTGGGTCTGAACATTCATACCCTTGTGGTGAAAACCGGGTTCGACTTCGATGTTTATGTTAAAACCAGTTTGCTCTGTTTGTATGCGAAATGTGGGTATTTGGAACATGCACATAAGATATTTTATGAAATGCCGGAGAAAGATGTTTCTTGGACTGCCATGATTTGTGGGTACATTAAAGGGTTTTTTTTTTTTTTTTTTTCTTTTTTTGTGTGTGGTTCTTCTCTTTTAAAGATTTAATCTCTTCACTTATTATGGTAAAGGGGTACCTGCATAATCTAGATATCTCTATTGAATTTGGTGTCATTGTTAAAGCACTGTGTCAGCTTATCTGAAAGGTTCTTTTATGTACATCTCCACTGCCTGAAGGGGAATTTGAAACCCGATTGCTATGCCATGGTTGGCGTACTTTCTGCTTGTGCAAGATTAGGAGCGCTAGAATTAGGAGTTGTGTATCTGGAATAGGGAACTCTTGCATCTTGATTACTTGTACGTACAACCTGTGCAGAATTGGGTTATGGATTTTCTTTTTTTAGAGTTTGGGTTAATTTTTTGGGAAATTGATGAAATGATCACTTACAAATACCAATTGTTGAACTGATCAATATCAAATCGACGACGTTTAGATAAAAAAACAAAGCATAGAGATCATTTACAAAAAGGTGATCGTTTCATGGGTGTTGGTTGAGTGTTGAATCGTTTGTTGTTTTATGTTTGTTAAATGGTGTAGGATTTTGGGATGAGAATCAGTAAAACAGAGGTGAATTTGAAGAGGCTGCTTGCAGCTGCACCTCAGCAACAGAACCAGGCAAAACTTGTACATGTATGTTGTTATTAGAATTATAGGTTACAAAGTTTTATCCATTTGCAGTTAATTCTTTTGTGCCAACTATTTCCAGTTTCTCGGCGTGATATTTACAGTTCTAGGTTTTTGTTTGTTTTTTCTTTGGGGAGATGTGCCATTTATGGATGACTAAGTACGGCTACTTTGCAGTATGTTGCTACTTTACGAGAACTGGTAGAACAACTAGCTGAAGAGAGAACTCCAGAAGGCTTACCCAGGTCAGTATGTTTTTTATTTTTATTTTTGTCGAAGTATGTGTTTTATTTTCTCCCTTGATTTACTTTTGTTTAACGATTATTTGTCCAATAGTTGGATGCATGTTCCAATACGCTTCCTTTCTTTTACCTTACGAACCTTTACAGATTTTGGTAGGTATGATGGAAATATTGATTCACATTCCAAACACTATTTTCTTGATACTGGGTACTAATGGTGGCTACACAGATCAACATTTTCATCTTCTCTATTTCAATGTATTTTCTTGATACTGTGCCCTACTTAAGAGTTTGCAACATTCTTAGTTTACTATTTGATATCATTATCTTCGATTTTGTACCCAGAGTTTCAAAGGCTGTTTTGAGTGACCATTCAGAGAAGATTGAAGCCATTGCTTCCAAATTAGCTGCTCCACCGGTGCGTGCATATAATCTAGAAAGCATACACGTTGCCTTTTGTTGATGTGTTGGTTTTATGTACTTTAAACCAGTTTCATTGGCAAAATGTGTACTTTAATTTACAATGTTCTGTGAATTTCTATGATTTGAATCAATTTTACTAATAGTAGATTTAGTTTGGAAGCCGGGAAATTATAATGATAAGGTATGAAAAACAAAATATTGTTAGGCTGAAACAAATTTCTTGGGAGACTGTTTGACATGACAACTAAAATATTACAGGTTTTTTTTTTTTGAGCTGTGATGGATGGTTGGACAGTTTTTAGTTCTTATGCGGTGAACAATTCCTAGAGATAGTTTATAGTTCAAGTGCCCACACCATTTCATGCTACATGTAATTTGTTGTGTCATTTCATGGCATCTCAAGAGTGAATCTGTAATAAATGGATAATGTTCTGTTGCTAGATATCTGACATGGTATATCGAATATTGTGAATCTGGCATCATATATGAAAGCACAAGTTTACCGGATTAACAGTTTGGCAAGCGAATATTTCTTTAGAATGTAATGTATTGTTTGTTTTTTGGTTGAAGAATGTAATGTATATATGTGCAATATATGGAGTTCCTTGCTCCTAACTGTGATTTCTTTCGCCAATTCCCAGCCTGATATTCAAACACCTGAAGAGCCCCTTGCAAGAATTTCTGTCAAAGCAAACTCTTCTGATACAGGAGACAATCAGATTCCCCCTTCTCCAGGTTTGAGAAGGAGATTTGTGTAAGTGAATGGTAGTTGGGATCACTATGGTTTCAGCTCCTTCTTTGTGATATTTTGTCTGCAATGACTTGTTTTATTTGAACTGTGTTTTTGTTAAACAGGCCTATCTCTAATACTGAAGATGGAACTCGCGAGACTGCTGGTGTTGATTCTTCAGGGCCTGTCAAACTGGATGCTGCCGCCCAAGCACACATTGAAAAGCATAGGTATATTCACAGTATCTCAATTTTTTCTATTAAACTGGAGTCATGAGACTGGATGAAATTGAAAACGGGAGTTCTAGGATGTTAGTCATTAATTACCACAGCGATGCAGTTATATGTGTTTTCAGTATGAAACTTTTGTTTTAGTAAAAATAGAAGTTGATTTTTGCTTAAAAAAATGCATATGTACAAATAGAAATGACATGGATGCTCACTTGGGACATCAGATAAATTTAGAACAATAGTCAGGCAACTTTGGGAAGTGTTCCTTCTTTCTGTACAATTTCTTGCTTTACTTTGATGGTAACAAAGACAAGATGCTACCCAGAGATAAATATTGGCCTACAGACCCCAGCCTCTCTGTTATTCAGAGTGCTTAAGGAACTAGGAGGACCATCCAAATTGTAGCAACCCTAGTTTATGGCCAACCCATGTCTTTCCTGCCATCTGCTGCGATTCTAAAAGACCTCTGCATGTTTGTACACCATTGCCAACAGATGATGGCTCGAATAACGTGACCTTGAATCAGATAACCCATCAGAGTAGATACAGTTACTGTTAGAGAGGAAATTTCCTCAATCCCAAGTCAATTGATGTCCATAAGGTAGAACACACAATTCAGCCGTTAAGACTTTCAAATGTTAATTACATTTCTTTTCCACATTATGCTTTCGATTCTTATAAACTTTTCTCTCTTGTTTACAGAAAGCTTCAAGAGGATTTGACAGACGAAATGGTTGGATTGGCTAGACAGCTCAAAGAGAGTAGTCTCATGATGAGTCACTCCTTGGAAAACACTGAAAAAGTAAGCACCCTGAGATATCTATTTCAGGATGTTGTAATGTCTATAGAGTCGATACCTTTTGGATTTAGCTGGCTGTGGTTTGATTTGTTTAGGGCGACACTGAAGGGAAGTTTTGGTGAATATTGCTTTGGATTTAGAGGGTGTGAGATTAGGAGAAATTCTTGAAAAGGAAAATGTTAAACAAAGAAACGAATGTTGGGACTGTAATGAGTTCCTAAGAGACGGGGGCTAAAAATTATAAAAAAATAAAAAATAAAAAAAACACCTGCCGAGGAATTTAAGTGGTAACAGAACTGATTTAATTTTTGTTGAGAAATAGTTTACAGCAAAGGGGTTTGGGGAGGCTTGCAATATGATATCTGGTCCGGTTTTCCATGTTCTTAAATTTAAAATAAAGAAGGAAGTTGAATAACACAATAAGCTTGGCAATCAGAGCTAGGAAAAGAAGGATACGCTGCTGAATGTCTTTTATTGGATCTCTTAAAAATTTGGAACACTAAGTATTCTTATATAAGCTGTTGACTGTGCTAGTCATGATTGTAATAGAACTTACATTGTCACAAGCGAAAACCCTTTTATCATCAGATATATGGCGACCATCGGAAAATGTTCCCAGCAATAATTCAACATCGTTTGTTACATAAAAAACTTTTTATCTGTTTACTCTTTGGTGTGTCTTAGATGTAAATGGAGTGCTGATGGAATGACATGTATGTTGATCTCATAACTTAGTTATGGCTTGTGTGCAGATACTTGATTCTACAGAGAAGGCTGTTGAAAGTAGCTTGGCAAGCACTGGTCACGCCACTACACGGGCAGCAGGTATATACTCGAGGACGTCCAAGACTACTTGTTTCACATGGCTTCTGATGTTTGTCATGACATGTGTATTTATCATGGTGGTTCTTTTAATTCGCGTAACTTAAGAGTGTGTTGTGTTAGGAAGACTCATCTTTCGTCCCATAATTTCTATGTATATTTTGCAATGTTGAACAGCGACAGTCTACAAATTATGATAGATATAATTTCTCAGAGCATAGAAATGTTGTTCGATCACTGGAAATGGACGGGGAATGGATTCAAATGTTAATGATACTGCGACGCTAGTTACCGAAACATTTCAAGGGATTGCACTGCAACTTTCATTGGTGCTACTTATTGCAATTAGAATTAGCAAATATTGACTTCCTACCGCAACTGTGTTTGGCCTTACTCTTTATTTTGGGGGCCTTGTCTTCTCAAGCCACGTCTCGCACTCTCCAAGATGCATCAATGTACGGAAAATATGAGCAATGAATGGCTTGTTATGGACGTGCATATACCGGTATTAACGAGGAGGAGAAGCGTTTCAATATATTCAATATATTCAAGGATAACGTGGAGTCTATAGAATCTTCCAATAGTGATGCAAACGAACCTTACTAAGTTGAGCGTCAATCAATTTGCAGACCTTACAAATGAAGACTTCAATGCCTCGAGAAATGGATTCATGGGGCACGAATGTTTCACAAAGACTTCTTTCAAATATGAAAAAGAATGTGCTGTTTACACATTTTTTTTTTTTTTTTTAACTTCTCATGTATTCCTATTAATTTTTATCATTTGATATTCTTCAATTCATCCGATCTGATGGCTAAAAATTAGAAAGGTGTATGAGAAATAAAAAATGGTGTGTGGATAGCACACCCATATGAAAATGCTACAACACCGCCAACTATAGATTGGAGAAAGAAAGGAGCCGTGACACCAATCAAGGACCAAGGCCAATGTGGTAATCAATTTTATTTGTAGACAATCTTGGAACTAAACCAAATGGTTTCTTGTACTCTAAATACGAATCTATGTCCATCAAATTAACGACTATTTAATTTATACTACAAAAACAACATGATATTTAATTGTAATAAAATGCTTGCAGGATGTTGTTGGACTTTTTCAGCAGTGGTAGCCATGGAAAGAATTACCAAGGCATACAACTGGTAAATTGATGGCTTTGTCCGAGCAAGATCAGTTTGTTGATTGTGACACAAGCGGTGTGGAACAAGGCTGTGAGGGTGGTTATAGCCCTATCATTTTATTATATGTATGAACGAAAAGTCGGTTGAATACTTGCGTGTATCCTATCAAGATTTGTGGAGCGAAGATTACTTTATACATGCAAAGGATTTCTGAAATGTTCTATAAATGAGGTCAATTGACTTTTTGATCACATACGTTATATTATTGGCATTCACAAGAACTTCATAGCTTATACGGTTTTCCTTTTCCCAGTACACCATTTCCGTGGTGTAGATGGCATTTTTGCAGTTTGACATGCTTTGATAGGTATGAGGTGTCTTTTATTGTCGCGAGTAATATTTAAAAGCGTAATATTTAAAAGGGGATGTAAATATATTGTAAATATTAAGAGTCCTTTATTAGGAAGGATATATGTTTGTGTCCTTTATTGACTATTGTTTCCTTATGGAACAATGATTGTATCTTGTATATATTGTCAGTTACGTAATACAATGAGAATTAAGCCGTAAAATTCTATTTGGCATCAGAGCCAAGCTGCCGTAACCCTAGAAACTGTAAAACAATATTTTTTTTCTTCCCCTGATGCGTTCGGTCGACTGGTTTCTTGCGCTGTTGTTGCAGAAATTGGTCAGGCCATGTATCCTGAGATTGCAGCACGTTGTTTAACTGCTGCCGTGAATTTCTTTAGTGCAGCGCAATACCTTGCTGCTGCCGTGAGGGTTGTGTTGCACAACTTGGTTTCGATCCGAATTCTAAACAGTAAATTGTGTACAATTGCTGTGTTTTCTGCAATTGTACCGTGTATTGACGTGCAGTGTGTACTTGTCTACTGCTTGTCTGTTACCTTAGAAAGACTTGGGGCTGCTACGGTATTGGTGGTGTGTTCTCAAATCAGAGTTGTTATCGGTTTGTACTGCTTCAGTACAGATTGCAGGAAGCCGTTGGTTTTTAATCTGTTATGGTGGCTATGCTGGTATGTGTCAGCACATTGGAATATGTCTAGCGGCTATACCGTGTGAATTTCAGTGCATCGTGGGTGATTAGTTGTGCAGTGCTGTCACATAGTGCAACCTGTGTATTGCAGCAGCTGTAATCAAGACCGTAAACTTCATTGTTATTGTACCATCTGGTGCAATCGTGTTATTACAATGGTGAATATAGATTGGATTTTGGATTCCGGTGCAACGGATCATATGATGTATGATAAGACTTTATTTCAATCTATGATCCATTCTCATAGAAAGTGTGTGGCAACTGCTAATGGTACTATTGATGCTGTTGTTGGAGTGAGAACGGTGTCTCTTACACCCTCTCTTCCCTTACATATTGTTTATTGGTTCCACCATTGTCCCACCACTTACTGTATGTACCCCAAGTCACTGAACAATTAGATTGTGTTGTATTAATGTATCCTTCATTTTGCTTGCTTCAGGATATTCAAACAAAGAAGATCATTGGGAGTGGCACTAAGAGAGATGAGCTATATTATGTGGATGACGTGGTTCCTGGAAGAGCTAATTTCGTTCGTGTGTCACGTAATAGTAAACTACAGAAGGTATTGTTATTGCATCATCGTTTGGGGCATCCATTGTTTGGTTATTTGAAACATATATTACTTGATTTGTTCAGTGGTATTGAAGACTCATAATTGAAATGTGAAGTATGTATTTTAGCCAAAAGTCATTGTGCTTCATTCCCTCCAAGTATGAATACAAGATCTTCTCCATTTGCGTTAGTACACTCTGATATGTGGGGGCCTTCCCCTGTTAGTACTACTTTGGGAATTAAGTGGTTTGTTACTTTCGTGGATGATTGCACTCGTATGACATGGTTGTATGTGTGGAAAAATAGAAGTGAGGTTTGTGATATGTTTCATCTGTTTCATTAGATGGTTAAAACTCAGTATTCCTCTGATATTCAAGTTTTGCGTTTTGACAATGGTGGAAAGTACATAAATTCTGAGTTATTCCAGTTTTTACAAGATCGTGGGATTATTCATCAAACTACCTGTTCGCATACTCCGCAACAAAATGGGGTTGCTGAGAGAGAATCATCATATCTTGGAAACTGCTCGTGCCTTGCTTATTGGTGTTTTCGTGCCTAAACATTTTTGGCCTGAAGCTGTTACCTGTGCTGTGTGATTAACTATATGCCATCTAGGGTTCTGGACTTTCGTACACCTCTTCAAGTATTGACAGAACATGTTCTCGTCGTATCCACCAATACCCTAACTCCTCGTGTGTTTGGATGTGTAGCGTATGTTCGTATTCGCAAGATTCATCGTAGCAAATTGGATCCATGTGCTCTTCGGTGTGTCTTTGTTAGGTTTGGCTCCAAACAGAAAGGGTATAAGTGCTGTCATCCTGAAACTCACCATATGTATGTAACCATGGACGTTACTTTTTTCTGAATCCGAGTATTTTTATTCTTCGATCCCGTCACCTTCAGATCACCAGGAGGAGAATACTAGTGGTGATCAGGGTGATCTTAGGTGGTTAGAGATACTAGACAATGTGATATGTATGTAGTTCAAGGGAAGCATGTGTTGATGGCAACGAGAACAATAGGTATCGGCAAGAAGCTGCCAAGAATGTGATAGGGCTTCGGTTGCTGTTTACCGAGAATAGTGCAACATGTCAGCCATGCCTTGTCGAGGAAAAGTGTGCTGGCATTCAGCCATCTTCTGCTGAAGAAGAAACAGCTCCACATCAGGTTGCTGTCGAGCCTAGTACTATTGAAACTTTTGCCGAGCCTACTCCCCTGATGCGAGAATTATACGCACACAAATTAAACCCTCTTTTTGACAATTGCAGTAAGTATGTAAGTAGGGATCGTTCTGGACCGGGGATTAGGAGGGATTGTTAATCACTTGGATTTGACTCAAAAACGCTAAAAACACAATCTAAAACACTATACTAGACTCAAAGAATGCAAAACTAAACTTTAAAACACTAAGACAAACCAAAGACTCAAAATGCTTTAAAGCATAAACTAAATTGATTTCTATCTAAATTGAACAATAAGGTAAAGGGGGATTTAGGTTTTGATTAAACTAAATGACAGATTGTAAATTAAAGCATAAGGAAATGAAGTAAACACAAAATGAATGAATCAACAGCTAATAAAAAGAGATAGCACAAATGGAGATGAAGCTAGAGATTCGATTTCACCATTGCTAAGCCAAGTCCATGCTTGTTAAGTCAGATTATACTCATCCCTCTACTTATTTCTTGGGTTTGTTTCACTTAGATATGATCAGTCATATGATGTGTGGATTTGATCAAATGTCTCTAATCATGAGCCTAATTGTGATGTGCAACTTTGGTTCCTAATCAAGACTATGTAGTGCACAAGAAACTTTCACAAAACCAAAGGGAACAATCGGCAGGATGTTTGCAAAACATTCCCTTCATTCATTCACATATCTACCAAGATTATGCATGATGTGTGCTTTAATCTTGGCTAAACAACCTGTGGTTAATTCAAATGATGATCAAGCATTAAAATCAACACACTAAGTCACAATTAAATCGGAGAATGAAACAAGAAATAGATAGATTAAATGAGAATTCCGAATTAACTACATGGCAATCTTGCAAGGCTACATCGAATCCCTAGAGAGAGATTAGTTACACTTCATGTTTACAAAAGGTTTGACATAAAAATATATAACATGAGTGAACATAGGATTAAGAAGAAAGAACCCTTGAAGCAAAACTGATGTCGAAATCCTTTAAGAAATGGGAGAGTGTATCTAATGGAATGAAGCCGAGAGGAAGTTCCTCATGGTACAAAACAAAGAGAATCAAAGAAACACCTAAACATTCCAACAACTCAAACTTGAATTGTATGAACGTTTAGGCCCTCTTATCTTCCTCTTCGTCGTAGCACAAGGTCTAAGGGATGTTGTTGGTGTGTTGAATGGATTGGGGAATTATGGAAATGGATGAGGAGTGGTGTTTGGATTATAAGGGAATGGTAGCTCAAGGCAATGAGGGAAGATTGGATGTGTTTGTGATGTGTTGTGTATGAAAATGAGATGTGTTTTTTTGTGTATGAATGCATGGGTTTTTATAGGGGGAATGGGAGAATATGTGGGTGATTGTTTAAGAGTGAATGTGGTTGTTATGATTGAGAGTGCATGTGGATGAAATGATGAAGTAGGAAGGTGGAAATGCATGTGTATGTGGGTGATTGTTTAAGAGTGAATGTGGTTGTTATGATTGAGAGTGCATGTGGATGAAATGATGAAGTAGGAAGGTGGAAATGCATGTGTTGAATTGGTGGTGCAATGATGAAAGAGTAAGTGCATGTGTGTGTGAATGGTGTTTCTTGATGGTTTTGGGGTTGTGATGCATGTGAATGCATGTGGCTAAGGGTTGTTGATTGGGCTAGAGGTTTTGCATGGCTCAAAGGATTGTTTGATTGGGCTAGGCCCTTTGTTTTATGTCCAAAGTGCATACAAGGCTTTCAAATTCGTCCAACACTTTGGCTCCAAGCATATGTTATCCATTCCAAGCCCAATTTTGCTCCAAAATGCTCCAAAATGCATCTTTTTGCTTCCTTAGCCATATGAACCTAAAAACACACGAAAATGGCTTAAACTACTAAAACAATTATGAATTAACAACATAGATGCACGAAAACAAGCTAAGTAAGTCGCCTAAATATGCTCCTATCATCCCCCCCTCATTTTTTTCTAGCTCAATCGTGCCATCATCTAATACGTCTTCTTTGGATATTCCTGAGGTAAGTACCAGTGAAACTCATGTAACCAATGATGTTATAAGTACATATAAATTGCCACCAAGGCAAAATCATGGCGTACCTCCTGATAGGTTTTCTCCGAAAGGAAAGTGAAGTATCCAATAACCAATTATGTGTCATGTAAAAACCTTTCATTCGAATGTCAAGCTTAGGTGAATAATGTGGATTCAATTCAAGTACCAACTCGGGTTGAAGATGCTTTGAAAAGTCGAGAATGGACCGAAGCAAAGGATGAAGAGATGAGGGCATTGCATAAAAATAATACATGGGAAGTAGTTGAGTTGCCGAAAGGAAAAAGACCAGTTGGGTGCCGATGGTTTTTTACAGTTAAATACAAGGCTGACGGATCACTTGACAGGTATAAAGCAAGGTTGATGGCGAAAGGATACACTTAAATGTATGGGACTGATTATCAGGAAACTTTATCTCCGGTGGCTAAGATGAATACTGTAACGCCCCGGCCCAAAATATTTATTTCGGGAAATAATATCAGTGATAAACCCAAACTAAACTTCTTTTTATTTAGCTACTATTAATCACGATTCTTTACTTAAATTCTTTAATTCCTCATAACACTACAATCATATTTTCATTACCAAAACATATGTTTAGATTACCAATTAAATCTCCATATTTCTTCTATTAAATCAACTTTTCAACAAAAGGTTAATTCTTGATTATCGAATTATGAGTTACTCACAAAATATATAACCCAACTCATTTACCAAGAACATAAGGTAAATTTTGTAAATTAATCACCCAATTACTCTTTTTAGACAAATTTCAATGAAAGATTAATCTTAGTTGTTTTAAGGCAGCATCTAACCCTCTGTTAGACTGCTTACGTACCCTTAAATGGGATCAAGCCTTTCGTAGTTCACCATTCCATTTCCTAACTCATCTCTGAAAAATATTCAAATGACTCACAATCACTAACTAGTTTCAAACAAGTGAATCACACCAAATGTATATTAACTATGGATTCAAAATATTGAAATTAGCGTAAGAGATTGCATTGGCTCACTGGCCACGTGCCGCCGCACATGGCGGTTGGCCGCCCCGACTAGCCGGAAAATTCAACTATTTAAAAAAAAAAATACCAAATTTTACAAGCAAGTAGATCTCAATGAGATGAACAACTCTCATGACCTGAGCCGAAGTCCAATTCGCTTGGGAAAAGCCCTAATTTCACTCAATTCCGCCACAACCCTAGAATTTTGGGCGTCCTCAATTCGACTCCATAACAACTCCAAGGCCCCCAAACTTGTTTAGGCTTTATTCCTGGGTTTCACCAATTTAAGGCAAATTCTTCTCATTGTTGGGGTGGAAATGGTAGAGGGGTCGATGAGAAATGTTTTTCCGATGGTGAGTGGCGTCAACACGCTGGAAAACACCATGGATTGCATTGGAAATCATGGATGCCTCCGGGTAGGGTTACTTGGGTCGAAGGGAACCCTGTTCCCTCATTCTCCCTTCTTTCCTTTCCCTCATTTCCTCATCTTCTCATTAGGCAAACCAATTCCCCCCTTTCTCCTTTCTCTCCTTTCCTTTTCATCTCAGCCACCCACATGGCACTCCCTCCAGATTTTCTAGTCCAAGTCAAAATTACAAAAATGTCCCTAACTTTAAACGTTAATAACTCTTTCATTATAACTTTGTTTCGTGAACGGTTTACGCCTACACGTTCATGAGATCATGTTCTATTGAAAAATATAAATTGTGACCTCAAACGTCTACGGATTTTAAATAATTAATTTCCAAACTTCACTCTTCATAACTAGTTTTAATTAAAATCTAAATTCAAATAAATTAGTATAAGTTCCCGAAAAATAATATACAATCTCAATTCAATTTTTCATAACCGTACATCGCTTTATTTTCAATTTTTCATAACCGTACATCGCTTTATTTTCAATTTTTCTCCACATTTTCATATGTTTAAAATTTCAGGGTATTACAAATACAGTACGAGTCCTTATCTCATTAGTTGCAAATTTGAATTGGCCACTGAAACAGTTTGATGTAAAAAATGCGTTTCTTCATGGACATCTAGAGGAAGAAGTGTATATGGATTTTCCTCTGAGATATAATAACGGAGGAAAATCCGGAGTGTGCCGATTGCGGAAGTCACTGTATGGGCTTAAGCAGTCACCTTGTGCATGGTTTGGGAGATTCACTTAGGCCATGAGAAAGAATGGGTATTATCAACGTCAGTTTGATCATACTCTGTTTGTGAAGTGGAGAAATGTTAAAGTAACAGCCTTGATTATTTATGTGGATGATATGATAATAACATGTGATGATTTAGATGACATTGTCAAACTGGAGAAGAACCTTTCTGCCGGGTTTGAGATGAAAAGTTTAGGTGACTTAACAATTTTTTCTTGGAGTAGAAGTTACTCGTTCATCCAAAGGTATTTTCTTGTCTCAATGAAAATATGTTCCGAATTTATTGAAGGAAACAGGTATGCTTGGGTGTAAACCTGAGAAACATTACTTAGGGATTTATCCAAATCAAGAACCAGTAGATAAAGGCAATTATCAAAGGCTAGTAAGAAGACTAATTTATTTAGCTCATGCCAGTCTGGATATAGCCTATGTAGTAAGTGTAGTGAGTCAGTTCATGCACTCACCAAGTGTGGATCATACGGCAGCTGTTATGATGATTTTAGCTTATTTGAAGTCAGCTCCAGGAAAAGGAATTTTGTATAAAAATTCCGGTCATCTGAAGATCGAGGGATTTACTGATGCTGATTGGGCAGGTGATGTGACTGATAGGCACTCTACTTCTGAATACTTTACGTTTGTTGGTGGAAATTTAGTTACTTGGAGGAATAAGAAACAAAATGTTGTGTCTAAGTATTTAGCTGAGGCCGAATTCAGGGGTATGGCGCATGGAGTATGTGAAGTTTTTTGGTTGCGTAAGTGATGCGAGATTTATACGCGCATAAATTAAACCCTCTTTTCGTCAAATTGTAGTATATGTATAAGTAGGGATCGTTCTGGACCGGGGATTAGGAGGGATTGTTAATCACTTGGATTTGACTCAAAAACGTAAAAACAAACTTAAAAACGTTCACAAAGACTCAAAGGACTCAAAACAAGTTCAAAAGACTCAAAACTGCCTAAAAACACTAACTAGGCAGTTTCTGACCTTAAACCCAATGTTGGACGAATTTAAGATTATGGTTTGATTCAAACGTAAAAACACAATATAAA
Source organism: Pyrus communis (assembly GCF_041283825.1). Classification (NCBI taxonomy): domain Eukaryota; kingdom Viridiplantae; phylum Streptophyta; class Magnoliopsida; order Rosales; family Rosaceae; genus Pyrus; species Pyrus communis. The sequence goes on from NC_142572.1 coordinate 16,787,168, forward strand.
ACACTATACTAGACTCAAAGAATGTAAAACTAAACTTTAAAACACTAAAACAAACCAAAAGACTCAAACATCACCCAAAACACTCAAAACTGCCTTAAAATCACTTTCTGGGCAGTTTTGAGCACTTTGGTGAATTTGGACGAAATTGTGTAACAAAATGAATCAAAACACTCATAAACACAAACTAAAACACTTTCTAACTCAAAGAATGTAAAACTAAACACTTAAAACATTAAAACAAACCAAAAGACTCAAACATCACCCAAAACACTCAAAACTGCCTTAAAATCACTTTCTGGGCAGTTTTGAGCACTTTGGTGAATTTGGACGAAATTGGGAAATAAAATGAATCAAAACACTCATAAACACAAACTAAATGTATTTCTAACTAAATTGGACATTAAAGTAAAGGGGGATTGGTTTTGGATGAAATTAAACTAAAATGTACAGATTCGAATTAAAACAGATAGTATATATGAATGTGATGAAATGAATGGATGAATGCTAGCTAGAAGATTCTTCTCCACACATGTTACACTTGCATAATAAAATGATTTCCAATTGCATTTCAATAAACCATTAATTCTCAACACCCCAAGTTAACCGTGATGCACTAATTAACCTTCAAATCTTCGTAACGTTATTGAATTGGATGATGCATGCGACAATTCAAAATATTCCCCACAAGTCCTCAACATGAATGCATAGAAGAGGTACAAGCAAGAATCATTACGCTCTATGAAAATTATAAGTGTTGACAAGGCATTCGTTACTATGATTGCATGAAACTTATGCCAAGAATTCGTTTAACGCGATTGTTTATAAGCAACCTCCACTACTTGTGAATATAAGTTCGTAACTATTAGGTGAAACTCACTTATATTCTAGCGTCATATTCATGCATGAAAATTAAGCGTGCACTCTCAATAAACATACATAAATAAGTTATCAATCAAACGGTTAAACAAATTGAATCACAACTTATGAAACGCAATTAGAAGTAATCAAATCAAAATGTAAGCATAAACATATATTTCGAATTTCCTCATAACTTTGAAATCAAAGAAACACCTAAACATTCCAACAACTCAAACTTGAATTGTATGAACGTTTAGGCACTCTTCTCTTCCATTCCTCATACGTACAAAACAAAGAGAATTGAATTTAAACATTGAAATCAAAGAAACACCTAAACATTCCAACAACTCAAACTTGAATTGTATGAACGTTTAGGCACTCTTCTCTTCCTCGTTGTTGTAGCACAAGGTCTAAGGATAGTTTGATGGTGTGAATGGTTTGGGGAGTGGTGTTTGGATTAATAGGGAAGGCATGGCACAAGGGTGGTTTGATGTCTACATTTCTGCAATGGATGAGTTTATGGAAGAGTGTTTGGAATGGATGAATTTCTGGCACAAAGGCCTTATTTCTGTGGTGAATGGATTGTCTATGAATGAGTGTGAATGAATGAGTATTTATAGGTGAAATGGGGGGAACATGACAGCTAGGTTGCATGTGCACATGTTGGTTGAATGATTATGAGTGCATGTGGCTGAAATAGCATGTGGAATGGCTGGAAATGCAAGGAGAAGGCATGTGCACGGTTTTGGGAGAGAATGGGAGTGCAAGTGGCTGAAATGTTAGAGTAACAAGTGCATGTGCTTTGAATAAGTGGCTGCATGTGCAAGGGACAATCTGAAAATGCAAGGTATGGCTGGAATGATTGTGTTTGTTTGAATGTGCATGTGATTAAATTAAAGGATGCAAAGTAAATAAATAATGAATGCATGTGTTGAATTATGAAGATGCATGTGCAATGAAGTGGAATGACAATCTGAAATGGGATAGGTACCCACGGCAATGATGATTTCTGGTGGTGTTTTGGGTGCATGTGGAATGAATGATTTCTTGGTGAGTGGATGCATGTGTTGATTAAAGGGGGAATGCAAAGGAAAAGCTAGAAATGCATGTGGAGTGGCTGCAAGGTGAATGAATAATGAAATGGGAAAGCATGTGCAAGGTTTTGGTGTGAATGATTGAATGTGCATGTGGCTGCAATGGAGGAGGAATCCTTCAATTTCGTCCATCCTCTTGGCTCCAAGCATATGATATCCATTCCAATCTCTAATTTGCTCCAAAAGGCTCCAAAAGGCATCCTTTTGCATACTTTGCCCTTAGAACCTGAAAACACACAAAAGAAGCATAAAGGACTAAAATAACTAAAGAAACATAACGTAAATGCACGAGAACAAGCCATTTAAGTCGCATGAATATGCTTCTATCAGTAAGTTCTTTGGGGTCTAGGTTTCAAACTGAAGAAGGCCACGAATTTGTATTGTGATAATAAGTCCGCACATGAAATTGCAGAGAACCCAGTACAACATGATAAAACAAAACATGTGGAGGTTGATTGTCATTTCATTAAGGAAAAGCTTGAGAAGAAGATTGTGTGAATACCGTTTGTGAACTCAGAAAAGCAATTTGTAGATGTCCTCACTCATGCTGTGCGTAGTAGGTCAATTGGTGACTCACTTGTCAAGTTGGGCATGTGTGATATTTATGCTTTAACTTAAAGGGGAGTATTGCCATGGGTAATATTTAAAAGGGGATGTAAATATATTGTAAATATTAGGAGTCCTTTATTAGGAAGGATATATGTTTATGTCTTTTATTGACTATTGTTTTCTTATGGAACAAGGATTGTCTTTAGCAATAATGATGAAGATTGAGCGCTTAGAGTGACAAAGTTCACCTTGTACCTCAAAATCACTTTGCAGACTTGTGTGTTGTATATAAGTGGAAGAGACCCCACCAGTATGTAAATTATATATTAACTGTTATGTTGTATGTTGGAGTAAATATATTTTTATTTAAATATTTAATATATTTATGTTTTGCTTTATTACCAATAACAACAATTGATTTTGGCTTTATCAATTAGATAAGGATTTTTTTTTTTTTTTATATTTAAATTTTTTGAAACAAAGTACAATATTCATTGAACAACTGAGAATACTCACAAATTGAGGATAGTGTGCATAATGGGCCTTTATAAAAACCTTATTGGGGATTTTAACCAGGTCGAAGGAAAAGAGGGTCTCGCACATCAATAGACCTATCCTCAAATGAACAATAGATAAGAAATTACAATCCCTCCTCAATGAGAATATCTTGAATCAAATTCGGAGGCTCTTCAAACCACAATACCTCCTGAACACAATTGATCCCTATTCGAGCAAGTCAATGCACTGCCGAATTACCTTCCTGCTGGACATGAATAATCTTTGAACTCAACCACCTCGCCAGGAAGAAGCTCAAATCATTTATTACAGGTCCGAACTCTGAACAATCATCCCCTTGACCCTTCATGGCTGCTAACACCAAACTAGCATCTCCTTCAAAATTAATCTTTGCCTCCTCCGTGAATAGGCCTTGAACCAACATAACCGCTCGTTGGGCTGCAATAAACTCAGTGTGCAGAGCAATTCTTGGTCTCTCAATTGAACTTGCAGCAGCGGTAATAAATTCCCCGAAATGGTTATGAATCACCACCCTAAAACCTCACGGGCTCCCTCTTTGACTCCAAGCTATATCAAAGTTACACTTAACCCAATCCTTAACGGTCTTTTCCATTTCTGGACTACTCGAAGGGACTTCTTAGCCGGTGTCTTATGCCACTTTTGAAACTTCTGCATCTAACCTTCAGTCCGAAGCACAATCTCTTGTGGTAGTGGCAATGTGCCGTTCCATAATACCTCATTCCTATGTTTCCACAGAGCCCATATCAACATTAGACTTAGCTCAAACCCCGAAGTAGGAACCTGAATCTGTATATTGGCTAACCACTGCGTAAGGGACACCCTTTGACCGGTATCCACCCTAGTGCCCAAGCTTCGAAACCACACCACTTTTGCTACATTACAATCTCTTAAAACATGTTCCGTTGATTCAACTTAACCCCCACAAACTACACAAGCCTCCTCATTCGTCATTCTCCGCTTGCAAAGATTCAACCTGTAGGCAAAGAATCTAAACATGCACGCTAAACACAAATCTTCACTTTCACAGGAACACAAACACTCCACAGTTTCTTCCATGCTTATCCCCTATAGAACTAGAAAAAGAGGAAGACCCAGCAACACCCTCACCATTAACTGCATTTAATCCCCGTGTGACATGGTATGCGCTCCGGACGGTACTTACCATGTCGATCATAATGCCATATCCTACGATCAACAGTATTCCGTAAACTGAGTGGAAGCCTTCGAATTAACTGCACTTCTTCTGGGGAGAAAAATGTAGTCAACAACTGGACGTTCCATTGTTTCGTCTCCGTCCAAAATAGAGCCTCCACCGTGGCTTCAGCATCCCAATGTACCAGTGGTGGTAAAATCCTAAAGCAAGACTCCCTCGGCACTCATCCATCTTGCCATATGAGAACCTTCTTCCTATAATCCAACTGCCATCAGAGGTCATTTTGAAGCACCGGTCTTGAGGCTGCAATACTTCTCCAAACATATGAACTATTGGCGGTCACCTGAGCCTCCAGAAACTCTGTCGTAGGGAAATAACAGGCTTTGAAAACACGAACTACAAGAGACTGGGGATCATGAAGAAATCACCATGCTTGTTTTGCCAACAATGCAAGATTAAACGCATATAGGTCTATAAACCCAAGGCCTCCCTCTTGCTTAAACTTGCACAAAATACCTCTAGCTGAGCCAATGTATTTTCCTTTTTCCCGGATCCCTACTCCACCAAAACTTAGCTATCATCATGTTCAACTCTTCACAAAATGATTTAGGAAGAAGAAAGCATTGTATGGAATACGTAGGTAAAGCCTGAGCCACCGTGTTCACTAATAACTCACTTCCCGCACTACTCAAGAAACCACCTCGCCAACTTTATAGTTTTTTCCATACCATATCTTTCACATATGCAAAAGTTTCCTTCTTCGACTTCCAAACTAGCACCAGCAAACCCAAATATTTATCATCAAAATCTACTATCCACACACTGAGACAGTCGGCCAATAGTTGCTTATCATAATTAGTAAGATTGGGACTGAATGAAACACAACTCTTCTCAAAGTTTACCACTTCTCCTGAAGCCATTTCATATTTTCTCAACACCTGTTTAATGGTTTGACATGCGCAAAGGGTACCTCGAGCGAACAAAAAACTATCTTCAGCGAAGAACAAATGATGGATGCTAGGAGCAGCACGACAAACTTTAATCCCTTGCAACTTTACATCTGATTCTGCCTTTGTTAATAAAGCTGAGAGCCCCTCAGCACACATAACAAAAAAATAGGGTGAGAAATGGTCCCCTTCCTGAATTCCTCTTTCTGGATGCTCATAACCCACAAACTTACCATTCAACTTAAAAGAATAAGTAACCATAGTAATACACAACATGACCATGCAAATCTACTTATCAAAAAACCCTAATCGATGCATTATGCCTCAAGAAACTTCCATTCTACTTGATCATATGCCTTACTGATGTCTAACTTCAACGCCATAAAACCATTGGCCCCAGAGGACCGTTTATGCGTATAATGAGCAACTTCAGCAGCTACCAAGTAATTGTCCAAAATTAATCACCCTATAATAAAAGCAATTTGTGAGGAGAGATAACACGTGGAAAAATAACCTTTAACCTGCTCGTAAACACCTTTGCCACTATTTTGTACAAAACATTACACAAACAAATAGGGCAGAGTTATGTCATCCTTGTAACATCCTTGACTTTTGGGGTTTAACGTGACATGGGTGTAATTAATTTTCCGTAAGATTTGACCAGAGAGAAGCATGGATCGAACCCCATTACAGATATCCGAACCTACCACTCCCCAATGTTTTTGGTAGAAGCCATGAGACATGCCATCAGGGCCAGGCATTTTGTAGGATGCATTTGAAATACTACACATTTAATTTCCTCATCCATGAATGGACAATCAAGCTCGGCATTCATCTTTTCCATCACTGAGGGCGTAACGTGACAGTATGTCTTCAAAATTTTCCCCACCATTTGAAGTAAATAACTTTGAGAAATACGACACCACAACCTTTTCCATCCCATCTCTATCCTCACGCCAACACCCATCATCATCGATTAACCCATATAGACAATTATGCTTCAGTCTCTCATTAGTTTTCTAGTGAAAATATTTGGTATTATGATCACCGAGTTTAACCTAATTCTCTTTTGATCTTTGTTTCCAAAATTGCTCCTCTTGTTCAAGTAATCTATTTAACTTACCAATAAGCTCTTTCTTATATTCAATAGATTCCTCCATGAATGGTTGCCCCAACAAGCTCGTGAGTTTATCTTCCACTTTGCTAATCTTTCTCAGCCACGACCTAGCATTGCTTCAAGCCCAATTAATGAGTTTCATCCTTGTCATCTTAATCTTCTCTATCACCTAGAACATTGGTGAACCTTCCACAGCATGGTTCCACCCATCCCGCACTACTTCATTACAACCCTTATCCATATGCCAACATTCCTCATAACGAATGATCGGACGAAGACTTGTTTAAATGACACACTTTAAACCAAGGAAACAAATCCATCCATGCCTGATTACCCAATGCTCTATCCAATTTCACCTTGATCCCATCCCCTTTTGTTGTAAACCACGTAAATTTATTCCAGGAGAAACTAAGATCAAGCAACCCGCACTGCTTCATCGCAGTACGAAACCCTATATTTTCCTGTCTTGCCGAATATTAGCCCCTTCATGTTTCGTTGGCTTAGAGGATTTCATTAAAATCACCCATACATAACCACAGATTAGACTAATTGCCACAAAGAGACTCAAGCAACCTCCAGGACTTATACCTATCACTTGTGGATGGAAAACCGTAAAAAGCAGTAAAACGCCAATATAGCGCATCACCCGGAACACCCACATTGAAATCGACATGGTTCTGAGAATAAAACCTTAAATATAAATTTATTTCCTCCTTCCATAAAACACATAAGCCACCTGAGTTACTTCTATTGTCAACCGTAAAGCCACGATCAAAATTCAACTTCAAACGTAAAATGTCCATGTAACGAGCATTAATTTTTGTCTCACACAAGAAGACTACAATGAGATCTTGACTAGAAATTAAACGTTGGAGCGCATGAACTGCACAGAGGTTCCCAAGCCTCAAGTAGTTCCAACTTAAGCAACTTATTGCGAACGGTGAGGTTGACCCTTGTCAACCTCCTCCTTCGTCCAAATTGCCATGCCTCTAGTTCCTCATCTTCATGTTCCATTCTCTTTGAGAGCTCTGGCAACAGAGCAACAACACAACCTCTAGCATTGGACTGAATGCTCCTTGATGAGAGACTCCCAAGCCGTCACCCTCTTCGATGCTTCTTCTTCCTAGCTCTCTGATGAAACTTAATAATTGGCAATAAATTCAATGGGTGAGATCCTAGCCTAGCTCCAAGACCACCTGGAGGGCTAGGACCCACCACTAGTTGCTTACCATGCACAGTCTACTCCACTAAGCTACAATCTGGCTTAACACAATCTCGTGACCCTCACTGGGCCCAATAGAATCATGTCTTCCCTCCTCATGTGCGAGGCCAAACTGCAGCAGCAGGTTCTCCCCCCGAGTTCCTGGCGAGACCTTCAGATTAACACCAAATAGTGTCAACCCTCCAAACTCTTGGATTGTAGACTTTTGTTGATATGGGATAACCGCCAACGAATCAATTATCATTTTCTCCAAGTCCACATCCTCGTTTAAATATGGTAGCTTGAGTATGGCTTGTGTGTTATCAACCTCCATCTCCACTCCCTGATCTTCGCCATATGATTGACCATTCCAGCCACCGTCATCGCCTCATCCAACAAACCATGACCCTACAACTCATCATTGATTGAACTCTCCACCTCCTCCACATGCAATGGAGCTTTCATAGACCATCCTTGTGACCTATTCGGCCTAAAGCGCTTCCCTAGAGTCCTACGATAATTATCCCCCAACACGTCATTCTGAAACCACCACCCATATGGCTTTGATAAATCATCATCATTTTTGCCCCTAAAGTGTACACATTGATCCTCTATATGTCTAATGATCCCACATAAGAAGCAAGTTACATAAAGTTTTTCATACCGTAAATCAATTCCCACCTCCAACCCCTGTATTTCTCACAGTAAACTTCGACATAGAGGCTTTGTGATATCCATTGCAACCCTAATATACAGTATACTGCCTAGAATATCACCCTTCTTACTTTGATCAGTTAGTACATGAACCCCAATCTGGTTTCCAATGAACTCACCTATATGGCGAGTCATATATGTAAGAGGTAGACCTTTCACCTGGATCTAAAATTCCTGGGAACACAGCGGAATGCTCGCAGGAAATGCCAAATCATCCACCTCCACTAACACCAATAACACAGCATCATAAAGCCACATACCTCTTTTATGAACCATCGACCTCTCTCGAATGCTATCGAACCCAAAAAAAAAAAAAAAAACAGCCCGTCATCCAACTCCACGATCGTAACCTGAGCTTTAGGACACTAGAGGTTCAACATCTGATGTTTAAACCTCTCCTTGTTAAATGCTTTACTCAAAAGCACCCTACCAACTAGGAAAACCCTAGTGGTTCTGAGAAGGGCACTATCCTTAGCATCAATCACTACCACTATTTGCTCTTCAGCCATAAGATCCAATTGCTCTGCAAACTTCTTCATCATATCTTCCATCCACCTTTACACCGCTTGCAGCCTGTTTTGATAAACCCTAGCAAGTTTATCCCTCAATTGCCAAACTATACGATCAAACATCCATGCATATCCACTCGAAACTGCTTATTGTGATCCTCGATCCTCGCAGTGCCTCAACCTCAAGGAATCGCCTAGAATAACCAATGGCCAACATCGTAATATTCTCACGCCGCTCTCCTAGCGAAACCTTAGAGAAACCCTAGAGAACCCTAAAGAGGAATTATAATTAGATAAGGAGTTATCTCTTCTTAAATATGAAACATGCGATTCCTTCTCTGTATAGAGAAGAAGATCATGTCATTATACATAATCAAACCATTTTTTTTTTCCATTTTGAATTTACTTTATGTTTTGATTTTGTCCTACTTTCAAGGCTTTAATCTCTCAAAACCTCCACGTCTTTTTCTTCTATAAGAATATATAGCAGTCCCTGGAATCATTGAAACAAAAACGATAAAAATAATACATATACTTTCTGATATGATGTTTTGGTTAGCAACATATTGAAAGGGTGTAAGTTTGAAGGTTCTTTTATTGTGCAAGGAAGAACTTATTAGAAGAAGAAGATTTTGGGCTGTTTTATCCTAGAGATGACGTGGTGTTTGTGAACTGCTTGCACACTTTAAGTAGAGCTGCAAAACGTATTAAAGAGAGTGACTTAGTCAGCAGCTCATCCCAAGAATCATTCATCACTCAAGGCTTCTACATTTTCCGAGTAACTTCGTTCCTTTCTATTTCAGTTTACAATATTGTATAAGTTGTACAGTTACGTTCTAACATCACGTGCCGATCTTGGATGTAGCTCAGGATCGAGGTGTGACAACTTGAGTATAGAGAAAAGGCTAAAGGACTGTATAAAGTTCTTTGGTTTAGGAGACTGCTTACAGAACTAAGATTTGCTTGTAAGTTTGTGACGAATCCAATTCAACATAATTGTACCAAGCATGTTGAGGTAGAAAGATAATTTATTAAGAAGATCAAGTGGCAGATATCTTGACAAATGTAGTTCGGGCAAATCTCATTTGGTAAGTTGGGTAGTAGCGACATTTATGCACCAACTTGAGGGATGTTGATAATGTCAGCTCACTTGCAAGCTATTGATTAATTGTTGTTATCACTGTTCTAAAAATCCTGCCAAGTGTCATTTAGGTGCTAGGCCGCTAACCACTACCTTGATTAATCTCTAGACGTTTGAAAATTAAGAAAGTGCGCCTAGATAGGCTTAGGCATCTACCTAACCTGCCTAAACCGGCCTAGGTCTTGACTCTCACTTAGGCAAAAAATCGATAACCTTCATTTTACATTTTAATTTTTCAATAAGATGTAAGAGACTTGTTGAATACTTTGATGAACACTCATTATATGCGTGTTCTCCATGTTTTTGATATGGTCTAATACTTTATAATATATATATCTCCTTTTATTTTTGTAATTTATATATACCAACATAATTATATGTGTTTTTTAAGCATAAATAGACACTTATTTATAAGCGCTAGGCCCTAAGCCCTAGTTCGCCACCTGACTAGTGCCTAGCGTCTTTAGAACATTGGTTATTATTATAATTTGATGATATGTTTCCTATTTAAGTTTATTTCATATTGTAATTAAAATTAGAATATGGGACATGTTGGAACCAATGTTCTGCACCATTGTGGGTGGTTGAATTGTGCAAATTTGGCCACCTACAAACAAGAGCAAACAACTGCAAATAACCTTGGGTACCAACGAAAGGCTCTCCGACAGTCAAATCAGTATACATATGATATAAAACTCAAGCAATGGGCTATTAAGCAAAGTATGTGTACGAAACCACTACCAGAGATATGCCCTAGATGAGGGTATTTAAACTAGTCAGGAGATAGTTCTTTTAGGATAATGATATCCATTTTAAATCGAGAGAATTCTAAAGGATATCTAGCAAAAATATTATTTTCTTGTAGGATTGTAGGAATCTTCAAGATTATAAGAAACCAATCTGGTCCTCAGTTGGATCAGGTTTCCATACCTTGAAGAGCAAGCATGGTTGATCTCAACGAAGTCCCCTAACCTCGCTTACTATTGATCTGGAGCTCAATAGAATGTGTGGCATCGTTTGTCCCCATTTAGGTAGCTTAGACCAATCAGACTCTTTGAGTCTGTGACTATTCCCCATGTATTTGTAATTCAATCCGCCTTATTCTGTCCTAGTAAAATTCATGGTCCCACATGACACAAACACATTTCGCTAAGAAAACCCTAATCTCTCTTTATACTCGTTTGAAATTGCTTATTTAAAAATAACTTTTGCTTTGAAACACATTGAGTAAAATCTCTTCTATTATAAGAACATTGAAACTTCTAGAAGGAACTTCCTACTTTCTATGCTAAACATAATCAGGATTGTACTCTATATATTTATCTCCTCAAAAAGAAGAGAATTATATCATAAAATTCCACATAAACCTAATTTTAGCATCTCAGGCTTAATCGTACAAGAAAAGTTGCTCAAAATTTCAAAATCGTATGAAAGGAAAGGTAAAAGAACTAAGGGAGAATGGTCTTCAATCCAAAAATACACAAAAATTTTAGCAAATCGTGATTGAAATACAACATAAACATTTGCCATTCCCAGCGATTTATATTGTTGCTAATAACAATTGTGTTGCAAAGAAAAGGACGAAGAGAAGAGAAGAGATCATGTGTTGGAGAATTACAATCCGAAAATACAAAAATAATAAATAAAAGAAATATTTTGTCTTCCAAGAAAAACGCACTTAATTTCAAAAACTGCGTACTAATAGAGCATAAATATCACAACCTTAACTGGTTCTGATCTTTTTGGCAGAAGTATTTGTACCAGTGATAACCATAAACAGTGTTTCGAGATCGTCTGGAACCTGCAAAAAGCATTGTGATTGTGAAGGCCATAACCTCCTAAAATTTCTTCTGGCGGCTTGGCGAGGTTTCTTGGGTAGTGGTAGACACACTAATGGTGGTTGCTTCGCCATCACGTGAGCAGCAGGTGACTTGGGTGTGTGGCATTCTTCTTCATGTTCCAAATGCAAAAGCTCCTCCGCTGCCGCTGCCTCCTCCTCCTCCTCCTCCTCCTCCTTTGTGTTGTTTAAAGCTCGTGGAATAGGAATGACAACTCGCACTGGAGTTATTGGCCTGAATTGGTGTTCTGATATTTCACGACCCATTTTTTCTTGGGACTTGGGAGTTAGAAAAGTTTTCTTGGCTGAAGCAATTAAGCTTGCTAGATCGTGTAAATTAATATATTGTGGCCAGAAAGGGAAAAGGAAGGCGTGCTGAGGAAATCGAGAGGGTGTTATGATGGAGGGTGCTGAAGGACAGGCAGATATCAACATGAGAGATAGAGAGATGTGATGTGATTGAGGGTATACACACCACTACACACTAATATGTAAACAGGACTGCAGATGGGAATGATGAAAAAGTAGTAACCGAAAGTGTTGGAAGAGTGCGATGCAAGACAAGGAAATATTAAAGAAATAATAAATATTGGAGTGTTTTTCTTCCCACCCAGCAAATTTTGAACTTCTCATTTCGCCCCTTAGGTTGAAGCCTAAACCTAAATAAAAAAAAAAAACAATATCAGATAAATATGCAGAACTGTCCACTGATACCCCAACTACTTCCTACCTCCGCCTCCTGCAGAACACACTCTCTCCATAAACGAAATCGGACAATGTTTTAAATCAGTCATGCAACACCAAGAAAGTCAACGTGTGGCGTGGTGCAATTGTTTGGGACACCGTCACATTGCCCCTGATGTTTATCTCTCTCCTCAACAGCTCTCTATGTCAACATCTCGATGAGAGAAAGAAAGAGAAATGGAGAAAGACAGTTACAATACAGAAATAGCAAACTGGGAACACTACAAAATTTGTTGGGTGGAAATGACTTTGCTAGGTTAGAATACAGAAGCACTCGTCAACTAATTGTGATCCAGTGAGTGACTGACTGACAGGACTTCCACTCATCAGTCATGAATATCATGACATTTTAAGTTTTTGCCTTTTTTCTGTCTAAACCATGTTGGCCTGCATGTTTAATTTTCACACTACAACTTTACTTTCAAGTTGTAATTTGTCCCTGCTGCACCTCATAAGTAGTGTTCCTCGTCCCTTTGCATGTAGATTTAATGTTTTACACCAATTGGCCATACTAATTATCTCTAATGTTAATTCTTAGAAAACAAATTAAATCAAGTACACCATTGTTCATGTTTGTATTATGTTGCACGTCAGTGATTTATTTTACAAAGTTTGAGAAGGAGAAGACAGGTAGACCAAACTTCTTGTCCCATGTGTGGATAAGTGTTTTACCATTAGAATATACAGACTAACAATTAAGTACAATTTATTAATTTGTTCTATGAAAAAAAGTCCATGAAAGTGTTTAATGATTTTATATTCTTGTTCTCTAATCTCTGTTAAGAATTTGATCTTGTGCAATGATGATGAACAGTTTGCTTAAGATCCAAAACTGATAGTAATATTAAGCTGTAGACTGCAGCGACAGGCAAAGTCTGCTGAAGTCACATGACCACTCTCTTTATTTGTATTATACGGTAAAGGCAAAAATAACAAACTGTGCGGCATCACATTCGCATGTCCGCGCTGCTTGCTGCAGATCAAGTGCATATATATATATATATGAAATATTCTATGATCAATCCGAGTGTAAGATACTCTGAGCTTTTCGACTATTACATCTTGATTTTGGCATCTTTAATAAAAGATATGGTTAAAAAATCTCAAGTATTCGATACTTTGAAGCACCATAAAATATTGTCAAACGTTGCTTAATCAAGAAAAATGAAAATGAAATTTGAAAACTGGCGAAGAAAGATCAAGTACATACCGCATGGGGAACATTAGAAATTCAAGAACAACAATAGTCATCCATATTTCATTTTCTTTTTTTTTTTTTTTTTTTTTTTTTTTTTTTTTTTTTTTACTAAAAAGGTTGTTTTCATAGTTCATGTTAGACCAACCTTGGATTCGGCTCATAATAAGCGAGGCTATTATCAATTCGTCCGCAATTGATCGGCTTATTGAGCGCCGGAACTGCAGGAAAAATTAAAACTTTACGGTACAAATGCTGGACCATTATCAATGGTACAAATTTTTTGGCACAATTTTGGTATGGTACGGTTGGTAATTCGGTTGGTATGGTAATTTGGCAAAAAATTCCACCCCTAAGCCGACTCCTTCCCCTTTAGTGTAAATAATATTGTTTGTTCATAAAAAATAAAAAAATTATGATGTAATACAAGCATTTGGGTAGACTTGATTAATGAAAAAAAAAGTTTATTTTCCTTGTGCATTTGAAGTGAATGATTTCTCCTTCTCCAATCAAGTGCTTAGCTTGGTTGTGTGAGTGAATCCACTATCAACGACGTTGAGAAAGCTTTGTTGCCCTTGGTTGAGTGATTCCTAAATTATATTCCCAGTTTCTTCGAGACAAGAACAATCAGTCATTAGAGATCTTTACTATCCACTTTCTTATTTTGGACTAACTTTCCAGCTGGAGATTCTGTAAGATGGCCTTCCATGAGCAGTTCTGTAGGGTGGAGCCAGAAATGACCATCAATGATTTGGTGGAGGTGAAGCAGTTTGAACATGAGTCTACGAAGGATTTCTTGATGAGGTTCAGGAAAACCAGGATAAGGTGCCAGTTCCCAATCAACCATGCTCAGCTCATAGCCATTGCCTAGAAGGCTCTAAGGCTACCTTTGAGAAAGAAGTTTTATGATGTGCAGTTTAACGAGTTTCAAGAGTTAGTGATTGCAGCCACTAAGTATGAGAAGTTGCTAACAGAGGAATAGTAAGTGAAGCACTCATCTAAAGTGCCTCATTTCTATAAAAGCAAAGCCCCAATACACCAGTTAAAGTATGAAGGCCTAGACCCAGGAGAAAATGATAACAGTTTGGGAAAAGGGATTGAGTTATGTGCTGCCGAGATGACCAATCATTTCAAACCTTTAATGGTGAAGAGTTTGGTCCAGCCTATCAAAGGCCAGAAGATCGTAATGAATGATGGAGGCTTTGTGCTTATAAAGCCCCCAAAGTTCCAGTCATACTCCTTTGATTTAACCAAAGCTGCAGACATCTATGAGAAGCTAGTAAGAGCTAAGGTAATCTTGTCCGATAGCACCAAAAAGATGCCTAAACCTGAAGAACTTAGAAGGAAGTAGTATTGTAAGGTTCACTACACCTTCAATCACTCCATAGCTAATTGTGTGCAGTTCAGGGATTGGATTCAAGACTTATAGTCAAGGAAAAGTTGTTGCTGGAGAAACTCTAGGCAAATATGATGATTAACACAGATCCATTCAAAGAAGCCCCAATTAACATGATCAACCTTAATTGGGTTAAGAAAGGGAAAGGAAAGGCTACCTAGGATGTGAAGGGAAAAAGAAGGCAAGTTGTCAGGCCAACAAAAGGTGCTAGAAGGTTGCCCAACACACCCCAAGCAGCTGTGGTCAAATGAGTGGTTTTATGTAGCAAGTGTCAGTGTCAGTGTGAACTTGAGGTGCCATCATAAATAAGAGAATGTACCTCTTCCTCCTCGAAGAAGATGGACAGTTTTAGACCAACCCGAGGGTGATGGAGGCCATTGAGCCGATGACGCAAGTTGATAATTCCCTATTTGGATTCGCATGCAGGACGTGATTTTGGGGGCCAAGGTTGAAATTGAGGGAGAAAAGTAAAAGTGATCGAAGATTAGGGTAAGAAAGGGTTGAGAATGCAAGAGATTCGAGAATTCTGAAAGTTCAAAGAGTTGAGGTTGCTGAAGGTAATGGCCGAGAAAAGGAAAGTGGAAGTTATTTAAACGGGCAGGTAGTTAACTTCGAAAGTCGTGGGTTATTGCAAGGTATGTTTAAAACAACTAATTAAGAGGCACGGATACCTAGTTAAGGCGTGCAACATATTTTTAATCATTATCAATGTCTTGATTAGCAGACTTAATAATGATTAAAGGCGGCACTATTTGGGTGGAAATTTGACACTAGGCTTTGTGAGGAATGAGACCCAAGATACAAAAGCAAAGAGAAGACCGGGCTTGGACAAATCAATAGGCTCAAGAGGAATTGAAAGCCATTTCAACAAAGGCATAGGCCACTTGCCTATGTTTGAAGTGATGGGCGACATAAGACATTTCACCACCAGCCAAAAAACACTTTTCAAGGGCATTGGATGGTAAATTGTGGGTAACTCACTACCCTACGAAAGCCATCAGCAAAAGGCAAAGCTTGGACAATCGGGCCAAATTATCTATAAAAGCAGAAAGGGACACCAGAGACAAGAACACTCAACCAATCAATCAAAAGACATCCCATTTTGCTCTCAAACAAGCAAGAAACCAGAAAGCTGCATTTTTTCTAGATTCGGCCCCCTTTTGGTCGTAGTTCCCTTACTGAAAGCCATCGTTTATCAAGTTTAGAAGCTTTACTACCTTTCCCTAGTGTTGAAGTATCGATTCCCTCTAGTGAAACCTATTTACTTTCCATTTCCCAGAGTCCACAAACCCTTGTAAACACAAAGAGAAACAGGTGCAAGAAGTTGAACCTTGCCCGACAAGGTTAAATCTTGCCCGAGTCTCTTTTGTTTGTACTTATATAAACTAGATTTGTTGTTTTAATGCATATCTCATTGTGTTTTAAATCATTTTCAATTGTTTCTCATTCAAAAGTCTCATTTGTAATCAAATCTGGCTAAATTAATGAACTTGCTTTCTTTAAAGCTAATTGTGATAAATAAAAAAAATGGTTGGAAGGGCCTTGAACCCCCTTTGTTTTGGACATACAATATCATGAACAAAAGTCCTTGTTTACAAGGCAAGAAAATAACTTTATACAGACTCAACCCATCTGTGACAATCCTTTAAGATCGAGAAGTTTAAAGTAACTTATGGCACAAAAAATCAATCCAGTAAATAACGAATAAATACAATCTGTTACACAAAGATAACCGTTATCGTTGTTTTTATTATCGTATCACTAGCGTAAATAATTCTTTGATTCTTCTATGAATTAGGGGTTTGGCCAAAATTGATTCTGAATCAACGATGCTGACGTCACTTAAATGTTGTTTGGAAGAACATGTATTCAATAAAAAGGTAGATAAAATTATATTTAGAAAAGCTCTTCAAAGTCATAGTTTAGAAACACGAAGAAATTAATTTATTTGTACTGAGAGGAGGAACCCAAAAAAACCCCCAAGCTTACAAGTAGATAGATTATGAGTTTGGGTTCTATTTTTTCTGAACTTTTAAAGTGTTTTCATATAAATCGTGAGGTGTTTTTTCTTATTTACTAACCTTGTCTATATGAGACTAAAAAAAAATAATCATAATTTCGAGTTATAATTAATTGACATTTACAAGTAATGATGGAGCACTAAATTAAATCTATTAGTGACACATCATATAATTTGCAATTTTGGTCTAAAAATTTTGTCTAGCATTATTCTTTATCAAAGTTTAGACTTAAATTAGAATGAATATTTGAAAACTGCAACTCAAATATAGCTACTAGCTAGTAATTGAAAACAAATTAACAACCAAACATAATTTCGTAAACATTAGAAAGAAAAACATGCACATATTTAGAACACCTCTCGTTAATTTAAACTACAAAAACCATTGCTTCTAATTAAATTTTCTGGTTATTTAATCAAATTTTATAAATTTATAGTCTTATAAAAAGAAATTCGTAAAAATTAGAAACTAAATAAACACACATATTGTTTTGAACCCGAGACATCCACATTAAATTTAAACAAAAAAAACAACCAATTCTAGTTAAACATCTAGATCATTTAATCAAATTTCATAATTTTATATTCTTATGAAAACATATATAAATATGTCACCTTAATAATTTTGATGTCCCTAATTTTTTTAGACCGTAGACGGTTGCCCAGCCCCCATTGGGCCAGGATCGACCCTTTGCCTTAGAAGAAAAAGGAAAAGTTATGAGAAAAGAAAAAAACTTGGGTAGTATACATCTCTTGAATAAAAAAAATAAAAAAACTTTTACTTACTAGAAGTGTCCACCTCGATTATCACTGGAATAAAAAATGAAGGGAACAAATCTCATATCTGGACCAACATGCTAATTGGTATTTATTGAGAGAAAAGAATTTCAGTACTGAATTACAAGACAAATAATTGTTCAGTTACCATTTCATCATGGCTTTATGATAGCCTTTTTATTTTACATAAAATAAATAAATAACTGAACGAAATTCAATAGTGTATAGCCATATACGTATAGAAGTGTATATACGGTCAGTATTGTATTTATCATGGAGTATATATATAAGATCAGTTGGATGCTGCGTCCTTTCCATTTTGTGAAGATGATTTCAATTCAATAACTTTGCTTCTTTCAGCCCTCTCCCTTGAGAGAACTCCGGCCACCCTGCACATGGAAATCAATTTTTGAAAGAAGAAATACAGTGAAATTTTATACACATAAAAATGCTACAAACTTAAATTAATTATGGATTTGGTGATGTATGTATACAATATTCAGATACCTTATGAGAGCCTCTTGATTTGTAATATCAGGATGAACAGGCTTTCCTTTTCCAGTACCAAAGTCAACTCTTGAAACTGGTTTCTTTAACAATTTCTCCCCAACTTTTACGAGATCATTCAAGTTTTCTGAAGTAGCATTATCCACAGAAGCCAGAGTTCCACTCAGTGTGTCATCCTGCATCCATTTTTCACTTTCACGCATTATTTCTACATATCTTATTAGCTAGGTTAATTCGCTAAGCGAAAATGATCATTTGATCTAGTAATATTTTTCTTCATTTTATTGAATCAAAATGTTAACGGTTCATAAAAAGATTGTACTCACACATACATATATACCTGAATTCGAAGATAATTGTCGGGAGACTCAAGAGCTTGAAAAACGGTAGCAAGGTGGAAACCAACCATGTCACTACTTGCTTGAGTGAATATATCTACCAGAGGAGCTGAAAAATCAGGTCCAATCAACCATCCCAAAGCACCCCACTCAGATGCTTCTTTGGCATCGTACTTCTCCTCAGATGTTGTACCGGTACCCAGTGATATAACTAGGAACCGCTCATACAACTTGTAATTTGCACCGAAGGGAACGAAGTCAGGGTTGCCCTTGTGGATTTGTTTTGTCACTTCGCTCATAGCAACCAAAGCCTAAAACAAAAGAACAAAAAAATAATAACGAACATATGTATGAATATGTATTCATAGTGAAAATTAAGTTTTCGGATTAATACTGGGTTATTAGCAGCCACGCCACCATCAATGAGATTGAATTCTCTTGTTTCACCAGTTGAATTAGTCGATTTAAATTGATGTGCTGGAAGGTAGTACGGGGCTGCTGAAGTTCCGATACATATATCCGATAGCAAAGCATCTAGGCTATTGTTCTTTTGCAACTAAAATCATGACAGAAATACATATGCAAAATCAAGAACCATTGCAAAGAGAAGAATATATCAGAACATAAACACCAAAATTTTGACAATATCTAAAT
Source organism: Pyrus communis (assembly GCF_041283825.1). NCBI lineage: Eukaryota > Viridiplantae > Streptophyta > Magnoliopsida > Rosales > Rosaceae > Pyrus > Pyrus communis. The sequence goes on from NC_142572.1 coordinate 16,806,456, forward strand.
GCTTATATTGTCAGAATGTGAATCTAATCAAGTTGATTTTTGAGGGTACAAGAGATTCATAGTTTAGCAACACAATAGCATACACTCAGTAAGAAAATAGTCCCATATATATATATATATATATATATATATATATATATATATGTATGTATGTATATGTATAGAAAAATTTGTATGTAGTCCCTAGTTACTAATGTTCATTAATTGAGACATTATTAGTTTTATTTTAATTGAAGTCCCTAGTATTAATGTGATAATGAATTTACATGTTTATTACATAATTTTTTTAAATAAAAATTTGTAATTGATTTAGGGTTTTAATACTCACACCTCTATTAAACTCCTAATTAATTTTCAATTCAAACATTTCCAAAATATATAAAAATTATTAGAATAAGTTTGTACCCATTAGTTTATATATATATATATATATATATATATATATATATATATATATATCTCAATTTTTTAATCTTAAATGTATCCATTCATGTATTTTTCAATTTTTTTAATCTTAAATGTACCCATTCTTAAATATACCAATTTGTTATATGTAAAATGTACCCTTTTTTAATATAAAATGTACCTAATTTTTCAATATAAAATTCTTTCAGTTTTTTTATTCCATTTTTAAATTTATATGAGTACATTCTTTTTTGTTGATTTGAGAATGTATCAATATCAAGTTTAATAGAAGAAATTTACTAATGTTATTAAGCCAAATATCTTCTTTTTTTTTCATGTGGTTTTGAAGAATGTACCCATGGTTTGGTCTAATAATTTTTGTTTGTTAATTTTGATGAATGTGTATATATATATATATATATATATATATGTGTGTGTGTGTGTGTGTGTGTGTGTGTGTGTATGTATATATACACACACACACAATATAATAGAGAGTATAATTTATATTTTATTATTTTTTATCCCACAAATTATGAGTTTTATTTAAAATCTCATTAATATAAACAAATACAAATTTCAATTTTTAATTTATAATTTACAAACTATGGTAACTTACATTATTACACTAATGTTAGGGACTTTGATAAAAAAAAAAAAACTAAAAACAGACAAGGTTTCAATCAAAGAATATTGATAGTTAGAGACCGCATCTAAATATAGATATATATATATATATATATATATATAGGGAAGTGTGTGTGTGTGTGTGTGTGTGTGTGTATGTAGAGTTAATTAGATTTAAAAGCTCAAATTTTGAATTTCTTTTATTAAACATCAATGCCTTTTAGAATTTAGATCAAGGTGCTTTGGTACATTAGGCCACATTAGTATTTCTTATTTTTTAAATTAAAAATAATAATTGTATTTTTTTAAATTAAAAGTTTACATATTGATGTCTAAATTTGTCCTTTTAATTAGTTGAGAGAATTTTTAGGAGATAATTTTGGTTTTTTCGCTCAACATATTTATCCAATTATTTCTTTTAATTTTTGTTTTCGTTAAAATCAGTTTTTTATCCTAAAATTGAAATGATGGACGCTTAGATTTTTTTTGTTTGTTTATTACTTAGTATACTTTTTGTTAGATAATTATTTTGTATACATTTGAATTTGTACATATTGTTAATTAGTGATAATGGTACGTTTATTGTTGGTTATCATATATTGGCTTTGTATTGATTAGTACGTTTATTTTTAATTTTTAGGTGTACATATCGTTGATTGATACATTTAGTTTTAGCTTTTGGTACGTTTTGTTTTAACTTTCGGTACATTTAGTTTTAGCTTCCAGTACGTTTAGTTTTGTTCTTGTTGATTGATAGGTTTTTTTCATGATTTTGTTACGATTGTTTTTGTATACATTATGTATTGTACCATTTGGTATCATATGGGTACAATTAATATTATACATATCGTAGATTGGTACATTTACTTTTGTTCTTCAACGTTGTTTACTAGTATGTTTATTACCGGTTTTAGTAAGTTTGTTTTCATACATATTTTTTATCTGCGTTTGTATTATTCTCGATGTTATTTTCTTATATGAATTACTACAAAAATTTATATATGGATTACTACAAATATCTTAAATGGTATTTTATTTCTTCATTGAAAGGGAAAATAAAAAAAAGCAAACGGCAGGGTATTTTATTCCTTTATAAATTGTAGATAATCATTTTTTTTTTGTATAATTATCTTTAGAGGGAATCAAAGGAGCTAGATTGTAGGAAATTTGTTTCAATATCTCTGCACTTTTTTCCTGACATGAAGAATTTAGGCTGTGGTAAGATCTGTAATTTTGGTACAAATAAAGGATAGTTATGATAGATGAAACTCCAAATTTGTAGGAAAAATGTTTAATTAAATCTCTAAAACCAACAAATGTTTAGTCTATAGAATTGAAAACCCAGGCACTTATATCAAAAAGTCCCATATATATATAATGTTCCAATTAAGAGATAATCAAACCTGGTAGCTGGAGAAGATAACCGGTTGGAGCCGCTTTATATCAAAAGTTGGGATTACAACATTAGTCAAGGTGTGGCGCAAGTGCTTGTCTCCTAACTTTTCCCTTAATACGGAATGTAAATACTTCCCATCATATTTTGGTTTACCCAAAACTTTCACGTTCATGGCAAGGTTGGCAACAATAGAACTGTTGTTGAAGGGAAATTAAATAGCTAGGTTATTTTTCAGTTAATTGTTACCATATAACATTATTTAACAAACTAATTAAGAGCTAATATATCGGATAATACCTGTCTTGGGGAAATATTTTGGGGCAATTTTCAAGATAAAAAGCGGTAATATCTTTAGCAGCATACAAGGGACGATTATTTTCATCTGGGGTGGTAAGCATGGCAGTCACAAGGCCACCTGTGCTAGTCCCTGTAATCACATCAAAATAATCTGCGAGCCTTGCATCCTTACCATCCAGTTTCTGCATATAGTCAACATGACTGAGTGTTATTATATCACTCTACCAGAATTAAAACATACATGTATATTTCTTGATATACTACACTATGAAGTTCTAAACTCGCCTCCCATCATGTGTTATGATATGGGGGAATCGTTTCAGTAACACAATGTTAGGACCATAAACAAAACTTCTCCTAGTAATAACACAATTTTTTTTTTTCTTCTGCAATTAATACTTGTCCTTTGAGAGTTGCAGCTGGTATATTACACTGGAAGCAGACATGGTAGCTCGATGTGACACTAAATTGTGGGTTTGAATGAAGCTACAAAACCATTATTTTTAACTAGCACCCTTAATTTAGAGTCAAATGAGTTTTGATATCATATCGATGCTTGATCACCAAGTTTGTTAGTTAACTGTATTCACATATATAATGATGTAGAATTAGTGCATAATGTTGGTATATTTTCTATCAGAAATAACATGTACAAACTACATATGATGTATACATATAGTAGACTCGACTATCTCAGGATGAATGCAACATTATAGTGAAGATGTGAAGAATTGTCACACATCAGAAGTTACCGAACCTTACAAAGGCTGATAAGGAGTTAGAGCCACTTCCATATTAGTTACCAATTGATTTAGATGATGGAACCTCAGTTTCTTTTGTTGTATCAAAATCAATTTACCGCATGTAAATCCCAAGGGGCACATTTGAAATTGTCTACGTGTTATGCCAAAAAATTCTCTATATGTGTGAGGAGGCATGTGAGAATGTCAATAAAGGGATTGACAACAATATTTACATGTATTTTATACAATCACCATCTGACAGTCAAATATAATTCATGTGAATATATGTATTTAATATAATCATCATCTAACCATTGAGATAATGATTGTATTAAATACATGTAAATATTGTAGTTAAATCAGTGAATAAATGTCTCAAATCAGGTGTTTGCCCAACCTTGCAAGAGCTTATAAAGAGTTAAGCGACCCCATTATTACCGAATGGTGGAACCTCAATTTTTTTCAAGCACGTCATATATGAATAAACATGAATAAACATCTAGAAATGAAGATAACGAGCCTAATAGACATATATGAAGTTCTCATGCATCGATCATTTTACCTGAAGCTCAGACTCCAGAAAACTGAGTATAGTTCCAGGTATAATCCCTCTTATTCCACCTCCATCAATGCTAAGAACAGTGATGAGGCTTCCATTAGTGGGAGAGTGAAGGGATGATTTTGCCATGAATGGTATTGAAGGAGATCAAGGTCATGCACAAGACTTAATATTTAGCTAGGAAGTAAAACTGAGAGAATAAGTAGAGGCTTTTAGAATCTAAAAGGAAGGCTGTTGATCAGGAGGAATGCAGGTATATTATAAAACTGGAGTTGTGGGGCTTTATATAGATAAATTTTCCAGTGCAATTTTGACGCCAAACTAGTGTATGTACAGCCTATATCTATATTATTTGCTATGTAAGTAGCACTGCACATAGAAAATGTGGTCTCACAAAGCAGCCACAAATATGATCTGACGTGCAAATAATTTTCTAAGTAGCAATGCACATAGAAAATGTGGTCTCACAAAGCAGCCACAAATATGATCTTACGTGCAAATAATTTTCAAAGTAGCACTGCACATAGAAAATTTCATATGCGCACGTGGAAAATTCATGAACCATATCCAACTAGGAAATATTTTTGTACATATCCGAGTACATGAGACGTGCTCCACTGGCTCGTATACTAATGTGTAATTAAGTAAGAAAAATTGAGTTGATGAAGAGTTAGAATGTGAATTAGATTTCTATTAATCTTGTTTACCAAAATTTTTTAGAATCAGAGTATGAACAATATTGATCTATGTAAATTATTTATTAATTCACATGAATTGAAATGAAAACTAATGTGATTACTAAAATACCTTTGTTCCAAATAATCTATTTTTTTAGTAAAAATTATTTTTCAGAACTTTGTGAGAACAAAACACACTGTTCATCTTTTTTTTATTCTTTTGTCCCAAATGGATTAAAAGACCAAAAAAGAAGGGCCAGCAAGAACAAAGAGAAGGCAAAGTGATGTCAACACCCATAGCCTCCCCTCCTTCAGGCGCCACCACAACACAGACTCTCCTGTAAATTCCTTCTCTATCTCCACTAGTTTTTGATTTGGTGAGAAAATATGTTTTGATCTGGTTAATTAAGGTCCTTGCTAACGAACGAGATTGAGTCGGCGACTCGGTGGATGAGTCGAAGAGATTTTTGTGGTCTTGCTGGTGTTGTCGTGAAGGTGTAAGGGTTGTGTTGTGGTGGTGGTCAAAGTGTAAGGAGTCGGCAGAGATAAATGGAAGGGGAGGGTGTGCTGCTGAAGGTGGAAGATACAGGGGTATTATAGGTAGAAAAGTTTGATCCCAAATGAGTGTTTTATCCGAAATCCAAATACTACCTCTATCTCAGTAATCCAAATCCGGATAATTCTGAAAATCGACTCCAGATATTAGGTGGACCTCACCAATTTTTTATATTCCCAAATGTTAGTGAATGCTGGAATGCATGCAATTCCATTTTTCCCAACTCCTACCTTGTTTGGTAAACACATCATTAATATGTTAAAATATGGGTGACCAACAAGGCTGAATGGTTGAGATGTTCTTAGTGGAATAATAAACCCACATGACTACATTTTGGATATAATAAAAAAATTTCATAAGTCACAGTATTTGTAACATAATGCAAAATAAAAGTACGGTTGGTTATACCTACAATGGTAGTGCCCACATCTTTACACTGTTTGGTTGAGGAAATTTATGATTACCAAAAAATTCTGAAATGATAAAATTTAAAATAATAAAACAATGAGTTACATGTATACTTTCCAAATTTATTTCTCTCATTCAAACGAAGAGTTATATGTCAACTATTATGTTTGTTGGGTATTCAAAAACAATTTTTGAGAGAAGAATATTACTAATTGGTAACACTTGATATATAACTAGAGACATATAATTCGTCAAACCTAAGACTCTATTCAGTGGCGGAGCCAGGGGTCACTGATTGTTATTGACCCCAACAACTTCAATAACTCCATGCATATTTGTTTGTGTATTGTATTTGACCTCTATAAACAACTAAGTCAAACTAAATTACAACATCTTTCTCCTACTAATTCTTTTATTTTCTTCTATCATATTTGTCTCCCTATCTCTTCTTGAGTGCGACTTGAGCACCATGTGCTCAATGAAATACCCTAGTTGACAAGTGTAGACAGTTTTCAACATTACCCCACAGTATCCTACACCTACACTCGACAAGTCTCTACAAATAATAGTAATTATCGATATGTTGGTATAAGCTTTCGACATATGTTGGCAAGAATTAACAGGTGCCTACTAAGCTTTCGACATCCACACTTTTTATTGATTTTTGTATTTAAAAAAACAGTAATAATGTTATTCAAACGTATAGAAATAATTGATAATATATTCTCTAATATATGTCAAAATGTTTAGTTTGTGGTTAATTTTGTGTACAACCATTGCTAAACAAATTAAACAATACTTGGCTACTCAGGATGAGTAGGAAGTCCTACTTAAAATTGTTCGTTGCCAATTTATAGAACTTCGTGTTTATAATCAGAATCATTCATATTATAATCACGCTATCAAGATCATCTCTGCAAAAAATCAATTAAAAATAAGGTTGTTTAGTCATCAAACTGTATAAAAACAAATGAACAAAATTGGTGAAAGCATTACGAACCGTCTATGTGTATTTACTAAAATTGATTGACAAAACGGCCTTTATTTTAATTCATTTTTTGCAGAGATGATCTTTATAGTGTGATTGATAATATGAACGATTTTGATCATAAGTATAAAGCTCAATGATTCAAATACTAAGAGTATTAAGTATGAGTTCCTACTCATCTTTGAGTAGCCAAATAATGTTCAAACAATAATTTTAGTTAAAATATATTGTGGGACTCAATTTACTATATATTGGAATCTCACATGGTATATATAAGATCGAATGTTGCTACTTTTTCAATTGCTATATGTTTTGCTACTTTCATTGGAGTGGATTGTGTCTTCTTTTGATACAATGATATATTTACACTAATGGAAAGAAAAATAAATTGATATCGAACTCTTCATTCCTAATATTTGAACCTAAAATCTCCTACTTTCAAGTAAAAAAAATATTATTAGATCATAATACTAAGTGGCTTTGAGTCGTTTTTATCTTAGAAGGCATAGTAAATCAACTTTGCTACTTGCTATATACCTCTAATGGAGATGATAACATATCATTTTCATATTTTTCATTCTATTTGTTTCGATCGTTTTAAATGTACAGGTTAACATTTTTTGAACATCCGAACCACGTGGAGTACTATTCATACTTTATGTTATCCTAAATTCATTTGGAATTTAAAGCTAGCTGAAGACCAATTAATACTAGGTCTAGGTTGTTAATTCCAACATCCGTACCACGTGGAGTACGATTCATACTTTATGTTATCCTAAATTCATTTGGAATTCAAAGCTAGCTGAAGACCGATTAATACTAGGTCTAGGTTGTTATTTTCCAACTTTCGTTTGGAAATTAACGTTAGTCAAACACGGCAGTTGAATGCATTGGATCAATCGGGAAGTTGCATGTTATGCATTTTGTTAAGATTAAATTGTAGAAACATGTTACACGCACAAGTCACATGTTATACATTTTGTTAAGATTAAATTGTAGGATCAAAAAGTGGGACAAAAATATTGGTGATGGAGCGAGATATGCAGAACCTTTCCCCGTTACTAATAGGAGGGTAAATGGCAATGGAGTCCTTCGATTCGAATCACTCTGGCCTCCTACTGTCCTTGATAAAGAAAGAGTCTACCCGTTTTTGGTTTGAGGAACCTCTTTATATAATCATTATTTATTATTGATTTGTGACACTCTTTTTCTTAGATTGAGTTAAAAGCCCTGACATGGTTTGAAATTCATTATTTAGGCTAGACCAATGTACAATTAGGTTTGTAAAAATTTATAGTTCAAGTAGTTAATAGTATATCCTGCTCTCGAGGAGGCGGGGTCCCAAAGCACACTACTCATTGCTGTGTTGCCCTAACCCAAGGAAGGGCACTTGGTGAGGAGCATTGTTTTGAGGGAGGGAAAGCGTGGTTGACAAGCCACTTCAAGGAGCCGACTGGAGTGCTTTCATCAAATGATGCATGTGGGATGGGCCATTCCAATCCCAAAGGGTGGCCCAATTCAGCCTAGCCTGGTCAAGAAGAGATTCACATAGAGACTATTACTATCCGAGAATAGATTTCTTTCTATGTTAGCTAGCGGGGATGGGCTTTCTTATGGTAGTCCCGCTGCGGCCTCTGACCGTCTGTCCCATGTCATCTTGATTTGGCTATACTTGTATGTAGCCACCCTCCACATGATAGCCTTTAGAAAAAGGCTAAAATGGCTATCATCAGTCAGCTCAGCCCCTTTCCTATTAAGCTTTGCCGCGTTAAGAGAATAGGTCCCGTTCAAGCGTCCCGCACAATGAATTCCAAGAACGAGGATTCGTTCTCTTAATATATAAAATAAAGGAACGTAGAATTAGGTTTTGTCCTTTTTTTTTGTTCTTTCTAAACGGGCGGCCTACCGTCGTCGTTTTGAATATATCCCAGCCAAAGATGGAGTACTATTACTATTTATCTTGCAATTTTTCACAGAAGTACCAATACCAGTCCTCAATGTGGTCCTGCATGCATGTAGTCGTGTACAAAAGTAAATATATGTGCTTTGTCTTGGAGAGGGATACTTGATTAAGATGGTCTTGCATGCAGTGGCGAAGTTAGGATTTGTTAAGGAGAGGGGCGAAATTCAAAAGAGTGCGAGGTTCAATCGAAGCGGTTGCTTTCACATTAGAGAGTGCAAAGTTTTTAGTCAATATTCATAATAGAAAACAGTCTCTTCACCAAAGCGGTTGTAAGAGGTAATATCAAAGCCATTTAAGAAGCTTAAATTGGTTAGAAATAGATTCTAAAAAACATTAGGCGCTAGTCAGGCAGCGGAATGGAGCCTTGGGAGCCTAGCAGCTAGGCGCCTAGACGAGATTTAGGCAGGAGCCTAGATGAATTTAAATAATTTCTTTTATTGTAAAATAAGCATTAAACAATATTTACATTATTTTTTTAAAAAATTAGTACAATATTTATAGATAACGTGAGAGACTTTTATCATTGTTCCCTCTAACCTCCCTCCTCTGTCGAATCCGCCCTCGTTCCCTCCGCCCAACCTTCTCCCTCATCGCCCTTCCTCTGAAAATCCGACACCTTCGTCTGCAGTGGTGGATCTAGACTTTTATCATTGGGTGGTCCCAAAATCGGATTGAACTATCCAAAATCGGATTGAACATTGGGGTTGTACTATTCAAAATAACATTGTTTAAACTAATCGAGTATGATTTTCATTGTTATATCATTCCATGTTCCTAATTTCTACACATTCAATTCTTAAAAAAAAAAAATTCATATCAATTAATGGAGCTAAAAACATATATATATTTGTTCAAAAACAAAACATATATATATATATATATATATATAATATAAATAGAAACTAACCATCACATGATCAAATCAATATAAAAGAAATCATAAATTACAATCCAAGCAATAACTAGTATCTATTAGGAATCTAACATTTTTATCGGATACACATCAATTTAATAGCATTCTATTTTGAACTAAAATTAGAAAACTTATTTAAATTTAGAAAGGGAATTGTTATTAGCACTCCAAAAATTTTATTCTACACTTCAAACTTTCTATATTAGGAAAGAAAAAAAAATACTCTTGTGAGGAGTATAGAATGAGATTTTTGAAATACCAATAACACTTCCCTTTAAAAATTAGGACACTATTAAAATATAAAAAAATAAAATTAAGAAATGAAGTGGTGGTTGAGAGGAGAGAGGTGGACAGGTGGTGGCGGCTTGGTCAGATGGGGTTAGAAAGAAAAAGGAAACTGGGGAGAGAGGAAAAAGGGATTGGGCATTGGGATTACCGATTAGGGTCTCTTATATAAAATATTAAAATGGGAATTGTTTTTTTTTTTTTTTTGGACGAGGGAATTGGATTTTATACTTGAAAGAGTCACGTTATAGATGGTCACGTGTTCATTTTAATTTGATTGGGCTCAAATGGACCGTTTTAGCCGATTCATTTTAACAAGAAAACAACATTCTTCTTCCTTTTCCATTTGCAGTCTGTACATAGAGTCCCCACTACATATCTCTCCTCGGCCACAACTCCTGGCCGTCGGGTGGTCCTGGAAGGTCCTCGCAGCTACTTTTCAGACTTCCGAAGGGTCCCGGGACCACCCCGCTCAACCCACTGGATCCACCTTTGTTCGTCTACAAATCTCAATCGAACCAGCACCTGACCCTCGATTTCTACAAGAGTGGAGGGGCTGAACTAGCGATCCTAGCCATGTTTTCTGACAAAGGGAGGGGCGGCCGCCACTCCTCGCTCTCACGTAGCTTCACCACTACCTGCATGGCTGCCTCCTCTCATTTCTCCAAAGAAAATAAAATAGACGTGATAAGCTATGTAGAGATCATGATGGTGGATGAATATGCATGTCGATAGCTACGTATGGATATTATCATTTGAGAAGTGATTTCTAGTTTTTCAATTAAATCAAAGAAAAGTTACGAATAAATGTACAGAAAGTTTGAATAGATAATGTGTGAAAACCGTTCCATCCAACAACATTTTATAATCTTGAGAATGATAATTAAAATTGATATTCATTCAAAGTTTAAAGGTGTGTTTCGGAAGTGTTTTTAAATGACTGAAAGTACTTTTTAAAGAAAATGTTTTTAAAACCAATCATTTGTAAAAATGCAAATTAATTTGAAAAAAAGCATATAACTGATGACGGTACTTCAAGAAAGGTTTTAAGAAGCACTGCTGCTGATGAAGCGCTTTCATGTGATTTTTATAAAATTGCAATTTGTTTCTAACAAAAATGATGCTACAATGATAAGCACTAAACCAACCAAAAAAAAAAAAAAATCTTAGAGAAACACTAACAAAAAAAAGAAAAGAAAAAAAAAACCTTAGAAATTATGCAATATAAGAAATCATGCACGCCACTTATTTATTAAATTTTTATGTCAGCTAAATTGGATACTGTGGAGCAAAACTTGCTAGAAAGGGATAAAATGTTGTCCATTCTCAAATCCAATTTGTCCTTAGCTCAAAACAGGATGAAGGTTCAAACGGATAAACACAGAACTAAGATGGAGTTTGCAGTTGGGGATCTGGTGTATTTCAAATTAGTTCCTTATCAGTTGCAGTCGCTTAATCCTCACTCTCATCACAAGCTACTACCAAGGTTCTATGGGCCTTTCGAGGTGCTGCAAAGGGTGGGGAAAGTAGCATACAAACTCAAACTGCCAGCAACCACAAAAATACATCATGTATTTCATGTGAGTTGCTTAAAGAAACATCTCGGGCCACAAGTGATACATGTCTTAGTTCTTCCAAAGATAAGAGATGATGGTGTTCGGATGGGCAACCCTATTGCTGTGCTGAGTTGAAGGGTTTACAAGAAAGGAAATGCTGCTGGAGTTCAGGTGTTGGTTCACTAGGAAGGTGACACCCTAGAATAAGCTACTTGGGAGGCCTATGATTCTTTTGTAACTAGATTCCCTGATTCTAAATTTTGAAAAACATAGTGGATAAGGTTTTACTTGAGGAAGGGGTAATGTTAGGATTTGTGATTAGCTTAATCACAATCAGGAATTAGTAGTGGAAGTAGACTTTTATTAAGAGAATAACTAGTTAAATGTGTTTGCTGCCATCTGTCAAGTGATGTAAAGGGACTATATGTACACACACTTTTAGTGTGAGAGCCATAAGGGTCATTTGAATTAAAAAATATTATTTCACAAAAACAAATAGGAGCTCCGCTCTTCTTCTCTCTTCCTCCTTCTCCTCCATTGTTACCCTTACTTGCAGGTTGAGTCAGGATTTGGAATCGGGTCATAACAGGGACCTCTTCACCGGCACCGAGCAGCTCTACTACAAGCACTATGCCTCTCCGCCTCACGAACTCATCTGGGTCGGTGAACTTTTCCTCTCCTCCTCTCAGCTTCGCGAACCTTCTGCCTCCTCTGGCTCTGTCCAGTACTGATCCTGGTCCAAGTTAGATCACTTCATTTCTTATGCAGTATGCACACAACCAGTTTGATGAATTTCCTCAATTGATAAAAGCTTGCATTTTTATTGAATTTTGGGACTTTTGATGTGCAGCCGCAAGTTAAGGACCAGAGCTTCCCAGAAGAACCGATCAATCCGCTGGCTGCGAACAGTGAAGGCACGTACATTATTGGCGAAGGCGCATCAGGGAATATCTACTTGTGGGAGGTTAATTTTCCTAAACATTTTTCTTTTTCTCTTTGAATTTATCTTTTTGTGCTCTGAAATGCTAATGGACTTTTTTTTTTTTTTTCTATTTATTTAAGCTAATACTGGTAGACTGCTTAAGAAATGGCATGCTCACTACAGGTGTTAGTTGCTTGGTATTTCGGGATGAATGCTCCCTGCTGATTTCGGGGTCGGAGGATGAAGGCATTAAAGTTTGGTCTCTTACACGGTAACCACTTCTTATCTTACATTTTTGGATCTTTATATTGTTTTTCTATGCGTTGAATCTCACAGATTATTCAGTGATTATCAAAGTCAACAAGAAAGCCATTTGTACATTCATAACTTTACGGAGCACACTCTTTGTCTAACGGATGCGGTCGCAGGATATGGTGGAGGCAACCATTATCGTGCCAGCATCTCAGGATCACATGTGTAAGTTATCACATGCTCTTTAGTAAATTATAAACAGTGTTTGGTATAATATATAATAATGTTATGTAGCAAATCATGAACTGAACAATGATGACAAAGTTATCATGAGCTGAACAATGATGACAAAGTTAATTCAAATGGGGTCTGGGTACTATAAGAGCAATTCCATCCATAAAGATTTTGCGCCAATACCCATCCCATTTATTCACTCAATGAACAGTAATAGACTCCAATGAACAATAATAGACCAAAACATCTCCAATCCCTAAAAAAATGTGCTGGCACCCAATCTAAAAATACGCTGGCATAAATGACATCCACCCCTATAAAATGCGCTGGCATCCAGCCCATTTAAAATATTAATAATTTTTTTATAAAATAATAAATAAATAAATAAAATAGTTTTAATTTCGGATAGGATTTTTAATCAATCTCATCAGGCCACGTGTCATTATCCGAACGTACTATTTTGTGAATAGATTTCCGCTAAGATTTCAACCAATCCCGACACGCCACGTGTCACTTCCTGTTTACAATAATTTAGCCAAGATTTCGATAAGATTTTCAACCAATCTTGTCACGCCACATGTCATTATCCGAACGTACTATTTTGTGGATAGATTACTGATAAGATTTTCAACCAATCCCGACGTGCCACGTGTCATTTCCTGTTTACAATAATTTAGCCAAGATTTCGATAAGATTTTTAACCAATCATTTCAGTTACGTGCCACCTCATATGTTCAGCCGTATGCTTTGACATAAAAATTCGTTGCAATCGTGCTTTTAAAGAAAAATACCGCATAACCTTAGCTGCGACCTTTTTTCTCGAGCTATCTTCTGCGTTGGTAATTTTATATCTTGATTTACCACAAATCGAGCACACGGTCAACTCCGAAGTATCTTTCCAATAGATCATGCAATCATTGGGACATGCATCAATTTTCACATACGACAAACCCAAGTCATTTTTAAGTTTTTTTGCCTTATAACAGGATTCAAGCAAACAATCCCTTTCATGCAACATTCTTTTAATTAACTCCAGTAAAGTGGTGAAGATCTCATCTGGCATTCCCGCTAAACACTTGATCTGATAAAGTCTTACAACTGCTTCCAATTTCTTAGACTCCTTACAACCTGGCCACAAATCTTTATCTGCCTCTTCAAGCAACCTAAAAAAAGTCTCCACCTCTTCTGGATACCCTTCCCCAATCTGGGGTTCAGTAGACGATCCAACATCTTCTTTTGTTAATGGTTGGACAATTACATCATTAAGAAAACCATGCATAACAGTCACCTCATCTCCTATTTCTTCTTCTCCAATTGCCACATTTTGCTCTTCAATGTTTTGCTCACCATGATGTTTCCACCAAGCGTTTTTATAATCTTTATCCATATCATACAATATGAGATGTTCAACAATAGTGTTCCTAACAAAAGTATATCAATTACAACATCTTTTACAAGGGCATCTAAACTTATCAGGGCCAACACCATTTGCAATTGCTTGATCCAAAAACAAATTAATTACAGTTGTATACGCTTGAAAATTTCGGGGTATCATCAATGACACACCCCGACCAGAATCGAGGCATGTTGACCGTCACATGAGGGTGACGTAGCCATATGCGCAGTGCGGGAGTGATACTGATATGAAAATGTGGGTAAATAAAAACCAAACTGGCTAATTTACACTAGATAAATATATAAATGTGTGTGGAGGTGCTTAAAGTATAGATACACATATTCAGAGCATAGGTAGCCTAGATGCAATCCAGCAAGCTAAATATTAATTATACAAGACATGAAAGAAATTCCTACATTATTTGAAGTCTATCAGAACCGTCGTAGAGTCCTTGTAAGCCACCAACACGAACGTCTAACTAGAACATGAAGGGGCGCAAAACAGAAAATGTGAATGAGCAAAAACAAAACTTTTTGAAACCATTTCTCTTTCCAAAAATAATAACCCTTCACCGTCAAACCCGTATAATTTTCTAGAAAATAATAATACATACGTATATAGAAATCATGCTTGAGGGCAATGAAAACCAAAGTATATGCCATGTCAAGTATCTGAGTAATAAATATGTATAAGCCCGATGATATGAATTAATGTAAAATAATATGCCAGTCGGAGTTACCTAATGTGACATGTATGACTAAACCTATAGATCATCAACCTATTCCTGCACACGAGCCGGAACCACCTAATGTGGTCTGTACGACATGCTGGGTGTAAAAAATACGCTCAAGTGCTACGATCACGTGAAGGATGTGCGATGAATTGCGGGTCACCTACGAGTCGGAACCACCTAATGTGGTATGTATGACATGCTGGCACCAAACTTGGATCCAAGTTGAGCGTGCGATGCGGAAGGTGAACGATCACGTGAAGGCTATGCCCTGGCCTTGGGCGGGAACACTAACACCGGGGTGTAGGATAATGAGCTCTAAATGCATCTACACATACCTATACACAATGCAACCACTATCATCATAATGCACTCACCTGAAGCTTACATGGGCCTCCGCAACATCATTCGATATTATGCAAAACTATACTAATGCAAATACTAAAATATAATGCATCCTTGACATGGCATTTAAATCGTGAATTCATTTAAAAATAGTTTCTGGAAATCGTAAAGCATATATACGTATATCTAGAAAACAGAAGCCCACACACTAGTATGTAGTAGGGTCATAACCCCCGAGTCTCACCTAGCTACGCTCGTCATCTGGAAACGTCTCACCTATATGTGAAATAACTAATTTAACGTTAATTTGAAAGTACATAACCAAAACCATGTAATAACTTCTCATACGTTGCTCAATTAGGGTGTTTGAATATACCATCATGGCCTACTCAACAACATAAGCATCCCCATATTTTTAGAAAAAATTTCTGATGTCTCACATGCCCTCACACGCCGGCTAAGGCACGTGCCTGGAACGTTGGACGGAAACCCTAACGGCGTTAGGGAATATTCCGTTAAATAAAAGCATATTCCATTACATTTACCTAATGCTGTTAGTATATTCCGTCAAAGTTGACAGAATATTCTCTGTCTTCTCCGGTAGTCTTCGTCGGAGCCGCCGTCTGCAATTGGATTCTGGAAAATCTTAAAACCTTAGTTTCTACTTCGTTTTTCAACCAAATTTCACAAATCTTATATAGATTTGAAGCTCTCAACAAGGAGAACACAATCTTACCTATTTGAAGACCTAAAACCTTCGGGAAATGGTCGGAAAATAGCTCGACACAACCGGCCAAAATTGGAACTCGACAAACCTGAGTATTCCGACATTCGAACCACTCCAAACTAGCTAGGATCCTTATAGAGTTGATTAGGACCCTTTTTTAGCCTTAAAATCTCGTGAAATGTCGACGATCATGTGAGAGTAACAGAGTACCTAGTTCTTCATGATTCCGACGTCCTTTCTTTGAACAAAAGGTATGGTTAGGCTCGCGGGCTTGCAAGGAACTCGAGGGTGGTTCTTAGAAGTTCGATCTGTGAGGTTTTGGTTCAGTTTGAGTGTGATGCCTTTAGTTGTATAGACAAATGAAAGAGTTCAAGAAAGATGGAGAGAATGCAGGCTTGTATGTGTGTGTGTGTGCGCGCGCGCGATCTGTCACGGGTTGGCGAAAGAAAAATATTAAGGGCTCCTCATTGGGCAACCGTGTGAGGGAAAGGAGAGAGAGAGAGTCCAAGTGGCCCAAAAAATATAATTTCAATCCCCAAATTTGATTGGTCTAGGAAATATAGGAATAATTGTGACTAGTTTAGGTTTTATTTTCCTATTTTTACCCAAATATATTCTAACGTTCGTAACTTTTTCGTTATGAACCTGATTCGGCCCTAATTCGCGTCAACATGCTCGTGACGATGCGTACAATTTAACGACATCAGCGAGGAAGATAATTTAAAACTATATACATACATCCACGTCACTAAGCCTCGAGGGCATTATCGTCACTTTACATACTCAGGGATAAATATATACAATAATTTAGGACGGGTCATCACAGTCAACCAACTCTTGTTCATGTTTTACCACTTTACGAGGGTAAAATATTACGTTGACACTAAGATCCCTGCAATCTTTCAATCCCTATCATGTAGGCATAACTATTAGAATTTTCAATTTCTATCTTTCAACCCTCGAACTCTATCATGATTGCAATCTTTTAATTTTCAACACCTATTATGGTAAAAACAAATTAAAATAACAACAAACAATTATCAAAATTATGCTCATCTAATTTATTCTAGTAAATAACAACAAAAAGTTATCAAAGTTATCAAAATAACAACAAAAACAAATTAAAATAACAATTAGAGTGCAAAACAAATTAATTTAACATAATATATTCTTATATTACTAAATATTATAAGTTTATGTTATATTTAATATTGTTCATTTAACATAAATGCTCATAAATATTATTCATTTCCATTTTCTCATAACAATTCAAGTGACAGAATTAATCAATTTGGCTAAATATTTATTAATTTCACAAAAATAGTAGAAATTTATCTAAGTACTTAAATTAGAATTTTTAAATAAATAAACTTGTGTATTATACAATTTAAAAAGTAAGGAATTTAGTGATAGAAACCTGAATTATGGAAGAATTCCATCGTCGATCAATTCTTTATGTACTCAACTAGCTCAAATAAATTCCCTACAAAAACAAATTGTAAATAAAAATTAAACATAAGAGGGAAAATAAAAATATTAGAAGCAAGAAAAACTTATTGTGGTGAAGAAGGAATTAATGAAGTTGGAAGAACAAATACAAAAGATGTGAGAGAGGAACAAGAAAACACAAGAGAGGGTTTATAAATTGAAAGAACAAATAAGAACGATGCGAGAGAGGAAGAAAATGCAGGCAGAGTATATAAAGGCAAGTGTTGTCGAAATAGGAATAGATTGTGTCGGTTAAAACCGACGTGAGTCTGACAGAGTTGACAGTGATGCAAGTGGCTTCGAAATAAGAAAAGTTTGCATCATTTCAGACCAACATGAGCCTAACAGACATGACAGTATAAGAAGAAAACATGGGGAGAGTATATAAAGGCTATCAATTTGTTGCCTACAACAAACACTGGGTTTCAAAACATTTAAAAAAATTAAAATCTATGTCAATCAGAACCGACACAGACTTTAAAATATTTAAAAACAATAATTAGTGTCGGCTAGAAGCAACACCTATTCCCACACCAACTTTATGTCGCTTAAAAGCGACACGGTTTTATTTAATGAACTAGGGTTTTTGATTTATGTGGGTTTCTAATTTAGGAATTTTGTGGGTTTATGATTTTGTTTTGATTCATCAACTGATGTAATTTGTAATAACGAGGGTGGAGGTCTTGGATCCATGAGGAAGACGACGTCTTTGGTACGATTTGCCGAGTTGAACAAATTGGTTATTTGTGAGATTGATTTGATGTAGTTTTGTGTGTAAGCAATGGGTTCTGTTAGAAACTATGGATTTGGGATTTCATGGTTTGCTAATTTCGGGACATGCATGGAAGAATCATTAACATGTGCGGAGTATATACATTGATTTTGTTGTGTTTAAACACATGCAGTGCAGAAAATGTTTGTAGGATTTATTTTTCCGTGTTTTAAGTAGTGCAAATGGGCGATTAGGTCCAGTTCCCAAACTCAAAATCTTTCTACCCAGCCCGGCCCGGCTTGTTACATTTTAAAACGAATAGGGCCAAGCTCCTCCAAATTTAGGCCGCCCAGCCTTTCCCATGCCTAGCCCTAGTGGTGGATTTGATAGCTAAAGAAAAGTCCATGAGTGGTATAGTTCTTCTCTTAGGCCAATAATTGTCACATACAAATAATAATCTCATTTCTTTTTATAAATGTTGTTACATTTATAGAGATTTTATTTAGTTTTAATGTATAATTCAATTATCTAGTAGCTATTGAATGGATGAAATTAATTTAAAAGGTGACTACGATTATTCTATTTGTCCGTGTCTATAAAAAAAATATTGTTAACATTTTTATGAATGAATTGTGGTACATCTTAAAAACTTAATGATTAGGTGTTACCGTTGGATTTTTGTAATTTTTTATTTGAATTTTTTCTAAATTTGTTTGAATTTTAAAAAAAAAAATATTATTACGAAAATGTTAAGAAGGGCTGGATTAGAATGAAAATTTGAAATTTACCTCTTATATTTGGCCACTTGTCGAGTACATTGGAAGTAACCATTATGGTGGGCCCCACACTCTAGGTGCACGTGACGCCAACGCCATGCATTTAGATCTGGACTCATAAGCGACTAGTGCCATGATTGGTGAGCCTTGACGATCCAAAAATGGTAGATGTGTGTTTTGGGCTGGATTTGAGACCTAGTCATGTCAGTTTAACATAGGTGAAAATGTTATACAATTCCCTTCCTACGATTCACCATATCCCTCTAGCCTAAATCAAAACCTCACTCACCAATAACTACCTACCATAGAGCCGCGCTACTGCCACCTCCTTCCCCAAAATACGCCTCCTTCCAATCTCCCTTCTTTCTCCACAGCATGTGAGTTAGTCTCTTTATCATTCATAGAACCCTAATGGGCTTAATCTATCTATAGTTGAAAATCAAAGGTTTAGGATAAATTTAGAATTCTCTACAATCTCATAATTCTCAAATATAACTTAAATTTTTTATTCTTCTCCATAAGACCAACTCCAATGTTGGGCTAAAAGCTAAATTACCCCCCAAAATTTCGCCCCAAACCCATTCCAACCCAAGGGGAAATTTTGGGCTAAATGCTAAATGCTAAACCAATGCCAAATTCCCCCCAAAATTTAGCCCATAAATCGGAGTGGACTCCACCCAATATTTATCGGAATTTAAATTTTTTTAGATTAAAATGTTTATAAAATTAATTTACGATGGTCTACATATTTATTTTTTTTTAAATTTAATTTAACAAAAAAAAATAGTCTAAGTTCATTCTTTAATAGTTTAGGCTAGAACGATTGGAGTAGAAAAACTGTTTCTGGGCTAAAAGCTAAATTTTCCAGGCTAAAAAAATTTAGTTTTTAGCCCAACCATTGGAGATGGTCTAAGATGGTATTTATAATATTACAGAGGAGCAATACTAGGAAATAAATCAAAACAATCAGTGGTCAACAAGACAAGGAAACATAAACCAAATCAAATCATATCAAAACCCTAATTAAATCATATAAAATCACTAATTAAATCAAATCCTAAATACTTTCCTTTTTATTTTTCAACACCTCCTCAAACTTATGATGTGAAATCATGAGTTTGCCAAGAAAGAAATCTACCAGATTCTCCTTTCACTAACTCCGTTTTGCTCAGGGGTACCAGGAGTGAAATTGAGCAACAATTTCATGCTCTTGCAGAAACAATGCAAAGGGACCAGGCTGTCTACCAGATTCTCCAAATTTTCCATAGTACTCTCCACCTCTATCAGATCTTACCACCTTGATTTTGCAGTCTAGTTGATTCTCTACTTCTGCTTTATAAATTTTGAAAATAACAAAGCCACTAGATTTCTCAATCAACTAGTATACATACCCAAACCTAAAAAAGTCATATGTAAATGTGATGAAATACTTGTCACCATCATGTGTTTGTGTTAGGAAGGGATTACAAATGTTTGTTGGATCGATTCTAGCAACTTGGTACTTCTAGCTGAACCTTTCTTTTTCTTGTTATAGTTCAGTGATGGCAGGATTTGTTCTCTAGTCAATCTTTGCATTCTCTCTCTAGAAATATTCCATAATCTCTTGTGCCATAACTTGGATGAGGTGTCATTTGTCAATGTTCGTTTGTGCCCCATTGTGTTAACCACACTCATTGGTATATTGCAGTTAAGCTTGAACATATCACCACTTAACACTCCACCAATTAGCTTAGAACTTCAAAATATTGAAAAACCAATCTCATTAATATCAAACTTAAACTTTGATTTAACAAGCCTACTAACTGAAACTAAATTTCTTCTCATGGAAGATATATAAGCAACATCAACCAAATCTAGCAAAAAAAAACAGAAAATAATTCAAGCCTAACTACTCCAATGTACTCCACTGCAACTCTAGGGAGTATTGTCTTTCTCGTTGGGAGCATTTTCATGGTTAACATTCTGCACTGCATTGACTTGTTTCTTCCCCTTATCTTGTCGAATATTTTGCTCTTCATGCAAAAAGATGGCAATCAGCTCGTTCAAGTCCCATTTTTCTTTTTTAACTCTCATAGGGTAAGGAATTTAGGGCGAGATGAACTAGAAAAGGATCATCTATCTTAATGTTAAGTGCATTAAGTTTTGCAGCTGCATCAACCATTGAAAGAATGTGCTCTCTCACATCACCACCAAGGTACTTAGTGGTTATAAGGGTGTTCATAAGTGTTCCAGTTTCAGCCTTCTCAGATTCCTTGAACTTGGCTTCTATGGAGTCAAGATATGTCTTAGCATTATCTAACTCAATGATTGTCCCTCAAACTAGATCAGACATTAACCTTTTGATTACCATTAGCGCTATTCTGTTAGCCTTAACCCACTTTTCATATTCATTCTTCTTTTCTGTAGTTGCATCATCAGTAGGCTTGGTTGGTTCATTCTCTCTTAGACCTAAATCGAAATCTATGAGCCCGAGAGTTATTTCAATATCTTGCCTCCACTTCTTATAGTTGGTTCCATTAAGTGTTTGAATTAAATTCAGGGAGCTAATTATTGAAAGATTTTCAAATGAAATTAAGCATTCAAGACTCTATATTCTATATAACTGAGACAACTCAACCTTTGTTTGGTTTTTCAAGTTGAATCAGTATCAGTGCAAAATATATAAGTTGCATAAGTAATGGTACAATGTGAAAGCCATCCACATTTGTTTGGCAATTAACTTTCAATGTTTACGCATCTTATATGTTTTCACTGAGCTATCAGTAACCAAACCAACATCTATTAGTCACACCTTTATTTGGGGATATAACCTCATTGTTATGGCTACTGATACAAGCTGATCAATTAAACCTTGAATTTTTAGCAGTTCTTGAATGATTGAAATGAATTTGTTGTGTTTCATTCATCCAATTACATCTCAAAAAACATTGATCATGTTATAACTTTCAGCGTGCTATGAACCTTAAAACTTTCAATCATTAGACATGCTTAACAATCAAGATTTATGAAGCAAACAATTTCTAAGTTTTAATAGGCCAAAAATAAGTTCTTACGCCAGTTATGCATGGTAGATAGTTTTAGGGTTCTGTGAATACAAGCATAATACAAGAAGCAATCATGGCACTTATTTGCAGTCTTATATGTATATTACTTAGTTCTATACTCAAACGAGCTAACCCAACAAAAGGAAATTACATAAGGTCTGGAAAGGGGCGAGAATCTTATAAATATGCAGGGATACATCTCTCAAACTTTGTACATATACGTATGCATGCAAGCATTAAAAATAGCAGCAGAAAAGAAACCAAGATTGAAACTTGAAGAAACATCAGTTTATTCATATTGCATGCATGATTTCCTGTATGTTAGTTCTCTTATGGATTTTAACTACATAAACGTTGGCTCTAATACCAACTGTTAAACTTAAAACGTTCATGCAAGATTAAAATACCATTGTACTAACCTTGTGAAGACATATTTCCAAGCACAACAAGCACTGAAGCTGCAACAAGCACTCTCGAACACTTTGAACTGGAAGGAATGACTTCTACACACTCACCACCACTGTATTACTTGAACCTATGGGGAGTTCTATAAGTATATGATTCGGTGGTGTATGCAGGGACCTTCCCATGGTATTTATACTACTACAACCCTAGTGCACATTCTCATAATCATGCACTAGAATTCCTTATTGTACAAGGATACAATCTACCAAATCTCAGTCCAAATAAGATAGTATCAAGAGCCCTTATTCTCCAATTATAACTAGATTATATACTTTACTTGGAGTCCAAGTTATAACTTATAACTAAACCCTAATTGCACTTACATTCCACATCAATCCTTATTAACTATATTGACCTATTAGTCATTGGATTAGAGTTTAACATCCAACATGCTCTCCTTTAACCTGCAGCAGTCGTTGGTTCTTGAGCGTGAAACTTATTTTTTAACTTGATGAGTTTTGATTTTGTTTAGGTGTAAAGGGATTATATAGACTCATTAGTTCTTGTACCATTAGATTAATCTTATGGCTCTAATAAAAGAGGTCCTCACAGGTCCTTAAAAAAAGGACCTTAGGAGAGCATTCCTGTACGTAGGAGAGCGAGTTTAGAACAGTTGGGCTCGGTTGGTTCTGGCTCCATGGTTAGTTGTGATGACTCTCTCTCAAGTCCAACAATCTATGCTTGATATTCAAACACTTGAAAAAATGAATGCAACCGTTGGTTGCAACGACAGCTCTTTTATTGTTAGATATTTGACCGATGTTCATTAAAACCACAACGTAGTTGTCACTTAGTATTACAGTCTAGTGATATTTCTCTTCACTTGTAAGTGAGAGGTCTTAGTTCGATTCTCCCCAAAAGCGTATTTAAACCACATTATTTCTAGTCATTGTAAGGTTTAGCCCACTCTCTCATCCTTTTAATGTAGATAATATTGGTTGTTCAAAAAAACCACAACATAGTTTAATAGTCACACTGAAAAAAAATTCTCATATCACAGATGAAGTAGCAGTGCCCTATATTTGTCTCTCTAGTTTGGGCTTAAATGTGATTTCGCACCCTCTTGTTTAATTTTATCTGATGGACCGCTATTTGGCTTAACCTACTCTCACATTCCCTTAGTATAGAAATAGCAGTTCCCTATATTTGTCTGTCTAGTTTGGGCTTAAAGGTGATACGGCACCCCTTGGTTGGGCTGGGTGTCATCATAGGTTCAGCCCATTTTATTCATAACCAGCCCAAATTATTTAACTCGACCAGTCCAATAACGGCCTATCAGATAAAACTAAACCAATTTTAATATAAAAAAGGATTTTTTCGAATATTTATTTATAAAAGAGAGCAGAGCTGTCTTGCCAGAAAAGAAAAGCTGAGAGCTCCCCAAACCAAACACAGTGAAAGCCAAGAGAATGTCAGGCATGGAGAGGCTTCAGAGGATGTTCGCCGGCGCCGGAGGAGCTTTGGGCCACCCGCCTCCTGATTCCCCCACCTTGGATTCCTCCGAGCAGGTCTACATCTCCTCCCTCGCCCTCCTCAAGATGCTTAAGCACGGTAAAGCTCTTTCCTTCCTCTTTCCATTTTCCAGTACTTTCCGTCTTCTCGAATCAGCTTGAATTTCGATCTCGAAATTGGGGTTTAGGGTTTTGATGTTTTCTGAACGTTGGATTTGATTTTTGGATTTCGAAACCCTAAATAGGCTATTATGTTAGTAAATCATGTCTAGCTTATTCATTCGGGATCGTAATTAGGGTTTCTGGAGTTCTTGTTTGTAGTTAACTTTTTTTTCTTACTCGTGCTTTGGGATTTGATAATTAATAGGAAGGGCGGGAGTTCCGATGGAAGTGATGGGCTTGATGCTTGGTGAGTTTGTGGATGAGTACACTGTTCGAGTTGTTGATGTCTTTGCGATGCCCCAGAGTGGTACCGGTGTTAGTGTCGAAGCTGTTGACCATGTTTTCCAGACTAACATGCTTGATATGCTGAAGCAGACTGGAAGGTATCTACTCTTCCACTTTGATTAATGAAATTTAGGGTATTTGATGCAAGTGATTTATATGGGTTGCGTTTTCCGAGTTTTAGGTGATAAACATGTCATTGCTTCTTCTGTCTTGTGCATAGATTACATTCAATTGATTGTTTTCCGAAAATCATTAAATTTATAAGAACAGTATGATTCAGTTGGAGACTTTTATTGTATAAGGAGCTCGTGCATGGATTTCTGATGTGGCTCTAGTTTTTAAATTTTTCGTTTCCCTTTTGTGAGAATCTTGATCAGCGTGGATTTTCATGAGTATGAGTGGAAAGTGAAGCTTGATAAGTTATAATAGCTTATAAACACCTGCATTGTTAAATTGTATAATATTTACACAATTGTGGCATGGGTTACTCTCTGTGTTCTGCACTTTTGTTGTTATGAGCAACTGTCTAGTTTACGCTGATTCCCTATTGTAATTTGTGTTCTACTGACTGGCAATGCAGACCAGAGATGGTGGTAGGGTGGTACCACTCGCATCCTGGATTTGGCTGTTGGCTATCTGGTGTGGACATTAATACACAGCAGGTTGGTTTTATTCACACTTTATAATTCACTGAGCTCAAGTTCATTTTCTTGTTGATATACCACAAACTTCTAACCATGCATAGTGCTTTTGTCAATTATTAGTTTTGCATAGTGTAAAATGTCATGTTTATTTGTGGACATCAGTGCATGTTGATGTCTTCAGGTCTCTTTTTCCTTGTGGCGTCGTTTCTGTAATGTCTGCTTATTTTGTTGTTAGTCTTCCTCTTTTGCTCCCAAATATTAAGATTACTTCTAATCATGCATAGTACTCTTGTCAATTATTAGTTTTGTGTAGTGTAAAATGTCGTATTTATTTGTGGACATCAGTGCATGTTGATGTCTTCAGGTCTCTTTTCCCTTGTAGCATCGTTTCTGTAATGTCTGCTTATTTTGTTTTTAGTATCCTCCTTGGCCCCCAATTCTGAATCTTTACGTTTGAAGGGAGGAGAGTTGCCACTGACTATTCCTAATAGTTGATCAAGATCATATGTGTTTGTGTACAACATTCTTTGATCCTTTTTTCATCAACAAGATTGAGTAATGTTATGCCTTTACTGGCAATGCCCTTGATTAGAATTTGATTGTTGGTTGGGCGGAAAGAGGGGCCTAGGGCTGTGGCAAGTAATTGTCATGCTGCTACTTACCAAAATGCATTGTTTTCTTGTGCTTTTATTTGTGCAGAGCTTTGAAGCTTTGAATCAACGTGCTGTGGCTGTGGTGGTTGATCCCATCCAGAGCGTGAAAGGAAAGGTTGTCATCGATGCCTTCCGCCTTATTAACCCGCAAACAATGATGCTTGGCCAGGAACCACGGCAGACAACATCTAATCTTGGACATCTTAATAAACCCTCCATTCAAGTAAGTCCTGAACAAGTAATTTTAAACTCCATTCTTTGTGACCACCACTTTTTGAATTCTGATGCAATTTCCTCTTCAGGCATTGATCCACGGGTTGAACCGCCATTATTACTCTATAGCTATTAATTACAGGAAGAATGAGCTTGAGGAGAAAATGCTGCTTAACCTCCACAAGAAGAAATGGACAGATGGGCTGACACTTAGACGTTTTGATAATCATTCGAAGACAAATGAGCAAACTGTTGAGGTAAGAATGGATTTTGTGAATGCTAAGTGTGGTGGTTTGGGAACTTGAATTTTTTATGTTGATTTTGTGAATGATAGTGATATTTAGTACTTACCCATATGGAACCAAGTTAGTATGTTAGTGCACTTGGCTTTCTTGATCACTATGAGGTTATCCGTTGATAATGGTTTCCACTGAAGGTGAGTAGTAGGCAGTGGATGATAAGGAAAGCAATTTAGGGCCACCATATTTTGTCTGCTGGGCAGACCAAGATACTTCTTTAACTGTCAAAAAATCAATGATTGTAGTTTAAGAAAAAACCAATAAAGGTCGGTCTCGGTGTTGTGTGCCTGGCTAGAGGTCCATATCCTCACAAAAAATAAAAAACTATAAGAATCTGTATTTTCGAAAAGGTTCAAGGTTATACCCCTTTGGACTATAGGTTCTATCCTCTCTTGCTAGAGGGACTGTTGGAATGTTTTGTTCAGGAAGTTCAAAGTGTGAGCTGCTTTGGATTGATTAGAGGTCGGCTAAAATTTTATTGACCGAAGTCATGGTTGTCTTTTTTATTTGGCTTTTACAGGAGATGAAGAACTTGGCTGTCAAATACAACAAAGCAGTGCAAGAGGAGGATGAATTACCACCCGAGAAGCTTGCAATTGCCAACGTAGGAAGGCAGGATGCCAAGAAGCACCTCGAAGAACACGTCTCCAACCTTATGTCCTCCAACATTGTTCAGACCCTGGGAACAATGCTCGACACTGTCGTGTTCTAGGGAGTTGCGAGTGCAAAACCTTCGTCACTGTCAGAAGAGCATTTAGTAGTTTTCATTGCTTTGAACAATGGGCGTATGTAAGACTAGTTTCATGAAACTTGCTGCATCCAGATGTGGTCTGTTCTACTTGGAGAATTTTCTACTTTCAGTTAAAACCGTTTACCATGTTTGTGAAATACATCACCTCTTACTACATCAAACAGCTTCACTGTCATAGTGGCGTCCCGTTTCAATGAAACAGTAGCACGGGTCAATTTCAAACTCATGGTATTATGTTTTTTACGAATAGGTTTCGGCATCTGTTCAATCAATTCAGTTTTCCTTTCTTGACTCAAATCGATTCAACCTTTACCTACTCCGTCGGAGAGCTTCCTTGAGTCTATCAGCAAGGACCAGATGGAGACGGTACTGGGTCGAATATAGTGGTCTCGAGTTCGATAGGATCGTACAAAGACGAGTCACTCATGGCACTGGGTCGAAATAGTTGCATATATCAGTTAAGGACCATGCCTTTGCAAGGTCAGAGACAAGAAATTTACTTAAAACTAACAAACCCAGCACGCCAATACGCACAATTCAAACCAAACCTGTAAGAAAATAAAGAAAGCAAACAAGAAACTCAAATGTTAATACATAAAATTAAGCGCACATATCAAACTTTCAAAGAAAAATAAGTTGTGGGTATTGATTATTACTGCAGATTATCCATTTGGTGGCCGTTTCGATATCGAAATTAAATCACTAGCAATTCATTTCAAACCCAAAAGAGTAGAAGATCACAAATTCTCAGTGAAACAAACATGGGGTTTATCAAAAGTAAGTCAACTGATTAGCTACTGAAACTAAAGCTTCGATTTTATGTACTGGTCCAGCCGGTGCAGCAAGAGAAGCTTCTCAGTGATGCCGGATTTGAAAAGCCATCGTGTTGGTCCTGTGCTTGGTACGGACTGGTCAAGCCATCTGGGTCACCTTACCTTGCTCCGGCAGAAGTGCGTCTCGGAGGAAATCCAGAACAACATCGTCGTTTTGGCCGATTACGTCGTCATCCCCGACGATCACTCCCACTCCCCCACCATCTCCGCCAAGGTCTGCTCCAATTCCCCTCTTTCCTTTAATTCGTAATCGACGTCATCGTTTTGTCGTTTTGGATTCCCCATTTTGTTGCAATAGGCAGATACATAGATTAGCAGACAAACCCAGTATTTAGTTTATCGGATTTTCTGCCCTTTGGGTAAAATTTAAGAAGAAAAGAGGATCGAAAACGTAAAGTTTGGATCTTTGTATCCTGCTAGGATGTTTTTCTTGCTAAAATTAGTCGGTTTGTAGATTTCACGTATGCCCTCCTATTAATTAAGAGCACAATAAATGAAACTCCTGCTGTAGATTGCGAACGGTAAACAGTATCTGGTATCCCGAAATCCCGAAATAGTTTCGGGTATCCTAAATTCCAGGAATTGCATATTTTCGATTTGGTTTTGGGATATAAAATTTTGTCCCAAAATGTTTTGGTTTAAGATTTGAATTGAGGGTTTCGGTTCGAAATCTCGACCCGAACCAGCCCTAAGTTATTTTTCCAAACTTTCTAACTTATTTTATATAAGCCGCTCCCCTTGCACACAGCCATCCCAAATAAACGTATTTTAAACTCTCCGCATTCCACACCGCATCTTTTGTTTACATCGATAAGCCAAATAGTCAAAACTATGCTATGCTCCAATGGTATAGTTAATTGGGTAGGCAAATTTGGCCTACTCCCCCAAAATAGATAACATTGCCTTCTTTCACATGTGTAGGCAAATTGGACTCTATATATCCTTCTATGCTAATCATTTTATGTGGAGGAGGAAGATAAAAATAAAAGATAAAAGTAAAGGTTAAATATGAAAGAAAATGGATAATACTTGCATCCCTCCATGTGGGGATGCACATATCTCTTCATTTGCGAATAACTTATCTTAATTGAATAAGATCAGCAAATGAAACCGTTCAATTTCTTAATCTTCATTTGAGATCATTCTTACAAATAATAATTTCAATCGGAGATTATTTTGTCGTTCAAATATATAGCACAAATCAATGGTATAAGCACCAAGTAACATATTCATAGTAAACCGTCTATTTATTTAATACATTTGGATGATAATAATCTTTGATACAAATGATTTTTTGTATGAGTGATCTTCATATCAACAAATTGAACAGTTTTGATCGTTGATTTATTTAGTCAAGATACGTTATTCACAAATTGGTATATGTGCATCCCCCAAGTATTATCCAAAGCAAATATTAAAGTATCATTTTGCCTACTTGGTTTGCCTAATTTATTGGAGCGACAAACTTGTTCATGAGGCAATTGTGTATGCGACATGCCACAGCCTTTATAGTACAATTTTACCCATTTTGTTTGCCTACACCATTGGAGATGCTTATAGCTGAAGTTTGATTTGGACTTCATTCATGGATTGTTCTGTAATGCAAAAAAGTTTGTATTTCAAGAATATTACGAGCATTCACCTCTATACTTGAGATTTTTTGTTCGATCTCCCCTTCTGATGAGATCCCGTGTTCGTTTCTCCCCTTCCAATTATGATGTTTAAACCACACCCCATTCATAGATCAAACTAGTATAATCCTATTGAAAATAGCTTTTCTTTATTTCATATCATATATCAACAAGGGCAATCACGTTACAAATAAAATAAAAACAACAAGAAGTTTCAAACATTGACAAAGGAATCCCACCATTGAAAATGGCCCCCCACTTTGTCATTTTCCCACATAACAACATTTTCCACAAACTAAAACAAATGCTTCCAATCCATTCAACCTCCATTAATCTTGATTAATGAACTTACCCAAATTCCTAATCAAGATCTTAGCCTTGTCACAATTGGGATTAAAGATATGAAAAACATGATCCTCCCCTTGTGTTTCAATCAACTCCTTCCTCCCTCCCCATTTGCTCTTCACCAACTCATAATAGTAAAGCATCCCTCTATCCCTCAATATATCTTTTCCTGCCACCAAAACAAGTATTTTGTCACAAGCCAACCCCTCCAACCCCGGCGATCCGCCCACAAACGGGTTGATAAGCGGGTCGTCGCAGCCTTTCTCCGACGGGCAAACGAAATTCCACCACGTGTCCACCATGGACTTCCTCACCAAATCCCCCACCTCCCCACCAATTGGCTCCTTCCCCCAAAAGTATGGATTGATCATACCAATCCCGGCTATCTTCAATTTCGGATCCGGATCGGAGGGCTTGATCCGTAAGGCCAAGTGGTGTGCAATGTTGGCCCCTGCGCTGTCTCCGACCAAAAACACGCGCTCGAAATCGACGTGGTCCTTGACCCATGAATCACGACCTTTGCCGCCGTTGAAAACCCAGTTGAGGACGGCCCAGCAGTCTTCGTAAGCGGTGGGGAGCGGGTGCTCAGGTGCTAATCTGTAGTTTACTGAAACCCCTATGGCGTTGGCTTCCGCAACAAGGTTGTTGAGGCTGGTGTGGTAAAGCGGCTCGCCAGCGGAAGCTATGCAGAAGGCTCCACCGTGGAAGTATATGATGAGCGGAAGTTTATGGGGGGGTTTGGCCGTGTTGGGTCGGTAAAGTCGGGCAGACACGCCGGTCTTGGGGAAGATGACGATGTCTTTGGATAAAACTCCGGTTTTGGGGTCGAGGCCGGGAGGAGCGACTTCGGTTCCGGCGAGTCTGTCGATTGTGCCATCTTTGAGGACTCGGAGGTATGGAAGGACATCAAGTAACGCTTCCGGTGAGGTAGTTGCAGCCATTTGTATGGAAGAGAAACAAGGAGGAGAGGGGGAGAGAGAGAGAGAGAGAGAGAGAGAGAGAGAGAGAGAGAGAAAGAGAGATGGAGGCTTTGGACGTTGGAGAATGACTTGAGTTGACATGCATTTTATGGAGGGGGATGAGAAGAGTGTGAGGGAATGGAATTGTATATGGTTGTACCATACACATGCGGCATGTGACATGCCTACACAACTAGAGTATTTTAAAGGTAGAAGAATTTTTGCGCCCTAACAGAAAAATAAGGAAGAATAATTTGGCTAGTTGGTTACGGCAATATCATATTATGTGTGTATTCTAATTGGATAGTTTAGTGATTTTGGATAAACAATTTTTTTTGGTCATATAAACAATTTTGGAGATTATTTCATAAAACACTTGTTATGTGCTTATTTATAAAGCACTTCAACGTGTTTTTAGAAAGCAAGCACTTCAAATTTTAAATAGAAATGTAAGCTTGTTTCAAATTAAAGCACTTCTAGCTAACAACTTTAAGTGTTTATAAGTGATTTTTAGAGAAGCAACTCTTATTAAAAAATATAAAACATTGATGTATAACCAATTTATTGAACTTCTTTTTATTAAAAAAATTAATAGGGGACTTGACACCTTTAAGCCATACGAGGTACTAATTAACTATAATTAAGTCACACGATGTTCTACTCTAATGACTCGTTTACTAATTCATAATCAGAATGAGGACAATTGTATTTATGAGAAATTGAATTGAGGAAGAATTGGACTGTGGAGTAATCAGAATTAGATTTATGTTAAAGTTATTTACTAAATTATTTGAAATCGGAGTAGAGATAATGTTAAGGGTGGAAGGATTGAGTTAAGTCATACAATATGATAAGTATAATTAAGTCACACCCTTAACCCTCATTTAAGCAAAGACTTTATATTAAAAATGTTGTCTCTACTCACAAAACAAACGTCTATAATGTATGTAGACGTTCTTGTGGTTACTAACTTACCAGCAACTTGTAATAACCAGACAAAAAACTTTTGTTTATTGCAAAAGAATTATAACTTAAAAACAACGCATCTTCTTGCTCACATCCCTCTCCGGTATGACTCTTCGTCTCACGGCGGTTCTCAATCTCACGACGCTCAGCTACCGTAACTTGACACTCGCAGCCGCTTTTTGGATCCGACCACGGTAGCGCGATTTGGTACAAATCTGTTTGTGGGAATTGAAGCCCTACCTTAATTGCCTTTAAGAATTCATATTGCTTCGTGAGGAATTCATTGATTCGTGAGGAGAAGGTGGAATTAACGAGGAAGAGGAGGGAGAAGAAGTCGGAGGAGGGAGAAGAAGTCGTGTTGAAGAAGGGTGGTAGTGTAAACACGGATTGCACTACTACATAACTACCTATTAGTGGCGTTCTTAAAAACGACAAGAAAAACAAATACTTGTCAGATATTAAGTAAAATTCGACAGGAAATGGTAGTAATGTCAGATAAGATAAGCGACATGAATGCTAGCGTTATGAAAGGACTTTTTCTATCGGATAGCACCTAAGTTAAAAAATTAATCAAATTCCAAATCCACTATTACAGTAATTTTTTTTTTTTCTTTATCCATGGGTAATGAGTTTCAAATGTATTGGGAGCCCTAAACAAGTCCCCAACATGGCTTAGTTGATCCATGATTTATGTTTCATCTTTCGTTTGTTTCAAGAAATATATCGATCAATTCTTATTCTTTCTTTTTTATTGATTCTGTTCTAATCCAGATGTATGGATCCATGAGTATATCTGTCTATATAGATCATGTTCATGGATTAATGAAAAAAATCGCAAAATTAACAAAACGGGTGACCAACAAACATAATTTTTTTTTTTTGAAGGAAAAAACAAATTGAATGAAAAAAAAAAAAAAAAAAAAAAAAAGGAGGATACTCTGAGGGAGAATAGGAAGAGGAGTTAGAGAAAGAGCAGTTTGTTGGAACAGTAAAAACCAAAGCTTTGCAGTTTGGACAAGTTCTAGATTCTTAGATCATCTTCAAATGAGATGTTGAATCTTAAGGGGCACACAATCATATTTGCAATTAAATTTGAAGGTAGGAAGAAAGAGCAAATTACATTGTCACATTAGCCGTCAAATTATATTTGACATTTATTTTTTAACATCTCCATTGGACGTCCTTATGTCATTTTACAAATATATAGGCACACGTACCTTATTCTGCAAGCAAAGTAATTACAAAGGATTAGGAAACTAAATCCTAAAAATTACATATCCTAATCCTACCTAAAATAAGACAACAATAACATTTACAATTAAGACTCAAATCAACACTCCCCCTCAAGTTGGTGCATAGATATCGTACATGCCAAACTTGATAATTGAGTCTTGGAAAACCTTATTAGATACTGCATAAGTAAGAACATCAGCTAATTTGCTCTCCTGAACTCACAAACGATATAGACACAATCTTCCTTTCAAGATTTTCCTTGATAAAGTGTCGATCAACCTCCACATGTTTTGTTCGATCATGTTGTACCGGATTATCAACTATTCCCCTTGTAGATTTATTGTTACAATACAACTCCATAGCCTCCTTTGGTTCAAAACCAAGACATCTCAAAAGTTTACATAACTAAAGAAGTTCACATATTCCATGGGCCATCCCTCTATACTCAGTTTCTGCAGACGACCTTGACACCACTTTCTGCTTCTTACTATGCCATGTAACCAAATTACCTCCAACAAATGTAAAATACCCAGATGTAGATCGCCTATCAGTAACATTGCTAGCCCAATCTGCATCTGTAAACCCCTCAACCTTTAGATGTCCACGTTTTCCATAAAGTATTCATTTACCATGTGCATACTTCATATATGCCAAAATTCACATTATTGCAGCCATATGATCTTCACTGGGTGAGTGCATAAACTGACTTACAACACTCACAGCATATGCAATATCAGGACGAGTGTGAGATAAATAAATTAACCTCTGTACAAGTCTTTGATATCTACCCCTATCAACAGGAACTTGATCTGAGTAAATACCCAAGTGATGTTTCTCTACCATAGGAGTATCCATAGGTTTACACCCTAACATACCAGTCACTTTCAACAAATCTAACACCTATTTTCGCTGTGATAAGAAAATTCCTTTAGGTCAACGAGCGACGTCAACTCCAAGGAAGTACTTCAATTCTCCCAAATCTTTCATCTCAAATTCAGATGCAAGATTTACTTGTAACTTCTGAATTTCTTCAGAATCATCCCCTGTAATAATCATATCATCCACATAAATGATTAAAGTAGTCAATTTGCTAAGCTTACGCTTCAGAAACAGAGTGTGATTTAAATGACTCTGGCGATATCCATAGTTCTTCATTACTTGAGTAAACCTATCAAACCAAGCGCGGGGCGACGGCTTGAGCCCATAAAGAGATTTACGCAATCTACACACTCATGTACTACCATTCACACTATATCCTGGTGGAAAGACCATATACATTTTCTCTTCTAAGTTCCCATGAAGGAACATATTCTTCACATCAAATTGTTTAAGAAGCCAATCCATATTTGCAGCTAAGGAAATCAAAACATGCACCGTATTCATCTTCGCTACCGGAGAAAAGGTTTATTGGTAATCAACACCATACGTTTGAGTATACTCTTTAGCCACTAACCTTGCTTTGTACCTATCCACTGATCCATCAACCTTGTACTTGATCATAAACACCCAGTGACAGTCAATAGGTTTTTTCCCTTTTGGTAATTGCACTATCTCCTAGGTTTTATTCTTCTACAATGCTGACATTTCTTCATCCATCGCTTGTGTCCACTTAAGGTCTCAGAGGGCTTCTTTTACCTGAGTTGGAATTTTGATTGATTCCATATGATTTACCAACGCCCTACGTTCTGGTGAACAACACTCACATAATACATAATTAGCAATCAAATACTTGACCTTCCCTTCTGGAAAGAACCTGTCAGGTGGCACATCACAATTTTATCTTACTGGCAATTTATAAGTACTTACACCAATATCAAAATTAGTTGTACTATCATTTAAAATAATTACCTCTTGGATATTTAGAGGAGATGGAACAGGCACTGTAGGATCAGATAGAGAAGGGTAATACGTACATACTGGGCATTTCAACAGACTTTTGTCGAACTGGGGTGTACTATTCGATGTGAGCCTGCTGAATTGGACTATTTTCTTTAATTGCAGTCTACCGAACTAGGTTACTGGGTTCAGAAAACTCTTGCAGAATAACTGGGCTACTAGGTTCGAAAAACTCCTACATAACAACTGGGCAAATCTCCAGAACTTCTCTTTCTCCCCTTGAAGTATATTCCAACCAACTTAGATCACCAATATCACTAATCTCCCCTTGGTAATTTGAATTGGATACAGATGAAATATAAAAATATTCAAACTCTGAGAAAGTCACATCCATGGTTACAAACGTATGTTGACTAGCAGGATGATAACACTTGAATCCCTTCTGATGCAGAGAAAATCCAAGAAAGACACAACGGTATGCACATGGATCAAGCTTACTGTGATGAACTTTCTAAATGTGAACATAAACCACAACTGTCTCCATGATATGACGATTTTTCCTTTCCACCACCCCATTGTGTTGTGGGGTATTCAGACAGGTAGTTTCGTGAACAATTCCACGATCTTGTAGAAGTTGGGATAACTCAGAATTTATGTACTCTCCACCATTGTCAGAACGTAAAACTTTAATATCAAAGGAATATGGAGTTTTAACCATATGAAGAAACAAATGAAACACATTGCATACCTCACTTTTATTTTTTAGCACATACAACCACGTCATACGGGTGTAGTCATCCACGAAAGTAACAAACCACTTAATTCCCGAAGTAGTACTAACAGGGGAAGGCCCCTACACATCAGAGTGTACTAGCGCAAACGGAGAAGACCTTCTATTCATACTTGAAGGGAATGAAACACGATGACTTTTGGCTAAAATACATACTTTACACTTCAATTCTGAGTCTTCGATACCACTTAACAAATCAAGTAACATATGCTTCAAATAACCAAATGATGCATGCCCCAAACGATGATGCAACAACAATACATTCTGTTGATTACTATTACGCGATGCACGAACCAAATTAGCTCTTCCAGGAACCACGTGTTATAACAATGACGAGTACAGGTTGAATTTTGGATTCAGGTGCATCGAATCATATGACATATGATAAGACTTTGTTTCAATCTATGACCCATCCTCATAGAAAGTGTGTGGCAACCTCAATACACTGCACAATTGCAAAAAACACAGCAATTGTACACAATTTATGGTTTAGTTTTCGGACCGAAACCAAGCTCTTGATGCCAAGAAGAAATACACTAATACTTCACTATTTCATTTATCATCTAGGGTTTACAAATATATAGGCACACATACCTTATTTTACAAAAAAAGTAATTACAAGGGATTAGGAAACTAAATCCTAAATATTACATATCCTAATCCTACTTAAAATAAGGCTCCAATAACATTTACAATTAAGACTCAAATCAACACATATCAGTACTTAAAACAAAATATTAAGAAATTAGACTTACTAACAAAGTTCCAGCCAATGCCATTAACTACAAAATCACCAAAAAATAATACTAAATAAATAAAATCCCCAAGCCCGTGCCAGAAAAAAATAAAAATAAATAAAAGAAGTTGGAGTTTTTCTTAGCATCTTATGAACAATTATACTATGAGAAGCAGCCAGGTCAACCAAAAATAGAAGAAGCAACCTACACCACCAGGGCACTTACATTCTTGATTGGATATCAATTAATTTTCTATAAGTGGTCAAATTTCGAAATTAAAATAAACAAAAGAAAAAAAAATTAAAATAAAAAACGTCATCAAAATGTGACAAAGCAAGGTCCAATAATTTAATTTGATTTGCAAGATGAAGAAAAAATTGGCTTGAAGAATGTGTATTTGAATTGCGATATAAAAATGTCCAACAATTTTGACTTTTAACACTCTGAAATTTCAAGATCGTTCCAATCACATTACTTTTTTTTTTTTTATTCAACTAGTATATGCCTACACACAAAGTTGTGCTGAAATTTTTTACTTTTGTTTTTTAAATTGAAGGAGATGAGAAGAAAGTGAGAGAGAACGTGAGAGTGGAGAGGGAGGGAGATAAGTTTTTTTTTTCTTTTTTTTTTAAATTAGAGATGATAAAATCACTTGTAGGTGAGGCTTAAACAAAAAACAGCAAAATTTTGTTGGGGTTTTTAGATCCAAGTCCAAAATCATAGATGATTTTTAGGAGTGAGTCCAATTACCTAATTATATGTATTTATTTTTTTAATGCTCATTTTATATTTTCTAAAAATATTAAAAATCAATTAAAATCTTCTAATATTATGCATTTTCAACCCCAAAAAATATAATTAATATCATATAACAAAAAAAAAATAATAGATTGTCATAAATATATCTGTAAATCATTCTCCCTAACTCAAGTAACAAAAATATGAATGTATATCATACCTATAAGTAAGATATGAAACCTAACTAAAAGGTAGAAAAAAACATGATATATCTACAAGCAAGACACATGAATCTTACTTGATTATAAAAAAGAATCTGTCATATAGATAGATAAATATAATTAACTTGTGATATAGTTGATTATAAAAATAAAAAATAAAATCTATAAATGGGGTTTAAAACAAGATAAAGAACAAGAAAGAACAAAAAAATAATAATAATCAAAGAGATAATTAGGAAGAAATTTGATTTTTATAATAAATCTTATCATTGAAGAGATAATTATTGATAATAAAATAATAAGATTTAAGGAATTGGACTTATTTTAATAAATTGGACTATTCCTACTATTGGCTCAAAAAATTGGACCTATATCAAGTTTCCCGAATTTTGTTATGTGAAATTACGTTGTTATCCATTTTTTTTTTTTAGTGATAAAAAATAAAAATGTCTTTTCACCCTTTTTTGGTTAACAAAAAGGGTTTCATTAATATGTAATTTAGATTATTTTAAAGTACTAATGCAAATAATATGAACACCATTTGATTTTATTCTTTTATCGGTATTTTTTCCAGCTTACAGTTTGTTTGGAAATGATTATGGAACAAATAAAACATTTAATAACAAATCAATAACGTTAAAAATGTTTATTGGTTGACAACACATTATCCATTATACATAGTAGTTTATTTTGTGTTTCTTATGTTGGATTTTTACATGCTTCGACAAACTCAACTCGGAGACCGACCAAAAAGAATTGTCTAGATGAGTTGAACCAGAAAGGAGCCATCAAGCAAACTAAATATTGATGGACTAAAGAAGTCTTGCTCGACCCACTGGCCACCCCAAATTCGTAAATATTTTTTCTCTCCACACTTAATTCGCAATGAGCATCATCACATCATCAATTTATTTTCTCATGAATTTAAATTTCGCTAGCAACCACAAGCAAAATATGCACTCTCCCAAATTCAGATGTCCAAAGCCCAATACTATAAGGCCCGGCCCAAAGAAAATGCTCAAAGGTGGATTCCACGTGGGACGCTAACTGTTGTTGTCGAGTGTATCACCTTTTCGTTCCAGTCTTCCTTCCCCATTGGTTTTCTGGTAAAGCTCCGTAACAATGGAGAAGATGATCGCTCTGAGATCGCTCTACCGCTCACTGTCCTGCAGATCTTATCGACTAGCCGCTGCCAACCAGAAGCTTCTGTGCAACTCCCAACCCATCCACTCTTCCGCCGCTGCTGCTCGAGCCCTCTTCAATTCCTTATCCCCAATCGCCAAGGACCTCTCTTCCGGTAACTCCTTCCTTCTCCGTTCGACTTCAATCTGGTTTCAATGAAATTTTTTATAGATATGATGCAAATTTGAAATGGGTTATTGTTGCAATTTGATTTTCTGTATTAAAAACTGCATGTTTGAGCTTCTTGTGATGTAAAATGATTTGGGTTTTGTTTTTCTTTTATTTTCTGCTGAAATTCCATGTGGGTATGTTGCGAATCCGCAGATGATTGCAAGTTCCCGTTTTCAAGGGGGTTGGGAAGTAGGAAATTTTATAGTGATGATGTGAGTCATTTGCCTGCCATTAAAGACCCTGCGCTGCTCAATGTTTTCAAGGATTTGCTGGCTGCAAGTTGGGATCACTTGCCCGAGATCGTCATCCATGATGCGAAGGCGGCATTGTCTGAGAATACTGATGACCTGACTGGCAAAGAGGTTGTCACTAATGTTTTCCGGGCAGCGGAGGCTGTTGAGGAGTTCGGCGGGATGATTACTAATTTAAAGATGGAACTTGATGACAGCATTGGTGCGAGCGGAGAGGTACTATAATCATTAGGGACTTAGGGCACGTTTGTTTGGCTTCACTAACCTGGACTGGACTGGATTGGACTAATTTTTAGTGTAATCCTCTGTTTGTTGGCTACCAGGACTAAGTTTAATGGTATTAAGTGGGACTCGCTTTCACTAACTCCTTCGTTAGGTGGTCCTAGCGAGACCCCCCAAATACGAGCGGACTAGCTAAAACCGTCGTCATCCTCCTGCTCGCTCGCCTCTTCGTGTTCGTCTTTTTCATCATGCTCGCCCTACTTGTCATGCTCGTCTTGATCGTCCTGATCGATGGACTAACTACATCGGCCACACTCGCTCGCTCGAGCAGGCCAAGAAATCGTCAGTCTTTCTCTCACTGATCATTTACAGATTCCATTTGTTGTTTTGATTATGTGAAATCTAGATTGCTTTGATTCTGTGAAATCTGGGTTGGTCTTATGCTGCGAAATTGCTTGTTCTTCAATGATTTCTGCTTCTGGGTATTTTATGATGTAGTTGTATGAATTTGATTTTTTGCTTCTATGAAATTGCAAATTCCATTTGCTGCCATTGTAAATTAATTCATCTGTCTCTCTTGATACAGTCTTTGACTCCTTATACATTATTTAGGTGACTGTTAACCTTCTACATGGAGTTACTTGATATTGTATCTGTCAATCTATGCGAGCTCCAAGGTTTATCTTTCTATTTACTAATTTATCTTTGGGGGGAATTTTGTCATAATGAGTTAGATAAGGGCGTTCTTGGGCTTATTTAGCATTATAATCAATTAATAAATGGATCATATGGATCATTATTGTTGCATAAAGTAGTTAATTGGTTATCAATATCATCTGTAGGGAGTGATGTCTGGATTAAGCTTGCAGTTCTGTTCCTTTGTTTGGCAGTTTTGTATGGGTTGGATGTAAGCATGAGTCCTGCATCGTAAAATTATGGTGCCCTTTAACTGAAGCTTGTCATGTATTTGATTGAAATAATATGAAATAAGCACAACTGGTTGCTGATGGTGATCCAATGTAGTTTTTGGGACCTAATGAGACAATGTTGTGGATACCTGAAATATCAGTACTGAAAATGAAACATGATTGAGAAAGTCTTAGAAAAACATCCTACCTTTATATATCGATACGTTAGATCGGCACACTCTTTCTTTTGCTTTATTCTTACAGCCAATTCTCTGTTTCTCTCTGATAGAATTGATGATATCAGAGCATTAATCTCCTTAACCTCATTTCCTTCAATGATTGGCTATACTTTCTTATGATATCAGAATAGATTTTGCAGAAGGGGTATGGATGGTAGGCGTGATTGATGAGATTAAAATGCCTGTTACAGAAACCAACCAAAGCCCAATATTAGTTGACACAAAGACTTGTGTGAAAGATACACTTCCTGCTGAACCACAACGAAGAAATGGAAGGTATGCACCTTTATTAGCTTCTGTTTTGGGCTGATGTTTTGTTGCCGTTGATGAGGAAATGCACCAGAATTAAGTGCGGAGTCTGCGGACTATACTAATACACCAAGTTAGAGAAAAGCAGTAGCATTGGTGATGTTTCAATCAGCATCCTCGGCAAGTGTACAAAGAAGCACAATTCTTGGAGTTGCTTCTTTGTGGTAATTGCTATGTTGGTTGTGCCATGAATGTATTGTTCATGTTGTATCGTAGCCATTGTTTGATTCAATTGTTGTAAGTTATTCTTTGGATGAAATCGTTAAACAAGAGTTGTAAAATTCAATTGTTTTGTATGGAAAGCTACGCTCAAAGTGCAAAGGATGTCTCTCTATCAAATTTAGCAAAGTCATATAGTGATGTTACAATTGTATGTTAAAATTGGGATGAATGAATATGGTATTATTCATGGATTTTGGGAGGCTGTGAAGAAGAAATCGAAATTTTCTTCCTCCAAATTTATGGTCTGATAAGTTAGAGTTTTTAACAATTTTGGGACATTTGGGTTGTTGAATGTTTATAGATTTCTCAATTTTAGAGGCTTAGAGGGATTTTAGACCAAAAAGTGAGAAAGTTTGATGCACTGATTTTGAATTCCTATGTTGTAGGAAAGCGTTGTTTGTTTTTGCAAATTGCAATGCTACAATGCAAACTCAATATTTTCTTTCGTTTCCAAGCAATTGCCATTGAGTTTAATGTAATTATCATTTGATTTGACTGTGGGTATTTTGCAGTTGAGTTAGATGTAATTTTATCGTTAAAATTTGTAATTTCACTATTTTTCATTATCTTGGTTTTTAGTCCGAGACTGCACCAAACGCTTCACTAAATCAGTCCAGCTTAGTCTATTCTAAGCCAGTCCAGCTTAGTCCCTGAAGCTAGTCCAATCCGAGATAGTCCGATGCAACAAACGCACCCTTAGTGGTTTCACAGTCGCCTGGCTCTGCTGTTCTTTTGATTTTTGTGTTTTCGTATTGTCTGTAGAATGTCAAGCCCTTGTCAGATGAGTACATGAATGCACTGAAGACCATTTACAATCGCTACATTACCTATTTGGATGCATTTGGGCCTGAGGAGACCTATTTGCGGAAGAAGGTTGAGACAGAGTTGGGAACTAAGCTGATATACTTGAAGATGAGATGCAGTGGAATCGGTTCTGAGTGGGGAAAGGTATTTATACTAACATGATTAAAGTTATAGCTAGATAAGATTTTCGGTTAGTATTACCTTATGAGAAAGCCATATCAAATCATAGGTGCAGTTATCTGGTACTTTTCTTATCTGTATGAGCAGCATTGAAGGAAAATTATCTTAGTTATTTAGCTCACTTAGGAGTTAGGAGAATAGAACATCAAAATTGACGCATTTGCGGTATATATTTTAAGTTTGGTAACGATACTCGGTCCCTTATTTTCTATCTCTCTTCCCGTGGGAACTGGAAAGGGGGTCTTTCAACATAAACGATGCTTTGGCATGAAGCTTTTTATTTCGGCATTTGTGGTACATGGTTTGGTATTATCCCGCAGTGTAGGGACTCCAATTTGGCACATTCACATGCAGTGTGCAAAGCAATGCGAATCTATTTGTACACTTCTCATCTGATTTTGTATTCTGATTGCAGATCACTGTTCTGGGAACTTCTGGACTTTCTGGGTCATATGTTGAGCAAAGAGCTTAATCCCAGAATTTCAAAGAATGTAAAATGTAATTGGAAGCTTTCCGGTTTTTGGAATCGAGTATGTTGGACTTTCTGGGTCATATGTTGTTCAGATTCTGATGACAGTTAATAAGAGAATATCGATCTTGATCTATAAATGAAATAACGTCGCATCTTGTTCTTTCATTTACGATCGCGTATATCGTTGTAAGTTTTGTTTCGGCCTGTAATTTCAGTTTCATTTGTTTCATTTG
The DNA here is from genome assembly GCF_041283825.1 of Pyrus communis. Taxonomy (NCBI): domain Eukaryota; kingdom Viridiplantae; phylum Streptophyta; class Magnoliopsida; order Rosales; family Rosaceae; genus Pyrus; species Pyrus communis. The sequence continues at coordinate 16,848,860 of NC_142572.1, forward strand.
CTTCTGTAGAGTTGATAATACTGATGATGGAACAATTTTCAACAATATGCACATGACAGTAGATACGGAAATGATCTCTACTTCTCTAGTAACAAATTACAGAAATTTTCTGTCTGCCAGTGTTAAAGATCGGATGTGCACTGATATTGGGTTGATATTATTGAAAATACATCGATAACATGTCATTATATTATGTTGGCATTGACACATTATTAATGACATATTGATGGTTCAATTTTTACATATTCGTTTCATAGACACGGACTAAACAAAATAACGTTCAATTAGGGAACTGTCAATAATACTCTTGGCAGGCATCATTATGTTTCGGGCTGGACACAGGTCATGAAAACAAGTAAATATAGGGGCTAATCACGATTTGGATCGAGCTGGTTTCGAATATGGGAATTTATGATGGCCGAGATAAACTACCCGAATTCGAAATACATCTTGGATCAAAAGTATTGAAGTAGTCGTCAGACTTTTCCTCCGACTGCAAGGCTACGTACGTATCTGTATCGGCTACATACACGGTCTTATATCTATTGTATCCCTTATCATGTAAACTACAGTATGTTTGTCACTTATTACTGTGATAATCTCACGCATTAATCTCTCTATGTGATGTTATTAAGGATAGCACAAACTGCCTCCAGATTATCGCCTTCTCTGCATAGTTCTGTGGCAACTTTAGTTCTACCGGAGTTTTTTCCGGCAATCAGAGCCTCGTGATTGATGTTCCTCAGTCCTTCTTTCTCTTTTCACCGGAACCATTTCGTTTGTCCGATGGCCAACTCTTCCACCACTGCTTCTGTCGACCCGTCTGTTCTTCCCGTACATCTCTCACGTTATCACCGTCAAGCTCGATTCCAATAATTACCCTATTTGGTTGTCCCAAACTGTTTCTTTGCTTAAGAGTCAGAACCTCATGGGTTTTGTGGATGGTCCTTCTCCCTGACATCCTCAGTTTCTCTCCGACGATGCTGGGAACAAAACCGACACCGTCAACCCCGATTTTCGGCTGCTGGGGTTTGGTTTTGTTTTTGTTGTTTCTTCTGCTTAAGGCTGTTTCCCCAGTTTCTCTCTTGAATTTGCAGAAGTCAGACAGATTTAATTGCCAACTGGTTTCTTTCATGGTATCATGGCCCTGAAGTCCAGGTTGCTTCCCAGAACCAATCAGGTATTGTTCGGGCAAAGATTTCTATGGAGAAGGCTCCTCGGACCTCAACACAGCTCCCCAAGTGATTGGCACTTTGGATGTGTAGTCAGGCTCTCGCTTGTTCATGTGCTACAAGAAAAGAGCAAAGTTAGTTCTAAAAGGTGCCTTTGTAGGGCCTTAGGTGTAGGCCTTGAGGCTCACAGTCAAAACTAAATGCTAGGTGTGCCACTACTATCTCAGTATAGCAGATGTAGAACAAGTGTGTTTCAAGTTGATTACTTACGCCCCAAGTTACTCAAGCTTCTTGTTATTAAAGGATTGTTGTGGATGGGTTAAGTCTACTTTAAGTTATTTTTCTTGCCTTATAAATAAAGACTTTTAATTCATGGTCTTGTATGTTCAAATGAAAGGAGTCCAAAGCCCCTTAAATTATTTGTTTGATTCCAGGTCACATTTAATGAAAACATATTCATCACGCTAATCAGATCCAGATGCAAATGGGACTCTTAAAGTAGAAAAACAGGTGAAAATAACTTGAATACATACTAAAGAGCACATTAAGTAATAGATCTACTAATTCATAAAACAAACAAAGAGTTTCGGGCAAGATATCACCTTGTCTGGCAAGGTTGAATTTCTTGCAGTCACTTCTCTTTGAATTTACAGGGTTTATATGCTAAAAAGGGATGAATGGTAAACAAGTTTACACGAGGGAATTGATATTACACCACTGAGGGAGATAGCAGAGCTTTTAAATTAGACAAGAGATAGCTTTTCTAAAGAACTATCACTAGAAAGGACTGAATCTGGATTGATTTCAGATCTTAGATGCAAATTTGGTTTGAGAGCAGAGTTTGTATGTTTGTTTGTTTGTTTGTTTGATTGGTTGAGTGTCTCTATCTTTGTTGTCTCTTCTTCCTTTTATAGACAAGTTAGCTCGACTGTTGTAGCTTTTGCTCTTGCCCGAAAGTATTTGAAGGGTAGTGAGTCATCAACTTTCTTACTTGTAATGCCATTGGAAAATGTTCTTTGGCTGATAGTAGGTTAGTCTTCATCACTTGTTACTTCAATTATAGACACGTGGCTTGTGTTTCTTGGCTGAGAAAGCCTTAATTTGCTTCTAGGTTTGATGCTGGGCTTCGAGCAAGTCCTCTTTTAATTGGCATCCCTGGGCTTTTCGTCATTCGAGCCCTTTGTTCAAATATTAACCCAAACAAGTATGATATGAAATTTGTAATTTTATGTATATCTCCATTTAAAAATACGTAGGTTTTCTTTGCATGGCTAAAAATACATAAAGAATCAACGTCCATTTCATAGCTAAACTGAACAAAATTGCTAAAATATTTGGGAATTTTTGTATTGTATTTTTACAGAAGCTAATATATATACACACACACACACAAGAAAAACTTGTGTGGAGTTTGGCTTGCCATTGAATTTTGTTGAGTGACACTACAATTCACTCACACCTTGCCACATGGCAAGTTTTAAATATAATCTTTTATCATTATTTTATATTTAACATTCTCATAATATTTTTTATACTAATTAATATACATCATACACCATGAGATCAATCTAATGGTCCTCTCTCCCATTTTTCTTACCAAAATTTTCAGATCTCCGTTCTCTGAGCATTCTCCTACCAATTGGAAAAATCAAAATTAGACTAACATATTCTTAAAATACTCATAATAAAGAAAAGTAAATGTTGTGTCAAACATAGCCAAATAATTCATATTATAAATATAAAGAAGGGAATTTTCATGAAAATAGCTTGGACTAAGTTTATTTTAATAAAAAAAACCATGCTATAACTTTATTTAATTAAAAAGACTTAAATTTTAATGAAAAATCCTTAAATTTTAATAAAAATGACAAAAGAACTTAAATTTTAATGAAAATGACATAATTTTAATATTAAAAAAATTTATAAAAAAAAAAACTGACACGCGGACTCATGCATCCTCACACTGTTTATGAAACTTACGACACTGTTTATAAAACTTACTGCATTGTTTATGAAAACTTACAACACTGTTTATGAAACTTACTACACTGTTTATAAAACTTAACGGTACTACCCCACTATCTTGTGTTTGTAACCCGGCCCACTCTCTTTTCTTCCCCTTTTCTTTCTTCTTTTCCTTTTCCCCCGTGAATACTCTATAACTCTCTCTCTCTCTCTCTCTCTCTCTTTCTCTCTTTTTCGAACTCTCTGCCTTCTCGCTAAACCACCATAGCCAAAAAGAACTCCAAGAACCATCACCACAAATTCCAATTTAATTGAGACCCCAAACCACCAAATACAAGACCTGCGCAAGCTAGGGATCCCTATGGTACCATTGCATGTTAAATTCTGTAATGGGAAGTAGGATAATCCAATCAGGGGTTCTCGATGAGAGTTGCTCTAATGGAATCAAGCTGCAACCTTTGAAAAGAGGAGGTAAAATTAGCTTGGTTTTTTGTAATCCGTTGCTAGTAATGTCTTCTAGCATCTTGGATCAAATCTGGGTGTGATGGAGTTTTGGGTGGGTGGGTAGGGGACGCTACACAAAGGATATTGAGAAGAAGAAGAAAACAGAAGTTGATATTAGTCATGGCGACAACTGAAACAAACACAAAAATCACAAAACGATCGATTTTTCTTGTCTCTTCGCTTCCTTCTCCACCCTCTAACAAAGTATGGCCAATCTTTTATTCAATCTTCTTCAACTCAACAAAATCTACCCTAGTTACATGCTTGCTTTTATTTTACATGCACGCACACTCTCTCTCACTAGATCGATTACTAGCTACCTGCTGCCACTGGAGTGCCTATAATGGAGCTAGAATCATACCTAAGAGGACTGGAGTGCCTCCTCGATCCAGTCGGGGAAGCAGCAAATGACAATTGCTTCTTTACAGACATCACTGATCGCGATTTTTATTTTTTATGTTTTTTTTATTTATTTAATTTTTTTTTTCTTTATCATTAAATAAAATTAGTGTATGGTTTTCATTAAAATACAAAGATTTGAAGTTATTTTCATTAGTTTTCCTTATAAAGAAACCTCCTCATCTAAACCCAAAAACCCCTGATTATAAGAAAGAAACAAATAACCCTAAAACGTGATCAAACAAACTATTATATAAAGAAGAAGAAGAAGGAAAAAAAAAAGAGTATTGTTTAAAGAACCAAAAACCCCAATTACCGCTGGGTGCCTTTTTTTTTTTTTTTTTTTTTTTTTTTTAAGAAAAGAAAGAAACAGGGAGAGAATAAAATGAAGAGTCCTACACTAAAATATAATTTGGAGGGAACATTTGGGAAGAAAAAAAAGGGGATAAGAAGAAATTAGATTGATTTTATGATGGATATTAATTAGTATAAAATTAATTATGAGAATGTGAAATATAAAAAAATGATAAAAGACCATATTTAAACTTGTCACATCGTGTGTTTTTGAGTAGATTGTAGTGCTACTCAGCAATATCCAATGAAAGCCAAGCTCCACACAAATTTTTCTCTATATATACAAGCTAATTACAAGAGAATAGGAAACTATAAAATTGCAGGAAATCTTAATTACAAAATCAAGCATAGATGTCACTAATGCCTAACTTGTCGAGTGAACTATAATCTACTTTGCTAACACGACTTTTGTAAGAACATATGCCACTTGATCTTCAGACTTAATAAACGGTATATAAATTAGTCCAGCTTCCAATTTATATTTGATGAAATGTTGATCCACTTCGACATGTTTAGTTCGATGATGTTGAACTAGATTGTGAGCAATGTCGATCGCAGCCTTGTTATAACAATGCAACTTCATTGGTTTCAATGGACTAATGCCTAAGTCTAACAGTAAATTTCAAACCCACAACAACTCACAAATGACATGAGACATACCTCAAAACTCTGCCTCAATGCTTGATCTGGCAACAACATTTTGCTTTTTGCTTCGCCAGGTAACGAGATTGCCTCCAACATATGTGAAATAACCGGAAGTTGAACGTTTGTCAGTGATAGAACTTGTGCAATCTAGTGATAGAACCTACCCAATATGCATCTGTAGACCCAGAACCATCCAAGTGACCTTGTTTTGAAAACGTAAGTCCTTTCCCCCAATCATCCTTAAGGTATCTCAAAATGCAATCAACCGCACTATGAGGCTCAATACTAGAACATGCATGAACTGACTAAGCACACTTACTGCATATGCAATATCTGGTCTAGTGTATACTAAATATATTAACCTTCCAACAAGGCGCTAGTATTGTCCCTTATTGGTTGGTGTTTGATCTTCTTGTTTGCACAACTTGTGATTCATCTTTGTAGATGTATCAGCAAGTTTGTAAGCAAGCATTCCAATCTTTGTTAGCAAAACTCCATCGCGTATTTCCGTTTTAAATAGGAAAATGCCTTTCGGCCATGTGAACAATTCAATGCCCAAGAAATACCTAAGAGTGCAAGGTCCTTCATCTCAAACTCTTGAAACAAGTATATTTGTAGTGCAACTCTTTTTCCTATCGCCACCATGTCATCTACATAAACAACCAATGCAATGATTTTGTCAAATAAAACTACTATGATAAAGCACTGATGTCCTTGTCGTCTACTGGTGTTATCACTAAACTTTGTTGAGTAACACTACAATACACTCAAAACTCGTCACGTGACAAGCCTTAAATATAATCTTTTATCATTCTTTTATATTTAAAATTATCATAATTATTTTTCCTACTAATTAATATATAATATGGATCAATCTAATGTTTCCTTTTCTTTTTTTTTTTTTTTTTTTTTTTTTGTTCTTTTCTCCTATTTTTTTTCTTCCCAAATTTCCCTCCACTTTGTTTTGCCGTTGGTGTTCACTGTCTCTCCTATTTCTCTCTCTCCCAGTTCTGTTTCTTGCTTTCCTTAAATAAATAAAAAATATTGCACCCTCTCCAATTTTATCATGCAAAGCAACCAAGAATCTGTTAGTTTTTTTTCGTTCTTTATACAGTAGTTGATTTCATCATGTGAACTTGACATGAATAACCCACGTATATATAGGCGTATTAGTTTTTCTTTCTTTCTTATTTTAATTGGGGGTTTTGGGGTGAGGGTGAGGGTGTTTGGTTTCTTTATTTTTTTTTTTTCTTTTAAAAAAAATGCGTAGATGCTGGAAATATAGAGCTCATAGATTGAAAATGGATAAATTGAAGAACAATGTGAGATTTTTATTTATATAATCTGGCTAGTTGACAATTAGTCAAAATAATTTTTAGATTCACTTTGGATATCAAGTTTTTTTAACAGCTTATGTTTTGATCAAAGTTTAATTTTCAAACAGTATTATCTATAGTTCTTAATTATATTTGGTAGAGATGTACTTTCTTGAAAATAGAAAGCTATTACAATCAAAACAAAGTAAAAGATAACATATAGAATGTGAAAAAATCAACTTGATAATCTGGAGTGTGCACTTTTGTATTTAGAGAGAGGAGAGAAACAGTGGGGGAAAGAAAACAGAGAAATTTTGAGAAGGAAAAAGGTGCAAAATTTCATAAAAAGCAAGAACCAAAACTGGGAGAGAGAAAGAAGTGGGAGAGACAGTGAAGACCAACGGCAAAACAAGATGGAGGGAAATTTGGGTAGGAAAAAAAAAAAGGAAACATTAGATTGATCCATGGTACACATTAATTAGTAGGAAAAATAATTATGAGAATTTTAAATATAAAAGAATGATAAAATATTATATTTAAGACTTGCCACGTGGCGAGTTTTAAGTGGATTGTAGTACCACACTGCAAATTCCAGTAGCAAGCCAAGCCCTATACAAGTTTTTCTCGTGTTATTGGTCAGTCCAAGTTTCATCAGTGAAGACTTCTAGGCCTGCTGAAAGACCTTAGTGAACTCATAGTCCGTTTGTTGTGTTAAAACTTTTAATGTAAAAAAAGTCCAATATGCCACTTAGTATTACGGTTTAATGGTATTCCTCTTCACTTGCAAGCAGTGGTGAAGCCAGGAATTTTCGAGAGGAGGGGCGGAATTTAAAAGCGTTAATAGATTCTGAAAAAAAAAATTAGACAATGAATTTCTTTTAGATAGTAAACAATATTAATGTTGTTCATAATTTATCGATATAAACAAGTTGTAATTGTTATCGGCAAGGTTTCATGTCATGATATCACATAATAAGCTCATTATCAATAAATGCAAAATCATCTTTCAATATAAACAACCAAACTATCACACAATTGTTGTACATCTCTCTCTATGTAAACATTTCTTTCAATAAAAACAAAAACATTTCTCACATAATATGAACACTAATACCTTTCCCCACAAAACTTTTTGTATATATGAAACAAGTTCTGAAGTCATTCTCAAGAATTAAAAGAAAATAAGATAAAATAATTTTAAATACTAGAAATAATAACAAGAATTAAAAAAAGAACAATAACAAACATCAACATCTACATTTTTTTTTTTTTTTGAGTACATCGATATTTTTACACTAAAGGGAATGGGAGTTCTGCTAAGCCACACGATGAACAACCCAATGGAGGGGGTGTTTGGCTAAGCCACATGATGGACAATCTAATTTGGTATCGAATTTGCCATGTATAAGATTCGAACCTAAGACTTCTTACTTCCAAGTGAAAATGAATATCACCAGACCGTAATACCGAATGACAACCTTTTATTTTTCTTAAATCTAAAAGTTTAAACAAATGAGACAGAGGGAAGATAATTTTAATTGTGCACAGGTACTGCGGTTGGAAAAGAAACCACATCAATAGAATTAAAAAGTAAAAATAAAAATAAAGGAACCCAACCGCACTGTTTCATTGAAGGAATATTGAGTTTTATAACCAAAGCATATAATAATGTAAACGACGCAGTTGGGTTCTAAACAAAATTGGATCGTCGTCTTCCCTTGATATCAAAACCCAGCAGCGCAGCTCAGCGTAGCAGGTTCAAAAAATCGGTCGGAATTCTCACTCTCAGTGGCGATTTTTGACTACGTCGCGTTTTGGCCTGGGTGTTTAAAAAAAAAAAAATTGAATGCAGCTGTGCTGCGCGCAGAGCAGAACCAGACAAAGACAGCACCGGAGGAGAAGAAGAGCAGCAGCACTTCAGCAGCAGGAGGGGAGGGGCTAGCCAGCGCTCCAGCCTTGTTTTTCCGGCGAGGGGAGTGGTGGCCGCCACTCCTCGCCCTCACGTGACTTCGCCACTGCTTGCAAGTAAGAGGTATTAAGTTCTATTTTCGCCAAAGGCGAATTTAAACTACATTATTGCTAGCCTACCCTGACACTAAGCACATCTCATCCTCCTAGTATAGATAATATCATTTGTTCAAAAAAAAAAATTCCAATATAAATTTGAACTGTAATACTGAAGTTGAAAAGCAGGGTGCACAAACGAACAAACAAAATACTAAACTTATTTCATTGACGGAAAAAAAAAAAAAAAAAAAAAAAAAAAAAAAAAAAAAAAAAAGTTGTAATGAATACAAGACTCCTATTTGTGGGAGAAGACCAAAGCAAACCCTAAAACTTAACAAACAAGACAAAGAACCCTAATCCTTGACCCACAGGAAAACTAATAACTCAATAAAAACCCTAAATTCCAACAAATGATCTGTGTAAGAATCAACCTGCAGCCTCATTCTAACCACTGAGTTGAATCTACAATTTTACTTTTTCCGGTAATCATTTCCTGTGGCGCCACCCCTTCTATTGACATCTCCGTTTTTCCCAACATCTCTCATGCTACCACCGTCAAACTCGATCACAAAAATTACCAAATATGGTTGGCCCAAATTGTTCCTGTACTTAAGAGTCTGAAACTCAAGTCTTTTGTGGATGGTTCATCTCCCTGTCCTTCTCAGTTTCTCTCCGACAATGCTGGCAACAAAACCGATACTGTCAACCCCGATTTTGAAGATTGAATCCAAAAGGACCATCTTGCTCTATCCTGTATCCATTGCTCCTTAAGCCCTCATGTGCTCGGCACCATCCCTCACCAGTACCGTACTGCTCGTGAAACTTGGCAAGCTTTGGAGAAACTGTTTGCCTCTTCCAGTCTGAAACATATCTCGCAACTCCGCAGCGATCTTCTTCATACTACTCGTAATGGTAGGAGGATTGCTGAGTTTCTTTCTGTTGTCAATATGCTTCATTTTCGGTTTCGGTTTCTATTTCTTTTCGTTTGCCGGTTTTCTTATTTCTTCTGTTTAAGGTTGTTTCTTGCTGGTGGACAATTCCGGTCAAATTTAATATATGATAGCATTACTTATCACAAAGTATAGCATAGCATTACAACTGAAACTTTTATTCAATTTGCATTTTATTCTATCCATTTAATCATCTAAACACGAAATAACATTGAACTTTGAACGTCCTTTATTGGTGGTGGTGCGGGCGACCTCCGACTTTAAACCATCTTAACAAACTTAGTGCCTTTTCTCCACGTCCACGACTCAGAGGGCGACTTTGGCAGCGGTGGAAGCAACACAGCCTTCCGGCAAAGCCCAAACGGCCAGCCCTCACAATGACTGAATTGCCGAATTATGGACTGCCTTGGAAAATCTCCAAACTCGATCCCACCAACGCTCGAACAACGCGACCAACTTGTCTTGACAGAAAGAAACACGTCTCTACTTGCAGCGGTGCTTGAGCAGCAAGAAAGGCAGCTTGCAACCGATAAAAATTCTTCTTTCTCATTGCCTTCGTGATCTTCATGATCCTCTTGCTTTTCCGCTCCTTTCTGCGTTATGAATAAATCTCCTGATTTTGAAGAGTAAACGAAAGAGAAGCTATCTGTCAAAGTGCTCGGCTTGCGCCTCAGTTTTTCCATAGCACGGCTTCGAATGGCAGACAAAATAACCTGATAGAGAAAAAACCAAGCAACCAAAAACGATAAAAACAACCTGCAAAACACTCATGGGTTAACAGAAAATGAAAACTTTAGTATCGAAAAATATTCATTTCGGTTCACAGTAAGTACTTCTTTTTCCTCATCAAAGTCGCTTGTCAGGAACTCCTCCCCAGCAGGGCTCGAAGCCGAAAGCTTTCTGCTGGTATGGCAATTCGCAAACACATCGTTGAGACAAGCAGCAAGAAACTTGCATCTTTTGGAAGGATTTGGTGGCTGTTGTTCTTCATGATGAAAGATGCTCATGTTGGAGTTGAAAAAAAGTGCTTTTGGTTTGTAAACTGTAAGCCACAGCTGCTTTGAGATATCTACAAAAATTAGTGCTTTTGGTGTGAGTTATTCTTACTCGACATGATGCTCGGATTAGACCTTCACCTGCTTTTTTTGACAGTGGCTTCTCAGCTTATTGGGAAAATGGAGAATACTGGTCTCTTTTCTTTGGGGTAAAGACAAAGCTAAAAAAGCATACTAGACGTTTTAACAAAAGCTAAAACTCCTCCCTTATGAGGTTGAAAACGCTTTTGCTTATCTCACAGCCATAATAATTCTCATTGAAGAAGACTCTTGTAACTTCAATCCGTTTCTTTGGTTTTCTTCCCTATATTTATTATTTAGTACTTCTTCTGTTGTCCGTTTCTTTGGTTTTCTTCCCTATATTTATTATTTAGTACTTCTTTTGTAGTTTTCAATTTACACTTTAAGTTGAAGTTATGGAGAACTAGGACATGATACCAAACCCAATTTTGACATTTTAGTATTTATTTTTCTAACAAGACAGTATTCTGAACTACGTTAAACTACAGGAAGGGAAACCCGAACTTGAGTACTAAAAGCAGGACACACTGTTTTAACCACCTGGCCTAACCCGCGCTTACGAAGTTATTTGTTAAATTTTCCCAAAGTGGGAGTGCTCTTAAAGTCTATATCTCAATGGATGAAAATCATGATACAAGTTAACAAATAAATTTGGCATCTTTACCCAATTTCATTTTCATTGATGACGATCAAAATTAGTTGAATTCAATGTGATGCCCCAACAGAAAGGGTAATTGCATGCTTTCTTCAGCAAAAGAATTAGAAATTTCATGGGCATTACATTCTAGTAATATCATAACAAAGAAAAATCATGAGTCTGAGATTTCTTGAGCAAATCTTTGATTTTATTTTCTTTAGTCTCCCTCCACATTGTGTTCATTAAAAACCCTAGATGTGAAAATGGATTGAGACTTAACTACACCAAGTATGCCAGTGAGACGGTTTCCAAAGCAATAAAGAGTTGCCAAGTAGAAATTAAAACACATGACAATGCCTGTCACTTGCCTTGAATACTATTAGGTTGAAAGTATTAAGCAAGTCCTTCCCGACAACTAAACACATAATTGCATACAACCGGTAACACTTATAGGTCAAATTTACTACAAAATGGCACCTGTCATATCTAAATTAATCAATGAACCAAACCAAAATTTAGACAAGAACATAGGAAATCCTCTACTAGTGATTAAACATGGTTAAATACATCATTCATATCTCAACTTGATCAGACAAGAACAAAGGAAAATTCTCCACCTTTACAAGTGCTCTGTAAAGTTTAAAAGCATCATCTCCACCACCAACACCAACCACCCTCGTGAAATCTGCTCCCAACACTAATGTCAACATGTCATGTTCCCCAATTGATTGATCATTCAATAGCTCCAAATTATTGTTGCCGACCTCCAAATCCGCATGACCAAAGCATGGAAAGTTGGAATCAAATACTCAAACTTTTCGTCCCACCAAAATTCATGTTGTCACAATAAGTTGGATCCAAGTGCCGGAATAGTATAATACACAAATAACCAAATTTTTTTGATGTGATAATAAATCCGCTGCACTCGAGATCCTAAGTTCGATTTCTTCTTCCGTCATTATTTGCATTAATTAAAAAGGACAAGATATACTCAGCTGGTGGACTTTGCAGATCCTGCGTTCGATTCCTTCTCCCCCGCCATCCTTGCATTAGTTAAAAATGAAATGATACAGATAAACTCCGAGATATTGTGTTCAATTCTTCCCTTTTCGCCATCGCTTGCATTAATTAGAAAGGACAAGATAAACTCAGCTGGGGGGCTTGTGGAGCTGCTGAGATGTGAGAGAGATCAAAGAGTGCAGTTTGGCCACGGCAGAGGTCTGGTCAGGTGGGCACTTAGAGAGAGAAGTGTTTAGAGAGAGAAGGGCCTCGTCGAGCTTCCCAGCTGCCAATGCTGCGCAGCCTGCCTTGTATGCTTGGTCCGCCATTCTTGCATTGAATACGGGTTGATCAGAGCTCTCGGTTTTCGCCATCGAAGACGAAGAAGACGGAGAGCCGAGAAGATCGGTGGCGCGTGCGTATTCGAGATTGCAAATTGCTGTGTTGATCTCCGCCATTAGAGCTTCCGGCATTGCTTTGATGGTCTTCAGCTTCACGCCATCGAACACGCTCCGCCATTGGGAGCTTTTTTCTGCAGAACCCATCTCCTGTTTCTGATTTACAGAGAAACCCAATTGTGGATTTTAGTTTAAAATCCCCCAAAACGCAGAATCTTTGATGAAAATTAAATTTCTTTATTTCACAGGAAGAACAAAGCCCTAAATTTTTGTGAAATTAACAAGAAGGAGAAGAAATCGTACCTGGGAAATAGAGATTTTCAACTTTCTTGGATTGATTGGAGAACCAGAAACCTGATCGGATCGCTAAGCATCGTAGACGTCAATTTTGATTATGTTTCTTCAAATTTTTTTTTTTTTTAATTTAGAATAAAATAAAATAATGAGGTCCTGATTCATCCACTCATACAAGGGCCCGTACGATGGTGTTGGGCCGCTATGCTGTTCCAAAAGTTCCGCTTGGATTCTCGAGTTTCAATTGTCGCGATTTAAGTATTTCTAACTGTCTCGCGATTTAAGTCATATAATTTGCTAATAGTAGCAGTTAAATAATAAGATACTCAATTCTGTCAATTTTTTTGACTAAAAAGGTAAAAACAGCGCAATTGCTTATCCAGTGTGAATTATGTGTATCAAAAAAGAAAAATTGCAAATTCTATGCAAAAATCTTGAAATTAGGACGCTTTTATATTGAATCGATCAGTAAACTACAAAACTAAAATTGCGACACTTGAAACTATAAGGACCGAAGTACAGATTCGCCGAAACTACAGAGAACATAATCATAATTGGCCTTTCTTTAATCTCTGTTTCAATCATCCCACTCATCCCATTTTCCATGAAATTTCAACTTGAAACGCACAAGGCTCTCGTCATTTTAAGCTGTTGAAACCAAAATCTTAAGAGAAAACTTCGTCCCCCATTCGATGGTTATCTATGATCGTAATAAAGTCATCTGAATTGATCAATATCCGAACTTTCAAAGAACAAGACCCGCAAGGGAGGACAAGCGATGCTGGCAATGCATTCTGTGCTTCGAAAGATATCTTTTTTCCCTCTTTTAACAAAGCATACCCCATCTTCTCCAACTCCAAAGAATCAACGAAGAAATAGTCACCGCATCGGCACTGGTAAAAGAGTTGAATGACCTCTCCCGCATCTTCAACCATCACATCTTCTAAGCTGATGTCTTCTGCGACCATAGCATCATGACTAGAAGCTCGAAGCGCACTATCATAAAGTGCGCGAGACCTTGAATCGCCAAGGATTTCCCAAGCCTTTTGCACCTTCAGGAATCTATCTCCCGACCCAGATGTACTTTGCAATTTATCAGGATGACTATCAAGGATGGCAGATCGGTAGCTTGCTCGAATAACTTCATAGTTTGCATCTTGCTTCACCGATAGTATGTCATAGTGAGTTTCCTGAATGGGGTGGCTGCCAAGAACCATGGTTGTAGCTACTTGCTACCACATTAGCTTCACTGCATATGAAATGAAAAAATGTCTGTAATTTCTTTATACGCGAATCCAAAGAACCATCAAACGTAACTGAATGCTTGATTTCTAATTGCCAATACTGCAACGACATACAACTTTTAGGTTTCGAAATTTGACTATCAAACAATCTGAACAAACACATAAGAGGACATCTAGATCAAGCATTCGGGTTTCTATTGCTCATATAATATCAAGCATGAAAATACAACGGCATTCAAGTATTGTGATAATATCTCTGCAGCTCAATAAACCCTAACCCTTCTCCATCGTTCTACATGTCCACCCGAATGCAGTCCCTCTTTTGGGTTCCTCTGGTCATGCAGACAAACCAAAACATATAAAAAGCTTTAAGCTTGATTCATTAGTTTTCTAATAAAATCTTTGACAGATGACAACAAGAGCTTGAACCCACTTGGGAATCGAAAATCCGAATCGAAATTCAACTAAACCAGACAGGAATATAATCGGCAGACTTTCAATGTCAATGAACCATGGCTTGAAATCAGAGGTAAAATCAAAGCTACAGAACGCCCAAATGCGAATTAAACCAATTAAGCAACAACCCACCGACAGAAATTTCAGAATTATTAACAAGAATAATGATTTCAAATTGCAAAGAAAAAACTTGAGAATTATATCCAAATGGATTGTTGGTTTTTCTGAACCAAGTAACGATCGGATTCTGCACAAATTCAACCAAAATACCAAGACCAAAGGGAAACGTAGAAATTAAGTTACCTTCATGGGCCGAGCGAGCTCCAATCTCGCGCGCGATGACATCAATAATGGTTGGTAAAGAATAGCGCGGATTGGAATCGCTTTAAACTCTCACAGTTTATTTGGCGGCTATGAGAGGCAGCGACTCTCAAAGTGCTATACGCGTGGAAGTTTTTTTTTTTTTTTTTTTTTTTTTTTCATAAACGATATTATCTACGTTAAGCAATGAGAGAGTCGGTTTAGTCTCACAATAAATTAATAATAATATAGTTCAAATTCAATTGTAACGAGAATCAAATATAAAACTTCTCACTTACTATTAAATTTCACTTTGGGCATTCAGGAGATTGTTCCCTTGAGTGCCAAAAACATTTGTAATTGAGTTTAATCGAAAATTTTTAGCTCACTTTTAAAATAACGAAACGCTTTTTTTTTTTTTTTGTGACAGTATTTTGAATTTTAAAAGTACTTAAAGTTTATTTATATTATTATAAAGGATTAATTCCCAAAGTATTTTCATGAAAAACATTTTCAATCATTTTAAAAATAATTCCAAAAAGTACTTATGGTTCATGAAACTACTTTATGAAGAAGTACCTGTGATGATTCATCCACGAAGCACTGTCAAATACTTTTCAACTGTTTAGGTAAAATCATTGCTAGCATAAGCACTAATTAGCAAAAGTATTTGTTTAGTAGGGTGGTTTTATTGTCCAACTAACTCAAACGGTCCTCACTAAAATCATTCGCCGACCTTCACTACAAAAACACCCAATTCTCCGGAAGAGAATCTCCTCTTAATCCACTTTATAAAGATCCTAGGGATACTCATATCCTAGCTATTCATCTAATATTTGCGTCAGATACTATTTGTGTTTAATTTTAAATAAAAAAAAGTCAAATGATTTTTAACCGTATGATACATGATGAATGGCTAATATGTGAAAATCTCTAAGATCCCCACAATTTGGATCCAGATGGGATCCAATTCCCATTTTTCCACCCTAGAACAACCGCGCCAACTCTTCTAGGTTATCTTAGCAAACACTTTGTTAGTCTAAAGAATTTTTGTTCTCGAGTTAATAAATTTGCTCAGCCTTCCTCGTGCCGTCGAGGTTCTCTCCAAAACTAGTTTGTTCAGGTTTTTGTTATTTGGAACTGTCCTTTGTACAATTGATGAGCATTACAAGCTAAACGAAACTTGAGCAACAAGACACTGAAAACTTTGTACTCCAACTTTTAAAGATAGAGAGCATTATGTAATCATCCAAAGAATTAGAGAGTATTACACAACGTTCAGAGACAGAAATTCATATCCCTCGTTCATTCGCGGGGAGAGTTTCAACGTCTAACGACAAACCTCACTATGCCTCCGACCAGGACTTCTTTATCTTGAATCATCGGCGCCAGACACCATGACAATCCGTATTACAAAAAAATGATTGTGAACAAACAAGCATGGAGCGTACCCTGAACCTTCAGTCGCTCCATTTCCCTCTCTTCAAAAATTCTCCCTATTTTCTTCTATTTTCCAATCAACAATTTAAACGGAACTAAAGTATATAAACCCAGGGAGACCATGATTACATATTCCAGTGAAGTTACCTTCGTTCGTGTGCTTTGTGATGTTTCCAGAACATGGTAAGCCTTTGCAGGTCAAGTTACAACGACAAGGGTTTGTCCTTTTCGGCTGGGAGTGGCGAAATCCTATCGTGCACCAACAATGCCAGAGGCCCAAGGAACAAGAAGCGGTGCAGATGGATGGCGGTCTCTATATGATTCAGAATACTTGTCCTTAAAATTAAGTTTAGGCGTTTCTGCCTGCATTTTGATGATCGAAAACAAGAAACATTAGACTCAACTGGATCAACATAATCACGACCAAAATGCAATAAAATCAAATTATATATAAATTGTAATGAAAGGGTTGTTTAGTTCTTACGTATTTAAGCCAGCACTCTCCAAGTTTATGCTCGTAGATATCTGGAGAATAGCAACCAGTTTCTGACGGGCAGTAAACCCATATATTACATCTCTTTTGATTAGGCTTAGTACGTCTAGCTTGGTCCAAGCAAGCCTGACAACAGTCAGCTGCACTATCTTTGTGGTGGTTAAGTCCCCATCTTACAGCAGCACCATCATAATCTGTATGAACTTCTGCATGGCATTCAGGAGGAAGTGGCCTGCCAGGCAAAATTTCGTCTACAAAAAAACAAAGGAATACGTACATTCAACACATGGAATAAGTTTCCACTATCCGAATGAGTAAACTTCTCAAAACTACCAGACAAGGACCATGATTTTTTCTTTTTTATTTCGTAAACGAAAATAAAAGATTACTTTTGTCTAATGATAGAGAGAAGGGCATGGAGCAGAAATTCATGAATTACCTAAATCGTCTTCTTCACCCTCAGGTTTATCATGATGTTCCGTGTTACGAATTTCAGCAGGAATCCAAAGGCCCATGTCTTCCAAAATCCAAGTCCAATCCGATTCCAAAGCTTTTACTAGCATTTCTATTGAAAACAAAATCAGAACAGGAAACACCAGAGTCTGTCAAAACAATCATACTACCGTTCATAGACTGCTACATCATAAAAGTTACTGAATCCTAAAAAGAAACCACATGTAGCTCACAAATAATGACCATACCTGCTTCCTCATGAAGAATTGTTGAATTTGAAGCCTCGGTCTCAATTGCCAACTGCTTAGCTTCTTTTAGTTTTTCCTTGCACCAACTTTCAACTACTTCTGTTTATTTAAGCACCCAGCATCAAAATGATAAGTTAATTACTAGAAGTAATGAGAGAATATGTTGCAAACTTGTAATGTACGAGTGAAAAAGCACTCGATACTTGAACAAGGTGAAAGCACTTTACACTTAACTGGAACATATCCAGGGTCTAAAAAAATGCAACATACACACATATCTAAACCATAGCCAAGCTTACTAAAAAGACAATCAGTATTGGCCCCACTTAATCACAGGATAAATTGAGTAATTCCAAAGTTAACTGAAACAACAGTTATCCAGGTCATCATGCACCACCTACCCAAAGAAAGAAACACGGCACCAGAAAACTAAAAAGGCCACATTAAACTATAAGTGTTTGCTCTATTACGTCACAATTTTTTAGTGTTTACAGAAATACAGAGTATGCCTAAAGCAATCCCTTCCTTGCAAAGATCAGGTTTGACATAAAATCTAGAGAAAAATTATATGCTACCAGAATACCACGAAGCAATTTGTTCCTCAAGACAAAACAGACAACCTTCAACATCCTTTCACATGCAATCCACTTAAACTTCACTTTAACCTGTGTAACCTTCAGTCCAAAAAAATATTTTATTTCTGGATATGTAACAGATAATTTCCCTCTGAAAGCTGAAACAAGTAGTTGAAATATTGGAAGCTGGAAATCTACCATACGATGATGCAACATCATAAAGAAATAGATAACGGGAAAGCATGCACAAACGGGTAATAAACTTATAGTAAAACATAAGAAGCTTAATGATTAAGGATTTAAACTAAAGCTATGAAATCTTTGGATTCCTACTTTACTGAAACTTGCACAGTAGCTCAAGAGAACGGTACACTTCATTCAACCTTAATACGACAGTATTAAAGAACCACTCGATAGCTTTTTGAGTTTGTTATCAATGTCGATAATTGTAGTTTCAGATACAAAAACTAGAATCAACACAGTTCAAAAATAAATTCATCATATCTATTTGAGGACAAAGTTGAATGTCACGGTAAGATAATTATGTTTAAACCATTTATACAAGATTTCAGATTTGATATTGCATGGCTATTAACTATTCTAGTCCAACATAACGATTTGCTTGAAATGTATATAACAAAAAGAGATGAGCTAAAGAAAATAAAATTGAGCTGCATTGACCTCTCTGCTCAGTAATATTTGCGTTGGGCCTCAAGGTTTTCAACCTAGCAATTATCTCATTAGTCATCTTCAGTTTCAAAGGCTGTGGCAATTCGACCGCTGCCCCTCTGTAAAGCTCCTTCTTAAGTGCCTTCACCTTTTGAGCACAACAGAATAGTCCTCCATTAAATTAAAAAGACTCACAGCTATCGCTCTACTGATTCAATCAAACAGATCTACCCACCACCAGAGAACTCAAAATGCATATCTTACCAATCTAATTAGCTCAACCGGTTCAGCTGCTTTTCGAATCCGAACTGATTCCTCCATCTTCCTAATCTGATCCGGAGTGTACTCAAAAGCTGAACCAATTCACAAACAAAACATTCCCTCAATTAAACCAGCATTCAACGTCGAAAAATTCAAATATTCCCAACTAGGTTCTCTCAAAAACACCTCAAACAGTTACTGGATAATCCTAAGCAGGAAAATTTACACAAAACTCATCAAACAACAAGCTAAATTCCCAACTGGGTTCTCTCCAAAAATACCTCAAATAGCTAGTGGATCATTCAAAGAACCAAGATTTACAGAAGCTAGTGAGAGAAAATTAGACACAGAGAGAGAGAGACGTACTGGGGCCTGTATCTTTATCGGAGTAGATGTAGAGAGAAGCGTAGAGAGAGCGAAGAACATAGAGAGCAACGGCAATGTTAATGGAGCAAACGATGAGAGTGGTCTTCTTGTACGAAAAAGCCCATTTCCCTCTACCTTTAAATCCCCATTCTCCTCCTACCCGAGCCATGCCTTCGTCTCTTCTCCTTCATCCCACCATATCCGCCGACCTCACAGATCGATCGGAGCCAGACTCAGATCAAAAACCCAAAAGCCCAAAACTTTCGAAGCCGCCTCTGCCGACGACAGACCCAGGTCGTCTTTTGCCCCAACGCAGCAGTGGAATGAGTGCTTTTGGCTTTTGGCTTCTGGGCTTTTCTTGTCTTGCCTTTTTGGCTGCGATTTCGTGAGATTAACGCAAAGCCATCGACATAATTAGGATTAAGGAAGGGATTAAGATAATGATTAAGGTTAATGAAGAATGAGTGGCCTGGTCTGCCCAGGGGGGATTAAGGTTAGGACGATAGTGATGATTATGGTGTTTTTCTCAGATGATTCCGTGATTGTTGGTGTTTGCTTGGTAGAGTTGGGATAGCTTAATCAACCTCTTTGCCTTGTCTCCTGTGGCTTGCGCTAACGTGCGCCGTGGGTGTATCAGCTCCTATGTTTTCTTTTAGGATAAGTAATAGATTTGTGAGGAATGGTATGGAACTATCACAATCACAAATGTGAGACTCTTTATCATCTCACAGTTATAGTTTATCGTTAATCTAGATCAATAATATAAAATATTGTATTAAAAACATGATGTGTCAGAAGAGTCTCACTTTATAAAAATTAGGTTGGAAACATTTTAAAATAAAATTATATCATCACCGAACACTTTAATGTTATTCCAATACAACTTGTATAACTTGAATTATTTTAGTTCGAATCAGACTAAATTAAACTCATAATTTCATATAAGTTAGAAACAATACATTAATTGACACACCCCAACCTAAATCGAGGCGTGCTGGTCGTCACGTGGTGATGACGTAGCCATGTGCGTAATGCGGAAGTGACAGTGATATGAAAATGAGAGTAATAAAAATAAAAAATAAAAAAATAAATTAAAAAAAAACCAACACTAACTAATTTACACTAAAATAACTATAAAAGTGTGCAAAGGTGTTCAAGGTAGTAATACAAGTACTCAAAGCGTAGGTAGCCTAAGTGCAGTCCAGCAGACTAAGTATTAATTATACAAGACAGGAAAGAAAGTTCTTACATTATTTGAAGTCTGTCAGAACTGCCGTAGAATCCTCGTAAGCCACCAACACGAACGTCTACCTAGAACCTGGAGGGGCTTAAAACAGAAAACGTGAGTGGGCAAAAACAAAGTTTTTAAAACCATTTCTCTTTCCAAAAATAATAACCCCTCACCGTAAAATCCATATAATTTTCCAGAAAATAATAATACATACGTATATAGAAATCATGCTCGAGAATAGTGAAAACCAAATATATGCCATGTCAAGTATCTTAGCATGGAAATAAGTAAGCCAGGTGAAGTAAATCAATGTAAAATGATATGCCAGTCAGAGTCACCTTACGTGACCTGTACGGCTGAGCCTATAGCTCATCAGGTATGCCTGCACAATAGTCAGAACCACCTATTGTGGTATGTACGACAAGGCTAGGTGTAAATAAGTATGCTCAAGTGCTATGATCACGTAATGATTGTGCGATAAATCTCGGGTCACCTACGAGTCGGAACCACCTATTGTGGTCTATACGACAGGGTTGTGCACCAAACTTGGATCCAAGGTGAGTGTGCAATGCGGGAGGTGAACATCACGTGAAGGACTGTGCCCTGGCCACGAACGGGACCACTAACACTGGGGTGAAGGATAATGAGCTCTAAATGCTTCTACGTATAATCACAAACAATGCATTCCACTATCATCAATATATACTCACCTGAAGCTTACCTGAGCGTCCGCAACTTCAAGCAACAACGTGTATATCTATACTAGTGCACATTCTAAAATATAATACAATTGACAAGGCATTTAAAATCATAAATCCATTTAAAACAATTTCTGGGAAAACGTAAAGCATATATATATATATATATATATATATATATATAGAAAACCAAATGCCCATTCACTGGTATGTAACAGGGTCGTAAGTCCCAAGTCTCGTCTGGCTACGCTCGTCCTCCGGAAATGTCTCACCTATATGTGAAACAACTATTTTAACATTAATTTGAAAGTACATAACCAAAACCGTGTAATAACTTCTCATACATTGCTCAATTGGGGTGTTTGAATATATCATCGTGGCCTACTCAATACCACGAGCATCCCAATATTTTTAGAAAATTTTTTCGATGTCCCACTCGCCTGCCATGGCACGTTGGACGAAAACCCTAACGGCGTTGGGGAATATTCCATTAAATAATAGCATATACCGTTAACTTTACTTGACGCCGTCAGTATATTCCGTCAAAGTTGACGGAATATGCTCCTTTATTCTCTGGTGCCTTGCTAGAATCTGTTGCCAGCCGCCGCTAGGTCACCGGAAACTAGAAATTCTTAAAACCTTAGTTTCTACTTCGTTTCAACACCAAAATTCACAAATTTTATATGGAATCGAAGCTCTCAACTATGAGAATACAACCATACCTCTTTGAGGTCCTAAAATTGACGGAAAATGGTCGGAAAATCCTTTGTTATTTCAGCTAAGTCTGTAACTCGATAAACCCGAGTGTCCCGATGTTCAAACCACTCCAAAATTGTTCCAATATGCTAAGGAAGTTGTATGGGGACTACCATGAGTCTTAAGTCCTTAGATAAATCCCACGATCACGTCAAAGTTATTTAGCTCCTCGTTGAAGTTTATGGAATCTCGGATTCTGGAAGTCAAATCACCAAACAAAAGGTATCACCAGATTCTAGAGCTCGAGAGGAGTAGGAATCTGGAAACATCAAACTCGATCCGTAGAGTTTTGGTTTAGTTTGAGGCTAAGTGCTCTCAGTTGTACGGACGGAAGGAATTTTCAAGAAGAGATGAGAGAAGAAGGTTGCACGTGTGTGTGTGTGGGGGTTACGGGATTGGCAGAAAGAAGAAAGAAAATAAAACTTGATTGGGCCCAAGGAGGTAGGAGCCCAAATAATTGGTTGTAACTTACCCGTTTACGCGCATTACTAATCGTAACTTCCTTGTTACGACTCCGATTCGACCCTAACTCATGTCAACGCGCTTGTGACGTGTAAAATTTAATTATGTCATCGAGAAAAATAATTTAAAACTATATACGTACATCCACGTCACTAAGCCTTGAGGGCATAATCGTCACACAGTCAGAGAGAAAATATATATTTATTTGGGACGGGTCGTTACATTAATTGTGAGAACAAAAAATGTAAATGTTACTCAATCAAACTTAATTTGAGTTAGGTACATCAAATTATTAACAGGATGGCAAACATAATCATTTTTTTTTTGTTGGAAGCAAACCTAATCTTTAACCTTGTTGATTTGAACTTCAATGTCATCCGAGTCCAAAAACAAAATTTCATCTATGTCAAGAATTGATTGAACAAATATATATTTACTTAAATTGTGATTAGTATTCAATTAATAATTAATTTTGTTTTAATTTATGACTATGTATCCCTATCCATCAAGCTACGTGCATGTATTTCATTTTATACAACAATGAAAGATGTGATGTGCCATAGTTTTATTTGATAATTTATAATTAGAAGGATTATAACACTAAAACCTTATTATTTAATATGGAACTATCAATCTGTAAGACCACAATATGGGCTCGTTTGGAAAATGATTTTTGATGACTAAAAACGCTTTTAAAGAAACTATTTTTTAGTTAGTTCTAAAACCCCTTAAAGTGTTTTTTTTTTAAGAAGCACATAATTGGTGATTCTTGAATGAAGCACTTCAAAAATATTTCCAAGATTAACTTGCTTTTTTACTAAGAATTGGTTTCAAAAACATTTTTTTTTCCTTCTAAAAACGCTTTCAATTATTTAAAAGCACTTCTCAAACAAGCCCTATATGAAATTGTTTCACTTAAAATGTATATGACTTGTGCGAATATTTTTCCAATAAACACAAATTTATAATAAAAAGTTCAACGTGCTCATAATAAAGAAGAAGGGAACTTTAACGAAAAGCTCCTAGTACTGTTTGCTTTAACGAAAAACCACATTTTTACACTAAAAAGTCAATCATGTTACTATTCCCCTTACCCTTTATTTTGTCCTTATCGTTAAAACTCAAAATTTTGAAGTCATTTTTATAAGTTTTCCTAAAGAACAATGCTTGGCTATTAAAATAAGTAGTAGAAACTCTTACTCAAAATTCTTCGTGTTCAAATCATAAAGCTTTGTGCTTATAATCAGAATTGTGCATAGATGGTTCGTAATGCTTTTACCAATTCCACTTATTTGTTTTTATACAATTCGATAACTAAATGACCTTAGTTTTAATTGATTTTTGCAAAGGCAAACTCTTTAGAGTGATTTATAATATAAAAAATTGTGATTATAAACACGAAATTCTATACATTATCAACGAATGATTTTAAGTAGAAACTCCTATTGCCACTTAGTACTATGGTCTAGTGATGTTCCTTTCTACTTGTAAGTGAAAAGTCTAAAGTTTAATTATCGCCAAAGATAAATTTGAACAAAATTATTGCTAGCACATTGTGAAACTATTCTTATTATAAAAAATATCATTTGTTCAAAAAATAAAAAATAAAAGAGTGGAAACTTCTCCTCATTCAAAGTAGCCAAGTTGTTATAATCTAAACAAGCCATTAGACAAGCGAGTAAAACAATCATAGGGCTTACAAGGGGAAGCAGTATAAGTGGCCCTATAGGCCGGACTCGGCCCATGTCTAGTTACTCGCTCCGAAAGGGGAAAATGGCGGGAAAATCAAGAACTGCAGAAGTAGCTTTACTAGGGCATACGCCCTCTGAGACTCGTACCAATTTGGGGGCTGCAATTAGATCGAGATCAAAGCCATGGAGATGAACGACGGCGAGAACGAAGAATTTGGGTTCTCCAGAAACTACTTTCTGGCAAAGGAGCTCCGCGGCTCCGGCAAGAAATCGCTTAACTTCGGAGTTCTTACGGAACCCGAAGCCAGTGAGCTCCCAAAAGGCCTCGTGCTGGGTAAGGATGGGAACCCAAAGCCAGTGAGCTCCCAAA
Organism: Pyrus communis; assembly: GCF_041283825.1. Taxonomy (NCBI): domain Eukaryota; kingdom Viridiplantae; phylum Streptophyta; class Magnoliopsida; order Rosales; family Rosaceae; genus Pyrus; species Pyrus communis. Next base: position 16,873,289 of record NC_142572.1, read on the forward strand.
AGGCCTCGTGCTAAGTAGGGATGAGAATATGCATATAAGGATCACTCCCCTGGGCGATGTGGGATGTCACAGAAAATCCTTTGTTATTTCAGCTAAGTCTGTAACTCGATAAACCCGAGTGTCCCGATGTTCAAACCACTCCAAAATTGTTCCAATATGCTAAGGAAGTTGTATGGGGACTACCATGAGTCTTAAGTCCTTAGATAAATCCCACGATCACGTCAAAGTTGTTTAGCTCCTCGCTAAAGTTTATGGAATCTCTTCTCGAAGTCAAATCACCAAACAAAAGGTATCACCAAATTCTAGAGCTCGAGAGGAGTAGGAATCTGGAAACATCAAACTCGATCCGTAGAGTTTTGGTTTAGTTTGAGGGTAAGTGCTCTCAGTTGTACGGACGAAAGGAATTTTCAATAAGAGATGAGAGAAGAAGGTTGCACGTGTGTGTGTGGGGGTTACGGGATTGGCAGAAAGAAGAAAGAAAATAAAACTTGATTGGGCCCAAGGAGGTAGGAGCCCAAATAATTGGTTGTAACTTACCTGTTTACGCGCATTACTAATCGTAACTTCCTTGTTACGACTCCGATTCGACCCTAACTCACGTCAACGCGCTTGTGACGTGTAAAATTTAATTATGTCATCGAGAAAAATAATTTAAAACTATATACGTACATCCACGTCACTAAGTCTTGAGGGCATAATCGTCATTTTCACACATTCGGAGAGAAAATATATATTTATTTGGGACGGGTCGTTACATTAATTGTGAGAACAAAAAAAGTAAATGTTACTCAATCAAACTTAATTTGAGTTAGGTACATCAAATTATTAACAGGATGGCAAACATAATCATTTTTTTTTTGTTGGAAGCAAACCTAATCTTTAACCTTGTTGATTTGAACTTCAATGTCATCCGAGTCCAAAAACAAAATTTCATCTATGTCAAGAATTGATTGAACAAATATATATTTACTTAAATTGTGATTAGTATTCAATTAATAATTAATTTTGTTTTAATTTATGACTATGTATCCCTATCCATCAAGCTACGTGCATGTATTTCATTTTATACAACAATGAAAGATGTGATGTGCCATAGTTTTATTTGATAATTTATAATTAGGAGGATTATAACACTAAAACCTTATTATTTAATATGGAACTATCAATCTGTAAGACCACAATATGGGCTCGTTTGGAAAATGATTTTTGATGACTAAAAACGCTTTTAAAGAAACTATTTTTTAGTTAGTTCTAAAACCCCTTAAAGTGTTTTTTTTAAGAAGCACATAATTGGTGATTCTTGAATGAAGCACTTCAAAAATATTTCCAAGATTAACTTGCTTTTTTTACTAAGAATTGGTTTCAAAAACATTTCTTTTTTCTAAAAATGCTTTCAATTATTTAAAAGCACTTCTCAAACAAGCCCTATATGAAATTGTTTCACTTAAAATGTATATGACTTGTGCGAATATTTTTCCAATAAACACAAATTTATAATAAAAAGTTCAACGTGCTCATAATAAAGAAGAAGGAAACTTTAACGAAAAGTTCCTAGTACTGTTTACTTTAACGAAAAACCACATTAGTCAATCATGTTACTATTCCCCTTATCCTTTATTTTGTCCTTATCGTTAAAACTCAAAATTTTCAAGTCATTTTTATAAGTTTTCCTAAAGAACAATGCTTGGCTATTAAAATAAGTAGTAGAAACTCTTACTCAAAATTCTTCGTGTTCAAATCATAAAGCTTTGTGCTTATAATCAGAATCGTGCATAGATGGTTCGTAATGCTTTTACCAATTCCACTTATCTGTTTTTATACAATTCGATAACTAAATGACCTTAGTTTTAATTGATTTTTGCAAAGGCGAACTCTTTAGAGTGATTTATAATATAAAAAATTGTGATCATAAACACGAAATTCTATACACTATCAACAAATGATTTTAAAGAGAAACTCTTATTGCCACTTAGTACTATGGTCTAGTGATGTTCCTTTCTACTTGTAAGTGAAAAGTCTTAGGTTTAATTATCGCCAAAGATAAATTTGAACAAAATTATTGCTAGCACATTGTGAAACTATTCTTATTATAAAAAATATCGTTTGTTCAAAAAATAAAAAATAAAAGAGTAGAAACTTCTCCTCATTCAAAGTAGCCAAGTTGTTATAATCTAAACAAGCCGTGAGACAAGCGACTAAAACAATCATAGGGCTTACAAGGGGAAGCAGTATAAGTGGCCCAATAGGCCGGACTCGGCCCATGTCTAGTTGCTCGCTCCGAAAGGGGAAAATGGCGGGAAAATCAAGAACTGCAGAAGTAGCTTTACTAGGGCATACGCCCTCTGAGACTCGTACCAATTTGGGGGCTGCAATTAGATCGAGATCAAAGCCATGGAGATGAACGACGGCGAGAACGAAGAATTTGGGTTCTCCAGAAACTACTTTCTGGCAAAGGAGCTCCGCGGCTCCGGCAAGAAATCGCAATCTAAGCTCTCGGATATCGATATCGTCGATGAGCAGGTACCGCTGGCTCGAATTCAATTCTTTCAGAATCTTCCATTTTTTGTTGTTATTATTGTTAAAGCTTGAAACTTTGGCAGGAACTGGTTGCGGCGGCGGCTCAAATCGAACCCAAACATGAGAAAGAGGTGAAGGATTTGATGAACAGTTACAAGAGTTCGTACCCAGAATGGGCGTTTGAACTGAGGTATTCCACTGACTCGTAGATTGATTAGAAATATTTGAAACGCTGTTATTTCAATTGGGTTTGTTGATTTTTCATTTCATATCCGTTTTTCAGCATCTAATGTTCAAATTGGATGGATTTTCGACTTAATTTTACTACGAAATGAGAACATAATGATCTTCTGGCTGCATATGCTACAAATTATACTGCTTTATGGTACTTAATTATATCATCGACCACATTTGGCATCGGAGTTTTTTCACCAATGGCAATGAGTGCCCTCTTTCTATAGGCATTTGGATTAGTATTTGGCTACAAGGAGTTGCATTATATCCTTTCTGCAATTGATTAAGTTCTGGACTTGAAGTCTGCTATTTACTAATGTTATGCTATTTTGATGTTATTATTCACCCTTTGCTTTACCCTTTGCTTTATTGTTCGTAGATGTGGTCTTGGCCTTCTTATGTATGGATTTGGATCTAAGAAGGCCTTGCTTGAAGATTTTGCTTCAACATCGTTGACGGATTATTCTGTGCTTGTTGTCAACGGCTATCTTCAAGGAATAAATATAAAACAGGTAATATTTATAGGGAACACTATTCCACATCCCATATGCGATTATTTTACATTTTCCTGTTCTGTGGTTTTATCTTATTGGCAATAAGAATTTGATTTACCGGGTTTTCCTGGCCTAGTATATTGTATGCAATCTGCTATAAACTTTATGAACAATGTGTGGATCACCTTTGTCTCATGTAGGTTGTCTCCAAAAGCAGCCTAACCCATCTTCCTTGTTGTCTGAAAATATGACATAATATGGAAAGAAGAAAAGGGGATAGGGTCGAAGCTAAAACAAACATTACCATGTCGTTAACATGTTATCTAATGTTTGCAATGTAGGTTGTGGTAGCCTTAGCTGAACTTTTGTGGGATCAATTGAAAACCAAAAGGACTCCTTCTAGAAGCTCGTCAAAAGTGCAACAACCATTTAGTTCTAGGTCCATGGATGATCTTCTTGCATTTTTGGATGGATCAGAAGATACGACAAACAAATATATAGTATGTGTTGTCATTCACAACATTGATGGACCTGGATTAAGGGACTCAGAAACCCAACAGTGTCTTGCACGAGTTGCTTCTTGCTCTCATATTCGCATTGTGGCCTCTATCGATCATGTCAATGCACCTCTTTGTAAGTCTATTCTTGTTATAATTTGTTATATCGGGTTCTGAGTCTCTGACTTATGTTGGATCCTGAAACTTTGCCTCTATGTCTTTGTAAAAATAGAACTAAAGAAGAAAACCGTTTTTTGTTACCCTGCAAGACAAAAACTTCATACGTCATCAAGTTTAATCACACCTTCTTTCCATTTAATAGTGTGGGACAAGAAGATGGTTCACACACAATTCAACTGGTGCTGGCATCACGTTCCTACCTTTGCGCCATACAAGGTCGAAGGAATGCTCATTCCACTGATTCTTGCACATGGAAATACCACCCAAAGTGCCAAAGGTGCTACAATAGTTTTGCAGAGTTTGACATCCAATGCTCAGAGCGTGTTCAAAGTTCTTGCAGAATATCAACTATCCCACTCGAACGAAGAAGGTAAGTAGCCATGCAGCCTATATTAACTCTTGGAGCTTTAACCTCTATAATCCGTTCCATCCGTTACTTGATAACTTGTGTGTTGTTCAGGGATGCCGATTGATAATCTGTACGCAACCTGTCGAGAGCGGTTCCTCGTGAGCAGCCAGCTTACGCTTAACTCCCATTTGACGGAATTCAAAGATCATGAGTTGGTGAAGACCAAAAGGAATTCTGATGGCCAGGATTGCTTGCACATTCCTCTCACAAATGAGGCACTTGAAAAACTGCTAGCGGACCTGAGTCAATGAATTGTTATTACACTACTCGGTCCTTCAAAATTATGTGGATTTTATGTCCTGATACAAGTGGCAATAATCCAAAATTCGCACTCCCTGCTTAAAAAGTGACTGAAGTGCATCGAAACGTGTAATAATCTCCTCGCATGTGCTCGGATCATGTGCGGCTCTGCAGTGTGTGGGAGGTTTCATTTTTATCGCATGCACCTAAACAGAGTATTTTGTGGGCAGAAGAGACTCGGGAGAGTTTGAAATATAGGATGATGAAAGGAGTGTCAATCAGCCTCATTAGTTTTGGTAAATTGTACCGATTTACTCTCTCAACTATTAATTTGACGTTCAAATACGTCTTTGTCAAATTTTCTAAAATATTAAAAGCAAGAGTTTCTGCCCATTCAAGCAGGAAAAATTGATTTTGGCATTGGACGTTCTAAAAGTAGGTATTATCGAGTATTCAGTAACGCTTGTTGACATTTCAGCATTCGTTTTCGTTTCAAAGCCTATCCGAGAGAGAATCGCGGTGAAAATTGAGTTGAAAATGTAGCTCAAATGAAAAGGACAAAGGACAAATTAGATTTGTTAACATTTACTTCAACAGAAAACCAACCAAACCGGATGGAGATGGACCGGACCTCTCAAAGAAAACGACAAGTAGTCAAACGACATTACAACCCGTATTAATCTCTCCCAAAAAAATCAAACACAAGGAAGGGTATGGGTCTGAGTAATGTTAGGCAGGTCAAGCTTTTTTATTAAATTTGTAAATTATATAATGTGTTATTAATAAGAAATGAGAACGTTAATCGATATTTAATCAATAATTCAATCATCTAAAATCACATTATTTGGTTTGCAAATTTAGTACTTTAGTTTAGAAATATTTCTCTCTTGTAAGTGAGAGATTTTAAGTTCGAATTTTGCCAAATACGAATTTAAACCACATTATTACTAACTCATTGTGAGGTTAAACAAACTATTCTCCACATTAGTATAGATAATATAGTACTCCGAGTCTATCCAACGTCCATACACCTCCGTCTAATAAACCACCGCCACGTATGAAGAAGAAAGGGTATTTCCGTAATTGACGGCTCAAACTGACTGGATTAGGCACGCTTTTTTGTGGCGAAGTGTAGACGAGCGAGCGCTCTCTGTCTCTCGGTAACTTAGCAGAAAGTCCAAAATGCCCAAAGCTGGCAATACGCCCATACCATTCCCCGCGCCTGAAAGCTGCAAGCTTTTTACTTGGGACGGAAACCAGATAATCACACCCTCCATCTCTTCATCCGTTTGACGGAATTGAACTCCAACCCAATAATCGTCCGCAGTTTCCAGAAAAACCCAATTCGAAAAGTCAGCTTTTTCTTCTGCAGAAAAGTTTGGGTTGCTGGGCGCCGCGGCGGTGGAGGAGGAGGAGATGTGGGGGCTCGGGGGTCAGTGCTATTGGGGGAGGAAGGAGCGGCGGAGCTATGGGATTGAAGGGATAGTGGTGGTGTTTGCGTGGATGTCGAGCCAGGAGAGGCAGCTGAAGAGCTTCGTGGAGCTTTACTCGTCTCTGGGTTGGAACTCACTCGTCTGCCACTCCCAATTTCTCAATATGTAAGTTGCTGTTCTGATTTTTTCGCTGATTTGGAGATATTTTTCTTATCAAGTTTCTGCTTTTGCTTTTCCAATGGGGTTTGACTTGTTGTGGTTAATCACTTAATGGCTTTTGGCTTTTCGGCTTTTTGGGTCGTTGGAGGAAATTGGTTGCTTAATTTTTTGAGTGTTTTGGGAGTTATTGTGGTTAATTTAGCGGTAGGTGGAACTAGTATGTGGTCATTAATGTTTCCTTATTCGACAGATTTTGTGTGGGAAATGTTTTTGAGCCCCCCTTTCCCTTTTCCTTGGTTTGATGAGCAGCTGCATGAAGCTGCTTAAAACCTTACTGTGAAACCCGCATGGGAAAAACCACGGTGAAGGAAATAGAGTACCCCACATACCCCAACTATCAATTACATTAATCCGGACTCCATCCAAAATGACAGACCCTCCCGATTTGTGGAGTTCTTTGAAATTGAGCTGTAGAAATAGTATTTCGACAGCAGAGGAGTAGAAATTGTATTGGATGAATGTTGTCGAGTTCCTTGATGTATGCGGAAATTTGTGGAGTAGAAGTAGTATTTCGACGGCTTGCAACTTATTTATACTGGTTGGCGGCATTTAGGGAAACATTATTGGCAGCAGGCATTTTACAGAGGAAGGTCTGCCTTTAATTGATTAGACAGAATAATTCTTTTGTACAAGAATGTTTCAGGAGGAGTACTAAGTACATTGTGTTTTATATCTTCCTCCCTGTGATGATATAATTCACCCCAAAGTTCAATCTTCAATTGTTGCAAAGCTCAAAATAACTCGTAGAATACATGATGTAGTTTCAACTTTGATGGGTGGGTTTTTGCGATATGCATTTGTAGAACTCGAGTTATTATATTTGGATCTGTCTGTTATTGTGGCTGCAATCATTCAATTAAAATTGCATGATTTTGGTTTTGGACTAATGTTTGATATACATGATTTCTCCAGGTTCTTCCCCGAAAAGGCTACAACTATAGCGACGGATATTCTAAATGAAATTGTTGAGGTCAGTTTTATTACGATCCTGTCTAATTGATTTTCCTGAGTAAAGTTAACCAATTACTGCTTCCTTTTATATGAAATACAGGAGTTGAAGATTAAGCCTTGCCCAGTGGTCTTCACTTCATTTTCTGGTGGTCCAAAAGCCTGTATGCTCAAAGTTCTTCAGGTAATTCCTTTTACTTCTTAATGCTCCATATTTTATTTGTAGTTTCAATGTTAAAAGGATTTCACTGATCATGTAAAGTAGCTTTCAATTGATTGAGGATAAGTATTGACTGCGTTTTTCGTTTCGTGCAGATAATTGTGGGAACTTGTGAAACAAAATTGAATCTGGTATACTTTTTTTCTTTCTTTCGCATTTCACTAATGATAACTTGACAAAAAAATGTTAGGTAATTATTAATGATTTTATATGTCAGAGGCAATATAGGGTATTCCATTTTGACTAGTTCTTACAGTTTTGAAAGTTATGAACATCAATTTTGATCATTCGTAATCATTTCAATTTTCAACTTTTTGGCCCTGAAGGATGATTGCCGATTAGTTAAAGACTGTATTGCTGGCCACATCTATGATTCGAGTCCAGTGGACTTTACTAGTGTTCTGGGTGCTAAATTTGTTCTTCACCCAAGTGTCCTGAAAATATCCAAGCCACCAAGATTTGCATCCTGGATGGCGCATAGCATTGCATCTGGGCTCGATGCGCTCTTTCTCAACAGGTTTGAGTCACAGCGTGCTGAGTACTGGCAGACTCTTTACTCCACCACTGTGAGTAATGAAATATACTCCAGGTTGTCTGCTCTCTAAAAATCTCGTTTTTATTTCTCTTCCCTTTATTCTTTATGATTCTTATGCAGGGCATGCAGGCCCCGTATCTCATCTTATGCTCGGAGAATGACGATCTCGCTCCCTATCAAGTTATCTATAATTTTTCGCAGCGCTTACGAGAACTTGGGGCTGATGTTAAACTAGTAAAATGGAATGACTCTCCTCACGTAGGTCTGCTTCTAAACATAAACTCGAAGGCTATTTATAACGAATGCTATTCCTTGTAGGGCTTTCAACCATACCGTGTTATTAAATTTACAGTTTATGTAGTATTCTTTTCCCCAAATTCTTATTTATTCACGTTCTTTCCTGTTTTTGAGAGCATCACCTAAAGATTCTAAAATCGTACAACTTGATTCAATTCTTCCCTCACAGGTCACTACAGGCGTTATCCAATTGATTACAAAGTTGCTGTAAACGAGCTCCTTGGTAAAGCAGCGGGAGTTTATTCTCAAAGAATTAGACGGCTGGAAGGAGAAACATTGGGCATGCAGGCAACACAAGATGAGATCATCGACAATGAACCGATGAGTAGCGTTAGAAAAGCTGCGGGAGGCTCAAATGGGTTTCGAGGAGTCACTCTGGCCTCAAGCGATCACTTCTTCACCACGCCCGTCTCAATGGAGTACGAGGGAGGTAGAGATGTTGGGTCAATGCAGGAAGAACGCAAGGAAGGGATAATTCACGTGCATAACCCGCCAACTCCAAGCATGAATGCCCACGGGGTTCTTGGGCAGATCCTTTTTGACGTCTGTGTTCCGAAGACTGTTGAGGATTGGGATATAAAGCCGTCATCGGGTTCTTTGAGCGGGAAAGGCAGCTCACTCGCTTCAAGAAGACGACATGCCCCCTTTAATCCAATCAAGTGCATCCGTCGCTCAAGATTATAAGAGAGATAAAGTTTTTATCTTTATTTTTTCATTTCTTGCTTTCTTTCTGGAATACGGAGGATAAGCTGATGATGATCTCCTTCTCCGCCATAAAAAATGTAGAGTGACGCTGTTCCATGACACTGAAATGTAAAAAAGAAAGAAATAATAAATTAGCAAAATAATGTTTCTTGTACCAAAATAAATCTTCAGAAAATGAGTTTGGCGTCCATCAAATTCAGATTAATATCAAGCAGATGGATCTCCAGCAGATGGGAAGAAGAACGAAGTGGACGACCCCCGCTTGTAGCGTGCCTGCTGCTTTCTGGTTTGATTCTGAGGTAACATGCATTACCAACGACAAACATTACAACACAGAGGCCCAACAACAAAAAACACAAACAAACAACAGAGGCCCAACCAAAAGTTGAGACCAAAACAAAGAAAACACATAAACAATAGGAGCCGATGCGTCTTCCGTCATAACCGCTGTTGCAACCACCAAAATAGCAGCCGTGCATGTCGATCCAGCCAAATTCGCTCCCCAAACAAAGCCTCACCTCACCAATACCAACAGCTAATTACAAGCGTCACTCCAAGCCTAGCTACAGATACCTGAGAACCTGCAGCCAAGTGAAAGAAGCTCATGGCAGTCCACGAGCAACACTGCCAACAAGGGCAAACAACAAAGGGAAGGTGGGGGTGCAAGGAACACCCAACCCAGTGCAAGCACCAAATCAAAACCAACTCGAAACACCACAACAAATCACGGCAAATGGTGACTGAAGCTTGGAAATTAGATGAATATGGATGAGAGATAGAGGGAGAGAAGCAGGCAAATCGACCAATAAAACCGGGGAAGAAAACAACGGATGGAAGAGGAAAAAGAGAGGAAGAAAGAAACAAAAGAAAACCCACGGATCCCAGCTGAAGCTAGGATCGACAGCACTAGAATTGAACTACCACTCACACAGCTCGGTGAGATTAACCCTCACACAGAGGGAAGGTCTCTCACGGAGAAAGGAAAGTTTTTGGTTTTTAGAATACTGATGCACACACTATACATTCTTCTTCTTTTAAGTTTGGTTTCTATTCATGGTAATTGTATTGTAACTCAATCATGAATGCAATTTTCAGTAAAACAAAAAGAAAATATAAAGAAAATTAGTTTTTAATTTTTACCAAAAAAAAAAAAAATGACTTGGGCACGCAAATCAACTTCATTGAAGCGGAATCAACTAACTTCTTCTTCAAAAGTCAAAATAACAGTAATCGTCTTCACCCGGGACACACAGCAGACGATCACTTTAATCAGACATGAAGATACTCGTCACCGGCGCCTCCGGGTACTTAGGCGGAAGATTATGCCACGCGCTACTGAAACAAGGCCACTCCGTCCGCGCCCTCGTCCGCCCCACCAGCGACCTCTCCTCCCTTCCTCCACCGTCATCCACCGGTAACGCTTACCTCGAGCTTGTCTACGGCGACGTCACTGACTACGAATCCCTCCTCTCCGCCTTCTCCAACTGCGAAGTCGTTTTCCACGCCGCCGCGGTCGTGGAGCCCTGGCTTCCCGACCCCTCCAAATTCTTCTCCGTAAGCTCGCTATTCGCCAAAATCCTAAATTGAATTAAAAATTTTCTTCTCTTTGCGAATTCGATTCTTAAAATTAGGTCAATTTTGCCTTCCGATTCCGTTAGGTCAACGTCGGGGGATTGAAGAACGTGCTGCAAGCGGTCCGGGAGACGAAGACCGTACAGAAAATCATCTACACGTCGTCGTTTTTCGCGCTCGGATCAACCGACGGCGGCGTCGCTGACGAGACGCAGGTCCATCACGAGAACTTCTTCTGCACGGAGTACGAGAGATCGAAAGCCGCCGCCGATAAAATTGCGCTGCGAGCCGCGCAGCAAGAGGAGCTGCCGTTGGTGCTGCTTTATCCCGGAGTCATCTACGGCCCCGGAAAACTCACCGCCGGCAACGTCGTCGCTCGGTTGATCGTCGAGCGGTTCAACGGTCGGTTGCCGGGGTACATTGGCTCCGGGAACGACAGGTATTCGTTTAGCCATGTGGACGACGTCGTAGACGGCCATATAAGAGCAATGGCAAAAGGTCGAACAGGTGAGAGGTATCTGCTGACAGGCGAAAACGCGTCGTTTAAGCACGTTTTCGATGTGGCGGCGGTGATCACACAAACCGGCAGGCCGAAATTTGGGATCCCATTGTGGCTGATTGAGGTGTACGGATGGGCGTCTGTTCTTTTCTCTCGGATTACTGGGAAGCTTCCCCTGATTAGTCCTCCGGTGAGTTTGTTTCGTTCTTTGTCGATGTGGCATCAATAATGTGTTGATATTATTGGCACCAACGAAACATTCTAGCATGTTATTGAGCATTTTTGTTATTTCGATAGTATTAATGCACGTCAGGACGTCCTACACACAGAATTTCTGTATATGCTTGAATTTTGGGTTCTGATTTTGTTGTGTGCTTCTTCTGTGGGTGCAGACTGTTTATGTTCTGAGGCATCAGTGGGCGTATTCGTGCGAGAAGGCGAAGGCCGAGCTGGGTTACAGTCCTAGAGGATTGAAAGAAGGATTGGGGGAGGTGTTGCCATGGCTCAGGAGCTTGGGTTTGATCACATACTAATCCTATAAACTTTATGTTGTTAACTAGTGATATTTTTCGGTAGAACAGAATGTGGTGCTATGCAACAATGTGTTGATATCAAGTTGGGATTTTTTTTTTTGTGTGTTAACTTTTCTTCTAATCCCTACACAAGCAGAAATGGTGAACCTTATTTTGTGACGGTAGCGATAGAGTATCAATGCGGTCTGAGTTCGACTCGTTTTTAGATTGCTTGAGCTCAGTTCATACCATTCTGAGCGGGAGTTTGGAAGACTTGGGATGATCTTCTTGTTCTGGAAGAAATTTTCTGGATCGACGGCGGTCTTCACCTTCACTTGTTCATAGCTATTGTTTCCAAATCTATTCACCCCAAATTCAAGGTCCCTGTAGTTCAAGAAAGCACTTCTAGGGTTCTTGGACACACATGGGGTCATGAATCCGAAACCTGATTTCCGTTTGTGTAATTCATCTCTGCTTCGTACCTTGCTTCCCCTCCAACTCACCGAGTACTGAACTTTGAACAAGTTCCTGGCACGGTGTTGAAAAGGCATCACATAGGCCGGAATCCGGCTCATTTTCCCACCATACGGATTGAAAACCAACCCTGTTTTGCCTATTTCAATCATCTGCTCACAGCAACTCCAACCTTCCCTTAGCATCAACAATCCGATCATCAATGATATTGTTGACAGCCAGGCTGTACTTGCTCAACATGTTTCCATACCCACCACCGCTTGTGTGCCCGCCAACACCAACCGTGGGGCAAATACGGGTCGGAAAGCCGTGGACTTTCCTCTTCTTCGAAATCGAATAGTACAATTCTCCGAGCGTGGTGGCAGCCTGAACCCAAATCGAATTGTCTTCGATGTATATATTGACCAGACTAGTTAAACATGTTAATGAGTGATTAGCGAGTCACGCAACCCCAATAATAGTATTATTAGTAATTTAGTAGAACCCAATAGTATTGAGCCCGAACTGTTGGGATTGTGTGGTTGTCTAATATGTACTGATAGTACATTAGTCTTGCTAATAAAATTTTGCAATAACGTGAAACTGTAGGGCTTGAGCCACCATGTGTTGTAGTTAATCATTGGACACTTGTCACAACCACAGTACAGGCAGAGGGTGGGCAGAGGGATTTGGGAAACAGCAGATTCGGACTCATTAAACCCACAGTTGATTGCTGACCAATCAGCTTGCCTGTGACGCATCAATTACTCAACGTAGTGGGGAACTTAGCAGTCCACTAGCACTGGGGTTTTCAAATTTACACTTTGCCACCATTTTCCTTCCGTGTTTCACCCAAAATTACACAGAGAGAAGGCCCAAGAAAATTTTCTGTTTGTTTCTCGGGAAAAAAATGGTGGCGCCCAAGTTATCGTACGAGGAGTCTCGCCAGCAGCGAATGGAGGAAAACAAGAAGAGAATGGAAGCTCTCAATCTGCCTATGCTTGCTCAAGCTCTTAAGAAAACCCCAAATTCCCCAAAACCCTCCCCTGTAATCCCCTAAAACCCTAAACCCCTCCTTCTCTCACCAAAAAAATCAGCTCTGACTCTTGTTTTCTCTTTTATACGCAGATGAAGCGCGCGAAAGCCCGCACGATGGAGAAGCAGCTCGTGGAGGTGAGGAGGTCCTCCCGGGTCGCAAATCTTCCGACCCCGGTTTACAAAGAAGTGGTAGGTCCTTTTGTTTTTCATCTGAATGCTTATGTGCTTGTTTCTTTTTGTATTTCAAATCGGAAAGTTGAAAGCTTTAGTGATTTTGTGGTTTGTGGCAGGCTGTGGTGGAACGGGAGATGAGGACCAGAAGGTATTCTACTAATAGACATAGGGATTTGTCAAACCGGGTTTATGCTTCCAATGAAGCCAGAGATGATGCCACTGCGAGAGCTGAGGCATTGGAGTCCGATTTAGGATCCGATTACCCTACCATGGTGAAACCGATGCTGCAATCCCATGTCACTGGTGGATTCTGGCTGGTAAATAAATCTGCTTTTTGTGCTCAAAATGTCACATTTTCATCCTATGTTTCTTCTGAATTCTATATGCTTGTTCTTTGTTAAAAAATTTACGAACTTTTTAGTCATTAAGGCTGTAATTTCTGTTATCTTGTATATGCTCCGAAACTGATTCAAGAACCAATTTATTCTTTCTTTTGCTCTAGGATTTGAGTGACATGGATAACCCACTATTTTCTCAGTATATTGAAGGTAGAGGCGAACTGTTTTTCTTTTGCTCAATCCTACCATTTTGGTGGGATTAGTATTGATAAGTTTCCTTAATGAGTACTCCATCTTCTGCCTTCAAGTTGGACACAATTTTTGCAATTCTTCTTTCAATAAACCTTGAATATAGTGGGTTATCCATTTCAGCCTTATCCACCAAACGAGGCCTACGTGTATTATCAATTATCTCCAGTATCCTGCGTCATAATGTGTCTTAAGGAACGGTCTATTTCATACACCAGTATAGGCATACTTAATGCTTGCAAACTGCAACAGGGTCTTCCAAAATATTTCTGCAGTAAGAACCTCCCGAAGCGTGATGATATTGTGATTTTGATAGATGAAGATGGGGACGAGTGTGAGGTTATATACTTGGCTGAGAAAAGAGGACTCAGTGGTGGATGGAGAGGGTTTGCAATTGATCATGGTTTGGTGGATGGGGATGCATTGGTCTTTCAACTAATTCGGCCTAAAACACTCAAGGTTTGGTTACAAGTTTCTTGACAAAGTTGAACTAAAATTACAACTGTTTACAAGTTTCTGCTTAAAAGTTTTAGTATTTCACAATTGGTTTGGTTAAATGAGGCTGATTATTTGTTAAGCTCCAAAATAAGTATATTACCTTCAATAGATACCAATTAATTAACTAGATAAGTGCCCTACATAATACTATTTTCTGTATGAGATCATCCTATCATTTTGCATTCCACTTTCAGTTTTTTTGTTTCATGTACTCATGTTGTCGTTTCAGGTGTACATTTTAAGGGTGGAAAGAGCTGAATAGGGCTACAAGCTTCAACTATCGTCAATGTTGGTGGGTTTTTTGTGGTCATTGTTGTCAAGGTAAATTTCGAGTATTGTTTCTCTCTTGCCTTTTCAGCTATGCGTTGACTAATGGAAGAACAATATGTCATCTGATTTCGACTGCTTCCTCGTCATTTAAGACCGCTGATGATATTTTCTACGATTTGTAAATGTGCATTTCATATTTAGCCTCTTGGTCGAGTCATACACTTACTTTTTTGCTTATGGGTTCCCAAGTTCTTCAACAGATCAAACCCAATGTTTGTTGTGCTGTGAGATTGAGATAGGTTAATTGACCATATGCATAGAAAGCCTACACAGCTGTGACTTAATGAACTGTAAGCTAGTTTCAGAGTTGATTCGTCATATGCAACCATTAAGCAAGGCATTTGTTTGCATTTAGTTAACTAGAAGAAAGACACCTCGAAAGTTTAAGACTTGTAAAATTTATCATATCATTAAGGTTATATGAGCATATGCATTATGCATCTGTCTGTATTATATGGAGAAACCATGTATCTGCGAAATTCTAATGCCTTGACTCGCTTGAATAGCATACTAGCATGGATGTACCCGAAGCTGCCTTCAGTTTTCACGTAACTGAACGAATTTATGGTCTATAGGTCGCTTTCAACAATCCATAAGTTGCGTATTTTGTCTTTGAATGGCTTTCTTCCTTGTTTGCCTCTTGGACTTGGTTGCTTTCTAAATAATGTTGTTAGCAATTTTACCTCATCAGAATTCAAGCGATTTTGTTCATCTTAATTTCTCGTCCTCTCTCACACGGCTCTTTTACTTCTTATTGCAGGTAAAAAGGATTTTGGACAGGCTATCCGTTTAGCGGTGAGCTTTATTTGTAATAGAAACCACCAACGGAGCCTTGTAGGGTTAGCGGATGAAGCAATCCTCTGCAATCATATTTTTGAATGTTCACTGGTGTCCCTTTAGACCTGTATGAAGAACCCACGAGCAAATATGAATGGACATCCGATTTATTCTTATCTTTCCCGTTTCTCTGCTTCTAATTTCATAAACTAGGAACTTAAAACTTCGCCGTGAAAAATGGCAATCAATACAATCAATTTGCTTCACGCATTCATTTCTTTAACATGGACAAGCAACAAGCGACGATTAAACTAAAACCCTCAATTGTTTGACTTTGGCAATGGGATAAACTTACCTAGGTTTAGATTACGGTTTAGATGTTACTTTGTCAGTATCTCAATCTAATCACTTGCTGCTACATTTCACCCGATTTACAAGTTACTAGACCGATGGTAAATTTGGAAATTTGAATTTGAAAAGCTGCGTGCATGAACGTCCCATTTTAATGGCAATATTTATGGAAGTGAAAACAAGGAGTTACTGCTGGGTGGGTGGGTGCAGAACATTTCTCAATGCAGTGGGAACTCAACGGTCGACTAGCAACGGCTCTTTTAAATATTCAAACTTTTGCCACCATTTCACTTCCTTCTTTCCACCCAAAACCCTAAAGAAACCGAGAGCGAGACAGAGAAAGTCTCAGAGAATTTTCTGTTTGGTTGTCGGGAAAATGGTGATGGCTAAGTCTAAGTTGTCTTACGAGGAGTCTCGCCGGCAGAGAATGGAGGAAAACAAGAAGAGAATGGAAGCTCTCAATCTCCCTCTGCTTGCTCAAGCTCTTAAAAAAACCCCAAATTCTCCCAAACCTTCCCCTGTAAGCTTAAAATCCCTCTCTCCCTCTCTCCCTCTCTCTCTCTCTCTCTTCCCACACGCATACACACACATACATGAAATAAACACACCTCACATTCTGCCTATTTCTCTTGTGTTTTCAGATGAAGCGCGCCGGGAAGCCTCGCACGTATGAGGTGAAGATGGTGGAGGTGAGGAGGTCCACCCGGGTTGCGAATCGACCTGCACCGGATTACAAAGAAGTGGGTCATTTTATTTTGTCCTCTAACTTGCTCAAAGTTTCAATCTTTATATTTTTGAATATGTAAAGTTTCAATCTTTTGTGTTGTTATGATTTGTGACAGGTTGTGGCGGAGCGAGTAATGATTCCAAGAAGGTGCTATGCCACCAATCGGCATAGGGATATGGCGAACCGGGTGTATGCTTCCGACGAAGCCAGAGCCGCCGCGATGGTGAAAGCCGACGAATTGGAGCTCAGTTTGGGATCCGATCACCCGACATTTGTGAAGACAATGCTCCAATCACATGTCACTGGTGGATTCTGGCTGGTACACATTATCCTCATCTTTTGGACAACATGTTTCACTTTATTTGTGATTTATACGTTAGAAGATGTAAAGTAACTAAAGTCTCACATCGAAAACCTGACAAAATAAAATACAACATAGAATGAACGGTTTTACTAATAATTGCATCTTAGGATTTTTGTATAAAACTGCTCACCCGTTGCACTGTGCATGTAATTAAGTTGGTGTGACTAGTGAAACGCTAGTCCGTCTCTCTCAAATCTTAAAAATTAGAGCGGTCGCTGGACAATGTAGCAATGTGCTGTCGAATTCACATGTTTAATTAGTATCTGTCCAATGTGCTATTTCGTATTGTGTATGCAATTGCAGTCATATCATGTGTCATTTTGGCAACAGGGTCTTCAAGCCAGCTTCTGCAAGAACCACCTCCCAAAGGGTGAAGAAATTATGACACTGATCGATGAAGATGGAAACGAGTACCCGACTATATACTTGGCCCGAAAAAAAGGACTCAGCGGCGGATGGAAAGGATTTGCAGTTGCTCATGATCTTGTGGATGGAGATGCATTGGTTTTTCAATTGATTCGGCCTACAACATTCAAGGTGATTGGCAAAGCTGCAAAATAAGTGTTTTGCACTTGAATTTTAGATTAGTTTTTGCTTATCTTCTTTGTTTTCAGATTAGTTCTCATTTGAAGTGCAACGTACTAGTATTACCTTTTCAGGTGTACATTATAAGGGTGGAGAGACCTGGGCAGGCAAGCTCAGAAGAATCAACTTAGGTAATTGTTTCTAGTCATTCCCGTCGCGGTCAAATTTACTGATTCCTGTGTTATAATATACTATCTACAAGTTATAATATGATTAGACAACATAATTGACATTTCATTTGTCAAATGGAATAGTAGTGAGGCTTATTTGGTAAGTAAAATCGTTAATTTAAATGATGTAAACTGATGCGGCATGGAGTATTGATTTAAGAAATATTTACACATGCAATAAAATCTGCGTATTCCTTTTGGTCATTTGTGATGTCTTTATAGGAACACCAAATGGAGAGGGCAGTTAGTACATCATATCTAAATGAAACAAGTTGCATATGCGAAAGGACCACAAATGTGATGCAACTGTGACCACAATCTGATGCAACTGTCTCTGTTTATATAGAAGAGGTATTCATCAATTTCCTCCCTGAACTTGTGATCATTGGCCAATTTCCCCCCTCAACTCTCATAATTAGTCAATTTCCCCCTTCAACTTTAATTTGGCCAATTTCCCCCCTCAACTCTCATAATTAGTCAATTTCCCCCTTCAACTTTAATTGGCCAATTTCCCCCCTCAACTCTCATAATTAGTCAATTTCCCCCTTCAACTTTAATTTGGCCAATTTCCCCCCTCAACTCTCAAAATTAGTCAATTTGCACCCTACTGTTAATTTTTTTTTTTTTTTTTTAATTTTCCATCTATTCTTTTCTTAATTTTCAATCTTTCTAATAGCTTCCAACAAAGTACTAAAATTAACATAAACTCACCTGCATAATATAGGGTAAAATGTACAAAAACATAATACAGTTAGTATGTGACATGGGTTGATTATAAGAAAAAGTTATGAATCGGGTTTAAAGCATGTAGAAGAAGAAATAATAACAAAAAGAAATAATAATCCTAAACTCATGGATCAAACCTATTTCAATAAAATGGGTTATTCTTAATAAGGAGTCGAAAATTATGAATAGACTAGCCATTTTTTCACTAAAGCTCGATTCTCCGCAATTTACTTGAACTTAGCTTTCACTTTTATAAAGAAAATTGTATTCACATACAAAAATTTACACATCAATCCTTTTTGTTATCAATTTTGTATAGTCAAAAATCAAATAAAATTACTCCATACTGATTTATTATGACTAATAATACTATCTATGATAAATTGTAAAATTCTAAATTTTAATCTATTTGTAATAGGATAAAGATATAGGAACATGATTAACATACATCTTATTTAGTTTCTTACACACACTTGTTTAATTATGATCAAATTAAAAAATTAACAGTAGGGTGCAAATTGACTAATTATAAGAGTTGAGGGAGAAAATTGGCCAAAATTAAAGTTGAGGGGGGAAATTGACTAATGATCACAAGTTCAGGGGGAAATTGATGAATACCTCTATATAGAAACCATGTGGCCTAATATTGGCTTGACTGACGTAATGTGATGCAACTCCAACAAAACAAAGTTGCCTTCACGCAAGTTAATCAATTTCTTATGGTTTATATGTCTCTTACCTCTGAGACATTCGTATCCATATCCGATTGTATACTTTTGTTTACGCTTTTTATTCAGTAGCGAGAGATTGACAGAAATAGATATACAACCGGTTACAAAACAGATTCTCTCTTTGTACTCACGATCTTCTTGGATATCCACTTTTGTGTCCATTTCTAATCCCGTTAGTTAAACATAAAAAATTATACAATCAGTTACAAAATAAATTCTCGACGTATCTCCTCTCTCTCTCTCTCTCTCTCTCTCATACAACCCCTTCACTTTTTTGCAGGAACAAGAGTTGGGGGATTGGAATGTAGAGAGTTTTATATGTATATTTTGCAACGAGTTCCATTTGCTGCTAAAAAGGTACATGTTTTAGGGGATGAGTCAATCATCTGCAATCATGTCTGGTGTCCATCAACAGATCTATATATGGAACTCCGTTGATGAGCAAATTATGAATGGACAGGAGCTTGTTCTTATCTTTAATTCCCTTTTTTTCCATTTATATATATAACAATACTTGATAAAGAAAGACAGCTAGATTGCATGTTATGTTACGGGCATGTGGCTTTCAGAGACTGAAAACTTTTGCCATGGCAAATGGCAATCAATTCAAGCCATTGACTTCATTGCCAATTTACTTTACGATAATGATTTATGCACCCTATTTTTCTCTTATATCTCGTTCACGCATTTTTTGAATTTTTTTTTTGATTCAATCAGTTTAAATGTCAGGAATAAACAATAGTGGGTAGTGAAAAAAAAAAAAAAAAAAAACTGTGCATGTGGAAATAAATTTTCTTAGTATAGCCTTCTATACTGTGATAATATAAGTGAGAATCACTACACAATCAAAACCACAGAGAAAATAGCTCATCTAAATGTAACTGAGACTGAGTGCAATAACAGTTGGGTCTAGAGTTTTTCCTTCAAAACGAGACTATTTGGCGACAAAACCAATTTACTTTTTTATTTTATTTTTTGCAATATTTCGTCAACATAGTCTTAGTTTATTGGTTGTGACTATAAATTAAGCCAAGTGGAGACCCGTTATTGTTTTTATTTAATTTTATTTAATTTGCTAGACAAAAATGCTTTGAGCTATTTTTCAGTTAGCAGTACATGACATTTATTGAAGTGACAAAAAATAATAATATCTACACATTTTGATGCGAATTCGACTTCACCAATCGTCGTCTTAACAAGTAAGAATTTAACCCGCTAATTTATTAAAAAAAAAAAAAATCCTGCATGTAAGAAAAGCAAATAAATAGAACATGCTTCTGCGTCTGCGTGACATGTATGAAGGATAAATCGGCGCTCCTGTACAGCCGGATCTATTGTACGAAGCCGAATGAGCCACCTGGAATCCCAAGCTGTTCGAGCTTTTGAGCCGATCATTTATTAAAATAAAATAGAAAGTAATTTATTTATTAGCGTGACTGATTAATTAACTGGCGCCGAGAATTCCGGACTCTCCAGGTGGAGGACGGGACAAAAGGGGGTTAGGATTTTTTCAAGCAAAAAATATTGGCCCAAATAAATCTGCCTGTCGGTCCCCCCATACCAATGGGTCCCACAATTTAATCATAATCTTTCGAGTCTAATTACGTGACATTAACGTTGTGTTATGATTGATCTTTATCATTGAGCTGAAACGAAAAAATGGTTAATCATTATGTCACTTTGTGGATACTTTGATAAGAAAAAAGTGAAAACGAAGAGAAGAGAAGTGTTAAGAAAACTCTATCAAAGTAGGAATTTCCATTGAGTTTTTGTCACCTCATAATCTAACGCTAATTTTCGTATCAATGTTATAAATCGTTGTGCTAAGAACATGACGTGACAGATAATTCATATAAAATCTTACTTTTGAGTGAGTCTCCAACTCTCCTTAGCATTTTTCAAACAGTAATTCATGGTTTCATTGCTTCTAGGAATCAAATGCCACCTAAAACCAAGGTTGGGCTTCTCCAGCTCTAGCTTTTGTGCGGGCAGTGGTTAGCCCACCACTTGCTCTTGCCTTATTGGATTGGTTGAGGTGTGTTTTTGGGATTGAGGGCAACACTGTTGACTTGATTTTTGCCTTCCACGAATGGGTAAAGATGTTCTAACAAGTAATTAAAAATATCATTAATTACACTAACCGGCTGAAACGTTCATTGTGGAAGATTTATGTCTTTGTGATTAGTGTTTTGTCGGGGATTATTTGTTTTATCGGGGATTATTTTGCTTGACTGGGTCCTCCTAAGGTTGCTAAGAAGAAAAATAAAATTAAAAGTAAATAAATCACATAATTTGTCCTAATTAGTCGACCACATCAGATTCCTCATAATCAAGGGGCCCACTGGAGCCCACCATCCCTCGTGGGCCCACACAGAACTAGAGAGCGAGAGACAGATCCTTTTCGCTCTTGGCTCTTGCGCGCCATACAAGCCAAACGGCGCGTAAAAAAAGGGGCTCCAAGCGCCGAATGTAAGAAATGACGCGATTTCCTGCCACGTCAGTGCCAGGAAATAATTACTTAATTGATCAATTATTCTCTCTAATTTTATTTCTTTAAATTTTGTTTTTGTTAAAATAAGAAAGAAAGCGAGAAGAACAGCTTCATTTCCGCTTTTTCATCTCATTATTCGCTCTCTCGAAGGAGAATGGAATTTTCACAGTGCGCCGGGATCCGCGTTTCTCGATCACACCAACCCGCCACCGCTGTCGCATCCGCCGCGCCTGGCCCTCGTCTCCTTCCCGCGTAATCGTCATTGCTGTTTTTGCTGATCGGTCCCACTCTTCCTGTACTTTTTCTTCTCCTTTTCTCGGATTCGTGTTCCGCATTGCGATTTCTGTGCATTTGTTAACAAAATTTACGGCTTTTAAGACGATGAAAGTTGTCCGATTCGTTTGAAGATCTCGGTGATTTGTTGCCGTTTTAGCTTCTGATATCGACGATTTTATTCTTTTTGGAAAGGATTTAGATTTATGGTTAGATTGGAAAATGCGTGAAACGGTGCGTTTGATTGACGCACGTATGTGCTGGTTTTTGCTTTGTTTGCAGGGTTTGGATTGAGAATCGGCGATGGAGCATTAGAGGTAGGAGGAGGAGGAGGAGAGAGAGAGAGAGAGAGAGAGAGAGAGAGAGAGAGAGAGAGAGAGAGAGAGAGTGTGTGTGTGTGTGTTGAGGTGTTTGAGTTTGGGGAACAATGTCCACCAGGAGCGAAAATCATCAGACGGTTCCGCTTTCGGTGCTGCTCAAGCGTGAATTGGCCAATGAGAAGATTGAGAGACCGGAGCTTATACACGGTCAGGCGAGTCAGAGCAAGAAAGGAGAGGATTTCACGTTGGTAAAGACGGAATGTCAAAGAATTGTGGGAGATGGAGTTTCTACGTATTCAGTTTTCGGGGTATTTTTCTTTAATTTTTCGTGTCTTTCTGTTTTGGCGTTGTAGACCATTTGAATTGAAGAAAATGTAGAAATAGCTAAGAAGTTAATTTGATGTTCATCAAAGGGATAAACTTTTTGACTAAATGCTATGCTTAGAAATGTCGGTCACCTAGTTTTGGGTCTATGTTTGTTCATGATTTCCTTCTTTGTGTTTTGGTATATGATCTTTTGGTAATTAAGATGCGTAGTATTTACATAAACTAGATGTGTTTGAGTATGTAGTTGACTGCTGTGATGGTTCAGCTAGCCATGTGCGCAAGGATGTGGCGGTCATGCTGGGAATTTCAAACTTGTGCCCATGTTTGATAAAAAAAAACCCAAGTTCTAATGAGCCCTTATTAGGATTACGCTGATAGGTCTGCCAAAACAGTTATTGGTAGTGGATTGTAAACATTTGCGGTCCCTTTGGCTTCTTCCTAATCTGAGGAACGTGTTTTTATTCCTTTTATCATATTCTATAAATACTATGGGGACCATTGTTGAAGCATGGCTATATTCTTACTGAACCATGTCTTGCAGCTATTTGATGGGCATAACGGGTCAGCAGCCGCTATCTACTCTAAGGAGAATCTTCTGAATAATGTTTTGGCCGCTATCCCTTCAGATCTAAACAAAGATGAATGGGTAGCAGCATTGCCAAGGGCTTTTGTAGCAGGCTTCGTCAAGACAGACAAAGAATTCCAAGAGAGAGGTATGGATAATTTTAATCCTTTTTTACTTTTAGCTCTTGCTTTACCTTAAAGTTGAGTATTGAGTCTATTGACCAACTCTTAATGGTTTTTCCCATGGTAAAATTCCTATCACATATGTTGGTATGTGGGGTTTTTTTTTTTTTTTTTTGTACAGTTTGAAACTGGATTACCTTCGTAACATATGCATGCGATTGAAACTAGAGTTAATAAGTAGATGGTTTGGCTGTGCCTGGGTCATAAGGGGAGATGCATAATGTTATCCCTTGTTTGAGAAAGCATCTCAAATCCACGCTCTGTGTGAAATTGCTCATATATCCAACCTATACTGCATACTAATCATATTTTGGTTTATATAAAATTATAAGTTAACTGTATGCCTATATGCTGTTTTTTTTGTCCTTCTTCTTATAACTGTCAAAGGTTTAGTGGACTGTAGAGTTTGCCTGAGTTCACCCAAAATTATTTAAGCTGAGAATTTAGTGTCCTAGCTTTATGGTTTATACTACATTTACTAGCACCTGTATAAGTTCATTTTGGTATGAGAGCTGTGTCTTCTGTTGACTTGCAAACATATCATAGCCTCATGCTACTTATATGTGGGGAATTATAGCTCCAGTTGTACAGCCACTCAATCCCCATGTCTATTTTTCACTTCCTTAGCCTAACTTACCCTAACTTAAACTCCCAACACATGCACATGCAATGTATATGAGATCCTTCAAAAATGTGTGTATGTGTTTTTCTTGTTTATATGTTTGTTATAAAAATGTTTTCGTCCATTTTGGAGATCGTGCATGCCTAAGGATATCAACGAATAAGTTAATTGTTGTATTTGAGGGTTACCGGTTGTATATTTGATTTTGTAATTTTTATGAGTTTCAGTATAATGGTTAATTTCTTGTTTTGTTGTGTGCATGATTTCATGCATTTTATTGCCATCTTTCAGCTAAAACATCAGGAACAACTGTCACATTTGTGATTATAGAAGGATGGGTCATATCTGTTGCATCTGTTGGCGATTCTCGTTGCATAGTTGAACCTGCTGAAGGTGGAGTTTATTATTTATCAGCAGATCATAGGCTTGAAATCAATGAAGAGGAGTAAGTTATCTGTATGATGTGTTTTGTGACTCACTTAATAATCTGTAACCTTTATTAACCCTCTCCAACTAATTTAATAGGAGGCAGCGTATCACCTCAAGTGGGGGTGAGGTTGGTCGGCTTAATACTGGTGGTGGAGCAGAGGTAACTTTTCTTCATGCCGTACTTAAGTGTATTGTTCATGAAGTTTTCTGTACAAACACAAATTAAGAAATGAAGAAAGGCATATTAAATCCTGGTGGATGAGACAAGTGTGCGTAAGGATAGGTTGAATATATGTAGGACCCTGATGTTGATAAGATTAATCTTGAAATGCACAAACTAATTTGGATGACTTTTCCTTGTAGATCGGTCCTTTGAGGTGTTGGCCTGGAGGCTTGTGTCTGTCACGATCCATTGGTGATCTGGATGTGGGGGAGTTCATTGTTCCTGTTCCTTATGTGAAGCAAATCAAGGTGTGTTTCTAGTCTTGTTACATTTAACAATGTTCATTGCCCTTGTTTTGATTTCCATGTGCTTGATTCCCTCTTGGATGTTGGTACCAAAAGATTCAGCAGACATTCATAGAAGCAACTATTATATTACTGTGAACCTTTGAAATAGTTACCCTTATATTCTTATGATTTCTTGAAATAATCATCTGTTTCTTTTCATTGTCGAAACTACAGTATTCTTTCATGCTTCATTTGAAATGATTATTTTAAAGAAAATGTTGTATTTTTTTCCCACAGTTGTCGAGTGCAGGTGGTAGAATTATCATGTCAAGTGACGGAGTCTGGGATGCTTTGTCTGCAGAAGAAGCTCTTGATTGTTGCCGTGGGATGCCACCGGACGCGGCGGCTGCACAAATTGTTAAGGTATAATAACAGTTATGGTTTTCAGTTTTCTGTAAATAATGGTAGATATTTATATATTCCATAGCTTTGGTGCCTTGACCCATGGTTTAGATGCTTTGCCAGAGCTATTGTGCTGGGAGGAATCTTGCTTTCTTACTTCAATACTATGTTTTAAACTTTTTGTTCTACTTCCAGGATGCTGTAGGGCATAAGGGACTTCGGGATGATACAACCTGCATTGTGATTGATATTTTACCACAAGAGAAGCCACAAGCTCCGTTATCCCAACCAAAGAGGCATGGAAAAGGAGTGTTGTTTAAATCCATGTTTAAGAAAAAGTCCTCTGAATCATCTTCTAACGTTGAAAAAGAATATATTGAGCCAGACGAGGTGGAGGAATTATTTGAGGAAGGTTCTGCTTCACTTTCCGAAAGGTTTGTGCTTAAGAAACATCTTCATTTTGTGCTTAAGAAACATCTTCATAGCCTAAACATTATTTTGATCTCTGGATCAGGCGTCACGTGAAGTGTTGTATTTTTGTTTGGAAGTTTTGTTATCGCTTGAACTTTCTATCATGGAGTTGTTTCATTATCAGTATAACTTTGCATGGTGGGGGTTTATGTCGGTTTACTGGATTCTGACAGGATTGTTGTGTGGAATGCAGGTTAGATACAAAATACCCGCTCTGCAACATGTTCAAGTTGTTTATGTGTGCAGTTTGTCAATTAGAAATTGAACCGGGAGAGGGTATTTCAATACACGCTGGGTCATCGAACCCAGGAAAAGTGAGACCTTGGGATGGCCCCTTTCTTTGCTCGAGTTGCCAAGAGAAAAAAGAGGCCATGGAGGGGCAAAGACCATCAGGAAGTATGACAAACTTTTCCCCCCTCTTTCATTTTATTTTTATTTTATTCGTTTATTTGTTGTTTTTCAAATTTATGTTACATCCTCTAATTTATCTTCGGTTTGTTTCTTTCAGGAAGACGCGATAGCGATAGTGATTAGGCAACACTTTCTCAGCACTATTTTCTTTCGAGACCACTAACAAAATTACTTTGAGGTTGTTGATGAGTGGGAAGGTGGTGCATCTGTTGATACTATTTCCCTTCAATATCTCACCGGGATTTATAGAACCAGATCCGTTTTGGCACTCAACTTAGAAACCCTATCTGGATCTATCTCACATCCTCATGTTTCAAGTCGGAAGATCCCAGATAGACCTGCATGCTTCTTTAAGATCCGTATTTTTTACTTCAGAGCCACGTAGACAGTGCCTGCCTCCCTTAAAGAGGTTGTGGAAGGGCTGGATGAACTAAAGCATAATGTGCATCGGAGGTAACTCTCTCTTGATCCATACCCTTCTATTTTACGGAGCTAACCTTGATTCAATACACTCTTCGATGTCATATTATTATATTAGGTGAACTTGATGAGACCTCAGACTGATTCATTACACAGTAGGGGAAATTTGATGATGAATTTTTATTTTTCTTTGCCTTACGAAGGATGTCTTTTTATTCTTTTCTACTGATGTCTTCTTTCCCTCTTTGTAAATTCCCTGGTTCCTGCCATTGTTCTTCAAACGGTCAAAACGGTTGCTGTAATTGTAATTTATAAATGCCAAAAAGGCATCATTTGATAGATTTTTTGTTCGTGGCTTCGTAATGTGCACTTGAATCTACTTGTGGATTATTTTGTTTATCATTTTGATTTGCTATCAAGTTTGGTTGTTTAGAGTTGTCGTCATTTGTTAATGCGGCACGGCTGTGCTCGTCATTAATCCGGTATGCGAGTTTTTCGTACCGAGGGTCCCAATCCCACTCTGTCGTATGGTTTAGAGTTGAAGGCCGGCAGTCATTAGCAGGGACCATTTGGCTGGTTGGTTTAAAGGAGCCAACTTGAGGTAAGAAAAAGAAAGCTCGTCAGCACAATAGAAATGTGTTGACTTCATTTGACTTTTGTTGTGCTCACGAACCTTGGAACTTTTGAGATTGAACTTGCTTTTGCCGGTTTGGTTGGCTCGAAAAACCGAACCAAACCGGATCATTTGGTAGGGTTTGCCAGCTCACGGGTTAATGTACAAAACCTCACATGCTGATGTTTGTTTGTTAGTTAGTTATCACCTTTTGCTTCTCGATGGCTTTAGGGTTCCCATGACCTGGTAGTCCTCTATGAAGAGAGAATAAGAATATGAGTGGCTACTAGCTAAAGCAAAAAGGAAGAAGGGCATACTCACAAACTCTCTTAAGATCTCTCCATATGGAGTGAATGCGATGTCTTTGTTTTATGCCATGTTTTCTTCTTCATTCTCTCTCTAGTGGACCAACAAGATCATGTGATCGTTGCTATTTCACTCAAACCATAGCATGTAGATCTATTTATTATATATATCTTACAGTTGGGACATATCAACATATATCGTCCAACCATAGTATGAGCTCGTTTGGAAGTATTTTTAAAATCACTTAAAGCTCTTTTAGAGAAAATATTATTAGATTTCAAAAGAACTTTTATACAAGAAGCATTGGTTATGTGCTTCCTACAAGAAGCACCTGATTATAAGTGTTGTTTCAAAAAACATCAATTTAAAAATACTTCCAAACAAACTCTATAAGTCATAAAATGATAAACGACCTCGCTTGTGTTATCAATATCTATATATAGAAGTTTCTCATTAAGTAGAGTATAACCTTATCCTTTGGAGAAATGAGAAAAAAAGAATATGGTAATATGAACGGTGTGAGAAGTGGTGAGGATGGATTGAGTGAGTCGACCACAATAATTGGTGCATGATTGAGATGTCGACCTTAACTATACGAACAAAATTCCTCTACTATGGATGATGCCTCATGGACCACTGCGTGCACGTGTGTTTGGGTCTACCATCACTCACACACCTTACTTTATAGTTTTGTATTCACCCACAATTTCTGCCACCCCATTATTTAGTTGTATGTTAATCACCCCCTTGTGTATAGAGATGACAAATTAACCCATTAAGTTGTTAATAAGTACCCGTTAAAACCTGTTTAATTTGATATCACCATAATATGAAAGTGAGGTTGGCATTAGTGATGATTGTGTAAAGTGAAATCAAACTAATGGATCTTATGAATATTCATTAACAATTCAATGGATTGATTTGCCACATCTAATCGTGTATTAGGGCTGCTCTAACTGGCTGCTCAAATTTGTTTATTTGTATCGATTAAATTAATTCAATCAAAAAGCGAAGTGCGCAAACTATTTCTCTTTTGAAAAATTGTCTCGCAAGTAAGTCTTAGTATACACCTATCATATACATCCGCGTGGCTCATAAAGGTGTGCTCGAATATATCAATGAGTCGCATGTATCTATTCATCACTTGACATGTATGTTGTATAAAACCAGTAAATAACACAAAATGTATGATTTTACATAACCATTTGTTTATTTCTCTCATTATGTAATTTTACAACAAATATTTGATCAATTGACACATGACAAGAGATATAGAACAATTCTATATACAATTTAGTCCTTTTTTGCTCACCCCCTAACTCAAAGTAACCTTTCCCCCTCTAAAATCATGTCACATTTATTTAAGTAACCGTAGTTGCCTATCCATTTAACTAAATCTCTTATAAGAAAAAAAAAATTGAATAAATTAAAAAAAAAAACTTACCATGTATTCCTTTATCTATATCCCTTAGATTAAAGAATTGATCTCACTTTTCGACAACTCCACACCTAATATTGATCATGGAAAACCTTCCGCACCCCTTGTTCTCACTTTGTGCTATCAGAGCAATTCTACCTCTATAAAGCTCTTAGAGCACTTTCAGTGTAGGAAGGCTCCTTAGACAATATGCAACTCAATTCCTTTAAATGAACAGTAACTGCCCAAGTGCATGTTGACCCCTAAATGGAATAGTCCAGGAGTATTAAAATATTAGTATTTTTTATTTTATGAAATAATAAAAGATAACTTTATTTTTAATTTCGGATAATAGTAAAAGATTAGTTGAAAGTATTCAAAAATATTGAAATGTATTATAAGGTGGAAGAACATAGTTACATATTTAGAGAAAAAAATATATAGAATTTTTTATATTTTTAATTAGCATTTGTATAATTTTTTTAATAATTTAAATTCTGACTGACATCATGATGACATCACCCTTATGTCACATAGGCAGGGCGCTGAGTTAGACAATTATTGCTTGACTTTTCCATCGGGTTCGCTTTGGGTCCTATTGCCCGAGTGGGTTGGAGTGTTTTGGGAACGGGGAGAGTAGATTGGGTTGCCTATCCCCAAGGCAATAAACAATGGTGGAGTTGCTCTTATAGGCAATTCAATCCCCTAAGCGAACAATAACTGCTTTTAATAAACAGTAACTATCCAAATGTATCTTTACCCCTAAACTGAATAGCCCAGACTATTAGTATTACAATATTGTTATTTTTATTTATAAAATAATAAAAGATAATATTAGTTTTAATAATTTCGAATAATAATAAAAAATTAGTTAAAAGTATTTGAAAATATTGAAATGTGATGTAAAATGAAAAAACACGGTTATGTATTTATTAAAAAAAATAAAAAATATTTATATTTTTAATTAATTTTTTCTAATTTTTAATTATTACTGATGTCAGATGTCAGCCTTGCGTAACATGGCTGGAGCCTGTCAATTCCTACCTCGGGGGAACAACTCGGATTTTTTTGGGCTGGAAGAGCTGATGCAAATTTATTCTCCTCTTTGCCATGGTACAGTTCCATGGTGTAAGATAGTCAAAAGCGTTTTTCTTTTAGTTGTTGCTGTGTTGAAACAAAAGAAAAAAGTTTGTGTAGCCGAGGAAGTTAAGGTGAGTGGCCTCATATTCTTTCAAAACTGATTGATGGGTGAACCATATGAATCCAATCTTGGTCTTCATGATCATGGTTAATTAATCTTATTCCAGAACATAGTCGTAATTATGACAAAATATCATGGGCCCTTCTCTTTCCGACATTGAATCATCAATCAGTTGCGTTTAATACTTTTTGACATTTTAACAGATGTATTGTGTATATATTAGTTGTCATATCATGTGATTTACGAAAGGTAGTTTAAAATTTTGGACTCTCTGACATCATTCATATATATATATATTTTTTTTTTATGGTACAAGTGATGTTGGATAAATCATCTTTTTAGATTATATTTTGTAGACCATACGATGTTATTAATGGTTGGATTCTATTTTTAAATCAGTAATAGTCAAATCCAATAATCAATCGTTACATCATGTGATTTACAAAATATAAAAAAGACGATATGTCTAACATTTTCTTTAGGAAACTTTAACGAAAATGTTTCGGTTACTGTTCACTTTAACGAAAAATCATATTTTTACATTAAAAAGTCAATCATGGTATTATTCATTTTACCTTTTATTTTGTCATTATCGTTAAAATTCAAAACTTTTAACCTCTTTTCATTAGTTGGTATTTGTGTGAACAAAGACCACTGTTCTGTCTCTCTACG
The DNA here is from genome assembly GCF_041283825.1 of Pyrus communis. Classification (NCBI taxonomy): domain Eukaryota; kingdom Viridiplantae; phylum Streptophyta; class Magnoliopsida; order Rosales; family Rosaceae; genus Pyrus; species Pyrus communis. The sequence continues at coordinate 16,903,883 of NC_142572.1, forward strand.
CAACTTGTTTTAGACAATGAGATAGTTTTATATGTAGTATCTCAGTATCAACTGGAAGTAGACAACTTTGACATATTTGGTGATGAAGATATGACCCCGTGAGGAATAAAAGATTTAAGAATCAGAATCATCAAGAAGATGGTTTGAAACTTGAATCCAAGCTTCACGTCGCTCAATAGAAAATGAGAGGTGTTCTATAAAATACGAAGGAATAAATTGAACAAGGATAAGTTATAACACGTTTACTTATTTGAAATAAAAAAGTTATGAGCGGAGAAAGTGAAGAATATGGAGAAAATGAGAAGGATTGAGATAGATTACCTTTTTTATCCTAATTAATCTAGTTCTTGAATTTTTAGGTGTTAGATTATTGATCGTGCCCACATATTTTTTTAATGTGTTAGTAAATGCATGAGAGGTCAAAATTAAGTATGACTTTGATACCAATGTGTTAATATTAAAGGTAATGCTAAGGAGACTAAATTCGTAGACAAAATTTGCAAACTAAATGATGTGTTATCAATAAAAATGAGCACATTTATCAACGCTTAAATAATAATCTAATCATCAACTTCTATGTCATTTAGTTTTCAAAATTGTGTTTATAAATTTAGTCTCCCTAACATTAGCCTAATATTAAACTAAACATGGAAAGTTACCCCTTAAGTCGAAGACTAGTGGTAGCCTTCGTTGTGGAAGGGTGGTGCTTCAGGATTACAACATATTGGTTCTAAGAACAAAACGAGCTTAACAGACCACTGTCTTCTCATTCTTGAGTGAGATGCTGGTATGTTTATGTCCAGATTTCAGAATTGTCCATTACTAAACTTTCTGATATTGTCTTAACTACCAACATAGCCTAATAGTTGATGAATTTTATCACAAAAAAAAAAAAAAAAACATCGTTTTGATTAAAAGTAAAACCATTTCATGTAAGTAATAATTTATTAAGTGAATTTTCTAGAATTTTATTCTTCAATAATTTAGTTTTTAACGTTTGTATTAGAGTTATTTGATTCTTGACCTCTTACTTACAGATAATATCAATGCATATGGAGTCGACAAATGCTGAGCTGCACGTTACATCATGTAAATCCAAAGCAAAAATGATACTTTTATCACCTACTTGTACCATTATTTATACTGTCTATCTAATAAAGTTAGGATCTACATTATGGTACAACTAGGTAATGATAGGGTCCACCGCATGTGGTTTTCATCTCTATTAGAGAGATGATATAAATGATGGTACAATTAGGTGATAAGTGTAACATTACTCAATCCAAATTCTCTTTTATTCTCCCTTCCCAATTTCATTCTAAAACAAATAATCAAGCCATATGTGTGGAGTCTAAAATAATCTTAAAAATTCTAGAGGCGATGTGTGGATTTTTGGTCAAGAAAGACAAGATTGCTCTCATTACATGGGCATGCTTCTCAGATACTCCCATGAGCAGCTCAGCACCCTGAAGGTCTAAGCAACTGCTAACAGCTCACTTGCCTATGACAAGGAAAAGTGAAAATCAATTAGGGATATTTATACCATTATCTTAAGATATTATTTCCTATTTAATATCTTGAGAATATTCTCTTCGTACATCTTGGCCAATAAGATACCGTCATGTGTAAGATAAAACCTTAACACCATGACCAACCCTCTCCCCTATATATATCTCTATCTCTACCAAAAGCTTTTGCTATCCCTAAAAGCTCTAAACACATACACTTTTGAGAGAAACCAACTTAGGCATCAGAGATCTATTGACCAAGCCTTCCAACCCCAGCTTAGTTCTTTGATCAAAGGTGTTGATTGTTTTGCAGGTACATTTTTGTAAAAGTATGAAATGACAGAAATTTACGTCGAAAATATGTATCTTGTTGTAAGCCTATTTGATTGAACGATCTAGGGTTTAGAGAGAGGGGGGCTAGGCACAATTAGAGAGAAGAGAAAGTGATTTAATTGTGAGGTGTGTTTGATTCACCCCATTGTGCCTTTATTTATAGTAGTAGGATAGGTAAAAACCTTTCCCTTTAGGATTACAACATTAAATATGTAATCTACTCCTAATAGGAATATAAGATACATTCCCAAATTTCCTAGGATTTACACAATAACATCCCTCACGACGGGAAGACTGTCTCATCAAAGTGACAATCCGCAAAACGTGCGGTAAAGAGATATTCTATCAAGGGTTCTAAGTAACGAACAATTGATGGCGAATCGTAACCGACATAGATTCCCATTTTTCTCTGAGGACCCATTTTGGTACGTAGTGGCGGCGCTATTGGCACATATATGGCGCACCCAAACACCCGTAAATACGAGACGTCAGGCTCGCATCCAGTGACCAACTGTAACGGTGAATGTGGTTGGGTAGCAGTGGGTCTCAGGCGGACCAATATAGTTGCGTGCAATATTGCATAGCCCCAGACAGATACCGACAATTTGGTTCTCATAACCAAAGTCCAAGTTATCAATTGAAGGCACTTTATGAAAGCTTTTTCCAGACCGTTTTGGGTGTGAACATAGGCTACATGATGTTTCACATCAATCCATACTGACAAGCAATAATCGTCAAAATTCTGTGATGTAAACTCTCCAGCGTTATCCAATCGAATCGACTTAATCAAATAATCAGGGTGGTGATCCCTTAGCTTAATGATTTGAGCTAGGAGTTTAGCAAACGCGGCGTTGTGTGTGGACAATAGGCAAACATGTAACCATCTTGTCGATGCATTAACCAACACCATAAAGTATTTAAATGGTCTGCAGGTTGGTTCGATAGGTCCACAAATGTCCCCTTGAATCCTCTGAAGAAATTTAGAGGGTCGTGATTAATCTTTGTATATGAGGGTTGAGTATTCAACTTCCCTAAAGAACACGCTTTGCATGGCAGAAGTCCAACATAAGGATGTAACTTATGCTCGTGTGAAGATTGGAGGATATGGCACAACATGTCACGTCCAGGATATCCCAAACGGTCATGCCAAAGCAACAAAATGTCCTGGAACTCAGGCATAGGGCCGGCCACAGTGTAGGCTTCTATGCCGCAAATGGTTGTGATGTACAACCTACTCGGCAGACATTCCAACTTCTCATGAATACTCTTCTGGCCATATTCATACGAAGCGATACAAAGAAATTCAGAACCATGATCTTCATTGGTTTCAATATGATATTGATTATCTTGAATATCTCTAAAACTCATCAACATTATTCTGGAACGTGGAGAATAGAGTGCCTCCTTAATGGTCAAGATAGTACCATTAGAGAACATGATACGTGCCTTTCCATATCCTTTAATCAGGTTGGATGAGCCTGAGAGAGTTGTCAAATGAGCTTTCTTGGGTATCAAGTTAATAAAATAGTGTCATTCACGCAAGATGGTGTGCGTGGTTACACTATCTACCAAACAACTAACTTTCCCACTAGACATACCTAGAAATAAATTGATTGAATTGGTCACATGCATAAATATAAGTCCATTCATTCAATTAAGCAATTTGAGAAAATAATATCCATTCAAATAACAATCCATAATTCAAAACAAACCAAAACCAAACAAATTATTCCAAATACTTAGAGAAATTATTCAAAATTAAACCATAAACCTAGAAAAATAGGGGGGGTAGGGCCGGCCATTCCTAGTGGGTTCAGCCACTAGTGTTAAACACCCTAAAAACATGTCTAATTTATTCATCCATAGGAGCTGACGCCTCCTGAGAATCTGATATCTCCATTGATGTAGTTGCATCTTCCAGATGATCCACGTGTGCAAAGTTAGACTCACGACGGGAATGATACTTGGCAATAGCCTCAGGGAAGGCTCGGCATATGCGTGACCAATGATCATTTGATCCACAGCGATAACACATGTCCAGTTTAGTAAAAGCAAGTTGAATGAGAGCTTTACCCTTGTTCTTGAAGTTTAGGGCCTTAAGGGCGAGTGATGGATGTTGCTGGGTCACATTTCTTCCCTTAGGTGAGGCACTCTGTTGACCTTGGGCCCATGGTGGGGCTTGCCTCCCATTGCCATAGCCACGACGATTCTTTTGTCATTTATTGTCACATCCTGGGCTCGACTCCGCTGTAACATGATATTGTCCGCTTTGAGCCCTTACCACACCCTCACGGTTTTGTTTTTGGGAACTCACATGAAAACTTCCCAGTAGATCACCCATCTTGGGATTGCTCTCGCGTGAACTCGCTTAACTTCGGAATTCCAATGGAACCCGAAGCCAGTGAGCTCCCAAAAGGCCTCGTGCTAGGTAAAGATGGGAATATACATATAATGCTTACATGATCCACTCTTTTAGGCGATGTGGGATGTTACAATCCACCCTTCTTAGGGGTCCGACATCCTCGTCGACATATATCCGGCCAAAGATTGGCTTTGATACCAAACAACATGACGGCCAGCATGCCTCGATCTAGGTCGAGGTGTGTCATTTATGGCTACTAGAATTGGTCACATGCGCTTCAGGCGCGGCGTTCGAGCCAGTTGGTCGAGATTGATGATTCTTTATCAAAAGCTGGTTCTGCTTTTCAGTGAGAAGTAAAATAGAGATCAAATCCGAAAACTTGGTGAATTTCTATGCCCTATATTGTTGCTAAAGGACAATATTGGTGGCATGGAAGGTAGAATAGGTCTTCTCCAGGAGATCTGATTCAGTTGGTTATACTTTGCAGAATTTCAACAATGAATGGAATCTACAAACTTCAAAGTTGTATTCATTCACGGACTTAAAATCCTTGAAGCGAAGATGATGCCAGTCGTGTCTTGCTTAAGGCAAGTATATGTCTTTCTGGTGATCGAAACGGTCGGCCAGAGCAAGCCAGGGGGTGCGTGGGTCCTCCTCAGCGAGATACTCAGTTTGCAGTGCATCATGGATGTGTCTTCGAATGAAGATCATTGCAGTAGCCTTCTGAGCTTCGTCAACAGGTTTGTCGGCGATGGGTGTCTCAATGGTGGCTCTAATAACCTTTGCAGTCAAATGGAGCTTCACGTCTTGAACCCACTTCAGATAGTTTCTTCCAGAGACTTCTAGAGCGGAGAAATCGAGCTTGTTTAAGTTCGACATGTCCCTAAAACGGAGGGAAAAAAAACGTGATTAGTCATATGGTAAGCCATATACATATATCGTAGAACATACATGTTCTATAAACATGTATTGGTTTAATTTATGCATGAAAACTACAGGTTTTATGTGGTATGTTTGAATGCAAACTTCAGGTTTCAAAGACACTAAATTTAAAATTACAGGTTCAATTTAGTTTTATGAACAATTAGTTCATAATGAGAGGTTTCTGCAAGAAACACATAATGCAATATACTAATTTGAATATAGTGGATTTGAGGTTCTTTGGGAACTCAAGTGTGAGAGTTTCGTTACTATGAAAATATGTTACGATTCAAAGTATAAAAATAAATTATTGAATCGTTAATGTCCAAAAGTGATTTTCAGGCCAATAATTTTGGATTCATTATCATATTAATGGACTGCAGGTCACTTTTAATTAATTCAATAAATCGGGTCATATGGGGTCAATTATTGAAGCTAAATAATATTATCGGGTCGAAAATATAGCCCCACGAATAATTGGGCTCGAGTTGGGTGCCTTGAGTAAAAGGCAAGGCCCTAAATGGCCTCGGGAGGGGGTTGCAGGCCACGGGGGTGGGGGGGAAACCCCAGCAGCATCTGGGTTTCAATTTTGGCCTAAGGGAGGGCACTGGACAAGGCCTAGTGAAAGCTGGCCTGTGGGTTGGGCGCGGGAAGCCCAGCCGCAGTGGGCTAGTTGTATGTATGCGGGCCGAGGCAGTTGCAAGCCTAGTAACCATAAAGGTTGAGGTGTGCAGGTTATGGGTCGAGACAAGGGAGCAAGGCTGTAGGCCCGTGTGACATGGAACCCAAGCCGAGGCTTGGTTTTGTCCGAGAGGGAGCAGCATGCCCAAAAAAGGTTGTGCACGTGGTCCAACTTGTCAACGCCATCCATGGTGATGCCAAAGATTACCCAAAATTTTTCGAACCTAGGGTTTAGGAAACCCTAAGTATGCTTCTAATTTAAGTTTATGCATTGACTCACATATTCTAACAATTTAATTGTGCGATGCATGAAACAAATATATATATTGACAAATATGAACATATACAATATATATATATCGTAAGGAAAATATAAACATAGAGGGTTCATGTATCATGGGGAATGTTTTCATGCTTCATGGACGTTTCAAATATCTTCTTTTATTTTAAGCATACCTGATTAGCAGAAGACAAAAATAAGCCTTTGAATTTTGTGGATGATAGCCTCCCGTCAAGTCCTCAGCTTCTGCCAAGAGCATGCTGATAACGTGTTATAGATTATTTGATTGAACGATCTAGGGTTTAGAGAGAAAGGGGGGCCGACCACAATTAGAGAGAGTGATTTAATTATGAGATGTGTTTGATTCATCCTATTGTGTCTTTATTTATAGTAATATGATAGGTAAAAACCTTTTCCCTTTAGGATTACAACATTAAATAAGTAATCCACTCCTAAAAGGAATATAAGATATGTTCCTAGCTTCTTTAGAATTTACATATTCACATTCGTATTCTAAATATGACTACAACGTATTTTGCTTGGTTTGAAATCTTATCTTCTCGATCAAAAGGCCTTCAACTCCCACGAGTGACATCTGACATCACACACCAACATACATAGATATACTAAATATCTCCAACAGCAACACCTTCCCCAACGTTGTACACCACTACACTACACATAGTAATTAAAAGCGAAAGGCAGGAGCAGATAAGTGCCTTTGGTTTATAAACTCAAAGATTCTCTTGATATCTGGGGCAGTAACAAACCCTAGCTAGCTAGGGTTTTGCATTTTTCACTATGTGGTGTGTACAGTGTACCTGAGAGAGAACATGAGAGGAGGATGGAGGACCAGTCCTCACTGGCAAAACAGTTAAATACAGACTTGTAGCAAAAACAAAGTGTTGCCTCGCCATTCCCATCTCCCTTTTTAGAGCAAGTTTGGATCTTTCTGACCTCATTTCCCAAATTCTCCTCAGTAGCTGTTAGATTTCGACAAGGACCCACCAACCTATAGAAACACAGCTAAATTTATCATCTCATCCCATTCTATTATTTATATTATATAACGAAAATTGCTTGGCTCCTTCTCAAAATGGATCGTTACTCGTTTTAGCAAATCACAGTTAATGATATTACTCTAAAAATTTATACAAAACATATTAGACAGTGACAGAATTATCTTATAAAAGGAGGAGTGAAGTATTCTCCATCGATAAGCCATTATTCATAAAAAAGAACTAATAATGCGTGGCAGTATGGATTATTCTGCATAAAAGACATTGGAAGCCCAACTGCACAAGACTGACAAGACTCCTTTTCTCTCTCCTCTCCTCTCTCTCCACTGCTTCCTGATCTTCTTATCCCTCCCCCAAAGGTTTGGTAGTATTCAAAGAACCAAACTCTTTTAGAGAAAAATAATCAGAAATTGGGTTTTGATCCTTGTTTCAGTTTTTCAACAAAATCATTTGAGTTATGGCCACCCATCAGCTGGAAAAAACCAGAGAAATTGCTCTAGACACCCTCAGCAGGCATGAAGAAGAAAGGTTAAAACAGTTACCAAAAACTGCCCCTGCCTCACCACCTTCATCTTCCTCCTCCCCCTCCCATGAATTCTCCTTCACAATCTCTCTCCACACTTCTTCTTCTTCCACGTCAAACCCTAATCACCAATCCAAATCCAAAACCAGCACCACCCCACCTTCTTTCGCCATTGATTTGTCCCCCGCAGATGAAATATTCTTCCACGGCCACCTCCTCCCCCTCCAGTTTCTCTCCCATCTCCCCGTCTCTCCTCGCTCCTCCACCAACTCCCTCGACAGCTTCACCCTCCCCCTCAAAGAGCTGGTAGAAGATCAAAAACCAACCAGAAAAACCGCCACAAACAATGCCGAAAACTGCATTCGAAACCGAAACATCCTAAACAAGAAGAACAACAGCTGCAGCAGCATCGACAAGAGAATCCCACGTCAGGGAAGCAAACACGAGACCAGGGGAAGAACAAAGTCCAAGTCCTTTTCGATTTTCGGGCTTCCTAGATGGCGAAAATATTGTGAAAATAGCGAAAAGGAGGAGAACAACAAGGAGATGAAGAACAAGAGGAAGGTAAGGTTTGATGTGAGTCACATACTGAAGAGGTACGTGAGAATGGTGAGGCCGCTGTTGTTGTTTAGAGGGAGGAGAGAGAAGGGGCAGTTCCGGCGGCAGCCCTATTCGTTTTCGGGGAATTTGAGCATGTTAAACAAACATGAGTTGAGAGGAAGGATGGGACAGTTTTCGGCGCCGGCGTCAATGAGGACATCTCCGACGAATAGTGGGCATCTTGTTGCAACTGCAGCTACTAATGTTCCTTGTTCTTCAAGTGACAGCACCATGGAAGAGTTGCAGGCTGCAATTCAAGCTGCAATTGCTCATTGCAAGAACTCCATTGCCACAGAAGAGAAGCCCAAATGTTGAAGAAAATTAGATAGGAAGGTATAATTCAGGGGGAATTTTATATTTGTATTTGATTAATTATTTGCATATAAAGGGGATTTTCATATATATATATATATATATATATATATATATATATGATGATGGTGCATGTATTAAATGAGTTAAAAAAAAAAGTTCAGTAGATTACTCCATCTGCATTCAAATTGGTTTAAAATCCAAACATGAGCAATTCACGAATGTAGATGCATTTTCTTTTTATGGTTACACAAGTAGACTTGTTTTTCATGGCACTGATTTTCGCGCCTCCATTTTTGTCTCTTGATTCTCCTTTTATTTATTTGATCTAAAAATTAGAAAAAATGAGAATAAATATAGCGAGAGAAAAAAAGAGTTTGAAAATCATTTCCCCTTTTCAATTATATCTAGGCATGTTCTTGCATTCTCTGGGGACCAACTGTTTTTTCTTTCATGTAACACAGTTAACTTCGGTCTAAATTTCAATCAAGATCTCCATCTTCCAAAGTTTTGGAAAAAGTTAAAAATACGAGTATAAAATCATCACGCAAATGAGCATGAGAAGAAAATTTATTATGTTATCAGTTGTGTACAATCAAATATTTATTTCTCTCCTCAAAAGAGACAAATACAAAGTTGTATACAACCGATGACACTCAATAATCTCCCATACACAAGTATAGAATGTTATAACAAGAAACAGTTGAGCTTTGACATGATGACTTCCTAGTCCCTACAAAAAGAGGCAGTGAGAAAGGAGTGGAATCCTTTCCTATCAAAAGTGTACTGGAAACAGAAATAGAAATGTAGGGGCTGCTGTGATTGTGGGTCGTTAATGGCCCCAGAATTTAGAAAAAGAAAGCAAGTTCACAAGTACAATTATCATTCAAGATAACAATAATGCACAAGGTACAAATGATAATCTGGTATCACAAATAAAAAAACACATGAGCAAATCAGGTAGCTCTAATTGAATCAGTCATACTTAGGATTAAAGATGTGGTGCTCAAGTGATTCGATGACTCGTTATCTTTTTGTGGTTTCATCTTTTATGTTTGTTATAGTGTCACATGGCATTCACAATCCCACCAAAGCAAAAAAAACCACCCAATTCCTTGAAAGTGCATGCCTTTTGTTCCTTTTAATCATTTAATCCTACAAAAAAGAGAAAGGGGACTCACCAACAAAAACCCTTTTCTAATTGGAAGTTACAGACATAAAACACACTAGAGAGAGTGCTTTGTGTGTCGGTGCTCACTAAGACTAAAGCTCGTTGGCCTTAGCTGCGCAGATAAACTTCCATAAAACCTGTTGCATGTCTTCGCTCTGTAACTCTCTTATCACACGCCATCTGACGAGAGAGATGAAGATATCAGTATAGACAACATGTGCTAGTAAGCTTGCTTTTCTCCTCAGCTAGCTGCACATATGCGACAGTTTTCAAAAGCATTAGATTTGACCAATACAAGTTTCTCTTTCTCAGCCACCAAGGAAAACAAGATAATAAAAGTTGTTTGCTGCTTGGCTCAAGGAAATCTTGCAACTCATGATTAAGTTTGCATCTTTTCCTAAAGAACATTTTTTTTTAAGTCAATAGAAGCTGATCAAAGCCTAAAGGGGTTGAGGCTGAATAATGAGTTCTCAGATGCGTTTTACCCTCCTTACCAAATATCAGAATACAACTAAATTGGAAAACAAGCATTTTTACTTACACATTAAACACTTTTAGGCTTCATTTGTAAAGTGTAGAAATATATCCACTCGAGGCCTCTCAAATAGTTCTAGAGCCCCTTGGGTAGTGCTCGAACTTCTCCTCTGTATGCTCGAGCTCTTTAGATTGGTTAAAATTCCGGAAGTCTAAACAACTAGGCTGAACTTATTAAACATATCCCAAATTTAGCTCCGTTTATAAATTTTGCATAATTCAAAGAAGATCACCCAACAGAGAGGGAGGATAATTTGTTTTCAATTTCATTAGAAATGGATATGAAGCCTGCTTCGTGTAAGCTTATTATTTGAGTCGGGGCTCATATGGCGATGGTGACAAGGCTCAACGAGGACATTTTGTATAAGTTGGGACTCAGTCCAATTGTGTACCAACCCAAAGCCCTAGTCGCGTATGGGCTATAATAGGATGAGAGACTGGTACATGAACCAAATTTGATGTCTGTGACATTTAACTATTTAAGTGAAAGGTTTCAAATTCAAATCACTTTTTAATTTTTAATTTACAATAACATACTTACACTTAAGAGTAAAGTGATAAATTAGTATTGAAATCATCATCCATGAAATTTAAAACTTAGACCACTCACTTACAAGAAAAAAAAAAAGTAACATTTATGCAAAATCAGTCTCCACCCAAAGGCTAATAAGAGTCTGCCATAAAGAATTAGCTCGCCAGCCCTTGGCTTACTTTTTCCGCGAGTCCCACCATCACCATGTGCAGCCAACAAGTGCATTGTAAATTTTGTTTTGAACAAACGATATTATTTACACTAAGGATAAAGGGTGAACTTAACCTCACAATGAGCTAGTGATAATGTGGTTTAAACTCGCATTTTATGAGAATCGAACCTAAGACCTCTCACTTACAAATAAAAATAAATATCATTAGACTGTAGTACTAAATGATACAAATGAATTGTAAATTGAATACCAAACTCTTAATAATGACTTATTATGTGACTTAACTCAAATGCTATCATGCCTTAAAATAGAATACCCATTGACAAGTGGGAGCAATAACAATAGAAGCTGTGGAAGATCGTGTAGTAGTAATATATCTGCCCATCGCACAGTTCAAGCTACATATGGGTGGCGTACAACCTAAGGGCTTCTTAGCCGAAAGAAAAAAAAGAAAAAACTATGCCCGGTTTGGTACCTTTAGTCTCAAGATTATATCAAAAAATTTAGTCTATTGTTTGTCCAATTAGATATAAGTTTGTTTTTCCTAGTGCCTCAAGCTCTTCTTGGTAAATACCTAACAAGGAAAATATTGGTTCAAGATTGTTTTGCAACTTCAAATGCTTCTAAAAGGAATATATATATATATATATATATATATTTTTTTTTTTTCAAATGAAAAATATTGTTATATTAGTAATCGACGGGATTTGAATCTAGCATGTCATGAAAAGATCCAACATTTTTTCACTACTGTGATAAATGATTACTTGCAAGGACTCAAAACCCTTTTTATAATCTAAGCACCTTGAAAACTAGAAGAAATATCCTAAAAACATATGCAGATATTTTAAATGGCCCGCTTGTTTGCATGGTCAACACCCAACCACCAGCAACTAATGAATTCCATCTTATATTATAGTTTAGTAACTGGGATACAAAACTGATCAGGATCATATCATGTGCATCCAACAAACATATACATAAACGTTTAAACGTTTAAACGTTAATCAGTTAGTATTTTGAGTTGAACCTACTGTCTATGTCGCTTCCATTTTATCCAAATTGTAATTTTTTGACTGGTTTCAAACACCGTTAATTGCTGAGGTCTGGTCTTGCTCGACAGTTGATGACGCACATTCGAAGCTATTTGTATTGCCTTGATATGTTTATTTGATGATTAGAGCAAATGAGAACCATAGTATAGACAAATTAGTACCGTTTGATTTAATATGCGGTTAACTGCTGAATCAAGTTGACGGCCAACTTGACTTATGTCACAACAGTTGCTGACTTGGTCTACATATAACTTAACTTTCCTTTATATATTTATATATCCATGTAAATGATGTATTACAAACCAACAGGATCCTCTCCGGATCGGATCTTGTTGGTGAGGATCCTAAAGATTCGTAAATCATGTCCGTTCATCGTACATGTTGCGTTTAGTTTTAATCAGGTACTGTTTGTATTTAATTTTAAATAAAAATATTTAAAATGATTTCTGACCGCATGACGTAAGATGAACGGATATAATTCACGAATTCCCGAATCCTCACAAAAAGGATCATGATTCTATAACAAATAGCAGAAGGGACAAAGAATGGTTGAAAAGCGCAAAAAATTGGAAATTGGAGGTCTCAAGTTCGAAATCCACTGTTGATGTAGAAGCCAGATTTGTGGTCAGGGGGAGGCTGAAATGCCTCTACGAGTTTTTCTGGCCCCTGAAAGGGATGGATAATCATGATTTGCCACCAGTTGTCCTCATTTTTAAAGAAAAAAAAAAACACAAAAACGACAACAAAATTAACCATTGTAAATTATGGGTTTTGAGCTCCAATTTGGGTCTGTACTAGTCTACTAGAGTCAAACCCACTGCAATGATGCGATCTATGAACTTTTTAATCCAAATTTATATCATTTATTATGTTTAATTCGGTTTTTAAGTTTTATAGATTTTTTTTTCAAAATTTTTTAATCTTTTTTCGATTATGATTCCCAGCAACCCTAGGGTTGAATCTCATTCAATCATAAATCTTGAGGATTGAAAAAATGGTGGTGCTGTTCACACTTATATTTTTATATCTAGCACAACCCTTTATCTCCTGTCATTTGATTATCTTTATTCATTTGACGGTCAAAAATTGTTAAGTGTTAAGTAAAAAAAAGTGTCCAGATACCACAAAAAATTATAAATTTAAGATAATCTCATACGTTTTTGTGTTGTTGATAATATAACCAGAGTTACCATTTAATTTTCTTTCTTATATTTTCACACATTCTCAATCAACATACAGATGCAAAACAAATCATAGAACAAAATCCATCATGAGAATCAAAAGATAGGATGATCAAATCATGAATGGTACTTATATTTATCTATTAATTAATCACTTAATTTATTTATCATACAAGTGACATTCTATATTAATTTACATCAAATAAAAAAAAATTATATTCAAGACGCGTTGAAAATAAATTATATATGATAATTTTTTCGCTGTAAAATATGTACACACCTATTTTCTATTCTACAAGAAAGAAAGTCCGACATGTTTCCACATGGCGGCAAAACTTAACGTGTTGAAGAAAAGGTTACATGGAGCCCACTTAATTCAAATGCTCACCTGTCTCAAATAAAATGCCACCCCTCCTAAGAAAAATCATGTTACATAAAGAACAGACTTTTCAGATATCTAGAACTAGTCAGAACATCGCATAGCATATTATAAATAATACTATATCGAAAAATATGTTATTGTTTCTTATACCTTAAGAAATTTTTTCTTGAAATGTTATATGAATTTATACATTTTTTTTTTAATTTGTCATATAAATTAAAATTTTAAGGGATTTTTATATCAAATTTTCAAGATTATGATATCAATGTTATTTTGGACATTTTAAGGGAGTTGTTCTTTAGAATCAGGGCCGACGAGTCGACTTCCTCAACTTCTGCATGATGCTGAATCTATCTTGAGTATTTACACACTCAAGGGGGAGGGGGAGTGTTGTGAACTTTTCTAGTTTAAGTGTGATTGTATAAATCCTAGATTAGATTTGATTTTAGTTATTTTTTCCTATATGAACTTGTATTCCTTGGGGATGAAGGATTTCTTTTCTCCTTTTATTACTATAAATAAAAACATTACGTAGGGGATAACATATCCTCAACACACACATTTTCCTACATTCTACAAATACATCTCTTCTCTCTCTCTCTTCCTTTGCCGCTGACCATCTCTTCTTTATCAGATAAAATAGACTACAATACATTCTACAAGAAAGAACGTCCGACATGTTTCCACATGGCGGCAAAACTTAACGTACTAAAGAAAAGGTTTACTTGGAGCCCACTAAGTTCAAATGCCACCCCTCCTAAGAAAAATCATGTTACATAAAGAAAAGACTTTTCAGATATCTAGAACTAGTCAGAACATCGCGTAACATATTATAAATAATACTATATCGAAAAGAGGTATGATATTCACATACCCTATTTTACTTTTCACACATTTTTTTAATTTTTAACTGTCGGATCGAATGAATTGAAGAAGATCAAAGGACATAAATTATCAAGAGGTGTGTGAGAAGTAAAATGGGGTGTGTGGATAACATACCCCTATTGAAAAATATGTTATTGTTTCTTTTATGTTAAGAAATTTTTTCTTGAAATGTTATATGAACATATACATTTTTTTTTCAATTCGTCATATAAATTAAGATTTTAAGAGATTTGTCAGATCAATTTTTCGAGGTTATGATATCAAGGTTATTTCGGACTTTTTAACTAACCGCATCCCTTTAGGCTTATTTCGAACATTTCAACCCCCTTTTTCTTAAGAACATGGTAGACGTCGTTGAATTCTCAAAACTTGCAATTAGTTAAATTCCATATAAGTGAGCCTAATGTACTTTTTAGTAGTTCACTATAAGTTTTGAAATGAACACAAGTCTAATGTCCAAATCAATTTATTCGTCTACCTGCTAATGTAAATATATCTTTGTGTAAAAATAAAAAATAAAAGAAAAATCATGAAAATTAGGTCAAAAAATTGAAATAATCCTGAACACAAATGAATGTCACTTACTTTGGAAAAAAAAAAAAAAAAAAACTTAACATAGTTAAAATGAGATGCATTAATAATTTCAAAAAATTAATACAACAAATAGCTTAAAAGTTTGTTCATATGACAAAATCCGTATAAAATTTATATGACTTTCCAAAAAATTTCGTTCGTGATGTCTTGACATTTCAAAAATCCCTCCACTTCAACCATCTCTCGTATGCTTACGTGCAACAACTCTCTCTCTCTCTCTCTCTCTCTCTCTCCCTCCCTCCCTCCCTCCCTCCCCTGACCTGTTTCTTTCAGCTCAGTTCATTTCTCGACCCTTTTATTTATTTTAGTTTAGATTTATTCCTCTTTTTTTTCTTATTTATTTCATCAATCATCACTGTCAGAAGAATAAGGGGATGGGAAAAAAATGAAAAAAATGAAAAAATGCGGCGCCTTTAAATATTTGTTGGAATTTTAATGGTGATTGAAGGCTCAGCACATTCGAATAATTAGCACCGAATATTCTTTCATCACCATAACTGCTATTCCCTCTTCCTTTGGCGGTTCCTCAGAATTATATCTTTAGTTTTTGGTCTTCCGTTGATGCCTTCTTTCTTGGTTGTCTGTTGATTTCGAGCTGTTGGGTTTTTAAAATCCAATGGTTTGTGGGGGCTTCTGATTGAAAAAAGGGATCTCAGAGAGGGATTTCGTTGCTTTTCTGATGATGCAATAACTGCTTGGAGTTAAAACTGTGGTAAATTGTTAAATTTTGGGTTTTGATCAATTGGGTTGTTAAATTCTTGGTAAATTGGTCATCTGGGTTGCCTCAGAATTCAATCTTTGGATCAAAGTTTGTTGCTTTGAAGGTTTTTCGTGAGGAAATCGACCGGGTCCGGGTGTGCGTAAATTATGATTGAGTTTTGAGGTTTTGGTTAATTGGGTGTCCTGAGAAATTAGATAGGGGAGGAATAGGATGTATGCGGTTGAGAGGCTAGGGAGTTATATATCCAGAGGGGTATACACCGTCTCCGGCCCGTTCCACCCTTTTGGTGGAGCTGTGGATATAATTGTAGTTGAACAACAAGATGGGAGCTTCAAATCGTCGGCGTGGAATGTGAAATTTGGGAAGTTTCAAGGGGTTTTGAAGACAAAGGAGAAGGTGGTCAACATTAATGTCAATGGGGAGGATGCTACTTTCCATATGTATTTGGATCATAAAGGGGAAGCTTATTTTCTTAGGGAGGTTGATGCAGAAGAAGGGGAGGCTGTGTTGTATCCTTCGTCTTCGAGTGATGAGACGGATGAGCAATGTCGGGAAAACAGGCAGCCATTGAAGTCCATGAGTTGCAATTATGATGCTGAGAATTTGACAACAGTTGATCAGATTGAAACGCTTAACGGGAAGATTTTGTCCAGGACTAATTCCCGGAGGTCACGAATTTTTGGGCTATTTGGGAGCAGGTCGATGAAGGAGCGCAAGAGTAAGGAGGAAGAGGGGGTTGATAGTGAGGTGAGAAGGGTGGATTCATTGAAGCGGGCCGAGTTTGCAGCTAACCTTTTGGAGGTGAAGTGGTCCACTAGTCTTGCCACTAAAAAATTCAGGAAGGATAATGCTTCCCGTTTTTCGTCTCCTAATATGTTAGTTAATGAAGATATGCAGATTGATGCCGAGGAAAGCCGGCTGAGCTCATCTCTGCCTGTGTCTAGAGTATCCAGTGATGTTGGTGAATCTTTTATTGCGGCAACTGAACAAGATGGGAATGCGATTGCTGTCATATCCAATGTCACAGGTTCTGATCTTGAAATTCAAAGTTCTTTTGAGCTAGAAGCTTGCCCTGGCAAGCATTTGGATGAGAAAGATGTTGTATTACCTGGCTGTGACATTTCTCATGCGGCGGGTGGGATAGATGGAGTCCAACCCTTTATTTATTGTGAAACATTGTACATTGCCAGAGAAAGAAGTGGCCAAGTTCATGTTCATGCCAGAACTGAGCTGCTATCTAAGGTAATCTTTCTATCAAATCTGTTGCAATAGGAACCAAAACTTTTAAACTAATTAGGAATTTTAAGATACAATGTTTACTATGACTTATTTACCAACGCAAATATGCTCGAAATTTAGGAAACGCAGTTTGGTTATAAATATCAATTGGCTAATATTATTCTTAATTAAGTGTACACCTGGATTGTCGAGACTGAGATATTTAGTGTACTTCATCAGGATTCAGTTACTGAGCAACATGCTGATGATACTTCCATGGAGGTACATTCAGTGGAGGCTACTGAAATTTGTTCACAAGAGACAGATGCACATTCATGCACAGACTGTAATATTGACCTTGACGGGCCAGCAATAGTTCAACAATGCAATATTCAGACAGTCCAGCGAAATTCATTACCTGGTTCAGTTAAAAAAGTTGAGTCACAGAGCATGTCTAGTTTAAACAACTCTGGTGATCAAGTTCAAGAAGAGAAAAATACGAAAGAGGAAGAAATTGGATCATGCGATTTACAAACCCCGTCTGGGTCCGTTATTGGCCATGTCATGACAGAAGCAGCAAGTGTGTTGCCAGTGGGATTAGAGGAAGAACAATTTCTCTTCAGTGACGATGAAATCAGAATCACTGAGGTTCAGTGCACGGAATCGTGTTCTTCATCATGTGTAGACAGAGAAAATAGTCTCTCGTGTAGTCCAAAAGACAGTACAAACTATGAATCATATTCATCTCCAGAAAAGTTTGTTCCAGAAGACCCCTCAACTGATTTTGAGAAATCAATTGGAAAACTGGAGGCAGCATCAACTGCAATTGGTATTCCTAGAAATCGTAAGGCTGCTGCTGATAAGGAAGTCGGGAAGCTGGTCGCGTCATTACCCAATATGTGGCCTCATACTGACAAGTTGAGTGCACTTGATCTTCATTATCCCTTGAGCTGTTCATTGGACTCAAATGTCAATCCCTTGAAGTCAATATGGCAAGGTAAAGATGATTTGAGCTGTAGAAAGTTGGACACAGAAGAAGAGAAACAATTAGCACAGGAAACACTAAATATCGAGAATACTCAGGGTTCAGTGGAGCTCAAAGATGGTCCTGCCATTCCTGCAGTTGGTGAGAAACTTAGATATTTACATGTATGCTATTTCCTGCACTGAAATGCTGAAAAGTATTCTGTTTGCTTTCTTGTTGGTAGTGTGTACATACTACAGTCTACATGATGATATTACAGTACTAAGAATTCATATTTTCCAAAGTCAGAGTGAAATATGATTAATCTGACCATTTTTTCACTTCATTTTTTGTTAGACTTATTGCCAGAATTTTCTCTCTGATGAAAATTGGAAGGGCCTAAATTGTTTTTTGGTGAACAAATATGTCTCAAGTGGTAAAATGTAGAAAGTGAAATAAATTTTGCTTTGTGCAAAAGCTCTCTCGCTGGAAACACTTCTTATATGAAGGGATGAAAGCTGGTACTGCCTTTCAAACAGTTTCGGAAAAATTCGATCTTGATAAATGTACTAATTGATAGACTTGTTATCTGTAGTTGTTTTCCATGGGATGTAGCTGCTTTATTGCTTTAGATTCCATTTTGGAAAGTGCAAATATCTGAGCTGAAAGGCATATTAGCTGTCGACTGACTGGGATAAAACTATTACAGGAGATCCATCTAAAGCAAATGTTGCCACCAGTGGAAGTTGGAAACTCTGGCCCTTCGGTTCAAGGAGATCAAATTCCAGGAAAGCAATGCAGCCAGATGTGAATGGTGGTAAAAGTCCTGATGCTCAGAATGCTACAGAGAGCACCGTTGCCACTGATGGAGATAAGAATATGCTTACAGATGGAGATAAGAATATGCTTGCACCCAAGGGGATGAAGAAAATGGAGAGGGTACTCGCTCCAACGTCTGAGCAGCTGGCGTCCTTGAAACTCAAAGAAGGGAAGAATACAGTAATCTTCACATTCTTTACTGCAATGCTGGGGAAGCAGCAGGTTGTTTATTGGTCTGATTTTTATTTGGGTTCTCAACCTGGCTGGTCATTTTTAGTCTGATTTCTTTCTCATCGTTTGTTTTTCAGATGTAGTTACTGTCCCTTTGATGTAGTTACTGTCCTTTCTAACAATTCTTGTTGCTCAAAAGGTTGATGCCAGAATTTATCTGTGGAAATGGAACACTCGCATAGTGATCTCAGATGTGGATGGGACAATCACAAAGTAAGGCTGTTCTTTCCAAACAATTCTTTGGTAAATTGCATTTTGAGAAATTTTTTCTGTCTTGCATAAGTAATGAAGTACAGTGATTTTTAGGTTTTTTCTTTTTTTTTTTTTTTTTTTTTTTTAAATCAAATATGAGCAACAGTTTTTCTTTAACGATTCAGTTGTTCTTTATGCATTCACTTGTTGATTACTTGTGGGGGGAGGGGGGCGGTTCTCTTTGATTTGTCTGATCCCGCTTGATTTGCTTTGTTTTACAGGTCAGATGTTCTAGGTCAATTCATGCCCTTGGTTGGGGTAGATTGGTCACATATAGGTGTTACAAATTTGTTTTCTGCCATTAAGGTTTGTTTATCTCGTCCTTTTTATTTCTTGTGCTCGTGATCATGATTATTTTTAGTTCATGCTTATTTATTGACTGCAATTTTCACATTGCATTTCATCACTCCTTACAATGCATTTTGAGTACTCTGGTGGGTTGGCCTTTAGCCAACATAGGTAGCCGAAAACACATAGAGGGACTTCTCATTAACCTAATCTGTTGGCCCATCTGTGGTTCACTTATTCAGTCATACAGTGTCATCAGCCTACAAATTATAGGCATGATTACCTTTATAATGTGCCCGCCTCTCATCTCTTATTGCCATTGTCTCTTACACAAACATGTTACATTTTATGTATGAATTACTCATAACTACACTGACATTGCATCTTTAAAGGAATTGATTGTTATTTCCATGCTGCAGGAAAATGGATATCAATTGCTTTTTTTGAGTGCACGTGCCATTTCTCAAGCCTCTGTCACCAGACAATTTTTATTCAACCTTAAGCAGGTTATGGTTAACCCATGCTAAATCCTTGATTTTCATTTTTAAACTAGAGTTAAGAAATCAAAATGTGATATGTATTTATTTCTTTGCTTTCAAATATGCAGGACGGGAAGGCTTTACCAGATGGTCCCGTTGTTATTTCCCCAGATGGACTTTTTCCTTCTCTCTTTCGCGAAGGTAAGTGATGTTGGTGCACTTCTTTTTTCTAGAACTTCAACAGAGGTCTAATTTAAATTGCTAAAGTGTTCCATTTAGTTTTTCAGGCATTTTATGTGTTCGGTTCATTGCCCTTTTTTTGCAATAATCCTGATAAAAAACTGAAATGATAAACTACGCTTCATAGAGAGGAAGTGCATCCTTTCCTAGTTGAATAATGCAGAGAAAACGATTTATATGGGTAACAGAGTGGAATGTAATTACGTTATTTGATCACTAGACATCACATGCAATTTTCTGGTCACTAAGTCGTATGTAGTTTCTAATGCATAGACCGACACTCTGTTTTCCTCAGTTATCAGGAGGGCTCCTCATGAATTCAAAATCGCATGCTTGGAGGTTAGTTTATTAAATCTTTACCTGATCACTTGTTTTACTGCCTTTCACGTTCTTGATGTTAAATAATTTGTTTCAAAGGATACTTCCGAACAATAATACATGTGGGTTTAAGTATCCTTTTAAATATCTTACGTTTTTCTCTGTTTCAGGATATCAAATCATTGTTCCCTTCTGATGCAAATCCATTCTATGCCGGTTTTGGAAACAGAGATACCGATGAGTTCAGCTACCTTAAGGTTGGAATCCCGAAAGGAAAAATATTCATTATTAATCCCAAGGTAATTATGACCTTCACTATATAGCAGCAATTTAAATATTTCTAATTTTGTAATGTCTAATGCCAACCTTTCTTTGTTATGGTTTGGGTATGCAGGGTGAGGTTGTTGTGAACCGCCGTGTTGACACAAAGTCATATACCTCCCTTCATGCTCTTGTGAACGGCATGTTTCCACCCACAAACTCATCTGAGCAGGTTTTGATTCTGCCCTGTTCGCCCTTTCCTATGTGGCCACTAATCATTTGAGCATGCTTTTTTTATTTATTTTCCCTGTTGTTTACAGGAGGACTTTAATTCGTGGAATTTCTGGAAACTCCCACCGTGCGATATTGATGTTTGAGGTGTCGAAGAGAGTTTATTGCTTTTTCTTCTCGCCTGCGCTAGATATGGAGATGGATGAGTTTTTCCATGCACGTGTTTTGAAGTGTCGAGGTAAAATCCTCATTTCTCATTTGCCTAATCTGTCTGTGCATGGAATTTTTTGTTGTAGTATGACAATGCTAATTCATCAAGACTTGTTGGTGACAGATCTCATAGGTCGTGCCGTTGTATGTAGCTAGGAATGATTGGCTAAATGACTGCTTTGCCGGGCGGGGTGATTTATCGGCGACCTGAAACAATATATGGAAGAGTTGGATCAGTCCCACCTCCATGCTGCTGCTCCATTTTCTCCTCCTTTTTTTTTCTTCTTCTGTTCAATTCAAGTTTGTGTAGTCTGTTTCTGTACATTCCATGACCACTTCAAGTTGTAAGTATTATTTGGAAGTCAAATGGGTAAATAGGCATTCACATTCACATATAATTTAACTGTAAAGTCCTTGTTTCCAAATGTAAATTGATTTCTCATGTGGATTCAAGTATCTAGTTTTGCTCTTTCTGTTGTACTTAATCCGTACTCAGCATTTTGCCAGATGCACGTACTTCATCACATAATATGTAATTACGCGAATTGTTATGTTTTCATATGCCATCTTAAATTGGTAGATATGTATGCAAGGATGCGAGTGATAGTAAATGCTTGTAACCAACTAAGCTACAAGCCCGTTGCAATTCTTTTAAACTTCGTGGGAACACAATCCTCGTGAGAAAGCAAGCATACGGGAAGGAACCGGCTCATCTGCATTGCCAAGTAATCTCTGAAGAATACAAATGATGCCACACAACTCGTGCATTTTAATGTCCAATTCAATCACATTCAGTTATGTAAGTACATATACATAGGACTCGTAAAAGGAACGAGAACAAGCTGACATCAAGAGCCACCATGTTTAAATGTGCCACCAGGACCATACAGAATAATACATTTTATTTTTCTATCTCCAATTAATTTACCCAAGCTATAGAGGTTAGAGACTTAATACATATACCAGATAGAGCTGATCAGAAGTTTACGATCTTGACACCCAAATGCTTCTGTGCAAACTCTACAAGGTTGTCGAGCTCGTCCTCATCAACGAAGCCATTGCTATTGGCGTCTGCAGACCGCACCCCAAGCCTGCTCTTGAACCTGGCAAACCGGCCCCCGGTGGCGCGGATAGCCTCCCGGAGCTCTTTTTTGCTTATTCGACCGTCTTTGTCGACATCAAATTTCTTCAACCATTTCTTCAACTCCTCCGTCGTCATAACACATTTGCCATCGCTCGTGACGCAGCGACTTTTAATCGCCATAATATTATAATAAACTTTTGTTTTGTGAAAGCCTCAAAGCCCTGTATTTATAATCTATTTGTAAATTGATTAATTATTTTTTTGTTGGCGTTGGTTCACTCTCACTTTTTGTTAAGGTGTCATTAATTAGGTCTAGTCCATGATTTTATTTTTTTTATTTTTTTATTTTTTATTTTAACAGAATGAGATTCTGATGGAGTATGCTTTTTTTGACCTATTTGTTAAAGTGTGATATTAATTAGGTCTAAGCCATGCTTATTTTACCGAATGAGATTCTGATGCATGCATTTTTTTGATCTACTAGGCTACTATCAATTTTTATTCACAATTTCTGTACAATCGTTACTTTTTCATTAAGGGTGAGTTTGGCAGATGTTTAGATTGAGACAAATGACTGAAAGAGTATCGATAAAGATAATTAACTAGGTTGGTAAACCTTTTACCTAAAGAAAAAGATAATTAGGCCTACTACCAACAAAGAAAATAAGGACGAAGTATCGAATATCTACCAAATGCAACTATGGATATATCACAACATCATAATTGATATTTTCAATATATGTAATCATCCAAATCATCCCATAGTGGGTGGATGATCCAAATTTAAATGAAAAGAAATTGCAAATTTGAGACTATTATTTCATGTAAACTTTATTTTTTTATGTTTACAAGTATTAATTTTTATGTTCTCATTTTCTTTTTTTACACTTGATACTAATTTACTCATCCACTTCTTATTATAAATATATTATATATAGTTGATAAATAAATATGAAAAAACCACATTTAAGTACGAGATGTTTTTGTTCTTCTCTGCAAACTAGTACGAGAATCACTTTTTTCAAACGGGTAACGAATTTGCTTGGTTATCCATATATTCCTGGAAAAAGAAACATATATGAATCCATTTTCCGTTTTCTAAGTGGTATATGGCATATGTTGCCTTGTGGTATGCTGACCTTTTATAGATTCCACTTTGAATTTCCAATAGTGAATTCTCCTATTGGAATGAGCTCATTTTTCTACTTTCAAATAACGTGTCTTTACTATAATTTTTTTTTATAATCAAAATTATTCAATTTCTTAATCTTCGTTTGAAGATCATCCTTATTTGAATCGAAGATCGTTTAGTCATCTAAATGTATCAAATAAATCGACGGTTGATTTATTTGCTATAGTTGGATGACAAAACAATCTCCGATTGAAATGATTTTTTTATTTTTTTCTATAGGGATGACTTTCAAGTGAAGAGTAAGATATTGAACAGTTTCGATTACGAAAAAGTTACAGTAAAGATACATTTTTTGGGCTTGGGGATGAGCTCATCCCTCAAGAGGGAATGCAAACATTATCCTTCATTTATGATAATACTTGTGTTTCCCCATAGGGAAATGCATATATTCCACCTTTTACGGATAACGTAATTCACTATATAAACTTTATAATCGTAACCGTTCAACTTCTTAGTCTTGATTTGAAGATCATCCCTACAAAAAAAAAAAAAAAAAAAAAAAAAAAAGACTTATTCGAATCGGATATCGTTTAGTCACTCAAATGTATATAATAAATGAACGGTTCATCATGAGTATGTTACTTGATATTCATACTGTCAATTTGTTCTATATATTTGGATGACTAAACAATCTCCGATCCGAATGATTTTCAAGTCAATATTAAAAAATCGAACATTTTCGATTTTGATATTCATACGGTAAATAGACGCTTTTTTTTTTTTGTTTTTTTTTTTTTTGGGGTAAGGAGTGGAATATGTGCATTCCATGAAGAACACAAGTATTATCCAAATTAAACTTTGTAAAAAGATTTTAGTGGGAATTCCTTTTTTTCTTTTAATTTAACTTTCATTTGGTTTTAAATTTTAGATCTGTGTATTTTTCCTAGCTACCTAATTGAGCAATTCATATTCTGGATGCGCAGGATGCATGTCAAGTTGCTTCGCTCATCTTACCATCCTTTGTACATCTGTAAAAATATGACTTCTTGATTTAATTTTGTGTACAATATTTACAATATCTAGAATTATTTTTAGTGAACTATCAAACCCTATGACCCAATATTAATTGAAATCTAAAATGATTACAACTGTAAATTACTTGACATTCAAGGAAATACTCTATTCTAACAATCTATAGATGATGAAATTTATCATGCGGCCTACCTATGTATGTGTTAGTTTGTGTACATACATGATATATATACATGCATGAATATATTGCGGAAATATAGACGTCTGTACCTAGTAAAGCAACAAAGTTATTTCTTTACTTTGCTCTGGCTTCATTAATATATATAAGTAGGGATCAAATACATTTACCCTGTCCAACGAGGAGTCAGCGTCCTTCATTGGTTATACTATACACACGCATACAGAAATATATATAGAAATACCAGACACGACGAGTTAGATGTAATATAGCAGGCACGTAAGTGAAAAAACTGATTACACCACTTTAACTAAAGGGTATACCCAAGTTTTAGGGCATAGTCGACAAGCTTGTCCAGCTCGTTGTCTAGAGAAATGAAGTCGTCGCCGTTGTCATCTGCATGCCAAAGACTTAACCAAGCTCTAACGCTGGTCCATATCGCGCCGAGTTTCGCGAAAGCTGCCTCGGGCTCAGCCTTGGAAAGTTGGCCGTCTCTGTTCTTGTCGAAGCTTTTGAAGACCTTCCTTATCTGCTCCTCTGTGTAGGGCATTCTGGCCTTCTTATGGTGATCCGGCCTAAAGGGATGATCAACCACCCTTGGCTCCGTGGAGGGAACTTCCGGCTGATCCACATCATTTATCCACCTCATTATACTCTTCAAATTGATCAACTGGCGTGATCTTAACTTGCAAAATACTACAAGAAATTATAAAGCTGAGGTGACTTGCTTCCACATTTGAAATTATAGGCAAATTAATATATAGGGCTCTGCCTGGTCCCCTGTGTGCCATGGCACACTCTGGACCATACGAAGTATTCTAATTCTTGGACCGAGGGGTCCTCGTGTAGAAATATAAGTAGTCATTTTGTTTTTTTTGTTATCACATAACTACCAATCTATAGTATTTTGGTCAGCACTTGGTTGATATATATTTGGGACATTAAAAAGAATAATGTTATTTAACTACACTTCGACTACCTATCCACATGTCTAAGACAACCAAAAACTTTAACAATAATTACTAACATTAGTTGTATAGAATGATGAGATTGGTAAAGACCTATAAGTAGCTAATGAGGTGGAAAAAACAATATCCACCCCTTAGCCACTGATAAGGCTTTATCCATCTCATTTTGTTCAACTAACATTAGTGATTATTGTTAACTTTTCTTGTAGTAAGAGAAGGAGTCTATAATATGATTGTATATTAATGTGAGCCGAATACAAGCAATCATCTTGTAATATTGGCAATGTACCAAGTCCTATAGTTTGGTATATATATTACTCCAGCCAATCACTCTCTAAACAATAATTGATTCTCATGGATGAAATTAATAAGTTCTCAATCTTCTCTTGTTGAGTCATTTTTTTTTTGTTCTAGCTAACTTGTAGGCGCTATATGTTGCAGTTCAATTTTAAACGGATTATTTATAATTTTCGTGTATATATGTGGACTAGATTTTTGCGTGCACATAAAGCATGGAACTTTGCAATAGTAAAGCTTATAACAGTAAAATTATTCGTCTGCCAATTTTTGTTATGGACAGTAATGGCAAGGAATAGTTTGTTCAATTTTTGGGTTTGTGAGGCATTAGGATTTTTCTTTTTGTTTGGTTGGTAGATTTGGGAAACCTCTTGGAAAGTGTTCAACATGTTGTATCGGTAGATTTGGGAAGCCTCTTGGAAAGTGTTCAACATGTCGTATTTTAACGATATATATGTTGATCATTTCTTTTTGTTTCGTTGGTTGGCCATATGATTTTTTTATTTTTTTTATTTTTTATTTTTTATTTTTTTTGTTTATGAGGCCTTATTATGTAATAAATTTTCTATTCAGTGTATATAGAGGTAGGATTGAGGAATATATATTTTGACACATTTTTAGGGGTTCACTCTATATTGTACTTTGACGATCAAAGCGTCTAATTTTTAAGTGTTTTCTAAAAAATAAATTCTAACAAAAGTATACCTAAATTCAAAAATATATGATCATTGGACTAAATGATAGTAATTTTAGTATTTCTCTGTATTACATATTCAGGATGACATCTGAATGATGAAATGAAATCTTTACAAAAATGTTTGCCAACAAATTAAATTTCAGTGAAATAAATGTTTGCCAACAAATTAAATTTTTGACTCACAAACGGCTTACATGGCACATATCATGGGTCCTGCCATATTGTACACATGACATGTAACTTATCAAAACCGGAAAAATCATCAAATAGTGACACATGTCAACATATGAGACATTTGTCAAACAAATCAAATCAAGTACAAAAGGAGGAAAAATAACCCTAATCTAATCAAATTATATCAACTAGGGTTTCGTTTCCTAAAACAAAGATTGTGATTCAATTTATGACAAAATTAAATCAATTATTCTAAGGTGAATTAAATCATAATATTATCTGACCAATTACGGGATTGACACTGGGTCTTCCAAACCATGCCCAATTTTTTGCTTGTAAATACTAGGCACTAATTCATAAGAGGGAGAAGTAAAAAAAAAAAAAAAAAAAAGGAAGCAAGTTGAGGCTACAGAGACATGCACACATCTCCTAGAAGCTCAAACACTCTACACACTTAAAAGACTCATAAAGTTCTTTGCATTCTTCGTGACACTCGAAAAGAGCCATCTAGCACCGTTACACACGCCCATTCCTCACCGCCATAAGCCAAACTCTTGTGGCATCCATTGGTTTAGAAGACTCAAAAAGCTCTTTGTATTCTTCGCCATACCCGTGAAGAACCATTAAACACCACTACACGTGTTGGTTCCTCTATTGCCACAAGCCAAATCCTTGTGGCATTCGTTGGTTCGAGAACAAGTCACTTTGACCCTTAGATCAACATCTCTACAAATACATTCTACAAGCCCGAATGTCGAATAAGAGGATTCAGACTTTGCATTGAAGATTATAACCCTAAACTTTCATTAGTACAAAATTTATTTTGTACCTATATTCTTGTTTCATTTGTCGCTTGACTTTTTATGTTTACAGTTACAAAATAAAAATCATAAATAAATGTATCAAAATGTATAAAATAAAAATCATAAAAAAATGTGTCAAAATGTATATAAAAAAATGTGCGTCCCCGGATATAATTCATATATATCAAAGCTTTCTTTCTTGTAAAAAGTGAAGTCAAATTAGCTTGACTTGTATAAACAAGAATGAAACTATAGCACAAGAGTTGTCGTTATAAGAATAAAGATAAGGATGGTGCCGTCTCAAAATATCTCACATGGAGTAAAAGAGAAGGATGGCACAACTTTAGGTTATACCTTTAAAAGTTGTATATCTAGTTTTGCAAGGGCAAATTTACGAGACAACAATCATGCCCACTAGTGGAGACACCATATATGAAAAATGGAGTAGGATTTTTTATTTTTTATTTTTCTAATATTATCTCATTCTCTTCTTTCATCTCACATTCTTCTTTTTTGTCTTTTTCTCTATATAAAAAAATTCAAAACAAAATATAGACATATTATAATCGTAACTTTTTAATAAAAAGAGACTAAAAAGGAGAGAGATTAGAAAATGAGATAATCCCTACTCCATGAAAAATAGTGTAATGAATATGAAACAACAAGTAGTACTGCAAAGCGATAGCCGTAACCCGACGGCCTTCGTGCGCACAATTTAAGACATTACATTTAACAAATAACAATATTAACATCATGTGTGATAATTTATTTATTTTTAACATTTGACCAAAATTTTCTTGAAAAGTAAGCATATATTTAATAAATTAGAGATAGGGTTAATATTTGTTTATTATCCTGGAGTTTTTTTGTTTTCAGCATTTCTTACATTAATTTTTTTTTGTCTCAGTCTAGTACCTAAATTCATAATTTTGAAGCATTTTCATACATTCATTAAGTTTCCTATCAGAACATCCTTTAACTGATGACGTGACATCCATGTGAACAATGACTCAGTGCCATGTGTCATTATGGGCCAACTGGTTTTGCTACGTGGGTTTTCGAATTAAAGGGTTAAGAACTTAAGATGGAGAGTTTTTGATACTTTTTGCTATGGTGAGTTTTTGATATTTTTTGCTATGGTGTTGAAATTTCTGGTTTTTGGTGAATTTTTTTAGCTATGGCGGATGTGATGAGAGGGTGTAATCGAGGAGGAGGCAGGGGGAAGTGAGGATATTGAAGAGGGAGAGGGAGGACAGATAATTATTATTATTGTTTACTTTTTTAATAGTCAATAGGCCTATGTTGACACGTGACGTTCAGTTATTGTCTACGTGGATGCCGCGTCATCAATTAATAAAGAAATTTTTATTGTAACAGGAACATGAGTGTTACATCACGTGTTTTTATGCAAGTGATGAGAAATTTTATTTTTAAAGTTGTTAACTTTTTAACACACATATCCTACCATTTGTATAATGACACATGGTGTACCATCTCGTGTGCCGTTCACTCTGAAAATCTCTCCAGTTAATAGAGGTTTTGACTGAAAATTTAACAAATGTATAAAAGTGTCATAGAATTATGCATTTAGGTAACATATTTAGATGAAAAAAACTTGATGTATAAAATGTTCAAAATCAAGAAATTTCATAATAGTAAACTGATATTAACCTTAGATATCAAGTACATATAATTGACATTAAGTACATATAAAGGATTACGCACTGGAAAAATATTGTAAACATTCACCCTCGCTCCGAGTTCGATCTACTCGATCTCCCAATATTAGACTTTAGACACTAACTGATATTAGACTTTAGACACTAAACATTCACCCTCGCCATATACAGCTACGGCTACTCATATGTAACTAAAAACTACTTTTATACATCCACACTCTCACACACACAGAAGTACCCAGCTTGAACTAGGATAAACCCTGTACTTCAACTTATTTACATTTTATACCCACGTTTTAGGGCATAACTGATAAGTTCGCCGATCTCCTGCATAGAAATGAAGCCGTCCTTGTTGGCATCTGCATGCCCTAGTGCTCTCCAAGCTCTGAAGGAGCTCCAAAGCGAGCCTAACTTCTTGAAGGATGCCTTCAGCTCTTCCTTTGAAAGCCTGCCATCTTCATCCTTGTCAAAACTTTTGAACACTTCCATCACCTGCTCCTTCGTCCACGGAATTTGGACATTCTTTTCGACAATTTTAGGCGGAAAATGGATCTCTCTGACCATATTAGTCTACAAATTCTAAGCCTCTGTGATTGTTTTGCTCACTTTCTAAAGAAGGATACAAGAAAGGATGTGTGTGTGTGTATATATATATGGAAAGGGATCCTCTCCAGATTCTTTCCTCCTAATTAACCAAATCAGTGGATCCGTACCATTAAAATTTAATTCAACGACTACAAACAGGGGCTCACTTTAAAAGTTA
This sequence comes from Pyrus communis, assembly GCF_041283825.1. Lineage (NCBI taxonomy): Eukaryota > Viridiplantae > Streptophyta > Magnoliopsida > Rosales > Rosaceae > Pyrus > Pyrus communis. Next base: position 16,933,967 of record NC_142572.1, read on the forward strand.
TAATAACTTTAACCGTTGGATCAAATTTCAATGGTACAGATCCACTTATTTGATGGATTAGGAGAAAAGGATCCGGAGATAACCGTTTCAAATATATATATAAGGAGAGGGTTATAGGCGTTTATTTGTAGCACTATATTCTTGTGGGGTACCCTAGCCTTATGTTCGAGAATTAAATAATATTTAATTCAATTGACTAAGCTGAAAAATTATGGTTCATCCAAATAATTGGTATATTTGATTTGATTTGATTTTTTTATTTATTTTTTTTTTTTTTGTGCGTGTACGTAAAGCATGGAGCTTTGCAAAGTGATGGATAATGTATATCTAGGTTATTCTTGTTGACTAGATCACATGGGTTTGGATGAGCTAGCTTTGATTTTTTTTGCAGTTTCATATTGATCACTACAAGTGAGTGATGGAGAGCTGAAAGCTAAAACGGATCACAATAGAACTCGTCGTATCTGTCAATAATTCACAAAGATAGAAAGGAATAATTCAACTTTTTAGGTTTGGGAAGCCTCTGTGTTCATTTCTTTCTTTAATTTGGACACGTAGAGACAATTATTTATATTAGCTAGGTATATAGAGGAAAATTAATGAAAATTGTTTGAAAATTTTGAGTTTTAACGATAAGGACAAAATAAAGAGTAAAATGAATAGTATCATGATTGACTTTTTAGTGTAAAAATTTGATTTTTCATTAAAATAAACAGTACCGATAACTTTTCGTTAAAGTTACCGACATATAGACAGCTATAAAAGCGTGATATGAACTAAATAAATCAAATTATTAGTATTTTATTTCATTCATCAAACAATCGACCTGATATCTGGGATTGGAGAGAATCAGAATTCACCATGGGGCATCAAATAAAAAAGATGAGAATCTCAATGGATTCTTTTCGCCGGCCCTTCATCTTAGGACCCGTGGAAAATATATCCACAATTTTATATCAAAGGTTTGGTAAACTAACCATATCAGTCAAAGCGTCCGTGCAAGAAGAATTTCCCCGAAACACACAAACGGTTTTAATTTACCATTTGCCCCCTAAACTTTTGGAGTTTTCCATTTTGACTTTTTAACTATTTTTGGTCTCAAATTGGTCCTTAAACTTGGAAAATATGTAAAATAAGGTCATCTACGAGTCAATCACAAAAATTGATAGAATCACTGGTGCGCTCCATTCAATGCGTGGTTGGTTGGAACAGACCACATTGTCAACATCAAACTGACATCAAATCTTCGTAACTTCTGTAAACTTCAAAGAGAGATGAGAGATTGGCAAAATAATGTAACACTAAAATGACTAATTAAATTGTTACACATGTAATTTTTTTCCATTAAATTACATTATTTATTCAAGTCAGCTATAGCTATGCCCCTACGGTGAAACTAGCTTCATCGATTGGATGCCTTTTTGTCATATTTTAAATAAAAAACATTCAAACTGGATCAACTTATTATTTTTGTTGGTTTTGTCTATTTTTTAGCATAAATGTATATCATTGACAAACATAATCACGTGCCAATAGATTAAGAATAGTTTAGTAATTGTAAATGAATTATTGAAATGCCCTTAAAAAAGTGGTGGCATATCTGTTACCTTTGTAACAAAAGTTACGTTATTTTTTTCGCATTATTTAACACACTTTAAAAGTTTAGAGACCAACTATAGATGAAAAAGTTGAAGGATGAAAGTAGAAAACTATAAAAAAATTCAGAGGCCAAATACGAATTCAACCCTTCCCAAAAAACAACAAAGCGTGTCTCACCAACTCCTTTTTCCTTTTTAAAAAAAAAATATTTATGATTATGGAGCCATGGATATTCATATAAGAATTATGGTTGTGTGTACCAAAAGTGGGAACAATCTGGTCACATGGATCGAAAGTTTTTTTTAGAATAATGGTTGTGTCCTCCATGGGACTTGAGAAATAAACATGGCATATGAAGTGTTTTTTGTTTTTCTTTTCTAAGAAATGGATTCAGTATGGGTAGAGTGAGTATATATTTATATAAAAAGACATTACACTAGAATTCCAGTTAGTAATCAAGTCGAGTTCGGGTTAGAATTCGAGTTAGTACGTAATCAAGTGAGTATACATTCATCACATACAAACATAAATAAATACATACGCGCTTAGTCGAATGTATATGTAAGAAAAGGGACTAACAATTACGGTGGATTAGTGGTACTCTGACTTCTCAGTCGGCAAGGATGTTGAGCGCTTATCCCCTTCCTTGTGACGGGGCTGCTGGTCCCCAGTAATATGCTTATGTGCTGCTATGGTTCTTCTTAGGCTCTACCCATACTGAATCCATGTTTTCATGTTTTCATCTGGCTTCTATGGAGTAGTGGGTTATTGTTCTTATCTTGTATGTGCTCTTTGTTTGCGCAAGGTGTCTTGATTTAATTAGGATCAAATCTTTCTATTGCATAAATTCTCCTCTGTTGGGTTATGAATTGTAATCAAATCTTGTATTTGATCTCCTTTTTTTTTTTTTTTTTGTTATATTACATAAGCATTACATACATAAGAGGGGCAATACACGATCGCCTTCTTCGCTACAAGCATGCAGCTACTAATAACCCAGTACGTACTATAATTAATTTAGCTTATACCCACAGTCTAGGGCATAGTTGACAAGGTTTTTGATCTCCTCTTTAGAAATGATCCCGTCATGGTTGGCATCTGCGTGACCCAAAGCTCTCCTCGCCCTGAAACCACCCCAACGCGACCCGAGCTTTCTGAAGGCTGCCTTCAGCTCCTCTTGGGACAACATGCCGTCGCCGTCCGAGTCAAAACTATTGAAGAGATTCACCACCTGCTCCCTAGTCCATGGAACACCGGTTGGCTCCTTATGAATGACATCCCTAACCATGATAGTATATAGATATATATGGTGATCTTGAAATTTTCTTCTGTGTTTTGTTCTACACACTACAAGAAAACTAAAAGGCTTGGCATGAATTGATGAGTGACTTGCACTATATTTATATAGGGGTGTACCCAGCGGCCTGGCCCTACGTGTAATATTCTAATGCGGTACACGTAAAGCGTCTTTGTAGGTGAGTCGTTATAGATGCTTATTTCACTTTGGTCAAAAGGCGGCATCCCCAAAAGAGTAGCAAACATATATATATTAAGTGCCATTTACTAACTCATTTCATTATGTTGCTTTAAAAATTTTGTGATTCCAACCCACTCTTAAAATTTTGTTTTTTTACTTAAAAATATTCATATCTTAACTTTGTCTTATCTTATTAAGCCCAAATTTTATTTTCAAACTCTTCACCTAACAATACTTGTAAATATACATGGATTGCTATCTCTATTGGACATACATTTTTCTTACGTGCATAACAAAACTAACTTTGTTACCTAATTGTTGTTAACCAAGCTTGATCTTATGAGAGGAAGAAGAATATAGCAGACTTAGAGAGAGAGAGAGAGAGAGAGAGAGAGAGAGAGAGAGAGAGAGAGAGAGAGAGAGAGAGAAAGAGAGAGAAATCTTAGAGAAGAAGTAATTTGTTTATTTTGATTAATTTCCTTAACTGTTTACATCATCCTTATAGTATATATACAACTAAGGTTGCTTACAACATAAGCTAACTACTTGTCTAATCTTATGACATCTGTCAAGAGTATAGCCCTGAGATTGATTACTCCTTACAATTGTTACCTCCCTTGAAGATGCTCATGTTTATTACTACAAGTGATAAAAGTATATACTACAATAGAAATGCATATGGAATTATTCGCAAAGAGTGATTGAATGGAATAATATTCAACTTTAGGGTTAAGAAGCCTTTTGATATGGTTTATAGAAATTAATTTATTAGTTTAATATTGTAGATGATCACCAAACAATCCCCAAAAGTTGCACACTTTAATTTATGAACCATACTTTCCTCATTCTCAGTAAGGAGAAAAGTCTTTATTTTGAATTTCACGTTTGTACAGTAAAATAATGTCACGTTAGTAGAATGATGACTTTTCTCTTTACTGAAAATGATACAAATTTCATCCTTACTTTTGTAGTCAAATAGAGAAACTCTTAGAACCATTTGGATGGAAGGACTCTCAATTGCATGGAAACGTACATAGAATTTTTACAATAAGCTTGTATTATTTTTGGTTGGTTAAGATTAAATCTTTTTTTTATTTATTATTACAAGCTAATTAAATCTTTTTTATTATTATTACAATCTATCTTTGTTAGGATGCTGACTAGGATGATGACTCAGCACAATTAGTTAGTTGTTATAACTAATAATGGGCGGGAAAAGTTGGTTAGTTAGTTCTGTTAGAGATAAGGTTGTTAGCAGATAGCTTAGCAGCTAAGATAGCTTAGTGCTATATAAGGAAAACTATAAGGAATAATGTCTTGTTGTACAAGTTGATTACTATAGAAAATAAATTGTTGCTGCTATTACATTGAGTAAGAAGTGAAGCTAGGGTTCTATCATTGTTATCAGAAACAGGTTTCGATCCTGGGACCTGTTTGTAGAAAAAATGGCCTTTGTTTTCATTGCAAAGAAGAGTATCATAGAGGTCATTCTTGTGAAAAGAACAACTGCTTCTTATTGATGTTCAAGATCCTGATGATGTAGTAACCGTGGAGGAAGAAAATCTGGAACCTAGAATAACTGCATGTACCTTGTTTGGTACTCCTGGCCCTAAATCGATCAAAACTGTGAAAGTTGGAGGAATGATAAAAAAACTGCTCAGTAGTTATGCTTATTGACTCAAGTAGTTCCCATAATTTCATTGATCTGTCCTTGGTCAAAAGAATTAGGGGACAATTAGACATTACTCAATATCATTAGGGTCACATAGGTCTCGCGCTATACCAAACGAAACTCAATATCATTAGGGTCATTCTCAGTTTGTATGTGTTATGGGTCGAGCACTTCGGGAAAGAACAGAGCATGAACCTTCTGTACAATTGTTACCGTCTGAGAAACAGCTTGTTCCAAGTCAGTTTATTTTACCTGATCGGGTCAATAGGAAATGTAATTGAGAAGAATCCCAGCATCCACAAATCTTGGAGAAAGTATTGGTTTTTTACGACCAGAAAATGGGAACTCTCTGCGAGCGATTTGTTTAGAGGAGCTTCAGTGATGAGAAGGTTTACAGAGAAAGATGTGAGGTCTATAGGGATGACTTCGAAGTGTACGATATCTTTTGTGAAAATGGCTTGAACATTCGACCCGATGATTTAGTGACCCACTATGCAACATGAGTTCAAAGCCAATCTTGAGATTTTGAAAGCCCTGTGCGAAAGTTAAACGTAAACCTCAAATCAAATGTTGCATGATATATTTTTTAAAATTTTTTTCAAGGTTTGAGCATGTGCAAATAAAATAAAACTTACAAACTATGCAACAAAATTTTACTTAGCAGTGGTTATTAGTTTTATTTGTAATAGTGGGAGCTTGGTTCTTGATTCGAACTTGATTGTGAACATCCAATTTTGGTTATTGTTTTATTGTGAAAAAAAAGAGCTAAAATTAAAAAGACAACTCCTAGATTCGAACACCCACGGGCCCGCATGGATAAAAACACGGATTACACTATGTTGCCAATGTATTCAATTACACTCATTCCTTTTACAAGGAGGAAGAAAAAAAAAATTTGGAGGCTTATGCAGTGGCACTACTTGCACCTTTTTAGGGCCGGCTCTATGTAAGCTGATGATCGGATTTTTTTTTTTTTTGTTTGGCAGGTAATTGAGAGAAATTTTATTTTGACTGGGAAGGAAAAGAGACAATTGGTAATAATCCGTTCATTGGGAGAAAATGTTATTTTTACTGAGAACGTAAAAAGTGTGCCTACTCTCATATTGTCGCATGCAGTTATACAAGATACACCAACTACTTTTTCATTTTTTCAGATATGATAATATGATTATGGAGCCATGGATTATGATTGTGTGTGTACCACAAGTGGGAAGAATTTATTCACATGGATCAAAAGGTATTTTGAGGTTAATGTTTGTGTCCCTCCATGGAGAGAACTTACTTGCCCACACAAGTGGGAAGAATTTATTCACATGGATCAAAAGGTTTTTTGAAGATAATGTTTGTGTCCCTCCATGGAGGGAACTTACTTGCCTCCTCGATTACGATTAACAAACTTTTCTTATCCGAATATTATAATAGAAACCGTTCATTCACTTTATCATCATCTAAAGATCATATCATAAAAAAAATTATTCAATTTCGAGATCCATTAGTCCTCCTTAAGTATTAAACTAATCAACCGTTTCAGTAACAAGCAATATCATCATGATGAATCCTCTATTTGTTTATGCATATGAATGACTAAAAGATCTCCAATTGAATAACTTTTTGAAAATATGATCTTTAGATGATGGTTAAAATTATAATATTCGGACAAAAATGTTCGTTAATTGTAATGGAGAACAAGTGAGTTCCCCCAATAGAAAGGACACATGCATTATCCTTTTTTATTATTATTATTATTTTATTATTGTCATGATCAAAAGGAAACTTTTAAAGAAATTGAAATTTTTAACATCATTGGAGCAAATAAACATGACATATGAAATGTTTTTCGTTTTTCTTTTCTAAGAAATGGATCGAATTATGGGTCGAATGAGTATGTATTTATATATATATATATATATATATATATATATATATATATATAAAGACATTACACTAGAATTCGAGTTAGTAATCAAGTCGAGTTCGGGTTAGATTTGGGAACTGAATGCATAATATATGTGCATATACATACATACATACATAAATACATACGTGCATAGTCGAATGTATATGTAAGACGACATGTGGACTAAAAATTATGGTGGATTAGTTCTGACTTCTCAGTCGGCAAGGATGTTGAGCGATTATGCCGTTCCTTATGACGGTGCTGCTGGTCCCTAGTAATATGCTCGGGTGCTGCTATTCTTCTTCTTAGGCTTACAAGTCAAGGATTCATGTATTCATCTGGCTTCTATGGAGTAGTGGGTTATTATCCATATCTTGTATATGGTCTTTGTTTGTGCAAGGTGTATTGATTTAGATCAAATCTTTCTATTGCATAAACCCTCCTCTGTTCAGTTATGAATTGTAATCAAATCTTGTATTTGATCTTGTTCAATGAATTTCACTGTTCGCAAAAAAAAAGTTTCTTGTTATTATTTTTTTATATTACATAAGTATTACATACATAAGAGGGGCAACACATGATCGCCTCCTTCCTTCTTTACAAGCCAGCAACTACTAATAACCCAGTACGTACTATAATTGTTTTAGCGTATACCGACATTTTAGGGCATAGTTGGCAAGGTCATTGATCTCCTCTGCAGAAATGAGCCCGTCACGGTTGGCATCTGCATGCCTCAGAGCTCTCCTCGCCCTGAAACCACCCCAATGCGACCCGAGCTTTCTGAAGGCTGCCTTCACCTCCTCTTTGGACAGCATGCCATCGCCGTCCTTGTCAAAACTATTGAAGAGATTCAACACCTGCTCCCTAGTCCATGGAACACCGGCCGGTTGGCTCCTTATAAATGACATCCCTAACCATGAATCTATATAGAGATATATAGTGGTCTTGAGATTTTCTTCTGTGTTGTGTTCTACACACTACAAGAAAACTAAAAGACTTGGCGTGAATTGATAGTGACTTGCAAGAAATATATATAGGGGTATACCCGGCAGCCCGCTGGCCGTGTATATAATATTCTAATGCAGTCAGAGATCTTAGAATTATCAATAAACAATCCAACTTAGCGTAATATCAAAGCTTCTAAACCCTAATATTAATTCTTGTTTGGATTAACTGCTTTTGTGCGAACAGGTAAAGCATGGAAGTTTGTAGGAGACTAGATATAGATGCTTATTTGACTTTGGTCAAAAGGCAGCATCTCCGAAATAGAAGCAATTTTTTTTTTGTTTTTAAAACTGTCATTTACTAACTCATTTCATTATGCTACTTTAAAAACTTTGTGAGTCCAACCCACTTTTTCGACAGGCTCATCAAATTTTTTTTTTCACTTAAAAATATTAATATTTTAATTTTATCTTATCTTATCAAGCTCATATTTTATTTTCAAACTCTTCACCCAACAATACTTGTAAATATACTTTGGGTTGCTATCTCCATTAGACATATATTTTTCTTTAAGTGCATAACAAATCTAACTTTGCTACCTAATAGTTACATCCCTTGAAGATGCTAATGTTTACAAGTAATAAAAGTATATACTACAGTAGAAATGCTTATGGAATTATTCGCAGAGAGTGATTGAATGGAATAATATTCAACTTTAGCGTTATGAAGCCCTTGATATGGTTTAAAGAATTTATTTATTTTTATTATTAGTAAATATAATATTGTAGATGATCACCAAACAATCCCCAAGAGTTGCATGAATTAATTTATGAACCGTACTTTCCTCATTCTCATTAAGGAGAAAAGTCTTTATTTTAGATTTCACGTTTGTACAGTAAAATAATGTCACATTAGTAGAATGAGTACTTTTCTCTTTACTGAAAATAATACAAGTTTCATCCTTACATTTGTAGTCAAATAGAAAAACTTTTAGAACCATTTGGATGGAAGTACTCTCAATTGCATGGAAACGTACACAGAAGTTTTACAATAAGTGATGAAGATTAAATTTTATTATTATTATTATTATCATCATCATTATTATTATTATTACAAACTATTTTATTATTACTCTAAAATATATTAAAAGGAGGGAGAAAGTCTGAACCTACGATGCAATGCGTTATAGAATAGGCCTTATCAACTAAGAAAACCTACCACTTGCTAAAACTAAAAACGTTAAACCTAGATCAATGAATTTATTTGGATTAAAAAAAATGTTTTGAGGTCTCAATCCTAGAAACGCTAGGGGTACTCCTAGTTGAAATTCTCAAAACTTACAAACAAGAAGCAAACTAGGGCACATGTAGATTGTCGTAGTGGTGTCCTTATAAGAATAAAGGGAAACATATCATTGCCTCAAAATATCTCACATCGAATAAAAATGAAGGATTGGTATGCATGAACTTTTGGGTATCCTTCACTTACAAGTTTGTTTGTGAGGACAAGTTTTACTCATAAATTATTTTAATTTAATTTGCATCAAAATTTGATTCTTTGATTTACAGCACACCTTATGACATCGATAATTTTCTCAAACTACGTATTTTTTCAAGACTCAAGATCCAAATCTAAGAAGTCTGTAACATTATGAATATTATATACAGAGACAAATCGACAACCATTACCACTTTAGATTCCAAATGGATAAAGAGTACTATGGAGCCTAAAATAATCTCAAAAATTCTAGAGTCGACACGTGAATTTTTGCTTTAAAAAGACAATATTTCCCTCGTTAAATAGGCAGGCTTCTTAGATATTCCTACACATAGCTCAGCGCCCCCTGAAGGTCTAAGTAGTTGAATAAGACAACCCACAACTCACCTGCCCATGGCAAGGAAAAGCCAAAGACATTAAAGATAAGGGTTAATTATCAAATTCTATCGTTAATACATTCCTAATTAAAGATTAACTCCATTCAAATAAGTAATCCATATTTAAGTCAATCAAAGATATTTACAACATTATTTCAAGATATTATTTCCTATTAAATATTTTGAGAATATTCTCTCTGTAAACCTTGGCCAATAGGATGCCACCATGTGTAGGGTAAAATCTTAACACTATGGCTGGTCACTCCCCTGTATATACCTTTATCACTACCAAATTTGGGTCAGCTTTTGCTACCCCTAAAAACCCTAAACACAGACTTTTTTTTTAGAGAAACTAACTTAGGCATCGGAGATCCATTGGCCTAACCTCCTCCCCCTAACCTCGTGGGAGCATGAGGCTTAAGTCACTGATCAAAGGTATTGATTGTCTTTGATCAAATGTGTTGATTGTTTTGCAGAAGCATTTTATTTCATTTATAAAAGTATGGATATGAAATGAAATGATGTACAATCCCATCATCCAAATTGGGGATTTATTCAATAATTTAATAATAATGCTTGTGTTTCCTACAGAGAGGTTTACTTATCTCTCATTTATGATTAACAAATCTTTATCACCATCTAAATATCATATCTGCAAAAGATCATTCAATTTAGAGATCCTTTGGTCATCGATAAATATTATACTAATAAACGGTTTTGGTAACAAGTAACATCCTCATGATGAACCATTCATATGTTTAATCCATATGAATAACTAAAAGATCTCGAAATGAAATAATTTTTTGCAGATATGATATTTAGATGTTGATGAAAATAATAAACAATTCTGTTTACGATGTTTGGACGGTAAAGATTCATTACTCGTAAGTAGAGGTAAAGTAAGTCATCCTATTGGGGACACAAACATTATCCATTATTTAATGTACAATATTATAAACCACTACAAGGTGGCCTAGTGGTTGGGCAAGAATTTCAGGCCCGTCTTTTGCACGACATGTCTTAGGTTCGATTCTTGGCATTGGGGTGAATCACACGATGGTGGTCGGGGGAAGACTAAAATGCCTATGTGAGTCTTCTCGGCCTTTGAAAGGGTGGACAGTTGTGACGAAGCCACCCTGTTACATCCCGGCCCGGGCCCTCACCGCATCCCGGGCTCAACTCCACCGTAGCACTATATTATCCGCTTTGAGCCCCGACCACGCCCTCACGGTTTTGTTTCTGGAAATTCACAAGAAAACTTCCCAGTGGGTCACCCATCCAGGGAATGCTCTCGAACGAACTTGCTTAACTTCGGAGTTCCGATGGAACCCGAAACTAGTGAGCTCCCAAAAGGACTCGTGCTAGGTAGAGATGGGAATATACATATGAGGCTTACATGATCCACTCACCTGGACGATATAGGATGTTACACACCCGTTGATTTTTTTTATTTTTTATAAATATAATATAAAAAAGAAATATTATTATGTTAGTAATTACTTTCTGATAAAAAATGATAACAATCTATTCAAGTGGTAATTACCTTTATTTGGTTTTGGTTAGAAATATCCGTTTTGACTAATACATAAGTGAAGATAATAATTTGCGCAGCGAGTTTTATATCTAAATCATAACTAATCATAAAACAATGATAAAAGTATGAGAGTAAATATGTAACCCTCGTATTTGTTGACGTTAATATCTAATAAGGTTAACAATGGTGGTTTTTAGGGTTTTAAGATGTGAATATTAGGGGGTTTTGACTTTGGGCCTGATATCCAGTAGGTGGTTAGTGATGAAATTGATATAGAGATATATAGTGGTTCACTCATAATCAGGTACATCCATTGTAGTAATATTATGTATTTGCATAAGGTTACAAATATTACATGAAAGGAAAAGAAGCCTTCAGCTTAATACGCAGTAGGGAGATTTGGAAATGGGAATATGATGTAGACTTCTTGCAGTCGGTATCTGAACCAGGATGGTCTAAGAAATTTCTACTGTTACTTGAGGTTTGACACTTGAACCCCTTTCCTATATTTCCTTCTTATTTTATATAATGGTTAGCCAATTTCTAACCAGTGCCTTTCCATGTGTTGTGATGTCATTGCCTGCCCTGATCTGAACTTTTCATCTGCTTAAAACACTTTTCTCCCCTCAACACCAGGACCTATTAGGCTAGATTCCTCAGCCTTTGTGTCAAGGGTTAGTGGTCGGTAATGCTTTGAGGTGGTGGCTGAGGGACAAGGATTCTTGCCGGATTCACTTTGTGGGGATTAGGGGGATTTTGTAATCATGTCCGTTCATCGTACATCGTGCAGTCAGTTTTCATTAGGTACTATTTATATTCAATTTAAAATTTAAAATGATTTTGGACCACACGATATATGATGAACGGACACGATTACAAGATTCCACGAATCCCCACAAAGAGGATCCGATGAGGATCATTTTCGATGACTGGTCTCGATCTGTGGCAACATGTGTTAAATGTGGTGCCAAGCACGAATTTCTTTTCTAATCATGTTAAGGATGTGTTTTTGGGATTTTCATGTCTCAGACCCATTTATTGGATATGGGTTTCTGTTACGTTTTTATAATGGGTCATTGAAAAATGATCCTATCATCTGTTAACAAGTCCCCAAACTCGTTATCTAAGAATTTCCTCTTGATATGGAGTTTTTCCCAAAAAGAACATGGCCTTTCTTAACATATCACATTATAAAAAAAAAGTGCTACCTTGAGGTGCACTGTTCTATATATTTTTGGATGTGATCAATATGCTAGTACCCCAACTCCATATGCCTAAAAAGGGATCATCTCTGTATCCTTTCCTCCAAATCCTAGGGATCCATCAATCCAAGCCATTGAAATTTGATCTAGCGGCTACAAACAGGGGTTCACTTTAAAAGTTATAATAACTTTAACTATTGGATCAAATTTCAATGACGCGGATTGGTGGATCCTTAGGATTAGAAGGAAGGGATTTGGAGAGGATCACTTTCCTAACCTAAGGAAATGCAGTAGAGGTACAGGTCAAGAAAGAGTAATCAGTGTGATGTGACGTTTGGTGAGTGGTGGCTGATGGTACAAGCATTAAAGGTCCGGTCATTTCGTCTTCCCACAATTTTTAATTTGTCCATGGATAGGGTGATCTGGTTAAGTTGGGGCCCAAACAGTTGGACGATCGAGATTAACTTTCAAGTGTGAAATAAAAAGGAGTAGGAAGAGAGAAAATGCTTAATTGTGCCATTGGAAGAGAAGCATGGTAGAAGAAAGAAAGAAAAATGGGAGTGTTTGTGCGAAAGACCTGCATGCAGAGCTAAACATCTTTGATCAGAAAAATTTGGTAAGTCTTCTTCCCTTGTTTTGAATCAAATGTAACCTTGAATTTGTTGGTTGGCTCGATGATCATTGTGAGCATAGGCCAAAGTTCTTTGTAGTGTTACGGGGAGGAAATAGTGTTTTAATTGGTGAACAAACAACTGTGGTGCAAGGAAGGATGAAAAATAATGTCAGGGTTTGGTATAGAAACTCAAGACTTTCTCTGAAAGCTTTTCTTAGAGAGTAAGAAAAGTATGTTTCTCATTAATTAACAAATGAAGAATACAACCACTAATATATAGCCTTTGACTATTCTCTCTCTAACTAACCAAAACAAAATACTTTACAACACACCTATAAAAAAACTAATAACCATATGTTGTTATGACTTGGCATCTTCATCTTTACACCCCCTCAAGCCAAACTTGGAAAAAGGCAAGATTCCAAGTGAGAGCTTGGATTGTATAAACTGAAACATGGATTTAGACAAGGACTTTGTATGAATATCAGTAATCTAATCCTGACTGCACACATATTGGACTTTGATTAAGTTGGCAAGAACCAATTATATAGTGATAATTTATTTCAACATGCTTAATATGAGCATGAAAAATAGGATTAGAAGTAAGAGATATGGCTGAAATGTTCCCACACCAGAGAATGGGTTTAACAGTCATGGGAAAACCAAAATCTTTCAACACTTTGCATATCTAAGTAATCTCTGTTGTCGTTTGAGCCAAAGACTTATACTTTGCCTCAATGGATGAATGAGCCACTACGGTTTGTTTCTTTACACACCAACTAATCAAGTTAGAACCTAGAAAGGCACAAAAACCCTTAGTGGATCTTCTATCAAATGTGCAGTTAGCCTAGTCTGCATTCGAGGAGGCAAAAAGATGTAATAAACTTGGTTTGAATAGAAGACCCTGAGATATAGTGCCCTTGAGGAATCTTAAAATCCTCTTGGCTGCTTGCATATGTGTAATTGTTAGTGCATGCATAAAATATCACACCTGATTTACAGCAAAAGAAATATTAGGTCTAGTTCAAGTGAGGTATTGCAGACCACCAACTAGAGATCAATATTCAGTGAATTAACTTTGCAGAATTGAGGGGTTTACAACAGGGTTTAGCTCCATCCATATTAGTCTTTTGTAAGAAATAAAATAAATACTTGCCTTGATGCATAAAAAAACTGTCTTTGGTTCTATGAACTTCCAAGCCCAAAAAGTAGTGTTAGGGTCCTAAGTCTTTGACTGGAAATAAAGTACTCAACTATTGAATAAGTTGTTGGCAGAGAGAAGCATTGAGACCTTTGATGAGAATATCATCAACATAAACCAGTACAATGACCAAGGTTGGAACTTTAAGAACAAACAGAGAGGCATCAGAAGATGATTGAGTAAAACCAAGAGATTTGAAAGCCTGAAACAACTTATCAAACCAGGCCCTAGGGGCTTGTTTAAAACCATACAAAGATTTTTTGAGCTTACACACATGATTTGGAAGAGATGGATCTTGAAACCCAGGAGGCTGCACCATGAACACTTCTTATTTTAAATCCCTATGAAGGAAAGCATTGCTAATATCAAACTAATTAAGGAACCGGTTGAATTGCATAGCAAATGTTAATTAGATTTTGATGGTGATAGGTTTAGCTACAGGGCTGAATGTTTCTTTATAATATAAACCTTCATTCTGATGAAAGCCTTTGGCAACAAGCCGGGCTTTGTATCTTTCAATAGAGCCATCAAGGTTCTTTTTAATTCTAAATACCTATTTGTAGCCAACAACATTATGAGAGAATGTACGAGGGACAAGAGTCCAAATACCTGTACACTGAAGAGCATTGAATTCATTTTGCATTGTTAATCTCCAATTTGCAGATTTTGAAGCTTGCAAATATGTTGTAGGAATCATTTCGATGGAAGAAGGAATGTGATGTTTAGTTGCACTGAATGCCTTTGGTTTATAAATGCCATTCTTAGACCTTGTCATCATGGGGTGTACATTTTGAACTTCTTGCATATATGGAACTTGCTGCACAGAAAAATGATTAAATTATATGGTGTCACTTGGCATAATTGAAGTAGTGAATGTAGGTTCAATACAAATTGGAGGAAGAGTTGAAGCACATGATGGAGCATTAGATGAAATGCATGAGGGTAGAGAAAACTCCAAATCATTAGGCTGAGATGTAGGGGAAGAAATAGAAGACACAGGTGATGGAAATGTAGTCTCATCAAAGACTACATGTCTTGAAATATAAACCCTTTGTGTTTCTGCATCCATACATCTATAACCTTTATGTTGTAGGCTATATCCCAAGAAAATACATCTTTTACTTTTCCTATCAAGTTTGGAGGACACATAAGGTTTTAACTATGGAAAGCACAAACAACCAAAGACTTTGAGCCTTGAGTAATCTGGAACTGTATGAAATAATAACTCCCAAGGTGATTGTGAAATCCCAGATATTGGTAATCTGTTAATGAGATATAGTGCAGTAGTGAAGGCTTCAACCTAGTATTGGTAAGGAACATGAGATTGAACCAATAAAGTTCTAGTTGTCTCAACTAGATGTCGATGTTTCCTTTCTACACAACCATTTTGTTCTAGTGTGTGTAGACAGCTTAATTGATGAAGAATGCCATGAGTTTGAAGATAAGATTTAAAAGATAGACTTGTAAACTCACCCCCTGAATCAGAACGTACAATTTTGATTGTATTTCCAATTGTGTTTTCTACATAGTTTTTGAAAAGTACAAAAGTAGAATACACTTAAGACTTGACCTTTAGAGGAAACATCCAACTATAGTTGCTGAAATCATCAACTATGAAAAAATAGTACTTAAATCCACTCACTAAAGTTACAGGAGTAGGACCCCATAAATCACACTGTAACAATTCTAAGCTATGAGTAGTTGATGATGTGGAAGAACCAAATGGTAACTTGTGATTCTTTGCTATAGTAAACTTAGAGCAAAAGAAATCCACAGTTGATGTTCCTTTGACTACAGGTTTATTAGTAGATAATAGTCTGTGAAATATAGATGAAGAGGGATGGCCTAGTCGATTGTGCCAGAGCCTAATAGGAGCTTGAACACTTACCAGAGCATGAGAATAGTTGGATGAGGATAAACCAGGGGAAGAAGAGCTTTGCAAAGGATAAAAATCATCCTTAACTAGACCCTGCAATAACGTCTTCCCTATAGAACTATCATTTACAATGGATCCATCAGAATCAAGAGTCAATGCACAGTAGTTATCCTTTACAAACTGATAAGTAGACAACAGATTATGCTTCATTTTTGGAACATGAAGAACATTGCACAATTTAAAGGCAGCATCAGAGGTATGCAATGAAGAAAAACCAATATGTTAATAGACATACCTTTACCATCACCAATGTAGACTTTGTGTTCTCCAGTGTATGGTGTAGGTGCAATGATGTTGGCAATGTCATTTGTGATATGAGAAATGGCACCAAAGTTAATGAGACAAGAAGGGGATGGGTTGGAGCTGTAATGTGCACACATGGCTGTGAGCTTTGCAGGTGGAATTTTTCTCGAAAAGTCAGGATTCATGCGATCAAAGCAATCAATGGCTTCATGACTGGTGGAACCACAAATCTGACAGATGATATGATTTCCAATGAAATTAGAACCACGATGGTTTTTTAGGACCAGAAACTGGGAATTCCTTGCGAGCGATGTGTTCAATGGAGCTTTAGTGATGAGAAGGTTCAGAGAGAAAGGTATGACGTTTAGAGGGATGACTTTGTAGTGTATGATATCGTTTGTGAAAATGTCTTGAACATTTGACCCGATGATTTAGTGACCCACTATGCAAGAAATTTTTTAGTGTGATCGGTATACGAAATGGTACATTACGTGTCACTATACAAATAGTGGGATATGTGTGTTAAAAAGTTAATAATTTAAAAAATAAAATTTCCCACTATTTATATAAAAACACGTGATGTACCACCATATTCCAGTCATAATGAAAAATTTCTCGGGAAATTTTATTTGAACCCATGTAACATCTCTCTACACCCAACTTACTATCTACACCCATATTCATTTTTATTAAAGAATTATATCTCTTTAAACCCATAGTTATTACCTAAACTATCCTCCAAACCTAGTTCAAAATGTAAAATGATCTTTACACCCATTTATAGCATTTCCCATGGCTACAAATGCAACCTCCTTCATGTTTCCATGGTCGCCATCCCCGACACATACACGTTATAATAGTTGTGCATCAAAATTTAAGCTATTAAGTGTTTGATGCTTCATGGATGTTCAATCTACAAACTGCGTTTTCAAGAAATGGGTTGTGTAATGGCATGAAGAACAAGCATGCAAGACCGAGATGGCAGCCAAGAGGTCCAACAGTACCAATGGTTGTTGGAAGCAGTAATAATGAAGCTCAAGTGGGTGTTTCAGTTTTTTTTTTTTTTGGGGGGGGGGGGGGGGGGTGGTACGGCTTTATCTTGAAATCGACTTGGGTACCTCCGGAGCAAGGTTTGCACTGATCGACATGCAAGGGACTATTCATGCTGAATGAAAGAGAGAGTACCCTTTGTTTTTTTTTTTTTTTTTTTTTTTTTTTTTTGCTTTGAAAAGTTCCACAAACACCAACTTTTCAATTATGTGTCATACGATGCTTGAAGAAATCTCACCTCAGTAGCCTCAAAGTGCACTGAAAGCTTGCAGTTGGAAACTAACATTTTTCTTTCACCTTGTCTGGTTGCAACTCGTTATCAATAGTTAATGTTGCATAGACAATAGAAGCATTTTCCTCGGATTGAAAAACACTTGTTTTTCTCTATAAAAGTTATAAGGTTTTAGCCGAAATGAACATAAGATAAACAAGGAATCATGGTGGAGTTTAATTATAGTGTATGGGTTTATTGATAAATTTTAGTTTAATTATTAATTTCATCTTGTACTTGATGGTAATTATGCAATGGGGTAAAAAAAGACAATTAACATCTAAGATTTAAGTTAAGGGTAGAAAGAGATTACATGAGTTTAAATAAAATTTCCCAAATTTCTCCCACTATGCGATGTGAGCTCATGATTGTTTTTTTTATTTTTTTATTTTTTATTTTATTTTATTTTATTTTAGTTTTTTTTTTGTAGGTAATTGGGAGAAAAATGTTATTTTTTACTGAGAAGGAAAAGAGGCAATTGGTAATAATCCGTTCATTGGGAGAAAAAGGTTATTTTGACCGAGAAGGAAAAAAAGTGTCTCAGACTCTCATATTATTGCATGCAGTTATACTAGATACACCAACTACTTTTCCTTTTTTCAGATATGATACTATGATAATGGAGCCATGTATTATGATTGTGTGTGTACCAAAACTGGGAAGAATTTATTCACATGGATCAAAAGTTTTTTTGAGGATAATGCTTTTGTCCCTTCATGGAGGGAATTTATTTGTCTCTCTACTTACGATTAATAAACTTTTATCATCTGAACATCAATAATATGAATCATTCTCTTTATCATTATCTAAAAATCATATCAGCAAAAAAATATTCAATTTGGAGATCTAGTAGTCCTCCTTACGTGTTAAACTAATCAACAGTTTTGAAATAAATAGCATCCTCATGATAAGCCATCCATTTGTTTATGCATATGAATGACTAAAAGATTGAATAATTTTTTAAGAAATGATCTTTAGATGATGGTAATAATTATAATATTCGGACAGAAATGTTCGTTACTTATAAGTGAGAGTACAAGTGAGTTCCCCAATAGAGGGACACAAGCATTATTATTATTATTTTTTAATTTTCATTATCGAAAGGAAACTTTTAAAGAAATTGATTTTTTTAACATAATTGGTGTAAATAAACATGGCATATGAAGTGCCTTTCGTTTTTCTTTTCTTAAGAAATGGATATAAAAAAAAGAAAGACATTACAATAGAATTTCGAGTTAGCAATCAAGTCGAGCTAGGGTTAGATTTGGGAGCTAAATGCATAATATGTGTGCATATACATACATACATAAATACATACGTGCATAGTCGAATGTATATGTAAGACATGTGGACTAAAAATTATGGTGGATTAGCTAGTGGTATTCCGACTTCTCAGTCGGCAACGATGTTGAGCCTTTATGGCGCCGTTCCTTAGGACGGTGCTCTGGTCCCCAGTAATATGGCTCAGGTGCTGCTATTGTTCTTCTTAGGCGTACAAGTCTCTCAAAGAAAGGTTTCTTATTTAATTGTTTTATATTACATAAACATTACATACATAAGAGGGGCAACACACGATCACCTCCTTCCTTAGCTACAAGCCTGCAACTACTAATAACCCAGTACGTACTATAATTAATTTAGCGTATACCCACATTCTAGGGCATAGTTGACAAGGTCTTTGATCTCCTCTTTAGAAATGAGTCCGTCATGGTTGGCATCTGCATGAATCAAAGCTCTACTCGCCCTGAAACCGCCCCAAAGCGACCCGAGCTTTGTGAAGGCTTGCCTTCAGCTCCTCTTTTGACAGCATGCCGTCGCCGTCCATGTCAAAACTATTGAAGAGATCCATCACCTGCTCCCAAGTCCGTAGAACTCTGGCTGGCTTCTTATAACAGTCGTTCCTACCCATGATACTGTATAGATATATAGTGATCTTGAAATTTTCTTCTGTGTTGTGTTCTACACATTACAAGAAAACTAAAAGGCTTGCCATGAATTGGTGAGTGACTTGAACTATATAGGGGTGCACCTGGCCACCTGGCACTGTGTATAATAATATTATATTGCAATCAGAGGTCCTGTGGAACTATCAATAAACAATCCATCTCAACGAAATATCAAGCTTCCAAACCTATTATTAATTCTTGTTTGGATAACTGTTTTGTGCGTAAAGGCAAAGCATGGAACTTTGTAGCTAGGTGACTGTGCATAGATGCTTATTTGACCGTGGTCAAATGGAGCGTCTCCGAAGGAGTTGGTAAAATTTTTGGTTAAAAATACTGTTATTCGCTAGTTGATTTGACACTTTTATGTTATTTTAAAAAATAAAGAAAATTAAAGAAAATAGTATAAAAATTTTGAATTTTAATTAAAACAATAAAAATGTGTTGTAAGTAAATAGTATCATGAATGACCTTTTAAGTAAAAATATATTTTTCGTTAAAAATGAAGAGGAATATTTCATTAAAAGTCCTTAAAAAATATACACTCTAACTCACTCTTTAATAAACCCTTCAAATTTTATCATTTACTTTAAAAGGTCCAAATTTCAGTTCTAAACTCTTTACCCAACAATACTTTAAAAAAATACATGTGGCAGGATCGAATTTAAGATTTAGCATTTGACCTTTTAAAAAGTTAAATAATAAAAAAAAAAGTGCCCACAATGTGAGTGGTTTTATTGTGCTAGTTTGGATTTTTTTATTTTTATCTTAGAACCATATGGATGGAAGGACTCTTAATAGCATGGAGGTGTACATAGAATTTTTACAAAATGCTTGAATTATTTTTGGTAGGTTAATATTAAGATTTTTGCCACTAATACTACGGTCTAATGATGTTTCTCTTCACTTGTAATTAAGAAGTCTTAGGTTCGATTCGTGCCAAAGGCGAATTCAAACCAAACTATTATGGATAGCCTAATGTAAAGTTTAGCACACTCCTCCACCCATTAGTGTAGATAATATCGTATGTACTAAAAAAATATTTAGATTTTTATTGTTATGATTATTATTACAAACAATGCAATTATTGCTATAAGATATAGAAGACGGGAAAAGTCTGAACTCATGATACAATATGTTAAAGAATAGGGCTTTATCAACTAAGACAATCTATCACTTAGATTCGATTCTCGTCAAAGGCAAATTTGAACCACATTATTGCTAATCCATTATGAGGCTAAACTCATCCCCTCCCAATTAATGTAAATAATATCGTTTGTTCAAAAAATAAAAAATAGTTTTAAGGTCTCAATCCTAGAAAAGTACGCTAGGATACGCCGAGGTGAAATTCTCAATACAAACAAGAAGCAAACTAGGGCACATGTAGATTGTAACAGTGGTGTCCTTATTAAGAATAAAGGGAAACATAGCATTGCCTCAAAAGATCTCACATCGAGTAAAAGTGAAGGATTGGTATGCATGAACTTTTCGGTATTCTCTGATGAAATTTGGGATTTCATCATAAAACAAATTAGTAATATACGGAGTATCTCAATTTTTATAAGTCCTTGCATGGTTTGGTCCTTCACCAATGTGAAACTTTGTCCTCACATTCTCATATGCCCCTCACGTGTGGCAAATTATTAAGCCTAATAAGTGGACAACACAAACAAGTGACGTTGAACAAGTGTAGCCGTTGGGTTTCACATGTGAGCTAACCTGATACCATGAAGAAGTGATTCCACCATAAAACCAATTGGCTATATAGAAAGTAACCTAACTTCTTATAAGTCATTGTAAGGTTCTCCTATCACTGATGTGGGACTTTATTATTTTCACATTCTCACATCTTTCACTTACAATTTAGTTTGTGAGAACAAGTTTTACTCAAAAAATATTTTAGTTTATTTAGCATTAAAATTTGATTCCTTGATCTACACCACACCATGGCATCGATAATTTTCTCAAAATATGTATTTTTTTTTTTTCCATGACTCAACATTCAAAAGTGAGATGTCTTTAACGTTACGGGTATCATATGGACGAGTAGACAACGATTACCACTTTAGATCCCAACTGGATAAAGAGTATGGATATGAAACCAATTAATCTACATCCCCATCATCCAAATAGTGGATTTATTCAATTATTTAAGGATAATGCTTGGGTGTCTCTATGAAATGACTTATTTGTCCCCCCCCCCCCCCCCCCCCCAAACCCCACCACTTACAATTAATGAGCCTTTACTATCCAAACATTATAATCGGAATCATTCGTTCTCTTTATAATCATCTATATATCATATTTGTAAAAATCATTCAATTTGGAGATCGTTTAGTCATCTGTATAGTCATCTATATGTTGTAAACCAATCAACAATTTTGATAATAAATGGCATCCTCATGATGAACCGTTTATTTGTCTTATGCATATGAATGAATAAAATATCTCTAAATTGAATAATTTTTGCAAATATGATTTTTAAATAATGATAAAAAAGATGAACATTTTCGATTATAATACTCGGACGTTAAAAATTCATTAATCGTAAGGGGGGGAACACACATTATCCATTATCTAATACACAATCTTATAAAAGAAATATTAATATGTCGATCATAACTTTATGATAAAAATGATGATAATAATCTAATCAAGTGGTAATTAATACCTTTATTTGTTAATTGTGGATGGATAGGTCGGTTTTGACTTACATATATAAGGGAAGATGCAAACTGAGGCAACACCTTTGTTATGTGATAATATGTCAGCTATATCTATGGCTAAGAATCTAGTTTTTCATCAGAGAACTAGACATGTAAACAGAAGGTATCATTTCATAAGGGAAACTCTATAAGAGGGTGTGATTGATTTGCAATTTTGCAGAAGTGAAGAACAACTTGCAAACATTTTTACAAAGGCTTTGCCAAAGGACAGATTTAATCAATTGAGATTAAGGGTTGGAGTTAAGCAAGTAAGCAGCTTAGGATAGGCTGTTGAGAATTAAACTGCATACTAAGCTTAAATCAACCTGCAGATGACAATCCTGCAGATTGAAAGTGAAGAGAATGAAGAATTCGAAGAGATAAAGAACTTGTTTTTTTTAGAAATAGTCGTTAGCTTTAAACTTGTAACGGCTAGTTTTATTTCCTGTTTTAGAAACCTACATAACTGTTATTCTTATCTGTTTGGGATGTACTGTGTTATCTGATACTCCTCCAAGTGGAAAGATCGTAGCCTTCAATGGCCTGAATAGCTGGAGATGAGTCATTGATCCCTAAAAAATAGGATCTGAGCATTTGACTGATTAAAAGAATATAGGCTTGTATTCTTTAAGTTTTTTACATAGAAAAAATATTGAACATTCTCATTTTCTTAGTGTTCTTCCTTCTCTGCATAGATTTTTTGGTTTAAAGTTTCAATCTTTGTTTGTTAATCTACCTAAAACATAAAGTCTGATACCATTTCAACACGCTCTGGGTGAGGACTTACTCATTGGTCTAGGAGGGACTTAAACATACCGACCCAAGAGGGTTGGTATAGTGGTCTGCCTCCTATAATAGATTTGGGCACATCATCTGATGATGCCGTTGAGGATGAAGACGAATTGAGCTCTCGATGGTCAGAGCATAACTTGGAAAAAAGATGAGGAAAGAGCTGGTGCTTTTATGATGGGGGATAAGAATCCCTTATCTGTTGACGATTACTTGGTCTTGTCCGAAAATGAGGCTAAAAGAGGTAGAAACAGGTCAGTCTAGGCCTTTTACCAGATATATTTATTAGAACACCTTGCCCTTGTCGACCTGGTGTCCCTCTAGATCCTGACCACTATGATAGGGTATATTGGATTGCTGACGACTTCACTAGTATATTGGAAACATCAGGATGGGTCACTATACACACTAATCTTTTAAGCATTGGATCAAGCTACCGCTTCATCCCCTTGTGCTCCTCTGTTTATGGTAGAAAACAAACATCCTTCTCGTGAACCTACATGACTTGAAGCTAGGCCTCGTGCCATATCAAAAGAAACCCAATATCATTAGGGTCATTCTCGGGGTGTATGTGTTAATGGGAAAGAACATAGCATGAACGTTTTGTAGATTTGTTACTGCCTGATAAACAACTTGTTCCAAGTTGGTTTCTTTTACCTGATCGGTTCAATAGGAAAAGTAATTGAGAAGAATCCCAGCATCCAAAAATCTTGGAGAAAACATTGGTTTTTTAAGACCAGAAACTGGGAATTCCTTGTGAGCAATGTGTTCAGTGGAGCTGTAATGATGAGAAGGTTCAGAGAGAAAGGTATGACGTTTAGAGGGATGACTTTGTAGTGTATGATATCGTTAGTGAATGTCTTGAACATTTGACCCGATGATTTAGAGACCTACTATGTGAGAAATTTTTCAGTGTAATCAGTATACGTGATGATACATTACGTGTCACTATACAAATAGTGGGATATGTGTGTTAAAAAGTTAATAATTTAAAATAATAAAATTTCCCACTATTTATATAAAAATACATGATGTACCACCATATTCCGGTCATAATGAAAATTTTCTCGGAAAATTTTATTTGAACCCATGTAACCTCTCTCTACACCCAACTTACTATCGACACCCATATTAATTTTTATTAAAGAATTACATCTCTTTAAACC
This sequence comes from Pyrus communis, assembly GCF_041283825.1. NCBI lineage: Eukaryota > Viridiplantae > Streptophyta > Magnoliopsida > Rosales > Rosaceae > Pyrus > Pyrus communis. The sequence continues at coordinate 16,958,084 of NC_142572.1, forward strand.
CAGAGTTATTACCTAAACTATCCTTTCAAACCTAGTTCAAAATGTAAAATGATCTTTACACCCATTTATAGCATTTCCCATGGTTGCAAATGCAACCTCCTTCATGTTTCCATGGTCGCCATCCCCGACACATACACATGGTCTCTCTCTCTCTCTCATTACCAACACCAAGTAGTTATAGTAGTTGTGCATCAAATTTAAGTTGTTAAGTGTTTGATGCTTTAGGGATGTTCAATCTACGAATGGAGTTTTCAAGAAATGGGTTGTGTAATGGCGTGAAGAACGAGCATGCAAGACCGAGATGGCGGCCAAGAGGTCCAACAGTACCAATGGTTATTGGAAGCAGTAATGATGAAGCTCAAGTGGGTGTTTCATTTTTGTTGTTTTTTTTTGGGGGGGGGGGGGGGGGGGGGTGGGGAGCGGCTTTATCTCGAAATGGACTTGGGTACCTCCGGAGCAAGGTTTGCACTGATCGACATGCAAGGGACTATTCATGCGAAATGAAAGAGAGAGTACCCTTTGGTTTTTTTTAAAAAAAAAAATTTTTTATGTTTTTTTTGCTTTGAAAAGTTCCACAAACACCAACTTTTCAATTATGTGTTACACGATGCTTGAAGAAATCTCACCTCAGCAGCCTCAAAGTGCACTGAAAGCTTGCAGTTGGAAGCTAACATTTTTCCTTCACCTTGTCAGGTTGCAACTCCTTATCAACAACTAATGTTGCATAGACGATAGAAGCACTTTCCTTGGACTGAAAAAAAACTTGTTTTTCTCTATAAAAGTTATAGGATTTTAGCCGAAATGAACATAAGATAAACAAGGAGTCATGGTGGAGTTTAAGTTAAGGGTAGAAAGAGATAACATGGATTTAGATAAAATTTCCCAAATTTCTCCCACTAATGCGATGTGAGCTCATGATTGTTTTCTCATACTCTCGTATTATTGCATGCAGTCATACTAGATACACCCACTACTTTTTCTTTTTTCAGATATGATAATATGATAATGGAGCCATGTATTATGATTGTTTGTGTACCAAAACTGGGTAGAATTTATTCACATGGATCAAAAGTTTTTTTTGGAGGATAGTGCTTTTGTCACTCCATGGAGGGAATTTATTTGTCTCTCTACTTAAGATTAATAAACTTTTATCATTTGAACATCATTAATATGAATCATTCTCTTTATTATTATCTAAAGATCATATCAGCAAAAAAATATTCAATCTGGAGATCCATTAGTCCTCCTTAGGTTTTGAAACAAATAGCATTCTCATGATGAGCCGTCCATTTGTTTATGCATATGAATGATTAAAAGATCTCCAAATTGAATAATTTTTTAAGAAATGATCTTTAGATGATAGAAATAATTATAATATTCGAACAAGAAATGTTCATTGATTGTAAGTGAGAGTACAAGTGAGTTCCCCAATAGAGGGACACAAGCATTTTTTATTTTATTTTTAATTTTCATTATCGAAAGGAAAATTTTAAAGAAATTGATTTTTTTAACATAACTGGTGTAAATAAACATGGCATATGAAGCGCTTTTCGTTTTTCTGTTCTTAAGAAATGGATATAAAAAAAGACATTACACTAGAATTTCGAGTTAGTAATCAAGTCGAGCTAGGGTTAGATTTGGGAGCTAAATGCATAATATGTGTGCATATACATACATACATAAATAAATACGTGCATAGTCGAATGTATATGTAAGACATGCGGACTAAAAATTATGGTGGATTAGCTAGTGGTATTACGACTTCTCAGTCGGCAACGATGTTGAGCGTTTATGGCGCCGTTCCTTGTGACGGTGCTCTGGTCCCCAGTAATATGGCTCAGGTGCTGCTATTGTTCTTCTTAGGCGTACAAGTCTCTCAAAGAAAGGTTTCTTGTTTAATTGTTTTATATTACATAAGCATTACATACATAAGAGGGGCAACACACGATCACCTCCTTCCTTAGCTACAAGCCTGCAACTACTAATAACCCAGTACGTACTATAATTAATTTAGCGTATACCCACATTCTAGGGCATAGTTGACAAGGTCTTTGATCTCCTCTTTAGAAATGAGTCCGTCATGGTTGGCATCTGCATGACTCAAAGCTCTCCTCGCCCTGAAACCGCCCCAACGCGACCCGAGCTCCTTGAACGCTGCCTTCAGCTCCTCTTTTGACAGCATGCCGTCGCCGTCCTTGTCAAAACTATTGAAGAGATCCACCACTTGCTCCCTAGTCCGTGGAACTCTGGCTGGCCTCTTATAACAGTCGTTCCTACCCATGATACTGTATAGATATATAATGATCTTGAAATTTTCTGTGTTGTGTTCTACACACTACAAGAAAACTAAAAGGCTTGCCATGAATTGGTGAGTGACTTGAACTATATAGGGGTGCACCTGGCCACCTGGCCCTGTGTATAATAATATTATATTGCAATCAGAGATCAGAACTACCAATAAACAATCCATCTCAACGAAATATCAAGCTTCCAAAACCTATTATTAATTCTTGTTTGGATAACTGTTTTGTGCGTAAAGGCAAAGCATGGAACTTTGTAGCTAGGTGACTGTGCATAGATGCTTATTTGACCGTGGTCAAATGGAGCGTCTCCGAAGGAGTCGGTAAAATTTTTGTTTAAAAATACTGTTATTCACGAGTGATTTGACACTTTTATGTTATTTTAAAAAATAAAGAAAACTAAAGAAAATAGTATGAAAATTTTGAATTTTAATTAAAAGGATAAAAATATGTTGTAAATGAATAGTACCATGAGTGATCTTTTAGAATAAAAATATTTTTTTCGTTAAAAATGAACAGGAGTGTTTCATTAAAACTCCTTAAAAAAATATACACTCTAACTCACTCTTTAATAAACCCTTCAAATTTTATCATTTACTTTAAAATAAATCTTAACTTTATCTTATCTTAGGAGGTCCAAATTTCAGTTCTAAACTCTTTACCCAACAATACTTTAAAAAAAAAAATATGTGGCAGGATCGAATTTAAGAAGTAGCATTTGACCTCTTAAAAAGTTAAATAAAAAAAAGTGCCCACAATGTGAGTGGTTTTATTGTGTTAGTTTGGATTTTTTTTATTTTTATCTTAGAACCATTTGGGTGGAAGGACTCTTAATAGCATGGAGGTGTACATAGAATTTTTACAAAATGCTTGTATTATTTTTGGCAGGTTAATATTAAGATTTTTGCCACTAATACTACGATCTAATGATATTTCTTTTCACTTGTAACTAAGAGATCTTAGGTCGATTCGTGCCAAAGGCGAATTCAAACCAAACTATTATGGATAGCCTAATATAAAGTTTAGCACACTCCTCCACCCTTTAGTGTAGATAATATCGTATGTACTAAAAAAATATTTAGATTTTTATTATTATCATTATTATTACAAAATAATGCAATTATTGCTATAAGATATAGAAGAGGGGAAAAGTCTGAACTCACGATACAATATGTTAAAGAATAGGGCTTTATCAACTAAGACAATCTATAATTTGGATTCGATTCTCGTTAAAGGCAAATTTGAACCACATTATTGCTAATTCATTATGAGGCTAAACTCATTCCCTTTCAATTAGTGTCAATAATATCGTTTGTTCAAAAAATAAAAAATAGTTTTGAGGTCTCAATCCTAGAAAAGTACGCTAGGATACGCCGAGGTGAAATTCTCAATACAAACAAGAAGCAAACTAGGGCACATGTAGCTTGTAATAGTGGTGTCCTTATTAAGAATAAAGGGAAACATAGCATTGCCTCAAAAGATCTCACATCGAGTAAAAGTGGAGGATTGGTATGCATGAACTTTTCGGTATTCTCTGATGAAATTTGGGATTTCATCATAAAACAAATTAGTAATATACGGAGTATCTCAATTTTTATAATTTCTTGCATGGTTTGGTCCTTCATCAGTGTGAAACTTTGTCCTCACATTCTCATACGCCCTTCACGTGTGGCAAATTATTAAGCCTAATAAGTGGACAACACAAACAAGTAACGTTGAACACGTGTAGCTGTTGGGTTTCATATGTGAGCTAACCTGATACCATGAAGAAAGTTGGGATTACACCATAAAACCAATTGGCTATATGGAGAGTAACCTAACTTCTTATAAGCTATTGCAAGGTTCTCCTATCACTGATGTGGGACTTTATTATTTTCACATTCTCACATCTTTCACTTACAATTTAGTTTGTGAGGACAAGTTTTACTCAAAAAATATTTAAGTTTATTTAGCATTAAAATTTGATTCCTTGATCTACACCACACCATGGCATCGATAATTTTCTCAAAATATGTATTTTTTTTTTCCATGACTCAACGTTCAAAAGTGAGATGTCTTTAACGTTACGGGTATCATATGGACGAGTAGACAACGATTACCACTTTAGATGCCAAATGGATAAAGAGTATGGATATGAAACCAATTAATCTACATCCCCATCATCCAAATAGTGGATTTGTTCAATTATTTAAGGATAATGCTTGTGTGTCTCTATGCAATGACTTATTTGTCCCCCCCCCCCCCCCCACCTCGCCACTTACAATTAATGAGCCTTTACTATCCAAACATTATAATCGGAATCATTCGTTCTCTTTATAATCATCTATATATCATATATGTAAAAATCATTCAATTTGAAGATCGTTTAGTCATCTGTATAGTCATCTATATGTTGTAAACCAATCAACAATTTTAATAATAAGTAGCATCCTCATGATGAACCGTTTATTTGTCTTATGCATATGAATGAATAAAAGATCTCTAAATTGAATAATTTTTGCAAATATGATTTTTAAATAATGATAAAAAGGATGAACAGTTTCGATTATAATACTCGGACGGTAAAAATTCATTAATCGTAAGTGGGGGAAACACACATTATCCATTATCTAATACACAATCTTATAAAAGAAATATTAATATGTCGATCATTACTTTATGATAAAAATCTAATCAAGTGGTAATTAATACCTTTATTTGTTAATTGTGGATGGATAGGTCGGTTTTGACTTACATATGTAAGGGAAGATATATAATAATTTTATGTAACGAATTTGATATCTAATTATAACTAATTATAGGCTAACGGTAAAAATATGAAGGTAAATATGTAATCCTCAGCCTTGATCAGGTGCCAATATGGCTTTTAGGGGGATCCAACTGAGTTACATAACTCAAATAGTCTCTGGAACCGAAGAGACTTATTTCACCGTTCACGTTGTGGTGCCTAAAACTGATCATTAGAAACTGCCTGTTAAGCAACACTAGCTTGTGGTGTTCTGATTTGGTGCCTAAGAATCAATAAACACCTTTAAAAGGTGTCTATGAGGAAATACGATATAGCCACACTTCAAGAACACTGTCCTTTACCAAGATTTCTAGCGGTTAGAAGTAAGGAAATAGGGGAATGATTATTCTAAATTTGCATTATTTTAAAGCGAAAACAAAACTAAATAATTAGTAACATAGTCGTCAATCCTATATGTTTGTCATCTAAACTTCTGTGAATCTTATGAAATATGACTTTGCTTTTTCTAAGCCATAATATTAGTAAGGGTAATGCTAAGGAGACTAAACTTGTAGATAAAATTTTGGAAATGCTAGAGAGACTGAATTTGTAAACTAAATTTTGTAAACCAAATGGTGTGGTTGTTAATGATTGGATTAACTTAAGTATCAATTAGCATGTTTATTTCCTATTGGTAACGCATCATTTAGTTTGTAATATGGTTTAAAACTTTAAAATTTGGTCTACCTAGCATTATCCTTAGACTATCTCCAACCGAAAGGGCTAAACATAGCCCCATCCAGATTTATAGCCCTGCAAGAAATGATTTTTAATTGAAACAATGTTAGGTCGTATACATGTATCATCTCCAACCAAAGGGACCATGTTACTTCAATAATTTATTAGTGTTAAATTTTTACTTTAAATTTATTGGTTAAACTAATTAAACAATCGTTGAATGTTTCCAAACCTAGCTGTTCAATTTGAATTAACAATAGAAGAGTTGTGCCCCAAAAAAGGCTAATAGGGGGCTATACTTGGCTAGCCTGATGCCCCTTGGGCCAAATAATAGCCTAGTAGGCTCGATAAAATTATAGCCTAACCATTTATTAGAGATAAATTTTAAGATAAATCATCCCATTTTTTAAGTTTTTGAACTTTTAGCCCTCCCATTTGCAACTTCCCTTTCATTTAAATTTGGATCATCTTCTTCCCACTATGGAAAGATTTGGATGATTAGATAGAACATAATGAATTATGATGTTGTGACATATCCATAGTTGCATTTGGTAGATATTCTATCCAATCCTTCGACTTTATTTTCTTTGTTGGTAGTAGGCCTTAATTATCTTTATCTTTGGGGAAAAGGTTTACCAACCTAGCTAATTAAATTATCATAATTAATTAGCCTTGTTTACTCTTTTCAACCATTTGTCTCAATCTAAACATATCTCAGACTCTCACCCTTAATGAACAATTAACGATTCTACAAAAACTGTGAATAAAAATCGATGGTAGCCTAGTAGGTCAAAAAATGCGTACTTGATCAGAATCTCATTCGGTAAAATAAGCATGGATTAGACCCAATTAATCACACTTTAGTCAACAAAAGCATACTTCATCGGAATCTCATTCCGTATTATACCTAATTTGACTGAAAGCGACAGTGACCCAACGCCAACAACTGATACATTAATCAATCTACAAATATATTATAGATACGGTTCCAAGCTTTCACAAAACAAAAGTTTACTATACTATTATGGCGATTAGAAGTCACGTAAAGCATAATGCCAATGATGGAGCCACGAATTATTCGGTGGGTGAGTTAAGCTAAAACTATTACTACAAAATTAAATGGTCAATTTTTTTTGTTGCTTACATAAAGTTATATAATAATAAATTTGAAAGTAATAAATTGGAGTAAGAAATTTACAGTCTCTTTTTTAGGCTTGGAGCCTTCAAACTTTTAAATGAATAAATAAAGGGACCGCATGTGGTATAGAAATTTTAGTTATTATTAATAAATTTTAATTTTGGTTAAAGTAATGAGTTTATATAATATTTATTAACTCTTATTTTTTCCTAAAAACAGTTATATAATTCAGACTTTTCATTTGTTAGGTGATCTACGACAATTAAAAATTATAAAACAGGTCAAATAATTAGTATTTTTAAGCTTAAATAACTGAAAATCTTCCTATGCTATAGCCCACCAAAACTTTATACCTGGCTCTGCAGGTGCATAATACAAGAAGGTAAGCTATAACTTTGGAACTAACAAATATTGTTTCTACTTTAAATAAAAATATAGATTTTGACCCAAAAAAACCTACCAACTATGGAATGGGCCACCGAACTGTATGGGCTGGATTGTATTGGGCAACTAATTACAATTCAAACTGGGTTGCAATACTTAGCCCAACAAATTGTTTTATTTTTTATTTTTTTAAACAAATTGTTTTTTGAAATTTGATTTTATCGAAACAACCATTCTGCGCTACTCGTCAGTCGTCACTCGCACTGAAACGATGGAGTCCCCAAAGCCCTACCCGCGCCCAAACCCTCTGCTATCGCTCTCCAGCTTCATACACCAGCACTGCCTCCGCCTCGGCGCCGAGCTCTCCACCCGTCTCGAAGATACCAAGCGGCTCGCCGGAACCATAGCAGGCAACTTCGCGCCGGCGGCGAGCAGGCGCATGCGTTCGGCGCCGGTTTCTCCTCCCTTCGCGTGGCTGGCTCAAAGAAATCACGCTCTGGCCGCTACCCTCAGCTCTGACCACGTGGCGAAGAGCCTGGCCGGGACGGCCGTATATACGGTTAGCAATTCGAACAATGAGTTCGTGCTCATCTCTGATCCCAATGAGGCCAAGTCCATTGGATTGCTTTGCTTTCGGCACGAAGATGCCGAAGCATTCCTCGCTCAAGTTAGTATCTTTAACTTTTTTTGGAGGGAAAGTATAGTAGGATTGCTAATTAGTTGCATTTGGAGATTAATTGGATGGAGGAATTAGTTGCATTTGGGTCATTGATTGGAAATTTAATGCTTTGCTTGATTTTCGACCGAAAAAAGTTGCATTTAGTTAAATTGGGACTGTTGTGAAGTCAGTTATTCGGAATGTGTTATGTGTGTTCTCTTGTGGCTTGGATTTTCAGCTGGTTTTGTGTTTGAGTGATTCAGGTTCGATCGAGGAGAGAATTACGAAGTGCGGCTAAAGTTGTCCCGATTACTCTTGACCAGGTGACTTGGTAGAAAATGAAAAACAAGTAGAAGATATTTCCGTATTATTACATTGCCTGTGAACTTGCGAAGTAATCGTTTTTAGGCTAGAATTTGGTGTCCTGAGTAATTTCAGTAGTTGAAGAAGTGGGGATGAAACATGTGTGAGCGGCGAAAATTTGAGGAGGTTCCATCTAGTGGACAGCGTAATCTATATGGCCTCACAAAGTTATGGTGGCTGTATGACGTGTTATCCGCTTCCAGTGTAACGAGGGCTATTGCTCTACTTTATAAATTCCCACATTACTGGTTGCCTTAAACTTAGATAATATGTACAATGCTAGATCCATACTACTTAGCGTTCCTCATTTGCTATGTATCTTGTAGGTGTACATGCTGAAGGTTGAAGGAATTGCATTCCGGTTTCTGCCTGACCCAGTTCAAATAAGGAATGCACTTGAGGTTGGTTTCTCTAATGTTTAGTGTTTCGGTTCATTTTGTATTTGCTTCATAAGTGAGATGTATTTCTATTTTTTATTCCAATTCTTATGGACTTGTGATAAAGTATGCCGGACATCTTTCTTTTTTAGAAATTATCTTCAGAAGAAAATCTAGGAATAACTGTCATATATGCTCCATATCGACACTTCCGAATATTAACATTCTAGACATCCAGTACATAGTGGGAATATGCAGCTTTGATGAAATGGATATATTGCAACATGTTAAACTGTGTTTGATCAGAAAGCCTACTGTTTGTCCTTACAATTTGACTGTATGATATGGCTTTACAATTTCATTTCTGAAACAATTAAGATTGGCTCACTGTCATATATTCTGTGTTGTAGCTCAAATCCGCTGACAGGAGTGCATTTGATGGAGTTCCTGTTTTTCAGGTAGAATACTCAATTTGTTGATTATTAATGGTCTTAGTAGATAATTTAGGTTGCAGGAGTACTTCAAAACATGCTAACTTTGGGGTAGGATGGTCCAGGAGATGAACACCTCCAACTTCGTACTGCATAATATGGATGACAGTAGTAATTCACACATGAGTAGTGCATTTACGTTGCATATTAACAAAATATAAGTTTAGTAATTCAGACATTGCCTAACTTTATATGCTCATTTTAAGTGACTAATTTCTGTTCCTAGCTCTAATGCAATTTCTGGGAATTATCTGGGTGATCCTCGTGCAGTAGAACTTATTGTTGTGTTGTCTGCTTGTGTATTACTATTCCAATTCATCTTATGAGGAGTTTGTGTTTACAGTCCGACCTTCTGGTTATGAAGAAGAAAAACAAGCGTTACTGCCCAATATATTTCACCAAGGTATGTTGAAGGCCTTGAGCCCTTGTTGACATGTTTCTTTGTCAAGTAACTTGCTTTTATGAGATTGATTAGCCATTGTTTAATTTTGTTTCCACGGCGCAGGAAGATATTGAAAAAGAATTGTCAAAGGTATCCAGAGCATCCAGAGGACCAGGCGTTTCTCAACATATAATGGTAATATATAATCTGCCCTCAATACTTTATGTTCTTTAAAATAAAAATGTGGATGTGCGAAAACTTTCATGAGAGGTAAAATAGGACTAAAAAATGTCTCCTCAAGATTGAAATTCTAAATTATAGTCCTGTCCCATTTCGTTACATTATTGCATTCTCATCATTCATTAAATGTTTCAATAGGTTGGCAGTTTGGAAGATGTTTTGAGAAAAATGGAGGTATTTGGTCTTGTTACTGTGAGAATTATATTAATTCGTAGGCTCCTAATCTCTAGTATTTTTTGTTGAAAGAATTTCAATGTTAATGCAGTCAAGTGAAAAGAATTCAGGCTGGGAAGACCTGATTTTCATTCCACCAGGAAAAAGCTACTCACAGCACATTCAAGATGTGGTGAAACCCTGAAGCATACAAAGGCCATCTTCAACTAACCATACAAGGATTTAAATTAGCAGTGAGTCCCTTGCATGTTTCAGAAGGTTCATATATAAAGCAGGTCAGCCATCCTACTCACGCCTCTTTCTTTTCCCTTGTAGCTGGTCAATAATGTGCACGGAGAACCCGAGCTTGATAGAGAACATGGCAGAATGGAACAATCCGAATATGTTTTTGACCAAGGTCAGTGAATTGTCAACTGTGGACACTAGTGGAAAATCAGTCGATAAACTTGATATCATTGTTCTCTAGAGAGTGTATCAATGTTTCTGATATCGTAGAGGGGTTAGAGTATTCAACTATTTAAACACCATGTTGCTCTCCAAACCCCATGTAACACATGTCGAAAGGCCACACTAAATTATATGGAAATGCTATGACAGGAACACTATATTGTGTAGTATCTTGTAAGATGACGTTGTTTCGGGCGGTACTTTAAGGATCACCAAGAGTTCTAAATTTTTAAGCCATACCCCGTGTATTTTTTCCTTCCAAAGAAGTAATAATGCAGATTGAGAAATAGTTTGCCGCAAAGAAATGTGAACCACCAAACCCCAAACCAAATAATGTAAGCTTGACTAACCTGCTATTGAAAAACACTACGCGGCAAGAAAATTTTGGAGGCACGTTTAATTTTATATGAGAATTTGGTGTTGGGGTTTTGTTTGTTTATGTGGATTTGGTGATGGGTTGTTGAATTCTTGTGCGGGTTTAGTTTCTGTAAATTGGAATTTTATGTTTAGGAGTGGTTGTGAAGGAAAAGCATGATAAATATGTCCTATTCTTTTTCTTAATTGAGATTAAATTAATCAATTTTTAATAATATTAAATATATGTACCAACTATTGAATTGTTAGTTGAAGGATTTTTTTGGTTTAGTGATTGATTGGATTAGATTTGGTTGGATAATTCACTATGTTTAAAGTATATTCAGGGATAAAATGTAGAAAATTGATTACTGATGAGGGAAACTTATCCCATTCGGTCTGCACAAAATAGTAGGATTATGAGTTTTTCTTTCATGTCCAATCCCTCCAAAGTGCTTGAAATGAAAATTCATCTAATCACGCAGACCTTTAGGCTTGTTTGGTGGGATGGTTGGAATAGGTTGTGACCAATTAAAATGGATTCGAGTCCAGTTCTTATTTGTTGTGTCAAAATGTGAGATTGACATTATTGACTTGATGAGTTATGAATCCACAAATAAAGTGGATTATCTAATCTATTCTTGTACATAAGTTATATAAGTCGTGTCTCTGACAATTCAATCATATCCATAAGACTCAATTTTACCTTGCCCGCCAAACGGCAACGGACCCTCAATTACATAAATTTATCAAATCTAATTCAATCCTTCCAAAGGGGTTTGAGCCATCAGCGAGAAACCACTTTAAAAGTGCTAGAATTCTATCCTTGTCAAAAAATAAATTTAGGCACCAAACGAGCTTTTAAACCGTACCACTCTTGAAAATTTTCCTCGAGGCCCCATATTTCAGTTGGTCCCAAATCAAGACGTCAACATTTGATTAAAAAAATAAAGTGTGATGGTTTACCACACGATAGGTGATGTCCCTTAATCATTTCATGTACCATGATGTACTGATATCTAACCTAAATCAATTGCATTTTATTAAGAGTGAGAAAAGAATGAGAAAAATGTATGTATATTATAAATATAGGTGCAACCTCACAATTCCGCAAGGGGTAAAATCGACATTTCATTACATGAAAGAAGATGACGGGCCAACCGTTCGGTTGTTGAAGATGGAGGGCCGGCTGCTTGCTTCACGATTTCTGGATCGGATACCTTTGTATTCACATAAAAGCACCGACATTGCCATTCGTCACCCCTGCCTCACTGTCTGTTGCTTTTATTTAACGGGAAGATAAGACAATTTATAAACAAAAAAGGTTATTAAGAAAATATATTTTCCAGGCTTAGTTTTGTTTTCTTCAAAATTATGGGCGACTGCTTCAAACATCCATTCAAACAAACTTAATTGAAATGGATACATATCGTATTTTATCATATTTATCATGTATACTGTTGGCATGTCATGTTGTTAAGATTTGACTTTACGATCTTACATTTCGATGTTATTCCATTTATAATCAACAAAATTTGATATAAAGAAAGTTACAACTAAAAAAAAGTAGTTATGAGGGTATTTTAGGAATTCTGGAAGAAGTAATTGTCATTAACAATAAGTATTAAAGCTTTATGTGCTCCGAACTTGTTCGTTGTTGTCTGCGACGGGAAGGAAGTCCAAAACAAGGAAGCGACACTTGGAGCTTTTTAAATGGTTTTCTTTTCTTTGAGATTTACTCTAATTTCGCTGTCTTTAGTTCTCTAACCACTGCAGCTAACTTCATCACATGAAACACACATTTTATAATCCCCCGTGATTAACAAGTGTTTATGTTAATGTAATCTAATCGTAGAGAGAGAGAGAGAGAGAGAGAGAGAGAGAGAGAGAGAGAGCATATATATCATATATGCAGAGAGTCCCGAAAAGATGATGGAAGGATATGCTGGTCTTAAAAAGATGATGAAGGCCACACCTTCTAAAGCTGCTTTGTTGATTCGAATCAACTTGGTTTTTATTGCTTTCTTTTTCATGGTGTATGCTGCCCTTCTTCTCCAGCCATCCTCCTCCATATACTATGAAAATGCAGCTTCTCTTATTAGGTGCTCATTGCTAGAGTGCCATCACAAGGTAAGGTGAGCTCTTTTTTTTCTTTCTTTTTTTTTTTTTTTTATAATTTTATTTTAACAGGAGATATTCGTGTTACCTCGTTTGCACTGGTTTGTACACAAATGCACGCAAGTCCTTTCATAAATGATCTAATGATTCGACCATTTTCTAGTAGTTTACACGATTGCACAAGTATTCATCACTTGCGCATTTAGTAATCATCATTTTGGTGGTAATTAACAACTGATTTTGTTCTTTGGTATTTTTATGTATTTGTTTAAATATAAAAGGGATTTTTTTTTTCTTTGTGGGTAGGTGGACAATGGAGCTAAGATCACGGAGCCTGTATTGGAGGAGATTAAAGACAATACATCAAGGCCTAAAGCCAATATGAGCAAGCTAGATGTGCCAAGCTTTTTGAATGAAACAATGGGAAAAGGGATGAAAATTGGCATGGTAAATATGGATGAGAATGATTTGAGTGAATGGGATAAGCATGGAAAGACCATTCCAATCCATTTCGATCACGTTTCGGATAACTTCAAATGGGATGATTTATTTCCTGAGTGGATCGACGAAGAAGAAGAGAGTGACGTCCCAACTTGCCCGGAGATACCAATGCCGGATTTCCAAATTTACGAGAAGATGGACATGGTGGTTGCCAAATTGCCGTGCAAGTATCCAGAAGAAGGGTGGAGGAGGGAGGTGTTTAGGCTCCAAGTTCATCTTATAGCGGCTAATTTGGCTGTGAGGAAAGGAAGGAGGGATTGGAATAGGAAGACAACTAAAGTGGTGTTTTGGAGCAAGTGTAGGCCAATGCTCGAAATATTTAGGTGTAATGATTTGGTGAAACAGGAAGGGGATTGGTGGTTGTTTGAGCCAGATATGGCTAGGTTGCGGCAAAAGGTATCATTGCCAATTGGCACTTGCAATTTGGCTTTGCCTCTATGGGGACAACAAGGTATGTTTTAAATTCTGCCATAACATTTGAAATTTAATCGGTCATCTACAATTATGTGTCTATTTTCTTTTCTTATATAAATTAATTAATATGTGATTAGAGAAATAACTACATAATTGTACACCACCAACAATTGAGTATAAAGTTAAAAAGAGTTGTTACAAGATTTTGAAATATGATAAAAAATTTGTTAACTTGATTAACAGAACAAACATAGCAAAAAACATATGACAAAAGTAAAATTAACATTGATAATAAATGTGATCCAAATAACATTATTAGACAATTATAATTTATAATTAGGGTTCTTTAGATATAGGCTCTTGAAACTCCTATTTTCCAAATAAAAATCCACCAAAATTTAAACATTCAAATAAAACCCAAATTTCAAATAGCTTACCATGTAGACAATTATATGACCAACTATTACAATACATTTACAACTTATGCCACAAAATCCTAATTTACTCATCCTAATTATGATGAGCAATTAAATCCATATGGATATTTTGCCTTTCTTGTATCATAAATATTAGCTATATGTAAATTAATTTACCAAATTAAAAAAAAAAGACATATCTTGTACGGAAAAAATAATATTGTTTGAATCATGTAATTACCTACATACAAATCAATTTACCTACTTATAAAATATTATAGTAATTTACTTGCATTTTGAATCATGTGATTACCTACATACAAATATTATACTAATTTACCTATTCCAAAAAACAAAACAAAAATAGTGATATTAGATAATGTTCGAATGTTGTGGGTTTGTGCTTGTAGGCAATTAAATAAACTTTTAATCTAATGCATATAAATCATGTACGTAAATTAGACCCTTTAAATTTTGGTTTGATGGAATAGGTAAATTAGACTATTTTGTAGGTAAAAATTGCGTGGAACATATAGCTTTTGTTTTGTGTATTAGGGATTGGAGTATTAGCTGAAGCTGTTTTAGGTTTATTGTTGTGTTGGTAGGTAAACTAACTTATATATTTAATGCACAAAATTATGAAATTAGTATTATTATTTTTCAATTGGCACGTTATAACAATTTGAAAGTTAATACATTGAATATACAATGAATGGCATGAATTATTTTGTAAAATACATATAATTAATTAAATGGATATAACAAGTAACTGATCCAAAAACCCCATCCAAGTATTAATAGGGGTAGTTTAGGCATTCGGAAAATACACAATCTGAAAAGTCAAACTTAATTAAAGAATTTGTTTAGTTGGAGGCTAATCAATGGGTTTTATTCAAGAAAACAAAAAGGGATAGGTTTTAGTAGAGGAAAATATAGTTTCAAGGGGTAATATTTATAATTAATGAGAATTTAATATTGTTACAGGAATAGATCAAGTGTATGATCTGACAAAAATTCGAAGCACAACAAACAAACCCAAACGAGAAGCCTACGTCACAGTCCTCCACTCCTCCGACACGTACGTTTGTGGCGCTATAACCCTAGCCAGGAGTCTACTCAAAACCGGCACCAAACGCGACCTTGTCCTCCTCCTAGACAACTCCATCTCCGCCCCCAAGCGTGAAGCTCTCTCAGCCGCCGGCTGGAAGCTCCACGTCATTGAACGAATCAGAAACCCTAGAGCTGAAAATGGTACCTACAACGAGTACAACTACAGCAAGTTCCGACTATGGCAGCTCACCGAATATGACAAAATCATCTTTGTTGACGCCGACATTATCATCCTCCGAAACCTCGACCTTCTCTTCCACTTCCCACAAATGTCAGCCACCGGCAACGACGTTTACATCTTCAACTCCGGCATCATGGTCATCGAGCCCTCCAACTGCACGTTCCAGTTTTTGATGGACCACCGAAGCGACATTGTTTCGTACAACGGTGGCGATCAGGGCTACCTCAACGAGGTCTTCGTGTGGTGGCACCGGCTGCCGCGGAGGGTGAACTTTTTGAAGAACTTTTGGGCGAACACGACAAGCGAGAGGACGGTTAAGGACGAGCTATTTGGGGCGGATCCACCGAAGCTCTATACAATACATTACTTGGGATGGAAGCCATGGCTTTGTTATAGGGATTATGATTGCAATTGGGATGTGGCGGACCAACTTGTCTACGCTAGTGACGTAGCGCACAAGCGGTGGTGGAGGTTTCACGACGGCATGGAGGAGGGGTTGCAAAAGTTTTGTGGGCTGACGAAGATAAGGAAGAATGATTTGGACTGGGAACGAAGAAAGGCGAGAAAGTTAGGGTTTCCGAATGGGCATTGGAAGATCAAAATCAAAGATCCTAGACGGAAACACGTGGTGGCATAGAAGAATCTGTATGTTATTAATTGTTTTGGATTCATATTAATTTTTCTTGTCATTTTTGTTTTTGTTATAGAAGTATCATAGACGTCGGTTTCATAACCAGACTCTATACATTATGCATATACTCATGGGATAAGATGTTTTCTTTTTAACTTGTAATTATGTTTTATGGAAACAAGAACGAGATGGCAGCGTGACAATTTCACATAGATGAGATATAATCATTTATAGCTTTTGGCTTAGAGAGATATGCGTAAACACTATGGTATGGCATTATGTTAGCTAATTGATAAAGAAAACTAAGTGAGCTTAATTGAGGGGACACGTTAATTTGTTAGGGAACTAGTGATTTGGAACGTTAAAACTATTTGGTGTTTTTTTCTTTTTGTCAAACGATAAATTTTGTTAGATTAGATGTTAGATTAGCCACCGACGGAGTTTGAACCCACACCGTAATGCAAGAGCTCAACACATTTCCACTATTGTGGTTAAATTGTGTTATATATTAGTGTTTTGTTTTTATAAAACCCATGTCCATTATTTACTTTTATCAGTTTACTTCGTCACAAATTGATGTTTGAATGATTTATAATTTGTCAACTTATGGGTTATTCATAATTTGTTAAGTGCTAACAGTGATGAAGCAAACTCTGATAATTTTTTCTTGTAAGCTGGTCACTGTCTCTGTCATTAGCAAACGTTAAAGAGAAAAGACTCATTAATCTGATCGGGACCGTGTAATGTAAGGCAAGGATATATGATTGATCGGGTGTGATAGGGAATGGATACGATGGTGAAAGATTGGTTGAGCAAAAATAAGTAGGTGTACCAACTAAATTGATTAAGGACTATCACGTATGAATGTATAACTGGAAATTTATTTGCACATAGAAACAAAATGCTTTTAAAACAAAATGGTAAAGCCTAAGTATGGTTTAATAATTTAATCAAAGAGTAAATTACATAAAACTACCTTAACTATTGGGCCAATCACAGTTTCATACCTCATCTTTAAAAAATATTAATATCATACCTCATCTTACGAATTTGTTACAATTTCATATCTTCCGTCAGTTTGTCTATCAATTCTTCCGTTAAATAGTGATGTGACTTGAGACGAGGCTCACTTTCAATTCCAACTAGATTAAAAAATTAACTAAATTTAAAAAAAATAAATAAAAATTAAAAAAAAAACAAACCCACACCCAGATCCCCTTCCTTGCCCCTCACCTCTTTGCAACTCCCACCATCTCTTCCTCCATCTCTACCTACCTCCCATGGTGCTCCTTCCCCTCCCCCTCCTACACACCCATCATCCTCACCATTACCCATCACCTTCTCCATGTACGCCCATTCTCCTTCCCCGTCGTCGTCGTCCGTACGATTCGTGAACCACCCCGGATCTCCCGGTCGTTCGATTTTGATGAAAAATTAGTTCCGAAACAGCAAGAACAATAACTGCCAGGCCGTCGTCACACAACCAACGCTGCCGGGTCGCTTTTCAGCCCAAGCTAAGCCGGCTTGGTTCTGGGGGCTAGGATTTCCTGAAGACGTTAGGGTTTTGGTGATGTTTGGATGCAGTGACGGAGACGGGTGATGGGTGTGTAGTAATGGTGAGGGTGATGGGTGTGTGGTAGGGTTCACAAATAGTACGGATGACGATGATGGGGAAGGAGAGTGCGCGTACATGGAGAGGGTGATGGGTGTGTAGGAGGGGGAGGGGGAGGAGCGCCATGGAAAGAAGGTGGAGATGGAGGAAGAGAGGGCGGGAGTTGCAGAGAGGTGAGGAGGAAGGAAAGGCATCTGAGTGTGGGTTTGGTTTGGGTTTTTTTTTTTTTTTTTTTTAATTTTTTAATATTTAGTTAATTTTTTTTAAAATAGGGTATGAAACTGTGACTGAGCCAATAATTGAGGTAGTTTTATGTAATTTACCCTTAATCAAATAACATTAAGTGACTTAAGCCTTAATTAAGTTCCATATATATGATCATCAGCAACGATGAACAGTATCTTCAGGAGTAGGTGGAAATAATGACGTTTTTGTGTTGTATTTTTTCTCTTTTACCCCTCTCCTCACAACAAAAAGAATAGATTTTGTTGTGGAACAGGAAATATATTCATGTATTTAAGAATTTCTTCCAACAATAAAATAACGATAGTATATATAATTAATTGACGGACCCATATATTTTTTAAATATTTTTTTAACGACTAATATGATGAGAGAAATTCTTTTGTAACTAAAGGCACCAGGTGCAAGCATTTATTGAACAAACAATATACTTTTTAAATATGTATTAAGTATTTATTGAACAAGAGACGATACTAAAATTATATCTTGATTGCAAAACACAATCTCGCCGACTATGAGAGCGTTTCTAATTGAAAAACTAGAGCCTGTGGGTTGCTAAAATCCGTTCTGTTCAACACCTATCAGGATCACTATGGAGCACTATGGCCAAACTGAACATTATGTAGAAATTGTATTATAAGGGGGTGTTATGGAATAATCCCTTTTTTGGTCAACTGAATCAGTCAGATTTACATATAAACTTATCACACAACTTGATGGGCTGAAGCAATGTAAAAACGGATAATCCCAAGGTATTCTCATGATCCGTTGCATCATGAAGTAAAGCTCGTACGTGCATTTATCCCAAGATATTCTCATGAAAATTAAATTACCGACCAAAAACTCACTAGTAAGTATCTTATATACTCGCTTTATGACCACACGTGCTAGTAAGTACCTTATATTCTCATGAGGAGAGATTATAACGTTCTACTACCTTATCGGTTTGGTAATTTTCAAAAAATTAAATATGTAGCTTATGGTAACCGCATATCTCTATGGGTGTCTTGATACAGAAATCTATGTGAAAGTTCCGAAAGAACTTACATTGATCGGGTCAAATAGTTACTGAAGTCGAAACTTAAGATGAAAGATCTTGGGAAAACTCAATATTGTCTTGGCCTGGAGTTCGAGCATTGTTTGGATGGTTTTTTGGTTCATCAATCGGACTACACTTATAAGGTATTGAGACACTTCAATGATGATAAAATTAAACCTTTGAGTACTCCTATGGTCGTTCGGATGCTAGATGCAAAATGAGATCCTTTCCATCCTTAAGAAGATGAGGAAGAGATTTCGGAGCCTGAAGTTTCATACCTCAATGCAATCTACGCTTCATTGTACATAGCTCAGTGCACTAGACCAGACATGTCATTCGATGTTAATTTTTTTAACAAGATATAGCAACATGTCTGCATGCAAACATTAGGCTGGTTAAACATCTTTCATTACCTCAAAGGTACTACGAATTTGGATTTTTTTCACCCCTATGCGACCTCGAGTGTCACCGCCCCTCAGCCATCGAGTTAATTCTTACCTTGTTGGTTATGCTGATGCAGGTTACTTATCTGACCCGCAAAAGACACGTTGTCAAATATATTATATTTTACCGTTGAAGACACTGCAATATCTTGGAGGTCAACAAAACAGACCTTAGTTGTGGCTTCTTTGAACCATGCTGAAATTCTTGCCCTACTGAACCTATACATAAATGTTTCTAGCTAAGAGCCGTTGTGGAACATATTCGAAGCACTAGTAGACTTTCTCCATCTTTGACGTCCCTACAACAATTTAGAAGATAACGCAGCATGTATTGACCAGATTAAGAAGGGATGCATCAAAGGACACAACACCAAGCATATTGCGCCGAAATTGGATTGCTTGTAGTTCTCATTTGGAAGTTTTTTCAAAACTCAGTGGGAGTATCCAAAAGTATACTGGCTTGATCATAATGTACTTTTTTCCCCTACGATTAGGACATTTTTCCCTTTTGATTTTTGCTACCTAACGAGGTTTTAACGAGGCACCCATCATGGGTTGATCATACCCTTGTGTGTGCTCTACTTGCATCTTGAAAGCGTTTTGTTTTGACTTAATGCAAGTTCTCATTTTTCTCCTTAGACTATGTGTTTTTACTCTACCCTGGGTTTTACCATAACGAGATTTTGTGAGTTCTACTACTTATATATGCATTCTTCTGTTTTTTTAGACTCGCATCTGCCTACATCATTGAAGACCTGATGCAACCTTTGTTTGAGTATTTACACACTCAAGGAGAAGTGTTGCAGTCCTAATTTAGTTATGGGTGTGATTGTGTAAATTCTTATGGGATTCTATAGTATTTTTTAGATAGTGTCCTATTTAAGAAGTATTACTTGAAAGGCAAGGATTCTCTATTCTTTACAACAATAAATAAAGGCACAATGGAATGAAATAACACAAGCTTCAGAATTCACCAATTCTCTCTTTTCTGTCTTGCCAATGTAACATCTCTCTCCCTTTATAATTCTTTAGTTAAATAGGTTTACAACAAGAATAATCATATGCAATACTCAAAGATTTGTTTTCTTCAAAACGACACTGAATTTTATTGTAGTAGAAAACAAAATTTTTAAGGGCTAAAAATACGTGGTTTCACATAAATATGTTAATACTACTGCATCCAAATCCTCTTGAGTAGATTTGTGGCTTGGGGGCCAGCTGACCCCCTCGAATTTTAGTGAATATTCATGGATGTTTTAGGTGTTGTCTTTTTAAAGGTTGGACTTGTTCTTCATACATGCTCTTTAACTGCTTAACAAAATGCTTCAAAAAGGAGCGATCATTCTTATTATTCTTTTAAAAATTATTAACTTGGGCGATATGCGTTCAAGTACTAAATTTTCTCATTCAAGGGAAATGGCAGGCTTGCAAAAAAGTGGTGGAGTCGTGGAGGAATAGAGTATATAATCATGTGTATTGCTAATTACATTGGCTTTAATTCTATTGTCTGCTACTACTTCAGTGGAGAGAGTCTTTTTCTACCATGAATATTTTAAAAAGTCCATTGCATAACCGATTGGGAGATCAATGGTTAAGTGATATCATGTTGTTTTATACTGAGAGCAATGTTTTTTCTTCCATTGATAATAAAGCTATAATTCAACGTTTTCAAAGTACGAAAACGCATCATTGACAAATGTAACTTGTATTGTTATTTGTTCAATAAATTACGAATGAAGGAACTATGGTTTTTTTTTTTTTTAAATTAATATATGTCTAAGAATTGTTTGTGAACTTTTACATGCAACCCTCCAAACAAGTTTTTTAGATCCACCACTGCCTATGTATTCATTTTAAATTAAGTAGCAATATTGCCATTTATCATGAAAAATACAATCCACTGTTTTTTGTTAACAAAAAGTGAAATTAATGGAAAGATATCTTCAAGTGCTTGTGACATGGCATCCTCAATGGTTATATATATAACACAATGGAATTACGTATGGTATCTTATCACATATACTTTTGTCATTTCACGTTGTTAGATTTTGAGTCATGAACCTACATTTAGAGGTGATTCCATTTCATCAATAAATTGATTTAAAGACAGTTACACCTAAAAAAGAGAGAGTAGTTCATAAAAAACCTCAAGATGATTTGTGCAATGAGAGAGTGGAGACAATCCAAGGGTATTTTTCTGGAAATCTAAAATATATAATTGTCCATAACCATAAGGATTACGATCATTGACACCTATACAGAAGAAGCAAAGCTTTCTCTTCTCCGACCTTGTTTGCTGTTGTCTGCGAGGGAAAGGAAAGTCCCAAAGTACTAGGAAAAGGCAGTTGGAGCTTGTTAAATGGCGTTCTTTCGCTGTCTTTAGTTCTCTAACCACTGCAGCTAAATTCCTCTCACCAAATTTATACTTTCTAATCTCCCATCATTAACTAGCTAGTGTTTATTAAATCTCAGAGCCCCAAAATTAAAATGATTGAAGTTGGACGTGGTCTTCAAAACATGATGAAAAATGCTTTGGTGATCCGAATCAACTTGGTTGTTATTGCTTTCTTTTTCATTGTTTACGTTACCCTTCTTCTCCAGCCATCTTCCTCCATCTACTATGAGAACGCATCTTCTCTTTTGAGGTGCTCAGAGCGAGAGTGCCATTACAAAGTAATGTGCCCTTCTTTTGAGGAGTTAAGCAAGAACCTTTTCTTTTAGGTATATATGTTTGGGTGAGGGATTTTCAAATTCTAAGGTATTTACACAAAATGATGAAGAAATAGATCACAAAAAGTTAGATAGGAGGGATTAGAAATGCACCAAATGAGTATTACAAAAAGCGTGCGGGAGGGATTTTCAAATGTTTGGGTGAGGGACTAGTCATTTGCAAATCGCTCTCACATGCCTTTTGTAATGCTATGTGGTGATTTTCCAATCCTTTTATCTAATTTTTTGTGAACCATTTCTTCATCATCTGGCCTAAATGTCTTATAAGTTGGAAGTCACTCACCCAAACATACCCTTAGGTTCTAACTTGGATGACTTTATGAACCTAATTCAAGTACATATTTTATAACTCAATGCCCATGTCATATTAAAATACCTACATCAATCCTGATATTTACAAATATTCCCATCAAGAACTTTCCAACTCAATCCTTAACCATAGTACCAAGTCTTTATATGTGAACTTGGTCACAATATACTTAATTAGTGAACTTCCTACTTATAAATTGTATATTATTTTATTGTATTTTTAATGTGAGGCTTTATTCTCCAACACTAGTTATTAACATTCGTTTTGTGTAAGCAGGTAGATAATGGAGTTAAGATCATGATGAAGCCAGTATTGGAGGAGACCAAAGGCAAGATACCAAGGCCTAAAGGCAGTATGAGCAAGATAGAGGTACCAAGCTTTTTGAATGGAACTATGGGGAAGGGGACGATGAAATTTGCTGTGGTAAATATGGATGAGTATGATTTGCGTGAGTGGGATAAGTTTGGAAAGACCATACCAATCCATTTTAACCACATTCCAGATAACATCAAATGGGATGATTTGTTTCCTAATTGGATCGACGAAGAGGAAGAGAGTGACGTCCCAACTTGCCCAAAGATACCAATGCCGAATATTCAAATATATGAGAAGATGGACATGGTGGTTGCTAAGTTGCCATGCAGGTATCCGGAAGAAGGGTGGAGGAGGGAGGTGTTTAGGCTCCAAGTTCATCTTATAGTGGCTAATCTGGCTGTGAGGAGAGGAAAGAGGGATGGGAATAGGAAGACAATTAAAGTGTTGTTTTGGAGCAAGTGTAGGCCTATGTTGGAGATATTTAGGTGCGAAGATTTGGTGAGACAGGAAGGGAATTGGTGGTTATTTGAGCCAGATATGGCTAGGTTGCGGCAAAAGGTATCATTGCCTGTTGGCACTTGCAATTTGGCTTTGCCGTTCTGGGGACAACAAGGTATGCTTCCAAATTATGACCATATTGTTTCCTTTATCATCTTCTCCCATCAAAATCATTTTTATTTATTATCGGCGGTGTGCAATTGTGCATATGATTTACATATCACATATATTCAAAAAATAAAAAGACACGTTACTGTATAAAATCAATACGTAGTTATTATGTATAAAAACATTCTTTATTCATTTTTCATCTAAATTGAAGAGTTTGTATTAAATGAGAAAATATGTCATATCTAGTTGTATATAATTACGAATCTATTTATTTCATCAGGTTTAAAAAAAAAAAAAAAAAAAAAAAAAGATAATACACCATTGTACTAGAATGTGACACAAATAATTGTATTCTACAATAATCTCTGAACTTGATGAAAATTTAATAACTGTTACAGTGTATGATCTGGCTAAAATCCAAAGCACAACAAACAAACCCAAGCGAGAAGCCTACGTCACAGTCCTCCACTCCTCCGACTCGTATGTTTGCGGCACCATAACCTTAGCCAAGAGTCTACTCCAAACCGGTACCAAACGTGACCTTGTCCTTCTCTTGGACAACTCCATCTCCGCCCCTAAGCGTGACGCTCTCTCAGACGCCGGGTGGAAGCTCCACGTTATCGAACGAATCAGAAACCCTAAAGCCAAAAACGGCACTTACAACGAATACAACTACAGCAAATTCCGCTTATGGCAGCTCATCGAATACGACAAAATCATCTTCATCGACGCCGACATCATCGTTCTCCGAAACCTCGATCTCCTGTTCCACTTTCCACAAATGTCTGCCATCGGCAACTCTGTTTACCTATTCAACTCCGGCATCATGGTAATCGAGCCTTCCAACTGCACGTTCAAGTTTTTAATGGACCACCGAGACGACATAGTCTCAAACAATGGCGGCGACCAGGGCTACCTCAACGAAGTCTTCGTATGGTGGCACCGAGTGTTGAATAAGGTGAATGCTATGACGTATTTTTCGGCAAATAGGACAAACAATACGACCATTCAGGATAAGCAGTTTGGTGCTGACCCACCGAAGATATTTGCGATACATTACTTAGGGTGGAAGCCATGGCTATGTTATAGGGATTATGATTGTAACTGGGACACCAAAGAGCGCCATGTCTTCGCGAGTGACGCGGCGCACGAGCGGTGGTGGAGGGTTCATGACACCGTGGACGAGGGTTTGCAGAGGTTTTGTGGGCTGACGAAGCAGAGGAAGGATTATTTGGACTCGACACGAAGTGAGGCGAGAAAATTAGGGTTTCCTGATGAGCATTGGAAGATCAATATCACAGATCCTAGGCAGCACCATTTGGTGGCATAGAAGAATTTGTCTGTTTTTTTTTCTTCTTCTTTACTTTGGGTTCATATTAAGTTCTTTACTTTAGAAAGAAATATACTCTTATAAGAACTCAAGTCATAATGCCTTATGTTTTAAAATTGCTCATGGCTTGGCAAGATATGCTTTGCATTGTTGAAGCTGGTTGCAACTCCTCGGATGAAAGAAGTTGTAGCCCGAGTAAACTGATGCAAAATCTCCTGAACATCATTAATGAGATGCCTATCAGAGGCCCGAGACAGGTGATTAATTGAAGAAACTTTAGTTGAAGTGTTATTCGACCAATTAAGCTTATTTGGACTAAAACAAGACAGCAAAATGTGGGGTAGGGTTAAGAATTACGCAGAATGTGGGTTAGTTTTACATAAAAACAAGACACAATACAAACCACAAGCTAGTTGAGCCTTTGCTTGCAAGCTTGTAATGCAGTTAAATGATTCGAGCAGTCAGTTGTTAAGTCTTCTCTTAAATTATTATCAATAATCTATTATGAAGTTTAACCTACTATCTCACTTCTTTAGTGTAAATAACATCGAATATGTTAAAAAGATTCTTCTCTCAAATTTGTTCTAAAATCACCATAATGTCATAACTTTTAACCATTTGATTAAAGGTAGTCATTTTTATTTGCTTCGTTTTTTAAACGCTAATAAGATGTCTAAATGGTTTGCTAAATTACTACACATCCATTTTTTTTTTCCAATGACAAACTATGAAAAAAGTGCTTGGAAAAAAGACAATTATGATCCTCAAAACAGACTGTACTAGTACAAAAACATGTTTGCGCGACGCAGCAAATTTCGTGGCGTAAAGTATGTTTGTGTGACGCTAAACACAAAATGTCGCGCAAAGTAGCTTTGCGCTACGTTGCGCAGAACAGCTTTGTGCTACGTTGTGCAGAACAGCTTTGCGCGACGCATTCCTTCGTTGCGCAAAGCTACTTTACGCGACGTTGACTGCATCGCACAAGATTTTGGTGTCAAACCAAGAATGCTTACCTCTTTTTTTCCCAACTTTGCGCGACGAAGGCATACCTACATCGCGCAAAACAGCTTTGCACGATGTAGTTGAACCTACATCGCGCAAAGTCAACGACTTTTTTTTCTAAAATAACCACACATATGGGCCTTTTTCTTCACACTCAACCTCTCTCTTTCAGACTCTCTATCTCTCTCAACCCTCACCATCTTCACCTTCAGGTATTGTATTTATTTGATTAATTAATTAGCTATTTATTAATTACATTTATGTTTGGATTTTTTTATTTTTGTGTATTTATGTTTTTCTTTAATTGTCTTTGTCAATGCTAGCTTATTTTTAACAAGTTGAGTTTTGGTTTTGAACAATTGAATGAGTAGAATGAAGGAGTATGAAGGATTTTGATAGGTTTAGGGAAATAAAAGCTAAGAAACTGCAAACTGCTCAGTTAACTTAATCTAATTTAGGGATAGATTGATGTGTGCTAAAAAAATGGAAAGATTTCATTTCTCACCAAATTGGGAGGAGGAAACTAGAATGTTGGAGATTTAGAGAAGAAGCCAGTTTACAGCTTTGTCAAACCACTGTTCTATTACGTGGTTAGTAATCATTTTAGGTGTAGTCTCCACCCTTTACGATTTAGAATACGTGGTCTCATCATATAGGTCCTTAAACAATAATTTTCAGGCCGGAGTGGAAGGGGTAAACAATAAGTTAAAACTGTGGAACATAGAAATTTTGGGTGATGTCAATATGGAATCGTCCCATTTTTTGGTTTAGAAGGATTAATAGTTTGTATCTATCTTATTTAGTTTCACTAATTATTGTGATTTAATTTATTTGTATGCACATATTTTTGTACATCAAGTACAAAATTGTTTTTTGTTTTACGAAGTTAATACTACTTAACTTCGTACATTTTTTTCAAGAAAAGCTTAGTTTTCCGTTTGAGAATTAGTTGGATTTCGTGTATGGATGCGAAAGCATGACTACGGTCCAATTAATTCTTGAATTGTCCCATTTTTTGGACAGTTTGGGAATGTATAGTTATGTGTTGTAGTTTGCGGTTCACGGATTAAGTTTCGATAATGGAAATTTTGCTATCCACTTGTGTAAATATTTTAAATTGACGATCAAATTATTTCGTTGTATTCATATAGGGTCAAGGAGTATAGCTCTAAAAAATCATCAAAATCGGAGTTAAAGTAACCGTTAAATCGGGATTTTTCATTTATAACCGTCAAAAAGTTTTATCCCATTATTTGATCTCTGAATATTTTTTTTTTTTTTTTTTGTGATTTTTGGCATATGTGATCTCAAAGTATATACAAACAAGTTTAACAGTTTGATCGTTGAAACTAATTTCGTACAATGCGTTTCCCATCAAGTTCAATGGTATATATGTTTCGTAAGTAGATTTTAATTTATTTATTTTGTACTCATAAGCAAAAGGGCAAAATAAAAGCAAAAGGAAAAAACTTTTTTTTTTTTTTTTTTTTTGTCCTTTTGCTTTTCTTTTGCCTTTTCTTTTGCGGTTCTTCCATTACCTTTTTCTTTTGTGGTATCTACTTGTGTAAATATTTTAAATTGACGATCAAATTAGTTCATTGTATTCTTATAGGGTTAAAGAGTGTAGCTCTAAAAAATCATTAAAATCGGAGTTAAAACTACCGTTAAATCGTGCTTTTTCGTTTATAACCGTTGAAAAGTTTTGTCCTATTACTTGATCTCTGAATGTTTGTTTTTTGCGATTTTTGGCGTATGTGATCTCGAAGAATATAAAAACAAGTTTGACGGTTGGATCGTTGAAACTAGTTTCGTACAATGCGTTTCCCATCAAAACGATACATTCACTAACACTTAGAGTTTATTTATACTTTCATCAAGTATAACATAAGATTTTGTAGTATCCACTAGTGTAAATATTTTAAATCGAAGAAAAAATTAGTTCTTTGTATTCATATAGGGTGAAGGAGTGTAGTTGTAAAAAATCATCAAAATCGGAGTTAAAACTACCGTTAAATCGTGCTTTTTCGTTTATAACCATTGAAAAGTTTTGTCCTATTACTTGATTTCTGAATGTTTGTTTTTTTCGATTTTTGGCGTATGTGATCTCGAAGTATATACAAACAAGTTTGATGGTTGAATCATTGAAACTAGTTTTGTACAATGCGTTTCCCATTAAAACGATACATTCACTAACACTTAGAGTTTATTTATGCTTTCATCAAGTATAACATAAGATTTTTTGGTATCCACTAGTGTAAATATTTTAAATTGAAGATCGAATTAGTTCATTGTATTCATATAGGGTCAAGGAGTGTAGCTCTAAAAAATCATCAAAATCAGAGTTAAAACTACCGTTAAATCGTGCTTTTTCGTTTATAACCGTCGAAAAGTTTTGTCCTGTTACTTGATCTCTGAATGTTTGTTTTTTTCCAATTTTTGGTGTACGCGATCTCGAAGTATATACAAATAAGTTTGACGGTTGGATCGTTGAAACTAGTTTTGTACAATGCATTTCCTATCAAAACAATACATTCACTATCACTTAAAGTTTATTTATACTTTTATCAACATAAGATTTTGTGGTATCCACTAGTGTAAATATTTTAAATTGAAGATCGAATTAGTTTATTGTATTCATATAGGGTGAAGGAGTGTAGCTCTAAAAAAATCATCAAAATCGGAGTTAAAACTACCATTAAATCGTGTTTTTTCATTTATAACCATCGAAAAGTTTTGTCCTATTACTTGATTTCTGAATTTTTTTTTTTTTTTTTTGGCGTATGTAATCTCGAAGTATATACAAACAAGTTTGGCGGTTTAATCGTTGAAACTAATTTCGTACAATGTGTTTCCTATCAAGTTCAATGGTATATATATTTAGTAAGTAGATTTCAATTTATTTATTTTGTTGCGCAAAGCGTTTTTTTTTTTTACCTTTTGCTTTTCTTGTGGTGTTCTTGCACTACCGTTAAATCGTGTTTTTTCGTTTATAACCTTCAAAAAGTTTTGTCCCGTTACTTGATCTTTGAATGTTTGTTTTTTGCAATTTTTGACGTACGCGATCTCAAAGCATATACAAACAAGTTTGATGGTTGGATCATTGAAACTAGTTTCATAGAATGCGTATCCCATTAACGATACATTCACTAACACTTGAAGTTTATTTATACTTTCATCAAGTATAACATAAGATTTTGTGGTATCCACTAGTGTAAATGCTTTAAATTGAAGATCGAATTAGTTCATTGTATTCATATAGGGTCAAGGAGTGTAGCTTTAAAAAATCATCAAAATCGGAGTTAAAACTACCGTTAAATCGTGCTTTTTTGTTTATAACCGTTGAAAAGTGTTGTCCCGTTACTTGATCTCTAAATGTTTTTTTTTTACGATTTTTGGTGTACATGATCTTGAAGCATATACAAACAAGTTTGACGGTTAGATCGTTGAAACTAATTTCGTATCCCATCAAGTTCAATGGTATATATATTTACTACGTAGATTTTAATTTATTTATTTTGTACTTAATTATAACACTTAAGAAATTGAATGATATATATATGTAAAAAAAATTATTGTGGGTTTTTGTTAGAAAAATATATTATTGTGGGGTTTATGTAAAAAAAAAATTGAATTTGAAAGGAGTAAAGTCACATTTTCAGTAATTTTTATAATAATTGAAAAAAAAACAAAAAATACCTTGCGCGACATCTTAACGTGGTCGTCGCGCAAAACCACTTTGCGCGACGACAAATTGTATACCTACATCGCGCAAGTTAAGATAAATTTGGCGGTCCAATAGTGAAAAATAGGCGATTTTTTTCAATTTTTCTAAGTTTGGACCTCTCTCCTCTTTCCCGTATAATAGACCTCTCTCTTCCCTCTTTCCTGTATATACCTCTCTTCCCTCTCGCTCATCTCTCCTTCTCTTTTTCCCATAGACATCTCTCTCCCTCTCGTTCGCAAGCTTTCCTCTTCACAATCTTGAACAATCTGTGCAAGTTCTCTGGCAAATACAAACTCGCATCTCCAGTTTTGCATGTTTGCATTCCATTTGAGTACGTTTCTTATTAGCGTTTTTTATAATAGCTCATTTGAGTACGTCTCTCACTTCTCCAAGCCTCCACATTTCCAGCTGCGGCTCCAATGGTGAGTCTTGTTTTCTCAATCTTTAATTCTTCTGGGGGTTTTGTTTTTAATTTGTTTAGATCTTTCTGCTGCCATTGCTGATTTTTATGTTTTTTTTTTTTTTTTTTTTTTTGGAGAATTTAGTGCTAAAATTGGTGTCTTTCTGGTCAAGCTGGGGTTTAGGAATCGAGGGGTTTGTCTAGAATCAAATTTCAAGTTTCGGGAAGTTAGTATTGCAGAAAATTAGGACAGTTTGAGCTTCATTGGCGAGAATTTCACAAATTTACTTTTTCCAGCTCTTTCTGTTTGGTTGATGACAAAATTTAGGAAGCCAAATTCGATTTCCAGAATGAATTAATATTGGAAGAAAATTGATTTATCTTACGTTAAGTACTACTCGTTCTGCTCAATTAAGCTCATGTATTTTACTAGGATAATCTATGGCTTAGTAGTGACTTTGATGCACTTATGTCAAACTTCTCCATGAAATTAAGCATTGGCTTCCCCTCGGGGGGGGGGGGGGGGACTCCGATGTGCATTGTTAATCTGACTTGCCAAGCTTCACTGCCGTACCTTTATTTTTCTTAAGAAATAAACCGGCTTTGTAAATGTTTTGTCGAAGGTAATGACAACACCAAGAATTGTAAACTTTTAAATTCCTTAAAAGTGTTTCAATTGGTGTTATATGATTTCTGTCTTTTTTATTAGTTCCAATGCGATCACAAAATTATTTGGTGTATGTTTAATGTATATGTCATAGAAAAATATGGTGCTGTAATATATCATTGATGTATGAGTATACTGAGTCCCGCATAAAAACCTGTGATTGAATGGTCATTGAGCATTTGCCTTTGGTAAAAACTTATTGGTTTATTTGAACATAGGGGGCCTGAAGCTCCATGGCAGCTGTATTCTTTTCTTTTAGGCTTTGGAAGAGTTCGTCCTGCTGCGAGTCAACCTTACCCTTCTGCAAGAGTCCATGGGTAAGGACAACCCTTGTAAATTAAACATATAAATTCATTACTATGTGTTTCACTTAGTGTTTTATGTTTTTTTTCCGTGTGTATCTGTCTTAATGCGATCACATTCTTGTGGCACATGCTTAATTTATGACACGTCAGAGAAGAATATAGTAATGTGATATATTATTGATGCATGAATGTGCCTGAGTTATGCATAAACACCTGTGATTGAATAGCCATTGAGCATTTGGGTTTCGTTATGTATTAAAAACTTATTGATTTTTATTTTAACATAGGGGGCCTAAAGCTCCAGGGCAGCTGCATTCACCTCATTTGGTCTTTGAAAGAACTCGTCCTGCTGTAAGTCATTCTTACCCGTTTGCAGGAATCCATAGGTACGACAATCCCTGTAATTGTACATTCAGTATTCTGTGTTAAGATGATTTGAGAAAACCAATTACATTTAGAAGCAGACTTGTCATTAGTCGGAAAAAATTGTGTTATTGTCCAATGCCATGTGAAGTAGAATTGACTAGTTTTGGATAATTGGCATTTTAATTTCTAAGTTGTAGCAGTGTTGTGTGTGTTTCAGTTTCGGCATGTGAAACTTTTTGTTTCATTGTTATGACATTGGTTTAATTAGACCTTTGCACATTTTCTTTTTGTTACGTATTTCTCATCAAGAATTTGGTGGTTGAACTTGAAATCCTATATTCCATTAAGCAAATATTATAAAAGTTGAAAAGGTATTCTTTCAGCATTTTGTGTGGCATGCTTTAAGCCTTTTGCTTTCTCTTTAGCGAGAAAAGATTTATGCTTTCGCGTTTTGTTTTCTATTCTTTTGTTAAATTTCTTACTGATAAGTTTGTCTTTGAAATGATGTTGAGTTGAATGCTTTCTTGATGCTCTGCATGTCCTGAACTTACACGTTTTACACAAATATTCGGAGAAGTGGTAGGCCGAAAATGTGGCCCTCCAGATGTCAACTTTGTATAAACAAATTATATGTCTTTTCCATTTCCTATATGCTCGCACTGATCAAAAGATGTGGAAGTTGATTTCTTAGAATTGTTTTTAAGAGAACACTCTCTCTATACATTTAGCCACAATCATTCACTAGTTGCAAGCTGTAGAAATCATTATCAACACCATTCTAAAACCTTTGTTAATTTTTCAGGGGAAGAAGAAAGATTGCTCAATTCTCTTTCTCTTCTCCCTTTTTCCTTTTCCCTTTAATTTTCTCATTTCTCCGTTTTGCTTCTCTGCAATAATTAAATACATATTCCAAGCATATATATGTGTGTGTATATATATGTATGTATATGCAAATAATTGGAACATTAGTTGGTTGGATGATGGATTGCAAAATGTTTGCCACTGCAATTTGGAATGCCCAAATTTGTTTGGAACACAAACACTTCATATTTGCCTAATTGATTCTAGAACTTTTCTTGATCCAATTACTGCATTCTTTGTGTTCCTTATTTTGTAACATCAGAAAAATGGAGGGGTAGGATTTCGGCTATTTGCTTCGCTTGGACTTTATGGCTATGTTTGATACACCGCATTAGTTTGCCGAATTGAGCTATTATGAGTGAGTCTAAGTTGTATCAAATAGGATGCTATTTAGCAATCTCACTAAGTGGGACTAGTGCCTCACCTAGTCTCCTTATTTTGACCTTGTTAAAATGAGGGCTTGAACTAGAAACAACCCAAGCGAACACGCCCTATAGGTTTTTTAAATAAAATGGAGCTTACTGTTTATAAAATAGTGTCGGACTACCCATTCTTTTTTGTTTCACTTGATGCACTTTTTTTTGTTGGCCATGAAAATGGATAGGTAGTTCCTCTTATTTTGAAATTAAGAATTTTGGTAACCTACTTATTACTTTGGCTGCTAATTGATTAGTTTCAAATGCAAGAAATGATTAGTTTCTAATGTTATAATTTTATGGTTCAAAAAGTGTATAGATGTCGCAGGTGATCACTCGTCGTCGGAGTGTGACCAATGAGCTTCCCGCATTATCAGCATCTACTGCTCCAGGTCGAACACCGCAGAGGTCGATGCGTTAAAGGAGGAAGTGACAACCCTAAAGGGTCAGCTTGCGATCTAGGGCCAGCAGATGAGGGCCTAGGGCGAGGAGCCTATGTTGGGCACGTGAGAGACCTTGTACGAGCCATACAGATGATCGGCATCCAAATCTCACTACCAGTACCTGATCTTGCTCCACCTTCGACCTTCGAGCCACTTCACCTAGAAGACTACTTGTAATTTTTTTTTTTTGTTCGGACATCTTATATGTACATTTTCATATATTTTATAATAAAATACTTTTCTTTGGTTAATTAATCATTGTTTAGAATTTAATTGCAATATTATTAAAAATTAAAAAAAAATATATTTTTGACCAAAACCAAAAAGTGATCTAATCCATTTTGTGCGACGTAGTAGGTTGCGTCATGCAAAGTCACTTTGCGCGACTCAGGACATGTGTCGCGCAAAGCCCCTTTGCGCGATGTAGGTTTCTTCTTCGTCGCGCAAACCCTTCTGTCACTGCCTTGCCACGACAGTTAGCGCGCAACGAAAGTCCGTTGTGCAAAGTTTTGCGTGACGTTTTTTGACTTTGCGCGACGAAAGACCTGCGTCGCGCAAAGTGTTTTGTACTAGTGCTGCTAAATTGACCGAATAAGATGTCTCAAATAAATGTATCATTTGATGGATCTCTCAAAACAGAATATGGCTTAAAAACATTATATATATATATATATACATATGTATGTATGTATACATATGTATGTATGTATGTATCATTAGAGCATACGATGAACAAACTGAACGTAATACTAAGAATAATATTTTATTAATCTTAAACAAAGTAACACTAAAAAAAGCTAACTCATAGAAACTACATCTTGTCAGACTTATTATTTTACGAGTTACAAAACACCCTATTGATAGAGGAAACCAAAACGATCCTTAATATCAAACGGGTAAAACAAACCCTGATATCAAACGTGGTAGGAATCATAATCTTTAGTAAAGAAAAACCGACATATAATAATAAATTAATTTTCCAAGTATATATGAATGCCGACTAAGGTATACATCTCTCTTGCATGGCCAAGTATAGAGAAATAAGTTTTTTTGCGGAGTTGAAGTTGGATAAGATATTTGAACATACATGAATTTTGGTTATTATGGAAGAAACTAACTAGCTAAGTTCATTTCATTATTCAGTCATACTTTTTTTTTCCCCTGCAGCAAGTAAACAATATTTCGATTGCCAATGTTACTGTGTTAACAAACTGTGACACACAATTAAATAATTTGATAGCTGGTCACTGTCTTTAATTAAGATTTAATATCAACATTAGGAGAAAAAAAACTCAGTAATTTGATTGGTTGTACCATTAGGCAAGGATCGATGATCGATCGGGTGATAGGAAAAGGATACGATGGTGAAAGATTGGTTGAGCACATATATTTAGGTGCACCAATTAAAGAACAATCACATATGAAATTTGTATAACTATAGGAAATTTCTGGTGAAGCTTTAATCAAATAGGATGATCAAGTAACTTGTAACTTAAGTGTTAATTAAAATCCATATGATCAAAGATGAACAGTATCTTGCGGAGTAAGTAGAAATTATGGGTATTTTCTGTCTTATTACTCTCTCTCTCTCTCTCTCTCTCTCACATGCGTGATTTTTCTGTGTAATCAAGATATACACGTTGTATCCGATCTAAAATCTCTCGTGACACACATCTAAAGGTGCTTCCAAATTAATGGGAAGCTGAAAGCCTAAAACCAGCTCCGTTCAACATGTATTAGTACCACTGTTGATAAAAAATTGTGCATAATATGTAAACAAATAAATCATTCAACACAATTTCACTCTCGTTCATTTTTCCGAAGAGGGTTTTATTAATTTGAATTCAACCCATTCTAGGCTAAGCGCCTATTAATTACAACCTTTTTTTGGGAAAGGAATACCATTTGATTCCAATATGAATAAATTGTAACTTGGGGATTTGGGTGTTTGATTTTGTGACTGCACCTAGGTCAAGCCCTAGATTGCCTACATACCCTTGTTGGGGGATCAAGTCACTTGTAGTTCTTTTTGTATTTGTTGGGATTTGATGCCTTGTGCAGTTTTAGCTCATGCAAGCAAGGAGCATTTGATGCCTTGTGCAGTTTTAGCTCATGCGGGCGAAGACTTTAAGCCATTAGAGCATTTAATGCCTTGTGCAATTTTAGCTCGTGCGGGCGAGGACTTTGAACCATTGGAGCATTTGATGCCTTGTGCAGTTTTAGCTCGTGCAGGCGAGGACTTTAAGCCATTGGAGCATTTGATGCCTTGTGCAATTTTAGGTCGTGCGGGCGAGGAATGCCTTGTGTAGTTTTAGGTCGTGCGGGCGAGGACTTTAAGCCATTGGAGCATTTAATGCCTTGTGCAATTTTAGCTCGTGCGGGTAAAGACTGTGAACCATTGGAGCAGTTTTAGCTCGTGCGGGTAAGGACTTTGAACTATTGGAGCATTTAATGCCTGTGTAGTTTTAGCTCGTGCAGGCGAGGACTTTAAGCCATTGGAGCATTTGATGCCTTGTGCAATTTTAGCTCATGCAGGCAAGAACTTTAAGTCATTGGAGCATTACATGGCTTCATGCCATTTGAGACTTGTATGCTATTTGGGATTTGATAGGGCTTCATGCCATTTAAATTTTGACATGACTTCATGCCATTTGAGACTTTTCTTCAGCTTCGTGCCATTTGGGATTTGATACAGCTTGGTGCCCTTTGAAACTTGATGTGGCTTCTTGCCATTAAATCGGCTTTATGCCATTTGAAACGGCATTGTTCCATTTGAGCGTCAAGTAAAATTAATGGGTATATTTGTGATGAACCCACTAACACTTTGCTATTTGACTTTGCTTGGTGCCATGCATCTCAGACTCCATGAATAATTTTAATTTTAATGGAGGCCATATTCATAAAGCCCACGGAGGAGTGCTTTTATTTATCCACTGTAGCTTCTTTCTTTGCACAACGCACTCAAAATTGGAGTAGGACTTCAGAGAAAAGAGAACATAGGCATCTGTTCCCTTTCTCTTTTCGCCGTTGCTTTTATCCATGTGATGCTTCCTGCCATCCTTTTTATTTCTTGGACAAAAGACATAGAGTTAGTAATTCAGAGGTTTTTGTCTTGTTTCTTTGTAGGGTCAATAGCCTCATTATTTTAAGTATGATTTTGCTAGGACTTTCCTAATTATAGGAAGACATCATTTTCTTTTTTGATTTCACCACCGAAGCTTGCTATAACACCCACGTGATGAACAATATGTTTTTTTCTTTTCCCTCTCTATTTTCCATTTTCTACTGTAGCTTTCTTTGTTATTTTGGTATCCCAATTTTAATGGGATCTTTACAAAAGACATACAACAATCCAGCAGATATGGTCCTTGAAATCACAGTGGAGATTGCTTTGTTCATCTTCATTACTTTTCACTTCCCATATTTGCACAAGAAGAAAATAAATGAACAACGATGGGTAAGGGGTCGCCCTCCTCTCATTTGCTGCAGCCATCAGAGTCGGTGGTTTCTTTCCCCAGGCGTGTACTCGAAAGGGCAGGATGACTCTTTTTCTACTATTTGTAAAGAACTCGTAGTTGTTGGCTGGGGTTTCTCTAGGACTTATCACCAAGGAAGGAGCATACCGCTCTTCGCTGCAATAGTAGAGGAATGTTGTCGTCATCACTGTTTGGCAGCTGCGTTGTCACTCTACACGAGACTGCTGCATCTCCACTGCTTTCAGTTTTTGCTTTCTTCAGACTCGTGCTATTTGTGGGAGTTTGGTTATGGTGAAGGCGGAGGACTGCATGCGTCTTCTTTCTCGGGACAGAGCATGGACGATGGAGAGTATCAACCACTCTCACGGAAATTCTTAGAGCCGATGATGATGTTAGGGAGTAGAGAGTATGTGGCCGTGGAACTTCGTCGAGTGTTCTAGAGCACTTAAAATTTCACTGCAGAGACGACTCGGCAAAGAGTGATATCGACTGCTCATTTCTTTCTTGGCATGGACGGCGAGCATGGATCACTTAAATTTGATTGGAGCTTCACGGGGTGGTTTAGACCACCCCGAAGAAATTCATGGGACTAACGGCAGCAACAACGAGCTAGGTTGTGGTGGAGGTGGAGGACCGCATACGGCTTCTTTCTCGGGACGGAGCATCGACCACTCTCATAGAAATTCTTAGAGCCGATGACACTACTAGAATTATGCCCATTACACACCATTTTTTGCCCACCCTTTGCAATTGGTGGTCATAGATATAAAGTTGCTACTCTTACTATTATTTGGTGGCTTTACAGTGAGATGCCACTGATATCAGTGGCCTAAAAAAATCAGCCACCAATATTGGTGTCTGTTAACTAACTTTATTTCTTAAAAATACTTTTTTGTGCATTTGTGATTAACTGGGCACCAATACAATTTATTGAACACCAATAAAACAAATAAAAAAAAACCATTAAACCTTTCTCCCCTTCACAAAAGTCCAACTCCTCCCCTTCATTCCCTCCGCTCGCTTCCCCTTTCATTCTCTCTCTCCTCCCTCCCGTATACTCTTCTCTTTCATGCAGCAGTGGCTCCATCCTCCCGTCACCAACGAGCGTCAAACTATACCTTCAAAATCCTCTTCCCTTCCTCTTTCCAACCCTCAAGTTAGTTTCTCCAAATTTGTAGCCGAATTTTCTCAATTTCAGATCTAAGAAACGGTGACCATAGGTATTCCGGCCAATTTCCAGCAAAGTCTGCCTGAATTGGACCTCAACCAAGAGGTAAAAATGAACCTCTCCTCATGGGTGTTCCCTAGTGTAAGTGATTTTTTTTGGATCAATTCTAGATTTCAAATTTTAATTCCATTTTCTGTATGCATGTTGAAGATTGGGGACAAGGAAGGTGAATCAAGGTTGTTTCCAACCTGGGCCGAGAAGAATGGAAGCCTTGGAAGGTTGTGGGTGAAACTAAGGTGAAGAGGGTTCTTCTAAAAAAATTAAGGTGAACATGGTAATTTTCTCCTTAACCACAACTATCACATTTTATCTCTTGCTTGGAATTTTTTTTTTAAATTCCCAGGATCTGCAGTTGCAATATTTTTGATGGACAAATTAAAAAAGAAGCAACTGCTTTTATAAAGCTTTTGTAGTCTCAAGCACGGTAAATATATCATATACACTAAAACCCATAGGGTTGGTACTGTGGATGACCAGTATTGTTCCAATTTTACTCTTCAGTTGTTCTTTAAGTCTTACTGTTTTTGTTAATTACACAGTAAAATGACGGTTTTGACCCTGGATTGCCAATAGAAGTCTCTCGACTCCCTCAGAAACGAAATCCAAAAAGGAAAAACTGTGCTCTGCAACACGATTGACGATTTCGATTCCGCTTTGTGGATGCCTCTGGAACTCTCCAGTCCTGCGTCCGTTCATCATATCGCTGGACCTTCCACTTCCAGTGCATCTTCATGGTTTTTTCATCCGTTCCCTCTCTCTCTTTCTCAAATTTCTGCTTCCGCCGTTCTCAAACTCGCCTTTCTCACTCTCAAGCGTTCAGTCTCTCTCGCTCTCAAACGTTGCCGATCTGTCGAAACCCATATTCCTTTCCTCAAAATCCAAGGTATGGACTTCATGCAGCACTAAGTTTTTGGGATTTTTTTTTTTATATTTTAGTTTTGGGTTCGTAATTTTTTGCTCGGTAGATGAGAAAATGTGATTCCGTGTTTCAGTTTTATTTCATGCTACGTATTGTAATTGGGAGATTAATCTGTTAATTTGTGTTTATGTAGAAATTGGAAGAAGCAAAGAACATGTATGCTTTTAGCACCACCACCTACACTGGATTCCAATGAACTATATCCGAAGAAGCATCTGAAAAATTCAAAGGTATGCATAGTAGTCAGTTGCATTTGCGTTTTGCAGCTCATGGAATGCTTTTTGCAAGCTTAGATTCAGCTCATGAAAGTTCTTATTGCTGTGGTTGTGTTGTGGTTGCAGCTTATGGAATGATTTTAAAAAAATCAGGCCATAATCAGTTTGTACAGGAATACCAAGAAATCAGGGATTAGGATTAATCTCCCTGTTAACATGTGGCCAGTAACATGTCCAGGGCAAGCTTTGAATGCACCTGATGACTTGCCTAAGAATGTCACACGGACTTTGAATCAGGGCTCAATTCCCATGAGCATGGATTTTCATCCTTCACAGCAGACTCTACTTCTTGGGTTGTATTTTTTAAGTAGCTACTTATATTTATTTGTATACCTTTGGCTCTACAGTTTTTCCCTAGATGCTTGCTGCTCATAATTGACTGTTGATTGTTCTCTGTATATGCTTCAGTTGGTACCAATGTGGGGGACATAGGGCTGTGGGAAGTTGGATCTAGGAAGATCCTCTGCATGGTAGTAAATAGATACTTTTCTATTTGAAAGTTCTTATTGTTGTGGTTGCTGTGTATTTACTTAGATTAATTATAAATTAGAGGTGGTTAAAAATTCGAAATTTTATTGATGCATG
Organism: Pyrus communis; assembly: GCF_041283825.1. Lineage (NCBI taxonomy): Eukaryota > Viridiplantae > Streptophyta > Magnoliopsida > Rosales > Rosaceae > Pyrus > Pyrus communis. The sequence goes on from NC_142572.1 coordinate 16,997,527, forward strand.
TTTTCTTCTTTCTTCCCAGCTATCAATTTGTTGTCTGAGGAAAATCTGAATAGATCAGATAGTACATGAAGAAAATGATTTTGGTAACGAAGAAGAAAGAAGAGTGAAGTAATGAGATATGAAGTGAACTTTGCCGCTAAGATTAAAATAGAGATTGTAGTGAGCAAAGTCTAGGTATGAAGAGTCTGAGTTACATAATTGTTAATGGCTTTGAACCTTTCTAATTTTGTAAACCGTTAATACTATCTTAAAATTTAAATTATGAATCCTTATAATTGAAATGTCAATGATTTGAAGCTCATGACTGAATTATTACAGTTCTGTAAGATTTATTGATTACCTTTTTTCGAACTGTCTCTCGCAGCGGAATCACCGCCACCAACAGCTATGGCTACACAGTTCATCGTCATCCGGTATTCCTCCAAAATTCCACTATCTCTCTTTGTTCTCTCCTACTCAGTGCGTCTCTATTCTTCCAGGTCCACCAATATCTATATCCCAAATGACTCTTTATATGTATCTATTTGTTAGAGAAGGCTTTTGCCTTTTGGGTTCAATTTTATCTGCTGTCTGCATTGGATTTGATGTCTTCTTGGTCCCTATTTTTTTTTTATCCAGCAATCGAGCTTGCATTATGACTTAAGAAATTAGCAAATGAAAGCTGCTTCACTTGCACACTGTAAAACATTCATTGTTATTGTATGATGTCTTTTTAATATAAGATGATTAGGCTTAGGTGATTATATTTTGTACCATCAATTGGTTCGTGTTGTGAATTAACAGTCTTACTATACTATGTTCATCCTTGAATTTACGACTAACAGGTTGCTGAGAAGAACAAAGATGTGCAATTAATAGATTTTGTTGAAATCAAGTTTTTAGCTGAGCAGGTCAGTCTTGATCTCTTCCCTTATTTTTCATCAGGTTGGAAAGGTTCTACAGGGACGCTTGCATGATTTTTGATGTTCTGCTTTTACCTTTTTAGGTGGAAGCCTATCAAGAAAATATCTGAATATTTTGCTCAACTAAGGACACTTCACAAAGGGCACGGTAAGAACCCGTAATTCAATTTCATTGTCATCTTTATCACACGTTTAGTGTTCATCTTTTGAATATAACATTACTTATCTTTTGTGAAAATTCCCCAGAGAGTTAGAAACAAGGATATGATGCAAATCTGAATGTAGGCTGTTTTGGTATGTGTGTGTACGTATAGGTGTGTTATATTGATATGACATGCTGCCTAAGTTATCTATTTTTGGATTGCTAGATCAAAGAAGGAAGTTCAATTTATCAAGGATCAAGGTTTGGACTGCTAGACAGCACGTCGCCTTCGGTTTGAGGTATGGAATTAGTCTCGTGCTTGCAATCTGGCCGCTTACGTGTTTAAATTTCTGGTTTATCAATATGCTCAAGATTTGGTTAACAGGTAGTTATGCAAACAAATTAAAGTTCCTTTAAGCATATGGTTGGTAGTCTTGGTGCCCTCCAGATTTGTGTAAAAATCTAGCTGCAAGTAAAACTTCAGTAACAATGTGTTTTTGTATTTCTTTCTAGTGATCAGCTCTTTGTGCTCGAAATTTGGCGATCAGGACTTGCCTTTGATTTTTTTTTTAGTGCAGCAGAGTTTTGCATCGATTTTTTCATCTTCTTCCAGATTTCTGTTCCTTTTTTTTTTTTTTTTTTATATATTGTTTTGGGATATGTGAATGTAATTTTTTGAGTATTTCTTTGCTTCAATTCTCTCTAATCTTTTGATGTTTAGTTTGAACTCCCATCGCAGCATCATCATCATCATTTGCTCTTACTGCTGCTGCCTTTGACTGGTATTTCCCTATTTGCTGCCCAAACAACAGTCCTCTCAGATACTACTTGCTCTTAGATACTACTTGCTTGGAGTACCATATACCTATATAGTAGTTTGAAAGCTGACCTGGTTTGAAGAAACCTAGCTCAAACATCCCACCTGGAGAGACAATGGTTTGATCGCCAAAGAGAGATTGGCATGACATGATTAAGCTCTTTGGAAACAGAGTCTTCAAACACTTTTCAAAGTTTGAGTCCCAACATTTGTTCAAAATTGTATTAAAGATCAGTTATGCAAATTTGTAGTATATTCTTATATCAAAGATCTTACAATTTGTTTCCTCACAAAAAAAAAAAAAAAAAAAAAAAAAGGAAATATTCCTATTCAAATCTGGGTGCCCACACAGGGCATCCTCTTTTTTTAATATTATTTTGCAATTTTGCCACCGATGTGAATAAGGGTGGCACTGCAGGAAAGGCACCAATGAAATATTGGTAGTCATTGTTACAATAGAGTCCTCTACATAGGCCACACTCTCTAGTTTAGTGGGTGTTTGGTGGGCATAGAGGTTTGCCACCAATGTGAGTGGCAACACTTGACAATAGCCACTAAATGAAAAGGGTGGCTTATAGCCAAATTTCTAATAGTGTGACGATGGCAGGGAGCAGAGAGCATGCATCACTTAGACTTGGTTGGAACTTCACGGCGTGGTTTAGACCACCTCGAAGAAATTCATGGAGTTGACGACAGCGGCGAGGACAGAGAAGAGTTCCTGGAACGGTGCAGGTGGTGGTGCATGGTGCCGATTTGGGGCTGTTTCTGCATCTACAAGCGTTGGTGTCTTGGGGGAATTCCCCTTGAGTTCATCCTTGTTGTCGTTGGCCATGAAGAGAGAGGGAGAGAGCGGAGCATTAGGAGGTTGCTGCTGCATTTGCCGAGCTGGGGGCACCGAGTGAGGAAGAGAGCAGGAGAAAGAGAACTGTTGTGGGAGGCTTTGAAACTTCTCTGAGCACCCAAAGACTTCGGATGGTCGGGGACTCCCTTGCTGTCGGTGAGCATGCGTGCTTGATTTCTTTTCTTTTTTTTTTTTTTTTGAAAAACTGCATGCTTGATTTCTTGACATGGGGATGAGACCTCTATGGGGTTAATTCACCATCTCCTATTTCCTCTCGGTGGCTGCCACCAAGTGCTATAAAGCTTTTCGGTTCTTTGGGAAAAGTGAGAGGTAGAGAGGGTTGAGGGTGTCGCAGGGTACCCCTCTCTTGTGTGAAGGAACCTATTTCATTTTTTAGTGTGTGTATATGTACCACAAAAACCACAGGACGTGGCAAGATTCTGGAAAAGGGAGCCACAAATCCCCACAGAAATGGAAGATCTCTCAATCGCTCACTCTCAGCCTCAGAAACTTTGGACTAGAGAATGTCCTGCCAAACGCCACATTCCAACAGTTACTCAAATTTTGAAATCTAAACTGAAATCAATGGTCCCAGCAGTTTTGCCCAGATGGGGGGTTTTTGGACCGTTGGAGGCAGCATACGCGTAGAGTTTTATATGCATGTTGCACATGCAACCGCGTTGAATTTGCAACCTATTTACCTATGCGAAATTATATATAGTGGCCAACATAGGTTGGTTTAGGTGGTAAGGTAACTGCCTTGTGTGCCGGTCCACAAAATTCGAGTCTCACTGTCAACAATCATGTATCGGTCTTTGATCTATAAAAAAAAATCAACAAATGAGGCACGGACTCCTCTATAAATTCTCAAAGAGGCTTGCGGTATACCCTAGGCTTACAATGGAGTAGCCTCTCCTCCCTCTAAACTTTTTGTTATCCAAAAAAAAAAATAAAAAATAAAAAAATATATATATATATATAGTGAGAATGCGTGTACAGAATCTTTTTCTGACTTGTTTATTCATGTTAATAAACTTTCTGAATTGTTTAGATACAATGAGTGAATTCTTTAGTCGAAAACTTATGTTTAAAATGTGCTCATGTATTTCCTTTCTGTAATTTTATTAAGTTACGGATTCAGACCTGTTATACTGTGATGTGATATCTAGCTAGTGTTCCAAAAGTGATACAAGTATTGCACTAACACTAATAACGTTGGATGAAAAACAAGAGAAGTAAAAAAAACATTCATTTCAGTGTATGATCATGACAAAAAATTCCAGTCTTAATCAAACGTTGGATGAAAAACATGAAGGGGGCAATTGAGTCATTTGATCTAGAGTGTCTTCAGTAAAGAAGACATCCACGGTGGGGCGGTGTCTTTGTTTAATTTTATATCTTATCTATAATTCCAGTCTTAATCAAACAAATGCAATGTAGGAAATTCAAAAAATTCAGATGACAATGTCATCATAATTTCAGCGTAATCACAATTTTTTTCTTAATAAATTAAAGAAAACCGCAACTCATATGGATGATTTTTCTATCCACAATGTACAAACCAAACACAAGTTACACAATAAGAAATAGTTTTCTTTTACTACAAATATTAGAATATTTTATTTTTCTCTAAAAAGAAATCAATTAAGACGACAAATCTCACGAATAGCCAGTACCTGTTACAATCAAACAAAAGAGTGGGTGTTGACGGTAAAGCAAGGGTTCGATCCCAAATATACATATTAGGAAGAGATAAGCATACATTAGTCACAGCATCAACCACAAAGTTTGCTTTCAGATAAGTATACTTCCAAGTCATACAAAGAAAGGAGATGCCAACCAACAAATATCCACAATTGTGTCTCGAATTCTCCCAAGGACACCAAACCGTCCTCCACAATGTCTATAACCAGCTTATAATATCCCTTCACCGAAATTCTAGTAAAAATGCTAATAAAAACACTTAAAGAATAAAAGAATGCATAAAAAAATAATAAATAAAAACTCTTCTACGTTTGTAATAAAAATTTGAATTCAGGCACAATAATAGTTGAGTTTAAAATTTGAATTTAGGCACAATAATAATTGAGTTTAAAGATACTACCTCTTCAAAACAATTTAAAATTTATTTTCACTACAAAAGTATAAAGTTTTAGATTTAAGGGCTTAAAGAAAGTGCTTGCATATAATATATTGCAGACTAGTGCATCCAAATCTACTTGAGTAGTTCTTTAAGAAATATTAGAATATTGTAACATAATTGTTTGAATAGACACTTTTCAATAGAGTATTTTAGTTTAGCTAACTTCACTAGAACGTAATGTTTCGCTCTTTGTTTCTGTATTCAAGTTCTAATTCTTACTTTAGTTCATAAAATAAGTAAAAGTTTGTTTAAAAGTACTTTTAAATTTAATGAAAACATTTTTAGTGAAATTATTTTTAGATTCTAAAAGCACTTAAAGTATTCCATGCAAAAACATCAGTTATATACTACTTGCAAATAGCACTTCAAGGTTTTTTTTCAAAATTCGTTTATATTTTTATTAAGAACTGTGTAGACATCGAAATTTCGGTGAAATGAATGTTAACCAATAATTAAAATTTCAACGCTTACGTGTCACATAAATTTTACATGTAGCGTGTGACTCAACGAAAAATCGAAATAAATTGGAAAGGTCATCAAATAGGACACGTGTCAATATCTGGCAGAAATGATTTATTTCATCTGATTATTTAAATCCAAAAAATCAAGTTTTGGAATTCTATAAATAGGAGGCCAAGACATTCATTTTGGAGGAGGGGAAGAAAGAGGAAGAAGAAGAGGAGGAAAGAAAGGAAGAAGGAAGGAAAGGAGTTTACATCACACCAAAACCTTGAAGCCTCGAAACTCTAAAGCTCTCAAGCAAATCCCGAAGGATCAAGAAAACACTCTTCGTTCTTCGTCAAATTTTCCTTCAAGGTCAAGCCCCGACGGCCCTTGAAGAACTTCCACCGACTCAAGATAAAGCCTCGACGGCCCCTTGAAGAAAGTGTTCATCATCCGTTCGTCCTAAGATCAAGCCCCAACGGCCCTTTAGATCAACAACCTCAACAAATCCACACATCCAATCAGTCTTCAAGATTAGGCCCAAAAGCCCTTGAAGATCCGCTCATCCATCAACCCTCAAGATCAAGCCCGACGGCCTCTTGAAGAAATCCATACACTCAGTCTTCAAGATTAGGCCCAAAAGCCCTTGAAGATCCGCTCATCCATCAACCCTCAAGATCAAGCCCCGACGGCCCCTTGAAGAAATCCATACACCCAGTCTTCAAGATCAAGCTCAAAAGCCCTCGAAGATCCGTTCATCAACTGTTCATCCCTAGATCAAGCCCCGACGGCCCTTTGGATCAACAGCTCATCCACAAACCTACACCCTACGAAGATAGAATCAGAGGATCAAATTACAAAGAGATTGTAACCCCAAAATCAATACAAACAAAAAATATATTTTGTACACGTATTCTTGTCTCTTGTTTCAGGAATTTTTCGTGTTCACAAACTTGGCACGCCCAGTGGGACTATCTCTACCTCTCATCTCTGTCTCCGTTCAAGATATTCAAGCACAGTCCATGGCTTCAAACAAAGAACAAGTCATGACTATCGGCACTACCTCCATTGAAAAACAGCTGGTTCAGATGAAGGAAACAATTGCAAGGCTGATAAAGACTGCAGAGGAGAAAAACTTGCAAACCGCCGGACTCATCAACCGTCTGGAGGCGCAACATGGTGTCATGGTGAAACCAAGCTCTCTTCCAACTAAAAGGACCGAAGAAGGCTTCAACCCAAATGCCTACGAACTCATGTCAAAGGCTAGGCATGACTTTGCTTCCTCTTCAAATCTTGGAAAGAAGGTTTCAAACACCGTCAACGACAAAGATCGCGACCTCACCAAAACTCAAAAGAAGTTGAAGGAGCATGGTTACGGAGTTGACAACAACCAAAGCACACCTCCAAAATCAATGGCATCAAGCAAGGGACAAGCCGTTCTTGCAACCACCAAGGGAAGAAGCATAAGCACTTCCGCCACGAATGGAGCATCCATTGGCACCACAACCACTCATCAACATGCCGCTTCAAAATTGGTACCGCTAAGCGAGCAAAGGGAACATCAAAGGCGCGAGTCTATCATCAACCTAACCTTGCTGGGGGCACCAAAGCATGCTGCTAAGGCGCATAAGATGACATCCCAAAATGGCCAATGGGTTTCTTCATCAGCACCCTGGATGTCTGAAGGAAAGTCATGCCTATTGGTTGCACAAGTCATGACCATCGGCGTCACCTCTGTTGAAGAACAGCTAGCTCAGATGAATGAAGCAATCGCAAAGCTCACACAGACTGTGGAAGAGAAGGACTTGCAGATTGCCGCACTTGTCAACCAACTAGATGCGCTGCCCGACGTAAAAGTCGACCCAAATATTGGCCTATTAAAGAAAGAAGACGACGAAGAAGAGGAGCCACCAGCGGAGAAAGTTGAAGAGAAGCCGAAGCTAGACCAAGCAACGGCATCCATGGGATCTCTCTCTATCCAGCAGCTACAGGAGATGATCGCAAGCACTGTCAGGACACAGTACGAAGGAAGCTCGCATGACTCCGCACTGTACTCAAAGCCTTACTCCAAGAAGATTGATGCTTTGAAGATGCCAAGGGGTTATCAGCCCCCAAAATTCATGCAGTTCGATGGAAAAGGCAACCCGAAGCAACATGTCGCCCATTTCGTTGAAACTTGCAACAATGCTGGGACAGAGGGAGACTACCTCATCAAACAGTTCGTGCGTTCGCTGAAAAGTAACGCTTTTGACTGGTACACCGACCTCGAACCCGAGTCTATCAACAGTTGGGACCAGCTAGAAAGAGAATTCCTCAACCGTTTCTACAGCACTCGTCGTACTGTAAGCATGCTAGAGCTGACCAGTACGAAACAGTGGAGAGATGAACCTGTCATCAACTACATAAATAGATGGCGCTCTTTAAGTCTGGATTGTAAAGATCGGCTTTCTGAAACCTCTGCCATTGAGATGTGCGTTCAAGGCATGCAATGGGGACTACACTACATCCTTCAAGGCATCAAACCACGAACATTTGAGGAGTTAGCCACCCGCGCCCATGATATGGAGTTAAGCATCACCCGTCATGGGAAGAAAGAACAGATCGCCGACTACAAGAATGACAAAGTTTTGGGGCCAAAGGTGGATAAGGCTGCATGGAAACCCACCAAGGAAGCAATGACGGTCAACACAACTCCAGTCAAAACCCATACACGAGGCAAGGCGATTCAAACCGAAGCTTTTCGTGATCAAGAGATACGTAGACGCACTTTGAAGGAGCTTGAGGAGAAGACTTATCCATTCCCCGACTCTGACGTGGCTGCCATGTTAGATGACTTGCTGGAAAAAAAGGTGATCAACCTACCTGAGTGTAAACGGCCGGAAGAGATGAACCGTACTGACAGTCCAAGGTACTGTAAATTCCACCGCTTCATTGGTCATCCGACGGAAAAGTGCTTTGTGCTAAAAGATCTCATCATGAAGTTGGCTCAGAAAGGGATCATCGAGCTAGATATTAATGATGTGGTGAAGTCAGACTATACCACCATCACTTCTGGCTCTTTGAACTCAAAATCTTCACCTCAACCGCTGGGGGCATGCTCCAAAACCATGTCAGTCAAGTCAAGTGAAGGATGAACTTATGTCATTCCAAAGAAAATGCACAAGAAACATAGGTCTCCTCCACAAGTTCACCAATCGGAAAGGGGGCAAAGCAGCTACCGTCAACCTTCAAAGCTACATGAAAGTGTTGAGGATGATGAAGTTATGACACAAAGATCGTCCGTTGCCATCATGATGCGCGATTTCTTCCCCAAAGACTTCTTCAATCACTCAGTCAAGACTCCTTGCTATAAAGATTGCAAGGAATGCCTCTCTAAGATCGTTTGACAAATTCCACAAGCTCCTCGTTCGCACGAGCCTAAAAGGCGACAATCAAAAGCTCCTCGTTCGCACGAGCCTAAAAGGCGACAACCAAAGCTCCTTGTCCGCACGAGCATAAAAGGTGACAACAAAACGCTCCTGGCCCGCAAGAGCATAAACTGTGTACGGCAAAATCATCACCAAAATCATCATAAAAACCATCACTCATTTGAACTACGTTATGACTTGATCTCTTCTTTGGAAGAGTACGTAGGCAACTTGAAACTTCAAAACTTCAAGTACAGTCACATCAAAATAAATAAATAAATGTTTTATTAATGAAAGTCAATATTATTACATTCTTTGTACAAAAAAATTACATGTTATTTGTTAAAAAAAAAAATAGAGGAAGGGAATGCATGTATATGTGTTCTCCCAAAATCAAAAAAAAATAAAAAAATAAAAAAAATAAATAAATAAATAAAAAGATAAAAAAAAAAATAAATAAATAAATAAAAAGATAAAAAAAAATATATATAAATAAATAAATAAAAAGATATAAAAAAAAAAAAAAAAAAAAAAAAAGAGTGTATATGTGTTATGTGTGTGTCCCTCGCATGAAGCCCATCCGCACACAAGCCCCAGCTAAGGAACACAGCCCAAATCCAGGCCCAGACTCCTCTCTCTCTTTTCACTCCCCCTGCTTCGTCTCTCGTTCTCTGTTTCGCTGTTTCTCCAGCTGCTTCGAATCCAGAGAAGCCGGAAGAGCGACGTCGTTTTAGTGTCTTGGACCAGATTGAGCTGTGGGAAATGCCGAAAATGGCGAACTCGTTTCCCGAGGAGGTGCTAGAGCACGTGTTCTCATTCATACAGACGGACCAGGACCGGAACTCGATCTCGACGGTGCGCAAGTCGTGGTACGAGATCGAACGGTGGTGCAGGCGGCGGATTTTCATAGGGAACTGCTACGCTGTCAGCCCTAGGATGGTGATCAGGCGGTTCCCGGACATTAGATCCATCGAGCTCAAGGGAAAGCCTCACTTCGCCGACTTCAATCTGGTCCCCGACGGCTGGGGTGGGTACGTGTACCCCTGGATCGCCGCCATGGCCAGCGCCTACCCTTGGCTCGAAGAGATCAAGCTCAAGAGGATGGTCGTCACCGACGAGACCTTGGAACTGATTGCCAAGTCCTTCAAGAATTTCAAGCTCCTCGTGCTTTCGTCCTGTGAGGGGTTCAGTACTGACGGGCTCGCCGCCGTCTGCACCAACTGCAGCTCCTCGGCCCAAGTCACCATCTTCTTCTCTCCTTCTGCTTTACTCTCTTCTCCCTCTCTTCTTCTTGCTCAGTGAAACAGGGCTTCCCTCTTCATTTGGCCAAGTCACTAGCAGCTCCGCCAAGTCCCAGTTCGCGCCACCGGTCCACCCCACTTGCGGGTTGATCCGTTTGGTTCCCCGAGAAAATTAATAAGAAACGCTGGGCGACCGAATGATGAAGTCGGGAACGAGAATGCCGACGTGGAAGGAGAGAGAGAACAACAAGAAGCGGGAGCGGCGGCGCCGGGCAATCGCCGCGAAGATCTACTCCGGGCTGCGGATGTACGGAGCTCCCGAAGCACTGCGACAACAACGAGGTCCTCAAAGCTCTCTGCAACGAAGCCGGCTGGACAGTCGAAGAAGACGGTACCACTTACCGAAAGGGATGCAAACCCGTGGATCGCATGGACATAATGGGGGGTTCTACCTCAGCAAGTCCATGTTCATCGTACCAGCCATCCCCGTCAACGGTGCCGTTTCAGAGACCCCCCTCCAGATTCAAAGACATCAACAAGAACCACGTCGGATTGGATCTGAACTCCATGGTGTCAACGCTTGTCAGTGATCTGGGCTCTGTAGACATCAATCTCAAAAAGCAGCGATCTGGTCTACTCAGGAAGCACAGAGATTCACAGCATCGATTAGTGGAGCTTCAGCTTGTCGTCCGATTCCCCTGCTTCACCATGACTGGTACTCCGCCGTCTCTGTTCGCCATGGTTTTCCTGTGCAGGGGGAGTTGGGTGTCTTGAGAAGTTCTCCTCGATCTCATCCTAAGTCGCCGTCTCACCACCTTCGTTGTAGCCAACTGAAAGGACCGGCGAGATTCCGGGATGTGTCGCACCTCCATCGCCAAATCCATCATCAAATTTGCTAAAACACCCAGATTTCAACTCGGTGAGAGCCACCCAGGCGCCGAGCCAACTCGGTCAGGTGCGGCAAGGCAACTCAGGTCAGCGGCGAGACCCACCGAGTCACGGAGAAGAACGGGAACGATTCTCTGGACATATGCCGAGTACTGAACGGAATGTGGCAGACGAGTGGTGGCTGGGGCAGAATCGACCGAGACGACGCCGTCGAGGCCATGTTCCGCTACGCAGACGCTGGCCTCTTCACCTTCGACATGGCAGACCACTATGGACCGGCTGAAGATCTATATGGCATCTTTATCAATCGAGTTCGTCCAGCTGCTATCTATGGACCAGGTGAAGAAAGGCACTTTCCAAGGATAGTGTCTCTGGCAAAGTTAGGCCTGATTCCGTTCAAAATTGGCGAACCAAATGTGAAAACAGACTGGATTTATGTGGATTTACCTATTGGAGCAAATGAATTAAACAGAGGACAGACTGCACGGAAGGATGAGTTAAGTCTGTCTGATCTCTTAAATCTTGAAATAAAATGGACCTCTAGGCCAGAGAAAATTGAGACTGATCTCTCAAATGAGAACCCCAATCTACCCAAATTACCAGATTTGGCTGGAGTCAATCTCGACAACTTTTTCTTTGAACGAAACAAAGACCGTGCTTTGGGTAGTTCTGAAGGGCTGTTCGGGTCTAACACACAGATTGTCAGTAAAGAGAGTTTCCAAGTTCATGAAACTCTTAGTTTGTTTCAGAATGTCAAGCCTTTTGAGACAGTTGTGCAGACTACTGAAGGAGAGGGTGGTGATTCTGGTTGGGCCGCAAGTTTTCAGTTTGCTGCTTCTGAATCGCTTCCTCAAGCTTCTGGAAACCTTCCTCAAGCTTCTGACACCCTTCCTCGAGCTCAAAGATCTTCAGTGACCGCTGTCAAACGACTAGCCGATCGTGAAGCTCGACGCTTTGCACTACTTCAAGCTCTGGCTGCTTCTGCGCCTCCGCCATGGCTGCTGCCTTTGAATGTGATCAACAAAAGCAAAGTTTGTCAACTCACACCCAAATACCTCATCCATCTTCTTGCCTCTGCTGCTGCATTTGAATTGGAGAAGAACTTCAACGACCGCTGTCAAACGACTAGCCGATCGTGAAGCTCGACGCTTTGCACTACTACTCCAAGCTCCTCTGCATTTCCTCCTGCACCATGTGGGGAATATATATATATATAAAAAATATTATGAAAAAACAAAAATAAAAAAAATAAAAAAAAAAAAAAAGACATTTTCCTGTTTTTCCTCCCCAAAACAAGGAAAATGTTTCTCCTTTTCTTCCTTTATAATTTTTTATAGCCAAAAGCATTTGCAAGTTGTGGTCTAGCTCCCAACGGATGTTGAAGAAAAAAACAAAAAAAAAAAAAAAAAAAAAAAAAAAAAAAAAAAATTTCCTGTTTTTCCTCCCCAAAACAAGGAAAATGTTTCTCCTTTTCTTCCTTTATAATTTTTTATAGCCAAAAGCATTTGCAAGTTGTGGTCTAGCTGAAAGCATAGCCAAGTTGGCCACTTTCAAAAAAAAAAAAAAAAAAAAAAAATCTTAGTGATGTATATGTTTTATTTGTATTTAACACAATACACTGAATAAAATAAAGCATGTCCATTAATCTCCAAGAAATTACAAGTGTGTACAAAAAAAAAAAAAAAAAAAAAAAAAAAAAAAAAATGGAGCTTTCACAAAGGTTGTTCACGTGAAGCCCCACTACGTGGCAAAACTCCAGGAGCGGGAGGCATCCAAGATAGAGCATTCGAGGCCTCAATACTTGGCCAAACGCTGGAAGACCCAGGAAAAATGTGCCTCTGGAGGAGAGACGAAAACCTTTGACGGTCACTTTGAATCCGACCTTTAGACTCTTGCAGCTCATCAAGCTTCCTCTTCATGCCCGTCGAATAGTTGTTTGCAAGCACGTGCAAACTTCTATTCTCATACTTCAGCTGCTTGATCTCTTGCTTGAGACTTTCCACCTCTGCCATCAACGATTCAACCTGACGGGAGCGAGCAAGTAGGCGTTGGCCCATGTTGGACACAGAGCCTGCACACTGAACGCTGAGAGCGAGGGACTCTTGAACGGCCAACTCATCGGACCGTCCTGACAGCAGCCTACTATCTTTTGGAGTGAGGAGGTTCCTAGCTACTATTGTAGCTGTTGTGGCGTCCTGCATCACGGAGTCTTCACCTGTAAGAGGACCGTTAGAAGATAAAAAAGAAGGGCGCCATACATTACCTTGACCGGGTGCAACCGGATCGCTGCTGAGACTCAAATCTAAGCAAAGGTTCGATGAGTTAGTCATTTTTTCAAAGGTGTTCAGAGAGAATGGGTGGATGAAGATAATTCTCAAAAGGCCGGAGACGGTTTTCAAGAATGGGCAATTTTCAGAGTATGTATGTTGGAGTGATCGATACCTCTGTAAAAAGCCAAGCGACACGACCACCGATTCAAAAATCCGGATTTTCCTGCGTGAAGTTCGGCGACGCGTTCGCGGTTTTTCAGAAAATGCGTTCAACTTTGTCAAAAGATATCTGACAAAGTCGAGAACACGTGGAGGCCATCATCGCAACTACACGTCTTTAGCCGACAAGCGCAAAGTTCGGCGACGCTTTCTCTGCTTTTCAGAAAACGCGTGCAACTTTGTCAAAAGTGGCGCTCGTTCAGAAATCGAAGAGGCGTCGTTCAGAAATCGAAGAGGCGTCGTTCAGATATCGAAGAGACGTTTGTCGACAAGGGTAAAAGAACAAGACCAACAATTGCTATTAAGAAATCCCTATATACGTCGACTTTCATCTTTTATGGCAAGGCAGACCTGAAGAAAATGTCCAACTCTTCCTCACCTCTGAGGGCGCACTCCCAGCAAAGCCTCTCGAAATACTCAATTTTTCTTCTTCCTTTGAGAAAACCTATTCAACCTTTGAAGATACCAGATGTCTGGAATACAGATGACCCAGGAGGAAACGATAGATTGAAGCATGTGGTGATTCATTCACCGCTTCTTCAAAAGCAAAGGTATCTCATATCATCAAGGGCGAAAGCAAAGGTATCTCATATCATGCTTTTTCCCTATCTTTTCCTTTGCCCTTGTTCTCACCTGCCAAGACAAGGACAGAGAAAGCAATATGTCGGAACCTCCACTCAAACCAGTTGCCACCAAGAAGTGAAGCACCATTTAAATGCAAAGGTTGCATTCAACTCCTGCATCGGAGGACAAATACTACAAGAGAAGATGCTAAACCTGCATAAGGAAATACCACTTCTGCAAAGGGGAGCAAGTAAGGCAAGTGAAAATGATACATCGAAGCATGTGGAGACAAGCACAACAAATATATGTGTTGATTCATTCGCTGCTTCTTCGAAAGCAAAGGTATCTCATATCATGCTTTTTCCCTGTCTTTTCCTTTGTCCTTGTTCTTACTCGCATGGCAAAGTGAAAGAAGCAATCAGCCGGCACTTGGAGTCAGTCTTCCGATCTGGAACCGACTACCTGGAATCTATTCCTGATTGCTTACCTAGTATTGCTCTCGAGTAGTCATCTTCAACGGTTGATACACTGCCAGAGAAGGGACAAGGAAACTTCAATCTTTTTGATTCGTATTCAATACGAATTGGAAAGATTGAACAAAGAAACAGGTCAGCACCTCCACTTCGTACTTGCCTGCCATATCCTGAAACCGCTCGTAGACCTTCGGGGGGAGACCAAAAGAATCCTGCTGCCCAGTTCAAGAGTAGCACAAAGGAAAATCAACGAGCGGAGGAGACCAGAAGAATCCTCCAGCCCAGTTCAAGATCAAGCCTCAATGGCCCTTGAAGAAATCACAAGTCCGATTCAAAATCAAGTGTTCACCACCCTTGAATCAAATTCAACTCCAGATAAAAGGAGTAAGTTCAAACCTTTGGAGGAGACCAAAAAAATCTTCCAGCCCAGTTCAAGATTAAGCTTGTGGAAAATCAACGATTGGAGGAAACCAGAAAATCTTCCAGTCGAACTCAAGATCAAGCCTCGATGGCCCTTGAAGAAATTTCCAGCTCAATTCAAGATCAAGCCTCGACGGCCCTTGGGTTGACATCTACATTAAGAGACTTCAAAACGCATCTTCTACACGTGACAAGCACATGTCAACGACGCGCCTTGAAGTGGGGGCATTTGTAGACATCGAAATTTCGGTGAAATGAATGTTAACCAATAATTAAAATTTCAACGCTTACGTGTCACATAAATTTTACATGTAGCGTGTGACTCAACGAAAAATCGAAATAAATTGGAAAGGTCATCAAATAGGACACGTGTCAATATCTGGCAGAAATGATTTATTTCATCTGATTATTTAAATCCAAAAAATCAAGTTTTGGAATTCTATAAATAGAAGGCCAAGACATTCATTTTGGAGGAGGGGAAGAAAGAGGAAGAAGAAGAGGAGGAAAGAAAGGAAGAAGGAAGGAAAGGAGTTTACATCACACCAAAACCTTGAAGCCTCGAAACTCTAAAGCTCTCAAGCAAATCCCGAAGGATCAAGAAAACACTCTTCGTTCTTCGTCAAATTTTCCTTCAAGGTCAAGCCCCGACGGCCCTTGAAGAACTTCCACCGACTCAAGATAAAGCCTCGACGGCCCCTTGAAGAAAGTGTTCATCATCCGTTCGTCCTAAGATCAAGCCCCAACGGCCCTTTAGATCAACAACCTCAACAAATCCACACATCCAATCAGTCTTCAAGATTAGGCCCAAAAGCCCTTGAAGATCCGCTCATCCATCAACCCTCAAGATCAAGCCCGACGGCCTCTTGAAGAAATCCATACACTCAGTCTTCAAGATTAGGCCCAAAAGCCCTTGAAGATCCGCTCATCCATCAACCCTCAAGATCAAGCCCCGACGGCCCCTTGAAGAAATCCATACACCCAGTCTTCAAGATCAAGCTCAAAAGCCCTCGAAGATCCGTTCATCAACTGTTCATCCCTAGATCAAGCCCCGACGGCCCTTTGGATCAACAGCTCATCCACAAACCTACACCCTACGAAGATAGAATCAGAGGATCAAATTACAAAGAGATTGTAACCCCAAAATCAATACAAACAAAAAATATATTTTGTACACGTATTCTTGTCTCTTGTTTCAGAAATTTTTCGTGTTCACAAACTGATTCCAAAAACATTTTTATTAAAAGAACTTTCAATGATTTTAAAAGTACTTTCTAAACGAGTACTTTTCAAATATAATGTATTTAGTAATATAATTGTAATAATACTATAAATAGTGCATTAAAATCTTTTTTCTTATTTGAGGGTTGGTGAGCTGGACAGAAAAGGGCAGCTGAGCTGAGCCGTGCTGCACCACCCAATGCATCGGACAAAACCTCCCTGCCTTTCCGGCTTTGGTCAAATCCCAAAAAGAAAAAAAAAAAAAAAAAAAAAGCAGAAAAAATTAATCAACAAAATTAAAAATTAAAAATAAAATTAAAAGAAGCAAAAACAATTTGAAAAGTCTGAGACTCTGAGATTGAGATTGGAAGAAGGAGCGTACAGATGGATCCAATCCGCGTGTGACGAGACGACGACGAGGTAGCCTCCACTCATCTCTCCTCCCTTCCCCGCTATTTTTCTCTTCCCTCTATTTTTAACTCCGATTTCTTTGTTGCTATTTTTTGCTAATTTTAATCCCTTTTTGTGGTATTTTTTTGCCTTAATTTCCAGCCACCTTTAATTTCCGAAACTCCATTCCCACTTTCCTTTCAATCGCTTCTCGTTATTCCGGTACGTTTCTCTCCCTCTCTCTTTCCTTTTTTTTTTTTTTTCAGTTAATTTTTGGTTGAAAGTTCGAGTTTCGTTGATTTTTTTTGCTCTGATACACTTGTTCTTGCAAATTCTCTGTTTTAATTCACTGTTTTGGATTGGAATTTGGATTTTGTTTGGATATTATGTGGAATTTTTTATTTAAGTGAGTATTTGAAGTTCCTGTTGTAATTTCTATATGAAGCTTGAAGCTTTCTGTTTAATTGTTCTTATTGTTCCTTGTATGCCTGGAAGCTGTTTGAATTTTATTTTATTTTTAAATTATCTATTTTTCTGAGATTACATCCCCAGAAAATAAAGGATAGTAATTTCGAATTGGTTGGTTTCTTACTATTTTTGCTACAGTTTCATGAATTATTGAGCTAAAAGAATGCAACTCTGATGAAATAATGCAAGGAGATTTGATCATAAGGTTCTACCTGTTAGAAGCTATCATTTTGTTGGCTTTTATGCATTGGTGAAACTGAATATCGATTCATGATTGGTTGATACCTTGTATACTTTTTCGTCCTTGTTTTGTTGATCTGATTTCTTTTACTCAGATTGTAGATTTTGCGCGTTGCATTCCTTCCCACACTTTCTTGGAATGGAGGTTGTGAAAACTGCAGAAGTAATGCCTCCCACAGAATCTTCTTCGTCCTCCAACCATGATCAACAATCCGCTGGGGATGCCCCTGTGAATACAGAAAAGCAGGACAAAGTTGAAAGTAACAGTCCTTTGTCAACGACGGACAACCCTAAATTAGAAACTACACAAAGTTCTTCTGACGGAGGCCCCTCTCTTGAACAAAATCAATCACTTCCAACAGATAATCCGGCTTCTAGCTCATCAGCAATAGAGAATGGTAAATTACCAACTGCAGAACATGCTTCAAATAGCAAATCTCCAGAACAAAATCAACTTCTTCCAACAGATACTGCACCCTCAATCATTATGGTCAATCAGACAGAGAAGGATACTCACGATGCTCCGTTGGAAGATTCGGGTCCCAAAAGTGTCGATAATGCTTCAATTAGCACATCTCAGGAACAAAATCATCCAACAGATACTCCAGCCTCAGCCTCTGTAAGTACAGTCAATAAAACAGAGACAGATGTTCAGGGTCCTAAAAATGTGGACAATGTGCAACCCACAACACGTTCTCTTCCCAATATAAAGGTTACCAGAAATGCTGTTAAAAAAACTGAATCCGTTTATTCTCCTAAGAGTGCTAAGCTGGCATATGTGAACAATGTAATCTCATCACCCAGTACAAAGTTTGCTAGCTTCTCTGCGAGAAGATCGGTAGCCACTGATTCCCCTAAGAGTGCTAAGAACAGAGGTCTTATTGATACAACTGCTCCGTTTGAATCAGTTAAAGAAGCTGTTTCCAAATTTGGAGGAATTGTTGATTGGAAAGCCCATAGAATCCAAACTGTGGAGGTAAATTTTCTCGAGTTTTTCTGTTTTATTAGCTATTTATTGCCTTGATGTTAGAGTTCGCAATTCCTTTCCTTAGAATCCGTAATGGTGTTTTATTTGATTTTTTTTACGAAACTCTCTTCTAAGCGTTAAATTGAAACCAAAAAATTGTTCCTATGTTTTCCAAAACAAACTGTAATTTCTTCTTTGGCTGTGCAGAGACGAAAAATTGTGGAGCAAGAACTCGAGCAAGCACAGGAGGAGATTCCTGAGTATAGGAAACAATCTGAGGCTGCCGAAAAAGCAAAGGTTCAAGTATTGAAGGAGCTAGACAGCACTAAGAGACTCGTAGAAGAATTGAAACTCAACCTGGAGAGAGCACAAACTGAAGAACAACAGGCAAAACAAGACTCCGAACTTGCCAAACTAAGGGTGGAAGAAATGGAGCAAGGTATTGCGGATGAGGCTAGTGTTGCAGCCAAGGCACAGCTTGAGGTCGCCAAGGCAAGGCATACAGCTGCAGTGACAGAGCTGAAATCGGTTAAAGAGGAGCTGGAAGCGCTGCACAAGGAATATGCTTCTTTAGTGACAGAGAAAGATACAGCTATTAAAAAAGCTGAAGAGGCCGTCTCTGCATCCAAGGAAGTGGAGAAAACAGTGGAAGAACTGACTATTGAGCTGATTGCCATGAAGGAGTCATTAGAGGCTGCGCATGCCGCTCATTTGGAAGCGGAGGAACATAGGATCGGAGCAGTCATGGCCAAGGAACAAGATTCGCTTCATTGGGAGAAAGAGTTAAAGCAGGCAGAAGAGGAGATTCAGAAACTTAACCACCAAATTATGTCGGCTAAGGATCTCAAGTCAAAACTAGACACAGCCTCGGCCTTGCTACTTGATTTGAAATCTGAATTAGCTGCATATATGGAATCAAGGTTAAAGGTGGAAAGTGATGGAGGACTCTTGAAAGATGGGCTACAGGAACCAGAGAAGAAAACTCATACTGATATACAAGTTGCAGTTGCTTCTGCAAAGAAGGAGCTGGAGGAAGTGAAGCTCAACGTAGAGAAAGCAATTACTGAAGTAAATATCTTAAAGGCGGCTGCCACATCATTAAAATTGGAACTTGAAAGTGAGAAATCAGCTCTCGCCACCATTACGCAGAGAGAAGGAATGGCATCAGTGGCCGTTGCATCTCTTGAAGCTGACTTGGAGAAGACTAGGTCAGAAATAGCTCTAGTTCAGATGAAGGAGAAAGAAGCCAGAGAGAAGATGGTGGAGCTACCCAAAGAATTACAGCAAGCAGCACAAGAGGCTGACCAGGCAAAGGTACTTGCTGAAACGGCTGGTGAAGAGCTGCGCAAGGCAAGGGAAGAAGCAGAGCAAGTAAAGGCTGGAGCACGTACTGTGGAAAGTAGATTACTTGCAGCACAAAAGGAAATAGAGGCCGCTAGGGCCTCCGAGAAGTTGGCGTTAGCGGCAATTAAAGCTTTGCAAGAAAGTGAACAAGCTAGAAGCACCAACGATACTGATTCACCAACTGGGGTAACACTTTCTGTAGCGGAGTATTATGAGCTCAGCAAACGGGCCCATGATGCAGAAGAACAGGCGAACACAAGAGTTGCAGCTGCAAATTCCCAAATCGAGGTGGCCAAGGAGTCTGAGCTCAAAAGCTTGGAAAAGTTGGAAGAAGTGAATCGGGAAATGGCTGCAAGAAAAGAAGCACTCAAGGTTGCAATGGAAAAGGCTGAGAAGGCCAAGGAAGGCAAGTTGGGTGTTGAGCAGGAGCTGAGAAAGTGGAGGGCCGAACATGAGCAACGGCGAAAGCTTGGTGAACCTGCTCAGGCAGCAGTAACTCCCACTAAAAGCCCGAGGGCTAGTTTTGAGGCTAGGAAAGAATCTAAGAACTTTGACCGGGCAGCTGATTCTGAAGCACCTGAGCAATATTCATCAAGCCCCAAGTATGGACTTGGAAGCCCCATCGAAGCCAGTCCATCACCCACAGAAGTAAAGCAGGGAAAGAAGAAAAAGAAGTCATTCTTTCCACGGATTTTTATGTTCTTGGCCAGAAGAAGGGCGCATCAAAACAAGGCAAACAACTCTTGATTGAAACCAGAACATGTCTGTTGTGATTTTTTTACCTCCTTTATTACAAGGTTGTTTCTCTCAGAGTGGCCGTAAATGGCAGATTGATCTGACTGATGTTTACTCGAGTGTACATGACGATACTGGTAAATTGTTTGTTGTATGATAAGTTAATTGGATGATAGTTTTGCTCACTGTAAGGATGTTTTTGGAGCAAAGGTTACTATTGAGAAGGGAGAATAAGAGAAATTCAGTATTATGTTGGTTCGCGTTTGCTGTAATGAAAGAATTTGGGTTTGAACATTTCATGAGCTACTAATAGTTGAAATTTGTACTTTTTTGCATTCATTCATAGTTTCAATGATGTTTTATTGATCCGAAAACAAGGGCACTAATCAAATGACGGCGGGAGCTGGTCTCTCGAGCGTGTTCGGTCAGTTTTCTGGGCAAGATCGGTAATATCACCATGATACGGACTCCAAGTTCTTAATGCCAGACATGAGGTGTTATCGTCAATCTCCCTTCCTATCTACAAATACCGCAAAACAAGAATGTGAAAGAAACTAAGGCAGTGTTAGGTAAATTTGAAGGGATTGCCCAAGTAATCTCTTATTTATGTTGCAACATACAAATAAAAGCCGAACGAAACATAACGAGACGTCTCAACTTCGTATGATTCAGCAAGGGCAACAGAACCATCGAACAATAATTTTTCATTCAAGTGAAAATAACCCTTCTAATAGGACGTACAAGAAAACAAGACAAGTTTACTCATGTAAAACAATGCATCAAACAATTTCAGGTATGGAGACTCCTCAAATTTCATATATGAAGCATTATTCCAACAGAAGGTAAACAAATGACCGGAGCTACAAAATTTAAGGATACATTGGTGTTTATATGATTTCGAATGAGATCAAATAACAACAGGAGGATGTGAACTTTTCTCTTTTCCCAACACTTTGGGACACAGTAAACGCAAAAGTTTCAATTACTGTAGTACTACGCGCGGGCCAAACAAGGGATCTTGGTGAAAGTGAAACTTATCACAGAACCTCATGAGCCTTGTTGTAGTACCTGTTGATGTATGCAGCCTTGACACAAGATATGTCAGGAGTATCGGGTGTTTGCACGGGGTAGAACTTGTAATACCTCAAATTCTCAAATGCTGCTTTGGTTTCCGTACTCATTTTTTCAAATGCTTCTTTGCGGGCCTCCTTCTTCTCTCGGTTTTCTTTCTTTTGTTGACGCACTTTCTCCTTGACAAACTCCATGAAGGCATCCTTCTGATCTGCAGATAGTTCCTCCTCTTTTATCCGTTCGTCAGCAAATTCCTCAACTTCATCAAACTGCCAATCAAACACACAGTAAACCGGTGGATTTGGTTCTTGTGGAAAAAGTATGTCGACCTCAGTGCTCAGCTCAAGCTCCTCTTCCTTGATCGGCATTAGATAAGGCAAGCAGTAATCAAATTTCTTTAGACGGTCAATCTTCATGTGTTTCAAAGCAGCCCTTCTCTGAGTGCATCCCAACACGAATATTTGATGAGAATTTCGACTATATTCAACAACTTGGCTGTCTCTCTTGTCACAAGGAATATATGGAATCCAGTCCATTTTCATCTGTTTCATTGGAACAATTTCTTCAGTCTCTCTCTGAACCGACTTAATCCCAATTTTGTCAGAAGGTGGGCAAGGTGATACAACAGCCACCACAATGGGTATGTAAATAATTTTCAAATCACCCTTATAAGGGACTTGTTGAGGCTCCGTACCACTGAAGAGATACACTTTGTTGTTCCCAAGATCATGCAGCTTGCCCCCCTCTTCAAATGCTTGTTCAAGATTTGAGAAATCCCACTTGAATTGGTACACCTTGTCCAAGTGATCCCACTCAGTCCCAACAGGGAAGGCAGCCTTCCAGAGATCTTCCAATTGGCGGGGCTCCTCAAAGTACTCAGGCTCGGATTGGGGGTGGGAGGCTGTGACCCGCTTCGACAGAGTGGCAGCCTTGCTCGATTGTTCTTTGTGGTTGTCCAACTTGGTCGAATTTTCCTTGTTTTCTTCCCTCTGGCTGGCCTTCCTCTTAGCTCCTCTCGCCATTGTATTCTGCAAAACACCCAAAGAAAAATACAAATCGAAAATCAGGGCTTCGGGCCTAGGGTTAGGCTTTTTACTTTTAATAACACAAGTCAATGGATAGACACACATAGTTCTTCTGCGATTTCGAAAAATAATTTCCTGTACACAATAATATGAATCAAGGATTTAACTTTAAACTTTTATAATCGTACGTCTAATCGAAGATCAAATTTATAAAAGAAACCCAAGGAGCAGTTCATCATTTCAAGCGAAAGATCCAAATTTCAAACCAAATCAACACTAATACAAAATCATAAAACCCAAAAAGCAGTTCATTGTCCCAGAATTCAATGACAGGTATAAAAAACCCTATGAAAAATCAAAATCCAAAACCCAGAAAAACCCAAATCAAATGCCCCTATAAAACCCTAAAAAGCCAAATCAAAACCAATAAAAATTCAAAATTTCTGCAAAATATTAGCGTATTGAACAGAAATTTCTTACCCGAAGAGTCTTTCGTGGCTTCGAGGACTGAAAAGTGCAACACAATCTGGGTTTTTTGAAAACTGGAAACAAAATCGCAGCAGGTGGCTCCTTGTTAGGCAAAAGTGAGAACCTTCGCCTCCTCTCATTGCTTATAAACTCCAACACATCGTACCGTTTCACTTTATTACATCTGAACCGTTATTTTAATCCCACGGCTGAGATTTGAACATCTACTTTTCTACTCCCGCTTGGAAAGGTTAGGTGCGTCGTACCAACGCGACGCGAAGTCCGCCCGTGTCATGTTCGGGTCCCACTTATCGTGGGTCAAGATTATACAGGTTAAGGATAGTGGGCCGATATAATGGAAAGCCGATGTAAAGTTCGGCCCAATCATTCTCGTAAAAAACTTACAATTCAAATAATTAAGAGCATTTATACTAAGTGTTTGTTTCACCGATACTGTCTCAACTTAACCGTCTACATTAGGTGTTTATTTTATGACAAAAGATTTGGTGGTCTTAAGAGTGAAACTTGCATATATAAATTGTAAATTATTTTGTTATATCTCTGATGTGAGACTTTATTCTTTAATATTTTCACACTTGTACATGACTCACACATGTGAAATAAAAGTACAATAAAATTCTTGAATTACACTCGGAATAACAAACTTAACCATAATGGTCTTTTTACAAGTTTTTTCTCTCAACGTGGCTGACATTGACATGTGAACCCATCCACCAAGATAATTTCATAATTTGTACATTTTTCCTAGGAGGGTAGATGCAAATAAAAGTTTGGGGTCAAGCATTTTTTGAAGAATAAGCTTAGTGTATATGTAATCAATTGTGTATAATTATGAATGTATCTCATTCGTCGTGTGACCAGTCAGTGACATGAACAACTAACATAAATCCACATATGATGATGGTACTACAACCATTCAACATTGCCACATTGGCACATACAACACTGTTAGAAACCTTTGGATGGATTCGTTCACTAAACCGAAAATCCGATGACAAAGACAAAAACCATATACATACTTGGATTTACATTTTAAGAAGCAGAATTTGCAAGAATCTGAACAATTTGTACCGTTCTTAATCCCTTTAGCTTCCACTCATGAGCATTCTTGATCTCTTTTGCCAGACTAAAAGGATTCAGCATCAGACCTTTGGGATATCTGATAATCATACACTCAATGTTACTGATTAACGAGTGGTAATATAAGTAGACGGTCATGTTGACATTTTATGGGACGTAGTGTGTAGTATAAACTATGAAATACCCGTATTATAATATGAGTAGATTGGTAATATTATGTGATGGTGTGACTATTACTATGCAATCACCGTAAAGATGGGATTCCAAGGCAAAGAAGATTGCCCAGGTTCTAAACCTTCAAATGCAGAATCTAATCCAAAGAATGATCCATCTTGGGCTTGAGATCCAGGAGTTTTGAAATCCATGTATCTTTTAGTTTCAACAAATCTATAAGCACGGCAGTAAAGGGAAAAATGATCAACGTGCTAAAATATGGATGGACGAGGCGAAAATTAACAAATCTCATGATACAATGAAGGAAAAACTTTTAAAAGATCAAACAAATCAGATCATTTAAATTCATTTTAGAATTTTCTAATGAGTCCACAGAAAGAAAAGAAAAAAAAGGCAGAATACCATGTTGCTCTTACATCTGTGAGAAGAATTCCTGCAACTCCAAGGATTGCAAGGCGAGCATGAACCAGCTCTGCCTGCACATACAACCTCAAGCTTTCCGTCCTCGCCGAGCCCAAGTGGGTCAAACCCGAAATCCCCGGCCAAGCTATTGAAGAGGGACAAAGAGTGAAACTAAATAGGGGAAAAAGCAAGATAAATGAGATCGATTTGAACCAGCTTCTTGAGGGACTTACCTTCGGTCAAGGTAGGCTGGTGGGTCAAGCCCAGAGAGCCATGTAGGGCGCACTTGTGCTTGAGCTACGTGTCGGGAAAAACCTCGAGCTGTTGGTTTGCCATGCCCGACACCAAATGAGGGCTTCAATATCTTCTTATTACAAAGGATAACGGACATGGCTGCACAAGGAAACCTCTCGACCACTTGGACATAACGTTAAAAATCCCAGGTCATTTAAAAGAAGCGGAAAATGTTGAAATATATGGAAGAGGGAAAAGAAAATTAACTTAAACCATGCTTCAATAAGAATTACAACACTAATATTGCTGGAAATCATTAGATTACCATTGAAATTCCTTCAGAACGTGATTACAATTCAACATAGTTCATTAACGACACGACCTAGCTTAAAGAGCACACCCTAATTAAATAAAAAATGCAAGTTAAGTTCTTGACAGAAAATTAGAAAGTGCGATGCAGCTAAGACAGCTGAACGTAGATTCTCACATCTCCGAGTACAATTGTCTACTAGTACTGGATATGCTGAAGGAGCTGACTTTGAGAGGGGTTGCAATCACAAGTGGAGCCTCAGGTGAGTCGGTAACTGCAAATTTGTCATGCATGAAGCGACTGTCGACAATGGAGTCGTCCTTAGGGACTATCTTGTAGCAGTAGCAGCTCTTCAAGCCCTGCTGATTGCGGTAGCACTCATGCGAGCCATCCTTCACCTGTTGAAAGTTCCAAACCACACTAAATTTGCCCACAGTAGCAACCAGATGACGCTCCTGCTTCCCATTCTCTGTGACCTGAACAATAATGTAAAACAAGATTATCATAAGCTTATAACAAAAGAAATCACAAGGCCAGAAAAAATATACTGATTTCAGAGTTAATAAATGACCTAGACATTTTCGATTCATAGACAATGCTCCGACCAACCAAAATCGGTACTACCATCAAGGTACCGATATCCTCCAAACTCAAATTCATATGTAAGAACAGACTTTTGTTCTCGAAGCGAAATCAGCATTCAAAATCTAGAAGTTACTTGGAAGAGAGGGGGAAAAGCCAGACAAAGTAGCTTTATACATGACAACCCCACTATTAAAACCTTCTAAGGAAAACCAATCCATTCACCATCTCTTGGGGAATTAATCATTAAAACATAGGGCTGATTTGGTACTGAGGTGATTCTGAAAAAAGCTAGTATCAAAAAGAGTTGGGAGCTGTTTTTGTGTTTGGTAAACATTCAGCTTCAGCTTTTTTTCACAGTTTTAGATGAAAAAAAGCCAAAAACAAGAAGCTGCAAAACCCAGCTTCGAAAAACCAATCTTTTTTCACATCTGTTTTACATAAAAGTTTACCAAACACTATAATATTGCTTTTTTTTTTTTTTTTAAAGCACTTTTACAAAAAAGTTTCCCAAATACTCTGCTGCTTTATTTCACAACTATTTATTCTCACATCACAGCAGAAGCAGCTTTTTTTCAAAGCACGGCAATACCAAACCAGCCCATAATCTGAATCGAAAATTATTCCGGCTTTCAGATCTGAAGTGGACAGCGCATGCGTGCCCATACAATTTAGGAAAAAGAATGGCAAAAAGGAGGGACAGCTAAATAAAAGAAAAAACAGTCCAACCATTTATTATACTGCAGGATGGTAGATTCACATGTCAGGTTCTATTCTTGCCTTGAATTTAACAAACCAGGTTCAAGAAAGGCCACTAAATCATGCACATTATAGCAGATGGCGACACAAATTTTCATCACCACGAACAAAAGGAAGAAGCAGCTTAATGTTGCAGAATCCCACCAAATAACAGAAAAATATTTCTAACCAACTGGCTGAAAATACACACTTACCCACGAAAACTGAGCGTTACGAAACTTGTTATTTGTGCCCGCCAGATGTGAATCCAGGGGAGTCAGCTTCAGCAGTCTTGGAGCTGAAATTCTATTTCCCATACGCCCACTAAAACCAGTCTTTGTCTTGCCATCCTTATCAGTAAAGATTGTGCAGATGAGGATTAGATAAGTGTCGGTTGTGCCCAAAATCCACTTCCCATCAAAAGTAACATCCACATGAGTGATAGGTGAACCAAGGCCTGGAAAAGCAGTTTTTGCCTGCCTCATCGAATTGATCGAATACAACCTGATCTTCCCATCAAGCGACCCAACAGCAATTGAGCCATCTCCAGTGCTAGCAAAGCACTGAAAGTTCGTCCCTCTTGAGAACTGATGCCCTTGGTTCCAATTGAGAACAGGTCCACTAGAAGCCGCAAGGTCCTGAACCATTCCTTTCCTATCACGCATATCCCACCGGCAAAGCCTGTTGTCATCCAGACCCAAGAATGTTGATCCTGAGGGGTCCAACTGCGCTCCCTTACTGTCATTTGTGATATCCCTCATTGTAATGTCAGCCCCATCTTTCTCAAACTTCCACTCAGTAACAACCTTCCCGGTTTCAATATCAAGCTGATGGAGCCCTGTGGTGTGAGGCTTCCCCTCATTCATCGGACTCATAAGGAGCATGTTAGTCTCGGCCTTCATCAGCAGAGCCTTCCTAGGCGTTGACCGTGCCAAATTTGAACCCCCTCCATAGCTCCCATCATCAAAATTCACATAAACACCTTTACCATGTATTCCATGAGAGAAATTCTTAACTACCTGAATGCCAGAGTTCCCCACCAAGAAACTATTGTCCAATGCACCCAATGCCAAGCTCTGTATACCGCCATCGTGGGCCTCCTCAAACTCCTCTCTCAAATTCTGATTTGCCCTCACTGGTGTTGCCGAGCCAGGGCTCTTCAACAAACTATCCTCCGCATCTTCCCACACCGAATCATCTGCCATTTCGGGCTTCGCCCACCCAACAAAATCTTTCCCATAAACCTTCACCCTGTTCTCCTCAGTGGCCTCATACCCATAAGTGTTCTCAAACAAACAGTCATTGTACTTAATCACAAAAGCCCTATACTCCTCATCACCGAAAAACTTCATTGCCCACACACCTCTGGCAAAGAAATCGACACGTCGCTGATCGGCGAAAGTGAGTAATTGCATCTCGGCCGATACCTTAGCCCTAACTTTAGCCCCAACCCTCAAAACCCAACAACCCTCCTCATCAAATTCCTCTTCTTCCTCTACCTCCTCGTCATTATCAACCTCCATTCGAGATGTCTTAATAAAATTGTAAGAAGTGAGTTTTTCGGAAGTTACCCATTTCGCCTTGGGGGTGTTCCCACCAATGTGAAGGTAGAGCTTTACCGGATTCTTCAGATTCGGGTTCTTGGAAGAAGACCCGTATTTGAGACTCAAGGCCTTGAGCTTGGCGTCCACATTGTCTAACTCCGCCGACGACGGCGTTTTGGGTCTCCGCTCGGTGGATCTCTGGCGGTGGTCGGCTTTAGTTTCCTCCACATCCTCATAGCTCTCCTGCTCATCGCTCTCTTCCTCGTCGGAGTCGGAGAGCTCGAGGTGTTCGCGGCTGTGAGCTCCGCCCATTTATGGTATGAAGATTTGGGAAATGGTGGGTGAAAGATGAGAGCTTTTGGGAGTCTTGAGAGTGTGAGATGGTGTTTTGGGGATGAAAAGTTCAAATTTCAAATTTGGGAGAGTTTATGCGGTTTTTTTGGTAGCCTATATCGTTTGACTTTTCAGTTATTAGGGTTTCTCAAAGTGGAAAGTCAAGCGAGAATAGGCGATTGGGCCTGGGTCGGGTCGGTTCAGTGGAGCCGGGTTAAGTCATGAAATTTTCGTGGCATTTTACAAAAATTGTTAGTTAATTATGCAAATACCAAATACAAAAGAACTTAAAACTAAAACATTCTAGAAATTTATGGTGATACCAAAAATCAGGTCTGGGGATGATTATACAAACAGAATCTGCTAAGAATTTGTATTCAAACCAGGTTTACTCAAGCACAAACTTTCATTTATCTCATTAACACTCAATCTTAAATAACTATTCTCTTGATATCAGTGGCGGAGTCAGTTTTTCTTGTGAGAAGGGGCCACTCACAAATGTTAAGATGATGCTATCCACACATCAATTTTTACCTCTCATGCACATCTCTCAATTTTTGACAATTGAACAAGAGTATGTAGGAGGTAAAAATATGTGTGAATAACAGTACCCCAAATGTTTAAAAATAAATCTAAACAGATAGTCTACAAAAGTACAAACAAAAACAAAATATAATATGATACGAGTCTAAAACAAGAAATTCTTTGACAATTTTACCAATTCACAACGATCCTAATTGTACTCGACGAATTTTCATTTCTTGAAACCGTATCGTGATATTCTCATCTATACTATTTAAAATATCTTTATCAATATAACCAATCAAACAATTATTCATCCACAAATCATCCATTCCATTTTATAGGTTGCTCTTCACAATATAGCAAAAATACTGGCTCAAGTTTACAAACCTAAAACAAATTTGATAATCAATTAAAAAATTGCAATGGATTAATTTAACAAAAACAAAATCATAATTTAAACAAATAATTTGAAAGAGAGATGAGAGAGTAAAATACAAATATTAATTAGCGTAATATTAGTGTAAAAATTGGGATGCGAAAAGATTTGTTGGGACTTGGGAGGTGGAATTCGGAAGGCTGCACTAGAGAACAAGTAGGCTCAAAATAAAAGGAGAAGCACGATATAGTAGTATTTCTCTTTATTTGTAAACGAAAAGTTTTAGTTCGATTCTTAAGCAAATATGAAATTGAACCATATTATTCTGGCTAACTTATTGTGAGGTTTAGCTCACTCCTCCATCCCCTTAGTGTAATTCCTTATCAAAACTAAGAGTATGTGACCTTTCTTGATCACGGGGTGAGAGAACATTGAATAGTATTACAAAGCTAACTTCGTAGTCTAAAAAAGAAAGTGTGCTCTCCTTCTTATTCAAGTTTGAATTTGTACTTAGAATTTAGATTAAATTATTTAGAATATTGCTTGAAGAATAAAAAAAATTAACGTGTTATTTTGCTTCATTTTTATCGTTTGAGTTTAAATATTTCTATTTGTAACAAGGTTACTAGAACCAAAGTATCAACATTATAGTTTGAACAAATTCAGACAAGTTGACTAAAACACACACACGAAGCTCGTAGTTCAATTAGTAAAGAACACTCAAAGTACAGAGCATCTTTGGAACAGGAAAAAAAAAAAAAAAAAAAAAAAGTTTTAGAATTTGTAATTGCCGTCCACCTTATTCCTGGAGGAGAGGAAATGGCATCAGATTGGCCTTATTTATTCTAATACAGTACAGAAATGAGAGTTTTTGTAGTTCAGTTTCTCTCCCACACAGCAAAGTCTTGTCCACTGGTGGCAACGTGGAAGTTCGACTTTGTGGGATCAAGGTCTCCAAGGTCCAACTTTGTACCAATCTTCATGATAATCTTGTCGTCAATGTTGGCCATATACAGGTTAGCCTCGGCAGCCAAGATACTCACACTGCTCTTGGAATTGATCCCATTTCTTGCCCTAATTGCAGTCAAGTTGCGTATAGGCTCCTTTGGCCACCCCCACTCAAAGAAGTGATCATAGAACTGAAACATCGAAAACAAAGAAGTTTTGTAAGTCGAATTCAGAGTAAATGTTCTCTTACTAGACCTATGTTATCAAACTGTGAAACTGAATCACATATTCAGAAAAGAATTAAACTAATACTGATTCAAGTTGACAATCTAGTAACGTAATTATAGACTACTTGCGCTATTAGACAACATGACAAAAGAACTTTTCCTAATTCAATAAGATGACGCCTAGGCCTGGCTATTTGATGTTAAAGAACGAATGAATATGTCGTCAAACTGTGATCTAGATCACAGAATTATAAAAGAGTCAATCTAATTGGCGATCCAAATCCCACTTTACAACATATGTATACTACTTAAGTTGTTAGATAATTTGACAAAAGAACATTTTCCTATCGAGCAAATCGATGTTGATTACTTACTATGCTTGGGGTCCCAGGATGGGTGAGAATGTAAGCGTATCCAAGCAGGACTTGATCAGATGGGAAAGGCAAGAGTTTTTGAGACCAAGTGTCATGATTGTCGATAAACGTCACAGCATTTTCTGGCTTGATCCCAATCAACCCTGGTGGTTTGCCATTTGAATCCCTCAACCTCCATAGCTCACCCACCACAGCAACATCCATAATATACTTGGTTGTCATATCAAACGCCGTGACAACACCCCCAGCTGCCTGAATCCAACTAGCTATTTCATTCCTATGTGCATCTTGGTTCTGTTCGAGTTTACCATCCTGCCCTTTCGCAATGTTCCAACGCCAGTACTCGGCAACTGCGAATTCTGGTGAAGTTCTATCCATGTAGAGCTTGGTGAAGCTAGAGCCGTATCCAATGGCATAATCAAACCTCCACCCGTCGAACCCTATTTCGGTTTTCAACCAGTTCATCCAATCAGACAACTCACTTTGAAGCCTAGGGTTTGTGTGGTCCACGTCAGCTGTGTATGGAAAGTTGTCTCCGGTGTCTGGGTTGCCAGTGCCGAAAGGATGGTCATTGTCATCCCTGCAAATCAAGGAGGCATTGAAGTCAAGACGTCCGTCCGCCGTTCCGCCTTCGAAGATGCTCCATATTCCGTTCTCATCTTGTTTGACAGCTGCTCTGTGGTTTATCACAATGTCTGCTATGGCTTTGATTCCCTTCTCATGCATGGCAGCAATTAGGGACTTCAATTCATCCTTATTTCCATAGCTCGAAGCATCGAGATCGTATAGCCTTCCGGGGTAGTATCCTGAAATGTTGAGTAATAGCAACGAATCATTATCTTGTCAGACTGTAAATTCGAATTATTGATCAATATAACTCTTTCCAGAAGGCGCATTCCTGATTCGCAGTCTGGCAAGAGAACATTACTGATTACTCGAGAATATTAAACAAACAAACGAGATTATACAGAGATAGTGATAGGCTTGTAGCAAGTACATACCCTCAGTTCCATTAGCGTGAGAAGGAGGAGGAAGCCAGACATGGGTGATGCCAGAGTCAGCAAGTTCAGGAATGGAGGTCTTGAGTGTGTTGTACCATCCTCCTTTCTTACTTGAATCCCAATTGAACCCCTATATCATATTCAAAGACATAACCAAGCCCTTCGATCAAAATTCAGAACACGCATACATAACGAGTAACGTGTATCTATAAAAGAGAAGCATGTATAGCTTCGTTACCTGAAATAACACGGCGGGGGCTGCAAAGGAGGGCAAGAGAGAAGTGCAGAGGCAAAAGCAGAAGAAAAGGAGGAAGTTCATGGTGCCTTGGTCTTACAGTTTTATCTGTAAAGGGAAGCTAGACACTTGACTTGGTGTGCCTTTATACTCGTATATCTCGTTGAATTTTCTTCACCAAAAGTCAGATTTTGAAATTAAACAGCCAAGACCGGCGGAGGTTGAAAGTCCAGCTGGATAACCAGTTTGTACGACAAGATATACATGAGAAAATTCAAAGCACCATGCCGTGTGTTGGGCTAGAAAACGGCAGACTCGGCCGAATGCGATCAGTTTTTTCAAAAAGTTAGGCAGCATCCATCAAATTGATTGGCAATCATATACTCTGAACTTCTTTGAACCAAAACCATTTTTCTTTATGGACAAGCGCAAGTTGATCAATGCTGGGACTATCATGTGACGCGAGAGATGGAGTGAAGGTGATCAATGACCGATTACACCCAAGATTTTGCCTCATCGGGTTCAGCCCCGGTGAACATCATAGTATTGAACTGTTTCACTTGTTGTTTTTGGTTGAAATGAACTGTTACACTTTCTTTTTCATTGTCAGAGTTCGTGAGGCAATTTTGGCTCACCCCAGTTTATTTCTGCCCATTGTATTGGATAAATAGAAGGAAAATCAAATGACGAAAATAAACATGGATGTGTATTAGCCGAAAAAGGGTGTGCAGAGTTCATTTCCCTTTCAGTTTATCATTGATTTGACTGATTTATGCTGTTTTGCAGCCAAATCAAACTCTTAAAGCCAAGAGTAGCATTCTTCACATGGCAATGCATTACGGGATAGGAGACGCCACATAGCGGTGAATCCGTTTCATGTAAGTCATTCTCCCCGTAACCACCCAACTCCCAAATATCCAACCCAGCAACACTAAACATAACAGAAGTAGACAGCAAATTTGCAGGCAATCACATGAAAAAGAAGAATTTATAAAAGCATCCTCAGAATCATATTCAAATTGGCAGCTTATTGCATTAAGTATGAAATGATTCATATATCCAAGAACACAAGCTTTCATTTAATTGACTTCTATTCCTCTCTTAGTGGAAAGCTAAAATTCCATCAGTTCAAAGTTTACCAGTATTTCATAAATCCATTAAAACAAGCAAGAAGAAGAAAGGGGGATTAAAGTCTGAAATCCCAAATCTCACATCTTGGCAGGCTTGGGGAAAATGTCGGGTGTGAATTTCGTGGCGGCACTCAGGCTGCCCTTGACCTTCATTGCCCCCCTCATGAAAGCGATTTGCGGGTTCATCTTCCCCAGGGCCACCTTCACGAAATCTTCATCCTTGAACGAGAAAGTCGCATCTGGCTTCCCTCCTTCATATGCCCCTGTAATTTCAGCTCACATTTTCAGAAAAGCTCCACATCTTTCATGCATAAAACAGAAATGTTAAGGGCCGTTTGGAATTGTTTCTCTAAAAATACCAATTCTTCTCATAAGCACTTTTGTTACAGAGATGCCGATATTTTCGTTAAAATTGAAGTGTTTCTGGAAATCACTTAAAAGTGCTTCCCAGAAGCATCTTCCGAGTGACTCTTCGGAAAGCGGTTACATATGATCTAAACCCCACTTTTGAATTTTCTGCCAAACGCAGTCAAAAGCACTTTCTTTTAGATGCTTCTTTAGAAAAACACACCTAAATTTTTCTGTAAAAGTGCAATGAAAAGCACTTTTGACTGTCCCAAAACGCTTTTAACCCTTCCAGAAACAATCTCAACAGGCTCTAATAGATTAATTAACCAGGATACGGAGCAAAGCAAAATCAGGAACCCTAACCTTTCTTGACCTCGCCTTTCTTGAGATCAACAGTAAAAATCACCTCATCGAATCCAAGTTTCTGCGATTTCAACTCAGAAAGTCAAGGAAAAATTGGGGACTTCATTAGATTTAGAGAATTCGAGGGAGGTCGGTGGGGTGGTGGGGGCCTACCTTGGGTGCGATGTTTATCTGATACACGAATCCAATTTTCTTGGTGATTTCTTTGCCGGCGTCGGTTTTCAGGTGCTCTTTCATCAGCTCCAGCAAGCTTTCCGACTTCAGCTCTGCACCGCTCGCCATTGCTGTTTCTTTCCCTCTCTCTGCAAGTATTGAGATGGAAAGGGCCTCGCAACTACGTCGTTTTTATCGATCCGATTCCCAGAGGGACTGGTGAGGTTGGTTTGAGAACTTAATTGGAATATGAGATCACGCGCGAACGAACCGCGCGCCTGAAGAGATCAGATTACGGACAAGGCACGCATTCCCATAACATTAGTTTCTGGTAGCTTGTAGTTGGTCGAGATGACGTCAGCAACTTGATATTTTCTTTAGCCGAAACAGTTGTTGAGATTAAAATAACTCCTCATTTTATTTTGAAAGATTAAAAATCGATAGATTGGGTTGTTAAGTTTGTCTACCTCAATTATTTTGATTATTTTATGAAATTTTTTTATTAAATAAGAATCAAAATAACAACACTATCCTCAATATAATAAACAATAAGTCAAAATAATTTGACAAAATTTGAGAGTATTTTTATCATCTTATCAGCATTTAATGGTGATTTTTTAAGGAAATTACTAAAATTATTAATTGTGGACAAATTTACAGACCCGTTTTATCGATTTTTAAACCTCAATGACCAAAGTGTCAATCTCAAGACCATTTTAACTAAATTTTTTTTTTACAAAATAACGTTGCAAGGGTATTAGCTGAAAGCCCATTGGGCCGAAATATAATCAGCCCATAACTGTTGTTATGAAAATAGCCCACAACTGGAATTTGAAAGTTGGGAAATCAGACAGCAAGCCGATATGGTTAATGATGTCGTGTCGTCTTCTGATTGGCGGCATAACTCAGAATTCAGATATGGCAAATGAGAACCTCATCAACCGCCGGAGGCAATCAGCTCCGAAAATACATGTTCCCATTGGCTAATGATGCACAGGCAGAGCATTCTTTACGGCAAGGCCAAAGCCTCATTCAACTTTGTCACAAAACCAAACACAAAACTCGGTTCAACGAGTCCCTCCCAAGTTAAATCACGTCTTCTGAGAACCAGAAATCCATCAACCATCATCAAAACTACAGCGCTGGAAGTTTCGGGATTCCGCGGCGCATTCAGGCACGTAGAGGCCCGAGTGGCGACGGGAAACCTAGGAGAATTGTCCGAAGAGGACGACGACGACGTGTGTCCCGTTGAATGTGTTAGAGAGTTTAGGACTGACGCGGAGTTCAGCAAAATTCTTGAAAGGGCTAGAGAAAGTGGTGCTCTAGTTGTCGTGGATTTTTATCGGACTTCGTGTGGGAGCTGCAAGTACATAGAGCAAGGGTTTGCAAAGTTGTGCAAGGGAGCTGGCGATGGAGAAGCTGCTGTTATCTTCTTAAAGCATAATGTCAGTATCATTTCGCCGTACAAACGCCATGAAAACGTTCATTCTGATTTCAACTTTGCTTTATTAGCTCAATATGTAATTGTGGTAAACGATTTTTTTTTCTTTCTAATTTCTGCAGGTAATTGATGAGTACGATGAACAATCCGAGGTTGCTGATCGACTTAGAATTAAGGTAACTTTCTCTGGATTGATTGATTTCACAGGAAACATTGCACACTAATCTTATATTGTTAGTTCGAATTAGTACTCACTTGTACACTGATATAACTGACTACAAACTACTAGTAAAAATTTGAAGTGAAACGACACCAAACTCTGATTTATAAGTGAATTATTATTTGTTTAATGCCCTCTTAGTTTTATTTCTGAGAAAAAGTTTGTAATAAGTTCTATTTTAGTTTGATTCCGTACTTCGTACTGAAAATTTATAAGATTGAATGAAACGATGCAGACGGTGCCCCTCTTCCACTTCTATAAAGACGGAGTCCTCTTGGAAGCATTCCCTACCAGAGACAAAGAGAGGATCACTGCGGCCATTAGTAAATACACAACTCCAGCTTCTCAAGAAGTTTGAGCAAATCAATGAGTTTTTGTCTACAGACTTATGATATCTGTAAATTATGTAACAGAAATCGCTCCACAGATATGTAGTATATACATGTTGTGACATGTCGATTTCCAATCATGTCACATTCTTGATTAGCTTCTCACACGAGCTCTTATTTTTCTTAAACAACAAATTGGTGCTCAAGGGTTCTTTGCTATTTTTGCACCTTGTGGTATATATATTATCAAAGCATTTGCTAGTGTTGTTACGCAAATTGAACGTGTGGAATGACATTCGATTTTCCATTCTAAAGGGCCAAGAAAATATTTTTTATTTTTGGGTGAATAAGAGAAGCAACAATACAGCAACCAAGAACCGTATACAAGCAACCAAACTACGCCAACGAAGCAGCAAAAAGGGAAAGAACAAGCACCAGAAGAAGGGAATGGATGAACAAGCAAACTATCTACCAACGGGGACATTTCATTTCCGCAAAATAGAATCATTAGCAGAAAAATGAGCGATTTTCAGGGAACTCAAAACTTTAAATTTCTTAGATTGGTAATCTTGACTATTGTCTAAATAAAACGACCATAGCGTAACAGTAATCCCTCCTCTTATAGTGTACGTGTTGTATGGTATCTATAGTCGTGTCAATATCGTTGTCGATGACAACCTAATATACAAAATGTATCGACCTATTATCAGTAAAGGATCTGTCATTTATTAGATTAAAGACAGATGTCTTGCATGGAAAATCTCTATCTTATCAGTTCCATATAATATAAGGGGAGATAAGGAGATATATCAAATCTAAAATGATACATTTGCATTTGTTGGTCTAGCTAGCAATTTGAACCTTTATAAAATTGTGAAGTCCACTCTAATATAAAATATTATATCATCTTTATTATGTTTTCGAAGAAAAACATAAGCACCATTATAAATAAAATAATATTTAGTTTTAACATTGCCCTTAGTGCCTTCAAATCTACGAGGATTTGATTACTTAGTTGGATAGCTTTTCTCCTTCAATTCTTGCAATTTTGTGTCCGTGCATATCACTTTAACATATCGGTTGGAGATGCTGACAAAAAACACACAAATTATGAGGGTAAGTTAATTTGGGGAGGGTTGTGAGAGTTCAGCTCAGGCAAATTGTTTCCAAAATTTTGCTGGGAGTCCATGCAGAGGCACAGGAAATGGGCTATATTGAATCTCACTTTGGGAACCCACTACTTCCCACTTCAACTTGGTGACCAAATGGTGCATCATAACCAGCATTTCCAGCTTTGCAAGCTCGTTTCCCGGACAGGCATGCACTCCACTTCCAAATGGCATAAATGTATTTGGCTTTGGTGCAACCTAATTAATCATCAGAGTTTGATTAAAACATCAAGATGCATTAGTTGTTAATAATTATAGGAAGTAATATCTATCCTACTTTACATCAATGTACAGTAATATAGATTGTGTTTTAAGTGGTTCAGATGCACTCGCTACACTTTTTATATAAATTTAAAATTTTTATAACGCAAGCTCATAATTAAATTGTACAATTATCATTTACTGATGAATTCTAGACTTTTCTAACATCTTAGAAGTTCAGATATGGCGTGGTGAATGACTAAGAACAGAGAAAGAAACAGTAGTAGTCACCCTACCTCGAATCTACAGAGATCGAATTTCTGAGGGTCGGCAAAAAATTCTGGATTGTGATGAATGTTCCTGAACAAAGGCATCACTTTCCAACCTTTTGGAATCAAGTACCCTGTCACATATTCCACCGTCAACCATACATAGTCTCTAGATTTATATTTTCTTATAGCAATTACATCTCATTTTCTAGTTAAAAAAATTAATGCACATATGCTCAAATCAAGAGATTATATTTGACCAAAACAAGTAGAGATTGTGCATGTGTATGTAGTAATCAATAATTAAAACTTAGTTTTTGTTTTCTTATTCAATAACTGTCGCCCTTCGTCTAGAATATACATATCTTATAAGGAGCAATGTCATTCAAAAGGGACACGATGATACAAAAATGTATGACAAAATGTCATTAAAAAATTAGGGGCTTGATGATCGCATAGTAGGGAATCAATAGACTGAATGAATTGAATGAGAATCAATGGACATAAGTAATCAAATGTGTGAATATGAAGAAAAGAGTGTGCGGAAATCATTTCCCTAATATATAGTATATAAATTTCATCTCTATATAGATATAAACTTTCAAGAAAAAAATATTGTTTAATTTATAGTCTTGTTTATACCTTTGTATTCCACATCAACCACAGCCTCTCTAAAAGCAAAAGATATAATGGTTGCCATTCTCAAACTCTCTAAAATAACCTGAGAAAGAAAGAAGATACGTAATTCCCTACAGGTAGCAACAAATTAAGTAAAATATATTCCATGCCTTGTATGATTGTATCGTATGTATATATATCATACCATGTGACTAACTGGCATGTTTCTAGTCTGTGCCCATCTCAATGGTTGCTGGCCTTCTTCATTTGCTTCACGAATAACCTTCTGCTCAGCCTACAATTTAGGCAAGTATACATAAAAGTGCCATTTCTTTTATAGATAAAGAGACCGCAAATGGAGTGAAAGTGAATTGTTGTAGAGCCTAGGAAAAGAATCATGATGATATGGCTATAGCTGTATATTTGTGTCCATCGTTGAGCGATTTCTGGCTGCCGATGGAATGCGAGTTCAACAGTAATATACGTATGGAAATTTTCAAAATATTGATCAAACGTGGATCTTCACAATGATAAAACGGTGAAAAATTGCTTGCATGCCTGAAAACGACTGAAAGTAGCATTGTTGGTGTGTGTTATAGTACCTTTACAGCCTCTAAAAGTTTGGGGTCATCGTGGAGGTACTTGACAATCCAGGTCATCACACTAGCTGTAGTGTCTTGAGCAGCAAAAAGCACCCCCAAAATGTTGTCAGTAATTTGGTCATCCGTTAAGACTTCACCCTTTTCATCTTTTGAGTTCAACATGCAACCCAAAAGATCTTTCCCAAGTAATATTTTCTCCCTCCTCTCACATATAATATCACCCAAAATTACTCTTAGTCTTTTCCTTGCCTACAAATAATCAAAACAATTAACGAACAACTAGTTTATCAAACACTTTATTTGGATTTAATCAGTAATTACATGTATTAACAAAAAGAAAATTACCAACAAAGCCTTTTTGTATGGTGTGCCCGGAATGTTTGTGGGGAATGAATTGTAGCCTCTGTCCACGATGGTGTAATTCCTCTTGAGCTCTTCTTTGTAATGTGCCTCCAAATTGCCAAAAATTGCAATTATACCAACCTCGAAAGATAACTACAATGATACAGTAAATTAAAAAATAAAAGTCAGTTGATTAATAAAACGGGCAAAGTCAAAGATTTTTTATTTAATTGTATTTTTCTTGTGTTTCGCATGCGACTATTGAGGAATAAATAATTTTGTGCAATTATTTACTGTTTTGCTTAAAAAACAGAAATAATGATTTTAGGTTAGGAAAGTCTCACCTTCTTCATTTCATGGAAGGTGTCGATGACTTGGCCAGTGGCCCAGGAGTATGTGGCAGAAACAGCTAAGCCTTCAATATGAGGCACCAAATTTCGAATAATATCAAGGGATAGAGATCCTTGAACTAATTTCCTCATCCGCATATGGTAATCTCCTTGGTGATAAAACAGTGCAGATGGACCAAGCAAACGCTCTTTGCTTTCGGGATACGTGGGCTTGAACAAGTGAGCTTGAGTCACCAACACAAACTTCGCGGCCTCAGGGCTCGCCAGCATGATACTTGGACATCCCAGAATATGCGTCTTGAAAATCTCTCCGTACCTGAACAAAGTACAAAGCATAGAAATGTTTAGAGTTCGATACCCTCCAATGTAAATAAAGAAAAAAAAAAAAAAAATATTTGACGAGGAAATCGGGCCAATTTGACTTACGTACCTTTTCTGTTTGGAAGAAAAGAAAGTATTTGGGTTTTGAGAATAGAGCTGAAGGGTCTCTCCTATATAAGGCCAACCTAATGAACCTGGAGGGAGCTGAGCCCTTTTCTGGGGTGCTTCCCCTCCTCTCTTGTCCCTTTTCATGAAAAATACAAATGACAAAAGGGTGCAGAGACAGATGAAAACGTAGGTCAAAATTGCATCCATCGATCTCTAAACGCTAAACCCTAAGCCCGACCGCTTTCTCTCAATCTCTTTCTCCTTTTTAATGAGAATGTTATTTAGTTAGTGAGGTTTGTAGTAAAAACATAGAGGAGTTGTATGCTTTGCTAATTTTAAGCGACTGGTAGAGAGGAAGGAGGAGGCAGTTTAACTTTATATAGAGCCAAAAGGTTGAAACACAGAGCAGAGACAGACAAAATATATGGACAAGTGTCAATTGGAGATTAGGTCGGCAGGTGTATATGATAAATAATCCTACTCCATGGTAAGTAAGGTACACAAAAATCCAGCAATAGCAACAAGATATCCATCACTTGTACGCACAATTTTCACCTTGCATGGTTAGTTTTGTTGTTCAAACCATTTTGCACCTTTCTACATTAAATTTTCTTACACCATACGAATCCCCTAGGATTTTCTTGTAATACATTGTCACAAGCAATCTAGAAGGCTCAGTCCAATATAATTTATATAAATACTGATTAATGTTGGGGTTAAGCCAGATTGTAAACTTGAATTGAATTATTAGAATATATATATGTATACGACATAGTAAAATTGAAGAATATAAGTATTACCAACTAAATTGCAAACTTGGTCTTATATATAGTCAAGTTGGTTAGAGCAGTGTGCACCCCTGCACTCAAGTTCGAATTCTTCCAGTAATTTAAATGAATTTAGTGTAGAATAACACTTGTATTGGGAAAAAATAGCTTCAACAATACCAACTAAACAAAATAAAACAAAACAAAACAAATATTGTTTCCCTCTCCTAGTTAAAGAAGGTAAAATTACACATATGACATGTGGGTATATTGCAAAGGATAATGCTTGTGGCTCCTATGAGGAGAACTTACTTGTCCCTCCACTTACGATTATTAAATTTTTATTGTTCAAACATCATAATCAGCACCATTCATTCTATTCACCATCATCTAAGATCATATATGCAAAAATGTCATTCCATTTGGATATTGTTTAGTCATCTATACGTGTTAAACCAATCAACGGTTTTGATAACAAGTAACATCTTCATAATGAACAGTCCATTTGTTTTATGCATATGAATGGCAAAAAAGGTCTTCAAATTAAAACTTTCTTTTTGCATATATGATCTTTATATGATGATAAAGAGAATGAACGATTCCAATTATGAGGTTTGGACGGTGAAGGTTTGTTAATCGTAAGTGGGCCGGAGGACAAGTAAGTTCCCCCATAAGAGAACACAAACATTATCCTATTGAAAATGTAAATCAACTAAAAACAACAAAGCTTTACATTCCCTTTCCATATTTAGAATTTTAACAATACTCTTAATTGATTATAAGCAAGGAATAGAAACCACAAAGTACAATGTATTTGAAATAATTAGGTTCGATCAATCAATTAAGATCCTTACGTTTTTTCCATTTCTTTCAACACACAATTGTGAACATGATAATCAAGCATTTAATTGTACAATCCATATTGTAACCCCAAAGGGATGCATGGAGCCTCAGTCTATTCTAACCGCATTGCTGTCTCCTAATCCTAAAGCAGATAAAGTTACAAATTTGGTAAACGAGTAATGCTATTCATATCATGTTTTTGTACCACATTTTCATATCATTTTAGGTGGCATTTGATGTGGACAACCATATTATTTGAATTAATCAGATTTTTAAATTTAGTTCATTATTTAATAAACTAATAATTAAGAAAAACTAGTTAATTTAATGATGATTGTGGTATACGAGGAGTTTTTCTCATTTATTTCCTTGAGTTTTGCAAATTTTACAAATGATGTAGCTATCCACATCAGATGCTACCTAAGATGGTATAAAAATATGATATAAAACCATGGTATAAATAACATTACTCTTTGGTAAACATACTTTGGCCAATTAGTACAGTTTATTTACCCTTTGTCCAAAAAGAAAAAGAAAAATATGATCCGTGTAAAACATGACTGGCATGCAATGCATGCATGTTAACTTGGCCTTAACTATTTAGGTTTCTTGATGTTACGAGAAATGGAGGCAATCCAAGACAAATTAAACTCTTGTTGTCCCTTGATTGCGATTTGCAAAAGCCTATTCGAAAATCTTCTAGCTATGTGTTGATTAGTATGAGTATGTATATATGTGTGTGTACTAGCGGAGCCACACTAGGGTCATTGAGCTCACATGACCCCAATAACCCAATGTTTTCCCTCTTTCATCTTCTTTTTTTTTTTTTTTTTTTTTTTTTTTTTTAGTCTTGACCCCTATCAGTTTGGGAAATAAATGGTTTGTAGGTTAGCTTTTTGTTTCTCAACGGTCTCCTCTTTACTGCTGTTGCTTCAATTTTCTTCTTTCTGTCCTCTATCTTCTTCTTTTGTGGTGCATCTTCTTCTTAATTCAAATTTTCTCTGTCTCTTACAATGTGTTTAACTCAAATTCTTATTAATTGATCAAAAAAAACTTGTGTTCTAATTTTCACTTATGTCCTTAACTGCATATTTCATGGATGTATTGACTTCTTGATTCGTGGCTTATTGTCATGTGTGGTGTTTGATATTTTCTTTTACTTTTTGTTAGCGCTTTACATATAAACAAAAAATACAATATTACTACGTGGACAAACTATAAACAAAAATATGCTTAATTTTACACTTACTTATCATGATTCTATTGTTATATAATTCTGGCTCTGCAATTGTGTGTGCGCGCACACACATAATTTTTTTGCAGAAAAGGTAATTAATATTCATGACATTCCACGGATAACCGTCCTCTTTAATTGCTCCCTGCAGGAAGCCACTTGCATTAATTTTCCATGGACTTTGATAATGACTGGAATCTTAAAACAGTAGTTCCTTGTCATTGCTTCATGATGAAAGATAACAGAAAACAGATCGTATGTTAAATTTTTTTTTTTTTTTTTTTTCAGATAAATTACAGTTTGATACATACATAAATTTTTTGGTGTTTTTAATTAATAATATGGATGCAAATTTCCGTTTTCTCTTACTTGAACAAAATTGTTCTTACAAAACAAATCACACATTTGGTCAAGGCCAAAAAGCCTCACGTGCCCATGATGAATAGGGGAGACTTTGGCCGAAAAACCTTTGATGTCAAAGTTAGAATTTTCAGATAAGAGTGTTTGGAGAATTTTGGTAGAGTTTTGCAAGAGACTTGGAAGCAGTTTTTTGAGAGAGTGGAGAGCTATTTATAGGGATATGGCCGGCTCTATTAGGAGAATAGGGACGGGCCATTTGTGGTATTTTTTGGGTGTAATTTGTAGTTAATTAGCCATTAATAGATTAATTAGGTAATAAATCCATTAATTGACTAATTAACATAATTTAAAAGAAATGTTTTGGGGGTTATGTAATGATTACCTTGTGGAGAATATAGGATGAGAGTGGATGAAATAGTTTTGAATTTGTTACCTATTTTGGGCACTTTTGACTTGGTTGAGGGATGATTGCCCGCTGCTCATGCGTAGGAATCCCGGTATGCCTCAAGGATATTTTTATCCTCTTCTATCCAAAAATCTATGTGTCGCCTTGTAATTATTTTTGGCTCCACAAATAATTTATGAATGTGTATGTTAGACACTAATGCACAGATAGTGAATAGAAATTGCATTATACATCAGGAATCAAATAGTGTTATTATTAGAGTATGAAACATATAACAGTCCCTAGACACATTACCTGATTTACGATCATTTCCAAACTTACAGGGGTTAGAATATGCCTACAAGATTAGTTTCTTAACTTTGTGTTAATTGGTTTTAACCTTTTTGGTATTGAACTTGCATATGATTAACAAACTTACAAGCAGCTTTTCTCTCCTTCGTCAAAGTTATTCTCTTTTCGTGAGAGTTCTTTTCACCTGGTGGGAACTTGTTATCAAATTCTTGATCCATCCCTTCTCCGCGCCGACTCTGGCTGAGGCCAGGGTCGGTGGCAGTCCCCGGCTTCTCCTTTTCTTCCTTTCTTTTCTATTTTCTACTTTTCCCTGCGTTTTTGTCACCTGCTATTCATCTCGATCTACCCCATCCTAATGTATGTGGCAAACCGTCTTTGTATAAACAGGCAAGTGATGAACATTTTCATTTTTTTAAGTGGGATGTTAATTAAACCTAGAGAGAGTCAGAAATGGGGAGGGAACAATCAATAGTCTTGGGGGCAGATGAACGGCAATAGCGGCATCCAGTTCATCGTTTCTAATATTCTCATGATCTCTAACCTTCCAGATCAGATCGTCTTCGTGGTCCTCCTTGATCTCTGTGGCTGGGGCTGACTGGAGACACATTTTGTTTATATGTAACACTTTTACGTATTGAATTAAATTATGCATTATAATATGAGTGATCGAAAATTTGTACGCGGTTTAGGATATATAGCATTGGTAAAAACAAATTTGTTCTATCATCGACCGATTATTACCGGTCGGCACAGAGATTGCATGGAGATCACATCCGGCTACGTACCTTTTTTTTTTATATATTTCAAAATGCATGGGGAAGGAAGAGGAATGTAACATCCCATATCGTCAAGGGAGTGGATCATGTAAGCCTTATATGTATATTCTTATCTCTACCTAGCATAAGACTTTTTGGGAGCTCACTGACTTCGGGTTTCATCGAAACTCCAAAGTTAAGCGAGTAGTGCGCTAGAGCAATCTCATGATGGGTGACCCATTGGGAAGTTCTAGTGTGAGTTCCCAGAAATAAAACCGTGAGGGCGTGGTTGGGGCCCAAAGCGAACAATATCGTGCTATGGTGGAGTCGAGCCCAGAATGTGGTGGGGGCCCAGGCCGGAATGTGACAATTTGGTATCAGAGCCAATCCCTGGCCGGTTGTGTGCCGACGAGAATGTCGGGCCCCTAAGGAGGTGGATTGTAACATCCCACATCG
Source organism: Pyrus communis (assembly GCF_041283825.1). Classification (NCBI taxonomy): domain Eukaryota; kingdom Viridiplantae; phylum Streptophyta; class Magnoliopsida; order Rosales; family Rosaceae; genus Pyrus; species Pyrus communis. The sequence goes on from NC_142572.1 coordinate 17,042,404, forward strand.
CCTAGAAAAGTGGATCATGTAAGCTTTATATGTATATTCTCATCTTTACCTAGTACGAGACTTTTTAGAAGTTCCCTAGATGTGGTGGGGGGCCGGACCAAAATGTGACAAAGAACTCTTGATTTTTAAAACTTTATAAATTCACACGTACACGTTGTGAGTTTGAATTCAATCGTTGCCCTATTGACATATACAAACTGAAATTTACTTGGAATCTGGGCAAAAGAAATATTCACAAATTTTATTTTGGTCGGGTGCATGTGGAACTCTGAAGGAAATAAGGTGGATTTCCGAGTGAATCTCATTGAGACAATAATTATGCTGCAATGTACAATTACAAAGTACGAGCAAAAGTGGGAATATATAGTCTATAGACCTATTAAAATTTGGCACGATAAAGCACAGGACATGAGTAGGGCATATATGAGTGCAAGTTTTCAATCATTTTAAAAGGATAAACGAAAGATTCTCTTTCGAAATGGGAATGAGGAAAGGACCTGTATGTCCTTTCAGTAGTATATGTGACTAGTGTCGAACTTCTTTCTTGTTGCAGGGGCGACCGTCCGTTGATCTAGCAAATAAAAAAAGGGTAAACCAATGCCATCATGACATTGTAGGAGTTTCTTGACATGTGAAATCAAACAATGAATAGCTTGACAAATAAATAAGCAATCAAACAATGGTGCAATCTGTCACCTCCGTTCTTTTAATATATGTAATGGGTTACAATTTTCACAGTTCGATTTCGTAGAGTTAATATTCACTGTTCATTCTCGGGCTACTCGGTACTCACAAATATTGAAGAAAAATTGTGTATAATATAATTCAAATATCATAGAAATAAAAGATTTTCATTTTTCTTGTAAGATGATTATTCTATTACCATCAAATGATAAATTGAAGGTCATAGGTAACCATTTCGTTTTTAGTTTTCATTTAAAAAAAAAAAAAACCAAAAATCCGGTTTGGCAACGAGTTCAATTTTTTGTTTTCAAAAAATTAAAAATTAATAATGAAAATAAAACAGTGAAAATTATTTTTCTTGAGTTTTCAAACTTGGCTTTTAGTTTTCAGCTTTTTGAAAACAAAAAGTAGCTACCAAACGGGTTTTCAATTTTCAACTAAAAACAAAATGATAATCAAATAGTCCAACCAATTGGCAACATAAGAAGTAACACAGTTTCTTATATGCACATGAAATATTTCCATAATTCTCCCGATTTGTTATTCACTCTCTTAACATTTTTCAGGGGCATTTTCAGCATTTCAAAACCTTTAGCACTTGGATGTGAATTGCAATTATTAAAGCTCGTGAGCACAAAAGAACCAAATCAAGTTTGCACAAGTATGTTGTGCCAACGAGCTTTAGTGTGACATCCCACATCACCCAGGGAAGTGATCCTTAAATGTATATTCCCATCCCTACCTAGCACGAGGCCTTTTGGGAGCTCACTGGCTTCGGGTTCCGTAGGAACTCCGAAGTTAAGCGAGAAGGGGGCTAGAGCAATCCCATGATGGGTGACCCACTGGGAAGTTGCTCGTAAGTTCCCAAAAACAAAACCGTGAGGGAATGGTAAGCCCAAAGCGAACAATATCGTGCTACGGTGGTGGAGCGGGCCCGGGAAGTCGTCCCGCCCGGGCCGGGATGTGACAATTTGGTATCAGAGCCTAACCCTGGCCGCGTGTGTGCCGACGAGGACGTCGGGCCCCTAAGGGGGGTGGATTGTGACATCCCACATCGCCCAGGGGAATGATCCTTAAATGTATATTCCCATCCCTACCTAGCACGAGGCCTTTTGGGAGCTCACTGGCTTCGGGTTTCGTAGGAACTCCGAAGTTAAGCGAGAAGGGGGCCAGAGCAATCCCATGATGGGTGACCCACTGGGAAGTTGCTCGTGAGTTCCCAAAAACAAAACCGTGAGGGAATGGTAAGCCCAAAGCGGACAATATCGTGCTACGGTGGTGGAGCGGGCCCGGGAAGTCGTCCCGCCCGGGCCGGGATATGACAATTTGGTATCCCGGCACAGGGCGGATCATTTCCCGAGCCCATTCCACCACCGTAGCACGATATTGTCCGCTTTGGGCTTACCATTCCCTCACGGTTTTGTTTTTAGGAACTCACGAGCAACTTCCCAGTGGGTCACCCATCATGGGATTGCTCTGGCCCCCTTCTCGCTTAACTTCGGAGTTCCTACGGAACCCGAAGCCAGTGAGCTCCCAAAAGGCCTCGTGCTAGGTAGGGATGGGAATATACATTTAAGGATCACTCCCCTGGGCGATATGGGATGTCACATTTAGTGAGCACGAAATACCCTAAATCAAAGGGCCCACGTTTGCGACATGTAATCCTTTCCAAGGACAGAGCTAGTGTAGGCCTGAGGGGACGGATGATCCCACTCATTAAAAAAAAAAGAGTATGTTTGTGTTCCAATTCTCACTAACCAGCCCTAATTAAACTACAATTAAAAAAATTGGTAGGCAGCTAAACTAGTCTACCGTTTTGGATCCCCAATGCCCTACTTGATGACAATTTAATTAACAATTAATTTAATTGTGCCTCCTCGTTTTTCTGACCGTAGGTCGTTAATCCACACAAAACTCATCCCACCATGTACAGCAAAGCAATTCCAGTCCTCAACTTCTCCAAATTTTTCCTCCCCTTTCGTTCAACCAAAACTCAATTGAATTTGGAGTGTTATAGACAATTGGAGTTCAAGTAATCAATTATCAAAATTCAAAACAAGAATTTAATCCACAAGGTATTTTATACGATTTTACTTCATTAATTTATTTTTGGCATTTCAATTTAGAATTTAGTTTTCTAATTTAGAAATCAATGGATGAATGATAACATGATTATTTTTAGATAAAGAGATATTTAATGGTATTGGTAATGATATTGTCATGCAACGCTTTCAAAATATGAAAACGATTTGAGGAATATTGTAATATGTTGCATGAAAAACTTTATGGATTAATATATTAGTGTTTTGTTCGATAAATTCTTGAGATTTTTAATTTTGACTTTGTTGTTTGAGGATGTCCCCGTTCATACAAATCTCTAACTTCGTCCCTGATCCTTTCTGATGAAAACTAACGGATGTGACACATTCACGCTAGCTAAAAGTAGAATTCAAGTGGTAAATTGTTTCAAAGCTTTCTTCGATAGTATTGTATAAACCATATGTAGTGTTTGCACAACATTAGTTACCATCTAATTTACAATACACTAACTAGATATGTACAAACTACGAGGAGTGCCTTAACACAGAATGTAGTTCCCACGTTTTGTGAACTACACCGGCAACCCTGACCACATGTTATTCAGCTCTTAGGGCTGTAGACGGAGCTTAAGTTATTAGTGCTGTCGACTTCTCCCGACAGAAGTCGAATATACGCACCTGAATGATGTCCAAATCAAAACGGCCGAGTGACTGGTGTATGCCTCTACAGATGCAATATATCTTGTGTTGGTCGTGGTCTCTCTCTCTGTTGGTCTCCGTCGCTTTCACATTTCCCATGCCCAACAATTGAAATACAAGGCTACGAACATTTGCTTGCTCCAAAGTCTCCCCACACAATGTTACGGGTTTGTTTGGTTTTTTATGGCAGGTTTGGCAGCCTGTCTAAGTGGCAATCATGCATGGGACGAACGTCACTGAAAGGCACAAAGTGTACAACCTCCAGACGTGTCAAGTTCTTCGACTCCCTGTTTTTTTCAGAGTTGGGGAGGTGTTCGACACTGATTGGAGTTTTGAGACAGAGAAATCCTAGTGAAGATATATACACTTAGGATGGTCAGTAATATAGGGGCAGGTGTCTGTTTCTGCTGCCCAAATTTACCATTAATCCCACCATGCATAACACCACAAATGTACGATTAAGCTTTAAAGCTTTCAAAGGCATTAATACTTGATTAGGCAGTGGTAGTAGTACTACTTATGTTCATGCTTTGAAGAAATTAGAAAGAAAACAAACTTACTGTAAGCATTCTAAGAACAAGTTTGGTGGAGAAATGGTGGTGGTGCCAATCTAATCAACTTGGACGGGTGCTTTAATATGGTATAGAATATTGTAGAGAGTACACTCCAAACAACAACAACCACCAAGTCTTATCCAATTAAGTGAGGTCGGTTATATGAATTCTAAAAAGTCATTGCGCACGATTTTGCGCCAAGTCTTCCATTAGCCATAGAGATTATACTTCACCTTAACTAATTGTAAGGTTAGTCATGATTTGATGTATTAGTGCGCTTTCTGGCTGAAAATTCAAAATCCAAATTTGAGCATCTCTTGGAGGTGCCGTAAAACAATCAAAATTCTATTTTAAAGAGTCAAATGAAAAAAATACATCTCCACCGAACTGTATAAAAGATTCTTTAACATAGCAAGATGAACAGTTACTCTGATTTTACAAAGCAATTTGTCACATCCCGGCCCGGGGCGGATCACTTCCCGGGCCTGCTCCACCACCTTAGCACGATATTGTCCGCTTTGGGCTTACCATTCCCTCACGGTTTTGTTTTTGGGAACTCACAAGCAACTTCCCAGTGGGTCACCCATCATGGGATTGCTCTAGCCCCCTTCTCGCTTAACTTCGGAGTTCCTACGGAACCCGAAGCCAGTGAGCTCCCAAAAGGCCTCGTGCTAGGTAGAGATGGGAATATACATTTAAGGATCACTCCCCTGGGCGATGTGGGATGTTACAATCCACCCCCCCTTAGGGGCCCGATGTCCTCGTCGGCACACACGCGGCCAGGGTTAGGCTCTGATACCAATTTGTCACATCCCGGTCCGGGTGGGACCACTTCCCAGGCCCGCTCCACCACCTTAGCACGATATTGTCCGCTTTGGGCTTACCATTCCCTCACGGTTTTGTTTTTGGGAACTCACGAGCAACTTCCCAGTGGGTCACCCATCATGGGATTGCTCTAGCCCCCTTCTCGCTTAACTTCGGAGTTCCTACGGAACCCGAAGCCAGTGAGCTCCCAAAAGGCCTCGTGCTAGGTAGAGATGGGAATATACATTTAAGGATCACTCCCCTGGACGATGTGGGATATTACAAATAGTTCATCAGCTAAATATTAAAAATATAATAAAACTCAAAGGTAAACCCTTGAGCAAGAAGAAAGGAAAGAGAAAAGTTTGTTTTAGAAAATCAGTGGGTTGAGTTTAAATTGTTAATAATAAAATATTGAAAGTTTGTTATAATAGGGAGTGCAGTGTTGGAGATGAAAAGTTTATCTAAGTAACCAAAATAGTTTTTTGACAACATTATTTAGAGCTTTTCTTGGAGAGACTCTTAAAGGTTACGTATAGATATGTTTGGATAATGCTATCTTGTCTTCTTATGTTGTCAAACTATGAGCAATACACATTTGAAATATAATTGATGAAAAAGTAAAAAATCAATCTTAGCATTTTATCAGATTCATATTCTAACAATATAAACATCTTACACTATCAAACAATCTAACAAAATAACATCGTGGATGAGAAAGGAAATGTTGAGTACTTGTTAGGTTGATGGACTAGCTAGCTAGCTACTGCCCCATTACCACGTACATGTGCAATTAGGAATCAACTTTTTGGAGAGTTATCTTCATGGCTGCCAAGACTGGTTTTAGTGGGGAACAATGTTTGTAACACTCAGCAATATCACGTATTAGATGGTGCTCGAAGAAGGTGCGACGCACACATATATGCAACACACCCATGGGGCGGATGGAAATAGCGACTAACTAGAATCACTCAAATCTAAAAAATATACATATGAAGATTTTTCGAATATTTGGAACGGATTTCTTTTGTGTTTATTTGATATAATGAATGATAGGCATATGTTAACATGTTGTGTCGATAACACTTGACAAATCTTTCTATATCATTTATCATATTGTTTTTACATATGCCAATATCTATTAACATGTGCACAACAAGTCCACCAAGTGATTAAACAGATTTTTTTTTTTTACACACTTTGCATTTTGTTCCTACCTAAAAACTTGTATTTAACATTGGGACCCCCCAAGGTTCAGATCCTAGACACGCCACATAGGTATTTAGTTAGCTCACACACATGTAGGTATATATGCACACCACTACTTGACCTAAACTGTAAATCCTAAATGAACAAATTAAGTTGAGGTTTCACAATAAAATTAGTTGACAAATATGTGATAGGCACATATAAGGTCTTTTTTTTCTTTCTTTTTTTTCTTCCTATGATTCATATACCATGCACCGGCACTAAACACTAAATGTACTGTATAGAAGGAATTAAATAGGTATTTCAATTTTCATGCCTAAAGATCTAGCGTAATATCTCGGCTTGGACTCATTTAATTAGAAGCATAATCATGGGGCTGGTCATGATATAGATTGTGTGAGATCTAGTCGAGTCCAAAGTAAATCCAGTAGAAAAATATACTGGGAGATATTAGGTCTGAAGTTCATAGGAAGTATTAGATATATTATGATGTAAGATGAGCAAAGTTGCGGCTATAGATATCGACTATAGATTTGCCCTAATGCATGCAAAACTCCAGAAAACAGATCAAATAAAGAGGAAGATTTGTGCTCGGATTGTCATCATAATATATTTCTGTCACTCGGTCACTTCTTGGTTTGCGATATGCAATGCATGCCTGGAGAGAGAGAGAGAGAGAGAGAGAGAGAGAGAGAGAGATGAGTCAGGTTACCGGTAGTGTCGTTTGATAGCCGCCCCAAAGATTCACACACAAAATGCAGCTCCCTTTACAGATAACAAAAGAGACGAAGGCCATATGATATCTCACCTAGACCTAGCTAGCTATAATATGATATTCATATAACATATCCAAAGTTTGGGTATTATTATTTAAGAAATTCTACAGTACTCTTCACAGAAAAATGCGATTTCTATTTATTTTAATAAAATAAAAAGAGTAATTTAGACCATTGATTAAATTGAATGAATTATCTTGTTCATTAGATACATTTGAATTAACTAAGATCATTGATTAAGGTTTAATTATTTATCTTGAATGTTATAAAAGTATATTAAAATCATATATCATGACAGTCTTTTTATAGCATAGATGTAAGCTGTTATTAGTGTACATGTGAAATTACCAATCAACATTATTCAATTTTGGGCCCAAAACCTTCACATTTAACTGTCTTACAACATGATGTTTAAGTTTGAACGTGATTCAAGTTGAATAATATTTTATTTTTAATTAAAATTTCACGTTGGATAATGAGAAAATATGATATAAATGTATTTTTATTGCATAAAAACTTAAACTACCGTCTTACAAAAATATAAATAATATAAAAATCAAATAATATGTCATACTAATTAAGTCGGGTTGTATTATTATTATTTCGAATCAGACTTGTTCCATAATCCATTTATAATCGGATTATTAATTAAATTCGGATCCTTTTCGGATAATCGGTTTGGAAGTAACGATCCATATCCTATTAACTGCATAAATTTAGATCCAAATCCAATCCATTGACAAGTGTTATTTATGTACTAGAGACAAGGAGAACAAGATATGCGCTTTGTGCGTCATTTTAAATTAGGTCTCATACGCTTTTATATATCTTAAAATTTTCATCAGTCCTCATATATTCTTGATTAGAAAAAAGAAAAAAAAAACTCTTATTCTCATAAATCTAACTTGATGCACCTTAAATTCAAATTATTGTGAAAAAATCATATTAATTAAAGTACTAAATTCGGAATGCCTCATTTCATTTTCATTGTAGGCATCAATTTGCATTGAGACAACTACCAAATCCGAAATCCCTAAAGCACATGTATGTTTTGACACAAACTTATAAATAGTACATGTGGTTTACCATGCACGTTAAATTTACCATGTGATTTTAAAGATGTTGAAATGAGTCAAGCTGAACGTCGACGTTAATTAGTTAGAGAATATATTTTGTTTTTGTAACTAAGTTTAGATATTTCTTCCAACAATTCAAATTATTGAGTTAAAATTTGAGGATTGTATATTCGGCTCGTAAAAACTACTGCATGAACCAGCCGTATATCTTTCGTTGCCTTTAGATTAATAAAGAAAAAGTCGACACCTACAAAATTTTGCCAAATGCAATTCTTCATATTCTCTACTAGTGTTTATTCAATTTAGAGGCCATTTGGTCACTCATGTAGAATAAATAGATAGTTATAGTTATAGTAATAAGCATTATTCTTATAATGAACTTTTAATTTCTTTGATTTATACGAGCACCTTCCTCCTTCCCGGGAAGGAGGAACAATTCTACCCATAAGTATGTGTAATCTCGTTGTAATGATGTAGCAGATAACATGTTTCATCCTCCGTAGTCACCTACAAGTGATCTTTAGACTTTAATTAAATCAAGTGATTAGATTAATTGAACGAACGAAACACTGATTATATCCAAAACTAAATGTATCCAATATCTCCATAGCCCCTCTTTGGCAAGAACCGAGTTCTGCCGCCATCAATCAGTCGTTGATCGAGAAGATCAAAGATATTCCATATAGCCAGCTGTGGTCTTACTTCCATGTAATCCAATAAATTTGCCCTTTTGGGGTCGTTTGATGAAATATTTGTGATATAGCTATCCCCAATAGTTATTAAAGAAATTTTTTAATCAAGCTGCTTGATTACGTGACATATTGACTATTTAATTTCAACAAGCTTATTGTTAAGTCACTGCTATCAATGGTTGATGTCTAAGTAAAAGATAAATGACAAATATATTGATGTGTGATTGAGTGATCAGACAATACAGGTGCTTAGGGCAACTGAAGCAAGATATTCTATATAGGCAGCTGTGTTCTCGAGGCTTCCTTGTTCAATGTTTGTAGTTATTTAAAGAATAGTAGGTTAATTAGGTTGTCTGACTACTTTAATGTTCTGCAACTCAATTGACAAGTTATTAACTATAAACAAGTCGTATATGATTAATATTTTTGATACTTCAAATACATAGTTATCGATAAGATATCTTACTATTGAAAGCCTAAATGAAAAGTAAATGATGATTTGATAACATCTTATTGGTTGTTTGGATAAGATACAAGGTAGCTTTTGCCTAGACCAAGATTTTCCTTGACGATTGTTCTTCAATCCAACTACAAGACAATCCTAGTAGGATCCAAATCAAAAGTTTTAACGTGCCACATCGCAGTTCTTGCTGACGAATCTCCAAAGGTGTTTGAATTAAAGGGTTTTTTTTGTGGTATCTAAGAATCTACAGTGCCCTCAAATGGGCTGCTAGACCGTCACAACTCTTTACAAATTATTCTCATGAAAATTGGTGGATCAAATTATTCTCGAACCTGACAAAACCAAATGTCGGTCACAAGAATACCCAGATTTCTTAGGTCCCCAATTGCTTCAGATCATTAGGGTTAGTAGTTTTTCTTTGATCCTTTTCGAGAGTCAAGATCAAGGATGGCTTTGCTTACATTTCACCATAGCTTGCATTTGTATTTGATTGGATGAGTGCCGTAGAAACGTACAAAAGACGGCTACAAAAACCGTACCATATCCCATCTAAAACCAATTTTAGTGTAAAATCAATTTGGTACGGTTGGTAATCGGGACAAAAATATACAATCCTCTAAGCTATAGGTGAGCATCTGAACCGGAGAAAAAGAACCCGTAAACTTTTATGGCTTGAACCGATTTGGTTTCCGGTTTTGGTGTTAAAATACCGAACCGGACCAGTTATCAGTGTACATGTAAGAAATACTTTCACAAGAAAATCTTGGATGAATTTCATGATCAGATCGTCAAGCGAAAAGGAGAACATGAGACATGATTAAGATTTTACTGCCCAGGTTTCGATCAGTATTGACCCATATACTTTCCTGACCTGCTTTTCAATAACCTATGTTTGAAATTTTGTGTTATGCATGGCTTCAGAGGTGAACCGATCTGAATCAAACCGTTCACGATGAGGTTCAACTTGTACCTCATCATGAACGGTTTGGTTCAGATCGGTTCACCTCTAAAGCCATGCATAACACAAAATTTCAAACGAGTCAACATCCCATTCCTAACGCTTATGAGGGCCAACAACCCATTTTGATAGTCTTCTAAGTTTATCTTCATCTGTTCTGCCACCCTCCATTACTGCCATCGTCTCCTCAGTCGCATTTTGGTTCAATAATTGTTGGATCCGTGTTGGTTTTTACGCAAATACGATTTCAATACACAATCATGAATCGATTCAAAGAAATGAACTATAGATTGAAGTCACCATCGGAGGTACATGACAGAAATTTATGACCAGATATGTTTAATCATGAACCAAGGAAACAATAACGTCGACGACGGAACCTATTTCAGAATGAAAATGTAGTCCTATTGAACTGAATACTAGTCTAGAGATGCTGCTGTGATGTTAAACTTCATTCTATTGAGCACATGTAAGGAACAAACATTAAAAAAAAAAATCCATTGAACTATTAAGTGTAAATTGGGTTATAACAGAAGAAATCCTCCGCCGCCCGGTGGCCTAGGCACTGACGTATGATCAAAAGATCAATGAGCCTCTCGGCATGGGGGACTGTTAAACTGAATTCGATCATATTGCAGACTGCACTCCACAGAAGCTCGTCCAATGCCTTGTTTAATGGGGAAAAATGTCAAACCTCATGCCCTTTGTCCATATGAGTTTTCAAGAACTCGAACTCCTGGTCCATATATCAAACGGCATCGCTCATTAAATGAACCAACAAGCTTAGAGACGACCTCCTTAAAGAATACCGATGCCACCTGGGACAAAAATCATTGCCACATCACAATTCTTAATCTACAGTTCACCATGATTTAAATTCCAATCTTCAAACTTCAGACAATGAAGGATTCAGGATAAAATGGTTACTGAATAACTGCCGCGGGAGAAATTTTAATACTGAATAAGGAACCTTACCTGTCGGTAAAGTGGCGACTGGAACTTAAAATCCACCAAGAAATAAAGGCTGCAAGATCCTGGAACTGGCCCCGGATTGAATTCCCAGATGTTTATGAGATGATCGAAAAGGGAACTATTTGACACAGTGGTCTAGAATTAAAAAACAGAAATAGAGACTATTAGAACAGAAATTCCAAAAATGAAACCAAAAGCAAAGAAACAATTTCAGGGTATATTCAGTAAGAACCACTTAAAACTCTAGTTAGAAAAATATCATCAACTATCCAACGACTCATAAAAGTGACAGTGAGGTTTTTCTTTTCAACCATCAGCAGCAATCTATTGTTGCTTTTATTTGTCAATGTTTAAATCAAAACTCACAAACATACTTAAGATTACTTCAAAACTCCAAATGTGTACAGTGGGTACATTAGTCTTTGCTCACAAACTCACTAACACAAAAACCCACGTCTCCAAGCTCCTAAGTGCTACAGCAACATAATATATATAAATTAACTTCAAAACCAGTGTACTAAAACCCAAGCCGAACTCCTTCAACAGGAGAAGTGAAAACCAGAGAATATCACCAGGCAACTACTACAACAGCTTATTCAGATATTCTATGATAGTTAACTTATACGTCTCAGGTATTTTGTTTCACAAAGTTAACAAACCAGAGTATATTCCCATGGAACAGCTACAATACTATTGATTATCTAACAGCAAGTAGAAAAGTAAACAAACCAATGGTAATGAAAAACTTAAAGAAAGAATCATAGCAAGCTTGAAGAAAACTGATTGCCTTTATACGCTTCGGTCTCTCTAATTCGACATGGGAGATGTAACTTTCAACAAGAAATTTAAACCCAATCTCGAGCTCAGCATCAAATGATCCATCAGGGTAGTTTTTAATTATGGCAGACCGCTGACACCAGGGAACGAAATCATGATACAAGTCTACCGCAGCAACCACATCGTATAACTGCTCTGGAGAATACCTAGATTCCAAAAATGCATCAGCCCATGTCTATCTCACATTGTTATAAAATGAGGGAAACATCAAAACGATACAAAACTGAAATTCAGCATTCAAGATGCAGTCTTTCATGGGTGACAATCAATTGGGTCATTAAGTAAGGCAATGTCAAACATTGTAATGCCACAGAACATATCAAGAACTCCGTTGCTATGGAATTCAACAGAAATTCTAAATACTGGTAAAATCATATAAAGCAGCTGAAATTGGGGACGATCAGAAAATTGTGAAATTGAGCAAGGCTTACCCCAATACGCGCCTCTCCTCATAGACTTTGGATAATACGCCGCCTTCCTCGCCGTCGCCGCAGCCGAGAAATTGCCTACGTGACCTGTAATTGAAATCCAGCTGGGAATCGGCGGTCCATTTGTGGACCGATGACGAAGGGGTTTCTATGCCTGCAATGCTACTAAAGCATCGAATCTGGTCAAATTTCCGGCCGGACCGGACCAGATACCTGGGACCAATTTTCCAGGAGAGCAAGGACCTCACCGCCTTAGAGGAGGTCGTGCTCGACCAGAACGGCGGCATTGTGAGTTTCGGTGATCGGGAAACCCTAATTGCGACGGGATGGGATCGAATTGACAGGAGATTGAAAGCCCCAATTGTTTGGAAAGCTGGAGACGGAAAAGCTTGAGATTCGGAATCCGACTAAGGGCTAGGGATTTACGTGAGAGAAGGAGAATTATTTACCGCGTAAATCTCTGACGCCGAGGGATTAGATTTGACGGTGCACCAAAAAATCGGATGATACGCATGCGTTTTTGGCTTTCCATCGGTGTGACGTGTCTATATTTTAAACTATTTTAATTTACAACGAGGTGATACAACTCGAGTAGAAAGAGACGGATATGATGTCATATCCAAGCACGTAATCCACACGTTCTGAATTCAATTTTTAAAGCTAGTAAATCGCTGGAAAGATTTAATCCAATGAATCTAGCACTACAAAATCATAACTCTCCAAAAAAGAACCTGCTTGTCTTTTCACCAAAAAATGAAAAGTAGGTCGTTGTTCGTACTCCATCCCGGAAGTAGTTGGAACAACCAACTTTAGCAATAACAATCTCAAAGATCGCTAACAAGAAGGGTGACACTATCCAGATAGTTATCATGCGATATCACCTGTTATAAGAGAGAATCTTTCCCACTAGTGATCAACAAGTGACGTCTACCTTGTTTTCGTAGATATCCCCAACTTTCAAGCAATACATGAAGGTGGATTGTCTGCCCTTTCATTTTCATACTCTCCTCATACCCTCATGTTTGTGTAATCACGGTTAAACCACGTTAACATTTTATATTCCTATTACGTTTTGTTTTATTATTTTTATAAAATATTAACATAGTTTTACCGTGACCACACATCACAGGAGGACATGAAGAAAGTATGAAAATAGGAGGACAGACAATCCACCTCCGCAATACATACGTTGCCTAAAGAAATGCTTTACTTTATTTCAGGCTTGGGACAACAGTCATTGCGCCGCAGAAGGCTCGGCCGCAGTAGACAATAAGCTGTCTAAACTGCCGGTTTCCACCTCACCCGAAAAAATGAGATACTACATTCAATCAGTACAGTATTAGTAATTGGCAATGGTACAAACAACAAGATCAACAAAATCTGTACGGGCATAATAACAGCACATTCTCGCACCCGATTCCTTCTCCTGCCGTTCTGATGCCACTTGTACTCGTGTTCAAAACATACGAACATATGCCTTGATTAAATTTTATCTACCTCCTCTCATTGAGATACACATTAAAGTAGGCGTGTACACAACAGCACCTTAAACTCGGTGTCTACATTCTATCTGCAGTCTCCAATATCCATCCATTATTTCATAGGATAGAAAATAATCGTCCAATGCATCCGTTTTTCTCTTACCCGGTCTCCTTTCCTCTAACTGTAGAAATAGTATACGGTCTTGGTTACGTCGTCAGGAATCGGCAGGCTTGCGGAGTGGAACAACCTAAAGTTGCAGAAAGCAAACAACAAATTTAGGATTCCATTGCTATATGACATGATAATATGGTCATAACATAATGCATTGAAGCCATAATTACCTGATCGTTACTTGAGGCATTAAGTATAAGCATTTTTATACTCTTACCGTCACATGAACCGACTTCCTTTTCTTCTTTAATATCTTCATCGACAAAGTTCTGATCTGTGACCTCTGCAAGAATTAACAAAGTATGAGTCAACACTTTCTGGCAGGTAGATGATAGAAATAGAAGTCTTGTTTCAGGCAATTGTAGAGAGAGTACAGATTATGATCTATTCGACCTTGATGGAGTAACATCCATCCTTACTTTGCAACACTGAAAATGAACATTGTCTAAAAACAGTGCATGAAAGAAGTCCAACCATATTACGAAATTCCATTATTCTTATTTCTATGTCCGGGCCATCTAAATCGCAACTACTTCACAGTGACTATAACTGAGTTCAAGTGAGACATGGTTTTTGAGATCTGTTCGCCACTGTTGTGAGGTCACTTTAAGCACGCCCTAAGCTACTTGGGTTGGTAAGGCGCCCCACTCACTGTGAGCGAGTAGCAAACAAACAAACTATAACTGAGTTCAAACCCAAAAAGGTAAAAAATCCAAGACTGAATTAATGAGGCACAATAATTGACTAATCAATTAAGATTTTGAATCTCCCATTCAGTCAAAAACTATGGCAGGTGGGACTGTTTGTTTCTTCTGTGGAGTGATCATCGAGTAAACAGATGGCACAAAATGAAGACATGTACAGCAAAACACATAAAATCAATACCAGCACAGCAGATAAACAATGCGAGACACAGTTAGGCAAATATCTTCCAGCAAACACACCAAAATTTAGCTGAGAGCACCTGTATTCCCTCCGACCAATTCCTGATGGCGCAACTGAGAGTGAGATGCATGAAACTGCTTTGAGCATGTCGCTGGTGCACCCGTCATTTCCTTCTTCCTACTTGAATCGACTTCTTCACATTGTGATGCAGCCAGTTCTTGAACATCGGGATATTCAAACTCTTTGGGCTTGCCGGCAGATCTAAAGTGCACGACCCACGGATTTGTCAGAAGATCTTCATCTGCCTTATTTGCTTCAGCTTCAGCTCTTACAAAATTGATCTTCTGCCAACAGCCACCTCGAAGTACCTTAAACTGCAATAAACAATAAACTCCGAATGAATTAACCATAATCATACAATACAACATGAAAATCCATTTAAAGTAACAGATTGAATTCAGACCTGGCCGGAAGAGGCACGAGAGTTAAACTGCGGTTGCTTTGACAATTTATGGTGCAATGAATTCCCCTTTTGCAAGCTCCGACCACGCGAATCCATGGAATTATACAACTGGTTGACAAATGATGCTTCCATGGATTTGAGGTACATGCTGTGCTTCTCATCCGTCCATTCTGTAGACATGGTTTCCGTCAGAGCCGGAGTACCCTAACATAAGTTACACACAATGATCAGAAATCTTCAGGAAACATTCAAACAATTTCTTACATCCTGACAATATATTACGCAAATAAAAAGTTCAAAACGATCATTTGAATTTTCTTTTTTGACATTCTTAAATTTCAATTAATATTTACCCAGATGAGCAGTTACAGCAGTAGCATGACAAATATCAGACATTATAAAAAGAAAAAGAAAAATTAAATAAAAACCCATATTTCTAATCAACATAAAAAGGAATTTATATTCTAATTATTTACAAAAATATATTGAACAAGTCAACCCCATCTGGGTGCAATTTCCATAGATCCCAGCTCAAAGATGAAAAATTTCTCATACAAAGTTAAGTTTAATTGGGTTTTTTTACTGCAAAATATGTAATTCTCAAGACTAAGAACTGGGAAACACAGAAAAAGATCAAAGTAACAATTTTGCAGCAGATAGAAAAAAGAGGAAGTACCAAGTCGTCGGAAGGAGGGTCCTCCGCCGCCGCAGCAACCCCGCCCCGCCGCTCACCGTTCTGCATAGAAGCCTTCAACTCTCCCCCCATGAAATTATTCATAATTACCCAAAAAAAACCCACCTCTCAGAATCTATGATTTTTTTTTTTTTTTTTTTTTTTTGAGTTCTGAAAAATTTCAGATGATTCGAGAAGAAGAAGAAATGGTTGGAGGAATGGGAATGTGAGGAAATGTGGAGGGGGGGGGGTTTGGGGGAGGTGATGGGAACAAAAAGATCGGTACAGTTGTCACGCTTTTTACACGTGTCGTGGGGCCATAGCGTTGCCACGTCACTCCGGGTTCGAGGGTCCAGCCCAGATATTTATTGGGGGAGCGCCCAAAATATCTTTTGTTGATTGATTTTCGATCTTTCTAGATTTCGTGGCGCCCACGCTTTTAACTGTCAACCCGCAAAAGCTTCCACGCGCGCGCTCTCTTTTGCTTTCGGGTCGGGTCGTTGGTCCAACCGTTTTCGTCTTGATATTTGTTTGGTTTCTTCCTTTCAACTTCGAGGTCAAAGATATTTGACATAGCATTTCCTGAATATATTTGACCAAAATTTAAACTATTAATAAAATTATTTTTGTCAATCAAAAGAAAATTTTATCATAAAATAAAATTATAGACAGTAATATAATTTTTCATAAACTAAATGTGTTATTGTTTTTCAAACCTTGCATATGTTATCATAGCATATCTAAATTGTAAAAATTAAAAAAAACTTAGATTGTTTTTCGCTCTCTCTTTCTCTCTCTTACATTTCTCTGAAACTTTGCTCTTTCATAGTATATACACACACACACAAGTAGTCTGCGGGCTTCATCTAATATATTTTAATCAAATATTATTTTTTTAAAGGAAACAATTTGGCAATGACATTTAAGCTCATAAGTCGTAACTGTAACATCCCACATCGCCCAGGGAAGTGATCCTTAAATGTATATTCACATCTCTACCTAGCACGAGGCCTTTTGGGAGCTCACTGGCTTCGGGTTCCGTAGGAACTCCGAAGTTAAGCGAGAAGAGGACTAGAGCAATCCCATGATGGGTGACCCATTGGGAAGTTGCTCGTGAGTTCCCAAAAACAAAACCGTGAGGGAATGGTAAGCCCAAAGCGGACAATATCATGCTACGGTGGTGGAGCGGGCCCGGGAAGTGATCCGCCCCGGGCCAGGATGTGACAAATTGGTATCAGAGCCTAACCCTGGCCGTGATGTGCCGACGAGGACGTCGGGCCCCTAAGGGGGGTGGATTGTAACATCCCACATCGCCCAGGGGAGTGATCCTTAAATGTATATTCACATCTCTACCTAGCACGAGGCCTTTTGGGAGCTCACTGGCTTCGGGTTCCGTAGGAACTCCGAAGTTAAGCGAGAAGAGGGTTAGAGCAATCCCATGATGGGTGACCTACTGGGAAGTTGCTCATGAGTTCCCAAAAACAAAACCGTGAGGGAATGGTAAGCCCAAAGCGGACAATATCGTGCTACGGTGGTGGAGCGGGCCCGGGAAGTGATCCGCCCCGGGCCCGGATGTGACAGTAACCTTCTCTCAAATTTTTCAAGGATAAAGATATTTTTCAAATGTCAATTATTGAAATAATTAATTTTTCAATATGTTGTTAACATCTCATTTTTTACTACTAATATATATATATGATTAATATGTTATCGATATTTAAGCAGTATGTTGTAAATTGATTTTTTTTTTTTTTTTAACAATTTGTTTTAAAAAAAATAATGAAAAGAGATTTAAAAACTTAAACTTGATAAAAAGCACTCAATAAGATTTTTTTTTTTTTTTTTTTTTACCAATAAGAAGGATAATAAAATATTAAAAAAACAAACAAGTGCAGGTCCCCATCCTCAGTAAGTTATTTTTATCAATGAGAAGGATAATGCGCGGGTCCTTAGTCAACTGTTTTTTTTTTAATTTTTTTATCAAATGATATTATTTACAATAAAGAGTTTGGGGGGCTAGGCTAAGTTTAGGGCAAGCAATAATGTAGTTCAAGTTTGTCTTTGACAAGAATAAAACGTAAAACCTCACACTTACCATTTAAGATGAATATCACTCAACTGTAGTACTAAGTAGCCTAAATCAACGATCTTTTTCTTTTTCACACGTTATTTCTCACTCTTCTTTCTTTTTCCCCTTCTCTTTCTATCTTCTCTCTCTCTTCAATTGTACACACACACACACACAAGTAGTTTGCTCTTTCATAGTATATATACACACACACAAGTAGTCTGCGGGCTTCATCTAATATATTTTAATCAAATATTATTTTTTTAAAGGAAACAATTTGGCAATGACATTTAAGCTCATAAGTCGTAACCTTCTCTCAAATTTTTCAAGGATAAAGATATTTTTCAAATGTCAATTATTGAAATAATTAATTTTTCAATATGTTGTTAACATCTCATTTTTTACTACCAATATATATATGATTAATATGTTATCGATATTTAAGCAGTATGTTGTCAATTGTTTTTTTTTTAAGAATTTTTTTAAAAAAAAAAATAATGAAAAGAGATTTAAAATTTTTTTACCAATAAGATGGATAATAAAATATTAAAAAAAAACAAACAAGTGCAGGTCCCCATCCTCAATAAGTTATTCTTATTTATGAGAAGGATAATGTGCGGGTCCTTGGTCAGCTATTTTTATTTTATTTTTTTATCAAATGATATTATTTACACTAAAGAGTTGGGGGTGGGGGCTACGCTAAGTTTAGGGCAAGCAATAATGTGGTTCAAGTTTGTCTTTGGTAAGAATCAAACTTAAAACCTCACACTTACCATTGAAGATGAATATCATTCAACTGTAGTACTAAGTAGCCTAAATCAACTATATCTTTCTTTTTCACACGTTATTTCTCACTCTTCTTTCCTTTTCCCCTTCTCTTTCTATCTTCTCTCTCTTTAAGAGCACTTCCAACGTGATAATATCCCCTTCCCCCACCAAAATCTCCTCCAACCCTCTTAAGTCCACTGGGCTATAAGGAGCTTAGTTAGTCCATCTCCAGCCGACCCTGTCAAATGGCTATAGTGCTAAAAATAGATCAGAATGACACAAAAACCATATGTAAGGCCATCTCCAACCGAAGGTTCCAGAGGGCCAAAGAGCCGAAAATAGGCCCGAAAACCATCTCTAATCAAGGGCTAGGCTAGAGGGCTCGTGGAATCTGATAAGGCCCCACAGAATTTGAAAGGGCTGGCCTGAAAACTGATTAATCATGTCAGTTATAACCGACAAGAATTCTTAAAAAGAATTTTGAATCCAACGGCTAGCTGGCGCCAGTTACCGTTGGATTCTTTTTTCTTTTTTCTTTTTTTTTTCTTTTTTTTTTTTAGGTTTTCTGGGCCTTTTTTTTTTTTTCTATAAATACCTAAACCATTCCTCACAAAAATTTCACCATTTCAATTCTCATATTTTCCTTCCTCTTTCAAAAATCTATCCTTCAATTTTTTTAATAATTTTGAAATGGCCTTGTTGCAATGAAAGGTAGGGCTTGTACCCAAAAAGAAGATAAAGCTTTTTGCAAGGCTTATAGATGGGTGTCGGAAGATAGTGTCAGGGGGAACTGTTAAACAAATGACGGTGTTTGGACTCGTGTGTTCAAAAAATACTTAAGAGTTCTATGAAAGCACCACTCCAGTGAATATTCAAAACCACGAAAGTTGTTCTTCAAGATGGAAGAAACATCTTCAGCCAAATTTGAACAAATGGCATCAAGCATTGTTAGCAGCCGCAAGTAGACATGAAAGCGGCACTAATCACTACGACGAAGTAAGTGTTTTCACAATTTATTTTAAATATTTAATTATATTACATTTAATTTCATAAATTAATTTCCTTTAGTTTTTTTCAAGGTATGCTAAGCGGAGGAATTGTATATGGACAGCAACTCGAAACCCTTTTAGTTTCACAGTTGTTGGGGAATTTGTAAAGGGTGGGTATTATTTGAAGATCCACCACAGAGAGCTCCTACGCCGGTGTTCGGAACTGCATCCTCAGCTGCATATATGGATGAAGATGGATCTCCAACCATTCAACAAACAAGGGTAAAAAATCCGTCTTCGGTTGAAGGTTCCATACCTAGGGTTATGGGACAAAACAAGGCGTGAAGGTTGAAGGAAAAGGGCAAGGCAAATGATGATTACACTGCTCAACATGAAGTGGCGGCCTCATTGCGATTATTAGCGGAGCAAAATGCCCTTGAGGTGGAAGAAAAAAGTGTAGGCATGAAGAACGGGCCAAACAAATACAAGAAGAGATTGATGATAAGAATATGGAAAAGAACACTTCGAATTACACTCCTATAAGTAAGGCCTATTTTGATAGAAAAAAAGAAAAAAAAATTATGAGCCGACGACAGTTGTTTACCTTTGACTATACTCCTACGATGGTGGATGATGAAGATGATGTTGATTATGGATATTAAATTTAAGTTGTTGTAGTTTTTAAACTTAAGTTAATGTTGTTTTCAAATTTAATTTGTAGTTTTTAAATTTAATTTGTCGTTTTTAAATTTTAGTTGTAGTTTTTAAATATAAATTGTAGTTTTTAAATTTAAGTTGTTGTTGTTTTTAAATTTAAGTTGTTGTAGTTTTTAAATTTAAATAATAAATTATGTTTGACCCTATGGCCCTCGGTTGGAGACGATTTTTTGTGACAGGGCTAAATCGAGCCCTCTGGCCCTTTGGCCCTCAGTTGAAGACGGAGGCAAATATGGCACTGTACTGTTCATTAAAATATTAATATCTTGGAGGGCCAGATGGCTAAAACGAGCCCTCTGGCCATCCCTCGATTGGAGATGGCCTAATCGAGGGTTAGGCCAAATGGTCTGTGGGCCCCATTGGGCCGAAACCTCTAAATCAAGACGAACTGCAATGGAAAATCAAAACAAGAGAGATGAAGGAGAAAGAGAAGTAATCTGGAAAGTTATTTTAATATAAAGATAAGATGTTCGAAGGCTTACTCATTTAGCGACAAATGATACTCAAAATATGTCTGAAAATTTTATTTTAATATGGTAGTTTAATTTAATTAACTATATTAATTTAGTTAAAATAATAAATTATTGAGGGGGTTATGTTTGACTTATGGCCCTTTGGCCCTCTCGATTGGAAATGAGTTTTTTGTCAAAGAGCTATGTTTAGCCTATGACCCTTTGAACCCCTAGGTTGGAGAGGGTATAAAATATGGCCTGACATTGTTTATTAAAATATAATTTTTTGCAGGGCTATAGGGCTAAACATGACTCTTTGGCCTTCTCTAGCCAGCCAACCCTCGGTTGGAGACGGTTTTCGTGTTATTCGGAGCTATTTTTAGCCCTCTGACCCTTTGGCCAGATCGGTTGGAGTTAGAGATGACCTTAGTGCCCCACGCAATAATTGCCTAGCCTAGCCCCTAAGTTATGTGATGTCATGGTGACGTTAGTGACACACCCCGACCGAAATCAATGCGTGCTGGCCGTCACGTGAAGGTGACGCAGCCATGTGCACAGTACGGAAGCAATATTAATATAAGAAATGCAAATAAATAAAAACCCAACTAACTAGAGCACTAGATAAAATAAGGTGCAAGACGAAATAAGTGTGAATTCACAACCAGAGCATAAGTAGCCTAAGTGCAGTCCAGCATGACAAATACTAATTATACAACACCTAAAGATGACCATACAATGGTGATAATCTATCAGAGCTGCCATGGATTCCTAGAAAGCCACCAAAAAAACACTCCTAACTAGAACATGGAGGGGCGCAAAACAAAAAGTGTGAGTGATCAAAAATAAAGCTTTTCAAAACCATTTCAATTATCAAAGATAGTAACCCATCGCCGTAAAACCTGTATAATTTCCTAGAAAATAGAATACATATCTATACCACAACCATGCTCATAATAGCAAAATCCACATATATGCCATGTCAAATATCTCAGCATAAAAAAAATATGTAAGTCAGGTGATATAAATCAATGCAAATAATATGTCAGCCGGAGTCACCTAACGTGACCTGTACAGCTCAAATCCACATCTCAACAAATATACCTGCACACGAGTCGGAACTACCTAAAGTGGTATGTATGACAGGACCAGATGTAAATAAATACGCTCAAGTGCTATGATCACGTGAAGACTGTGCGAATGATCATGGGTCACCTACGAGTCGGAACCATCTATAGTGGTCTGTACGACAGGACTATACACCTAACTTGGATCCAAGGTGAGCGTATGATGCATGAGGTGAACATCACTTGAAAGACTGTGCCCCTAATCACGGGCGGGAGCACTAACACCGATGTGCAGGTTTATGAGCTCTCAACACATCTCACATAATCATCAATTCACATAAAGAATCTACAACTCACCTGAGCATCCACCGCGTCAAATCACAATATGCACATATCATACAAATTCATAGTCTAAGCATAAATCAATAGGCATGGCATTTCAAACATAATTTCATTTAGACACATTTTATGGGAACATAGCAAGTATATAAGTATATACTGAAAACCAAAAGCTCACTCACTGGTATGTGGAAGGGTTGCAGCCCCCAAGCCTCGATTGACTGCGCTCGTCCTGAGGATAGGTCTCACCTATATGCGAAACAACCATATAAATGTTTACTTAAAGCACATAAACGAAACTAACTAATAACTTCTTATACATTGCTCAAATTGGGTGTTTGAATATACCAACGTAATCTACTCAACACCACGAACATCCCCATATTTTTATAAAAATTTTCCGACCACCCACACACCGGCCAAGGCACAGACACACGAACCGGCCACGCGCAGGCACATGTTTGGCAAACGTACAGAAACCCTAACAGCGTTAGGGAATATTTCGTCCAAAAATGGAATATACTGTTAAATATACCTGATGCCATTAGTAACGCCGTTAGTATATTCCGTCAAAGTTGACGGAATATTATTTTTCTTCTCCGGTGATCATCGCCGGAGCCGCCGCCGTCTGCATCGCCGGAAACTGGAAAAACTTCTAATCGTCATATCTTCTTCATTTTTCAACCAAACTTCACGAAATTTAAACCAAAATGAAGCTTAGGATGAGAGGAACAAAACCTTACCACTTTTAGGTCCTAAAACTCATGGGATCTCGCCGGAAAAATCACGATAATCCGGCCACCTCTGCAACTTGTCAAACCCGAGCTTCCTAATGTCCAAAACCTTCCAAAATTCCTCCCTAATCTTCGTGAAGAAGTTCTAAGGCTCTCTAACACTTCCAAACTCGAGGAAAAGTCCACGATCACAACTGCATGAACAGTAACCCAAAGCTAGGTTCTCTGGTTTTCGGGTTTTACGAGCTCTCACGTCAAACTAATGGTATGGATGAGTTCCTGAGCTCACAAAGAACATAAAAGCAACCTCCTCAACGTCGATCTATGTAAAATGATGCTAGTTTGAAGAATGATCGTACAACTTGTACGAACAACGGATGAAATCTGAGAAAATGAGATAGAGAGGGTTAACGGAGAGGTTTGGGTGTGCGTGTGGTCCTAGTGGGTCACCAACCAAAAACAAAAGAAAATAAAACCTAAGTCCTAAGTAGTTCCAAAAGTATAGGAAAGTTAGGAATTGGACCACAACCAAAAACAT
The DNA here is from genome assembly GCF_041283825.1 of Pyrus communis. Taxonomy (NCBI): domain Eukaryota; kingdom Viridiplantae; phylum Streptophyta; class Magnoliopsida; order Rosales; family Rosaceae; genus Pyrus; species Pyrus communis. The sequence continues at coordinate 17,065,938 of NC_142572.1, forward strand.
ATCACACACAACACATCTCAACGTCCAAGGGTAATTAAGTCATTTCCTTACTCTCGAGGATAAAATAATATACACCTTTGGGACGGGCTGTGACAGTTAGTCAGTATTAAAAAATTATAAAAATTAATTAAATTATAAAAAATAATAATTAAAATACGAAAAATTATAAAAAATTAATTAAAATACAAAAAATTATGAAAAATTAATTAAAAATAAAAAAATTATGAATTTTTTTTATAAATACTTAACCATATTACATTTCAATATTTTCAAATACTTTCAACCGATCTTTTTTCATTATCCAAATTTAAAAATAAAATTATTTATTATTATTATTAAAGACAATTACTATTTACTTAGGAGATTGAATTGCCTATTGTCCAGGAGGCCTATCAACACTAGAACTGCTTTAACTCTCTCTCTCTCATGTCACTCCTACAGTCTTACCTCCCAAACAACCAAATGTATTTTTATAGAAATAATTAGGTGTTTTTTAACACAAAAATATTTATATTTATATCAATATTTTAAAAATAGTGATTGTTAGAAATTAGTGAAAATTTTGCAATAAATATTTAATAATAGGGAATATTTATCATGAAATATGAATATTTTAAAAATAATGAAATTTCTCAATTAATGTTTCAAGAAATAGTGACTTCTGTGACATCTCACATCGTCCAGGGTAGCGATCCTTAAATGTATATTCTCATCCTTACCTAGCACGAGGCCTTTTGGGAGCTCACTGGCTTCGGGTTCCGTAGGAACTCCGAAGTTAAGCGAGAAGAGGACTAGAGCAATCCCATGATGGGTGACCCACTGGGAAGTTGCTCGTGAGTTCCCAAAAACAAAACCGTGAGGGAATGGTAAGCCCAAAGCGGACAATATCGTGCTACGGTGGTGGAGCGGGCCCGGGAAGTGATCCGCCCTGGGCCGGGATGTGACAAATTGGTATCAGAGCCTAACCCTGGTCGCGTGTGTGCCGACGAGGACGTCGGGCCCCTAAGGGGGGTGGATTGTGACATCCCACATCGCCCAGGGTAGCGATCCTTAAATGTATATTCTCATCCTTACCTAGCACGAGGCCTTTTGGGAGCTCACTGGCTTCGGGTTCCGTAGGAACTCCGAAGTTAAGCGAGAAGAGGGCTAGAGCAATCCCATGATGGGTGACCCACTGGGAAGTTGCTCGTGAGTTCCCAAAAACAAAACCGTGAGGGAATGGTAAGCCCAAAGCGGACAATATCGTGCTACGGTGGTGGAGCGGGTCCGGGAAGTGATCCGCCCCGGGCCGGGATGTGACACTTCTTTCAATAATTTGTTAAAAAAAAAAGATAATGATTGCTTCTTGATTAATGTTTTATTTGCAATTTGAACAACATGGGTCCAAATCTATTATGTTCATTCACTAATTTTTAAATTTTATACAAAATAAAAAACAAATAAAAAAGTTGATTGTTTATGGAAGAAAGAGCTACAAGAGAGAGAAAACATGAAGCAAGGAGAAGGAGTGACGTGAACGAGAAAAAAAGAACGGAGAGGGAGAGGGAAAGAGAAAGGAGAGAGAGACATGCGGCGGGAAAGCTGCCAATTTTTACCATTTCCAACCGGCTTTCTTCCTAGCCTTGTGATTGAATTCTCCCGCATGAACGCCAATGATTATGGTTATCACAAATGGTTGCTATTTATTTTTAGAGTAAAGCGTAGATTATATTTTCAAAATAAATAAGGTGTTAAATAAAAAATAAGTATGTTAATTAATATTTAAATATTAATTTAGTTATCAATTTTTATGTTATTTAGATTACAAAATTTAGTTTACAAATTTATTTTTTCTAGTATTACACTTATTTCTGACTGGCATGTAGGTCTGTGTGCGCTAGTTGACAGGACCACGAGCGGTTAATGTTTACAGGTTTTTTTTTGTTGTTTTTTAATATTCAATTACTTTTGTGGCTTTGTTGTTAATAAATGTTGGGTAAGTTTATAATTTGTATCTTTTCCATTAAATAAGGGTTCAGTGATTTTTGTGAAGAAAAAGTTTTTTTTTGGACATTTTTTTAATGTTTCCTCTCTTAAGGTCCTTTTTTTAGTACATGTGTAGACCAAACATATATTAGCTACAAGATTTTATTAATTTATATTTAAAAATCTTATAATAGTTGACAACTTAATAAATCAAAACAAGAAAATGAGTTTCCTCATGATTCATGGATTTTAAGTTGGTTTTTATTAAGTTGTCAAATATTTGTTACTTAATACTACGGTTTAATGATATTTCTCTTCACTTATAAATGAGAGATTTTAGATTCAATTATTACTAAAGATGTATTTAAACCATATTATTACTAACCTATTGTGATACTTAGCACATTTTTCCATCACATTAATATAGATAATATCAACGTAAATCTGAGCTAAGAATATATGAGTGGGACCACATATTTGAGCCGCTATCTTGATCATAGAAAATTACAAGGAGATAATTGGGGTGGTCAGAGTCAGATCACTTTAGGTCAGGTGCATTGCATATCTATTCTCATTCTTTCTGGTACTTTTTCGAGCAAAAGTAATGGATTGCATCATTACAATTAAAGGCAACTTTCATCTCCATCAACTGGAATAAAATGATGTTTGAAAACCAATTCTAAAACCTTTTTTGAAAAACGATTAGATTATTATACTAAATATGGCTTTTTAGTCAAAATAGCAAACGATAAAATTATTATACTGGATTAGATTTTTTTAGCCAAAATGATTATTGAGTTGTCATAATTTTTCATTTTGGTTACAAAAATTCAAAATCATTAGATAAAACTAGTCTTTGAGATTGTTCAGTGTCAATCATTTTGGTCATTCAATGACAAATTTCCGTTAAATTGAAGAAACTATCAGTCCAAGGGGAGAGGTTGATTTGACAACAATACCCTTAATTTAAGGGAGATTTCTCGCAGAAAGATCAAAATTATTAACGGTCAACAATCTCACATACTCTTCTATAAATTTTAAATCTTAAGAACCAAAGTGAGAAGTTATGTCAATCTCAATATGATTTTGAATAAAAAAAAAACTACTAAATTATTTAAACTGCGAAAAAGAGATTCGAATTTGAGTGTAGAGCAAGTACGCATTATCCTTTAGTATTGATTGAGAACGCTAGCTAAATTACCTTTGCACACATTTCTTTGCAAAAATTTACATCATCCTGCAATGTGATCTTAGAATCGGAACCATCTATCTTGTGAAACATCTTTGCAAAAATTGATCAATCATCGTGTAATCATCCAGTTGTTAACTAAACAAAGTTACGAACTTACTGTTTTGGATAAATCTTATATAACTACTTAGTCAATTAATGAGTAGATAACATAGAAGATAGAAGGGAAAGGCGCCAAGAGAAAGTAGATAAGATAACTACTGCTAAATTGCTAGCTAATGGATTGCTCTTACCACTCTGTAAACAACATATGCAGGCACATGTGGGTAAGGCGAATTGGTCAGAGTAAAGTTCGAATCTTCTTCCCCGCAAGTAATGGTTTAGAATATCGCATCGTCAAAATAATGCCTAGAGTATCGAATTGCCAAAGCATCCATAGTCCATACAACTTAATGCAATATTAAATTCAAACGCGTATCCGCTCTGATAACCGAAACTGAATAACCTGTTAATGTACAAAGAAAATTTGTCCCAAAAATAAACTAATCTTGGTTTCTTGATGGGGATCTCTGTATGTTAAAACAACAAAGCTCCCACCGGGGGTGGGGCGTGCGTAAATGTTTACTTAAGAATGATGGTTTTTACAATAGTAGATTAGTAGGTATACATCAAGGCATACTTGGGGTGGTGTAATAAAAAAATAGCACCCAAGAACATATCAACTTTGAGCTGACCTTTTTATTCATGTCTTCGTGTAAACAGCACATCTTGCCGAATCTGATCTTGCATAGTAACAACTGCTTCTGTTGTAGATTACGTGCGTGAAGAAAGTAAGAATATACTCCATTGAATACGAAACTTATATTTCCTGCTTCTGATCACCCTCCGGTATCATGGTGTCTTGCAAGTCAATTCTACCTGCATTACCAGGAAGCAGAAAAAGCAAGTTCAAATTACGCCAGCTGCTGTTTTCCAGGAACAACTAAAATAATTATAATTTTGGGATGATCCTGAAGTATTGAAGAACAGGATTTGCACGAACAAGGCAATCTGTCATTGTGCCCTAAACATAATGACATTGTAACTTTAAGTCTATACACCGAGACTTTGAGATAAAAGATGTAACTGCAAGAAGACCGTACCTAACAAGGAAATCAGAGAAGGGGACTTTGAAGATCCATCTGATCGCATGTCTGTACCTACACAATGCATGTTCCAATTATAAGTCTAGGCATAATATTTGAAAGAGGCATAAAAAATAATGTGAAATCCACATTAAAAATGATCCATTTTCTCATGCCAGAAGCAGACCTGAACTTTCAAGTGATTTAAGGACATCGGATTTCTTAAAAGTGTATCCAATGAAATTGGTATCTTTTGATGTTAACATCTGCAACGCCAAACAAGCAAATCATATAAGCTTTCGTACTGATGCAACACAGATTAGCAAAGAGTACTAAACCAATTCCCTTCACAGAATCCTTTTACACGTGCTGGCAGGGGGACCAGGGGACGCAATTGGACATGTGACAAAAATGCTTTATTTAAAGGAAAACAAAATTGAAAGAGCATAAAAGAGATTTTAGCAACTTGGTTTCCAAAACAAAGCTTTACTCACAACTAGAAAATATAGGAGAAAATATGAAGTTTACCTTCCGCCAAGGTCCCAGTGTTGGCATTGTTGATGGCTGTCCCTCTACCTATAATAGGGAAAAAGGGAGGGGAATAAAGTTAACCATAGGGTGGCAACTACTATCAATATTTCGCTTTGATTGAACAAAAATATGCTTAAAAATGGAAGCCTGGACACAAAAAGATAGTGCCAGGCCTATTAAGGAAATACAAATCTGCAAAGAAAGGCATTATCTTCATCCTAAAAAAATTTAAAATTTTGTCCCACTAAAGGATAACAGATTCCAATACATTGATTTTCAGTGAACTCACTTCAGGAAACTTTTCGAAATTCTGAGTGTCCAAGTCTCCAATGACTGTGGGTTTATATGCAGCTTCGCCTTCATACAGCCTGTCCCACTGAGTAGACCTGAACCATGGATGGGCCTGAGAAAACATTTAGCTTATAAGCGAACAAATATCAAACAAGAACATCATACACCACGTCATTAGTTCTTTTAAACCTGGCTACCTTAATTTCTTCTGCTCCATGTGTCCCAAGCCTTGACTCAACATCACATAACAAGTGACAGATCAGATCCTTCGCTTCTTCTGAGATTTTGGGTTCGTCAGGGAATTTCAGGCATGTCCTCCAATTGATTATCTACAGAAAACAGTAATGTTGTCGAACTCTGCAATTATCGAGGATCGTGTCAAATTTCAAAGAAAGAGGAGCATGATATTACCTTGCGGCATGTAATCCTTGGGTCATCAGAGCAGAAGGGAGCATAGCCTACAAGCATCTCATACATGATTGCCCCTAGGGACCACCAATCACACTCTATCCCATATCCTTTCTTGAGCAACACCTCAGGTGCCATATAGTCAAGAGTTCCCACGGTTGAATAAGCCTAAACAATTCGGATATTTTTGGTAACTCAGAATATGTACACATTAATTACCCAATAAGTGAAATTAGAAATTGAAATATTCTAGGTAAAAAAGTGCATCACTGCTTGATATGTCAGCATACTTAATTTAATATTTTGGATGAGTATTTCAAGAAGAATTGAAAAGACAACGGGATAAAATTACCAAGGCACGGCGATTTCGTTTCCATTGTTGTAACTGTTCTTTTGGCATCAACCAAGGAACCTTGTCACAACCAGATTGTTCATCAGTTTCAGATATGGATTCCTGGGAGGTCAAATCATCATTTTCCAGTAACAATGTGGAATACTTGTCATCCAGAGGTTTACACAAGCCAAAATCTGAAAGCTTCAAATGGCCAGTTTTATCCAGTATCAGATTATCTGGTTTTATGTCCCTATAAGAAGAACAAGGTCCCGTAAGTTTACATGTTTTTACTCCTAAACAAGTACATTCTTTTTAAATAACATGTGGTTTCGTGTGCTTATGTGTTCCTTTTGTGTCTGTGTATGTTAACGGAAAGAACCGGCTAGAAAACTCAAATGTGTACACATCTAAATCATATTTTTTTTAACTGAAAGATACTACAGATAAAAAAAAAAATCAAAAGGAGAAAAAATTTGTTACTATTGACTAAAACTGAAATGTTACACAACTGTCACACCTATGAATGTAGTTGTGTTGATGGATTGAGTGAATAGCCAGAATACTCTCTGCTATGTAAAAACGAGCAACATCTTCAGAAAGAGTATCTTCTCTCATCAGTAATGTCATAATATCGCCACCAGGTAAGTACTCCATGATAAGGTATAAAAAATCAGAATCTTGAAACGAATAATGAAGTTGTACAATGAACCGACTATCAACCTCCGCAAGCAAGTTCCTCTCAGAACGCACATGCTCAACCTAAAATGCGAAAAGACAATATATCATGATGCAAATTGATAATGTATGTCATGCAGTATCAGGACACGTATTGTGTTAGAGTAACTTGATTGTAGTAGGTATATTGGTACAAATCAAATTCTAGGATACTCAGTTTTCTGATTAAAACCAATACTTCATACAACTGCTTACTATACAATGAGCTAATGGATACAGCAGCAAAGAAAGTCTTCTTATATACCGCAAGGAATAAATTTTAGAAGTAGACCGTTCTTAAAGTTTCAAACATAGCTACCTGTCCGCGACTAAGCATCTCCGATTTCTTCAATTTCTTCATGGCATAAATCTCTCCTTTACCTTTAGCACGACATAACCTTACCTGCATTTGTTAATTACAAAAGAATGGTACCATATTTTAGTGACAGGGTATATCTCATTTCTATATAGGTAGGTCAAAACATCCAATTAAAAATCTCAGAATATATGTAACCACTTTTTTCATTCAGAATACACCCAATATTGTCAAAGCTATGTCAGGGGACTTACATACTCATAAAGCTATCTATTTGAACTGGAGAGATTCTCATTTGTCGATAAGGGCAAACCGAAATAGTTCCGTGAAATACGATAATTCTACCCTTTTACATACCTCACCAAATGCGCCTTTGCCAATCACAGTTAATTGCTCAAAATCATCAATGCCGATTTTACGTCTTTGCAGCCTCATATATTCTGTTTCCCGGCGTTCCAAAGTCCTCATCATCTCCTCTTGTTCCTCACTCGGTATCTGATCTTCTTGTGCTTTCCTTTGAAGCGCTCGACGTCTAAAACAGATAAATATATAATCTCAGTATCAACACATTTTCAGTACCTTCTTTTTTCAGCACTCAATCAATGTGAACAACACGGAATCTAAAGTTTACAGCTAATCGAGTAATCGTATCAGAATTAGTTCTTCCACTTGCTCGAGTTTTCGAAATGCCAAACAGAAAACATAAACAGCAAAAGAAAAACTGAAACTGTGATTAATTTGCAAAGTGCTAAAAAGGGAAAAATGAAGCATTTTTGATCGAGCTTAAACGCACAAATGCAGCCTTAGCAGAACTGTGTGCACGAAATCGAAGACGAAGTTCGAGAATTCCAATTAGAACTATTGCTAACAAGCTGACACTATCACAATCAATACAAATTTTGAAAATTTTGACGAATTAAAAGCTAAAGCAATCACAAAGTACCTCTCTTTGCGTTCCTGCAGACCTTGAAGGTAGTTCTTGTAGTGATTCTCAATGAACTGCTTTGCCGCCACCGCCTTCTGCCGTGTGACCGGCGACGAAACCGACACGTCGGGACCCGACTCGAAGCCGCCGACCCGATCCGGCTTCAAGTTGAGAGCGCCGAGCCTCATCGTCCCATCGCCGCCGTCCATTTCCACCGACGAACGCGATCAAATCAAGCTCGAATCCACAGAAAAACGGATCAAAAGCTCAGCATTTCAGCGGCGGAGAAGAGAAGCTTCCGGTGGCGGGAATTCGATGAGAGATCTGGCCCCCCAAGTGTTTGCGTAAATGACAGAGTAAGAGGATGCCAGGGAGTTTGCACTGTCTCTCTCCAGATCTCTTTCCGGCCGGTCATCAATCTGGACCGTTGAAATTTAATCCAACGGTTAAAATTATTATAATTTTTTAAACAAATCCCATATTTTTAACAAATTTCAAAGAATCAAATTGGTGGATTGATGGATTTACTGAAGGAATCCGAAGAAGATCTTTTTTCTGCACTGGCATATGCTCGAGAGTATAATATTATAAATATATTCAGTATTTATATGCTGACTGGATAAATAAATAAATTAATTAATTAAATAATAATCATTTTTGTTTTTACATTTTCTGGATTTTCTTGGAAATGGAGTGCAATCGACGGCAGCGTTTTACTTGCATGAACTGGAATCTTGGTGGACGGATTTTTTATTATCATTTTATTAATTTTATTCTGACTTGTTATTGAGAGGAGAAGGAGAGAGAGAGAAGAAAAGGGGGAGATCTGAATATGGCTGGAATGTACGAGTGTCGATCGAGCGCGTGAGACTTACGGTTTTGGGGGTGGACCTGGAGAGGACATAACCTACTTTGTACCTGGAAATTTGGAATGATGCTTCGGCGTTGGTATTTTGAGTTACTGCTTTGACCGGTACTTCAAACAAATTATGTGTAAATGATTTGTGTAGCATGAATATAATTATAAATAGACAAAAGTTAAAAAGAGGATTTTTGTTAGAAATTGAAGTGGAACGGGAGCAATGTATTAAACTGTTTATTTTCGTAATTATATCAGACAATAAGTGCAAGTACAAAGAGAAAGGAGCTTGGTACTTTCTACTTTTGATCTTGTGTGCCTGGAAAAATAAAGATCAGCATAAATTGTTTGCTAGGAGCAAGTGGTTATTTACTACAGTGATGGAAAGATGTTGAGTCATTGCATGACGGTGTGAGTTCAAACCTCGTCGGTGAGTAATCTAACATGTAATCAAACAAAATCTATCGTTTGATAAAAAAAATAAAAAAATAATAAAATAATAAAAAATTGTTTGCTAAGATAGGTAGGTAGAAAGATGGGATAATTTTTACATTACAACCGTCCCTTTATATGGGAAAGTCTTACACCCATGGGAAAAAATTGATTGACAAAAATGTCATCATCCAAGTTTACTATTTCACCTAAATTTTTTAATAATTGTCACCAAAGTCCATTTTGATTTGCTTCTTTATACATTCATATACGTAACATTCAGACTATATTCACATCACATCACAACACAACTAAATCATTTTCTATCATTCAGACTATATTCACAACACAACTAAATCATTTTTTTATCAAGAATACATCGACAAGAGTTTTTGTTTATATGATGTTATATTGTTAGGAGAGGACACTACAATGATGGTAAATCTAGATTTATGTCATAAATATAGAGAACAAAGCGAAAAAAGAAGAGGAGGAGAGAGAAGTGCAAAGAACAAGAAGTATGCGATTGATAGAGAAGAAATATGAGAGAAAATTAGGAAGAAGAATATGAAGAATAGTATGATAGATACCTCAATTGTAAATTAGGAAGAGAGGGAAAAATAGGAAGAATGAGATGAAAGAGAGAAAAAGAATTGTATGATAGATACCTCAATTGTAAATGCAAAAACAATTAAAAAATAAATCATAACATCATTTGCTAGAAGGATAAATTTTGTCCCTCTATAAAATAAACCAAAAACATGTTCCTCTAAACTTGTAAGTGAGAGATCTAACGTTCGATTCTCGCTAAAAGCGAATTTAAACTACATTATTGTTAACTCATTGTGAGGCTAAATTCACCTCTCCTCCTTAGTGCAGATAGTATCGTTTGTTATATATATAGTGTTATAATTTGGCTCTATGTCCTAAATTCCTAATTAAGGTAGCAATGTTTTATTGGAACGGTGCGTTTTTGTAGAAAAAGGTATGTAGGCTAAAAAATATATTTGTTATTGATACGTGAATGTGGAAAAATGGAAGAGAAATGGAAGAGAATGCTTTTTTTCTCATTATGTTTCTCTACAAGATTACAAGGATATATATACATGATACAAGTGTGTAGGTAGGACAAGGTAGCCGTCCTAGTGTGTAGGTAGGACAAGGTAGGACAGCTGTAGGACGGCTAGTGTGTAGGTAGGACAAGGTAGGACGACTGTAGGACGGCTTGACGGCTGTAGGACGGCTTATTCTTCCAATAATAATATTATATACAATTACACAAGGACTCTAACCATATTCCTTATTTGTCTAGCACTCCCCCTCAAGTTGGAGAGTGGATGTCAAGAACTCCCAACTTGCGTAACATACCCGAAAACTTTTCTTTCCCAAGAGGTTTGGTAAACAAGTCTACCAACTGTTGTGCCGTACCCACATGCTTGGTCTCTATTGTGCCATCTACAATCTTATCTCGTATAAAGTGACAATCCATCTCAATGTGACGAGTTCGTTCATGAAAAACAGGATTGGCAGCTATATGTAACGCTGCTTGATTATCACAAAATAAAATGGAAGGACCATCCAAAGGAATGTTCAAATCCTTCAACAAAAAACGAAGCCAAACTATCTCGCAACAAGCACCTGCCATGGCCCTATATTCCGCCTCTGCTGAAGAGAGCGAAACGGTTTTCTGTCGTTTCGTCCGCCAAGAAATCAAAGAACCGCCCAAGAATACACAATACCCAGTAGTCGAACGGTGAGTGATAGGGCAACCTGCCCAATCAGAATCACAAAACGCAGTTAACTTGGTCTGGTTGTCAGAACGAAATAATAAACCTTGACCTGGAGTAGCCTTCAAATAACGAACAATACGAAGCGCAGCATCCATATGAGATATCCTTGGCTCGTGCATAAAACGGCTTAGAACATGCACAGAATAGGTGATATCCAGCCGAGTGATAGTGAGATATATTAACCGACCTACTAATCGTCGATACTTTTCAGGATCCTTGAGAAGTTCTCCTTTATCAGATAATTTTGTGTCATCCATAGGAAAAGCAATGGGTCGTGCTCCCAAAAAATCATAGTCCTTGAGAATCTCTAATGCATACTTGCATTGAGAAATATAAATCCCTTGTTTGGAACGAGAAACTTCAATACCCAAAAAATATTTTAAATCACCAAGGTCTTTTATCCGAAAATGATCACGGAGAAAAGACTTCAGAGAATTAAAGGCACTAGCATCATTGCCTGTAATCACAATATCATCCACATAAATGAGCAAAGCTGTGAAAGAAATACCAGACCTTTTAGTGAACAATGAATAGTCAGCTTTGGATTGTTGAAAACCGGCAGAAATGATGGCACTAGTGAATTTGGCAAACCATTGGCGAGAAGCCTGCTTAAGACCATAAAGTGACTTGTGAAGGCGACACACAAGATTCTCCCCCTGTCGCCGAAGACCAGGAGGAGGAGACATATAGATTTCTTCATGTAAGTCACCATGTAAGAAAGCATTATTAACATCAAGCTGATGAAGAGACTAAGACTGACTAGCAGCAAGAGCAAGAAGACAACACACCGTAATCATCTTAGCAGTAAGAGAAAAAGTGTCATGATAATCAATACCTTCAGCCTGAGTGAAGCCTTTAGCAACCAAACGAGCTTTGTAGCGGTTAATAGAGTCGTCGGAATTGTGCTTGAGTTTGTACACCCACTTATAACCAATGGGAATTTTGCCAGGGGGCAAGGAAGTTAAAGTCCAAGTACCATTAGCATGTAAAGCTTGAAGCTCCTCAGTCATAGCACGTTGCCAATTGGGGTCAGTGGCAGCCTCGGCAAAGGAGGAAGGCTCCACAGTCCGACTGACAGAGTTAATGTAAGAAAAATGCTTGGGAGAGTAACGGTGATAAGAGAGAAAATTACAAAGTGGATATCGCGTACCTTGTGTAGAACCGGGTTGCGAAGTCGAAGATGGGTGGGATGGCAGAATCACCTGCGAGCAAACGTAGTCTTTTAAATAGGATGAAGGTTTATGGGCACGGGAAGAGGTGCGGGGAAGAGGAGGATTGGTAGGTAGTGGGGGGGTAGGGATGTCCGTGGGTAAAAGGGTGAAAGGTAAGGAAGTAGCGGGGGGGGGGGGGAAAGGAGGGGATGCCGAGAGGGCAGGGGCATGGGAAGGAACGGGTAATGGGGCAGCAAGGGAATCTGTGGGAGGAGTGGAAGGGGAGGAAGGTGGAGGAGGGTGAGGCGTCGAGGCAGGAAGGGGTGGGTTATATGTAAAGTCCAGAGGGGGTGGGATGGGTAGGGTAGGCGAAGAGGATGGGATAGGAGGGTGAGAAACGGCATAAGGGAAAGTAGTTTCGTGAAAGATGACATCTCGACTAGTGAAAATGCGATGATTGTCGAGATCGTAAAGGGTATAGGCTTTTTGTCCATGAGGATAACCGAGAAAAATGCAACGATGAGCCCGAGGGGAAAATTTGGTGGTGGGAGTGACAGATGTGGCATATGCCAGACAACCAAAGACGCGGAAGTGGTCATAAGATGGGGTTTTCGAAAAGAGAACCTCAAATGGGGATTTATGATGGAGAAGACGGGTAAGGAGACGATTGATGAGATAAGTAGCGGTAAGAACACATTCCCCCCAAAACTTGATAGGAAGATGGGATTGAAAACGAAAGGGCCGAGCGGTTTCAAGAAGATGACGATGTTTTCTTTCAACAACGCCATTTTGTTGGGGGGTATAAACACAAGAAGTTTGTAAAAGCACCCCATGATCAGAGAAAAAACTACGAAGAGATAAAAATTCACCACCATTGTCAGTACGAATGCATTGGATGGTAGTGCGGAATTGGGTAGTGACATAAGCAAAAAAATCCTTAATTAATTGTTGAGTGTCGGATTTATGTTTCATGAGGAAGACCCATGTAAAGCGAGAAAAATCATCCATAATGGTTAAGAAATAATGAGCACCAGAAAGAGAAGATTGACGATTCGGGCCCCAAATATCACAATGAATTAAAGCAAAAGGGAAAGTTGATGAAATTGAACTCAAAAGAAAAGGTTGACGAGTTTGTTTTGCCAACGGACAAACATCACAAATATGACTAGAATCAAAAGTACAATTAAGAGAGCTAGATGCTAAAGCTTGCAAACGAGTGGAGGAGGGGTGACCTAGACGCCTATGCCAGAGGGAGGAGGGGATGGTAATGATGTTGCAGAGAGGTTGACGGGTGGGGAGAGAAGAGGTAAGGGCCACAAGGTAATACAGATCGCCACATCGCTTACCCACACCAATCATCGCCTTCGAAACCAAGTCCTGCAAAACACACCAAGAAGGAAAGAAGGTTATGGAACACGATAATCCATCTGTAAGTTTACCAACCGATAAAAGGTCCACTCGGAAATTAGGGACACATAAAACATCCTTCAAAGTAACTGATGAATTTAAAGGAAGAGTGCCGGTAAAAGTAATGGGAGCGGAAGCACCACTAGGCAAAGAAACAGGCGGCAAATGTGAAGGAGAACGATTAACCAAACATGAAGCGGAAGAAGTAATATGATCCGTAACACCACTGTCAAGAATCCATTGACCATGACGAGAGGTGACAGGTAACAAACCTTGGGCAAAATCAGTAGTGAGCATGGCATTGGCCTGAGGAGGGGTGGTGGTGTCACGTAGAGCAGCTAGAACACGGGAGTGCTGCTCGGCAGAGAGGTCAGGCATGGCAAGCTGCAAGTCATGCAAAGTGGGCTGGGCCCCGTGCACTTAGTGGGTCGCTAGAGTAGAAGAGGAGGCGGGGGCCTGGGTGCCTTGCACGTGATGGGCCTGGGTGAAATTATGGGGCCGGGAAGCAGAAAACCGTGGCTGCCGGGGAGGACTGGAAGGTGCATGGCTGCGGGAAGAACTGGAAGCAGTGGCACGGCGCGGTGGTCGCCACGGTTGGCCATGGAGGGGATGGCCAACGGGATAGCCATGAAGTTTATGGCAGGTGTCTCGGGTATGATAATCAAAATTGCAGTAGGTGCAGTGGAGGGGAGGACGAGCAGAGAAGGGACGGGACGGGCCACGAACAGCCATGGGAACGGCAGAGAAAGCTGCCGGAAAAAAAAAATAGGGCTAGGGTTATAAACCTGCTCTGTATACCATGTAGAAAAAGGTATGTAGGCTAAAAAATATATTTGTTATTGATACGTGAATGTGGAAAAATGGAAGAGAAATGGAAGAGAATGCTTTTTTTTTTCTCATTATGTTTCTCTACAAGATTACAAGGATATATATACATGATACAAGTGTGTAGGTAGGACAAGGTAGGACGGCTGTAGGACGGCTAGTGTGTAGGTAGGACAAGGTAGGACGACTGTAGGACGGCTTGATGGCTGTAGGACGGGTTATTCTTCCAATAATAATATTATATACAATTACACAAGGACTCCAACCATATTCCTTATTTGTCTAACAGTTTTACGCCTCAGACGATTTAGGGTTGCTCCTAATTTACGGAAATTTTTAGGGTTTCTGTTCCTTTTCAAGCAAGGAATTTGGTTCGCTTTTCCTAGCTGCCTAGGAATTTGGATGTAACCATATGACATGCAGCGCGCCTTGTGGATTCGAATTTTGCTGGACATGCCTCCAACGGTGGAACTGGCATGATCTTAATTGTTCTGGTAATGGTTTCCTGGAGGGGGTGGAGAGTGAGCATAGCAGGAGAACGAAAGAAATGACAAACATATCTTTGAAAGAGATGTCGAAGGTGTCTTCTAACACATTTGTTCGTTATTATGAACTTTGGGTATATAACCGCGTGTACAAGAAAATAGTCGTTGAAGATTTTCATCGCCTTGTGCAAGATGTTCATTTGAAGAAGCTCAGTGTGAAATACCTACAAACGAATCCGGTTCTTGATTTTGATTCCGCCATCATGCACAATTATAGAACTTTGACATTAAATGGTGTTCGACAATCATTTTGTTTACAACTTTTTGTCTAATTTTTTTTTTTTTAAAATTGAAAATTTGTTTGGTAACTAAGTTTTAGTTTTTAAAACAATAAGACCTAAAAATTTTTAAAATGAAAAGTCGACAAGTAAGCCTATTCGAGGTAGAGGATAAGGATCCTTGGGGCATGCTTGTTCGAATTTGTGAAATCTACAGAGACTCTCCACTTGCCATTCTTCTTCTGCATAAGGACTGTGTTGGCCAGCCAATTTGGATGATGGACTTCAACAATAAAGCTGGCGTCCCTAAGTTTGTCAATCTCAACCTCAATGAGTTTACTCTTCTCCGTTACATGATTGCACTTTCGCTGGATAACCAGTTTTATGGTCGGGTCCAGATGAAGATGCTAACAGATTACCAAATGATCAAGGCCAGATATGTCTTCGGTGGGCCAAGCGAATATGTCCTTGTTATTGAAAACCAAATTTTGAAAACTAAAAAATTAGTTTTTTAATTTTTGATTTTCAATTTTCATGCTTTTTGAAAAATGAAACTAGTTATCAGACACGTTTTAGTTTTTATTATTTAAAGAAAAGTGAAAGATGAAAACGAATACTTGTGCTAGGAATACAGTATGTCAAATTCCTAACCGCGTTAAGAGGCAGTTGTGACTACTTGCTTTTAGTCTTCAGATCAGCTGGTGCTCCAGGGTGATGAGGAAGGGGGGTGTCGGTCACCAAGTCGGGTGGCTGACGTGGTCGCTTGGCACTGTTAGGTTAGATGGTTAATTACTTGGACATGGATGGATAACAACTTGGACTTGGATGGTTAATTACTTGGACATGGATGGATAACACTTGGACATGGATGGTTAACTACTTGGACTGAAAGGAGGGCATTTTTTTGGTACAAATAATTGGCAAAGGAGATTTGAAAGCCCTGCTTTCACAGAACAATTAGGAGTAATAATTCTTCTTCTTCTTCTTCTTCTTCTTTTTATTTTTTTATTTTTTTATCAAACTGAGAATCAAACCTAAGATTACTTACTTACCACAAGACCGTAGTACTAAGTAACTATAAGTAATAATTCTTAATTACAGAGATTTTGTTTTGTTTCCATATCTCTGTTGCTTTATTTGTTTGTTTAAACTTAGTACAGAACAAGTGTTAAAAAAGATCAATTAATGGCTGTCTTTCAAGTTGTTGAACAATTAAGTGCGGATGACTCACCTCTACCCTGCAAATTTAATATTTGTCGGTTCTGTCATCCCAACTAACATCATTAAGTCCAGTGGTGGGAAGAACAGATGTGAGACCTGTTGTGCCTTGGCCCGTTCGTTAGTGCGGAACCGAGATTTAGATTACAACCTCACCAAAATCACACACAGTTGAACAAAATAAAATACAAGAAATAAAGACACCGAGAAATTTACGAGGTTCGGCAAAAACCTGCCTACGTCCTTGGAGAGATATTGCTCTTCACTATGAGAAAAACAGTACAAGTTACACATGAGTTAAATCGACATAACCCAATCCCATATCCCTTGTACACCCACTCACAGAATTTTCCCAAGAGCCTCACTCTACCCCAAGAGTTCTTTCACAAGAGATCTTTCACTCTAGCTCTCTTGATTTCTCTCACCCATGCCCATGGTAGAGCCAAATGCTCTCACCATCTCTTTGGATGCTCTCACAAAAGGAATGCTCAAAACAAATGGTGCCCTTCCTTCTTTTTTCTCATCACTCGGCTACACCCCTCATTCCCTTTAAAAAACAACCAAATACAAATAAAATAATAAGGCTACTTGCTAGCCTTTTTCTTTTCTCATCAAAACAAGGAAAGCAACAATGATTTTGTCCACCTTATTATTTTATTAGCTGAAAGGTATTTTGGAGGATAGTCCACTTGGCCACAAACTCCAACAATCTCCACCTTGGCCAAGTTCCAAAATCCATTGGCCTTACGTACCAGCATGCACACTCTGAATCAACCTCGTTGGTCCTGTTCCGATTCAGTCACTGCCAATGCATGTGCAGCTGCTGCAAGCAAAAAAAGCATTTAGCTTCAGACAGGATCTCGACACATCCTCGTCTCCTCCAGCAGGTTTTCCTCATCTTCATTGTCTGCAACTTGGAAACTTGTCAGTGCACCCATTTCCAGCAACACCCGTCGAGCCAGACAAACATTCCTCACTTCCTCCTACCTCAGGACCTTCTCATCACCTGTGAATCCCATAGCTCCACCTGCTGCAAAACCCCTGCAACACTTGAGACTAAACATCACCAGGAGAAGTGTTGCTTCGAGTACCTAGAGGGCATACTCAAAGTCTTCCACCACAAACTTGCTAACCCGGCCTTGCACCCGTAACACTGTGGACCCTTGCCTCCGGAACCGGATCCGAACCTGCTGTCTCTCTCAGATCCTCTTTCCAATTTTCTTCCACGATTTCAACCTTGAATAGCTTAAGCAGTCTTGTGCCCACCATCATTCATGGTCTCTTGTGTGTATCATTCCACACCAAAGAAGCTTGCACCTGCTCCAAACTTACTGTTTCTTTCCTTGCAGTAAAGTTTCACAAGGTTCTCGTACAAATCTGAAAGTGAGGTAAGAAGAAAGAGGCCTTTGTCTTCTTCCTTAACATCAACTTTCGCAGTTGATCCAAGCATCCCTAAACACGGCTTCCATTTCTTCAGGCTTCCATTACTCTCCTTTACCAAGAGCAAAACCGCCTCTCCCTTTAAACTGCTCAACTGAAAATTCCATGGTGAACAACAAATCTGGACCTCCAACGAACCAAAAGCCCCCAACGATGCTCTGATACCAATTGTTATGCCTTGGCCCGTTCGTTAGTGCGGAACCGAGATTCAGATTACAACCTCACCAAAATCACACACAGTTGAACAAAATAAAATACAAGAAATAAAGACACCGAGAAATTTACGAGGTTCGGCAAAAACCTGCCTACGTCCTCAGAGAGATATTGCTCATCACTATGAGAAAAACAGTACAAGTTACACATGAGTTAAATCGACATAACCCAATCCCATATCCCTTGTACACCCACTCACAGAATTTTCCCAAGAGCCTCACTCTACCCCAAGAGTTCTTTCACAAGAGATCTTTCACTCTAGCTCTCTTGATTTCTCTCACCCATGCCCATGGTAGAGCCAAATGCTCTCACCATCTCTTTGGATGCTCTCACAAAAGGAATGCTCAAAACAAATGGTGCCCTTCCTTCTTTTTTCTCGTCACTCGGCTACACCCCTCATTCCCTTTAAAAAACAACCAAATACAAATAAAATAATAAGGCTACTTGCTAGCCTTTTCCTTTTCTCCTCAAAACAAGGAAAGCAACAATGATTTTGTCCACCTTATTATTTTATTAGCTGAAAGGTATTTTGGAGGATAGTCCACTTGGCCACAAACTCCAACAAGACCACAACCATCCATCCTGCACTTCTCAGTTCATATCTCTTGGTTTTCTCTGTTTCCACTACTAACCGAAAAATGGCTGAGGCTCTCATTTCTGTGCTTCTCGAACAACTGGCTTCGGTAACTTACCAGTACATCAAGGAAGAGGTGAAGCTGGTTTTGAATGTGGAGAAAGAGATTGAACAATTCGCTCGCAACCTTGATAATATTCGCGATGAGCTTGAGGATGCGGAGCAGAGGCAAGTGAAGGAGAAAAGCGTAAGAAAATGGCTGGAGAAGCTGAAAGACGTGTCGTACAAGATGGACAATGTGTTGGATGAGTGGAAGACTGAAATACTGAAACAAGAAGTTGAGAAACAAGAAGAGCACGGTGGAAGTACTTGTCTTGTTACTGAGAAGAAGAAGAAGGCGGTATGTTTCTCTATTCCTTCTTGCCTTTGTTTCGGCCAAGTGGGCCAAGTCAGTCGGGTACGTCTTCGTCATGACATTGCCCTTAAGATTAAAAGTCTAAATGAAAATTTAGATGAGATTGCTAAGGAGAATGGAGACTTTCACTTCAGAAAGAGAATGATCATTGAACAACCTAAGCGAGTCGAAAGATTCGAAACTATTTCTTTTGTTGATGCATTTACCATATTTGGTAGAGAAGAACAAAAGGAAGTTTTGGTTAGCAAGTTGTTGAACGAGATTAGTCAAGAAGAGAGCGGTCTCCTAGTCATCCCTATTGTTGGGATTGGAGGAATGGGAAAAACAGCTCTAGCCCAATTGGTTTTTAACGATGAGAAGGTTGAAGCTTGTTTTGATATCAAAATATGGGTTTGTGTTTCAGACCCTTTTGATGAGATCAAAACTGCCAAAGCCATCATTGAGGTTGCCAAAGGTGGTGCCGAAATTGTCATCCCAAATTCAGGTACTTTGGAAAATTTCTTTCAATGTACGTCTAAATCCATTAAGGGAAAAAAGTTTCTCCTTGTCCTGGACGATGTCTGGACTGATGACCAAAGAAAGTGGGAGAATTTGAAGTTACCATTAATGCAAAGTGGCGCTCGAGGCAGTAGAATATTGGTGACCACTCGAAAATAGGAGGTTGTTGATATGATGGGAGCTCCCATTCACACGATCTATTTGGAGAGGTTGAGCGAACAAAATTGCTTGTCAATATTCAACCACATGGCATTTCATGATAGAGATAAGGATGGTGAGTTGGAAGCCATTGGTGAAGAAATAGCAAAAAAGTGCAAGGGTTTGCCTCTTGCTGCAAAGACTCTAGGTAGTCTCATGCATGACAAGAAAACGAGGAAAGAATGGCGAGAAGTTTTGAACAATAAGATATGGGACCTTGAAGAGGTTGAGCAAAAAGTTTTCAAACCACTATTACTAAGTTATTTTGATTTGGAACCTGCGGTCAAACAATGCCTTTTATATTGTGCTATTTTTCCAAAAGATCATAAGATTGATAAAGATCATTTGATTGAGTTGTGGATGTCACAAGATTATCTCTATTCGAAAGGAAACACAGAGAAAGAAATAATTGGCCAAAAGTTTTTCAATGTTTTAGTAATGCGATCTTTCTTCCAAGACTTTAAAGAAGATAATGAAGGAAATATCAAGACCTGAAAAATGCATGATACTGTGCATGATTTTCTGTAGTTTCTTACTCAAAATGAATGATTTACAATGTTGGTTAAGGGTGGTAACAATACAATAGAGTCCTCAGATGTTAAAATCCGACATTTGACCTTAGTGCTTGCTCCCACGGGTTCACTCGCATGTGTTTCGTTTTCCAGCTGCGATCTACGTACTCTTGCAACTTTTGATTCAAAATTTAATGTTGTGGACTCAACTTTGATGTCGCAGTTGAAACATCTTAGGTCATTGAATTTGAGTGGCAATTGTAATGAAGAGCTTCCGGAAGAGATAGGTGAATTGGTGCATCTAAGGTTTATTGATTTGTCTCGCAATGGTGATTTGAGAAAGCTACCGAAGGCGGTGTGTAATTTATACAACTTGCAGACATTGCACCTTGGTTGGTGTGGGAAACTTGAAAGTCTACCTCAGAGCATGGGAAAGCTGATTAACTTAAGGCATCTTTATGTTTGGGGTTGCACTCGGCTGAAGTACTTACCGAAAGGGATTGGGAGATTAACAAATCTAAGAACACTAGGTGAGTGCCCTATTGGTGGTGGTAAAGACAACGACGAAGCATTCAAATTAGGAGATTTGAGAAACTTAGACCAACTTCAGGGTGAACTCAGTGTAGAGATTGATGGGGATTTGAAAGTTGCTGCTGGTGAGGGTGAGAAAGAATCACCCTTGGGGAACAAACAACAACTCTTACATTTGAGAATAAAATTTGTTGAATTGTATTGGACACAAATGTTTAATTGCAGAAAAATATCTAAAAATCGGGAAGATGAGGTGGGAAGAAGCAGTAGCAGTAGTGCAGTAACACTGAATTTTTTACGACCGCATCCAAATTTGGAATTTTTAGAAATTACAGGGCATAATGGAAGCAGTGCCCCCAACTGGATCATGTCATTAAGCAATTTGAGAGTTCTTCATCTTACGTATTGGAATGAATTTGAAGTTTTACCTCCTTTGGGAAAATTACCGTCCCTCGAAAGACTGATGCTTATTGAGATGACGGGAGTAAAAAAGGTTGGAGTTGAGTTACTGGGAATAGAAAAGGAAACGTCATCAGCATCATCATGCATTATATTCCCAAAATTGAAAGCACTCTATTTTAGGGACATGTGGGCGTGGGAAGAGTGGAAAGGAGTGGAAGAGTGGAAGGAAGAGGATTCTCATATTACCATAATGCCATGCCTTACTTCTTTACAGCTTGGGTACTGCCCTCAGCTAAAAACACTGCCAGACTTCTTGCTGAAAACACCACTTCGGAAACCTGACATCGTAGAGTGTGGGAGCCTTGCACCAGGTTACCAAAAAGGCAAAGGAAAGGAGTGGCCCAAGATTTCTCACATTCCCAACATCGAAATCAGACCTCCACTTGATTCTGGTTTTGATGATGATGGTGAAGGCATAGTCGAGGTAGAGGATGCTGTTGAGTTACCTGAGAGGCCTTCCACTTCTGGTGAGAAGGGTAAAGGCATAGTCGAAATCAGCAGGGAGCCATCATCCAAAAATACCAAGCAACTAACACCTCTGTTGTGAGCATGCCATTTTCTAAGCAGTCTACCAGTATTAACCTAAATAAATACAAAAAAAAAAAATGCTCATTAGCATTTCAGAGCTTAAAAAAAGATAAATTCAAAGAGATAAAGAAAAATTATTAGGAAAATTAAGCTCCCACAAGTAGATATTCCCCGACAAGCCTCCGCCAACAATGTACGTGCCTTCGCTGTTTGCAGTAAGCAGAGTGATTGGTTCTTCTGGGAAGCCATTGACATCAACTTGCGGCTGCACAAATTTCCCAAATTCAATTAAAATGCAAGCTTTATCAATTGAACCAATTCATCAAACATGTTGTGTGCATAAGAAAGTATCGATCGATTGGACTGGATTGGATTGGATTGGTGAACTGGCGTTTCTCACTAGGGTTTTATGGAGCGTTTTGGGATCTCAGACAGAGTAACGGATACATAAACGTTGATGGTGCTGCTCTCTGAGATTTTTGCTAGGGTTTTTGAATGGCGCGTGGCCAGACACAGAAGGCAGGGAAGGTTCTCAAAACGGGGCCGTTGGCAATGGTTTGAAAGTTTCTAATTTCTGTCTCAATTGTGGATTAATTTTGTATATATTTTCATTCTTCACATTTTCACATATGATATAACAGAAAAATGGTTTTAATTGTTGTTCATTGTTGATTGATTTCCGACATTTTTCACTGAGATCTCTTGTGGTTTTTTGTTTTTAATTCGACCAGGGTGATTTGAATTTTACAAATTTAATCAGCATTCTCCTTTGTAATGGACGGGGCAGAATAAGGGGTTATTGCGAGGTGGATGTCATCTTTTTTCTTTTTTTTTTCTTTTTTTTTTTTTGTCAAAGGATGTCACCTATATTCTCATTCCTGCTAAAAAATGGCACAAACTTATCATCTCTACCTTATTGGATAACAGTTAGCAATTATGTCATTTTTAATTTTTTTTATTAATATTTGATCCACGCAACGTTCATGCGATTTTAATTATGCAAAAATAGAATCTCAAGTGAGCCACGTCATTATTAAACATTACCACTAAAAGACACGCCATAATTTGCTAAGATTAACATGATGGCTAAAAAGATTGAAGCCTTGGGCATAGTCAAATTGGATAAATAAATGTGTTCTCCCTATACATCCAAGTTTAAACTTTGATTTTCGTTGTTTGAATTAATTTAATGTGAAATATCGCTTATATAAGATAGACATTAAACAAGAGGAGTTATATGAAGCAAACTTCAAGGTGGTAAATTGTAATTGCCCCATAATGTATTTGCATTTTTAAGCAATGAGAGATAATTTCACACTAGGTCTTATACACACTATCAAACTAAATAACAATTTGAAACAACGGCCATGATTAAGTGAGATGTTAAAAGGTGCGTTTTTAACATTTCCATTTTCCAGGGCAATTCGTAGAGGCATTGTGCTCAAATACTGAGATTCGAATCTTTTCGAATCAAGGCATGTGTTTGTCCTTGATGGCTGATGCGTATCGAGTTTCATTTAGGCCCAAACGGACTTCTCTTTTCAGTTGAACGAAATGGGCTTCATGTTTCAGCAAGCATCGCAAAGTGTTCCAATATCAAGCACAGATGCAAAGAGCTCCAGACTTGTTTGAGGTCTTCAGTTGAAGTCAGAACCAAGAATTCAACACAAATGGTGACCTTAATTCAACTTCCTGTATCCCAGAAGTAGATATTTACGTGAGCAGATCTATATGTGACAGAGCCATGCTAACAGATAATTAAGAAATAAATTCACATTCGACGGCAACCAGTCGTGTACCATTGAATGAGCTACAATTTTGCTTAATTGGAGCGATGATGCTTAGAATTTCGGTTGCTCTAGGCTAAGTATCTCCACATTTTTGTGTAGATTAACATTGCTCGTCGTCGTGTGTAGCTCAAATCTCGCAGATGCTTACCCACTACTAAACGTGCATTTGCAACCAAATACGCCGATGAACAAGCAAGACCAGAAATTAGAAATAGGCCAGAGAAAGGACCAGGACCTATTCCTATTGGATCAGCATTCAAGTTGTTTAAAGTAGTACAGTTAGTTGAAGCAGATATCTTCTATTTTCGTTGTTCGAATTAATTTAATGTAAAGATATCAAAAACATAAACTCGATAATCTAGCAGACAAGGAGAAAAGCATGACTTGCTCAGTTACCTCTAGCATTACTATCCTTTCAAAAGGATTTTTACACAACATGATCTGTAAATATGGTTCATGTAACAATATGTATAAACAAATTAAACATGACTATACGATGTTTAAGGAAGGGAGGGAAGAAACCAGCGAAACTACCGAAACAATGCTGGTTCGTAAGTGTAAGCAAATTGCGCATGATCATGAATTTCTCATGGAATATTTCTTTGTTTGCATTGTAGAACAGCTTTAAATTTTGTAGTCTGCTTTGCCAGTGAAATGATTCTCAGAGAAAGCAGCGAAACTAAGCACGGAGGAGAGACCTAAACAGTACTGAATTGGAGGAAAATAGACTTACAGAGTCAAGCCAGTGTTCTAGTTAGACAGCCTACACACAAAAGTTTGACATAAAATTTCAAGTTTTGCATAAAAGTTTGGAGTTTTAATCAGAAAGTGGAACTGTAAGAGCGATGGAGAATGATTTTCCGGAGATGAGTGGGGATTATTGGCCTTGTGATCGCTGTACTTATGTCAGTGACTCTTCTGCCACCGCGTGCATGATCTGTGCAAAGTAGAAGTCTCCGTCTCCAATGCCAGCCGAGTGTGAATCCAACAAGAGACAGAACTCTCCGGTCCATGATGCCAAGTCTGAATCCAAATCCAATAAGCAGAGGAAGCTGTAGGTACAAAGCTTTGTTGGATTGTTCCAAGGGACTTAACGGAATCAGAAAATTTACAATTTTTCAGAGAAGAATTAAGTTTTGCAACATATATACCAATTCAGTGATGAGAATCTGAACTATCTTGTTGTAGTGTTGAGAATCAGAGCTTTGTATTCGTACTGTCAATCGCTTATTAATTCATGATTTTAGGTTTCTAGCCTCAAAAAAGAAAAAGAACAGTAGTTGTAGCATATATACGATGAACACAAGTTTTGTTATGTGCAAATATGCGATGTATCTAAATATGTTCTAAGGCGTTGCTGTACATGGTTGTTATGGTACACAGACATTTTTGTAGAATGCCATCTTCTACTTGGTAGCTTCAGGCTCTCTGTCGCACACGCTCCTTAATTAGACTACTCGTGGCAGGTAAATCTATTTATTATTAGGAAATTAGGCTCCCACTAGATGACATTACTTTAATTGAAACCTTGTATTTTTCAACTTTCGATCGAAGTTTGACTTTTTCTGTATAAGTATTTTAGTCGTCAACTTAACACTTTATATTATTTTTTTTTTTTTTTTGTAAATAAGTATTGAATAATGTAATCAAGTGTTAAACTCCTTTTTTTTTTCTGACAACTAATTAATTATCATCATTTTTAATCAATTAAATTCTTAAATGCATTGGTTATATTTCTAAGGAAGTTTAGGAAAACATCAATAAAATTATTACTATTTAGTCATATATCAATAACATTTTTTGTTTTGAACTTATTCAATTGATATATTTTAATTAAGGGTAAATATCAGTTTACTACCCTCAAGTTTTGTGGTTTTCAACATTTGGTACATCAAGTTTTTTTTCGTCTTAGAGTCATACCTAAAGTGTTAATTTTGGGACAATCTCATACATCTGTTAGTTTGACTATTAAATCCTCCATTAACTATTGACGTGAGGCCCACGTGGACAATGATTGGGCGCCACATGTCAATCTGGGTCCACATGGATATTAAAAAATTAAAAAAAAACTAAAACAAAAATTAAAAATTAAAAAAATTAAAAACCGAGCCTAAACCTGAAAATTTTAAAATTGCCCTCTTGGCCGTCGCCCTCTTCTTCGCACAATTTCCAAACCCAGCTACCAACCTTTCAACCATATCAATCGACTCGAACGAGCTGACCGGGATCTAATTGAAGGAAAACAATGCGTACACAATCTCTTCATCTCCGACGACAGTGGCACAAGCAGAAGCTCCTTTTTACACTTATTCCGACTCTCGACAAACCCATTAGTGGAATCTTCAAGCTCTCTGAGAGTGTACGAATGTCTTCATCCCAAATGCAAAACCTCCAACGCAGCGATCATCCCCTGGTCCCCAGACGAAGCCTCCCAGCTGCTATGTGACAACCCACCGCCGCTGCCCTTCTCCGGGTACGAAATATGGTGGTCCTTTCCAATGTCAATGTGAATTCTCTATCGGCCACCGCTCCCAGCCGGGCTGTTATGGTGATCGGCCTGCTTGAGAAACAGGGGCTGGGCTCTGGCAAAGTCCAAGTCAGCAACCGGGTT
Organism: Pyrus communis; assembly: GCF_041283825.1. Lineage (NCBI taxonomy): Eukaryota > Viridiplantae > Streptophyta > Magnoliopsida > Rosales > Rosaceae > Pyrus > Pyrus communis. The sequence continues at coordinate 17,091,952 of NC_142572.1, forward strand.
AGGATGGCTCTGGTGGTTGATGGGTTTCGGGTCGGGCTATGATGGTTGTTCCGCAAGTCATCAGTTCAAATTTCTTAGATCTCTTTGGAGACGTTTGGGATGATGGAGGAGTTGTGTGTAAAGGTCTTGGCTTTTGAGGAGTTGCTACTGTTGCAGCGGGAAATGAACCAGAGCGAGATAAGGAAGAAGACGAGAACAATGGCGACTCCGACACAAATTCCCAAAACAACCCACAAATGCAAATCGAAAATGGAGGTCCTTTTCAATGAGCGAAGCAAAGAGTTTTCTAAAGGATGATGGCTTACCCAGTTTTGGTAGCTTAGGTAGTGGCTTGGGTGGTCTCAGTGGATTGGGAGGAACAAGTGGGTTGGGTTAGGCCGTGCAGTTAATGGATTTCTATGTTGGATGGAGAAGAAGAAACAAAGAGAGGAAGATGGTTGGGTGCAAAGGCGGCGGCAACTTTAAATTTTTTAGGTTTAGTTTGGTTTTTAGTTTTTTAAATTTAAAATTTTTGTTTTAGTTTTTTTTTTATTTTTAATTTTTTAATATCCACGTGGACCCAGATTGACACGTGGTGCTCAATTATTGTCCATGTGAGCGCCACGTCACCAGTTAACGGCTGATTTAACAGTCAGACTAACGGATATATGAGACTATCCCAAAATTAACACTTTAAGTATGACTCTGGGACAAAAAAAACTTCATGTACCAAATGTTGAAAACCACGAAACTTGGGGTAGTAAACTGACTCTTATAGGTCAATGATGAATTCCAATTGTGCTAAAATCAGTGAGAATTTGACTCTTATATCCTTCTCTTTTTCTCTCTGATGCCCATAAGCTTTAAGCTAGTGTACATAATTAGAACTTGACTCTTATATCATTCTCTTTCATGCCCTTGGATAACATAGAATGAAATTAAGAAAAAGTTTTCTTATGGTTTTTAAAACACCTTGATTCGATGAATAAACATGTTACAAAAGATTAATTTCCATCCAAGCCATCTCTGAGAGGAGAGCTGGTCCAGTTAAGTATATGATTTTGCCAAGAGAAATACAATGAGATGAGAAAGCACATAGTTTAATGGTTTGCAATTCAGCAGTGTCTAAATGCAAATGTAAAATAGAGAACTAGGAAACGAACATTGCATTGCAGTGTCTGAATTCAAATGTAAAAATCAGAAGTCGCATGAGGTGTGAAGCGTAAGAGGCATATGAGTGATGGAACAAAAAACTAAACCAGAAAATGGAAACTTCAACATTGTGTCTGAATCCAAAAGTAAAAAATAGAACGATGAAACAGACACTACATTAATGCAGTGTCTGAATCCAAATGTAAAAACGGACACATAAGACTAAGAGGCATGCGAGTAATGGAAAAAAACGAAACTTAAAATGGACATTGCAATGCAGCATCTGAATCCAAATGTAAAATACATACTCAGAAAATAGACACACATGTAACATAATATAAAAATATATATGAGAAATGGGATGCTAGTTGAAGTGGGTGCCAACTGTAGTGGCAGATTATGTAACTTTTGTTTGTTTTAATTATATTTAAGTATTACAATACATGATTGATTTACTTATAATTAACATAAATATTATTGATATATTATCCTTTTATTAATTTTATACCAAATCACCCTATGTTTTCTAATCAAGCAGCCCATGGGCTTGCATCTCTGACCGACTTGATGGTGAGCAATCTTTCTCGGACAGCCATGCCACAGCGTGCATGATGTGTAGAGTCTGTACCGGCCAAGTGCGAATCTAAGAAGAAACAGAAATCTCCAATGCATGATGCCATGACGGAATTCAAATCCAAGAAGCAGAGGAGGAAGCTTTATGGCAAAAAGTTTGAATTTAAATTTTAAAAAGAACAAAAAAACTCAATAACTTGACGTTGTTTAGCTGTTCATCACCAAAACAATTGGTGTGACATCCCACATCGCCCAGGGGAATGATCTTTATATGTATATTCCTATCCCTACCTAGTACGAGGCCTTTTGGGAGCTCACTAGCTTCAGGTTCTGTAGGAACTCTGAAGTTAAGCGAGAAGGGGGCTAGAGCAATCCCATGATGGGTGACCCACTGAGAAGTTGCTCGTGAGTTCCCAAAAACAAAACCGTGAGGGAATGGTAAGCCTAAAGCGGACAATATCGTGCTACGGTGGTGGACCGGGCCCCTAAGGGAAGTGATCCGCCCCGGGCCGGGATGTGACAATTTGGTATCAGAGCCTAACCCTGGCCGCGTGTGTGCCGACGAGAACGTCGGGCCCCTAAGGGGGGTGAATTGTGACATCCCACATCGCCCAGGGGAATGATCCTTATATGTATATTCCTATCCCAACCTAGTACGAGACCTTTTGGGAGCTCACTAGCTTCAGGTTCCGTAGGAACTCTGAAGTTAAGCGAGAAGGGGGCTAGAGCAATCCCATGATGGGTGACCCACTGGGAAGTTGCTCGTGAGTTCCCAAAAACAAAACCGTGAGGGAATGGTAAGCCCAAAGCGGACAATATCGTGCTACGGTGGTGGAGCGGGCCCGGGAAGTGATCCGCCACGGGCCGGGATGTGACAAATTGGTATCAGAGCCTAACCCTGGCCGCGTGTGTGCCGACGAGGACGTCGGGCCCCTAAGGGGGGTGGATTGTGACATCCCACATCGCCCAGGGGAATGATCCTTATATGTATATTCCTATCCCTACCTAGTACGAGGCCTTTTGGGAGCTCACTAGCTTCAGGTTCCGTAGGAACTCTGAAGTTAAGCGAGAAGGGGGCTAGAGCAATCGCATGATGGGTGACCCACTGGGAAGTTGCTCGTGAGTTCCCAAAAACAAAACCGTGAGGGAATGGTAAGCCCAAAGCAGACAATATCGTGCTACGGTGATGGAGCGGGCCCGGGAAGTGATCCGCCCCGGGCCGGGATGTGACAATTGGGTTAGATTGTTTCGATGTTTTAGCAACAAGAACCAGAAGAACTATTGTATAACTGATTTTACTGCAAATGAAATCATGTTATTATGTCTTGAAATAAAAATGTGATAAATGAAGTACTTGGTAGAATGAAAAACTAATAATAAAAAGGTGAGTCCAAATGATAAGGTTTAGTTATTTTTTTCCTTATTTAAATATACTATGACTCTGCCACTTAATTATACAGATTAGTTGTATTCCTCTTTAGTATAGATAATATCGTTTGTTAAAAATATATATATATATATATATATATATATATATTATGGCCTTATGGGGGGTTTTTGCCTGGGGAGTAAGGGTTAGGTTTGTGGTTGTGGTGCTTCTAAAAAAAAAACTTATTTAAAAATCTGAAACACCAAATGTATTTGGTAAAAAATAAAAAAATAAAAGTGATTTAAACAAAAAAACTGATGTCAATAATAATAGAAAAGCAGAAACGGATGCTTTTTTTTTTTCTTTTTTTTTTTTAAGAATAGTGAACAGTGCTTATTTAATAGAATTTTCAAATTCCAAGTATACCCTCACATATTATTATTTTTTCTATTTGATGGATCAGTTTGTGATTTTCGTTTTGTATGGGTTTCAAAAGGATCTAGAACTCTGACACTTCGTCTTCCTTATTCGTCTTTCTCTGGGTTTCTTTTGTTTTGGTTTTTTTATTTTGTTGAATTTTTATTAATTTGAATAATCATTTCCAAAAATATGTGTGGTTTTCAATAGGTATAAATATGAGAAAAGTTCAACAAACAAACAAACATTTGTCATTTTTTTTTTTTGTTCCTTTTCTTATCTGGTTCAGTATTAAATACAATATAAATAATACGGTCATTAATCCGATACTGCACCAAACACCCGACTAATTTAGTCAATACTATCATGTGGCTATTTATCTTATTCGATAAAAATAGTCAGTACAATCCGTATTTTTTTTTTTAAGAAAAAGTTTGGAGAAGTATTTTTCATTAAAGCTTCCCATTACATACAGTTTTTAGTTTTTTTTTTTTAAATGGAATATTTGTTTAAAAAATAAAATTGAAATTCAAACTTTATCAAACACTTTTGAAATATTATTATTTAAAAAAAAGTGAAAAATGAAAAAAAAAAAAAAATTATTGTGCTAGAAACACAATTTGTCCAATTCTTAACTGCATTAAGAGCCAATTGTTTGAGTACTTGCTTCTAGGCTTCAGATGAGCTGGTGCTCCACGGCTAGGAGGAGGAAGGGGTTGCTGGAGACCAAGTCAGGCGGCTGATGTGGTCGGGGTGGGTTGTTTTTAGGCTTCAGATGAGCTGGTGCTCCACGGCTAGGAGGAGGAAGGGTTTGCCGGAGAGCAAGTCGGGCGGTTGACATGGTCGGGGTGGGTGGAGAGGTACTTCAACTTAGCACTATTAGGTTAGATGGTTAACCTAATCAATAATATGGTCCAAATTCGTCTTTGACGGGAATCGAGCCTAAGACATCTCACTTAGAAGTGAAGAAGAATATAAATAGACCATAGTACTAAGTGACTAACCGATGGAATAATTAGATGAGCCATAACATATGGTAAAATTCAATTTGGATGCACTCTTGTTGCCTTATACCCAAAAGACTGTTTTTTGTTTTTCCTTTCCTTCTACCAACTGTGAAAGATAGGAATTACAAGCTCCACAAGTACTATGAATTATGTTTGACACCAGAGACAGTACGGGCGAACTCTCCCAGGAATTTTTAGAGAGGGTGGGCGAGTGGCACTGGCTTTGCACCCACTTTGAGACCAAAAAGTTCCAAGTAACATTTGTATTTTTAATTTTATATTGATTTTGTTTTTTGTTTTATATTTATTTTTATCTTCATTTAAACTAGTATATTTAAAAAAATCGGCGACCAATAAGGGAAACAGGGAGTAAAAGCCATATGAGCACCACTCAGGTTCTCGACCCCTATCTTACCAGGTCTAGGAACAACAGGAGGTTAGGGAGAACTTCCCAGATAGAACAGTCATCTCCAATTATAAATCTTGGTATTTAATATTTTTAATCTCCAATTATATTTTTAATTAATTAATGCATTTATAAATTTTAATTTTTTTTTAATATCATATAAATTTACCGGGCAGAATAGTCATCTCGTAGATCACTTATTCCCGATGGACGATCTCATCGGATTATCCCACAATTTTAATCTAATATAAAATGACAACCAAACAGAGTCCGTCGGTTGAGATCATCTCTGTCGCATAAGTTTATTTCTATGTGACGAACCTGCTTGTCAAGTTAAATAGTAGTTAACCGACGGAATCTCATGTCCGTTGCATAAAACTCTGTGCGACGAGCTTGGCCTACGAACTTTGACCGACGACCTTCGGTTAGGTGATGGCAATGCAGACAAAGGGTGGACTATAAAAAATTGAAGGGTAAAGTACAAAAAACTAATTCAACTATTGGTGTCACGACACTTTCATACCTCATATTTTAAAATTGACAATGTCATACCTCATCTTACGAATTTGTGTCAATGTTATACCTTCCGTTAGTTTGGCGTGAATTTCTTAATTAAATGCTGACGTGGCTTGATTCAGGACCCATTTTTTATTAAAAAAATTATTAAAAACTAAAAAAAAAATCATTTAATATTTTTTAAATATTAAAATAATAAAGAACAGTAAAAAAACAAAAAAAAAACAAACCTTTCGTCCCTTTCCCCTATCCCTCCCTCATCTACCTGCTGCAACCCAGAAAACAAAAGAAGAAGAAAAAAAAAAAAAAACAAAACAAAACTTCATCCCTCCCCCCTCCCCTCCGCGTCCTTCTCTCTTCTCCCCCAACCCAACCCCCTCTTTTGCCCCACCCGAGCCCCTACCGCACCCACCCTTCGTGGAATCAGCCTCGCGAACGAGATCTGGGTTTTTTTTTTTTTTTTTTTTTTCTCTTCTTCTGCTTCTTTCTCCTTCTTCGTTTTCTTCCTGGGTTGCAGGGGGTTGGATTTGTTTTGGGAGGGGGACGAACTGGGTTTGTTTTGGGGGGGCGGGGAGGGGGGGGTGGGGTGACCGAACTGGGTTGGATTTATTTATTTATTTTTTTCCTTCTTCTTCTTCTTCTTCTCCTCCTCCTTCATTCTTCTTTTTCTTCTTCTTCTTGGGTTTTCAAATTATTATTATTATTATTATTATTATTTTGGTTGAAGATTAAGCAGGAAGAAGATGAAGATGGTGAAAGAGAGAAGGGGGAAGAGGGGCAGGGACCAAAGGTTTTGATTTTTGTTTTTGTTTTTTAACTTTTTTTTATTATTTTAATATTTAAAAAATATTAAATGATTTTTTTTAGTTTTTTTAATATTTTATTAATTTTTAATAGAAAGTGGGGTCTGGATCAAACCATGTCATCATTTAACTGACAAATTAACGGCAGACTAATGGAAGGTATAACATTGGTACAAATTTGTAAAATGAGGTATGACATTGTTAATTTTAGAAGATGAGGTATAAAAGTGTCGTGACACCAATAGTTGAGTTAGTTTTTTGTATTTTACCCAAAAATGAATGGAAAAACAACGGTTGACAACTCTGCTAAGCACTACTTAGGATGGGGGCCTAGTGCAAAGCCAAGAAAACTCCCACCTCATCCAAGGTTCGAATCCCCCCGGCCCCAAGTTTAACTAATGACAAAAAAAAAAAAAAAAAAAAAAAAAAAAAAAAAAAAAATTAGCACTAGTTGGTTGAACGGTGGACTATACAGACAATGCTTTTTTGTCTTGTAATATATATTTTTTTTTTGTTCTATAGCGTAAGGTGATGAAATTTAAAAACTTTAAGATGGAAATTAACAGGAAGAAGGATCAATGTATGGCTGTCATACAGGTTGTTGAAGAAATAGGTGAGGGATGACTCACTTCGACCCTACCACTATTATTTGTCTACCATATTCTTATCTCAAAAGCATAAATAATTTCATTTACATAATTTTCAGATTAAAGTTTAAGATGAAGAATTCCACTTTACTCAGAATCCGACAATTGTTTCTTCCATGACACCCAACTTTAAACGTTTTTGTGTAAATTGTCTATCGAACTTTTGACTTTGAGATAAGATTCCGGCTTAAAAAGATAATAATTGTTCAACAAGTGGGTGTGAGATGACTCACATCTGCCCTACCATTATTATTTGTCTAGCCATCCCATTTCGGAAGAAGATTTTCTACCTTTCTATTTTCATCTTCTTTTATCCCTACCTTTCATAAATTATTTTTTATCTTATTATCTCTATAAAAAATTCAATGTAAAATATTAACGTAGCTTAACAATAACCGTTCAAATAGAAAAACATGGAAAGGTAAAGAAATTAAGATGGTAAAAAATCACCCTTCCCCCACATTCTCATGTCAAAATCTTGCCAGAAGAGAGGTGAGGCATCTCTGGGCCGGAGAGATTATAAGAGAATTTTACTCGGTTAGTTATCACAATTAAACAATTTCATCAGCTCGAAACTTGAAACTCGAAACTTTTTATATTTTTTTATTTATTTGGAGGCCCAGTCAGCAATTTTTCTTTGGGGTAGATCGGCTTTTGTGCCGAATGCACTGTTCCAAAAATAAGTAAAAAAGTAAAACTGGAATGTGTAGCCGGTCATGCAATACTAGTTTTTAATTTTTTTTTAGCAATAGTAGTCTTTTATTATTATTATTATTATTATTATTATTATTTTTAACTTATTTGGCTGAAAAAGATGTTTAACATGAAAAAAATCTTCTTTGCTAAATACCTAGTCATTGCACATCCATGGAGGCATAAACTACCTCTCCACCGTCACAATCGATGAAAATGGCAATTATACGATTAGTGCAATTTAACAAAAACACTTGGGAACAGAAATTCACAAAAAATTTATCCCATGTTTCAGTATAAATTTCTTGTTTATTTGAGTGTTTTAAGTTCCCAGAAAATCGCGGCAAATTGCTCTTCTCCCCATGACAAATGATGCTCGAAAGTTAGACAAATATGAAATTGTGTAATTTAAAAGTTAATTCAACTGTGACCTCCGTACATGGCTACTCTGTTTTTACTTTCAATTCTCAAGTGCTTTCCCCTCTTCTCTTCCCCAACTTCTGTTTACCCACGTGAAAATTATGGGACATAAGTGGTATAACAGGAAAGAGGACCAATGTATGGCTGTAATACAAGTCAAGTTGAACAAATGTCCTCTACCCTACCACTTTATTATTTGTCGGTTGTCACATCCATCTGAGCAACATCTCTAACTCAAGTAGTGGTGGGAAGAACAAGTGTGATACCACAACCTTCGATCCTGCACTTTCTCAGTTCCGATCTCTTGGTTCTCTGTTTCCACTGCTAACCGAAAGATGGCCGAGGCACTCATTTCCGTGCTTCTCGAACAACTGGCTTCGATAACTTACCAGCACGTCGAGGAAGAGGTGAGCCTGGTTTTGGATGCGGAGGAAGATGTTGCAAAATTTGCTGGCAACCTTGAAGTGATTCGTGATGTGCTTGAGGATGCGGAGCTGAGGCAGGTAAAGGATGCCGGCGTGAGAAATTGGCTGGAGAAGCTGAAAGATGTGTCGTACAAGATGGACAATGTGCTGGATGAGTGGAACACTGAAATACTGAAACAACAAGTTGAGAAACAAGAAGAGCACGGTGGAAGTACTTCTCTTGTTACTAAGAAGAAGATGAAGGCGGTATGTTTCTCTATTCCCTCCTCTTGCTTTTGTTTTCGTCAAGTCAGACGGGTAATTCGTGGTCGTGAGATTGCTCTTAAGATCAAACGTCTGAATGAAAATTTAGATGAGATTGCTAAGCAAAGACAGAGATATAACTTTCAATCCATGGAGAGAACGACCATTGAACAACCCGAGCGAGAGAAAACTTCTTCTTTTGTTGATGCATCTGTGATATTTGGTAGAGAACAAGAAAAGGAAGTTTTGGTCAGCAAGTTGTTGAATGAGAGTAGTCAAGAAGAGAGGGGCCTCCTTGTCATCCCTATTGTCGGGATGGGAGGAATGGGGAAGACAACTCTGGCCCAACAGGCTTTTAACGATGCAAATGTTAAAGCCTGTTTTGATATCAAAATTTGGGTTTGTGTTTCGGACCCTTTTGATGAGATCAAAACTGCCAAAGCCATCATTGAGGGTGTCGAAAAAGATACCAGCCCAAATTCAAATGAATTGGAAACTGTCTTGCAATGTATGTCTAAATCCATTGAGGGAAAGAAGTTTCTCCTTGTCCTGGACGATGTGTGGACTGAAGACCAGAGGAAATGGGAGAAATTGAAGTTGCCATTAAACCAAAGTGGCGCCCGTGGCAGTAGAATATTGGTGACCACTCGAAAACAGGATGTTGTTCATATGATAGGAGCTGTCACACAACAGATCGATTTGGAGAGGTTGAGCGAACCAGATTGTTTGTCAATATTCAACTGCATGGCATTTTTTAGTAGAGATAAGGATAGTGAGTTAGAAGCCATTGGTAAAGAAATTGCAAAAAAGTGCAAGGGTTTGCCTCTTGCTGCAAAGACTCTGGGCAGTCTTATGCGTTACAAGAAAACGAGGAAAGAATGGCAGGAAGTTTTGGACAGTAATATATGGGAGCTAGAAAAGTTTGAGCAACAAGTTTTCCAACCATTATTACTGAGTTATCTTGATTTGGCACCTGCGGTCAAACGATGCCTTTTATATTGTGTTATTTTTCCAAAAGATCATTTGATCGATAAAGACTATTTGATTGAGTTGTGGATGTCACAAAATTATCTCTATTCGAAGGAAAAAATAGAGAAGAAAATAATTGGCCAAAGGAGTTTTGATAATTTAGTAATGCGATCTTTCTTCCAAGACTTTGAAAAAGGCAGTGATGGAGATATCTGGGGGTGTAAAATGCATGATATTGTGCATGACTTTCTGCAGTATCTTACTCAACATGAATGCTTTACTATGGAGGTTAAGGGTGGTAACAATACGATAAATCCCTTGGGTGATAAGATCCGCCATTTGACCCTATTGCTTGCTCCCAAGGGTCCATTTCCACATGTTTCATTTTCCAGCTGCAAAACTGATTTGCGTACTCTTGCAACTTTTGGTTCAAAATTCACCGTTGTGGACTCAACTTTGATGTCACAGTTGAAACATCTTAGGACATTGAATTTGAGTGATAATTCTATTGAAGAGCTTCCGGAAGAAATAGGTGAATTGGTGCATCTAAGGTTCATTGATTTGTCTGAAAATTATGATTTGAAAAAGCTACCGAGTGGGGTGTGTAATTTATACAATTTGCAGACATTGCGCCTTAAATGGTGTAGGGAACTTGAAAGCCTACCTCAGAGCATGGGAAAGTTGATTAACTTAAAGCATCTTTATGTTGAGGGTTGCGTTGAGCTGAAGTACTTGCCGAAAGGGATTGGGAGATTAACAAATCTAAGAAGACTAGACGTGTGCCCTGTTGGCGGTGGTAAAGACGACGATGAAGCGTTCAAATTGGGAGATTTGAGAAACTTAGACCAACTTCAGGGGGAACTCGAAATATATATTGATGGGGATGTGGAAGTTGCTGTGGGTGAGGGTGAGACAGCATCACCCCTGGGGAACAGACAACTCTTACATTTGGGTGTAAGTTTTGTTAATTGTGGAACAAGTGCAGAAATACTGGATTTCTTACGACCGCATCCAAATTTGGAATCTTTACAAATTGCAGGGCAAAATGGAAGCACTGCCCCCAACTGGATCATGTCATTAAACAATTTGAGATTTCTTCGCCTTGAGGAATGGAATGAATGTGAAGTTTTACCTCCTTTGGGAAAATTGTCGTCCCTCGAAACACTGGTCCTTTTGAATATGAAAGGAGTAAAAAAGGTTGGAGTTGAGTTTCTAGGAATAGAAAAGGAAACGTCATCAACATCATCATGCATTACTCTATTCCCAAAACTTAAAGAACTCCAATTTCTTGACATGGAGGCATGGGAAGAGTGGAAAGGAGTGGAAGAGTGGAAGGAAGGGGATTCTCATATTACCATAATGCCATGCCTTTCTTCTTTAGACTTTTATCGATGCCATCAGCTAAAAACATTGCCATACTTCTTGCGGAAAACACCACTTCAGACACTTGACATCATAGACTGTGGTAGTCTTGCACAAGGTTGCCAAAAAGGCAGAGGAAAGGAGTGGCCCAAGATTTCTCACATCCCCAACATCAGAATCGGGTCTGAATATTCTGGTTCTAATTTTGATGATGAGGGCGAAGGCATAGTCGAAGCAAAGGATGCTATTTAGTTGCACAAGAGGCCTTCCACTTCGGGTAATTAAGCTCTTTTCTATTTATTTACCAACTCACTCTATTCATTTTACATCAATGCGCTAATATCAGGGTCGAGGTTTTATTATACTTGCCAAATGACAAGATCCCATGTTCCAACTAGACAAGTTATTATATATAAGGTTGCAAGGGACTTGTAACTCGGTTTAAGACCATATTCCAGGTCCCGAGTTCAATTTTCCCGATTTGCAATACTCTAGTTTTATTTTATTTTTAAAATCTCGAGAAAGTATATGCAAGAAAGTAACAATTTATAATGTTGCAAGGGTAAAAAGACCATATTCTAGGTCCCCAGGTCGATTCCTCCTCTCCCAATATTGTGATTTGCAATGCTCTAGTTTTATTTTATTTTTAAAATCTCTGGATTTGAGACTATAAGCAACTTTAAACCGGAAATTATATGCAAGAAAGTAACAGTTTATGGTCACAAAATTTTGCAGACCTCCAGTTGTGTGATTTAGTTACTAGCAGTTAGAGGGTGTACAAACAATGTTGCCTGACTGTTGCCAGTTCTGCTAATGGACGCAGGAGAGGAAGTGAGATGGAAAGGGAGACAAAGCTGCATGCATTACTAGAACCGGTGGTTGGCTGCTGCATTACGGATTTCATCGGAATCGTCTTTTCCTTTACTTTCGGGCAGAATGAAGATAGTCTAGACATAGGCACATTAATTGTGTGTGTGTGTGTGTGTAGTATATTGCAATTGTTTGAGGTCTTCAATATATTTCTCAAAAAAATGTTGTCGAACGACTAGAATATTATTCACTGGACCTGCAGAGTACAATGCAAATTTTATGTAAATACTAAACAAATTAGTAAAGTTTGGCAGATTAAACGCAAACAACTGAGATATTTGGATATAAACTGTATTATGAAATAGTGTTAATCAAATACAACTAAATTTGCTTCAATATCATCAAATATGCATAAACCCAGGGAAGGAAATAATTCAAATAGAATTGAGATAACCTTTTGCATTTTTGAACACGCGAAGAATATTATGAGTTCTAGCATCCCAAACTCGAACCACGCCATCTTCTAATCTAGAAATCAAATAATTTCCAGAAATGCCATATGCTAAGCAAGTAAAAAATTTGCTGTTCAAAAGTCAAAAGTACAAAGTTCAAGTTAAATGTGTTTTGCTCATTCAAAATATACCAAAATGAATGTTCCTTGATTCAGTTCGCCAGAATGCAAGGCCTGTCATAACTAAAGGTAGAATGCAGGGTTCTAAAAACGTGCAACAATATTTGGCAATTATACTTTGAAAAACGAAAAATACACAGTTAAAAATTAGAGAAGTGTTAACTGAAGAAAACTCAAAGGTTGCCTATAGGAAAAGAGAGAAACCTGTGATTCGAGAAACAATTGATGATATGCAATCCATTGTTGCTGTTAAGCGGACTCTCAGCATAGTGCACCAACGCATATCTTGCCATCTCTACCACTAGCAAAGAAGACATTTTCACCAGGATCCAGTGCAATGACTCAATTATGGTAGGGAAAACAATATTTCTCAATACTCTCCCACTTCCTACTCTCCAAACCTAAGAAATGTACTTCCAAATCAAAATTATAAAACACATGCAATTTCAAGAATGCATTGTTTTTTTTGTGGGATGAATAAGAATGCATCAGTACATAATAGGCAAAAGACACGCAATAGATATTGAGGGAATTACAAGTACATGCTACGAAAAATCGAGAAGATAAATCTGAGCATTTAAGAAAGTAAAAGATCAACAAGTCAAGACAAACAATCCACATGTGGATGGTGAATTCATTGATCGTTTTCTCTTATAGTATCCAGACCCCATTTTAACTAACTTTGTCATCATTGTTCAGTACATGATCCGTCCGTTACCAAACATTATTACTATACCAAACACAGTTTATAATTTACTAAAGGCCACGCCATACCTTACACGTGCGATCCTGAAATGCTGACACAATAATGGCTTTGCATCCACCATATCCTGCGCCAACATCCGTTACACAAAGAGTGTGCTCCATAAAGATGGCTTTCTAATTCACTTTGATAATCGTCAAATAATCTGTGAGATTCAACGGATAGAGATATAACCGTTTTCAGTGCATAATTAAAAACAATATAAGATTAAAAAATATACGATAAGAAATGGTTACCCTATAAGAGACCAAACTCTAATGCCTCCATCCTCCAACCCTGAAATCGGCAGGGAGCCATCATCCAAAAATACCAAGCAACTAACACCTCTGTCGTGAGCATGCCATTTCTTAAGCAGTCTACCAGTATTAACCTTAATAAATACAAAAAAAATATGTTCATTAGCATTTCAGAGCTCAAAAAAAGATAAATTCAAAGAGGTGAAAAAAAATGAATAGGAAAGTTAACCTTCCACAAGTAGATATTCCCCGACGTGCCTTCGCTGTTCGCAGCGAGCGAATTGATCGGTTCTTCTGGGAACTCTTGACATCAACTTGCGGCTGCACATCAAAAATCCCAAAATTCGATAAAAATGCAAGCTTTATCAGTTTGAGGCAGTTCATCAAACAGGTTGTGTGCATAAGAAAGGAGGTGATCTTACCTTGGACCACGGCCGTGAGGCGGAGGTGCGCAGAGCTTGTAGCGGAGCTGCTCGGCAACGGTGCGGAGGTCCCAACAGCCGATGCCGGCTTCGACAGATGACGAGGGTTTTTATTGAGCGTTTTGAAATCTCGGACAGAGTAATGGATACGTAAAACGTTGATGGTGCTGCTCTGAGTGCTCTCTGAGATTTTTGCCAGGGTTTACGAATGGCGCGTGGCTAGACACAAAAGGCGGGAAGGTTCTCAAAACCGGGCCGCTGGCAATTGTTTGAAAGTTTCTAATTGTTGTCCCAATTCTGGATCAATTTTTTGTATATCTTTTCATCGTTCAAATTTTCTTATATGATAAAACAAAACAAAACAAAGTTTTTAGTTGTTGTCCAGTGTTGATTGATTCGGACATCTTTCACTGCCATCTCTTGAGGTTTTTCATTTTTAATTCAACCGAGTCGATTTGAATTTCAAAATTTTAATTGGCATTTTCTGAACGGAACAAAATTAAGGGTCATTGTAGTGCTGGATGTCATATTTATTCTCATTCCCGCTAAAAGATGACACAAACTTATCATTTCTACCTTATTTGATAAAGTTAGCAATTATGTTATTTTTAATTTTTTATTAATGTTTGATCCACGAGGCGTTCATGCAATTTTAATTAAGCAAAAACAGAACCTCAAATGAGCCACACCATGATTTGATAATACTAAAATAAACGCCATAATTTGCTAAGGTTGACATGATGGCTAAAAAGATTGAAGGCTTGGGCATAGTCAAATTGGGTAAATAAATGTGTTCTTCCCTATACATTCAAGTTTAAACTTCTATTTTCGTTGTTCGAATTAATTTAATGTGAAATATCGTTGATATAAATTAGAAATTTAAAAATGAGGATGCAAAGCGTTATATGAAACACACTTCAAGGTGGTAAAATGTAATTACCTTATAATGTATTGCATTTTTAGGCAATGAGAGATAAGTTTCACACACTTTTTTTATCGAATTGAATAAATTAAACGAAAACAATGACCATAATTAAGTGAGATGTTAAAATTTTGTGTGTTTATCAGGGCAATGTGTAGAGGTATTGTGCTCAAACACTGAGATTCGAGTCCTTTATAATCACGATTTATATTTGTCCCTTGTAACTGATGCGTATCAGGTTTCTTTTAGGCCCAAATGGATTTCTCTTTTCGGTTGAACGAAATGGGCTTCCTGTTTCAGCAAGGCATCTCCAATTCGCAATTGATGGTCTTCGGACCAGAAGAGAAAAATATTGGTTAAAAAAGTTCATGCATTACTTGCCTATATACGGCTTTTGAATTTCTTTTCTCTAGCCATAATTATTTAGATAATTTTTATATTCGCCCTTAATAAAAATGGTTTATCCCGATGGACAAAAATGGAAAATGATTGATTCTCCATTTCGCTCCGCCGTCAACTGACCTCTTCACCGACCTCTCTTTTCGCCTTGGTACACTTGGGGGAGGCCGGCAGACCTTAAAATTCAAATGGCTGGATTTGCCAAGACCCTCCAGTGGTCTAATTTAGCTGCTAGCAGGTACAAAGTTTACAAATAAGAGAGTTTTAATAAAACACTTATGATATTGTTTACTTTTAACGAAAAATCATATTTTTATCTTTCTCTGGTATTATTCATTACACATTTATTTATCATTTTTCATTAAAATTAAAAAAAAAATTAAAATTTTCGTTAGTTTTCCTTACAAACAATGGTGAGCGTACGATGCATCAACAGTTAAAACTCAACTACGAGCCTTGGCACAGGAAACTTGACCGAAGCAAAATCCAAGCTCAAAATGCAAGAGGGTATGGTTATGGATTTTTGTGATTTTATATTGGGCCTGGGCTTTCGGCCCAAAATCCGGAAACAGAGGTGGAGAGTGGAGAACCTCGTGGGCATTTCCTTGTTTATCTGCTAAAAATCTATAGACGCTGACTGTGACTGATGGGTCTTCAAGCCTTCAACTTTTGAAGAAGGATGAGAGAAAGTGCTGACTAAAAAAAGCACCTTTTAGTCATAGCAACTAGTACCTCAAGGGCGGGATAGCCATGGCATCTCTCTCCAGATCACCGCCGCTCCTCCACCGCCACTTAAACTCCCTCACCCTCCACCCCTGCCCCCTAACTCTATCCTTCCCTTTCCTCAAAACGACGTTACCTTACCCCCGCCCCTGCGCCCTGAAGACGGGACCCAACGGGGGTAGCAGAATCGGGAGGCCCGAGACGCAGGGGCCCGACCCGGGACTGCTCCGAAAGCCGGTGGTGTCGTCCGGGAAGGACTTGGACGGGATTTCGGAGGAAGATGGAAAGTGGGTCGATTGGGAGGATAAGATTTTGGAGGACACAGTTCCGCTGGTAGGGTTTGTGAGGATGATTCTTCATTCGGGGAAGTACGAGAGCGGAGATAGATTGAGTCCTGAGCATCAGAAGACTGTTCTCGAAAGGTTGCTTCCGTTTCATCCTGAAGCTAAGAAGAAGATCGGTTCTGGAATCGATTATATCACGGTAATTTCTGTTTTCTTTATTCGATTATCTCAGATTAAGCTGCTTTTGAATTCAGCTGCTTTGCAATTCTGGGGTTTAGTGTTTGGGGTGCCAATTTTGATTATTGGGTATTGGTCTTTAATCTTGATTGCCCATTTTAGTGTTTTGGTGCTTTTGAATTAGGCTGCTTTCAAATTAAGCTGCTTTACAACTCTGATGATTGATTACTTGATTGCTCATTTTTCGTTTGATCCCAATGAATTTAATTTACTATAGAAGTGCTTATAAGTGAGAGGATTTTGGCAACTGAGCATCTAGAGAAACATGAATGGTATCTGTTTGGATTTGCCTGTTTCTGGATAGCTTCTCCTATGTTGCTTGTCATTTCTGTTTTGGCGATGATCAGACTTGATTGCTTTCGGGTTTTTTACTACTTTTTAACTTTAACTTTGATTCAAGTCTGGCTCATTAAGCATCATCCACCTTTTATCCTCCCAACTGAGCTACTGGAACTTGGGGATGGTGTAGGTGATGAATGTTAGCTTCACCCTTCGTCATATTTTAATATCGCTTCCCCTCCACAAACTCCCACACCACACTCCAATTTGGGAGTGTTTTATCACTTGATTGTGGAAGGTGGTTGAAGCTCAATCTCTCTAGTTCCCCTTAGATATCTAGTTATCTGCATTGTTTCTTATATGGCTTTACCGGTGAATGATAAGTAAGAACTGTTACTTGTTAGTATATGGTGTTTAGAAGGCATATAATGAATTGACCGAAGAAATGCTAATCAACCCCTAGTATCCCAAAAGGATCGTAGGGCATTGAGAAGTATACATGCTTTCAAAATGATGGAACTTGGCTTCAGGTAGTCGTTTTCGAAATTTAAAGCCAATCACGAAAAACTTTTTCTGCATTCAACACTTCATCAACGATGAGCGATTTGGGGTTTTTCTCAAGCATGCTGTATTTGTATTATAAGTAAATCTGATTCTCATGTGATGCGTTTTTCTCGTTTTGAGTTGACAGGTTGGTTATCACCCTGATTTTGAAAGCTCAAGATGTTTGTTCATTGTTCAAAAGGACGGAACACTAGTCGACTTTTCATATTGGAAATGCATAAAGGGGCTGATAAGGAAGAACTATCCTTTATACGCAGACAGCTTCATTCTCAGACATTTCCGAAAGCGCAGACGTGGTTTATGAAGCTAGATTTGTCGAATCATCTGACTTTGTATAACTGTATGTCAAGGAAAATTTTTTGTTCGTTCCATATTTCTCGTTATATGTTAATTTTAAATTGTTAGAGAGTAAGATGTTGGAAATTAGCAGTAGTAAATATGGTACATTCTTTGAAGGTACATGATGCGACTTCAGTAAAAATGTGAGGCTAAATGCTGTGGTGAATAAAATTGCATTTGGCTTGTTACTGTTCTCCCTACAAAATTATTCATTTGGTGTGCATAGGCTAAGAAGTAATCTTGGTTAAATTGGACCATGAAATCTTCAAGTTAGTGGTTATGCTTATGTTCCGGCGGTTAGTAGTTTGAGAGGAGTGTTAGAACAGTCGCCCAAGCACGCGAGTGGCTTCTAGTCATTGATGCATCCGGGCTAACACTTGCATCAATGGATCTTCTCTCACAATTAATGAGAAAAGAAACAAGAAGTAAAAAACAGTGCATTAACGAATTTCTCGGCAGAAGAAACCAGATTCGTAGCATCACAGTCGACAACCAACAGCTGTCTCGTATCGTTAACGTCTGTTCCAAATCCAGCGACAAGGATATCGAGAGAATTTCAATCCTATCCTACCTACACTTTCAGTTTCGTGTCACCGCTGGGGTGATCCTCAACTGATTAGTGCCAAGTGCCAAGCAAACGATAGAGGAACCAGCATGCCCGAAGTCACATCATGTGATGAGCGTTATAAGAACAATTATTATATTTGTTTCTCTTATAGGTAAATGTGCAAACTTTAGATACTTTCAATTGTATATTTGTGTTTATCTTTGTCGTCACTACAACAAAATATGCAACCAAGTACAAGACAGATTTTCTTATAGATGGTGTAAAATGTAATAGAAATGCTAGTAGCAATATTTCATTCGAATCTTCTCCTTTTTCCTTCACGGCTCTGCTTCGTATTTTCCAACGATGATCTAAATATTTATTTTCTAGGTCATATTTAAAAATTAACTATGTGAGAATCAACTAAATCTACAATCGTTTAATCACATCTAAAAACATAAAATGAGAAGGTCCGACCGAGAAAGTTAGTAGCATCCTCAGCTGTAAATGTCATCTTCTCTAATCCTTTTGAGTTGGAGCGCATCAATCAATTCTGAATCTTACCATACCAAAATAACCAACTGCTGCTTTGTTCTCCCACAACTAAATCCGATGCTTCACTTGGCCAAGAAATAATTGGATGGGATGAGGTTTTGAACTTTGAACTGTTGCGTTCTCACCAATCACTAACTATGAGCAATGCCGGATTCAATTTTCGAACGTTAGAGGGTCTTAATGTTAAAAGTTTAAGTCTTTTTAGATAAAAACAGAACGCGAAGCACACATAAAAATTCAGCTTATTCGATCAGGCATTTCGTCAAACACTTGGTGGACATGTTGTCGTCAACCGAATCATGTTGCGCACATGTGAACAAATATCGACAATATGCCAAAGCAATCTGACTAGTGTTATAGAGATAATTTGTCGAGCACACTCGACACCATATGTTGAGTGCTGTTGAAAGCTACCTAATATGCATTACATCAAACACTTAATGAGCGTAAAAAAACTCATACCAAATAGTCAAAAAATCTGCAAAAGATTTTCACATATATATATTTTTTATAATGAAACCACCTTAATTTCAATGTGCATCCGCCTCATCCCATTTAAACTGAAACAACACGCATGCATTGTGCAGTTATGAACTCACATCTACGAAAGCAATAGCAATACTTTATGCCTTTTTTTTTTAGGTGTGTTTTATTTCTCCAAAATTGTGGATTTGTTTTAGGGAACGTGGCACCATACCATGAACAAATATTACTTGTTAATAAGACCCTACCATTTTTTAAGCCAAAGACTCCAACTACTCCTAAAAAGTTGCTAAATTACAACTACTTCTACCAATTATAGGATGCTAATTAAAATAACTAGCACCTAGAGCATTCTTATGACTGCGATAGACGCATAGGCTGATGAACGACAACAAGTTGAGCTTACAAGTCTTTCATTATTCATTTTAGGGTTTTCTGCTATGCGAATTCATATCTTATGGGAATACGTTTATATATAATTGTTAGATAAACGAGTTTACACTTCTATATTAACAGAAATGTTTATATAACAAAGTAATAAATCAGTTATGTCATCCATAACACTCGTTTCGTCACCATCTAACGTAAACTATAGGCACTACTGTCACCGGTTATTAGTTTTGCTCTTGTAATAGGTGTATATTATTATCATAAGTGATTTCTGCACTCATTTTCCTTTCTTTCTGCGCACTTTTGAATATCTCTGACATTTGAATGAATAAATATCGCAGTCGAAATCATTTCCCTTAATCATAACTTGTTGGGTTTTGTTCCGAGAATTCACACCGAAGGTACACTTGGTTAATTCTGTTTTCAAACTAATCTTTCACAAAGGATAAAGACTCCAACCCAAAAGGGGAAAACTAAATAAGCAAGCATTGCACCAAAGTGTTCAATTTAGGAAATATTTTAGGTGCTCGACAACTTTTCTCCATTTTCTTTGCTTCCAATCCTCGACTGGCAGCAGCAACTATGATGCTCATGGATTGAATTTTTTTGTATGAAATTGCTTGGTGCCAGCACCAAGTGCCTTCCTTTACCTAAAAAGAATCAAAGTGCATGCTTTGTAGGTGGAGATAGCTATAGTACTAATTATGCTTTGCATAAATGGCCTTAGTCCACAAGCAAAAACCCTACTTCCAACATCAACGTCTTCACTTGAAAAGTCTACTACATAAGACAAATACATGGCAGCATCTTGCACTTTTATGGACTTCGTGGTTGCTGGTCGGGACTGGACAAGATTGGAATTGAGTCGGAATCAGTCTTTTACAATCTCACCTATTTACATGAGATTTGTAAAACATACTATGTCAAACTATTGTTCAATTTAATAAACCAATTGCATACATTCATAAGTTTACTAGAAAACGGTCAGAATAGTAGTTTATTATGAACCTCGCAAACCCACACTTTCTTAAATTCAAAAAATTGACGTTGTATGATAACACACGATTAAAATTGAGTCGAAGCCAATCTCATTGTCTCATCCCTTCTAGATGAGATTTGTAAGACAAAATATGTTGAACTTATTCGATGTATCCAGTCCAATCCCTACATTTAGAAGTTCATCAAATAACGGGCAAAACATTAATGCAATTTGACAAAGCGAACCAGAACTTTCTTAGATTAAAAAAAGTTGATTATTTAATAAGGTTGTAACAGTTGTAGGGTGAGACAATGAGATTAAGAGATTCGGCTGATCAATTATAGACAGACAACTTTCTATAATTGCGCGTGCTACAGTGTAAGGATCAATTAAATTATACGAAATTCACTTTTCTAATCAAATTAAAAAAAAAATACTATTGTATGAAATACGTCTGACTTTCAGTATCAATCCTTACCCTTGGTCTTTGATACATAGCACTAATTATGTACTTAATTCACAATTTTGTAAATAACAAGTTCTAATTAAAGTATGATTGATGCGTAAAATGTAATTTAAAAATCTTCGTCGGTACAAGATATAAATAAGACTGGATGCTACTTGGTCGAAAATACTTATTGCAGTTAGGAGACTTGTATAATCATTCTCCTCATAAAACATATTATACCCGCGAAGGGTCAAGTACCTTTTTTGTCCTTTTCGGAAATCAAGGTTAGTGTATGTTTCCATTCAGCTTATTTTTGGAGATTTTTTAGTGTATTGGAAACAACCTGAAACATCTCATAAAAGAAGTGATTGAATACTTAAAATAAAATTTTAACTATTTATATTATGACATTTCGTATATTGAATCGTGTTTCTGATATATCGAAAAATTTCTCTTATTTTTGATAGATCAGTATTATGATATTTGGTCTATCATTATTTGGGCGGCTCATGCACTCAGTCCACAACCTTTTGAAACACTCCTTTATATGAACTAGTTTTTTTTTTTTTTTTTTTTTTTTTTTTTTTTTTTTTTTTTCATATCTGGCTAACATCTAAACTACTAGATCATGCATGTCATACTTTCTTTTTCACTTCAAATGAGCTTTTAGTTCAAGTTTTAATTTATTCGACCAAAAAAATTCAGTCATTCTTTTGAGTAAATGATTTTCACTTGTTTTCTTTTTGTACTTTTTTTTATTATATTTAAATATCTTAATTTTCTTTTATTAACTTTATTTTTGGCCTTTAATAAATTAAAAAAACAAATCAAAGAATATAACTAACCTTGCAAAAAAATAAAAAATAAATAACAGAAGTGTAAAAAGGAAAAAGAGTATGAAATTTATTTCTGCATTTTTGTTTTAGTTCCTCAATTTTCTTTCAACACTTTTTATTTTATGTTCCTTTATTCTCTTTTGATTTAATTAATCAAGGACTACAAAAAAATAGGTAGTGCAAAACTAAAAAAAAAGAAAGAGAACAATGTCTGTAAGTCTCAAACTCTCTTCTCTCTCTCTCTCTCTCTCTCTCTCTCTTATGTAGAAACGAATCAAAACTTTTTAGGAAAATTAATGAAAAGAACTTGAAAATTTTAAGTTTTAATCAAAATGATAAAAATGTGTTGTGAGTGACTTTTTAAAGTAAAAAAATTATTTTTCGTTAAAATAAACAGTATTAAAAATATTTCATTAAAACTCTCAAAACTTTTTCTCCCCAACCCTCGACCACTTTCTTTGGTTGGGGTCGGTGGCAACCAAAATGTTTAAGCATGCTTTTCTCTTTCCCCAACCTCTTCTTCCTTTTTCCTTTTATTTTGGATTTTACTTTCGAGTCTTTCTCAGTTTGCTCTGAACTTGTTATTGAAAATTACGAATAATTACAAGGGTATTATCGTACAACCATCAAACTTAAATTACAGATTTTTTCCTACGAAAATATCTGAAATTTTGTCCTCAGGACCGACGGTTGTCGGTTCCTCGCTTTCACGTGCACCAAACAAGGAAAAAAAAAACCCTTAAAAATATAGAAATTTAATTTTGTGGACGAAAATGCCCTGACCAAACGTGAGTGGACCAACCGCTTTTTCTGTGAGTGCACTGCAACCCACTAGTCCTTATCCCGTCGCCACCACTAACAAAATGCAAACCACCAAATCCGGCCCTCCATTCGAAAATACCCGGACGGTCCAGATCCTTCCACATTGCACAACCTCATTGGTCAGCGGTCACATCAAATCCTCCCACTCTCATCTCATTGGTCCACGCGGCCCATTATTTTAATAATTTAGTAATTAAATAATAATAATAATAATCGCCCACCCTCCCCACTGCCCGGTGTTTTAAAAGGCTAAGGCGAAGGGCAAAGGAGCAGCAGACACTTGGCGCTTCCACCAGAGCCCTAAGAAGCAGGAGGAACCGCAGCCACCGGACACCACCAACATTTTACCAAAAATAGTAACAAGGTAAATTAGAAAAGAAGAAAAAAAAAAAAAAAAAAAAAAAACCCAATTCTGTCTCTCTCCCTCCTTTTTTTGTTCATCTTAAATTATAATTTTTATTTTTTTAATGCTTTTGGATGATAGGGTTCTTCAAAGTTTCAGTCTTTACTTCTTATCTCTTGCTGTGGATTGCTGATATGTGTTAAAGTGTTGTGCTTTTTGATCTGGGGATTTTTTTATTTTTGCAAAAAATTGAATTTTGATAGCTTTTTTTAGGCAGATTTTTCGTATTTTCGTGAAAAAAATCTGAGCTTTGACTGAAATTTGAGGAGGGGTAGCTGAGATTTTGGTCTGTGTTCTTCAAACTCCGTTTTTTTTTTTATGGGTGAAAGTTGACACTGTTGAGTTCCGTGAGCTGAAGGGAAGCTCTTTTAGTAAACAGTCATAGACAGTGCAAGTAAATACCTCAACTTTATTTTTTTTTCTGGGTCTTTGTTTTTTGGCTCAGATTTCACAGAAAATGGGAACCAACATGAACTTTAAGGGATTTGGGAACGAACCGCCGATAGCAAGGCAGTCGTCGATCTATACGCTGACGTTTGAGGAGCTGCAGAACACCATTGGAGGCTCAGGGAAGGATTTTGGGTCTATGAACATGGATGAGCTCTTGAAGAGCATATGGACGGCTGAAGAGACTCAGATTATAGCACCGGCTGCCGGCGGCGCTGGTGGCCAAGACGGGCTTGGCCACGGCAGTGGGGGTTCTCTTCAGAGGCAGGGCTCTCTGACCCTGCCCCGGACCCTGAGCCAGAAAACTGTGGATGAGGTGTGGAAGAACCTTTCGAAAGAAGGAACGGGTGCCGGCGGGTCTAATATGCCTCAGAGGCAGCCGACTTTGGGGGAGATGACTTTGGAGGAGTTTTTGTTTAGAGCTGGGGTTGTGAGAGAAGATGCACAAGTGGCTCCAAAGCCTAATGGTGCTGGTTTTTTTGGTGATTTGTCTCGTTTTGGTAATTCTGGTAGTTTGGAATTCGAGTTTCAGCGACCGAATAGCGGTGTTGGTGTGATGGGGAATCGAGTTTCTGAGAACGATAATCATCAGGTTCCGAATCAAGGTTCAAATTTGCCATTGAATGCTAATGGGGTTAGATCAAGTCAGCATCACAGTCAGCACCACCAGCAACAACAACAGATGCCACAGCAGCAGCAGCAAATATTCCCCAAGCAACAACCTGTGACTTACAACACTTCTCAGCTGCCTATGGGACCAAATGCTCAGTTGGGTAGTCCTGGAATGAGGGGTGGGATGATGGGAATCGGTGATCCAGGTTTGAATGGCGCTTTGGTTCCGAGTTCAGGGATGGGAATGGTTGGGTTAGGAGCTGTTCGTGTGGTGACGCCTTCACCTGCGAACCTGTTGTCATCTGATGGGATTGAGAAGAGTAACGGTACTGATACGTCGTCTGTGTCACCGGTGCCTTACGTGTTTAATGGCGGTTTTAGGGGGAGGAAGGGCGGCGGGCCTGTGGAGAAGGTTGTTGAGAGAAGGCAGAGAAGAATGATTAAGAACAGAGAATCAGCTGCCAGGTCCAGAGCTCGCAAGCAGGTGAATGTCTTCTTTGTTTTACTGCTTTGTCAGGCATATATGTATGGTTTCAGCTATAGTAAATTTGAGATATTAATTACGATAATACAGAATTTCAAGCTCTGTGAAATGTAAAAAGTAAATAAAGAAACCATTGAATGGAGGTGTGAAATTTTATCAACTCACTATTTATGTTTGAAAGATGGTATGTTTGTATGAGTTAGTATTCGGAATTAAAGAGATTGTGGATGCGATCTTAAAAGTTCAAGCTTATAGGATCTGTATTAAGCTGCTAGCTTTGATACGATTAGTAGATCCTGAACTCAAATCGAAAGTCAGCTGATTCTTAACAGTTATACATTTCGCGTCCTTTCGGCAAAGATCAGGTTTTAGTTCAACATCTTAATAGATTTAAGTTATAGAGCAGTTATACATTTTTTGTCCTTTCGGCCAAGTTATAGAGCAAACTTATGGTGGACGCAGATGCAGTGAAGCTTTTTTTTCCGTGATTAGTATTTAAAAGTAGTTCTGGAGAAGGTTAGAAAAAAAATATATTTACAGTGGCATCAAGATTGAACAAATTCATCTTGTTGTCACTTGTCGCCTTATCAATTTTGCTCGACATTGACCTTTCTGCATTCATCGTCTAATAACATTTTGTATCCCAAAACTTCATGGAAGATTCATGCGGCAGAGTGGTAAATGTGATAGTGATTCGATGTGTCAAAGAGACGAAAGATTTTGAGAAGTTACAGTCATGACAAGTTTTTAAGGATCCTGTTTATTACAAGGTAATGGAAACACTTGCTTTAAGTGTAAGTAACGTTAAGTAGTCGTGTGTATAATGTCGAATCGTTAGAGCATTGAATAAGTTCCACACCTTCGAACGTTAGTTCTGCTTTGAATAGAACTGCATTGGATAAAAAGAGGATGACTATTATTGCATTTTATTCTATCTCGTAGTTTTCGTCATGGTTCTTATATTGTTTCGTCTTTGTGCTTCTGCCAGGCATACACAACGGAATTGGAAGCAGAAGTTGCAGAACTGAAGGAGGAGAACCAAGAGTTGCAGAAAAAACAGGCTGAAATGGCGGAAATGCAAAAGAATCAGGTACTTCGATTGTTCTGTTTGGGAATTCTTTTTTATTTGCAACTCCATTGCAGTGACTGAACTGCTCAATTGTTTCTATGCAGTTCAAACTAGCCATTCTGAGCATTTTTCCAATAAGTTTTGTTATCAAAGTCCCTCGAACAATATTATCTTTTAATAAATCGCCAAAATTTAGAATTTTCTGCAATCTGGTGTTACCTGTTGCCATAGTATTATTACTTGAAAAAGGCTCAAAACTGCATTAAAATTGCTGCTTAACAATTTATATGACTCTGGATACATCGACGTTTTATAATTTTTGATGAGTTGTTTGGAATTTGATCACTTAGCAGGACATGGAGATTATAAACCTTCAACGAGGAAAGAAGCGATGCTTGAGAAGAACAATGACAGGTCCGTTGTGAAGTGTCGGGGCTGCAAGAGGAATGTGATTAGATGGGGCGTGCTGTACATATTCAAAGGAGCACATGTCTTGTGGTGTAGATTTTGAGAGTTTTAGTGTGCGCTGTAGATGTGAACTTTACATATCTATTTACTTGATATTCTTCTCCTCTGAGTATTGTTATGAAGAGGGAGAGAAGAGAGAGAGTAGGTAGAAACAGGGGAAGGAAGAAAAATATGGTCAGGATTTCACATGTTCAGTTTACTACGTAGTCTACGTTAGTCAAACAGATTCTGACTGCATATTTGTGAGTGTTGTGCATCAAACCATTTGTGTTATCTTTGGGTTTTGTTACTTCTTTTTCAAAGATTTTTAGCTTTGTTTCCTGGAACCGATTTTAATTTCATTTTGCTTTCAATAACTCAAAAGTCATCACTTTACTATCTGAAACTCAAATTTCGCTTCACCTTGCTCCTTAGAACTCGATTTTAATCTCATCTTATCCCTTGGAACTTGAAAGTTATTTTTATAAAACTAAAATTCACTTCACATTGCCTTTTAGATTTGCTCATTTCATGTGGATGCGCAAGGCTAATCAATTTCTTCCTTTATTTTTTGCATCTCTTCAATTTCTTATAAACTTAATATTCTTTTATTGCTAAATTTTAACTCATAATGAAGATTTATAATCAAATTTTTTGTACATATGGTATAGCCTTACTAAATGTTAGGTCTCACGTGTTTTATGAGGCGACTTATAAGTTTCACAAGAGAAGAGACAGTCCACAAGTCAAAACTTTACTGATGACTATTGAGTTATAGAAAACAAAGCATGATCAAAATGAAGTTCCAAAGGACAGCTAAAAATAAGCCTTTTTTTCATTGGTCCCGTCACAAACTCCAGACTCAAAACGGTCAAAGTGATGCCATTTGACGATCCCAGGAATATACGGTCGTCTCATGTTCACACCAACCTTGCGTTCTTCGTTGTGAAGGAATACTACTTAACAGTGGAAAATGAACTAAGAATAATGTTTCGAATGAGCAACAAGACTTAATTGTCAGCGAATTGGTTTTTCCAACTCCCGGCTGATCGGCTGCTCCAGCGGTCCAATAGCGTTGTTATATTCAGATTCCGAAACCACAGGTCTAGTAAGGATAGCCTGAAGTGCATTCCATGTCCTTCCAGGATATCATCTTCCTGCGATCCCTGCGATCCCTTCCTCTAAATGATCTGGCAACAATCTGACCACTGACGGGCTTGCACAAACAAACATCAACAACAGAAGTGCTGTGTCTCTTTTCACAAGACGGGGATGCTTCGTCCATGTAATAGTCGAATAACATTGCCAGACAACGAACCTGATGAGCTAAGATATTATTTTCTTTACTTTAAGGTAACATCTTCACCATAAGCATATTGACCTAGAAGAATGAAAGGGAAACTGTGAATTCCAGTTCCGAAGAGGAACAAAAACTGTAGTCATAATCAATACGCTGCAAAAAAGGTAAGGTGACCATACTGCTGTGCTGTGGTGCAGATAAAATAAATGCAGTCTAGATCGTTTGCTTGTCAAAGTGCAATAAAACACGCCCTCGACTGATTTATTCATGATAGTTCTTCCTATGTTATCAACTGCTTACCTCTGCTTCCAATGCACGAAGTTCATTGTAGCACTCAGACTCATCACTCTCTGTATGGTTTTCTCCGGATATAGTGCACAGACTCAATGCGAAAAAGGGTGGCCTCAAAGGAAACTCCATGCTGATCTTAATCTGCCGCAATAGAAGTGATAAAAATGTCAAAAGGTAATGTTTGATGCAAAAGCACGAAAAAATATACCACATGAATCATTAGCTACCTTGGCTTCTAGCGTCATATTCCTCTTATCCTTGTCTATTTTCCGGGTCAAAACAACACAAAATTCTCTGACCCCAAAATCCACCCATGAATTTTCAGAGCTTTCAACAGATGCTAAATTTTCTTCCTCTAGCACAGGTGTACGTTCGTCCAGATCACTCTCTGTATCCAGAAAAAGATCTAAATCTGCATCATGTTTCTTACAACTTAGGGATTTGGCCTTGCTGATTGGAGGTCTTTTTGAAAGTAAAGACAGCCGTCCGGAGGGGTCAAGATTAGCTCCTTTATGGTGAGAAAGTTTATTGTCATTGACAATGGATGCAGCTGGAACCAATGATGGAAGTTCTCCATCATCTCTGATACTCTCCTGCTCTTCCTTTGAAGGACCAGACCGTCCAACCAAATTGACATCCATAGGTTCTTGACCCTGCTCCTTATCTATGACAGACAAAGATGATGCCACATTAGGTGAAGGGCCTACAGATGAAAAACCATGCAATTTGCACAAAGGGGTATGCAAAGCCCATGGAACACTTTCACAAGACAAAGACGGCCATTTAAGCTTAGTAAGTGGTTCAATCTGTTCCCTGTAATCCAATCAAAGAATGCCAACTTCTCAACATAGGGCATACCTAACCACTCACAAACAAAACACAAAGGGACTTGCAAAATAAAGAGAATCTGTCTCGCATAGAAGTTATAGACAGACAGAACGGAGTTAAGATCCAAAGAAAGGGGCAAGCACTAAAAGAAACAAGCATAATACAAATTAGCTACTTTATATCAGAAAAATGCCAATAGCAGTCGCAACCAAGTAAAACAAAACACTAGAGCTAACATTAGGATTTGATCACATTGTAGTATCCTTGTCCTATAGATTTTCTAGAATGTTCTTGATGATTCAAGACTCTAAATATAATGAGCATTGACTCACACAAGAGCCATCTGAGCTTTTATCTGGGAACGAATTCTTCGCACAATTGTCTGTATTCGATTCTGCTGGCGGTAAAGTGACAGACCAGATATAACAGTGTCATTTTTAGTGGTGTCGCCACTTGAAGTTTCAGGGGCAGCAAGCAAAGGTGACACCTCGGGCAAGAAATCAATTCCTGCCAAATGTTGGGCCCACTTATATGGACGGGAAGTTCTCTTTTCATCAAATGCAGGAACATCACCAACAACAAGCTTGGCTGACTGTATTAGTCAATACAAAATAAGTATGAGAACGATGAACCCTTAATAGAATAGACATCAGATAGAAGAGCACAAAGATAACCAAATGCCAACAAATAGAGGAGGCATTACTACCTGATGCGGAAGCTCAAGGCCAGTGTCATCTGGGAATAGGTTGCATAACATGTCATTTTCCACTGCGTCATGCGATCCTTCAATTCCAACGCATACAACATTCAACTTCAACAAAAACTCAAACTTGAGTGTGATAAGTTCTGCAGACTTGGGATCAGAAACCTCATCATCATAGATATGAAGGATAATTTTCAGCGGATGAACTTGATAAAATCCTGACTGCTCAAGGTTTTGCTTGACTGGAACCCTCTTTGGCCGTTTTCTCCTTCGCTGCCCATCATTATCCTCATCTGGTGCATCATCCTCCCTACTAGTCTCTACATTGGTAGAAACGCCTGTTCCATTACACAACATTAGTACTTATTTATCCAGACTAAGCTGACCGAAACCAAATCCAACGAAAAAAGCACTCGAAGATTAAGTTTTCAATTGGGGAACTTCAAACCTACATGAAACATCAAAATTTATATTCTACATGGTAAGAGTCGAGCATTACTTACCAGTGTCCTTATTTGCTTGCTGGTGGGCAAAAGCTTGAGCATCCTTCACACTCCCCACAATATCCAACTCAATTTGTTCGTCAAACGCCTCCTTCTGTGCCATGAACTGCGAGTAAACTACATAAAGAGGTGGCGGAAGCAACTCCGCTGAGTGGTGCTGCTTGAGCTTCTTGGTATGCTGAATCCCCAACTGGTTCTGCACCGGCAAAGACACCTTCTTTAGCGACTTCAAGTGCGAAGGAAGGCTGGACAAGAACTTCTTCCGATTTGCAATCATCTCCAACAGATCCTTCTTATGAATCTCCAGCTCTTCATGATGCTTGCAGAGCTCCTTGCGCTGGTGGAGCTCAAAATTGAGCCTCTTGAGCATAATGTCGTGGCCCGCATCATTCGACAGCGTCGGCTCCTTGATATTGGCCGGTGCGTCGCGAAAGAATTCTTCTTCCGGCACCAGCTCGATCTCCGGGTACTTGGACTTGAAGTCCTTGCAAGCTTTAATGGCTTTCACGTAGTGGCTCTTCTCGTACATCAGATTGTGGAGCTGCAGCGTTGTCAAGTCCACCGGCGCCTTCGCGCTCTCCGTCTCGGCCTTCATTCGGTCCTCCTCGAGCAAGATCGAGCGATTCGCCTGCAAATTCCAAATTCAATCAAACAAAATCCCCAACTTTCAACCACAAAAAAAACGGTAAAGCCCTAATCTTTTGATAAATGTGAAACCCTAGAAAGATTTCCGAACCTGGCGGAGGGTGACAAAGTTGAGGAACATCTGAGTGACGAGCTCGCGGAGCTCCGATTTAGGTTTGGCTTCTTTTTTAATGGCGAGCATCTTCGCCACTATGTCCTCCACCGAGGATTTGCTCTCCTGAAGCATTTCGTAGGGCAACTTCTCCGGCTTCTTAGGCGGCGGCGGCGTGGCGTCTTCCTCCACCAGCATCCCCTCCTCTATCTCGTCGTCTTCCATTGCTTTCCCTTTATTTGATTTTCCTGTGCGACTCGCTCTGGTTTATTGAAAGGGGAAAAGAAAGACCGAGGACAAAACAAGAATTGCACTTTAATAAATTTATGAGTTTTTTGCAACTGTGCCCCTTTCATTTAGTGAATATTTTTCTATGGTCCTAAATTTGATATTCGTCCCAAGTTGGTCCATGCCATGACACAGTAGTTTAGAGAATTAGCGTTGCCTGCAATTTCATTCAAAATGTTTTTTGGATTTGAAACATGAGAGAAATAAGGTGAAATCATTTATTTTGTTTGTGATGGAAGAAGAGACATGAGTCTAAGTTGTGTGACTTATACCACCACTTAAGTAGTGATTTATACGTAAAAGAAGACACATGAGTCTAAGTTATTTCGATTTGAATTTTATGCTAATTATAAAAACATCTCTAGTTTATGAGAAAATTTTTAATGTGTTCGGAACACGAGATGGTATATCGTATGTCATAAAGTTTTTTTTTAATTTTTTATTTATCAAATCTCTTCAATTATATAATGACATATGATATTCAATGCCGTGTTCTGGGCACTAAAAAATCTCTCCCATGTTAGGCCGATGGATGCTATTTGGTTCTGTCATATTCTTGACTTATAGAACTAAACATGAAATAAACACACTTTGGTAAATTTTTATAAGGTCTTTTACAATGCGCTAGAAGAAGTGAGTGTAATACCAATATACTTAACTCATAGAGGAATCACACTTTTACACTAAGTTGAAAAATTGAGTAAGTCACGAGTTCAATATATTAAAACTCATGAGTGTAATACCAATATATGAAATTCACACTACTGCGTAGTGCTATAAATATCAAACTCAAACTGTCTGATTCGTATATATAAGTATCACACTCACTCAAACTATTGTGGAAGCCTAACGAGTATTTTCTCATTAAATAAAAGAGGTATTAGTCAGTTTGCCCCCACGGACTTGTATTGAGCTGCCAATTTCTCCCTTGAACTTTAATTTTAGTCGATTACCCTTCTAAACTTTTATAATTAGCTAATTCCCCTCCCCACCTTTAAACTTTAACTTTAGCATATTATCTCCCTAAAATTTTATAAATAGCTAATTTCCCCCCTAATCTATCCAATTTTTCATTCTTTTTACCCCCATACCGTTTTCATGTATTGTCTGCGTGATCAAAATAAATGGAAAATTAGATTTTAAAATCTAGAATTAGTGAGGAATTTGGCTAATTATAAAAGTTTAGGGAGATAATTGTCTAAAATTAAAGTTGAATGTGGAAAGAATGTGGAAATTGGCTAATTATAAAAGTTTAAGAGTTAATCAACTAAAATTAAAGTTCATGAAAAAATTGATAGCTCTATACAAGTTCGGAGAGAGGATGCAAACCTAAATAAAATCTCAAAAGTTTTAAGACCAAATAGTAACCATAAAAGTTGTTGGACAACAATGAAAAACTCTCAGAAGTTTAGTATGCAAATATGCAATTAACCCCTATTTTTCTTAATTGGTTTTCCCTTTTTCCCTCCCGAAGCGAACGATTCGACGTCGCTTGGGATTCCGGACGTCGCTTGGGATTCCGGCAGTGCTTTGGCAACAGGTAGAGGAATGATCTGAACCAGTTCACCGGCCATGGTGACTATGGTCGAACTGGAAGAGCAAGGTCCCGCCATGAGAGTTCTCGGCTCTCTCTTCAAGCTCACCGAAGTCTTTCTCTGGTTCGTCTCTTTGTCTCTCTCTGTCTCACTTTTTCTCTCTCCTACCAAATGTTAGGGCATTGACTTTACTCTCTGTGTATGCTTTGACAGGGACGACGGCTCAAGGGAGACGAAAGACAGGTCCTTTCCATGGGCCGGACTGTAAGTCTTTGGTTCTTTTTCAGCTCATTGCACTTTTATTTCGAAAATTTGGACTTTGTACTGAATGCTTTGAATTCCGCCTGTAATTTCAGAAACCAGCTGGTGACGGCGATGGTTAGTGATTCGATTCATGCTTTCTTTGTTTTGTTTATAGCTATAGTTTAGTTACTTTATGTGTATTTTGTGATATTGACGGTATTAATGGAAAATTTTGGGGTTTTAGAATGTGGGATTTTGCAAGAGGATATGGAGCTTACTAAAAAGATGAATGCATTGGGGCTTCCAGTCTTATTCAACACAAACAAAGAGGTAAGTTAACATCCGTCTTGGATACATTTTCGTGCATGTCGGCATATGTAGAGTGGTGAAATTTCAACTGGAGATGGTTTACTGCTTCTTTGACACTCACATTTAGTATCACAAGCGTAAACTTATGTTTTTCGGACTGTTGATAACTTGATGCTGATACCAATTTGCAGAAGAGGAACAGAAAGACAGAAGGAAAAAGAAAGGGAATGCGCCTGAAGCAACAGGACTGTTTTCAGGACGTTGTACGTGGAGCAATGGAGTCTTCCAAAGTGAGTGAGGGGGAGATTGTTTCTCCTATTATATTTGATGGTAACACAAGCACTTCTTTGTGTTGTTTTCCAGTGATGGGCAAAGTGAATCATCTTCCTCTGGTGTTGCAGAGGACGTCACTAAATATCAATGCTCTGCTGGTCAAGGAGATAGTTCTGCAAGTTTAATTGAGATTAGTTGTGATGCTGTTGAGGTACAAAATCAAGACAAAATATCAGGCATTGTTTGTCACCAAGGTCAAGATTGTGACCCTTTAAACAGTGGTCTTGTGCCCAATGACACAATGGAAGTTGCAGCGAGCCCAACTGATTTAGATGATGGAATTTGCCGACGAGGCTGCTCAACATATGCGGCTGTTGGCAATGACGAGACAGAATTACGTGAAAAATTAATTGAACACAATCACTTTGAGTGTTCATTAGTGACTTGCCATGAAGCAGAACTTACCAAAACATGCTAGGACTATATCCCTGAACTGCCAGGTGTTTCTGAGTCAATTTCGTATTCCATGTGTTCAGAAGTTCTTGACCCTGATGGAACTGACAGCCAAACAACAGTGATTCCGGAGACTGGATGGTAATATTGGGATTCTAACTACATGAGAAATTATTTCTATAATATCAGAACACATACTTCCACATGGTATCCACGCCCAGGCATGGAATATTTAGCATCTCTTGACGCCATATGTAAGCCAAATTAAGTGATTTCTGAAGTAACTGAGATTGATGTTAGCACTGATTCAAAGGTGTGGTGTGAGTAAAATTGATTCATTTCAAGAATCAATGGATAAAGATGTTTCACAGGGTCAGCCATATCCTGAGCTTTCAGGGGAGATTGAACTCACTGTTGACACTTCTATATCTGATACCGCTTTGTCAGCTGTCACTGTAAGCAGATGTTCGGAACATTCACATGAAATCAATCAGAACAATAACACCTGCAATGATGGGAACACATCATGAGAAATTCTCATCAGATGTCTAGGACCACATAGCTAGGTATACTTATGTTCTTTCATTTTTTCTCTTCTCCTATTGAGATTCATGAATTTGATTTATGCTTATGATGTTACTTCATGATGATAATGAGATTTTGCTTTCATTGGATGTTGCTGACAGTTTTGGAAACAAAACCAAGCAGTTAATATGCGATAATGTCTGCAACAGTGGTTTGTGACCCGTTCTTGCTGAACAAATTGATGAACAAAATACTATTGAACTCAATAATGAGCCTAATAAACCTAATTGTTGCGAAAGATTGCGAAAGTAAAGACATACGACATGAAGACAATGCTTAAGCCACATGATGGGTGTGTTTGTGTGTTTTCCTCCACTTTCCTACGTTTTTTCTTTTAACTTTTAGAGTTGGTTGTCATATTAGTTTCTCTCATCTTTTCTGGATCAATGTAACTCGGTCATGTATTTGTGCAGTTATTTTCTCTTTAACACTGCAAGGGAAGTTGCCACTAGGATTATCATGTTTCTCCCAAGAAATATTGATATCAACCAATTAGCAGAATCGCTTTATCAGGGTCTCAGCCATGGTCATTAGAGGTACTTTCTTTTATATATATATATGTTCAATTAAGAGCTGATTTTCAAATACTATTGTTAGCCTCTCACGCACCCCTCTTTTTTCTTAGCCATCGGATTGAATAAATCAAATAGAAACAACGGACATGATTAAACAGGGTGTGTATGAGGAGAGAGAGTGTGTCTATCATTTTCGTTTTCAGTTTATAATGCTTTCAAGTTTCTTGTCCTCCCCACTCCCCACCAATGGATAGCGCCTTGTGAGAATCATCGATCTAGAGTCCCCACCGCCGTTAACTTCTTTTCTATAAGAACGTTGCACCATTTTCTATCTATCACCACATGGAGTATCATACTCTTATCCCCGACTGTTGGGGTATTATTTGCTCCCAGGTTGAGAAAAACTTCTTAAACGGCAAGTTGAAGGGGATAACTGTTTACTTCGGTGAAACGGCCAGGAGATGATGATAATCTAGCTTTATCCATTAGGTGGTGAGATATTGAGCAGCACCTTAACGTAACGTCATGACTTGTGAAAAGCGATCAAATAGTTGCAGTTTTGAATAGTAGAAACAATTTGTCCGGAAAAAGGTGCGGTTGCTGATACCTTAATCCAAAATCCTGTGTTAGCTGGAGCCTAGCCTCATGCACTGAACACAAAGTTTCAGCTTTGTAATATTGTACAGTCCTGTAAGCAAGAAAACTATATATCTTTTACAGCAACAAAACTAACTTTGTTCTTATGACGCAGTAACAACACCGGGATCACCGGCAGTTTATAATCACCGTCCTGTTAACTCTACGCCGGTCGTGTACATCCTGTTGACCAATATGATGAGGGTAGATCAATGCTTGACAAATCAAGGTATGTTAACTAGATCTAAGATCTTGTTAAATTTGACTTAATTAAACACAGAAATCTGACCACTAATTCTTCAGTCAGATTTATAATGTGATTTGAG
Source organism: Pyrus communis (assembly GCF_041283825.1). Classification (NCBI taxonomy): domain Eukaryota; kingdom Viridiplantae; phylum Streptophyta; class Magnoliopsida; order Rosales; family Rosaceae; genus Pyrus; species Pyrus communis. The sequence goes on from NC_142572.1 coordinate 17,127,588, forward strand.
CTGCATAAAACCGGTTTGAGCGGCACTAGTTTAGGTTTTTGTAGCTGCGACATAATGCTGTCTCTACTTCTTTATCGATAGTCAAAATATTCCCCACCTTTTATGCCTCAATTTTATCATGGATATGGGTTACCAACATGAACTAGTTGTTTATCTACATTGGATACGTCATTATGGATTGTTTTCAACCATAATGTCCTGTTTATGTGAAAAAGTTCAAATATATGACAATGCGCTATTAGTTTAAAATACTGTCATTGGTGTACCTAATGCTACCAACTTGGCTCCTCTACAATCTGAGATTACCTTAAACAAATAGGTCTTATTTTTACCCATTTTTGTTTGTTTGACTGGATTTCTCGTTGTGTTTTATAGAAATAAACTATTAATATGTTTCTGTAACTAGTATTATAATTTTGTATTTTTCCTCTATAAATGTGGAGTTAAATTTTATTTACGTGAATGACAAGTTGGATACTTAATATTGACGACGTAATAATTGTGTTGTGAAGGACAAAATATAGCATATAGAATATGGGGTCGATCTCAAGTGTCATGTATTGGACGTCGGGATGGTGATGGGGACAGGAAGATATCGGATGCGCCTGCCAAATGCCAACCCGTGGAGGGAAGGAGGCTGCCTTCCGCTGTTCCTCTTCTGTGTGTGTGTGAAAATAAACAAAGAAGACGAAGCAAGATTAAGGGGGCGTTTGTTTGCCCTTACTAAGTTGGACTGGACTGGACTGGACTAGCTATTAGTCCAATACTGTGTTTGTTCCATGCTGGGACTAACTTTAATGAGACTAAAGGGGACTAGCATGGACAAAACCCTTCACTAAGAGGTCTTAGCGAGACCCCCCAATAACCATGGGACTAGCTAAGACTATCCTCTCTTTCTCGTCCTCGTCATGATCAACAACCACTTCCGACAGACTCCTCGTCATCTCCGGTCACCTAGATCAATCATTAACTTTCCGACTCCCTTTCAGATCCATTTCACAACCAACTTTCATATAAAATATACCAAATTGAAGCTGGGAGTGACAAGATTACGATTTTACTTGAATAGAGGCTAAAATGTGGTCGAATGTGGCCGGAAAATGGCTTGGAAGTCTCGGCCTATTTGGGCTTCTTCAAATCCATGACAGATTCGAGCATTCAAAGCTAAGATCTCGGTCTAGGGATGGTGATGAATTTTTTGGCGGTGCTAACTTCATCCAATTTAACGAGGGTTGGTCGGAAAACACATCGGGAAACTTGCAACTCGTCGGGAAAATTGGAGCCGTGAGGTTCCATTCGAACAACACATAGCTAGAGAGGGAGGGAGGACAGAGAAATAGACACTGGAATCAATAAGGAGTTTGACCAGAAATGAGAAAGAGACATGAATTGAGAGGTCTAAGAGGAAAAAAAGAGGGAGAGGGTGGGACGATGAGAGAAGAGGAAAAGAGTGGGACGGAAATCGTAGGAAAAGATGAAGAAAAGGATAAGATCATAATAAAATATTAATAATTTATATATTAAATAATATAATATTAGAATTTGTTATTATCCAACTTCTTAGTCCAATACTGCACCAAACGCTTCACTAAGTTAGTCCAGTTTAGTCTAGTCTAAGGCAGTCCGGCTTAGTCCTTGAAGCTAATCCAGTCCGAGATAGTCCGGCGCAACAAACGCCCCCTAAATGTTCTTTCCTTCAACACCATGTGAGTCTATGACATTGGCTCTGTCCGTGTTCCCACAATTTGAACGATAACGACAACTGACCAGGAATTTGATGTAACGTAGGTTTTACATTAGGTAAATCCACGACCGTAAAGTTAAATTCAAACTTTACAGGTCCGGCTACAATATTACGTCTTATTCCATATAAATTTTTTGTCAGATTTAATGATTGAAAAAATGTGTTAAATTATTACATGCATGATCTAATAGTTGATCTAACCGCATGAAAGAGAGTTGAAAACTTTACATTTACGATTTACTTTTGAGTGGTCCTACTGCACCTAAAAAACTCGGTCATTTCTCTTACTTTTAAATTTCAAACTTACCCTTTAAATTGAATCTCTTCCCCTCCAGCCATATTCTAAACCACCGAAAGATGATTCGACCAAATAACCACCAAATATGATTAGTGGTTCCTTCCAACTAAAAAAGAAAGAAAGAATATGATTATTAGCCAATGTGTAGCTTTAAACATAAGCGTCCTCGAGTTGAGAATCTAAGGAGATTGAATATGTGAATTTGTCACTTATCATCTTTCAAACTTTTCATTGACGGAGTAAGAATTTTATAACAATGGGTCATGATTTTTGATCGATAGAAATCGTATTGCATTATTCCGTCAAGTATCTGATGGGCACCTATTAAAATCTACCCACATTCACTGAAAGTTTGTGATGACATCCATCAATAGCTGATGTGTTCGTCTAGCATCTACATGTATCAAGCTATGCCCAAGCTAGCAAATTGTCAAAACTTGCCTACCAAGGCTTTTTGAGCGAAGCATTACGTCAAGCATGTGGTGCACGCAAATGGGTTGCACACAAGAAAAATGAGAAGGAAAACACGGGAAAGTAAAAAGAAAATTGGAGAAGAAAGAAGCATCAATTTGTAACTCAACGTTATTCATTCTCTCCTTAGTTGGAGTTAAAGATAAATTAGTCACCAAATATATATGGGGTTAGGAAGCTGTTGGGAACATTAGCAGTCATTAACCCTAAGTTAGCTCTGCTACTGCAAATGGTGATTGAGAAATCAGAAACAAAGAAGCTCATTCCTACTATTAGTATCTGAAAGATATCAACCTAAATGTTCAGACAGATTACCACTAATTATTTGTCAAGGATCGTTAACGCATTGATCACACTAGCTTTCGTGATAAGAAAATAATATTTATATATGTCTAGTTTGTCGACTAGTCAAGTTAAAAGCAGTGCAAAGAAAAGTCATGTGAGAACTAATCAATCAAGCTAAATCAATTAGTGACGATATCGCAAAGTTCACTCTAAAATCAAACAACATTATTACGCGTGGGAAAAATTCAAAAATCATAAAATTCATTATAAAAAAAATCACCAAACATTTTACCCAAAAAAAAAAAAAAATCACCAAACAAAACACACATCATTAATTTGTCAATTTTATTAGGAAAGTGCCATTCGCATATTTACTTTTGTCTTTTACATACTCGTTAACTTATTATAATTAATTTTTTTCAATTCATTTGATATGAAAACTGAAAATTAAAAAAAATATGTGAAAGTAAAAATAAGCGTAAGAATTCTGAATAGTATTCCCTTTATTTCATCACAAATTCAAATTCCATGTCACCAAAACGTCACACACTAAAAAGTCCATGCCACCATGTTACTTTGACCTAAACCCCAAAACGGGACCCACCTCCTGCCACATGACACGTAGACCACACTGTCATTTTTCCTCATTAAACCACTGTCATTTTCCCTTAGTCAAAGCTAATCAACGACCCAACATTAAAAGGCACAAAAAATTATAAATTAATCCACTTTAATTAAACACCACTGCTGTTCCGATTCGTTAAACAAAATCCTTAAGCGTGATTAGCTTCGCTTAATGACAGTGACTTAATCGCATAAACAAATCCCTTTCCTTCTAATACCCGCCATTTCACACTCCCTTCCTCCGTCACTCGAAGTGGAATCTTCAACGAACTCTGCAAGTTTGGTAATGCGAAAAATGCCGGAGCAGAGACCGGGTTTCCGAGTCCGCGACCCGAGCCCCGACTCCGTAATCTTCGCCTTAGAGTCCAACTTCAGCCTCTTCTCCTCCGCCTCCGCCAGCGTCGACCGCTGCTCCTTCGACCGCGACGACTCCACCGCCTCCGAGATCTCTCCGGTACCGATATCGAACCCGCATTTTCCGATTGCATGGTTAATTAATTGACGGTCGAATTGTTGATGTGTTGATTTGATGCAGCAGAACTCGGCCGCACACGATCGCCGCCACGAGGAAAGCTCGAGTGGCCCAGATCGCGATCCGGATCCGAACAGAATCCACGCTTTTCAGCACACTCGCCGTCTCTCCGCAAAAGGAGAAAAAGCCAAAGGTATTTACAGCTCACAAACGACGTCGCTTTTCCCCCATTTTTTCAATTTTCAAACTCTCACTGTTGCTTTTGGCTGCTTCGAGCTCTCGCAGTTCAAAAGGAGGACTCCGACTCGGATTTAGTCCTCGATTCCGCCAGAAGCTCCTTCTCTCTCGCTCTCAAAGGTAAAATCCCCAGTCCAAATTAGTCCAATCCCGTCCAAACCATTCAAAGTTCTCAGCTTTAAGCTTTTGGGTTTTTGTCTGTTTGTATAGAATGCCAGGACCGGCGGTCCAGATCTGAAGCTCTATCGAAGAAGCTAGACCGGCCGAGACCAGCCTCGTTGGATTTGAACAACAATGCATCAGTGTCATCGCCGAGATTAGGCGCGATAAAGAAGGGTTCAATGGCGTCTCGGAAATCGGCCAACTTCCCGAGTCCAGGCACACCGAGTTACCGGCACACGAGTCTCGGTGTTCAAAAGGGTTGGAGCTCGGAGCGGGTCCCGTCGCATACCAATGTGGGTCGGAAGAATACGGCGGCTGCGATGTTGCCGTTTAATAACGGAAGGACATTGCCGTCGAAGTGGGAAGATGCCGAGAGGTGGATTTTGAGTCCGGTTCAAGGGGATGGTATGGTGAGGCCGTCGAATCAGCAGACTCAGAGACGGCCCAAGTCAAAGAGCGGTCCGCTTGGGCCTCCTGGGGTTGCGTATTACTCGTTGTACTCGCCGGCCATGCCAATGTTTGATGGGACCAATGTGAGTAATTTCATGGCTGCTTCTCCGTTTTCAGCTGGTGTTATATCAGCTGATGGGTTGGGGTTCCAATCCGGTGCCCAAAATGGCGGCTTTACAACGCGGGCAGAGGCCTGCATTGCCCGTTCGGTTAGTGTTCATGGTTGCTCTGAGGTGCTGGAGCAGCAATCTTCACTGCCCGACTCTCAAGGTTAGTGTTTAATTTGCTAATTGGACATCAGTTTCTTGATTGAGCTGAGTGATTTCATTACCATCACTAGATTGTTACATGAATGAGCAATTAATGAAGGTGATTTGATTACCATGTTTCGATTGTGTTAATTGATAAGCTTTTAGATATACTTTCCGAACAACGGATGTCTTTGATTAAGAATTGTTAGAACTAGTGTACTTATGCATGGATGGTTTGAATACATTGGTTTATTTACACCAGATGAAAAGTTTGATGGCCGTGATGGGGTCAAGGATGCGGCTACGAATGTATGTCGTGCCGTTTCAAGAAGGGATATGGCAACCCAGATGAGCCCAGATAGCTCTCACTCATCTCCCACGGCACAGGCTTCTTACTCTGCCTCCACTTCCTCTGGTCTGCCCATTATGGAAGTGCAGAGTGCGGCTTCTTCAAAGTCGGAAGTCAGGGATGTGCAGGTAGATGAACGGGTCACTGTGACAAGGTGGTCCAAGAAGCATAAATCCCGAAGATCTGGGAAGGGTTCTCATTTTGGTGATAGTTGGAAAAAGAAAGATGCAGACGTTCGATCTGCTGCTTGGGATCTCTCTGACACATCGAAGAGCATTTCAAAGTATGTGTGTCACCCAATTTTTTCATCGTGAGGAAAATAAATATAGTGGTATTTCTTAATGTTTTAAAATGTGTGCTGATTGATTTCTATATTCTTCAGAGTTAATAGAGAGGAAGCAAAAATCACTGCTTGGGAGAACCTGCAGAAGGCGAAAGCTGAGGCCGCAATACGGAAATTGGAGGTCTCTCTCTCGCCATCCATCTCTCTCACACACATGCACACACGTATTAGAGACACAGTTTTTGTATGTATGTCCTGCAACTAGTGGCCCTTACTTGTAATCTGTTTCAGATGAAGCTGGAAAGGAAGAGATCATCATCCATGGATAAAATCATGAACAAGTTGAGATCAGCTCAGAAGAAAGCGCAAGACATGAGAAGCTCAGTTGTAGACGACCAAGCACAAGTTGCAAGAACCTCACGCAAAGCTTTATCATTCCGAAGAACTCGTCATATGGTTTCTTTGAGTGATTGTTTTACATGTCACGTTTTGTGATGCCTTCCAGCCACGTGTTGCTCCACTCGAGCGATAAAGCAAGGTAATTGGTCTCTGCAAAATAGTTCACCTTTTTCCAAAAATTAGCTTCTCAATCTTTGTTGTTTTATATGATGAATCGTGAATGTTTATTGTGATAACAATTTAACAAAACACGAACCCTTGTAGTTTTTGAAGAAGTTATAGAAATGACAACTAGCTGCTGATGCAGTTTAACTATAAACCACAACCTCTCCGATTCAATTAACATGCATGTGCTTGGTCTCATTGTGCCGTCTAATCAATGCTATGAAACCTTACATGATTCTTATACCATGTTCTGATGCCGAATGCCAATTTATCTTCCAGACTAAAATCAGGACACAAATGAACGGTGTACAGCAGTTAGCAGCTACTATTTTGACACTCGGTCAGCGTCAACGCAGTTTTATAGTGGCACGAAGCACCAATGCCTGAAGTTCAGTTGGAGATGACCCTACCTGGTGAGAAAATTCTTGGTGTGACTAATAATGCTTGTGTGTATGTAAATCAAAGACTTCAGATTGTATACTATGTTCAATTTTTTTCTAAACAATGAAGCTTCTTGTGCAAATGGAACTACAATCGTCTTCTCTATGGTTTTCTCAAAACAAGGATCAATTAGATTGCTCCCCTTACGATTTTGTGATCGATTTTGAACACTCACCTTCTTCGTACTCACATCTTCATGCACTAGAATTTTGATTCGATTCAATGTCGCGTTTAGTTTGTAACATGTTCAGTTAGAACTAGCAATTTTGTAAAACAGAGATCCAGATTTTGTTACGCCGTTCGTACGGACCATCATATCTAAACCATCTCGGTAAATAAAACTTTGTTTTACACGTTTCATTTCTGGTCGTTGGATCGAATTAATCAAAAGAAGATGAAGGTCACTGAATCAAATTATCAAAGGGACCTGGAGAGAAAAATAAACCATATTTCAGCATATGACATGGAATTTATAGGGTTCATCAATAATCGATCTGACGTCGTATAGCATGAATCACTGTTATTGTCAAATGACAATTATTGGTTTACGTTTTTTAAATTCTTCTTCTTAGTTATCAAACATTTGCAAGGTGTGTATCATGTTTCATGGGTATTTTAGTCTTAATCTTTTCATGTTATTAGCGGATTTGAAAACAGCTAGTCTAGTAATACTTCTCTTCCCAATGCCTGAAACATTGTTCTTCTATCGCCCATAATATGATGTTAAAATGTCAAGGTTGTTGAATCTCACATCGACCGTAAAATAAAAAAAGAGAAATAATAGTTTAAATATTCTAACCCCAATACCAAGATTTTTGTGATAAAGCCTCACATTTGACGGATTGTGCATATAGTAATTATCAAGTTGAGAATATTATCGATGTTGCTGAAAGTGGGTCTTTGGCCCGTCTCTCTGATATTTTATAAAGGTTGCCCATTTTTTTCTCCCAATTTTGCTGAAATTGACGGGTAGTCCCATGACCATTGATAAACATTGGGCCTTCACCGGGTCTGCAATCTCTGATCTGAAATATTTTCATCGTGGAAGTATGACCAGGCCTCGCGCAAAGGCAGTAAAAGATGGCATCTTCTAAATACACCCAAAAATTGACTTGGTACACCCAAATGACTTGGGAAATAAAATAAAATAAAAATAAAAGAAGAAGCAACATTTCAAATTAGTTGAGCATGACATTTATTTTTATAGCAATTTAGTTACAATTCTACCTCAACAATTTCATTGTGAAGCTTTCACCTCCTTTTCGACGTTTCCATTAATTTTGGTTTAACCCACGATAATAATCCTATTTACACAAAACAAACTACTTTATTAATGCACTTCCTAACAAAAGTAGGCATCACCATTTTAAGTGAGATATACTTGTATATTAAAGAGTGTGACAGTAATGCATGTAATTTATTTTGTGCGTCCTTAAGTAACATTTAATCATGCAAATATGGAAACCTAACTCATAGGTGTAATCTTCTACTCAATACTCTAGAATTGACAATCAAATCGCCTAAAAGCTCAATACTCTTAAATCGACAATGGAATTGCCTAACAGCTTAATACTCTATAACCAACAATTGAATCACATAATGTTGCATCATTCAAGAAAACGTGACATAATCACATTGGTTAAGATTAATGTGCTCAGTAATTTGTATTAATGCAAAGTATAACATCTCTTATAGAAATGATAGATTTTTCAGTATGTTGAGAACATGATTCGGTACACTATATGTCATAATAATATTAGTTGAACATTTCAATCAATTGTATTGTTATTTAGATATACCCGACCATATTCTCATGCTGAAAATCTATCGAGTAGCATTACTCATAGTGATAATGAGAGGTGGGTTTATCCAGACTCCTAGAAGTAGGAATTGGGACAAATTCGATGTGGAGTCTTGTGTTGAAATACATACCACCTGCGAGAAAGGACAGAGGGAGAGATTAAGATTGTGTCACCCTCCGTCACTCTACTAGTGGGCCCCTACCAAATCTAATCCGACCAACCAACGTGTCTTAGTCCCACATTTTGGACTCTAGCCATTACTCATTTGGTTGGCCTTATCTTTGCATATTCTACCCTTAATTTAATCTAAAATCCCCACACAAATTTAACAAAAAAAAGTTTAAAAAATTGTTATTAACACTTCAAAATTCTAATTTAGCACTGCAAATTTTTTATATTTAGAAAGAAAAAAAACACTTATGAGAAGTACAAATTGAAATTTTTAGAATACTAATAACAATTCCCAAAATCAATCTATTCCTCAAATATTACAAGGACTTGGTGTGAACCATACTTTAAAAAAAGAAATTTTGAAAACGGGAAAAAAAAAATGAAAGAAGGACGTTATATACTAGGACAATTCCGCACTCACAGTTCACATGCAATTTATATTATTCTGTACAACGTAACATAGAATTAGAAATCTCAATTCTAAATAAAAACCTGTTACACGTTTTATATTTTAATCTGATAATGCATGTCCCTCATTTTGTCACTTAATTACATTTCCGAGGAAAACAAAAAAGAACACCAATCTCTCTAATGCATGTAATTACTTAAATTGACACCATATTCATGTTTTTGGTTGTAGTGTTTAGAAATTGAACCAAAGATTTCAATGCTTTGGTGCATGAAGTGGATGTATGAAAGAGATGCAAGGCACTTGTGCGTTTTGGAAGGGTCTATGCTTTGTATTCAAAGGACAAGGGGACACCTCTTACTCCATTGAAGACGACCTTGAGGATGAGGATGTTGGGGACCTTAGCCATATGTCTCACATGACATGGGTCTTCTCATTGTTTTTTGTTTGACCATTCTTATTTAGTAAAAGTTATTAATATCTATATATTATCTCATGTCTATGTTTCCCTTATTTTGTATTTCTCCTAGATTGTGTTAGATTTGGTTGGGATGTTGTGGATGTAGGGAATAAATGGTTTTTTTTTTTTTTTTTGGTGTGTTGAGACATTAGCACTTCCCTCATTAGATCCACCATTGGGAAGCAACCTACCCTTCATTTCTCTTTACTATATATATATATATATATATATATATATTTTTTTTTTTTTTTGGAAACTTCTCTTTACTATATTTGTAAACAATATTGACCCCTTTTTCGGTAACATGAAGTTTAGAGGGAGGGAAGACTAACTCAGCTCACGACAACGTCGACAAGGCATTCAACAAGTCTATTTGAGGACCTATAAATTAAGGGTCTATTTTTTTGGTTTTTATAAAGCTCCACCAAAAAAAATTGCCAACAGCGAAACTCAAACTTAAACTTTGATCTAATAAAGAGAACGACCTTTACCTACTTAACTAACCTTTTATTGACCCCTTTATGGAATGCATACAATATAGTATTAAACAAAAGTGATCTATATATTTCCTCTTAACTTTATTGTCATTACCATCTTAAAACTTGTATTTTTATTTTATTTTATATAGGGTTTGAATTCTTTCAGGAACTTAAGAGGTGCCCAATATTATCTCATGCGAAAAGAGAAACCCCTTGGAGTTGCTTGCGAGGTTGCACCTTATGGCACGTCTCTGACAAAAATGGATAAGGACCCTAAAATTATAAATTTAGAAAGGTGTGGAAGTTCTCCAGAAATAGAAAGTCTTGAATATTTTGAAGGGAATTTTAACGAAAAATTTTTGGTATTATTTACTTTAACGAAAAATTATATTTTTACACTAAAAAGTCAATCATGATACTATTCACTTACTTTTTATTTTGTCATTTTTGTTAAAACTCAAAATTTTTAAACTTTTTTCATTAGTTTTTCTATAACTCTTGAAGGCCTCCAGAAGCCCCGTTCCCCGATGCAAATTCAGTAGCAAGTTACAGGAAAGTGGCAACTGTGAGGTGTTTTACACTCCTAAAACATATTGGGGTTTATATTGGCATCAAATCATCAAATTTAATATTTCTACACAATACTAATCGTTATCAAGAACTGATACGCATACACATTCTACAACGGCAACAAAGTTCAAGGGGAGTGCAGCAAGTGTTGCGTTGTGATGTGTTGGCACTAAAGAGCCACGAAGGATTGCCATGTGGGATAGAGTTCACGTGTTCGTAACGGGAAGGGTGGTGAAGTGGTGATGGCTGAAAACAACATTATCGCTTTGCGTAATCGTAAAAGCTACCTCCACCGTTATGTCAGAGAACTTCACGTGGACCTCTCATGCATTCTCTATAATTCACAATCATAATATTAATTGCTACCTCTTTCCTTCTTCTCCTCCTCCTCCCATCCTACTTGCCATTCAACTCTCCCTAACTTTGAGTAATATATGCTGTCATGGAATACATGCTCAAAAATCATTGGTATTTTATATTTGTATAATCTCAACTAATCATCCAGTGTATCATAAACTGAGTAATGTACTTCTCGAATAAATGTAGAGTGATGAACTTCTCGGATAAATGTGAAATTAACTTTTCAATTAAATATATACACGTTTAATAATCGTGTCAGATGATAAGATATGATGTGATTTATTTTGTAAAAGCATTCAACTTTCCCGTGCCAATAATATTTTGTCCCAACCATTCCATTGCACGCAGGGTCCATCAACATTATTGTTGTCATGACCCAGCTGCTAGTTCTTGGTCTCTCTAGATTTTTTTCTCACCAGGCACGTAAAGATGCATCTAGTTTCGTAAACCTGTCAACTCACAAAAAATTATATATAGTACATTCTTGTATGTTCCCAAGGACCATATGCCAAAGTACACATGATTCCCCAACTGCAATTTTTCATAATTCTTTGATTTTACATGAAGCTCTCTTTCATAAAATAAATAGAAAATGATTAAAATTTGAATACTAGCAATAAAATTATTAAATATCCAATACGTACACTAGTGATTAGATTTCGACGACATATTGAAAGTTGATTAGTTCAATAATTTCTGCCAATTTCTCTGATTCTTTCATGAAAATCAAGTGAGGATTCTCGTCGGATTCTCTTTGTGAGAATTCTAGAGATTCTCAAATCACATCCGTTCATCGTATATTGTACGGTCATAAATTATTGTAATTTTTTTATTTAAAATTGAATATTAAACAGTATCTGACGAAAATTGGGCGCACAATGTATGATGAACGGATGTGATTGGAAGATCTCCGAGACTCTCTCATGAAAATTGAGGGATGTTATTATTTAATTAATAGAAGAGAGAACATGGATTACAAGTAAGCTTAAAACTATATAAGATCGACGAAGATCATAATAGTTTCATGCATGTTCCTAATTTACAACCCCACAATCAAACAATTAACATTAATCTCGTTATCAGTTGGACTAATTAATCAATAATTAAGCGTCACCGAAATGATGCACATTCTGATGATGATGAGGAGCTTGGTAAGCCTTAGACATAGAGTTAGAAATGTAGCTGCCACTAGACATGGCCACATGAAATCCAATCCCGGTAGGCCTATTAGTCGCAGCCCTCTCCAGCGTTTGGACCTGAGTCTTCAAAAACTTGACATAGTGAATGGCCTCATCTAGCATGGAAGCGGTGTCCATTTTTGTCCCGCCCGGGACAAGTCTCTGTAGGATTCGAATCCTCTCACTAATCCTCTCCCTCCGATGCCGGGCCGCAACGCTCTGAGGGTCCTTAGAAATCTTCACGTTCCTTCTCTTTGGCGGCTTAACAGATTCCGGGTCGATGTTGATTGGCTGCATGGCTGCAATCCGGAATATCATCTCCCTCATGGCTGCCATCGAAGCATTTTCTTGCGACAGTGTTGAAAACGACGTGCCGTTTGTTTGGTCGGTTGGGTTTGTGTTGGTGAATGAAATGGTGGATGGTATTGTTGGGAGGTTTAGGAAGGATTGTGAGTTTGGTGAATGAATATTATTGTTACGTGTGTTTTGGTCAGTGTAATGTGACATGGTGGCCCTGAGACTATTAGGACTAGTTGTGGTGGATGAGAAATTGTGATCGGACGGCGGCAGGTCGGAAACCACATCGTTGTAGGCACCGCAGAGCTCAGAGATTTTTTCCATTTGCATCATCATCGTCATCATCTCCATCTGCTCCTCTGATTTGTACTGGGCAATATCCATTGCTATATATATGCGTAGCCTATAATTTTCTTTATATTATATATATAAACTGGTAAGAAAAATAAAATTTGAAGTGTCTGATTGTTTGAGAAGAAAAGAGAAAAGCTAGGGGAAGTAGGGTTTGAAGGCTGAGAAAAGTGATGGAAAGTAGTACTGGAGGAGGTGCAGAGGGATGGGAAAGATAAATGAGTTAGTGGAGTTTATCAGAAAATGTGCAGTGGGGAGTAAGGAGAGAAATACACAATGTTAAGAGAGAAGAGAAGCCGAAGAAAACGAGTGAATGAAATTATTGAGAACAGACCACCATTTCTCTGGGAAGAATATATATAGACACCAATTTTAGGTTCCTTTACTTCAAATCGAATGTGTTACAATATATTTTCTACCCCGGGCTTGACTTACATGTTGAAGTGCCGTTACAATTACTTCCCTTAATTCTCATAAACCATAGGTGGTATATCCTTCAAAAAAAAAAAAAAAACATAGGTGGTATACAAAATTCTTTCTTCTTTATAACAATATATTATAATAATAATAATAATAATAATAAGGGGAGAAGAGTTTAGGTTGAAATTATTATAATAATTTAATAGAGGAGAGAGTTTTGAAAAGGGATGTACGCATGGCTCAAAACTCAATACCCTATCCTGTAGAATATGAGACCACCAGGGCTGGTCTAGAGATTTTTGAGGCATGGGCCATAGGGCGACGCCAAAAAATGTGCCATCACTTTATTTAAGAAAATTATTTGTTTTCACACGTAAGACATCGATAAGATTATACTTAGAAAATCACTTCAAACTTAATAATTTAGAAACGCGGAAAAATTAATTTATTTTGTATCGTGAGAAGGAAACAAAAAAACTCCGAGTTTACAAGTAGATAGATATGAGTTTTGTTTTCCATCTAAACTTTTAAAGTGTTTTTGTATAAATCGTGAGGTGTTTTTTTTTTCATTTAGTATTTACTAACCTTGTCAATAGGGGATTAAAAAAATAATTATGTTTTTGAGTCTTTAATTGATATGTATAAGTAATAAATGGGTACTCAATTAAACTTTTTGATGACACATCATATGATTTGCAAATTTGGTCTAAAAATTTGGTCAATGCATTACTCTTTGTTGAAGATTAGACTTAAATTGGAACAAATGTTTAAGAATAACAACTCACATAGCTACTAGCTACTAATTAAAAATAAAATAAAAACCAAACAAAAATTCGTAAAAATTGAAAAGAATAAACATGCACTTAGCATCTTCAACTGAGGACACCTCGTTAATTTTAAACGACAAAAATCATTGATTCTAATTAAACTTTTTGATCATTTAGCCAAATTTTGTATATTTATACTCTTATGAAAAGAAATTTGTAAAAATTGAAAGGTAAATAAGCACACATGGTGTTTTGAACCCAAGACCTCCTCATTAATTTCAAACAACAAAACTTCCAGCTATAGTTAAATACTTTGTCATTGAACCAAATTTTATAAATTTATACACTTATGAAAATATATATAAATATACCACCCTAATAATTTTGATGCCCCCAATTATTTTGGGCCCCGAACGGTCGCCGTGCCAGCATTGGACCTGGGCCGAGCCTGAAGACCACATGCAATCTCTTTTAACTTAGTGAGATTGTCTAAATGACTACTCGATCAACATGTTATATTTTAAGGTGAAAGTTGTGATCGACGCTAGTTTTCATCAATACTTTTCCTTCAAGTTTAGATCGAGTCCTCGATTAATTATTTTTGGAAGGTACAAGTAACCTTAGAAGTCCATATTTTAAGTTTAACTTTCGAGTTAAAACTTAAAATTTAAACGAGAAATTGTAACAATGTTGTTGAATAACTAGAGTCGATGTCCACACGAAAGACCGGAAATTAACGTCCTCACATATATGTTCTTGGAATTTTGTGGTCAATCTTTTAAGGTGACAAAGCTGTTAGATCTTTTTTCTTTCCTGCCTTGATTTTTGGTTCCTTTCTTTATTGGGAAACAATTTCTTCTATCGGAAGGTAGATAAAAAAGTTAAAAGGTTGATATCCGATTATTGCTTCGTAGATTTGGAAGAGCATCACAGTGGAGCATGCTGTCCATCATTTGCTGGAGAAATTTTTTATTATGATCGGAACACATAATATATCACGTGTTTTTATATAAGTGGTAAAAAATTTTATCTTTTAAGTTATTAAATTTTTAACATACATATCTCACAATTTGTATAGTGACATGTGGTGTACCACCTCAGTATACCACGTGTTTTTATATAAGTGGTAAGAAATTTTATTTTTTAAGTTATTAAATTTTTAACACACATATCTCACAATTTGTATAGTGACATGTGGTGTGCCACCTTATGTTCCAGTTACATTGAAAAAATCTCCCTTCATCTGGACCCTTTGATTAACAAGTGGGACCCACCTAGCACTTACATGCAATACCAATTGTCCAATGACCAAAAACCCTAATCAAATGCAGAAGATGGTCATTTTAATTTCAGTGATTCTCACCATAAATCTAGGTCTTTACTCCAAAAGAGAAGCAATAGAAACACAGAAATGTACAAGTAGTGAATGTGATGAAACATCAATAAAGGGCTCGGATCCACCAACTGTTTGAAGAAGCACTTAGCACACAATAAGTGCTTTTGGGGGTGGATGAATCATTTTTCTTTTTATTTTTTTTCCTGAAAGTGTTTGTTTACAATACAGAAAAACACCATTTGAGTGGAACTGTCAACAGTCAACTGTGATGGTCTAACTTTGCCCTTAAAAACTTCACTTCCTTTTAAGGCCAAAGCCCCCACAATCACATGACAGGGTCAGAACTCTCACCAGACCCCCCTTATAAGTGACAGATACATTCCCTTCCTTTCCTGGCTGGCGGTGGGAATACGGTGCCGTCTGATCATGCCGGTGATGTGGGTGTGGGCCTGTTGCCTGTGGTAATGGTCCAATCGGAGAGTTCTAGATAATGTAGCTAGTAAATTTTTAGGGTTTTGGCTCCACATATGTGATATGATATGATATGATGATATATATATATGATTTAGCTAGGGTTTTGTATTTTATTGTATGGTGGTATACAGCCTAAAAAAAACTCATCTTCTTCTCTTCTCTTGTTGTGGCTTGGGAACGCGTTTCGAGATGGATCAGGTTTTCTGATGCCTACGGCCTCCTGATTCATTTGCTGGAATTCCTATCACGCTCGAACCATACAATTACGAATACCATGCAGCCTGCAGCTTGTGATGACCATCAAGTATGTAAAACCTTTTATTTACATACCTATATAGTTATTTGATACAGTAACAATGCTCTTGCTACAATCAAATGTTTGCTTACATTTACATTGGTTATATATAACATTTTTTTTTATTGATAAGAGATGTTTTATGGTGAAAACTTACATTTTTGTATAGTCCTAGTGAAGTACAATGATCGAAATGATCTCACATCGCTTAATATATATATATATATATATATATATATATTGTCTACGTATTACAATTAAATTGTGGCACACTTGAATGGGCATGTTTAGAGAATGAATCTCGCATTGAAAAATTAAGAACCTTATATGTGCTCATATGTATCAGTTGAGCTACTCTTTAAATTTAGAGTGAAACTATTCACTTGCTAAATATTTAAATAAATAAAAAAAACCAAAGGTGGACCCTTGAGAAGGAGAAAGGAAGACAGTGAAGGTTGTTTTAAAAAGTGAGTGGGTTGGATTTGAACAGTTAATATAAAATATTCAAAGTTTAAGAATGTTATCGGAGATGAAAGTTAAATTGAGTAGCTAAAATAGTTTTTTGCACTGTTCACTTGCTAGTTTAACAAAATTTAAAATTTATCTTCGAGATGCTGTAAGTTTTGTTAACAAACATTGTTTCAATACATCTATGTCAACAATACATTTGCGCCAACTCTGGCATCAAAACTCGGGGTAGGCAAACATTTCCGAATTTTGTTAAACTAGATTGGAATTCGAGATGTTGTAAAATTTCCCATTTATAAGTAAAGAGAAGTATCACTAAACTGTAATATTAAGTGCATGTTGGGTGGAATTTCTAACTTTGCATTATCACTGGTTGCACCACCTTAACTTCTTCCCCATGTTAAACACTTAGGCTATCTCCAACCAAGGGCTGGCCAGAGGGCTCATTTTAGCCCTCTAGCCCTCCAAGAAATTAATATTTTAATGAGCAATACAGGGCCATATTTGTCTCCGTCTCCAATCGATGGCCAAAGGGCCATAGGGCTCGTTTTAGTCCTATCACAAAAAACCGTCTCCAACTGAGGGTCAAAAGGCCATAGGGCCAAACATAATTTATTATTTTAAAACTACAACTTAAATTCAAATTCAACGGCTAAGTGACGTCATAGGAAATTTTGTGAAATAGAAGTTATAGGATAAAATATGAAACAAATTTTGTGAAATAGAAGTTATAGGGAAAAATGGAATTTTGAAAAAAATAGGAAACAAATTTTGTAAAATAAAAGTTATAGGAAAAAAATAGAATTTAAAAAAAATATATGAAAAATATAAATTATAGGAAAAATTTTGTAAATAAAAAAAAATAATAATATTGTAAAAAAATATATATATTCAAATGCAACGGCTAGCCATGCAGCCAACCCTCCAGCCCTCTCCGATTCCGTGGGGCCTTCTCAGATTCCACAACCTTCTAGCCTAGCCCTCGGTTGAAGACGGTTTTCAGCTTATTTTCGGCTCTCTGGCCATCTGGACCCTGCAGTTGGAGATGGTCTTATAATACTTGAACCTAGCTTAGCCATATCATAATAATACACCAAATATACTTGTACCTAGCTAGCCATATTATATAATACACCAAACCCAGCAACCAAACGCGTTTTAAGAACCATATTTTACCACCAGGACATGACATTATTTCACTGTTTCAATTATAATTAGAACGGTTTATGCTTGTTATCATCTCTAAAAAATATATTAAATTTGGAGGGTGTTTAGTCGTTCACATGTGTCAAATAAATAAAAATTATATTACCAAATAACATCTTTATAATAAACTGTCAATTATTATTATATTTATACAGTAAAATAATGTTACATCGTCTTGTCATTGACAACCAACGAATGACTTCGACATATATAATAAGTCAAACTAGCAGTGCCCAAAATATAATTCTTGCTTCTCCCCCATTTTCTTTGTGATCTCACTAGTACAAAAAACAGTTTGCGAGACATAGGTCCTTCTTCGCACAAAGTCAAAAAACATCGTGCAAAAATTAGCCCCAAACTAGCAGTGCCCAAAATATAATTCTTGCTTCTCCCCCATTTTCTTTGTGATATCACTAGTACAAAAAACAGTTTGCGCGACATAGGTCCTTCGTCGCACAAAGTCAAAAAACATCGTGCAAAAATTAGCCCAATGAAACCTTCATCATGCACCAACTGTCGCACCAAGGTAGTAGGGACCTACGTCTTGCAAAATGGCTTTGCGCAACGCAGGTTACTTCTTCGTCGCGCAAACCCTCTTTTTTTTGGCAAAAATATTTTGTACTTAATTTTTAATAAATATTGTAATTAAATTCTAAACAATAATTAATAAACCAATGGAAATTGAGGCAAGAAATATATGTTTTTTGGTAAAATTTCCACTAAGCATTATTGAAAGAATATTTTGTATTATCATTAAAACAAATGTATATAAGATCAATGTGGTAAAGCCAATACATTCATTGCAAACCTAAGATATGTGTTTGAACATATTAACACACATCCTCAAAATCCGAAAATACAAACTTGAATTCTTTCGAAGACTTGCAGATAAAAGCATCTTCCCTTTTATACATACAAGGATCTAACTACTTCATGTAGCTCCTTCATCACTCCTCATATCTCACTACACCAAAACCACACTTAGACGTAATAATTGAGCCATATCTCACTTAGACTCCAATAGGTTGCAGAGAAGATATAGGAAACAAAGACAATATACAGATTAAGGGAACAAAGGCAATACCAAAGCTCATTACATTTAATAGTTCTCAAAGCAAATTGAAAGCTTAAGTACATGGAAGATAAGGTTGGCTTGTAGGTACCATTTGAAATAAAACAGTAATTCAATGATTAAATTTGCTGCGTCGCGTAAGTTGCCGTCGCGCAAACATGTTTTTGTATTAGTGTGAGGATCTTGGGGATCTTCCAATCACATCCGTTTACCGTGCATCGTGCAGCCAGTTTTCGTCAAGTACTGTTTATATTCAATTTTAAATTAAAAAATTACAATAATTTTTTACTACACAATATATAATAAACAAATGTGATTTAAAGATTCCCGTAAAAAGAATCTAAATTGTCACTTCTTATTTACCTTCCCTCTTTCCGCACTACAAATTATTATAAAATATAATTAACTCTAAATTTTATATTTAATGAGAAATGGTCCCCTATTTGATCTCTTTGCTTTTGTCTCCCTGTATGATTGTCATCATTTTTCAGATTGAGTGGTGCGTTGCAGTTTTTTTCTGGTCGACCAATTGGGCACATCAGACGGTCAAAAAGCATCTCATGCACTTGTTTGGGTTCAAATTTTGGTGTGTTCGTTTTCGAGATGGTGGCAACTCCCAGTGTCCGCTAATTTGAAGGGTAAAAAAGGGTCGTGGTCGAGGAGAAAGAAAGAGAAGGCAATTTGGTTTGGTCCACAAACTATCCTTATATTATATTTGAATGAGAGAAATAAACTTGAAATTTAGATTAAAGTTGGAATTTATAAATTGATATGTATCAATTCCTTTGTTTGAATTTATAAACATAGAAATTTAGAATTTCTGGCTAGAAAAAAAATTGGAATTTGGGACCTCCAATTCCAAGTTTCAATTCCATGTAAATAGTGTCATTGCCTAATTTTATGATTGAGAGTTTAAAAATAACAAATTACGTATTCAATTTCATTGTTCTTTTAGGTTAATCAAATAAAAAAATTCACAAATTCTAGGAAATAAAATACCGTCATTTTAAAATTCCTTAGTCATCTTGAATTTCTTCATCCAAATATAATGTTACTGTTGTCTTGTGTTGTGCTGGTAAAGGAATATGATTCTCTCCCCTCGTATTCTCATTCCTTTCTCTCTCCTCCTCTCATACTTTTTATTTTGTCTTTCTTTCTCTATAAATAAAGTTAATATAAGATGTTGACGTGGTTTAGCTGTGACCGTTCAAATAAAAAGAAAGAGAATGAGAGAAAAAAAAAAAAAAAAAAGGAGAGAGTATCCACTCCGCTGGTAAAAGGGTTTTGCTTATTTGGAGGTGTTTGCGCCATGATGTGTTTGGTGATCTCACTGGATGGTTTTTGTCTAAAACAGCAAGTATTGGGTCTTGGTCACATTGGAGTATGTGTTAAGTGACATCCTTCTAATTTGTTTGGCTTCAAACACGAATTATTTCGACCAATAAAGGACATGAATTATGATCATCATGATGTCATACTTCACACCGACAATGAAGGTTAATTACACAAATGACACGTGAACTTGCGCTCGTATTGTTCAATTCAGTTCTCAAACTCTAAAGTTTGTAAAATTTGTCTTATTACTCTTTGATCCTTCCAAGTGTATTTAAAGGAAGAATTGATCGTTTATCTCGGAGTTACATATGGACACAAATGTGAAGTTGCAAGTGTTTTTAAAGGAAGAATTGATCTTTTATCTTGAAGATACATATGAACACAAGTGTGAAGTTGCAACACATAACGTAACGCTCCAAGCATGACTCATTTAGATAAGGGCGGACAAATTCGAGCCTTTTTAAATAAGTTTTGGTTAGCCCGTTTAATAAGAGTTGGTTGGCCGACATGGGCTGCTCGAGCTTGTTAGGGGTGGGTAAACGGGTGGGTGCATGCGGTTTGGGGCGGGTCCAAAAAATCGAAACACAAAACGGGACGGGGCGGGTCTACGAAATTAGTGGGGCTAGACAGGTCCAAAAATAAGAAGGAACGGGCCCCCGACCCTGCCCATTTGTAGCATGGGATAATGGGTTGGATTAAAGTGATAGGAGCATATTCATGCGACTTAAATGGCTTGTTCTCGTGCATTTACGTTATGTTTCTCTAGTTATTTTAGTCCTTTATGCTTCTTTTGTGTGTTTTCAGGTTCTAAAGGCAAGGTATGCAAAAGGATGCCTTTTGGAGCCTTTTGGAGCAAATTAGAGATTGGAATGGATATCATATGCTTGGAGCCAAGAGGATGGACGAAATTAAAGACTTGAAGTAGGAAAGTTAAATCCTAAAAGACCTCATGTTTAAGCATCATTGAAGACTCCTACGCATTTTAGAACACAAAAACAACATTCCTTGCAACCTTAGGACATTGTCGTGTGTTTCCTTGTGTCTCCCTTCCTTGCCATGCAAGGAAGGGCTTTGTTCCCTATTTTAAACACTTAAAGCATTCATTTATCATATCATTCACTTATTATAAGCATTCACTTATCATATCATTCACTTATCAAACCATTCACTTATCACTTCCATTCACTTATCACTTATCACTTCCATTCACTTATCACTCACCACATATCATTCATTTATCACTTAACATATCATTCATTTATCACTTAACATATCATACACTTATCATAATCATTCACTTATACACTTATCATAATCATTCACTTATTCTTTCATCATTCAACCACCAATTCAACACATGCATTTCAAACCTTTCAACACCCTTTAATCATCTCCCTTTAAGTTATGATTTTATTTCCTAACCCTACATGCATTATTTATTAGCATCTTCACATGCATTCACACACACTTCACACAAACAAACAACTCAAAACCGTGAGCTCCCATTCCCTTATGCCATTTTCAGATTTCCACCCACTAACCTAGTCATCAACACATGCATTCCCTTCACATTCACCCACATGCACTCCCACTCTTTAATCATATGCACTCCCATCATAATTCCACCACCAATTCAGCCACAAAACATTATCATTGCACCACATTCAACCACTCCACATCCCTCACCAAGAAACCATTCAACACACACATGCATCCTGAAATTCTTTGCCATGCAATCACATGCATTTCCCTTGACATTTTCAGCCATCACACTTCATCATTACACCACCATTCACTCTTTAACCCACACACACTTCACACAAACAACATTCACATGCATTCACATGCATTTCCAACACAAAACACACTCAAAACCGTGGCCACCTTTGCATTTCAGGATTCCCATTTGCATTTTCAGATTTCCAGCTTTCCCTTTTATTTTCCAGCTTTCATTCTTCATCATTGCAGCCATTCCACATGCAATTCTCCATCATTCCTCCACACAAACACCTTAAACAAATAGCCATATACATCTCCACTCCTCCTATAAATACCCTTGCATTCACTCCCCACTCCATCTCACATCTCATTCCATTGTAGATACCACAACACAAACACTCCATTCCTTCTCTAGCCGTGAGTTTCTCTCCATTTTCTCCACCACTCCTTTTCCATTCCACACTTCCATCCCCCAAACCTCACCTTAGACCTTGTGCTACAACAACGAGGAAGATAAGATGGCCTAAACGTTCATACAATTCAAGTTTGAGTTGTTGGAATGTTTAGGTGTTTCTTTGATTTCAAAGTTTAAATTCAATTCTCTTTGTTTTGTACGTATGAGGAATGGAAGAGAAGAGTGCCTAAACGTTCATACAATTCAAGTTTGAGTTGTTGGAATGTTTAGGTGTTTCTTTAATTTCAAAGTTATGAGGAAATAAACCCCCCCTTTAGCTAGGGGGTGATTCGAAATAAATGTTTATACTTGCATTTTGATTTGATTACCTTTCGTTGGAATTTCATAAGTTTTGAATTCAATTTGTTTAACCGTTTGATTGATAACTTATTTATGAATGTTTATTAAGAATGCGCGCTTAATTTTCATGCATAAATATGACGCTAGAATATAAGTGAATTTCACCTAATCGTTATGAACTTATATTCACAAGTAGTGGAGGTTGCTTATAAACAATCGCGTTAAACGAATTCTTGGCATAAGTTTCATGCGTATTCCATAGTAACGAATGCCTCGTCAACACTTATAGTTTTCATAATGCTTAATGATCTTTGATTGTATCTTTATTGTGCTTTTCACGTAAAGGACTTTTGGAGAATGTGGTGAATTGCGTTGCGCTAACCCATCCAATTCATTAACTTAAGGAGAACTTGACGGTTAATTTAAGCGGACCTAATTAACCCGGGGCGTTGAGTTTCATAATTTATCGAAAGACCAACTGAGAATCAATCTTGTATGCAAGTGTAACATGTATGGAGATGAACCCCTTAGCTAGCATTCATCCATAAATTTCATATTTACATTCTGTCTAGTTTATTAACTTGTTTCGTTATTTCAATTTTCGTAAAAACCTCAATCCCCCTTTTGCTTTAATGTTCATTTTAGTTAGAATTCAATTTAGTTTGTGTTTTTAAAGCATTTTGAGTTTTTGGTTTGTCTTAGTGTTTTAAACTTTAATTTTGCATTCATTGAGATTGCAAGCTTAATTTTCATGCATGAATATGACGCTAGAATATAAGTGAGTTTCACCTAAACGTTACGAACTTATATTCACAAGTAGTGGAGGTTGCTCATAAACAATCGCGTTAAACGAATTCTTGGCATAAGTTTCATGCGTATTCCATAGTAACGAATGCCTCGTCGATGTTTATGATTTCCGTTGAACTTAATGATCTTTGTTGAATGTCTCTATCATGTGTATTCCATAGTTAGGGACTTTGATTAAGAATAATTTGGTTGTAATGCGTATTCCATTCAATCCAACGAATCTAGGGAAATCTGAAAGTTAATTTAAGCGAACCTAATTAACTTGGAGCATTGAGTTTCATAATTTATCGAAAGACCAACTGAGAATCAATCTTGTATGCAAGTGTAACATGTATGGAGATGAACCCCTTAGCTAGCATTCATCCATAAATTTCATATTTACATTCTGTCTGTTTATTAACTTGTTTCGTTATTTCAATTTTCGTAAAAACCTCAATCCCCCTTTTGCTTTAATGTTCATTTTAGTTAGAATTCAATTTAGTTTGTGTTTTTAAAGCATTTTGAGTTTTTGGTTTGTCTTAGTGTTTTAAACTTTAATTTTGCATTCTTTGAGTCTAGTTTAGTGTTTTAAACTTTATTTTACGTTTTTGAGTCAGTTTCCAAGAGATTTGCAACCCCTCCTAATCCCCGGTCCAGAACGATCCCTCACTTATCCATTCTACTACAATTGTCAAACGAGGGTTTAATTTGAGTGTCAAGTAAATCACGCATCAAATTTTGGCGCCGTTGCCGGGGATTAGCAACTTTGCTAATCCCTTGGTTCTTTTTTTTTTTTTTTTGGTTTAGTTGTTTTCGTTTTAGTTTCTAACTTAGTGTTGTTTTCTTTGTTTGTTGTTACTTTTGATATTTGATTTAGTTCTCTTTCTTTGATTTTAGGTACTAGAGAAGTAAGATATGGATTTTGCTAGCATTCAAGCTCAATTGGCAAATCTTACTTCTAAATTGTCGCCGTATGCCGAAAGGACCACAATGCAGAGTGTCCCTACATTTGGTGCTTCATATAGGCAAGGATTTCAAGCCAATCAATGTCCACAAAGAGATTGGAGGGATCATTCAAACTCTATATGGTGGGAAGATCAACAAGTTCAACGTGAAGCATATTGGCAACCATATGAGGAGTTCTATTCAAGACCTATGCAGCCACCACAACTTCATATGCAATATGCTCAATTAAATTCAAGTTCGCCAATATATTATATTCAAATTCTTAATGAAATAAATTCTTTGGCGCAGGGGTCACAAAATCAAGCCAAGGAGGCTCAACAAGAAGCATATTGGCAACCATATGAGGAGTTCAATACAACACCTATGCAGCCACCACAACCTCCCCCACAACAATTCCAATCAAGTTCAAGTATGTCCATGGATAATGATAAAAAAATTCAATTACTAACCTCTTTGACGCAGGACGAACAAAATCAAGACAAGAAGTTGGGTAAATTGGACGAGCAATTTGGGCAGATTATGGAGTTCATGAAACAAATTCAAGAGCAAAGTGAACTTTCCAACTCAACTATTGAAAACTCGAAGGAAGATTTTGAAATCCATAATGCTATCACTTTGGGAAGTGCTATGGAGGTTGGAGCTGACCTAAAAATGTCCAAACATAGCCTAGAAGTGGATGAAGAGCTGCTAATTGAGGAGGAGGAAGAAGACATGCACACGGCAAGGGTAGAACAACCCTTGCCGCAGCCCCCTAAGCCCTCTAAACCACCCACCACCAGTAAGGACGTCCCAATTCCATGTTATTCTGATGTTATTCCACCCAATGTCCATTTTCCTAGCAGGTTTTTGATTCCCAACCAAGAAGAGAGTAAAAAGGACATCGTGGAAGCCTTCCCAAAGGTGCAAAATGCTATTCAAATTCTTGGTGCAACACAGCAAGTTTTAGATGGTGTTGAATTCTTCAAAGGACTTTGTACACCAAGAAGAATGATTCAAGAGAAGGTAGTGGCTGGAGAAGATGTAGAAGGCATCAAAGAGGACATATTTGAAACCACAATTCCCAAGGAAGTTGGATTTTATGACACGGGACAAGTCATAACTTTCGAATGGGTGTTTATTCTGGAGTTCATTTTGGAGCACACAGGTAAGCCGCCTCCCCGAATTTCAATTTTCTTTTATACTAACATGTGGTTAATGATTCAGGCACCCAATCTGGAATTTAAACTATTACCGGATCATTTCAAGTATCACCGCCCATTCAAAGATAAATTCCATGCCGTTTGATTTTATTTATGTAAAAAAAAAAAAAAAAAAAAAAAAAAAAAAAAAAGATACTAAACATGGAGAAAGGTGGAGCTTCACAAAGGTTGTTTACGTGAAGCCCCACTACGAGGCGCAGAAGCGGAAGGCATAGAAGCAGAAGGCATAGAAGCGGGAGGCATCGAAGCGGAAGGCATCGGAGCGGGAGGCATCGGAGCTAGAGCATTCCAGGCTTCAATACTTGGCCAAGCGCTGGATGACCCAGGAAAAAGGTGCCTCTGGAGATAAGACGCAAGCCTTTGACGGTCATTGTGAATTCGACCCTCAGATTCTTGCAGCTCATCAAGCTTCCTCTTCATCCCCGACGAATAGTTATTTGCAAGCACATGCAAACTTCTATTCTCGTACTTAAGCTGCTGGATCTCTTGCTTAAGTCTTTCCACCTCTGCCATCAACGATTCCACCTGACGGGAGCGGGCAAGCAGGCGTAGGCCCATGTTGGACACAGAGCTCGCACACTGAACACTAAGTGCGAGGGACTCTTGAACGGCCAACTCATCGGACCGTCCTGACAGCAGCCTACTATCTTTTGGAGTGAGGAGGTTTTTAGCTACTATTGTAGCTGTTGTGGCGTCCTGCATCACAGAGTCTTCACCTGAAAGAGGACCGTTAGAAGATAAAAAAGAAGGGCGCCATACATTACCTTGACGGGGCGCAACCGGATCGCTGCTGAGACTCAAATCTAAGCTAAGGTTCGATGAGTTTGCCATTTTTTTCAAAAGTGTTCAAAGAGAAGGGGTGGATGGAGTTAAAAATTTCACAAAGGGCCGGAGTCGAGTTTCAGGAATGGGAAATCTTCAGAGTGTGTTTGTTGTGGTGATCGATAGCTCTATAAGAAGCCAAGGCGACGCGTCCACCATTTCAAAAAGCCGGAATTTCCGGCGTAAGTTCGGCGACGCTTTCTCTGCTTTTCAGAAAACGCGTGCAGCTTTGTCAAAAGGAGCCGCATCTGCACTACCACGTGTCGTTCAGAAAGAGAAGGGGCGTCGTTCAGAAATCGAAGGGGCGCCTGCTCAGAAATCGAAGAGGCGTTTTCAAAGATCGAAGAGGCGCCACTATTTCAAAAAGCCGGAATTGCGGGATCAAAACGTTTGTCGACAAGGGTAAAAAGTACCACCACTTGATATTATCTCTATATATGTCGACCTTCGTCTTTTATGGCAGGGCAAACCTGAAGAAAATGCCCAACTCTCCCTCACCTCTGAGGGCGCACTCCCAACAAAGCCTTTCGAAATACTCAATTCTTTCTTCTTCCCCAAAGATGATACCAGATGCCTGGAGTACAGATGACTCAGGAGGAAGCAGCACAACAAATACATGTGCTGATTCATTCACCGCTTCTTCAAAAGCAAAGGTATCTCATATCATCAAGGTCAAAAGCAAAAGTATCTCATATCATGCTCTTTCCCTGTCTTTTTCTTTGTCCTTGTTCTTACTCGCATGGCAAAGTAAAAGAAGCAATCAGCCGGCACTTGGAGTCAGTCTTCCGATCTGGAGCCAACTGCCTGGAATCTATTCCTGATTGCTTACCTAGCGTTGCTCTCGAGTAGTCATCTTCAACGGTTGATACACTTCCAGAGAAGGGACCACTTCTGCAAAGGGGAGCGAGTAAGGCAAGTGAAAATGATACATTGAAGCATGTGGAGACAAACTTAGGCTGAGTTATCCTCCAACCCTTTTCAATACGAATTGGAAAGATTGAACAAAGAAACAGACCAAAGGAGTAAGCTCAGACCTTCGAAGGAGACCAAAAGAACCATCCTGCTGCCCAGTTCAAGAAGTAGCACAAAGGAAAATCAACGATGGGCAGAAACCAGTTCAAGAGTAAGCCTGTGGAATCACAAAGATCAAAGCCTCAATGCAATCACCAAGGAGAAGAGGGAATTTACACTCCATAACCAGATTTGCATCCCTAAACTCTTCTCTTTGTTAATTACATTATGCCATGTTTAATATGTTTAGTTGCTTTTTGTGTGTTTACTTATGTTTTGTGTGAATCTATGCTTAAAACATTGAGGACAATGTTTGATTTAAGTGTGGGGGGGGGGGGGTAACTAAGTATGTTGATGCAAATTCGTTGAATTTTATCACCCATAACTTCAAGTGTTGTTCCTTGCTGTTTTAAATGTTTTTAAGGTGTTTTTAAACTGTTTTAGCGTGTTTTGTTTTATAACTCCGAAAATCACATAAAAATTTGAAAAACATTTTTTTGAAAAGCCTAAAAAGAGTGTTTTGAGTTGTTTTTGTGTCTTAGGGAACCTTCCAACGTTATGATGAGGATTTGGTTTGTAATTGCATGACTGTTAAAAAGAGTTATAAACATAGAGAAAAGTTTGATTTACTCTTGGTTTATGCTTAGTTATGGTTATAATGTATGACTTCACATGCAATCATAAAAGAAAAATTCGTTTTTGTAACATGCTTGAAGGAAGGAACTCAAACAAACGCTACAACCCTGTGAGACTCGAGCCATTACCTTCTTTGGAGAGTTATTTTCTGTGATTCTTTGTTTTCTAAAGTTGTTGAATGATCTCATTATTCCTTGCTTAGTTGCTACTTAGAATGCAATTGTATCATGATAGAACTAAATGCTAGAACTTATATCCGTTTCATTCAAAGCATGATATTGAGTTGCATAACATATATCAAGATGAAGTTGTGTAGTTGCCACCATAGCCAAATAGCCTTACTTCCCATATTTCGTATATATTGTAAGTCTTAACACCGTTGAGCCTCGTTTAACCTATTTTCTTTGCTAACCATATCACCCCTTACCTAGCCTAGATTAGGACCATCCGTACCCTTGTTCTTAAAAGATAGTGAGCATGACTTAAATGAATTCCTTTTGAGTACATTTTGCAAGAAAATGAGTGTGGGGGAGTAAAAGTTTGTTCTTAAGTTTGTATGTTTTGAGAGTCAAAAGAAAAGAAGAAAAAAAAAATTTGTGAAAAACATATGAAAAAGAAAAAAGAGAAAAGAAAGAAAAAAAAAAAAAAAAAAAAGAAAAAAAAAGAGCTTGTTCCCCCTTGTTGTTCAAAAGTTGAGTTTTCATTCAAAAGAGAATTCTACGTTAATTCAAATGCTTTGCTCGCTATTTCTTTAAGAACCTTTGTTTTCCATATACCTTCTTTGTTAGCCAAACACCTTTAGCCCCGTTACACCCCTTTGACTTCTATCTTGATCGTTATGTGTTCAATAATGTGGAGTTTGAAATTGATATGAGCTTATGGAATCACTGGTTCTCATTCTAAGTAGTAGCATTCCATTCATGAGATCATATTCATGTCATTATCGTAAATCCAGAAAATGCTTTCCTTGTTATAACATATGTGAGTGTTCGTCTACATGTTTACATCAATCTTCTCACATATAACTAGTGTAGGGTGTGTAGTCAGAAAATCTGTGTGAAAAACGAGTGCATATCTTGTAAGGATTTGAGCAATTTCTCTAAGGCATGTTACTACATTCAAAACATGGTTATAAATGCTTAATTGTGAACTAGTATATGGTGACTATGATTAAGAATGTACTTAAGTGTGAAGATGACTAAAATCTGTGGGAATGATGATTTTTAACGTGTCATGTGCATTGGAAATCCCTAAGACGGTTGTTGGAAGGTTTAGGTTGTGTTTTACTTGTTTTGTTTCGTTTGGTTTTGTTTTGTTTTTCTTTCTGTTTTGCTCGAGGACTAGCAAAAGATAAGTGTGGGGGTATTTGATAGGAGCATATTCATGCGACTTAAATGGCTTGTTCTCGTGCATTTACGTTATGTTTCTCTAGTTATTTTAGTCCTTTATGCTTCTTTTGTGTGTTTTCAGGTTCTAAAGGCAAGGTATGCAAAAGGATGCCTTTTGGAGCCTTTTGGAGCAAATTAGAGATTGGAATGGATATCATATGCTTGGAGCCAAGAGGATGGACGAAATTAAAGACTTGAAGTAGGAAAGTTAAATCCTAAAAGACCTCATGTTTAAGCATCATTGAAGACTCCTACGCATTTTAGAACACAAAAACAACATTCCTTGCAACCTTAGGACATTGTCGTGTGTTTCCTTGTGTCTCCCTTCCTTGCCATGCAAGGAAGGGCTTTGTTCCCTATTTTAAACACTTAAAGCATTCATTTATCATATCATTCACTTATTATAAGCATTCACTTATCATATCATTCACTTATCAAACCATTCACTTATCACTTCCATTCACTTATCACTTATCACTTCCATTCACTTATCACTCACCACATATCATTCATTTATCACTTAACATATCATTCATTTATCACTTAACATATCATACACTTATCATAATCATTCACTTATACACTTATCATAATCATTCACTTATTCTTTCATCATTCAACCACCAATTCAACACATGCATTTCAAACCTTTCAACACCCTTTAATCATCTCCCTTTAAGTTATGATTTTATTTCCTAACCCTACATGCATTATTTATTAGCATCTTCACATGCATTCACACACACTTCACACAAACAAACAACTCAAAACCGTGAGCTCCCATTCCCTTATGCCATTTTCAGATTTCCACCCACTAACCTAGTCATCAACACATGCATTCCCTTCACATTCACCCACATGCACTCCCACTCTTTAATCATATGCACTCCCATCATAATTCCACCACCAATTCAGCCACAAAACATTATCATTGCACCACATTCAACCACTCCACATCCCTCACCAAGAAACCATTCAACACACACATGCATCCTGAAATTCTTTGCCATGCAATCACATGCATTTCCCTTGACATTTTCAGCCATCACACTTCATCATTACACCACCATTCACTCTTTAACCCACACACACTTCACACAAACAACATTCACATGCATTCACATGCATTTCCAACACAAAACACACTCAAAACCGTGGCCACCTTTGCATTTCAGGATTCCCATTTGCATTTTCAGATTTCCAGCTTTCCCTTTTATTTTCCAGCTTTCATTCTTCATCATTGCAGCCATTCCACATGCAATTCTCCATCATTCCTCCACACAAACACCTTAAACAAATAGCCATATACATCTCCACTCCTCCTATAAATACCCTTGCATTCCCATCATTCAAATCATCTCATTCACAACACAACAACAAACACAAAAACAGCAACCTTGTTGCCGTGGGTTCTCTTCATTTCCAGCATCATTCCCTTCTATTTCCACCACTTCCCAACCCTCCAAACCACTCCTCTACCATTTCCATAATCCCCCAAACCTCACCTTAGACCTTGTGCTACAATAACGAGGAAGATAAGAGGGCCTAAACGTTCATACAATTCAAGTTTGAGTTGTTGGAATGTTTAGGTGTTTCTTTGATTTCAAAGTTTAAATTCAATTCTCTTTGTTTTGTACGTATGAGGAATGGAAGAGAAGAGTGCCTAAACGTTCATACAATTCAAGTTTGAGTTGTTGGAATGTTTAGGTGTTTCTTTAATTTCAAAGTTATGAGGAAATAAACCCCCCTTTAGCTAGGGGGTGATTCGAAACTATGTTTATATTTGCAATATGAATTGATTAACTTTCGTTGGAATTTCATAAGTTGTGGATTCAATTCGTTTAACTGTTTGATTGATAACTTATTTATGTATGTTCATTGAGATTGCAAGCTTAATTTTCATGCATGAATATGACGCTAGAATATAAGTGAGTTTCACCTAAACGTTACGAACTTATATTCACAAGTAGTGGAGGTTGCTCATAAACAATCGCGTTAAACGAATTCTTGGCATAAGTTTCATGCGTATTCCATAGTAACGAATGCCTCGTCGATGTTTATGATTTCCGTTGAACTTAATGATCTTTGTTGAATGTCTCTATCATGTGTATTCCATAGTTAGGGACTTTGATTAAGAATAATTTGGTTGTAATGCGTATTCCATTCAATCCAACGAATCTAGGGAAATCTGAAAGTTAATTTAAGCGAACCTAATTAACTTGGAGCATTGAGTTTCATAATTTATCGAAAGACCAACTGAGAATCAATCTTGTATGCAAGTGTAACATGTATGGAGATGAACCCCTTAGCTAGCATTCATCCATAAATTTCATATTTACATTCTGTCTGTTTATTAACTTGTTTCGTTATTTCAATTTTCGTAAAAACCTCAATCCCCCTTTTGCTTTAATGTTCATTTTAGTTAGAATTCAATTTAGTTTGTGTTTTTAAAGCATTTTGAGTTTTTGGTTTGTCTTAGTGTTTTAAACTTTAATTTTGCATTCTTTGAGTCTAGTTTAGTGTTTTAAACTTTATTTTACGTTTTTGAGTCAGTTTCCAAGAGATTTGCAACCCCTCCTAATCCCCGGTCCAGAACGATCCCTCACTTATCCATTCTACTACAATTGTCAAACGAGGGTTTAATTTGAGTGTCAAGTAAATCACGCATCATAAAGCGACGTCGTGGCCCTCGACTTACAAGGTCACCCACCAAATTGGACCAGATTTTGGAAGCCCTCAAGAAGGTCTCTAGAACCAATACATAGCAGAGCATTTTTATATGATTTAATTAAATCCAACTCTCTAGCATTTTTATCCCCTCATCTCAGAGACTTTCATCAATCCCTCATTTTCCATTCATTCACACTCGAGCTTGCGTCGAGTTCTCAATAGCAGTCACAACTCACCCAGACCATCATCGCCTCACGACCACCACGACTACGCCGCCCTCGAGCTCTTGCTGTAATCGTTGGACCGTCAGATCTCGATCGTTGACCACCCAACAGGGTAATTACTAGTTCAGACTCCCAGATCTCGGTCGTGGTCCTCGAGCTCTTGCTAAATCTCAAACAAAGATGGCTTGTTGCAGATTGGAGAAGATGGTGGGTTCAAGCGATTTATATGATTGTTTTGCTTTGAAAAAAGGTTTTCAGATTTAGTAAGAGATACTGGAGGTTTTGGGATTTGAATTTATATGATTCATTTGGTTAATTTGTATGCACGTCAACCTTTTTTAGGCAAGTGGGTGTAGTAAGAGATACTAGAAATCC
Organism: Pyrus communis; assembly: GCF_041283825.1. Lineage (NCBI taxonomy): Eukaryota > Viridiplantae > Streptophyta > Magnoliopsida > Rosales > Rosaceae > Pyrus > Pyrus communis. The sequence continues at coordinate 17,160,219 of NC_142572.1, forward strand.
CATAACAATCAAAATACTATTGCTTTGAGAACCATGAGTCGTTCAAATTCTTGTTGCAAATTATCGTAATGCTACTACTTGTGATTTGAGCATCTAGGTTATCGACAGAGGAAGATGAACGACGAGTTAAAAAAATTGTAATCGAACCCGTGGACCTTACCTGAATCGGCCCGTTTCAAACGGGCCAAGTTAGGTCCGGTTCCAAATTCAAAAACGGCATTACTCGGGCTGGCCCACCCCATTGCATTTTAAAACAGGTCCAGTTAGGTTCTTTCAAATTTGGGCCCGGCCCGGCCCGTGTCCACCCCTAGAGCTTGTCATTTGACCATCCCTAACACATTGTTACATATTGACATATCATGCATTTTGTTAAGGTACAAACATACATAATTGAGCTAATAATTATTAATTCGTTTAAAACTTTTGATAAATAGCTTGATAAAAAAACAAATTTAAATAACCTTTTATTTATTTAAAATAAAATAAGCCAGGCCAACCCGTTTAGTGGCCCGGCTCAATCCCAACCCAGGCTCATACGGGCCAGCCGGACCAAGCAGCCTTTTTAACACCTCTTTACGCGACACAAACACAAAAGATGTCAATTTCAAAGTTCAAAGAAATTCTATAAATATTTCAAAATTCATTCAAAATTTTGTTCAATCAACCAAAAGACTAGCATTAAGCTTGTAATTTGTCAGGTATGTATATATTCAAGCGGCATTTCCATTTGAGACACTTCCTTGATCACCATCCAAAAGCTCATTTACACATAACTGAACGATGAATAAATGTGTTCTCCCTATTAATCTGAGTTTAAATTTCTAGTTTTGTTGTTCAAATTAATTTAATGTGAAATATCGTTAGTATAAAATAGACATTTAAAACAAGAGGATGCAAAGCGTTATTTGAAGCAAACTTCAAGGTGGTAAAATGTAATTGCCCCATAATGTATTGCATATTTAGGCAATGGGAGATAAGCACACACCTTTTTTCGCCTTTTACACTCTTTTTTATTTTTTGCTATCAGATTGAATAAATAAATAAAAATAATGGCCATAATTAAATATAAGTGTGTGAAATGCTAAAAAGCGTGTTTTTATCATTTTCGGGGCAATTCATAGAGGCATTGTACTCAAATACTGAGATTCGAATCTCTTTTTTTTTTCTTTTTTTTTTTTTTTGAGTACAAGATATATTTTACATTATGGGGAGGAGGAGTTCGGTTAAGCCACACAGTTGGCAACCTAATTTGGTATTGAATTTTTTATCCACTAGATTTGAACCCAAGACCTCTCACTTACAAGTAAAAATGAATATCACCAGACCGTAGTACTAATTGGCGAAATTCAAATTATATAGAATCAAAGTATATGTTTGTCCCTTATGAGCATCAAGATTCATTTGGGCCCAAGTTGGTTTCTATTTATGGTTGAATGATAATAGACTTCATGTTTAAGCAAGCATCTCAATTGAATATTGGGCCATTGGACCATAAGAGAAAAATTGGTAGGACTGACCCAACAAGTTTTCACATAGTGATAAGAGAGCAGAGACATGCAGGAGAGAGAAAAACTAGAGGAAATAAGGGGGATGGTTGCTGGCGTCATGGAGCCACCGCTGGTGGTTGGGTGGTTAGCTGGAAACGAAAATGGGCGTGTGGCGGTTGTTGGATTTGGATTTTTGTATTTTTTTAGTACGTCAGTATTTTATCGGTAGCCTTTGGTATCATATTCGTCATCTACAATATTTGAATTTAAGACATTTCGTTTCCAAATGAAGAGGAATATCACCAGATCGGAGTAGAGGATTATGGCCTTCCAGAGAGGAAGGAGAGGGTTTGAACTCCAAACGCAGTGGATTAAAAAAATTCGTAAATTGTCGAAGCATTTTGGATAATTACCATACTTCAGAGTTGTCGAAACATTTAGTTCAAAAAAATAATTCATGTGTTACTGATAAGCAGGATTACATTTTAATTACTCACCAGAATATGTGTTGGAGCATTCAAGTCTAGTAACATTTTAACATAACATGCATGAGATCAGCATTGTTGGCAATGGCAATGGCGAAAGCATTGCATGTCTTCACATAGATTCACATGTTTGCACGGAGCCCACATTTGGAAACTAATTTTCTGAATCATGTAGAACTCTCCTGTGTAAAATAAGGGCGGATTTGGGTTTACCATTTTTTTTTAAAGCAATTTCTTTAAAAAGTTGGGACTTGATTATTGTTTGGTAAATGAAAAAAAAATGCCTTTTTCTTTCAAAATCATGAATTAAAACAGCAAAAAGCAAAAATAGCTTTACACATGCTTCTCAAATAATGTTTTTTTCATTGGAAGCAGGTAAACATTAACAATTAACAAAACTTTCATTTTGATAATCCTACTCTTTTTTTGGTTTTTTTTTGCTAAAAACACTTTTAGCATGATAGCTTATGAAACATTTATTTGCTTTTTTCACATCTGTTTTTTGTTCTAAAAATATTGAAATATTTTATTATAATTGTGAAAAGTAAATAAGGTAATAAATAATACTTTAATTTGACATATTAGCCAAAGACTCACGCACGCACGAGGTGTGGGGATGGGTTGGCCATTAGATCTCAGATGTGTAAGATTTTACCCTACACATGACGGTTTTCCATGGGCCAAGGTGAGTCATCTGTAAGATGGATGAGGAAAGAATTATCCTAAAAATATTAATTATGAGAAATCTTGGGACGATGATGGTAGCATCCTTGATTGATTATGATGAGGATTTACTACTTGTTTGAGTTGATTTTGAATTAGGAGAGTATTAAAGATATGAATTTGGCATTAATCATATTTTTAATGTCTTTGACTTTTTTTTCCTATTGTAGTTTGCTGCTCAAATCTCCAAGCATGTTTGAACTGAATGTTGGAATACTTGTGGACCATGCCTATACAATAAGGGCAATCTTTTCTTCTTTTTATCTTTAGCTCCACAAATGGTTGGAGTATGCCCGAAGAACAATTGACGTGGCAAGCTCATGAACTGCAAAACTGGTTGATCGACAGAGAAGGAAGAAGCACACAAAATTCATTAAAAAATATTTTTCTTTGTTTTCGTTGAATAGAGCAAGTGGTGGACAACTTAGCAGTTAGACTTTTGGAGTTCGGGCAAACAGTGACAAAGAAAGGAAAACGCGGTTTTGGGCTGCCCAAGTGCCCGAGGTGAGTGTGACTCTATTCACATTTCACACCTTCTCTCTATTGTTTATTTGTTCATTTTTATTTTATTTTATTGTAATTGTAAAATTATGAAATTATTTATTTATTTATTTATATAAGCCTCAATAATGCAGTTCCATTCGGTAGGTTACGTGACTCGTAATTATTCTCTTTTCTTTTGCGGTAGGCTATAAGCACAGGAGATCTATGATTGCTTCGTAATCGAACAAACCTAATGTCTGACCAAAAAAAAAAAAAAATTACTACGTAATTTTATTGGTATATTTATTTACTTGAACGAGAAAGTCATAAGAAGAAGTTGTGAATCGGGTAAGGAAAAAAATGAATGTGAATAGATAAATTAGTGCTTAGAAATTCTTGATTTTTAAGGTACTGAATTATGAATTAGAAAGTAGTTTTTACGTTTTGTAGACATGTTATAGACAACTCCACTAAAAAAATAATACAAACAAACTAGTTTGGGTTGGCCATAATCATATCAACCCAAACGAAATTAATTGTTCATGTGTTGAGTCAACTCACCTAATTTTGAAAATAACATGGTTTAATATGTTTTCTGCAACCCGTTTACAATATATGACCTATACAGCCAGTGCAGTATATCACAAGATAATCTATTTAAATTAAAGATAAAATAACAAGTTTAACCCTTTTATTCGAGAAGATTCTTCCATAATATGTGTGATATAAACGGTTACAATTGATTGAATTCCATCGAACGGCTGAGAAGAAAAGACAGCTTGAAAATACAAAAAAATGGAAAAAGGATCCTCGCCGGATTAGAATTTCAAGGATCCTCCAATCACATCCGTTCATCGTTCATCGTGTTATCGATTTTTGTCAGGTGTTGTTTGTATTCAATTTTAAATAAAAAAAATTTACAATAATTTATGACCGCACGATATATGATAAACGGATGTGATTGGAGGATCCGCCAATCACATTCGTTCATCTTACAAAATGCTATTAACTTTTGTCAGGTGTTGTTTATGTTCAATTTTAAATAAAAAAATTTGCAATAATTTCTAACTGCACGATATACGATGAATGTTGGAGGATTCGGCGAGGATCCTCTTGGAAAAAAATGGGATGACCTGCTCAAGGCAAGTAAATGGAAAAGGAACCTCTCCAGATCCTTTCCACCAAATCCTACCAATTAACAAATTCGGACTCTTGAAATTTGATCCAAAAGTTATTATAACTTTTAAAGGAATCCTCTATTTTTAGTCATTTGATCAAATTTAAAAGTCCCGATTTATTGATTGGTATGATTTGATGGAAGACATCCGGAGAGGCTGACCCACCTTTATCTACCACACCTGCAGTTTCTCTCTCTCTCTCTCTCTCTCTCTCTCTCTCTCAAACAAAAATCAACATGTGACCCTCTAATCTCTCTACCCCAATGAATCAAACCCTAATTAGCTGCTGTAATTGAAATTGCGTTGATTGCAAAAGCAATAAAAACAGGTATGCATGTACGTATGTATGAACATGAATATGATGGTGTGGGAATCGGTGAAACGGAGGAGGAGGAGGTTCAGGTTCGGGCTAAACCAATATTCTACTAGAAAATTAATTTATTTAAACTCCCTATTAATAAAAATGAAGTTTTAACGAAAAGTTCACGGTACTGTTCACTTTAACGACGAACCATATTTTTACACTAAAAAGTCAATCATGATATTATTCACTTTACCCTTTATTTTCTCTTTATCATTAAAACTCAAAGTTTTCAATCTTTTCTCATTAATTTTCCTTAATAAAAAAAAATATTTTTGCTTATCCACGTTAATTGTAGCGTATGTTTATTTTACACATTTTAAGTTGTCAAGTAACTTTCCACTCAACCTGGTTAACTCTTGTAATTTATTTTCAAAGAAATTCCAAAATTATAACCAAGATATGATTTGCCATTAATCATATCTTTAATGTCTTTGACTTTTTTTCGTATCGTAATCTGTTGCTCAAGTGTCCAGGCATATTAGATTGGGCATGGGAATACCTGTGGCCTTGCCCATTTAGTGTGTGCATTCTTTTCTTCTTCAAAAAAAATTTAACATGTCCTCTGTAAAATTTTTAGAATTATTTTTAGCACTACAAATTGTTGAAGTATGACCGAAAAGCAATTGATGTGGCAAGTTCATGAACTGCATCACAAGAGAGATTTTTCAGTGTAACCGATACATGAGATTGTACATTACATGTTATTATACAAATGATGGGATATGTGCTGGACAACTTAAACTTTTGGAGTTCGGGCAAAACATTGAGGAATGAAACAACACGTGATGTACTATTTATATTTCTATCACAATTATAAATTTCTTGGATCACTGATTGATCGACAAAGAAGGAAGAAGCACACAAGAAATTCATTAAAAAATTATTATTTTTCCTTGTTTTCGCTGAAGAAAACAAGTGCTGGACAACTCAGAAGGTAAACTTTTGGAGTTCGGGCAAAACATTGAGGAATGAAACGAAAGCACGATTTTGGGCTGCCCGAGATAAGTGCTAGTTTGGTATTGATGTGTTTTGAAAAAAAAAACTGTTTTTATTTGGCTGTGAGAATATGCTTATTTTTGCTGTTTCATATTTTAAGTTTTTTTTTTTACTAAAAACTATGAAAATAAGTTGTTTTTAAGTGTTTACCAAATACATTTTTGAACACAACTACCTATTTTTTATAAAATCACTTCAATATCAAACCAGTATTTACTATATTCATATCTTCTCTCTATTGTTTATTTAGTTTATTTTTATCGTAACTGTAAAAGTAAGAAATTATTAATTTATAAAAACAGGTATGCAATTTCATATTCGCTAGGTTAGGTAATTTAGTAACAATTGTATCGTTTGACCAAAAGAATAAAAATACTTTTTATGTAATTTTATTAGTATGTTTATGTACTTGAACGAGAAAGTCATAAGATGAAGTTGTGAATCGGGCAAGGAAAATAATGAATCATGAATGAATAAATTAGTACCTAGATGATTCTTGATTTTTAATGAATTAGAATGTGGTTCCTACGTTTTGTAGACATGTTATAGACAACACGACTCAAAAAATAACACGAAACAAATTAGTTTGGGTCACGTCAATCCACAGGAAATTAATGATTCATGAATCGAGTCAACTCACCTAATTTCGAAAATAACATGATTTAACATGTTTTCTGCAATCCGTCAACAACCCCGTATGACCTATGAAGGTGGATTGTCTGATCTTCCATTTTCATACTCTTCTCATGTCATTTTATTTGTGTGGTCACGGTTAAGCTACGTCAACATTTTATATTCTTATTACTTTTTGTTTTATTATTTTTATAAAAACTTAATACAAAATATTGACGTGACTTAACCGTGATCACACATTATAGAAAGGCATGGAAAGAGTATAAAAATTGAAGGACAGACAATTCATCTCCATGACCTATATAACCAGAATACCACAAGGTAATCTATTCAAACTACAAATAAAATAACAAGTTTAACCCTTTTATTTGAAAAGATTCTTTCAAACTATGTAGCATTAATTAATACATGATATAAACGGTTACAAATGACTGAATTCCATCGAACGGCCGAAGAGAAAAGACAACTCCAACAAAACAAAACCCAAAAAAAAAAAAAAAAAAAAAAATCAGGATGACCTGCTCACGGCAAGTAAACGTAGGGCACACTTTGTTGAATAAAAAAGAAAGGCTGGCCCACCTTCATCTACGTACACCTGCAATCTCTCTCTCTCTCGCGTACAAAAATCAACCTGTGACAGTGTGACCCTCTACGTACACCTAATTAGTTGCTGTCATTGAAATTGCGCAGAATGCATAAGCAATTAAAACCCATTCACTAGAACTTGCACCGAGAATGGCCCATTGTCAAACATGAAGGAGATAAAAGAGATGGTAAAAGGAAAACCATATCTATTGGGCAAAGAAAATGAACATGAATATTCTATTATAAAAATTAATTTATTTAAACTACCTATTAATAAAATGAGTATTTTTGCTCATCCATGTTAACTGAGACGTCATATACTTTTTAAGTTGTCATGTGTTTTTCTTTTTCTATGGCTACTAGATGTTTCATTTCGTCATGTTGTCTCTTGCTTGTTCATAGATTAAGCAATAGTTTGAAAGGTTAATCTATTTGGAAATTTCAGGATCTACGCTTATTTTCAACCCCTCGAAGCATTTCGTCCCTTACTACGCCCTTCCTTGTCTAGGGTGCCTGGGTATCCACTGTAAGTCTTTCTTCGTTTGAACCTCATTTGTATTTTTCATGAGGGTGTATGTGGTAAACAAATTCTTAGCGTTAACTGTTTAGTTAAAAAAATTGGAAAGCAAAAACAGCACACTTTGTTTCTAACTCGAAACATTGGGGGTTAATATTAAGGAGCCAAAACCGTTGCTTCAGGATGAAGTTTTTGATGATTTAATCCAACTTTTAAAATTTATACTCTATTGAAAACATATATGTATATATCATCCTAATGCTTTTTAGGAAAAATTAGTATCTGGTCTTTAATTTCTAATGTTCATTGATTAAGAACTTATTAGTTTTTAGATTTTGATTAAAGTCTCTATCATTAATATATTAATGAATTACATGTAAGTTACATATTTTTTATAATAAAAATTAGTAATTGATTTAGAGTTTTAATATTCACACCCTTATTAAACTCCTAATTAATTTTCAATTCAAACATTTTCAAAATATAAAAAAATAAAATTAGAATAAGTTGGTGCCCATTAAATTTTTATATAAAAAAAATTGATATGTACCCATTCTTAATATACCAATTTGTTACATGAAAAATGTACCTTTTATTTTTATATAAAATTCATGCAATTTTTTTCTCTATTCCATTTTAAACTTATATAAGTACATCAGATTTCGTTGATTTGAGAATGTATCTATGCCAAGTTTAATAGAAGAAATTTAAAAATGTTATTAAGCCTAATATATATATATATATATATATTTTTTTTTTTGCATTTTTGAAAAATGTACCCATATTTTGATAAAATAATTTTTTTGTTAGCTTTTTATGAACGGACCCATGTATATGTATATACACACACAATCACAAAATATATTGGTGAGTATAATTTATCTTCAATATTTTTAATCCCATAAATTATCGGTTTTATTTTAGATCTCATTAACTCATTTTAAATTAAAAATATAATAATCTACATATAAATATATTATTACTTTAATATCAGGAACTTGGTTAGAAAACTAAACAGTACAAATATTTCAATAAAAGAACATTATTAATTAGAAACTGAATTCAAAATGTCTCTTATCATGCCCCCCATTTTATAAGTTCTCGAACCATCACCCAGCTCGCCCTAGGCGAGGGGCCCTGACCTCTACCTTACCATTATTATTTGTCTAGAAGACCGATATTCTTATGTCCAAATTTTCAACAGTAACAACCCTGCTTAACCATTCAAATTTTTTCATTAATCAATGACGTGCCAAACAGGTTAACGTTCCGATCAAGCTTTGCTCATGAGCTGCACCCCTCAGCGGGCAGACTTTTGGAGCTCTAGCAGACGGTAAGGAAAGAAATGAAAACGCGGTTTTGTGACATTTTGGGCTGCCCGAGTGCCCGAGATAAGTGTTACTACTTACTACATTCATAGCGTCTCTCTCTTGTTTATTTATTCTTTTTTATTTATTTTTAGGAATATGTTATTGACATTTTAAAAATCTTATTCTACATACTTCACGAGTGTATTTTTCTTTCCAAATATAAAAAATTTGGAGTGTAGAATGAGATTTTTAGAGTGCAATAACAATTCCTTATTTTTATTGTAATTGTAAAATATGAAATTATTTATTTATATATAGTCTCAATAATGCAAAATCTCGCTTGCTAGGTTAGGTGATTCGTAATTATTCTTTTTTCTTTTCACTATAAGCACATGAGATCAATAATTGCTTCTTAATTTTATTGGTATGTTTACTTGAACAAGAAAATCATAAGAGAAAGTCATGAATCGAGAAAGGAAAAAAATGAATGTGAATGAATAAATTAGTGCCTGGATGATCTTGATTTTTAAGATACTGAATTATTGATTTTTAGACAACCTGACACAAAAAATAACATGAAACAAACAAATTTGGGTTGGCCATAATCATGTCAACCCACACGAAATTAATTGCTTATGTATTCATCTTCACTTGTAAATGAGAGGTCTTAAATTCGATTTTCGCCAAATGCGAATTTGAACCACATTATTGCTAACCCGTTGTAAGGACGCACACCCCCTTAGTTTAGATATTACCGTTTATTAAAAAAAAAAAAATCACCTAATTCGAAAATTACATGCTTTTACATGTTTTCTACAACGCTTTAACAACCCTATATGACCTATATAACCAATATAAGTGAGAAATCTTAGATTTGATTCTTGTCAAATGTGAATTTAAACCATATTATTACTAGCTTATTGTGTGGCTAAGCCCATCCATTTTCTTAGTGTAGATATTATCGTTTGTTAAAAAAAAAAAATAATAACAAGTTTAATCCTTTTATTTGAGAAAATTATTCATTACTCTGTAGCATTAAATAATAAGTAATAAACTACTTAGCATTAAGCAATACGTAACATAGATTGGTACAATTGTCTGAATTCAGCGGTTGAAGATAAAAGACAACCTGAAAAAAATGAAAAACCGGACGGCAAATAAACGTAGGGAGCACTTGGTTTTTTTTTTTCCGGGAAAAAAAAAGGCTGGCCCACCTCCATCTACATACACCTGCAATTTTTTTGCTGGTGTGTGAGGTTTTGATTCAGGCTAGGGGAGACGGCGGAGGCAGCGGCGTAATTTGGGTTGACGGCTACGAACGAACATGGATGTGGGAGTTGAAGGAGGAGGCTTAGGCTAAAGAAATAATCTATTACAAAATTAATTTATCTAAACTACCTATTAATAAATTCTTTAAGAACTCTTTTTTCAATTAAAATTTTAAAATTTGGTGCTGATTTAGATATTTTACAAAAATGAGAGTCTAGGGTGTACATGGACAGGAAAGAGGATCCTTACGTATAAATATTAAGAAAAACTAAAGAAAATAACTTGAAAACTTTGAGTTTTAACGATAAAGATAAAATAAAAGGTTAAGTGAATAGTACCAAGTTTGATTTTTTAGTGTAAAAATATGATTTTTCATTAAAGTGAATAGTACTGCAGACTTTTCATTAAAACTCTCTAAATATTATTGTTGTTTATTTATTTATTTATATATATTAATGCTAAACTTTAGATAGGGTGTAAATTGAAAGGAAAGAAAATTCAAGTATTAATAACTTTAGGTAGGGTGTAAATATTAATGAACTTTAGACAGGGTGTAAATTGACATGAAAGGGATTTAAATATTAATAAACTTTAGATACGGTGTAAATTAACACGAAAGAGGATTTAAATATTAAAAATCTTTAGGTAGGGTATAAATATTAATAAACTTTAGGTAGGGTGTAAATTGACAGGAAAGAGGATTTAAATATTAAAAATCTTTAGGTAGGGTATAAATATTAATAAACTTTAGGTAGGGTGTAAATTGACAGGAAAGAGGATTTAAATATTATTGTTGCCTTTTTTGACTATCTTTTTTACAATAAGATGTTTAGGATGTAAATTGACTGGAAAGAGAATTTTTTATTATGAGGATCAAGGCGTGCCTGCTATACAAGTTGAACAAATAAGTGAGGGATGACTCATCTATACCCTATTATTATTATTTGTCTAGCCGACCCATATTCTTATGTCCAAATTTGGCCAGAAGAAAATACCATACCAATCCAGCACTTCTCAGTTCAGATCTTTTGGTTTTCTCTGTTTCCATTGCTAACAGAAAGATGGCTGAGGCACTCATTTCTGTGCTGCTCGAAAAATTGGCTTCAGTAACTTACCAGTACGTCGAAGAAGAGGTGAAGCTGGTTTTGAATGCGGAGAAAGATGTTCAAGAATTCGAGGCTAATCTTAAAGCAATTGGTGCTGTGGTTGAGGATGCGGAGCTGAGGCAAGTGAAGGAGGCCAACGTCAGAAATTGGCTGGAGCAGCTGATAGAGGTGTCGTACAAGATGGACAATGTGCTGGATGAGTGGAACATTGAAATACTGAAACAACTAGTTGAGAAACAAGAAGCGAATGGTGGAAGTACTTCTCTTGTTACTGAGAAGAAGAAGACGGCGGTATGTTTCTCTATTCCCTCCTCTTGCTTTTGTTTCAGCCAAGTCAGTCGGGTAATTCGTCATGGTAAAATTGCTCGTAAGATCAAAAGTTTGAATGAAAATTTAGATGTGATTGCTAAGCGCAAACAAACATATAACTTTCAATTCATGGAGAGAATAATCATTGAACAACCTGAGCGAGAGAAAACTTCCTCTTTTATTGATGAATCTATCGTATTTGGTAGAGAACAACAAAAGGAAGTTTTGGTTAGCAAGTTATTGAATGAGAGTAGTCAAGAAAAGAGGGGCCTCCTTGTCATCCCTATTGTCGGGATGGGAGGAATGGGGAAGACAACGCTGGCCCAACTGGCTTTTAACGATGAAAATGTTAAAGCTTGTTTTGAGATCAAAATATGGATTTGTGTTTCGGACCCTTTTGATGAGATCAAAATTGCCAAAGCCATCATTGAGGGTGTCGGCGCTACCAACCCAAATTCAGATGAATTGGAAACTTTCTTGCAATGTATGTCTAAATCAATTGAGGGAAAGAAGTTTCTCCTTGTCCTAGACGATGTGTGGACTGAAGACCAAAGAAAGTGGGAGAAATTGAAGTTGCCATTAATACAAAGTGGCGCCCATGGTAGTAGAATATTGGTAACCACTCGAAAACAAGAGGTTGCTGATATGATGGGAGCTCTCACTCACACAATCTATTTGGAGAGGTTGAGCGAACAATATTGTTTGTCAATATTCAACCGCATGGCATTTTATAATAGGGATAAGGATGGTGTGTTGGAAGCCATTGGTGAAGAAATAGCAAAAAAGTGCAAGGGTTTGCCTCTGGCTGCAAAGACTTTGGGTAGTCTCATGCGTTACAAGAAAACGAGGAAAGAATGGCAAGAAGTTTTGAACAGTAAGATATGGGACCTTGAAGAGGTTGAGCAACAAGTTTTCCAACCACTATTACTGAGTTATTTTGATTTGGCACCTGCGGTCAGACGATGCCTTCTATATTGTGTTATCTTTCCAAAAGATCATTTGATCTATAAAGATTATTTGATTGAGTTGTGGATGTCACAAGATTATCTCTATTCGAAAGGAAACATAGAGAAAGAAATAATTGGCCAAAGGTTTTTTGATAATTTAGCAATGCGATCTTTCTTTCAAGGCTTTGAAAAACACAATGATGGAAATATCTGGAGGTGTAAAATGCATGATATTGTGCATGACTTTCTGCAGTATCTTACTCAACATGAATGCTTTACAATGGAGGTTAAGGGTGGTAACAGTACAATAAAGCCCTTGGGTGATAAGATCCGCCATTTGACTTTAATGCTTGCACCTGAGGGTCTACTCTCATGTGTTTCGTTTTCCAGCTGCGATCTACGTACTTTTGCAACTTTTGATTCAAAATTTAATGTTGTGGACTCAACTTTGATCTCGCAATTGAAACATCTTAGGACATTAAATTTGAGTGGTGGTTGTATTGAAGTGCTTCCGGAAGAGATAGGTGAATTGGTGCATCTGAGGTTAATTGATTTGTCCAAAAATCCTTTGAAAAAGCTACCGAATGGGGTGTGTAATTTATACAATTTGCAGACATTGCGCCTTAATTGGTGTAGGGTACTTGAAAGTCTACCTCAGAGCATGGGAAAGTTGATTAACTTAAAGCATCTTTATGTTGAGGGTTGCTATGAGCTGAAGTACTTGCCGAAAGGGATTGGGAGATTAACAAATCTAAGAGGACTAGATCGGTGCCCTGTTGGTGGTGGTAAAGATGACAATGAAGCGTTCAAATTGGGAGATTTGAGAAACTTAGACCAACTTCAGGGGACACTCTTCATAGATGTTGATGGGGATATGAAAGTTGTTGCGGGTGAAGGTGAGAAAGCATCACCTTTGGGGAACAAACAACAGCTCTCAAATTTGTATATGGTTTTTACAGATCGGGAAGATGAGGAGGGAAGAAAAAGAAGCAGTAGTAGTGCAGAAACACTGAATTTTTTACGACCGCATCCAAATTTGGAATCTTTATATATTGCAAGGCATAATGAAAGTACTACCCCCAACTGGATCATGTCATTAAACAGTTTGAGATTTCTTACTCTTGATAATTGGAACAAATGTGAAGTTTTACCTCATTTGGGAAGATTGCCATCCCTCGAAAGGCTGACCATTTCTCATATGAAAGGAGTAAAAAAGGTTGGAGTTGAGTTTCTGGGAATAGAAAAGGAAACGTCATCAGCATCATCATGCGTTACTCTATTCCCAAAACTTAAAGAACTCGTATTTTGGAAGATGGAGGCATGGGAAGAGTGGAAAGGAGTGGAAGAGTGGAAGGAAAAGGATTCTCATATTACCATAATGCCATGCCTTTCTTCTTTAGAGATTGGGAACTGCCCTCAGCTAAAGACACTGCCAGACTTCTTGCGGAAAACACCACTTCAGACACTAAGCATCATATACTGTGATAGTCTTGCACAAGATTGCCGCAGAGGAAATGAGTGGATTTCTCACATCCCCAACACCAAAATCAGAGGTAGAATCCCTTTTCTTACTGACGAAGAGGGTGACGTCATATTCTAAGCGGAGGATGCTGTTTAGTTGCATGAGAGGCCTTCCACTTCTGGTAATTAACCTCTTTTCTATTTATTTACCAACTCACTCTATTCATTTTACATCAATGTTCTAATTTCTGGGTAGAGCTTTTATTATACTTGCCAAATTACAAGATTATTCCAACTAGAAAAGTATAACTGTATATGTAATGTTGCAATGGACTTGTAACTTGGTTAAGACCATGCTGCAGGTCACGATTTCAATTCCCTCTCTCTCAGTATCGTGATTTGCAATGCTCTAGTTTTATTTTATTTTTAAAATCTCCAGAAAATGTGTCCCCAGGTCGATTCCCCCTCTCCCAATATCGTGATTTGCAATGCTCTAGTTTTATTTTATTTTATTTTTGAAATCTCTGGATTTGAGATTATAAGCAACTTTAAACCGAAAATTATATGCAAGAAAGTAACATTTTATAGTCACAAAATTTTGCAGACCTCCAGTTGTCCGATTTAGCTACTAGCAGTTACAGGGTGCACAAACAAAGCTACCTGAAATAAACCAAAACCACTACATTGGAGCTGTGTTGGGCCGGGTGCAAAAATCATCCAAAAGGAAGAGTGCAAAAACAGGTAATCTCAAAATTAATTGGGGTGATTAGTTTATGCATGCACGTTTCGTTGACCTTTTGAAGTTTTTTTCGTTAATCCTTCCTGCCTAACTGTTGCGAGAGCTGCTAATGAACGCAGGGCTGACACATTTTCTCTTCAGGGGAAGTGAGATGGAAAGGGAGAGAAAGTTGCATGCATTATTAGAACCGGTGGTTGGCTGCTGCATTAAGATTTCACCAGAATGGTCTTTTCATTTGCTTTCAAGCAGAATGAAGATCGTCTGGACATCGACACATTAATTGTGCGCTTGTGTGTACATTATAATGCAAAGAGCTCCAGACTTGTTTGAGGTCTTCAGTTGACGTCAGAACCAAGAATACAACACAAGTTGCAACCTTGATACAACTTCTTGTACATTTCTCAGAAAAATGTTGTCGAATGACTAGAATATTATTCACTGGACCTGCAGAGTACATTGCAAATTTCTCAATAATCTCCCACTTCCTACGCTCCAAACCTAAGAAATGTACACACAAATCAAAACTATAATACACATGCAGTTTCAAGAATGCATTGCTTTTTTGTTTATTGGAGATGAATACGAATGCATCAATACATAATGGGGCCATAGGCAAAAGACATGTAATAGTTATTGAGGAACTTATAAGAATACATGCTACGAAAAACCAAGAAGATAAAGAAAAATGTTTAGGAAAAATAACCTCCCACAAGTAGATATTCCCCGACGAGCCTCCGCCAACAATCTATGTGCTTTCGCTGTTCGCAGCGAGCGGATTCATCGATTCTTTTGGAAAGCTCTACACATGAACTTGCGGCTGCACATCAAAACACCCAAAATTCAATAAAATTGCAAGAATTCCTAAAATTCAATAAAAATGCAGACTTTTATCAATTGAGGCAATTCATCAAACAGGTTGTGTGCATAAGAAAGGAGGTGATCTTACCTTGGACCAGGGCCAGGACAGTGCCAGAGGAGGAGGAAGACTCGCAAAGCTGAGAGGAGGCGAGGAACCGTTCGCCTACGCAGATGAGGCCGTGAGGCGGAGAGGCGCAAAGCTTGTAGCGGAGCTGCTCGGCTCCCGTGCGGAGGTCCCAACAACCAATGCCGGCTTCGACTGACAGGATAGAATTAAGAGTCATTGCAGAGCTGGATGTCATTTTTATTTTCGTTCTCGCCTCTTTTCCTGTTCAAAGATGGCGCAAACTTACATTCCCTACGTTATCTGATAAAAGTTAGCAATTAATTCATTTTTAATTTTTTATTAATATTTGATCCACGGGACGTTCATGAGATTTTAATTACGCAAAAACCGTAACTGAAGTGAGCCACATCATTATTTAACAATAACACTACAAGACACATCACAATTTGCTAAGTTTAATACGATTGCTAAAAAAATTGAAGGCTTAGGGCATAGCCAAATTGGGTAAATAAGTGTGTTCTCCTTATACATCCGAATTTAAATCTTTATTTTTGTTGTTATAATTAATTTAATGTATTATATTACCGGTATAAGTTATACATTTAACAATAGGATGCAAAGCATTATATGAAGCAATCTTAAAGGTGATAAAATGTAATTGCCTCATAACGTATTGTATTTTTAAACACTGGGAGATACTTGCACGCATTTTTTTTTTTTAAATGCTAGATTAAATAAATCGAAAATAATGATCATGATTAAACATAAGTACCTGAGATGGCTCGCTAGGGTCCTCGAGCCACTATTGGTGGTTGGATGGTTCGTCGAAAATCGAAATCGGGAATGTAGAATTGTTGGATTTGGTTTTTTGTCTTTTATTTTATTTATAAATCTTGATAAGAAAGAGGAGAAGGCGTAGGTGAATGATAGAAAGAGGGAGGAGGGGACTGTGGCCTTCAACGGGAGGAAGTGCCGCCAAATTTGGATGGGATTCATCTGGAAAGAAAAAGAAGAAATTGTAAGAGATCAAGTAGCCCTCTAACCAATTGATATGGTTCTCAATTTCTATATATTTAATTACAAGTTGTAAAATAAAACTCACATTTTATTTTTTTATATAAACATACAAAAAGTCAGTATGCATTGCTCACTATCTTTTTTGTAAAAGAAGTCGTGCATGATAAAAACATATGTTTAATTTACGATCGTTATTCACTTAGCATTATAGTTTTTTTTTTATTTCTAAGTAAAAAATTTTAAATTCGATTTTCGTAAATCACGAGTTAGATACGATTTGTTATAGAGTTCTCATTGAATAGCATAGCCTAATGCCCCCTATCCCTTATTGTAAAGATATTGTTGTATTAAAAAAAAATTACGATTGTTAAAGTACAAAATTTGATTGTTTACATTCAATAATTTCCCATAAACACATAATCAACTCTTATTTTTTTTAATACAAGTGAACTAGCAATATTATAATTGGAAGAAGGTATAATCACTTTAGACCAAGAAAGTAGATTTTGATTCTCACACATTTTTTTTTAGTTTTTTGCAGTGCTTTTTGTTTGTACCCATTAAATTGAACAAATTAAATATAAATAATAAATAATAATTATATAAAGGTTGTTTTATTAACCTTCCATATATTGATGAAGACACCTCACATTTATTTTTTAAACTAAAAATTATCTTAATACACCCTACTTACTAACCGAAACAACCCTCACACCCCCACACAACCCAAACATTTCATACACCCCACACAACCCACACCAAAATCTACCTCGAGTCTTCATCATTTCCTAAAAATAAACTTAAACCCTTTGTCTTCAGCACACAAATAGTGCGCATGGTTCTACTGCTCCAAGATTTTTGTCAATTTAGGGGAATTAAGCTCTAAATGTGAATTTGATTTTCAACTCAGAAATAGTTATTTTGCTGGCTTTTCTTAAATAAGGAATCATGAAGGGGCTAGTTGATTTTGCTATTGCTGTGTCCATGTAGATTCTCGGTTTTGCAATCATGCTTGAATGAAATTGCACCACAAACCATCCTAATAAATAAATAGCAAACGTGCTTGAACATTTTTAGCAAAAGAAAAAAAAAAGATCTCTACTACACTATCTCAAAGAAGATTTGAATATTTCAAAGTACTCCATCTCTAATGTTGCAGAATCCTTAACATTTAAAAAAAAAAAAAAAAAAAAAAAACATACTCACGGCATTGTGAGTGTAGGTGTATACAAAATTATATATAATTTACAGTTGGATAGGATCTGTTTTAAGCGATTTGGGGTGTAGGGAGTAAATAATTGTTTTTCTTTACTTCTTAGGGTTTATATAGTCATTTTATACCAATCATTTAACAATAAATATAAAATAGGGTGTATTCAACTATTAATGAAATGCTAATAAAAAAACCTTTATATAATAATGTGTGAAAGATAAAAAAAAAAAAAAGTGAGTGCGTGAATTATTTACGAACAACAGCAACATATAAGAGTATCTGGCAATTTGTCATATGACATTCGATCGGTGCCAACTGTGATATGTCTGTCAGTTTAATTAGTTACCATTATTTCGCCTAAGCTAAACTTTCTCACCCACCAAATCACAAACATTAATCCCCTAATTAAAAAAGGAATTGTTAATGGCATTCAAAAAATCTTATTCTACATTTCAAACTTTCTATATTTGGAAAGAAAAATATATTTGTGAAAAAGGTAGAATGAGATTTTTGAAGTGCTAATAACACTTTCCATTAAAAATTAGCATTAAAGTTTTGAGGTTTTGGGTTCGAAACCCTCTGTTAGTGTAGAAGTTAGACTTGTGGCTAGAGAAATGTTAAAATGTATTTGTGAGTCTTATCGGCTTTCAACAAAGATGAATAATCATAATTTGCCAGCAGTTATTCCTTTTTAAATAATAATAAAAAAAAATAAAAAAAAATTATCACCCCACTTTTGTGACTTTTGTCTTTCCTCTCCACCGCAGTAAGGTATAATCTTACTCCACACTAGCTCAGCTCAGCGCAGCTTAGCTCTTCCATTAAAGCAACTCCGAATCGAAACCAAACAATCCAAACTCCGCTGCAATGCACGCCAAGACCGACTCCGAGGTGACCAGCCTCGCGCCGTCGTCACCCACCAGATCCCCAGGCCGCCGCCCAGTCTACTACGTCCAGAGCCCCTCGCGCGACTCCCACGATGGAGAGAAAACCACGACGTCTTTTCAGTCCACCCCTGTCATCAGTCCCTCCGGCTCCCCTCCCCACTCCCACTCCTCCATCGGCCGCCACTCCCGCGAGTCCTCGTCCACCCGGTTCTCCGGGTCCCTCAAATCCGGATCCCGAAAGATCAACCCCAATGACGGGTCCCGCCAGAACCGGAAGGGACAGAAGCCGTGGAAGGAGCAAGCCGTCATCGAAGAGGAAGGCCTTCTGGAGGGAGAAGAGGGATCCAAAGGCTTCCCACGGCGGTGCTACTTTCCAGCTTTCGTTCTCGGTTTCTTCCTCCTCTTCTCCATGTTCGCTCTGATTCTCTGGGGCGCCAGTAGGCCCATGAAGCCCAAGATCACCATGAAGGTTCGTCCGATTCGCCATTGTCATTATCGATTATCAATCTCCATTTGGAAAATTGATTATCTGGGTAGTGATTAATTCGGGTGAATTTTGTATAATTGCAGAGTGTGACGTTCGAACAGTTCAAGATTCAAGCGGGTTCGGATTCCACCGGCGTTTCCACTGATATGATCTCAGTCAATTCCACAGTGAAGTTCACATTCCGCAACACCGGCACGTTCTTCGGAATGCACGTAATGCCGAAGCCTCTAGATCTATCATACTTCCAAATCACAATCGCCTCCGGTCCAGTAAGTCCAATTTCCAATTTCAATACTTAACTTTCATAGTTTCATCCATTAAGTCATCGATTAGATCGTTAATCTCAATTGGGTTTTGCAGATTAAAAATTTTTATCAATCGAGGAAGAGTCAAAGATCGATCAGCGTTCGGGTATTTGGCGATAAAATACCGCTGTACGGTAGCGGCGCGAGCATGAACAGCGTGACGGGGACGACGGCGCTGCCGGTGCCGCTGCAGCTGAGCTTCGTGATCCGATCCAGAGCCTACGTTTTGGGGAAGTTGGTGAAGCCGAAATTCAACCGACGGGTTGATTGTTCTGTGACTTTTGATCCCAAGAAGCTCAACGTTCCGATCAAGCTCACGAACTGCACCACTAGTTGATCGACATAGGAGGAGGAAGCACACGAAATTCGTTAAAAATTATTCTTTTTCTTTGTTTTCGTTGAAGAGGACAAGTGGTGGGACAACTCAGCGGGCAGACTGTGAGGGAGGAAAAGAAAACACGGTTTGGGACTTTTGGTCTGCCCGAGTGCCCAAGATGAGCGTTGATTTTCATGTTGTATTACTACTTACTATATTCACACATTCTCTCTCTTATTTATTTATTCATTTTTATTTTCATTTTATTGTAATTGAAAATAAACTGAAATTATTGTAATTCGTAATTGTTTTTTTCTTTTTGGTGGCTATAAGCACATGAGATCACTAATTAATTGCTTCGTAATTTTGGTATAATATTTTATAATGAAAACATTTAAATTGATATTAAAATATAAGGTGATAGAGAATTTATGAAAAATCCCATTTTAAAAGAGCCTCTTTACATTTCTCCTTGTTATATATTGTATGAGAAAGTCATAAGAGGAATTCTTGAATGTGAATAAAGGAAAGAATGAATGTGAATGGATAAATTAGTTCCTAGACGATTCTTGATTTTTAAGATACTGAATTATGCATATTAAGGTGGTTCTTACGATTTGTTAGGGATTCGATGGAAGTGGCATCTCCCTTTCGACCGCGGTGGGAGTTGTGATTTGTTGGAACTTGAATAGAGCTTGGGCCATGAGGACCATATATAGGGCGTGTGCCTAGAAAACCTTGTGGGCCACGAGGAGAGTAACATTAGGCAATACATGCTAAAGTCTTCATCAAAAGTATTTTGCGATGAAGACTTTAGCATGTATTGTATATTGCGTCACTTATGGAGGCAATACTTTTGATGTTTTTTGGTGTAAAATCTAACCATAGAGCCAAAACCAACTAAGCCCAATTGTTGTGAACTCGCTCTCCTGCATATATACGAAAACAGTGAAATTAAGCACGGATGAGATAACTAAACACTAAACAGTACTGAAAAGTTATTTATATTTCTTTTAGCATTCAATATGATTTGAAAAGTTAATATATTAAAATATAAAATAATATATTAGACACATTGGTTAGAGATGTAATTTTAATATGATGTCAAACTACCACGTAGATCATCAAGTTGAAATTTAGTGTTCAATATTTGATGTCTCATTTGGAGATTCTCTTACCTTCTTTTAATTTTTCCAACTTACAATTTTAATTTGAAAAAGCCCTTAGTATGAATGTTACATAGTATGAAAACGTTACCCTTTTATTTGATATAAACCTTATGTAAGTTTGGGCTTGAACATTAAACCCGATGCATAATATTTTTAGTAATCATGTCACTTTCAATATTCGTATCGTGTTTTTTTTTTTTTTTTTTTCATTAAAAAGGATTAGATATTGGATTTATTATCACTTTTTGGGAGGTTGAAAAGACTCATAAAGATATTTCAATTTCTATTGTATGATTCACTAACATTAGGAATTAAACTCGAAACATATTGTGTGAAATACGGACTACGAACTCACATCATTTTTGGGCTTGGAAAACAATTACTAATTATGTTGGGTTAGAAGAGACTGTACGTGTCCAATCCTTCTCGACGTGAGCCCGACCCGACCCATGAACACCTTCATTGAGTTGTAAGATCATGTCAAATGTCAACCCACAGGAATTATCATTATTATCATTTAGTATTACAATTTAATGATATTCTTCTTAATTTGTAAGTGAGAGGTTTTAGGTTTGAATCTTATTGAAGGTAAATTCAATGTTAAATTAAGTTTTTCATTGTGTGACTTAACCGAACTTCTCTTTTCTTTATTCGTTATCAGGCCCGATAAAATGGACCCAAGCTATTAGAGCAAGAGTAAAATTTGTGGGATTTACCAAAAAAAGCCCACAAATAAGAAGCCTGATAACAAATGAGGACAAGCGGTGAAAAATAAAGATGGAATCTTCCCACGGCCAGCGAGCCAGTTGTGCCTTTCACACAAGCAATAAGCAACCTCTCTCTCTCTCTCTCTCTCTCTCTCTCTCTCTCTCCCTCTCCATTTCTGTCCCAGCGGAGAAAGGAACTCTCTCCTTATCTCTCTAAAACTCTCTGACTCTCTCTCTCTAGAACCTCAATAGATATGGCTGTTCCCCAGCACCATTTCCAACAGCACTACCCACCCCAACAACAGCAGCAACAATCCATGTCTTTCAGGTAATTATTTCATCAATTTCGTCTAATATTAATGACTTCTCCTTATTTATTTATTTTAATCTCTATTTCTTTTTCCACATTTTTGGTGTAGAAATTTGTACACAATCGACGGCCAGATGTCGCCGGCGGTGGCGTATTACGACCCCGGCAATTTACACGATCATCCCCAGCAGCATCCTCCTTACGTCCCGCCCTGTAATTTCTCTTTCCTCCTCCTTTTCTTAAATTTTCTTATGCTCTGTTTGGTTGCCCAGAATCTGTAACATTGCCAAGCCAAAAAGTTTGGATTTTTTAAATCCAGTGCTCCAATTTCCAGAGGGTTTTAGATAAAAATGGTCACTTTAGCGTCATTTCCGTGTTTTCGCTGCGAATTTGATCTGAATTTATCAAAATTTAATAACTTAATTGCTTAAAGTTCAAGACTTTAATTATTCCGTGACATTTTTGTCCCTTATCTTTTCCTAGATTTTCTTAGCAACCAAACAGAGCCTTGATTATTTGATCTTGAGCTTGTGGAACATTACCTGAAATAAGTGGTGTCTTCTTTTTAGTTCATGTAGTAGGATTCGCGCCCGGTCCGGTGGCTGCAACGGATGGCAGCGATAATGGCGCCGATTTGCAGTGTCATTACGGGTTCGAATCCAAAAGGAAAAAGCTAAAGGAACAGAATTTCCTGGAGAACAACTCACAAATATCGTCCATTGATTTCCTGCAACCGCAATCGGTCTCCACAGGCTTGGGTTTGTCCCTTGACAATACTCGAATGGCTTCTACAGGGGACTCATCGTTGCTGTCACTTATCAGTGATGACATTGATCATGAGCTACAACGACAGGATGCTGAGATTGATAGATTCCTCAAGGCCCAGGTCTTGTTTCTTGGAAAAGACCTTATCTTCTTGTTGCTTTGTTGAATGTTTTGTAGGAACTTTTTTAGATGCTTACTTAATCTGCTGATGATCAGTGTTTTTACATTTTTGTATATGTTTGTATATAGAGTGGTGTTATGTCATTGCCTTGATGATGATGCCATTTTTGTTGAGTTTATGTACGGGTTTGAACTACTAATAATTTTTTTATCGCAGATTCTTGGATTTCGTTTAGGATGATTTTCATCTATAAAATCCATGGTTTGATTTCAATTACTGACATGTTTGATTTTCATCTATAATAGGTTGTTAAGTTTAGTAGCAGTTCGGTTAACTGGCTAAGTAGTATTTCAACGATTCTCATACCCAGAAACTAGAAAATCAACATTTCTAGTGTAGCACAAAATTATATGACTATTATCCCTTTGCCTTTTTTGAAATGGTCATTGATATTTATATACAGATTATGTCCACGTTATTTACCATTACTTAAATGATTTGTTATGTTCGAGGCCATTATGATTAGAGAATAGAGATGGCACTGCGTGTAATTTAGTTCAGTTCAAGATGTTAACCCAAAATATTATCAACTTCCCAACTCACAAGTCACATGACACATAACATATAATCTTTGCATCCAATCATGATTCAACATCTATGACTAAAGTATGTGCCATTTGTTACTAAATTTATGGCACTTCTTTTAATAGTAAAATGCTTCATCCGGCGGACTATAATCTGATAAATTTTGATTCCTACTCTTCACAACTATGGATACAATCTAAATGTGAACTGTATTTAGTGAATTGGAGTCATTACTTAAACAATGAGAGGCCGAGTCCTAATAAAATGAACTAGATTTTGCAAACTCGGATAATGTTCTTAAGTATTCCATTTTGATGGAGGATCCTTGCGGCTTAAGGCTGTAGAAGTGGTGGTGTGAGGAAAGTGTGGTTTGTAAATTTGTGGTTAAGTCTTCTTTTGCTAGTTAGATTCCTTGGGGGACCAGACTATGATTTCCTATTTGATCCCTTTGAATTCTTCACCCGTAGTAGAAGTGTGTAGTGGTACCGGGTGGATGGTTTACGTGCCCTTAGCCATTCTGGAGGAGCTGTTGAGAATTGTATTGACAAGAAATGAATTACTAAGAAATTTTCTTATTCTGGCAAATTCTGTAACTTTTTTTTTTCTTTTCTCAAGAATCTCTCTGGGGTTTTCACGTTGGGCCTTCTTTTTTTGGTTTGTTGGATATTTTGTGGGTCCCAATTGCTTTTTGGTGATTGCTTTTATGTCAACGTGTTTACTTACTAGCAAGAAACAACCATTCGATAGATTCTTGAACTGATCAAACTAACTCTAATTTCTTAATTTGTAGGGTGACCGACTGCGGCAAACTATCATGGACAAGGTCCTAGCCACACAACTTCAGACCCTCTCGGCTGTGGAAGACAAAGTTCATCGGAAGCTGCGAGAGAAAGAAGCAGAAGTGGAGAGCATTAACGAGAAGAATATGGAGCTTGAAGAGCAAATGGAACAGTTGACTGTTGAAGCAGGTGCTTGGCAACAGCTAGCCAGGCGCAATGAAAACATGATCTCAACTCTAAGGTTTAATCTTCAGCATGTATATGCTCAAAGTAGAGATAGTAAAGAAGGATGCGGTGACAGTGAGGTAGATGATACAGCTTCTTGCTGCAATGGCCGTTCGATCAATTTGGAAATGTTTTGCAAGGAGAATAATGACGGGAAAGAGATGATGACTTGCAAGGCCTGCCGAGTCAATGAAGTGTGCATACTTCTATTACCTTGCAAGCATCTTTGCCTGTGTAAAGATTGTGAAACTAAGCTCAGCATCTGCCCTCTCTGTCAGTCCTCTAAGTTTATCGGCATGGAGGTATATTTGTAATGTGTTAAATTAGAAAGTTCTTATCTTTTAATTCAAAGCCATACATCATATAAATATTATCAAAGTCATATGCATTGTTGTTCTTATCTGTTATGTCAAAGCCATACATCATAGAAATATTATCGAAGTCAGTATGCATTGTTACCCTATGAGACAGGCATTATGCGGGCATCCGAAAATAGGGATAAAGAGTAAAGAGTTTCATAGACATTAGCCATTTTTTGACATAAGTAGCATTATTCTTAAGATTCTTAAATGGGAAGTGATTTTAACACTCCCGTTGATTCTCATGTGATTTATTTCAATCCAAATGAGAAACAAAGGGAGGAGTGCAGGGGAAGAAAAAGGGTTGTGCGAAATCACTTCGCTTCTTAATATTCCTGTACATGTTTGTTTCTATTTGAATCTGAAATACTTTGTTTTGACTTGTTGAACGAAGATCGACTGAACAATGGTAGAAGCAGAAGCATGCTACTTTCCTTCATAATGTAAATTAGTGACATGCCATTTCTATGTATCCATTTGTGTCCAAAAATGCTATATTTTTTCAATCTGTTGCATGCTTTTGTTGTCCTTTTAGTGCCAAACCTTGTGTGGGTGGCCAAACTTAGAAACTCAGAAGTAGAAGAGTGGTTAGCCAACCTTGAATCATCCTGAGCAGGATTGTATTACGTGGCTGCATTTTATTGGTCCGTTAGTGGCATCATACATCGTAACCTAACGAAGGAGTAGGTGATTATTTCTTCTGCTTAGTTGTTAGTATTACTTAAAAAGAGTTGAGGTATAAATTGGAGGCAAATTGTTTGGCCTCCTGTTTTGGTTGCCCTTTTCCATCTTTTATTTTGTGCGGTTACGATTAAGCCACGTCAACATTTTATATTGCTTTTTTTTATTTTTTTATTTTTATAGAGATAATAAGACAAAACGCAATAGGAATATAAAATGTTGACGTGGTTTAACCGTGATCACATAAATAGAAGAGGATGGAAAGAGCATCCAAACAGGAAGGCAGACAATCTGTCTCCTTTTGTTATGTTGCTTTCTTGCACAAGCTATTTGGTTATGCTTGGTGGACAATGCCGGAGGGTTTATATATGTAGCGTGCAAGGGTGTAAAACCCCAGTCGTACACTCCACCGGCTAAACCGGTTTAAGGGTGGGAATGGAGAAAATGTTGTATAAACTGGTTTAGTTAATTAATTGAAGATTAATTTGTTTTGGGTTGCTCTCAAACTTACTCAATTTGTGCACATATAAACTTTTTATATTTAAAAAGAAAAATACAGCCATGGGAAGTGCACAATGAGATTTTTGGATTACCAATAAAAATTACATAATTTATATATATTTTTGGCATTTGCCTTAGAAATTTAACAGTTCAACCATGTTTGTTACCGAAGGAAAGATATATTTATAAATATAAAAGAGTTGAAATTTTATCAAGGTGAAATCAAAGTAAATTATACAGATAGGGAGAAGATAAAACTAGAACAAATTTGGATCTCATCCGGATTCAAATTGTGGGGATCCTAGGGATCTTCATATCTTAGTTATTTATTGTATATCATGCGATCAGAAATTATTTGAATTTTATTATTTAAAATTAAACACAAATATTAATTAACGAAAACTGACTGCATGATATGATGAACGGTTAGAATGTGAGGATTTCTAGGATTCTCATAAAAAGGATACGGAGAGGATAATTAGACCGAATGAGAGAAGATAAAATTAGAACAATATAGAGAAGATTAGTACGTGCTTGTGCAAGAATAATGCAAATAAATTAAGAAGAGAATTATTATTGCACTTTAAAATTTTAATTGTGCATTTTTCATAAGAGCATTTCTTTTTATAAAAAGTTTAGAGCGTACAATTAGATTTTTGGAGTGTCAATAACTATTTCCGTAAAAGGAAAAAAAAAAAAAAAAACTCAATTAAAACATAGATTATAGAGTCCGGCTCGTCAAGCATATGGGCCTCAAATAAGACAACTGGACTGGCCTGCAATTGGGAGATTATAGAGTCCGGCCCTTAATAACTAGAAATACTCTATTTCCTTCCATCAAACAGAACCAAGAAACCCACATGGACGCTTAAAAAGGACTTTGGAACATCTTAAGGTTCAAGACAGCTGAGCCAAGCCAGTTAGCCGAAGAAACCCCAATGGTTTGATAATTGATTTCAATAGTAATCAACTGATCAAATATATATAATAATTTCTACATTAAAAAAAAAAAGTATATATAATCTCACATTATTGTATAATATTCTTACTTTTGTCAAAAAACGTGACAGAGTAATTTGAATTGCACGAGATGATTTGTCATCGCTCATAGATGATGTGTTATTTAAAGATCTCACATTCTTCAAACACTATATAATACACGAGCTATTATGGTATGAGTCTTGGGGAGGAAGATTGTAGTTTAATTTTGGGAAAAAGTAAATGGAGGGAAATGAAGTTTAATTTTGGGTGAGGGAGGGAGATTAGATGGATAAACTTTTATCTAATCATGCCTTAGAAAGTGATGACAAAGAGGAAAGTGAATATGCTTCCCCATGATTGTAAAACCATCCTCTATTATCTATCTAGCAACTAGCAACTAGCAAACTCCATTATTATTTCCACCTCCACTTCCACCACCGCAAACCCCAACCGAACTCAGTCCTGTCATACTCATCCTCATGCACTTTAATTGCCTTTTCCCTCCCTAATTAACTCATGATCCCTCTTTTCTTAATTTCCTAAACGGTTAGAAACTAGTTAATCATATCTAAATTTTACCAGTATTAAAAAAGGGATTAGTTACAACTAATGTGGCTAAGACCATTTATTTTTGTTTATATTGCCGAAGTTCTTAAGGATGTCACTTGATAACCATTTTGTTTTTACTTTGTAGTTTTATATTTTGTGTTGAAGATAAAAGAAAAGTGTGTGGGAGAGGTGAACGGAGGTCGGAAGAGAGTATGGAGAGAAATGATGGTTATGCAAAACAGAAACTTAAAAGTGAAAACAGTTTTTTTTTTTTTGCAGTTTTGTGTTTCTAGTTTTATTATGTGGTCATTCCGTTCACATTTATCTTACATTTCTTCCGTCATCCTTCACCATTTTCACTCTTCCTTTTTCCCATATATTTTTTACCTATCTGTAGCATACAAAATAAAAATGAAATAGACTATCAAACGATCATTTAGTTTGTTTCATTTTCCCTCCCCTAAAATCGTATTTAGCCTACATAATATTCTATATTAATTTCAAGCTAAATCATAAATAGTTTGTTTTTTCCTTTTTCATTTTCAGTTTAATCATTCCAACCCTCCTCCTCCTTATTCCCTATAAAGCTGTGGATTTTATTTTCTTCACTTTGTTTCTGTTGTGGGGACTTTGCCCAGCCTTTTCTTTGCTTCATTCCACTTTGTATCTCTTTGCCTTCTTTTCACCAGACGTTCGTATGTTCGTGAAAGTATATTTAGGGCTCCAACTATATATTCTCTCTCACTGTCAAAAGTTATATTCCATCGATCCCATTTCATTCCAAAGTGAACATCCGAGCTTTTCTGATCGCCATGCTTCCAGCTTTGAGGGTCTTTCTTTCTTTAAGTTTACTTTTTTCATGATCTCCATGTTCGTAATATAAATGTGAAAAAGTAGCCGTAATCAAATAGCTTGTATGTTAATTAATCACAGCATTAAGAGAGTGATGTTTTAAATACAAGCCATTACATTAAGAGAGTGATGTTTAGAAAAGTGGTGTAACTAGCTATAGGCTTATACTCAAATCACAAATAATCAAGTTGAACCTTGTTTGTATAAAGGAAAAGTAATGTAGAAAAAAAGGGGCGGTATAATATCGTTAGAAATTCTCCAACGAGGGACAGATTTAATTTGTCAAATATGAGTGGCCAATCGACCAATTACATTGTGTTGATTGACTGGGTACTCACCTCTCACAACTATCCCACATAATTTATCGAACATTAGGTATAAAAAAAGTCTCCAAAGAATTCGAAGAAGGTAATAATTAAGGAAGAAAGTAGTAGGGTTTAACAATTAAGCATCATTATTAGATAAACCAGATCCGTTGAAACCAACATGCACTATCAGTACGATATACCCAAGGAAATTGAAGTCTATGTTATAATAATACAGAAGAATGAATGTTTATTAATAGATATTTGCATTATCCATATCCGCCAAAACCAATGCCTAGTTTTGGTGATTGCAGAAGAGAAAAGAGGAGGGTGGAGGCTTCGCATATCTCCATATGGTCTTTTGCAATCTCCTGTTTCAGGATTCGTGCGTAAGAAACACTTCTGCTTCTTCTCCTCCTTCTTTCTTCGTCCATATTATTGTTGAATGCAACATATGTCAAATAATATATGAGTGTATGCATGGCCCCCCCAAAAAAAAACAAAAGGAAAAGACAATGTCTAATTCTATATAAGTCATCCAAATAGAACACTTTACAGTTCAAAGTTCCACAAGCAATATTAGGCAATTATCTCATATATTTGTACGCATATTCCATGATTGTTGTTTGGAAGGACGTGAGAAAACTTCACCTTCTGTAAATAAAAGCCAAAATTGAGAGTTTCACTTGAACATAGGTTGTTCAATTGTGGTTCATCTTTTAACAACAGTAGCTACTAAGATGGGGGTCCTAGAAATAGAAACCCACCTTAACTTCACGTCCTTGTCCATAAGCTCTTCAGATTGTTAGATATTATATGCATGAGGTAGTTAAGTTTGTTTAGGATATGTGAGTAGAGATTATGACAAGTGTCAAGATCTTGTGAGTCTTGTAATAGCTTAGTACCTAAGCAATGTAACTAGATATATACAACATATAACTGTAAAGCAGTATAACAATTCATTCAATACAAAAGAATATACTTTCTCTCTGTGTAAGTTTTCTGCACTTCTTTCTGTTTACATGGTATCTTTCGCCTGAAAAGCTTCGTGCTTGAAGGTTTTTTGATCTTGGTTTTTCTGCTTCCGCTCATCTATCTCCATTGACGGTCGTTTCTCTTCTTCTTGGGATCTTGATTGTTCTCTGCTTCCTCCATTGGGTGCATTCTCTTTTCTGCACACCAACTCTTTGTCACAAGTTTTTAGAGACATTTTCATCAGGGTTTTCTCCTGTTTTGCTACAATGGTGACTTCTGATCAGCTGAAGATTCTTCAGTCTCCTATAACGTCTCTTATATCAACAATTTCATCTTCTGTGACTGTTAAACTTGATGATTCCAATTATCTCACTTGGAATTTTCAGATCGAATTGCTCCTTGAAGGCCATGGTTTCATGGGTTTTGTGGATGGGTCGCATCCTTGTCCCGCTCGTTTTGTTGTGACTAGTTCTGCGGATTCCTCTATTTCTGCTGACACTGATGAGTTCAAGATTTGGAAAATGCATGATCGGGCGCTGATGCAATTGATTACAACGACCTTATCTCCTTCTGCTATTTCGTGTGCAATTGGCAGTGCTAGTGCTTATGACTTGTGGGTTCATCTTAAGGAACAGTTTTCGATTATTACTCCGGCCACGATTTTTCAGATGAAGTCAGAATTGCAAAACATTAAGAAGGGCACTGATTCGATATCAATGTATTTTAAAGAAGCTCGTGATCATCTTGCTGCTGCTGGGGTTCACTTCGATGATGATGATATTGTCATCTTAACATTGAATGGTCTCTCCTCTGAGTATAATACCCTGCGATCAATTATTAGGGGTCGAGAGAATGTTATTTCCATGAAAGATCTTAGATCTCAGTTACTTGCTGAGGAAGCAATGGTTGAAAATGTTCCTATTACCCCTTTCTTGTCTGCAATGGTTGCCAGAAATAATAGCACTGACTCAAAATCTTATGGTGACTCTTTAAAGGCTAAAACCTCCCCAAATGGTCATGCATACGGAGGCTCCTCTGGGTTCCAATCAAAACTACAACAAGAACAAAAACAAAGGGAAATTTCAATATGTTTCTTAGAATTGGTTTGGGAACTCTAAGCCTAACTATGAGAATTATACTGTGAATCACGCTCCTGGTATTCTTGGTACATCTCCACCAAGGCAACAAAGTTTTTCTGGTATATCTTGTCAGATATGTGGGAAGTTTGGACATTTGGCTCCTACTTGCCAATTCCGAAACTCTGAAAATGCAATTTCTGAGGGGTGTCAAATCTGTGGGAAAAAGAATCACAGTGCTAAATATTGTCATTTTAGGAATTCCAATGTGTCATCTTCAACTCCTACAGTTATGCATGTTACAAATACTCAGTCAAGTGAACCAAGTGCTTCTCCTCAACAGTTCTGGCTCACTAATTGAGGAGCATCTTCACACATGACTACTGATATGAGTAATCTGTTCCTGGCTTCCCCATATCCCACTAATGAAACGATTCAGACTGCAAGTGGTGCAGGTTTATCAATATCTCATATTGGTTCTTCCACACTACATACTCCATTAAAACCCTTGCAGCTTAATTCGGTTCTATATGTTCCTAGATTGTCTCAGAACCTATTATCTATACATAGATTATGTCTGGACAATAACTATTGGCTGATATATGATGCTTTTTGCTTTTGGATCCAGGACAATGCCACATGAAGGATTCTCTTTCAAGGACGTTGTAGTAATGGATTGTACCCCATTCCACTTCCGGCTAGGAGTAATGTTGTCATTACAAAGTCTCATGTTGCGTATCTTGGACATCAAGTATCTTTTAGTCTCTGACATAATAGATTAGTTCATCCCTCCAATTCAGTGGTCTCTGTCATGTTAAAGAAATGTAATCTGTCTGTATTACCTGATTTATTGTCTGTGCTATGTCATATATGTCTGGAAGACAAGTTTTGCAAACTGCCATTTGTTAATTCTGTGTCTAAGTCAATTCATCCCTTTCAAGTAGTTCATAGTGATGTATGGGGTCCATCTCCTTGTAATTCTGTAGATGGTTTTAGGTATTATGTGACATTCATTGATGAATGCACAAGACACTGTTGGCTATTTCCCATTATCAATAAAAGTGATGTTTTCTCCACCTTTGTTGGCTTTTATAACTATGTTTCAAATCATTTTGCCACTTCAATTAAAACCTTACAGAGTGATGGTGGGGGTGAATACCTTCGTACATATTTTCAACAATTTTTGTTGACTAAAGGAGTGAAACATCAATTGTCCTGCCCTTATACCCTTGAGCAAAATGGTTTAGCCGAGAGAAAACATAGGCATATCATTGAAACAGCCATTACCTTGTTACAAACAGCTGCCTTACCTCCAATTTTTTGGTCATTTGCATGCCAAATTGTTGTGTACCTTATCAATAAAATGCTATCACCTACATTTCACAATAAGTCCCCATTTGAGCTATTGTTTAATGTTGTTCCCGATATTCATCATCTCAGGATTTTTGGGTGTTCAGTCTTTCCATTGTTAAAACCACACAACAGTACCAAGTTACAACCCAAAACTACCAAATGTATTTTCTTAGGCTATGCTTCAAAATACAAGGGGTTCATTTGTTATGACTTTCTCCATGCAAAATTTTACATTTCCAAACATGTGATATTTGATGAGTCTGAGTTTCCATATTCCAGCTTATCTTTAAACAGTTATGTCCCCACCAATCCTACTTCTAAACCTGTCTGTATCTCCTCATCTCCATCTATATCCATTAATAGGGAGAATCATTTAGTTACACTTCCATTCCCTAACACCACTATTATGCCTGATACTATGTCATCTAGCTCAGATCATCACAGTGGTTTCCACGATGCTTCCTTACAATCCATTACTGCATCAACAGATCAACAATCCCCTGTGGCTCCTGAGATTCCATCTGGACCATCCGGTAGTGAATCTGCTTCTGAGAGTAATCGTGAGTATGGTATTACGGTTCAGTATGAGTTTCAACCTGATCATTTGTAGGTTATCCTTCCCATTCCTCCTATGAATACTCACTCTATGCAAACACGAGCTAAAAATGGTATTTCAAAGAAGAAAGCCTATCTTTCAGTTGTACAAGATGATTTCTTAATAGATATGTCTCAGATTGAACCTGCAACATATAAGTCAGCTCTCAAGTCTTCTTTGTGGTTGTCTGCTATGGAAGAAGAGTTGCAAGTTCTTAAAACTCAAAATACTTGGTTTTTGGTTCCCTTGCCTCAAAATAAGAACTTGGTAGGCTGCAAATGGGTGTTTAAAATCAAGAAACATGCTGATGGATCTATTTCCCGGCATAAGGCACGACTTGTTGCCAAAGGGTTCAATCAAGAAGAAGGGGATTGATTATGGGGAAACCTTTAGCCCTGTTGTCAAACCTACCACAGTGAGGTTGGTTCTAGCTTTGGCATCCCATTTTGGTTGGTCTCTGCATCAACTTGACGTGAAGAATGCATTTCTTCATGGCATTCTTCAAGAGGAAGTTTATATGTCACAACCACTAAGCTTTAGTGATCCCAATCACCCCACACATGTTTGTCGATTACATAAGTCCTTATATGGCTTAAAACAAGCTCCAAGGGCTTGGAATGAGAGATTTACATCATTTCTTCCTTCTCTGGGGTTCCTTTCCACATATTCAGACCCTTCATTGTTTGTTAAGCATGCTGGACAGTTTGTGATTATTCTTCTACTGTATGTGGATGACATTATAATTACTGGCAGTGTTTCAAAGGCTATTACTGCAGTAATTATAGCTTTGACTAAGGAGTTTGATATTAAAGATTTGGGTCCACTTCATTATTTTCTTGGGATTCAAATTACTCAGACTTCCAGTGGCTTGTTTCTTTCTCAATCCAAATATGTTTCAAACTTGCTGGTCAAGGCAGATATGGTTCATTCCAAACCTTGTTCCACACCTTGTTTGCCATATAATAGGTTACTCAAGGATAATGGTCACCCTTTCAATAATCCTTCTTTATATAGAAGTATTGTAGGTGTTCTTCAGTACCTTACTTTCATTAGACCTGATATAGCTTTCTCAGTTCATCAGGTGTGTCAGTTCATGCATTGTCCTATGGATTCTCATTATGTTGCTGTGAAACGCATTCTCAGATATTTGAAAAGTACTGCGGAGCTTGGAATTCAGTTCACACAATGGGCATTAGATTTACATGCATTTAGTGATGCTGACTGGGCTGGAGATCCCAATGACAGGAGATCCACAACTGGTTTAGTGGTGTATTTAAGGCCTAATCCCATTTCTTGGTCCTCGAAGAAACAAAATATAGTCTCTCAGTCCTCAACCGAAGTTGAATATAGGGCACTCTCAAGCACTACTTCTGAAATTGACTGGATCAAACAGCTTCTTCACTTTATGAAGATTGATATTCCATGTCCGACTACATTGTTTTGTGATAATATGTCCGCAATAACTCTTGCTTATAATCTAGTTATGCATCAGCGAACGAAACATATTGAGATTGATGTCCACTTTGTGCGTGAGAGGGTTGCTAAAAGGCTTCTGCAAGTGCATTTTGTTTCTTCGAATGAACAGTTTGCTGATGTTCTAACAAAGGGTTTGTCTACTCCCTTATTTCAAACGCACTGTTACAATCTCAGACTTGGCAAGCCTCACCCTGAGATTAAGGGAGGATGTTAGATATTATATGCGTGAGGTAGTTAAGTTTGTTTAGGTCTTGTGAGTCTTGTAATAGCTTATATGAGATTGAGGGAGGATGTTAGAGATTATGACAAGTGTCAAGATCTTGTGAGTCTTGTAATAGCTTAGTACCTAAGCAATGTAACTAGATATATACAACATATAACTGTAAAGCAGTATAACAATTCATTCAATACAAAGGAATATACTTTCTCTCTGTGTAAGTTTTCTGCACTTCTTTCTGTTTACACAGATCTCACTTAGAAGCTCTAAATTAAGTGCTCAAATCTTAATTTATCTTAGCATCTAGTTTATATACCTAATTTCTTCATCTTCTTCAATACACCTTGGACTTGTTGCACGATTCTTTGCATGGAGAATTAACTAATTAATGTGCACTAGTAATAGACTTCTTTTTTAAAGAAATAACTATATTTTGTGCATGCCATGACCCCATAGCTTTAGATTTCGATCCTCACCTTTGTTTTCACCTTTTGCACACCTTTTTTTTTTTTTTTAATTTTAATCATTAACTTTTATTTATTTTGTTCAATTCATTGTAAAAATAGAAAACGAGTGAGCAAAAATCATGTCCGTATTTTTTAACAACGGAGAATTTTAGACAACCATTCGACATAATATGACAACATGTTAGGATATGTAACACATATATTAGTGAAGTTAATACTTCATCTACTCAATTTTGTGTATTCATTTGAATGATTTGCATCAGATCACTTAGAAACTTTATGTCTGACATGACATGATTGAGCAACCAAAAAAGGTTCTCTTAGTGGATAATTAGGTGGCAATAATATTTGTATGATTATGAGATTATATGAAATAAGTAATAAAGCGAGAAAACAAATAATTTCATTTAAAGAAAATTGGCCATGCAAATTACAATGGAAGCAGTTCAGATCAAGTTATCAACCTAGCAATATGCAAACGATCATGGTTTTGTGATGGTTCACAATAATTAATAAATCAATCGATGAGCAATCCACACAAGATCATGAATTACCATTTGGGTAATATGGAAATAATCATATTTCACCGAATTTCGATGAGATGGGGGTTAGGGTTTGCGATTTTTATATCATGCATTATTGGCTGGCATCAGAAAAAAATGCCACTTTAAGCACTTTTGTGCAAGTAAAATGGACGTGAGACGGTGTGAGAGGTGGGTCTTCCCTGTATATGCATGAAATGATGGTGAGGATGATGGGGGGTCCCAGATCAGCTAAATATCATCATCTCACGGAATCCCTTGGATTGAGGAAGAAGAAGTAGTAGTAGTATTGGCAAAAATTTCATTTGCAGCAGCAGCAGCAGCCTTGAAGCCTGCTGGGACCCTAATTTTTCAAACAAACTTTTCTTTTGTGAACGTTTCATCAGCCACAGTATAAAAAGAAGAGAACAGAGAGAAGTAGAAAAAGGAATGTGATGTGCATGTGATCCAACAGCCTTTATGTTCCCCCCTACTTCTTCTAATTCTTCAAAAACCACCATTCCAAATCCCCTTCTTATTGGCATGTCTTGTTTTTTCTTTTCTTTTTTGACATTCGGTGACTCACTTTTTTGGTTAATCATGTTTAGGTCATACATAGATTGAGAATTTGAGATTGTACTAAACTTATTTAATTTGGTGTCCCATGGTCGGCCATGGTTTTCAAAATAGCACCGATTAAAAGTATGGTATTAGTGGAATCTTTGGCCCCAATATCACATCATGCATGTAGACGATCGTGATCATCAACAATATTATTGTCTTCAAGTTGGGAAGATTTTAATAATTAATTAATTTGTAGTACATATATTTTGTAGAATATACTATGAAGTACTCTTATTTCTTTTTGTGTATGACTATTTTATAAAGTTATTCGACCTTGTTGAGAATGAATACCATATTGATAGGAGGAGGGACCTTGTATGAGCTTATAAGTAAGTTGTGTTATTCCCTACATTGTAAATTGGTTTTATGATGGAATACCAACTTTCTTCATGGTATCAAAGTATGTTGTGCCACGTGTGAAGCCAAATAGTCATACGTGCTTCACGTCACCTTATTATGTTGTCCACGTGTTAAGCTATAATGTAGATCTCACATACACGTTTATAGAAGGATCGATTTTTAACGTACAAGATGAATAAAAGTCTTTAACAAAGAAAGAAGGAAAATAGAGAAAAGGAAAAAAGATAAAAGAAGAAAAGAAAGAAGGGGAGAAAGAAAATGGAGGAAAGACAAATCTTGTTGTTCTCTCCTTTTTATGTAATTCTAAAGTGAGCTAAAATTGGCTTGTTTATTCGTTGAAAAAGAAAAGGAAGGTCATGCAAGTCGGACATTTCTTAACGTATTTTTTGAACAATTTATCTACTTTTGCATGGAGACTAAATCTACGTTATTTCTAAAGTGTTAATTACTTATATGTAGTACACAAATATTTCATATTAATTATGACCCATTTAAAAGAACAAATCTAATGAAAGTATTTAGCTTCTCATATGTAATAATTTATTTCTCTTTGTAGACAATCACAGTATGACATGTGCATATAAACTTTCACCATTTTGAGTATAAAATTCTTACTTGTGATTTTAACAAGAAAATTTTGCATGTGTCTGAGTATGAGGACTGACTATACATACGAGAATGACAATGAGTCTTCTTTTCGTAGGCTATGTTGGGGCGAGGATTTCCAAATGTAAGGAACCGTGTTCAAGTTAGTAAGGTTTTAGAGTCCACTCCTAACTAACTTTGACTTAATCTCTTGAGATTTGAAAGTCCCTCGTCCCTGCATAGTCCTAATTAATGTATTTTTTTTATATTTCATTTGGGATCCATTTAGATATGATTTTCTCACGCACAAATTAAGAATGAAGAAGACATCGAGGCCTAACTCTTTTGCGTCTAATTGATTCATGTCATTCAAAATAAGAAGCAAATAGTGGGGGTTTAGCAAGTTGTAACTGATTAATTAGGACATGCCTATTCAAATCGAAGGTATCGTATAAAATTGAAAGATAAAGAGT
This sequence comes from Pyrus communis, assembly GCF_041283825.1. Classification (NCBI taxonomy): domain Eukaryota; kingdom Viridiplantae; phylum Streptophyta; class Magnoliopsida; order Rosales; family Rosaceae; genus Pyrus; species Pyrus communis. The sequence goes on from NC_142572.1 coordinate 17,197,572, forward strand.
AGGGATGCAAAGGAAAACAGTATTCAAATCAAACCAAATTAATGTGACGATGAAATCATGAGATTCCTTTACCAAATAAAGTCAGTACCACCTAAAGCGCTAACAAGCTTTAGGAAACTTCAAAGGGTTCGTAGAGGATAAGATCATATATTGCTCTATCACTAGGGTTTCATCCTTAGTGCAACATTAAAGGAAAATTTAGAAAATACAAATCTTTACCATGTTGGAAAAACCACGCAGTAATATTTCACAACAAGAGAATTTCACCTCGCAGTGGTAATTAAATTATTTCGTCAGTACATTATACTTAAGGAGTTCAAATCCTTCATAAATTAGATGAGACTATTCACATCTTCTGCATGCATTTATGGAAGCAGGTTGCTTCGTGTGACTGGAGATAAAGGATGTGATCGATCTAGAACAACAAGACCAGGAAGCCCAGAATCAAGGATAGGATAGAAACGTCAATATCATACGACTGGACAAAAATCCGGGTCTGAGAAACAACCAACTGGTATATCTTGTCGGATATTTGTTGATCTGAAAAATGCATGCCCATTTGCTCGTGGCATCTATTATCCCCTCGTGACCTTTATGTTTGTTTCTGTCTTCTATTAGATAAATATACATGATATAGCCCCCCAGTCCCTGCAGGATTCGAACCCTATAGCACTTTGTCCCAATACAATCCATGCCGTAAGAACCCTATATTAAAAAAAAAAAAACCCTAATATTCGCAAAATTAAAGTTAGCTATGTATAATAAGGTTTTATTGTGTAAGAGAACGAAGATGCCAGTAAAAACGACAAAAGAGAGTGCGAGGAGAGAAGTGACAGAAGAAAGAACCTTGTACCTTTGTCGCATAGAATACAGGTTTTGATTCTTTTTTCCAGTTTAGAAAGGAGGAGAAAGAGTTAGGGTGTAGTTTCTCTAATAATTCAATAATTAAAAGTAATATTCACATTTATAATATGTAGGATTTATCCGTATTCGCTCTGTGTTTTAAGTTTGTCTGTCCTTGAAATTCTCGTATCGGATGATATAACAAGGCTCATTATAATTAAGCAGAAAAATCCTTGTTTTTAAGTACAAATGAATAAATATAGTTTTTTTTTGTATGGTTTCGGCGGTGGTCATGTGAGGGGAGGTGGGGTTTGGTTTCACTTTAACTGCGTTTTAGAAATTAGAATAGAATCTTCTTGCTCTTCAGCAGAGAGAGAGAGAGAGAGAGAGAGATAGCTGACAACTTGTGAAAAAAAATCAGTCTTTGTTTTTCTAGATTTCCATACTCTGTGGACCCATCTAACGATTCTAACCCTTGATCCCTTGTTTCATATGTCTTACATTATTCAAGCAAGGGTTAAAACTGCTTTATAACTTTACCTTTAGCTAGCTTAGTTAATTACTCAATCAACAAATAAAGCTTGAATTAATGGGGATGCGTATAGGTCCTCCATAATGTCGAGAGAAAAACTTCATTAGGGACTTCTTATGTCACATGCCAAGCTGAGTAACATGTACGTTTCAATAACACATCATTATGTGTTGTATAAAACAAATATTGTACATGATGTGCTTTAAACTTAACGAAATTTGTAGAGAGGTAAATAGATTAATGGTGTTAATTTAACTTATTCAGCAAATCCTGGTTAGGTTAAGTAACATAATGCTGAGAAACACTTCATTAGGGATTTCCTAGCTGACTAAGGTATATTTCTCAGTTATAATTCGTTATGTATTGCATGAAACATATAACACATGATGTGTTTTAACTGCACAAAATGTATCAAAAGGTATAAATGGATTAATGGGGTTAATTTAACTTGTCAAAATTAATTAATAATGTAGTGGATAGATGCCTAGATGGGTTGGTGGTGGAAGCTAGGTGTGGGTACGTGTACATGGGTAATATTCCCGAAAATAAGTATGTAACACGAACAGTGAAAAGGGTGGTGGTAATAAATATATGTTATGCAAGGGAAAGAAACAAAGCAAGAATCACGAGAATGGTATACCTACACAGAACCTTCAAAATAATAAGGACTGTCTCCATGTCAGCCGCTGAAACGCTGCAGAAGCTGCACAGAAGAGAGCTGCAGGTTTAAGATGCGTGAGCGATGAGTCGGGAATTAAGAAAGGAAGGAGAGAGAGTCAGAGAGAGAGAAGGGCCAAGAAAGAAAGTATTAGAAGTTCTTTGATCTCATGCTATGGAAAAACCCTATTTCCCATTTTAATTGAATATCGGGAATTGAAGCTGATATTGTTTCATCTTATTTTCTATTTTTTATTTTATTTTATTTTTCTAAATAGAAAGAAGCATACACACACACACACATAGTTATTCTGCAGTGTGTGCCAATAGATCACATGCCGATTTAATTTTTACCTAAATATAATAGGGATATTTTATCTTCTCATCTTTTTTTATTTTATTTTTTATTTTTTTATTTTTTATGATAATGATATATGTTTACTGGTCCTGGGCATGCACTTGCCCATTCCTGCATTTTTCTGTTTGATATTTGAAATTTTTGTTAATAAAATGAACGTTCATTGTATTTTTTAAATTTTAATGGGCACATGCCCATTCTTGCCAAAACGGGAGATTACCACATAACCATAAAGAAAAAGGAGAGTAAGCGTATGTAGGACTCCCTTTGCTTTAGGTATACTCTTGAAACACGAAAATTGCAGGTTATAAACTTAGGGTGTATTTGTTTGACCTCATTAACCATTCTGGACTGAACTACTTATTAGTCTAATCCCATATTTTTTACATACAGGGATTAAGATGAATGAGACTAAAGGGGCTCACATTGACAAACTTTCGCTAGGTGGTCTTAGCGAGACACCCCCCACACAATATCCATGGTACTGCTAAGACCTCCTTCCGCTTCGTTTTCTCTCTCCTCTCCTGCTCGCATCTTCTCTCTTGCTTTCTGTCCTCTATCCAGCGAAACCCAGATCCTGCACAACAATCCTTCCAGATCCAGAAAAGAAAAAATGCACCCTTGCAAAATTAGAAACAAAAAGCAAAAATGCACACCAATCGTTCCAACCCTTAAAATTCGAAACAAAATCGTTGTGCGTCTGAAACCAAAACGCAGAACAATTGTTCCAAAGTCGAGGACCTTGAAGTTGCACAAAGCTCATCGATTGGCTGGTGGGCTAATCCAAATGGCACCTGCAAATATGAGTGAACAAGTTTACTCATTTGTCTTTGGAAGGAGACTGTGAAGTGAATTTAAGAGAGAGAGGAGAGAGATGCAGAGTTCAACGGAGACGAGGGTGAGATGAAAAAGGAAAGGTTGAGAGGGAGAGAGTCAGAAAAAAAAATGTGGATTTAATAATAACAAAATATTAATAACATGAATTAAATTAAAATTTGGATCCCAAAAATAATTTAATTCATGACTTAATCTGACATTACAACAAATGCTTCATTATTCTTGTACTACTTGGTCTGTGTCAAGTCAATCCAATTTAGTTCTTAAAGCTAATCTAATCCGAGATAATTCGGTGCAACAAATGCAAATTGGTCTTTTGAAAAAGAAAAAAAAAACATATACACACACAATATTTCCTTCATTTTGAACGTTGATAAAAGAGTAGTGGTGTTTATTTATACATGTAATCGACAATACTGCCGACATACTCTCTAATAAAAGTGAGATATACAATAGTTGCTAGAGTTCGATTTTATTTTAGAGTCTCAGAAATGTATAAGCAACCCTATTCACAAGGGTTTTCCCTTTTAACTTGAAATCTAAGTAATTAATTATAAGGTGACCATTAATCTTTTGTTGTATGAATTTCAAATGAGGGAAGCGCCGAGAAAATGTAAAAGTGACAAATTATAATTGTGGGGACTGAACTGGGACAGTTTGATGAGTTAACTTTGTTTTTCCAATAGTTATAATCATAGGGCATGATCAAAATAATCAGGTGAGTATCTCTGTGAAATAATTAGCCATCATTTTCCTATTGTTTTCACTTTGCACCTGGAAGGCCTGATTGTGTCCCTACAATCCCTACCCCTCTCTACTCCTTGCAGTCTGTCTTTCACTTATCATCACAAAATAAAATCCATTCCTTACTTTTATATAATAGGATTCCTTAGTGCCCACTTATTACAAATGACTTTCATGCAATCTATCTCAACCCAATCTACCCTCTTCAAATATGGTCACATGACATTGTGACCCTTCTAAGTACTAAAGCAAAATTAAAAATAAAATAAAATGGGAACATGCATAAATTTGTTAGTTTTATACAAAATAAAGGCAGATACACACACACACACACACACATTCAGAAACTAGCACAGGGGTCATAACTACACATATGAAATCAAAGATAAAATCATTTCAAGCAACAATAAGAATAATGTGATTCTAGAAGTAAGTCCATTGGCCAAAAGTAATAATAGTAATACCGTCAGTGAAGAAGTTTGCTTCATGAAGAAATGCCTCAAAAATTGAACTAAAAAAAAAAAAAACTAGCCAAGTAACAATTATCTTCAATACTCAATTTAAACCTCCAAGGGAAAGAACATTAATTAAGAATAGTATCGATAGCAAGTTTTTGGTCTCCCTCCACACATTCAACATTTCATTGCTAATTTTTAGTTTATGATTTCCGCCTTTTATTTGTATATGTAAGGTGAAAAGTGAATCACTTTGTTGTGGAAGATGTCATTATTATTGAATCTCAATGGGATAAAAGAAAAAAAAAAAAAGATGAAACATATACACATGCCTCTTCATACTATCTTTTCACAGAGTCTGCGAGATAGATAGAGAGTAAAAAGAAAAAGAATATTTCTTGGGCCATTACAAAAGAGAGAGAAAGATATGAGGAAAAAGCTGTAATATTATTTTTGTTTTTTGGAGTTTGTTCATGGAAACTTTTAGGGCCAATAATTCAATCACCTGGACACGTCAACAAGGAAGCCAAGCCAGCTGATGGTGGATGTCAAAAGCAGCTGGCTGGCAGGGCGAGAGAGAGAGAGAGAGAGAGAGGTGTTGTAAGTGAGCAAAAGGTGGTAGTGGCCAGAGAGAGCATGTCTGCCTCTAGCCCTATATTTCGAAGTTTGGAATATTAGGGTATGGCAAGAAAAATAAAAGAAGTCGAAGAAGAAGAAAGGTGGAGAGAGAGAAGCAAATGGAAGAGAAGGTTAACCATATAGAAATAGAAGAAGGGAAGAGGAAGAAAATGTCGTCATGAAGAAACAGGCTTTAAATCCCATCACGTAGTTCGATGTATCCTTTACCTTATATACATGTGCTAGAGAGAGAAAGGGTAAGAGTAAGAGAGAGATAGAGAGTAGAAAATGATGGGGATTAGAAATTGGAGACTGTTTGGTTTGGTGCCTCTAATTAAACAACAAAAGGAAACTTACAAATTTAAAAAGAGGACACTCGTTTGACGTGAACTTTCCTTTCCTTTCTTCTATCTTTTATTTAACATTTGCATTGCCCTATAACCAATAATATAATGTTCCTTGACCAACATACCTTCTAGGCTTCTCCTCCGGTCGTGCTAGTTATGGTGGTGTGTTTCGGAATTTTAAGGGCCAAGTTTTTGAAGCTTTTTGTTCTCATATGAAGATTCTTAGCTCTGTTGCGGAGGTAATAGCAATAATTAAAATTATTAAATGAGCTTCAATTTGGGATTGGAATTTTATTTGGTTGAAAGTTGGTTCTGTTTTAGTTCTTGACTTAAGCGTAGTGGAGGAATTGCTTGCATAGAATTTCCCAAATGCATTTTCTGTGTTCTCACATACGTAGAAAATGTAATCAAGTTGCTGGTGCCCTTGCAAATCATAATTCCTCTTCTACTGGTCTTGTTTGGTTAGATTATCCTCCTAATTTTATTTTGCATATTATCATCGTGATTATGTAGGGCTTTCACACTACCACTTTCAATAGGTTTTCTTTTGCTGGCATTATTTTTATCTTGTATTGGTTGGTGAAGGTTTTGTTTGTTCTGCCTACTATCATGGTCATGCTAGGTTTTATGTTTCTCTTGACAGATTACATTTTTTTTTCTTTTTTATTATTAAATCTACCTCACTATTACTTTTTCTAAACAACAATGTTGAAGTGAGATTGACTTTGTAGTTTGCAAAAAGAAAAGCTTCTCCTCCAAGATTCTCTTCAAATAACCATGCATTCATTGTTCTTTGCAAAAAAAAAAAAAAAAAAAAATCCAATAAATTATTGGTTAAGGGCCAACATATACCTCATTGATCATGCGATTTACGAGTATTAACACATCTTCCCGTTTCATTGTCATGCATTAATTGTATTTGTTTCTCATGAGGGAATCAATTCTTCTAGCTAGGGTTTTTCTACTTAAAAAAAAAAAAAGCTAGGGACTCAAACATATTGCGAGTTTAACAATTCTTAGGTTACAATATTAGAAAAGAAAGTTTTCAACCAAAGGCAAATATTGCGTAAAATTTGTGGGAGTGAGTAGGAAATGGAGAAATTGAGTCGTGTCAATATATCAGTTGTATTGTATTGATCTATCAATTTTATGTTATATTAAAGCAGAAGTTCTTAATGCCAGACAAATTTGAGAAAATAGTTTCAAGATGTAAACAAGTGGTATATGAACTGCATTGTGTCATCAATTAGCTCACATCCCACCAAGTTTATCCTGCATTAGAGAAAACCCTACATTAAAGATCTCACTTGTATTAGACAATGCAAGTACCATGTCAAAATTAATGTGGTCTTTTCTTTTGGGTCGGAAAAAATTGCTGAGAAGTATTTGGATTGGATATATATCTGTGCATACATGCAAACAATGCTATTTGTCTTAGGGTTGCATTAAATGAAATGGTACTACCACTAACAACAAAGCAGATTTGCAGATTGCAGAAGCAGCAGAATGGGCAGCAGAAGCAGAATCATCAGAACTACCATAGGAGGCACTACACAAGCTGAGGCCTAGCAAAAGCAAATACAACCATTGACATGTATGGAAATACCTCTAAAATTAATATAGTAATCAATGAGACCGAAGGAAGGCGGAGAGGGAGAGGGGCAGTATAGTCAATTCACAAAGACAAGGGATACAGTGTACTCCTGCACCATCCTCCTCCTCCTTGTGCGTGATTTTTAAGTGGGTGTGCGCGGGATCGATTGTCAGTACGAAGCCAGTGTATGAGAGAGAAAGAAAGAGTTAGAGAGAGAGAGAGAGAGAGAGGAGAGAGAAGGAAGAGGATCACGGGTTTGTCTTGAAAGGCCCTTACTTCACAGTCCTAGACAGACAGACACATATGCTCTCTCACTACGTAACCGAGGAGGGCAGCAAAAATTTTATAATATCACATATTTCTAAATTATTATTATATTAATAGTAATATTATAAATAAAATCCTAAAGCAAAAGAAACAGAAAAAACAAAAACAAAAAGCAAATTAAACACAGTACTACTACTACTACTAGTACCACCACAAACCACCCCTTTTATCTCCAACATTTTTATCCCCCCAATCTTCACACACACACACACACACTCACACTCACAACAAAAACATTCATTCTCTCTCTCTCTCTCTCCCTCCCTCCGCGGCTCCGCCCTCTCTCTCTTCATTTCCTCATCAGATATTCTGCTCTTTCTCTCCCTAAGGTTTTGAAAGCTTTTTCAATGGCGTTGATGATAGACAACTGCGAGAGCATACTGCTCTCCCTGGACTCCCACAAGTCCGTCCCGGCGCCGTTCCTGACAAAAACCTACCAACTCGTCGACGACCCCGCCACCGACCATATCGTCTCGTGGGGCGACGACGACACCACCTTCGTCGTCTGGCGCCCTCCCGAGTTCGCCCGCGACCTCCTCCCCAACTACTTTAAGCACAACAACTTCTCCAGCTTCGTCCGCCAGCTAAACACCTACGTAATCCTCTCATCTCAAAAAATTCCTTCACATATCTATATTTATCTGCTGTTTTTAGTGGTTTTTATTTAGTTTGCGCTGACACCTTTGTTTTTGGTTTTTTAAGGGTTTTAGGAAGATTGTACCGGACAGATGGGAGTTTGCCAACGAGTTCTTCAAAAAAGGAGAGAAGCATTTGCTTTGCGAGATCCACCGGAGAAAGACAGCTCAGCCACATCAGGTGGGTCTCAACCACCACCACCACCACCACCACCACTCCCCCCTCGGCATGAACGGCCACCACCACCATCCTAGCTTCTTCTCCTTCCCGAGTCGCGGCAGCATCTCGCCCTCCGACTCGGACGAGCAGCCCAACTGGTGCGAGTCGGACTCCCCTCCTCTCTTATCCCCAACCGGAGGTATTAACACAAACATTAACACTAACAACAATAACTTCATGAATATTAACCATAATAATACCACGGTGGCGGGTTTGGCGGAGGACAACGAGAGGCTGCGGAGGAGCAACAACATGCTAATGTCTGAGCTGACACACATGAGAAAACTCTACAACGACATCATCTACTTTGTCCAGAACCACGTCAAGCCGGTGGCTCCGAGCAACTCCTACCCTTCTTCAATGCTTCTCTGCAACCCACAGCCTCCTAAACCTAATGGTCTTAATGGTAATTTAAACCAACTTCAAGGGTACTATCCGGCTGCTCCTCCACCTAATGCCAAACAAAACCCTCATCACATCATGAACTCTTCCAGTCCGATGAGCAACACCACGTCGAAGAGCTCCGTGACGATTCTCGAAGATCACCACCAACAGCCGCCGAGCAGTAACAATGGGTGCAAGAATACTAAGCTTTTTGGGGTACCGCTGCTTCACTCGAAGAAACGATTGCACCCGGAGGAGTACGGCTCAAATAATCACCATGGGAACAACATGATGGAGGCCAGCAAGGCTCGTTTGATTTTGGAGAAGGATGATTTGGGTCTCCGGCTCATGCCTCCATCCACATGTTAATTAGTTCTATCTCTTATTAATCACCAAATCCCACATTAGAAACTTTTGAAAGTTTTAATTTTAATTTTATTTTAATATCAATTTGTTTTAGTTTTATCGTTTGATTGTATTTTGGGTCTGATGAGATGAGATGAGTTTTTAGGATGATCTACACTGCTGATGGAGTGATGATCAAAAGTGTCTTGTGTTTGCGTGCGTGTGGGTGTCTGTGATCGCGTACTACTATTACTACTCTGATCTCTCTGTATATATAAAATTAACTTTAGTGAAAATCTCTTAAATTTTGAGTTAAATTCAAATTTAAATGGCCATGGTTTTTTTGTTTTTGGTTTAGCTCGATCTATATATATATCAGTGGTGCAATTTCTTGCTGATCTCGATTATCGGGTCTGTTTTTTCCTTTCTTTCTTCTTCTTCTCTGAAGTTTCTGATTGTAATCCCTGAATGTTTCAGTTACATTAATGCCTCGGTGTGTGTTTGAGAGAGAGAGAGAGAGAGAGAGAGAGAGAGAGAGGGAGCTGACAATTACAGTCTGGTTCTTTGAAAATTTCCTCAGTCGACCCATTAATGGATCACACGCACAAGTGTGAGCGTACGTGACAACGGAGATACTGGGAATTTCTACTATGCTCTGCTATATCCTATACTTCTGGATATCCTGAATTTCGGATTTTTTAGCATTTACTACTTGATCATTAGTACTTAAGAGTTCAGGGGTATAATCAGAAATTTCGGAAAATAGTTGGCTTAAAAACAATAAAAAAAATATAAATTAAAAAATGTAGAAGAAAAAATAGAGATGTAAAAATAATGGTTAAAATTGAAAATTGACACACGGCTGCAACCTGCATGACAATTTGTTGTTAAAAAACAAACGATGATCAGTGCCATAATTTTATTATTATTATCATCTCATCAGTCGTGACTATTTTCGTGAAAAAAGAAAAGTATACGTTTACTATATATCCGATGATTTGCTGAAAAGAAAGCCATCATGTCATTTGATCAAGGTTATAATCTCTATTTCTCGTTTTCTATCAAAACTGTGTCAGTACTCCACGCAGGAAAAAACAAATACATACGTACAAATACACGAGAACATGTTGTAGTTTTTTAAAATATGAAAAATATAAAGAAAGAAAACAAGAACAAAAAGAGTGGTTTTTTCGATGAAAGCGAAATGTAATAGAAACTGACTGAAAAATAAGGGTTTGAAATGTTTCTATCAATGCTTCTATGCTTCTTCTTCTCCTTCGTTGGACCAGAAACCTTTGCCTTTTCCCACTTTAAGTATCTCTGATCAAACTTCTTAAAACCCTAATTCTACTACTTTCATTTATTGCATGCTCTCATCACCTTCTCCCTCTCTTTCTTTCCTAAATCTCCCACTTCTTGACCAGTAGTCTTTGGTTTCCATACATACACAAACTTTCTTGAATTTGCTAATAAACCCCCTTCTTTTCTTGGCTTTCATAAAACTTTGACCAAAGCTTTATTTCCACAGCCACAGGTTACATATACAGAAATTTTCTCTGACCCTATTTTTGTTCATTTATTAATTTTGGGGTGATTTAAAAACTCTGCGAGTAGACAGAGATCTATTTCAAGGGTCTCTGGAGAGATAAGGTGATGAAAATTAATATAGAATCAGAATTTGGAATATCTTTGTCGTACTCGTAAAATGGTTTTGGTTTTCGTCTTGTATCAAAAACCCTAACCCTAGATCGACGCAAGTCTCCATTGTGTCCAAGCTTTTGTCCCTTATCGTGTCGTCGCACGTGACTAGAAATATATAAAATATATATATATGTATGTATGTATGTATGTGGACGTGCAGTATTTTTGTGTATAGAAGTAATAAAATAAGAAGAAGAAGAAGAAGAAATAGAAGTTTTTCGTATGCTTTTTCTGGTCCAAGGACTCCAATCCAATCGTAAGGAGTTAAAGAGTAAAAGTGGGGTGATGGGTTGCAAAAGTGGATACGGATCATCCGGGTAAAAAGATGCTTTATGGAATTTTAGGGTGATTATTTTTGTATGGACCACGAAATGGGTTGTTCTTGAAAGTGTAAAAAGGGAGAAAAGGAAAATGTGATTTTAAAAAGACATGTTTGCTACGTTTTAAGTCTTTTCCGAATACACTTTGTTGACATCTTCTTGTTCTCTCTTTTGGTATATCACACTTTCTGACAATTTAAAGATTAATAGTGATATAATAGTGCGGTTTTAAGAAGTACACACGATTGCAAGGTTTTTAAATAGTAAAGTATGTTAGGGAGACTTAAAGCATTTTAAAGTATATTTCTTTTTGGTTATTAGGACAATGTATAAGAAGAATAAAACAAAAGAAGTAATCGAGATAAGATAGATCATAGATTCATCATTTCATTTATAGATGCACTCATGTTTTGAAATATAAAATCAAAATGCATATGTAATTCAATAGTTTCATGACTTCATTAGAGTACTGGCCTACGTGTGCAACAAAAGATTTAAAATAAGAATGTTGCTATTGACACTTACAAATATCATCAGGTACTGCTTACATGTATTGGTGAGTTCTATCTATATTAGAGAGGTGATATAAATGTAGTATATAAAAAATGTGATGAGTGTAGCGTTACTCCATTTTTAATTAGTTACTCGTTAATGCAATTCAATTTTCTCTCTCTAGCTCTTGAAGTTCTCTCTTCTTCCTCTCTTTCGTGCTTTGTTTCTCTCTCTAAAACCTCTATTGCTGTTCTGTTAAGAATAGTAAACAATTGGCAAATTTCACCCCAGTATTTTTAAATTGCAGCAATTTTTCTTTTGAATTTGTTTTATTTGTTTTCATAAAATTATTCTTTGTAAATTTTAGTTAATGTAATTTCTAATATAGACAAACTCGAAACTCAAAAGGATGAAGAGGAAGTGAGCGCCAAACTTGAAATGAAGGAAAAGGCCGTGCGCTGTGAAGTCCACGGCTTGTCATTTTTTGAAAACCAACCAAAACAAGTATTCAGACAAAAAAGGAAAAAGGCCCAAATCATAATTTTGGATTTTTAGTTGACCCATGGGCTAAATAAACAAGGCCTACTTCCAGATCAAGGGTAGTAGTCGGCGCTGGATGGATGTGCTATATCCTAAGACAGGTTTGACAACCAATTCAATTTTCCGTTTTTCCGTTTTTCAGTTTTCAGTTTAAAGAAAAATGGGATTCCACAATAGAAACAATTGGTAATATAAGGAGTACCTAACATACTTATAAGTACATACAAGGTCTGTCATCCCATCAATGTAGGATTCATTCTCAATATGTTCTCCCTCATGTGTGGCGAAATTTCAAACCTAATAGGTGGACAACATAAACGTTGTGACACAGAGCGCATGTGGTCATTGACCTTCACACATATGACAATCTGCTCTGATATCATGAAGGAAGTTGAGGTTCCACTGTAAAATCAATTAGCAATATGGGAAGTTGCCTAACTTACTTATAAACACATTCAAGATCCCTATTTCCATTAATGTGAGGTTCATCTCAACAATAAATAGTTGTTTGGTAAATGTTTTTAATGTTCCTCTTTTCTTGAACTTTTGAAGTGAATTTTTTTTGGGCGTGAAAATGTTAATATGAAGTCATAGAATGAAAGGGCATGAGACTTGAATATGTTGCATGTTTTTTGACGTCGTAGAATGTTAAATGAGAAAGGGGGAGCAAAAGTATGGAAACAAAATTTGAAAACTGAAATTGGTTTAAGGAGATTTCAATTTGGCTTGATTATGAAATCAATTTTTATTTTATTTCTGAAATCTAAAACATCGAGATTAGTTATCAAATAAATTTTTAATTTTTAGTTACAAACCACTTAAGTGCTATAGTCTAGTGGTATTCATTTTCATTTGTAAGTGAAAGGTCTTAGGTTTAATTCTCGTCAAAAGTGAGTTTGAATCACATTATTTCTAGCTCATTGTGAGGCTAAGGCCACCCCATCTTCCTTAGTATAGATAATATCGTTTTTTAATTTTATTTTTTAATTTTTAAATTTAGTTACAAAATAAAGTGAAAGTAAAAACTGAAAACAAAAATGGTTATCAGTTGATATAGAAACTCGCCTCAATTGAATGGGATTAGTTGTTTATATGCGCATTTATATTATCTTATTTTACAAGTGTAGTAGGATGTCCCTGAAGGGACGCAGTTTCAGGACTTTAAGATGGCTTGATAATGTGCCTATAAAATGAAAATTAATGCAGCAAGCTATGAATTTTCTTTTTTGTTATAAATGGGTAAATAATTAAATAAAAAAGGACCCTAAACTAAACTTAACCGAACCGTTCAATGTTAGCATGGTTTGGTTCGATTTCGTTTGTGGTTTCCGTTAAAATTGAACCGAAGCAAAATCATTTTGTCAATATTAGTTTGGTAACAACTTTGGATTAGATCCAATTCAGACCGTGCTAATCCCTAATTGTAGTTATATTACATACAAAGAGTGAAAAAAAGCGCTGCAAAATTAAATAACAATTAAAATGTCCGTCTCAGTTAGACTATTAAAACAGCATATGAAGTTGTACACGACCATTATCAGCGATGGCATCACCTGAGAATTTTGCACTTTCATCTCCCTAACATTGGCCCATTCTCATCCTACGTTTTTCCATATTTTCCAGTTTGTTTTAACTGTTAATTATCTTGCACAAAACAAGCGCGCGCACATTATATTTCCATCTTCAAAGAGCAGCCGCATGATGATGAGATATTGTTCGATCATCCAGTTGACTAGCTGGAATTAAAAATAGGGAAGAAGTTGCCGAGTCTTATCGTCATATATAACAGACAAAAACGTTGGATCAAAGTTCCAATCCAAGATTTTTGCATGTATTATTAGGGTTTTGTATTTTTCCTTGCAGATGATGTTAACACATGCAGTTTTGTGGACCTGAAAACGTGAAGAAAAATTTTCAGGCGATCATGGGTCATTTGATTCGATATCCATAGTCTGGCCTGACAAATCCCCCATCCTTCCAATCCATATAGAGGATCAATATATCCCACATATTTACATCAGTTTACTGTTAGCACATTAACATATAAATTCGTAAAAAATTTTAAAATAATAATGTGTTTATAATAAAAGTAAAATATATTATGTAACAGAAAAGGGGTTATTGAGATTTGTCTATTTGGACACTGAAAGTTCTAACTTGCAAAGAAACAATCTAACAAAATGATGACGTTGACGAAGACCTGGATGTAGACGAAGACGACGATTTGCTGCAATGTTTTAAGAGAGTGCTTTGTGAGCACAGCATGTCATGGAGCTACAATCCGAACTATTCAATCAAAAGAAAGGTTCATGCACAAGTAATTGTACTAAAAACCAGTATTTCAAGTTTAATTAGATCGCATTCTTTGCATTAAGTACAAATAATGCATCATGCACAAGAATTTTGATTGGACCAACTATGTGTCATTTAACAAAATAAACCAACTTCCCGAACGTAGCCCCTATATAACCCTAAGCGTCAGGTCGGTCCTCCTATCGAAACATTTGAAGGGTCCTCAGAGGACCTTTATAGGTGTTTTTCTGGAGTCCGAAAGATCCCGTAACCACATTGGTCCCTCTATGGATCGGCCTCTGCATGTGAATTTGCTTGGTTCTAATTATGTGTTGTGTCACTTTCTAATTCCCATCTTTTGAGTTTCTTTTTTGCTGGTCTACTGTGAAACACAAATATTAAAGTACCGATCTTTCTTTGGCTCCAAATTCTACCTCCAATTATTGAAGGGAAAAATTCTCCAGCAGCTATAACAGATGTTACACCAACTTTAAAACGGAAAGAATCTCCCTAAACTAAAATGTTAATTGTCTAGAAAAATACAAGGATCATAAATTTTCATGTCATTTCAGATAGTAATTTTTTTTTTTTTTTCACTTAATAAAGTTGTTCTATTCTGCACCCACTTCCAACATTATCCTTCCAACTTTTGCTTAAAGGGAACTTCGATGTTTTTACGAACTATATATACATGATATTGATATAAAGCAAGAAGCAAGTCCATGATAGTACAAAATAGAGTTTAGGAAATCAAATTATAACTTTCATAGAAAACATATCTTGCTAAAATAAAACATATCTTGCCAAAACTCAGAAATAAATTGTAGGGTGGGCATGAGAAGAAAAATGGTGTCATGAACTCATGACACCATTTTTCTTGTTACATACGTGAAAATTTTTATGTGGTCTTCTGTTGAAATAAACAATATAGAATGGAATCATCAATCGCAATTAGTTTATGTACCAATATTTTTGTTTTAAGGAAGCATTAATCTTTTTATTCTTCGTATGATGGGTTCGACCTCAACCATGTCTTTCCCAGCTTCTTTCTTAGGGATGGGATTAGGGGTGGGCAAACAGGTACAGGAATCGAGAGTCAAGGCGGGTATGGGCCGGTTCCTAATTTTTAAAAAGAGAAATGGGGCAGGACGGGGATTTAGAATTTTAGGGGCGGGCCGGGTCCAAAAGTATAAAAAAAGGGGTACCCGGGGACTCATTTGTGTAACATCCCAATTTAAAAACAATATTGTCTGCCAAGTTCCCCGTGACAGTTCTCACTCTCAAGAACATTGTCTCCTTGTCTCCTTCTCTCTTATCTCGATGCTCTTTCCCCTCGGAGAACACACACACACAAACCCAATCTCTCGATTATTCTCCCTCATTCCTCTCCTTGTTTCTTCACCCACCCCCATATCTGCAACTCTCCTTCCCGAAGCAAACACACCACACCCACACCCACCGTGACCTCCACCGCAGTGTCTCACACTTTCTCGAAGACTCTCCTCTCCTTAGTCTCCTCCCTCTCTCTCTCCCAACGTCTCTATCTCCGATTTCTCACATCTTGGATTTGTCAATTCTCAACCTCCTCCCTCTTGATCTGTCTCTCCCCCATCCTTCTGATTTTTTTTTTTGTTTGTTTGGTTTGAGAATTGAGGTTTTAAAACAATTTTGGTTTGGTTTTGGGTTTTTGGTTTGGATTTGTAGGTGTCGTCGCTTCTTGTTTTCTATTTGGCTACTGAGAAAATAGAATTTTCGTGGTGAATTGGGTTTATGGTTTTGTGCCAGATTTGGAAACGGCGCGGCAAGCGAATATGGGTCTTGATGTCAAAGACCGAGTCGAAGATCTGGAAGATGGCGAGTCTGGGAGGCGATCAAAACCCGAAAAAAAAAAAAAGAAAAAAAAGAAAAAAGAAAAGGAGCCGTGGGTCCATCCCGAATCGGTCCGGTTCCAGTAATCAGATTTGCAATACTCGGTCTTTCCAAATTTAGGCCCGACCCGGCCCGTGCCAACCCCTAGATGGGATGGCTGCCACGTGAAAAGAAAAATTGTATAAAAGAAATTTTTTTTGTTCGAGAGGCTTTTTAAATTAACTTCCAACACATACATCACACATGCATAATTATCTAAATAATTAATACTTTGAAATTATATATCTAAAGAATGAGTTAAATGTTAGGTAACTAAACTTTTAAACTAAAATTTTAAACTAAATTTACAAATTATATGATTTTTTTTTTTTTGAGTTGAGCGATATTGTCGTTAAGTTAGAAATTAATCGGTCCGGTTCCAGTAATCAGATTTGCAATACTCGGTCTTTCCAAATTTAGGCCCGACCCGGCCCGTGCCAACCCCTAGATGGGATGGCTGCCACATGAAAAGAAAAATTGTATAAAAGAAATTTTTTTTGTTCGAGAGGCTTTTTAAATTAACTTCCAACACATACATCAAACATGCATAATTATCTAAATAATTAATACTTTGAAATTATATATCTAAAGAATGAGTTAAATGTTAGGTAACTAAACTTTTAAACTAAAATTTTAAACTAAATTTACAAATTATATGATTTTTTTTTTTTTTTTGAGTTGAGCGATATTGTCGTTAAGTTAGAAATTAGATTTGTCATTGACGGAGTTTGAACCCACGCAGTCATGCAAGGGCTTAACTCTTCTCCACCACTGTGGTAAAGAGCCACTTGCAACAAACTATATGATTTGTCAATGATAGATAATGAGCACGTTAGTCAACACTTAAACAATAAATAAACAAAAATAATACTTAAACAATAATCCAATCATCATCAATCACGTCATATATTTTACAAAATTTAATCTAAAAAAATTGATCACCCTAACATATTACCCTTACGATTGAATAGTTCTCATATAAAAGTCATAGAATCTGGCCATGCTTTGTTGACGGGTACGTTTATGGATTGGGACCATGTAAATTGTTCTCAGTTTTTGTCGATAAAACTGATAGACGTACGAGTCATGAGTGCGACTTTCACATTGTCTGCTACTAATTATTCATTCGTCATAATGTGGGACATGATTGACATTTCGGAACTTACAACATGATATAAATAAATAGGTATTGATGTTTTAACAGAAATATAACAGTAACACCTCATCTAAATTTGACGATCGCACACAACACATGCATGCAACTTAGATAAACAATCAAAGTTGATTGTTTATTTGTTTCAATGTGACAAAGTCTAATGTCTTTCTAGTTCCAATGGTACGTTCATGAATAAACAAAGCTATATCCTATATAGACTAACAACCACACAAAACCATCACCGACGATCTGAAATCGCTGGCTGCCAGCTTTAATTAATCAGACACCAACCTGCTGTTAGCCTGACATTCTATATTTGAAACTATAATTTTTTATTTAGCAAGGGACTGATCACATACTTGCTAGAACAGGCAAGCTATCTTTGTTGCGACGCTATCTCTGAGCTGATGAGGCTTGAAGCCACGACGGGGCTTCTCACCACATGTTGACCACCACTCTCCACCCAACTCAGATAACCAAAAACCACTGCCTCTTTCATTACTCTTGGTCCTTTTATACTTAGCACAAAGCTCAGCTTCTCACCCTGCTCCTCGAACTCCAACTTCTTCGGAACGACTCCAACCACAAACCCTTTCAATGGTGTCACGCTCGCAACGTAGGTCGACAGTCCCTTTCCTATGTTGGTCACCGTCCTCCGGAATTCATGAGTAGATTGTACGTTCGAATTCGAGTCATTTGAATTGAAGAATGCTATGAAAGAGGGGTAATTAAGATCTAAGGAAGGAGTTGAACAGTTGTTCGAGGCTGATTTAGTGATGGTTTGGATTTGCTTGTTGGTGTAGTTGAGTGCACAAAGAAGGTTAACGTAGTCGTCAATATTCACGTCGTAAAGGAGCCCGGGGTCTAGGGCCTTGTTAGGGTTGACATGCCCGGCTCCGATGGCTAGAGGACTAGCTGGTTGGTTAGCGTTGCCAATGTCTTTTATGGGGCTACCGGTGTTATCCAATATGTCTGATGTCGTCATCATGGCGGATCTAATAGCAGCAGGGCTCCATTCGGGGTGCGCACCTTTCAGAAGCGCAGCTATTCCAGCTGCATGGGGGCACGACATGGATGTCCCTGACAGTAGATTAAAATTACTAAACAAGTCTTTCTTGCCCACCACGGCTGCGGAGGTATTTTGAGGCCATGCAGCCAGGACTAACGACCCTGGAGCCACAATGTCTGGCTTCAGGGTCCACGGGAAGCTAGGGGACGGCCCTCTAGACGAGTAGCTAGTAACACTCGGTGCTGGTTTAGCACCAAGAAGTGTTTTTTGAAACTCCAAGCTTGCTTTTGGCTGTGAGTTGCTCTTGATGTAACCTTTGATCACTTCACCTTCCTTTGGACTAAGAAAGATTGCGGGATAAGAGCTTTGGATGAACAACTCCAAATCTGTGTTGTTGGTAATGAAGATACCTCCGGCAACATTTGCGCTGCGTACATTATAAACTTGATCGTTCAGCGTATCATTTTTGTCCTGGCACACGACGATCTTCTTCCCTACCTGCTTCAATGTTTTCGTATTGTTACATGCATCAAAGAAAACAACCGGAAATTGGGTTGAAGATGAATTTCCGGGATAGAGAGTAGACCCCGTGACAGAGTTTCCATTTCCAAGATGCTCAGTTCCTTCGAATTCCCGGTCAATTGTACCAGCTGCAACCGTGAGAACCCAAGGGATACCATTGTGCAAGGTAGCAAAGAAAGGTCCTTCATTTCCTGCAGACGTGGACACAAAAACACCTCTCTCCAAGGCAGAAAATGTTGCTATGGCAACAGGATCCTCATACAAAGCAACACCATCTAACCCAAATGACAAAGACAAAACATCCACACCGTCTATAATTGCTTGCTCAATAGCAGCAATTATATCCGACGACAATGCTCCCTCATCCCAAAGCGCCTTGTACATGGCCACATGCGCCCTAGGAGCCATGCCGCTGGCAACTCCTGGGGCGTAACCAAAAAAAGATGCCCCTGCCACATAATTTCCTGCGGCAGTAGACGAGGTGTGGGTACCATGCCCTTCAGTATCCCTTGTTGAATTCACTCCAATGGTCAGATTGGGATTTTGGGCAATGAGCCCTTTGTTAAAGAACTTTGCCCCAATCAACTTTTTGTTGCACAATGAGGAATTGAATTGGGTGCCACTTTCACATTCTCCTTTCCATCTTGGTGGGATTTCTGACATCCCATCTTCGTTAAAGCTTTCACTTTCTGGCCAAACACCCGTGTCCACCAACCCAATGATCACATCTTTGCCGTAATTCGAAACCGGCCACGCTCCGGATCTGGAGTTGAGGCCAAGAAATTGAGAGGAGTGAGTTGTGTCTTTCATTACTGGCAAGTCTTTCACTGAAGAAATGTAGCCTAGAGAGCTTTTTAAGGCCTCAAGCTCGGAAGCAGTGAGACTCGCACTGAAACCATTCATGACATGAGTATAACTATAAATGAGTTTGGAAGAGAGGGCAGAGGAGGAGGAGGTCCCGGTGGTGATAGGCCTAAACTTGCCTAATGTGGAGTGTAATGTTGCCACGTACCATGAATGATGATCAGAAAAGGCTTTAGGCATCATTGATGAATCCATGTGGATGATATAGTTTTGGGATTGAGCAAAGGTTGAGACAATTGCAAGGTGTGAGATGGTGGTAATGGAAAGCCAGAAATACAAAACATGGTAGTAACTAGACATTGATGTTGAGCACAAGGGAGGAGGCGAAAAAATTAGAATACAAATGGATTCGTAAAGTTTGTAAACTTATAGGGTCGTTTAGGAGTTACGGGAAGCAATGAAATATATAGATATATTCCTCATCACCATCTGATTATCTCAACTTGGTGTATATGAGATCAATTATATAAGTTGTGGGGGACCCTTGTTATACATCATCTCTATCTATTATTCGTTCTCAATTGCCCATGCATGTTATGGATAATATATGGACTGCTTAACCTCAAAAGTTAATTACATACTTCCCTAATCTAGAGCCGACACACGTGAAAGCTTATCTTGTCCGTCGATCCATTAATTATAAGCTTATTCTCCTGACCTAGAAGATGGCTACAGTTAAATGTGCATACGTGTATGAGGTAATACTCATAAACCTCTTAATACGTACATCAGTGAACAATCAACACATACACCGACGAATGAGCGTAGCATCCTTCGCCCTAACCTATGGGATCAGGATCCTCTCCTAAGCAAAGGGTGATGATCCTCCTGACCAAGCCCATCGGGCCTTTGAAATTTTATCCAACGGCTACAATTATTATAACTTTTAGAGGAGCTCCCTGTTTGTACCCATTAGATAAAATTTCAACGATCCGATGGGTTTAGTCATGAGGATCCTCACCCTTTGCTCAGGAGAGGATCCTTCGCCCTAACCTATGGACTCTAATCATTATGCTTCTTAACGTTTAGCACGCTAGATCAAGACCGTTCATTTGGCAAGGCCTAGGAGACCATCTTGTCATTGTATGGACCGCCACAAAACAAGGGCATATGGTTAAAATGGTGTACCCAACGATCAAGACCGTTCATTTGGCAAGGCCTAGGAGACCATCTTGTCATTGTATGGACCGCCACAAAACAAGGGCATATGGTTAAAATGGTGTACCCAACGCGTGCCAAATGCAAGTGGAATGGAAGGAAGAAAACACAGTGAACCCATGTCCCTATCACCTTTATGTTCGAAGAGAAATTTGAGGAGCATTTTGGTTTTTTCTTTCAAAGTTAGAACACATAACAAAAACATTACTTCACTTTCACTCAAATTGGAATCAGCATGAGCTGGACTGTATTGTATTCAATTGTCGCATTTGAGCCTACCATGTACCCTCAATTGCACAACTTAGTTACATCCACTACAAAAATAATGGCAACAGGCACGGAGTAAGAGTGAATTTTTCTAGTGTAACTATTGCTAAAAGCGTGACAAATGATTGTTTGTGACATCATTAGCAATAAGCTACCCTACTAACAACCACACTCTTGGTCCTGACTATTGTTGTGTTGTTGTTGTTGTGTTTTTTTTTTTTTTTTTTTTTTCCGGGACTTGTAGTCCAACCCAAGGCCTAATCACTTTTGATTGCAACAAGCTACAAGGAGACCTGGACCAACCGCCCACTTACATATATACAATCATTTTGACTAATTATATTGTGCTAGCTCAGATTTGACACATATTATTGCACAAATTATGTTGTTATTACCATATTGGGTTATGCTTAAACTGTATTAGTTTACTCTATTATTATGTTCAAAATGCAGGAACCCACATGCAATCATGCATCATTATCTTATATGTGATCACTTCTATGATAAACAAAAAGTATGCTGACTTGTAAAATTTGGGATCGAAAACGACTTGAATTTTCAATTTCTTTCATCCCTCGAAGGTGAGGGTGACCCAAAGATGTTTCAGTTTCCACTGAGGCCAAATCAAAGAAGGGCCTTAATTATATCTAGGGAATATGGTTGCTTAGTGCAGAGAATTCCAATGGACCACTGTAGCATCTTCCCTTTATACGGGCAAAAACACAACCAATCAAGCATGGAGATTCTATAAAAAGCAATTTTTATGAATGGACGGTGCATTTTGATGATCATCTTGGCCATTCTCAGAGTCAACTACTGGTTCTGGTTGTGCCCCATTTCAATGTGAAGATCAAACCTACATACAAAAACGTTACTTACAAGAAACGGAATCCCTAAGTAAGAAGTAGACATCCAATGTTTCGAGAACTTAATTCGTAACATCATAAATAAATGACGTGATATGATGTTGTTTAATTTTCTCGCATAATGTCGCATTATAAGTCCAAAACGTGACTAATTGGAGGTATGTCTCTCTCAATGTCTCGTGGTGGTAGCACTCAACGCAACTTTCTTTATGTTTTCATTACTGAAAATAGAGAACTCAATATGTAGCATGTGGTCTCCATTCTTATCTCCCAAAGCAAGGGTTATAAAGGGGAGGTACTTTCACAATTTTTTTTTTTTTTTTTTAAGTTTTTCACACATCCTCTTAATTTTTAGTCATTGAATTAGATAAATCAGATAAAATTATAGTAAAATACTAGAGTTTGAATTGTTACTAATAAAGAAAATCTCTGACTCATACCAACAAAATCAAACAAAATCAACGAACAAAATTTAACTAAAGTGTAGAAAAAGTTAAAAATGATGTGACCATCGTTTTCTAATATTTAAATTTCCAATCATAATTAATTTGGGCTTGCCAAGTGAACCTATCAAACTAGATATTTTGGTATGATCCACTACCACTAGGCCTCTTCAAATTCAACATTTAGAAATCAGCTACCCATTTTGGTATAAGGCTCAACATTCAGATAGGTCTTATATTTTTAGCCCGATTGAGTTCGAACTAGGACCCATGACAATAAAATTGCAAGGGTAAGAGAACAAAGATTCGAGCGATAGCGTGCACAAAAGTAATCAAAATCATGAGTAAACTTTCGGGTGGCTTCGACAAAAAAAAACTTCTATGCCTAAGTGTCTATCTCTTTCTTATTGTACTTCGGCGAGAGAATACACAAATGGGTATGTAAGTTTTCATTAGTCCGGACTACAGTCCGACTTTATATTCATTAGATTGACAAATAAGTAAAAATAGTATTGTCTCAATTTAATCTTAACCGTTCATTTTCCGTACCATTGAGTAGTCCAGACTATTAAAGAAAAATTGGTACAAACTATGTAATTGGTAAGTTTAGTTTCTCTCGCCTTTGACATTAAGGCATGCAGATTGGTTTTGACAGATAGCTCCAAAAGATTAAAAACCAACGAAAAGAACCCAAAAAAAAAAAAAAAACAGAAGAAAAATGCAGGCTATCAAGTCAGACAAGGCCTGTCCAATCTCTCTAAGTAATAACCACATAAACCATTAAACTCAGTAAGCTTTTTGTTTTGACATTGACAAAATCGACCAGAAAATTGCGTTCTAAACACGGACCTTGAACATAACGTTTTGTAATTAAATATCAACAATGGTTTCTTATAACGCTCGAAAATCCCTCTTACATCACGATCACACTTCTGTTGTTAATGCTGCTGCAGATCAACGATGCAGTATCGAATGTTGAGTTCGAATCTTTCTCAACGCACGAGGCGTGGCACAAGTCCACCTTGAAATCATTGTCGTCTTCGTCTCCTGCAGAAAATGATGACCGTGAAATGTTGCTGTACTCGTGATACAGCCATGTCGTGCATGGATTCAGTGCCAGGCTTACTCCTCAGCTGTCTAGATTGGAGATATCCCCAGCTCATGTTGCCACGTATCCCAAGTCTTTTGGAAAGATGTTCACAACTCACAGTCCCAAGTTTCTTGGACGTAGACAGAACCTCGGCTTACGGCCTAATACCTCAGTTGGCCAAGATGTGATCATAGTAATTGTTGATACGGGAATTTGTTCAGGGAGTGAGAGTTTTGGCGATAAGGGAATGTCAGAAGTGCCAATAGGATGGAAAGGCGAGTGTGAGAATGGAACTGCATTCACCCCGTCTCTCTGCAATAAGAAGATCATTGGTGCTCGATCTTTCAGCAAAGGCCAGCTGCAGGTATTACCGATTTCCAAAGATTATGACTATGATTTGCCGGGAGACTTCTTTGGTCACAGAACACACACACCATCGACAGCTGCAGGCAACCATGTATCATTTCTGATTCGCCGAGAGACTTCTTTGGTCACAGAACACACACATCGTCGACAGCTGCAGGCAACCATGTGTCATTTCTGATATGCCAAAGGCACGACAGCAAGGGTGGTGCCGCATGCACTTGTTGCCATGTACAAGGTCCGGTGTGGGCAACAGATTCAGAAAAGAGTGCAGCTAGTGATGTGCTTGCCAGGATGGATCAGGCGATTTCTGATTGTATGTCACTGTCTCTTGGCTTCAACTTCCTTACTAGAATGCTATAATTGCCATCGGTTCTCTTTCAGCGGTCAAGAAGGGAACTGTTTTCGTATGCACTGCTGGGAATAATAATGGTCCTTCTGATAACTCAACCTATAATGGAGCACCCTGGATCACAAAAGTAGGAGCTGGCACACCTGATCGTACTTTCAGTGCAACCTTGACTCTAGACAACGGCTTCACAATTGAAGGATCATACTTCCTCGAAAGCATTTACATTGCTGATAAACCGTTGTACTACGGGAAAGACTGAGAGCAAATCAACATGCGATTATGGGGCATTAGATCATAAAGAAGTGCCTAGAAAATCAGTCTTCTGTGATAATCCCAAGGGGGTTAACATTGATGGACAACTGAAAGAGGGAAAGAACGCAGGTGCTTACGCTGCAATCTTCATGTCAGATACGCCACACTTATACACGGAAGACTTCACCATTCCTGATTTGGTTCTATCAATGGCGAAAGGCTCTTTGATTAAAGAGTATAGGGACTTTGATTAAAGAGTATGGAAGAAGAGCCAATGCAACTAAAGTTTAAACCCTTACCTTTGTGCACAACAATATGGGGACAAAATCAGCACTACAAGTAGCGCCTTCTCTTCAAGAGCATTAGACCCCGTCACTCCAAGCATTCTACACCCGAATTGCACATGGGGTTGATGTGCTCGCTGCAGTTGCACCTAACAAGTTGTTCATGAAGTAAACAACTATAAGTTGGCATCAGATTACCAACTAATGTCAGGGGCATCAATGGTAGCACCCCATGTTGCAGAAGTTGTAGCTCTGCTAAAGGGTGTTTACTGCAAATGGAGCCTTTCTTCCATTCGATCAACGATCATGACCACAACATACAACCTCGACAATACTTGAAGCACCATAAAGAATTCGGTGCAAGCCACATTCACCCGAACATAGCCATGAGTCCCGGACTCGTCTACGACATGGATGTGCATGACTATCAAGTTTCTATGTGACCTCGGGTACACTACAAAGCAGGTAAGCGCTGTTATCCGACGAAATCAATGGAGTTGCAGGTCACAACCTACTAAGCTAAACTACCCTTCTTTTATAGCCGTTTTCAACGACACGGACAACTCTCCGAAAGAGAAAAACTTTACTATGGTTGTGACAAATGTGGGAGATGCTGCATCTAGTTACTTTGCATTTTTGGAGCTTCCTAAAGGAATGAAGATTGCAATAGAGCTTAGCACTCTTAACCGCATAGTATCAATCCCTCTGTTGGTCGTAAATTACTAGTTCCTAAATCATGAAACAAACAAATGTTGTTTTCAACTTTAGAAGTTCGAGGGCAGTCGTCATGGTTTAGAATTGCCCAGTTTTTTGGGTCATAAGCGTTGAATTTAGTCACTGTTTTTCCCGCTTTTCCGTGTCGGCGATCTCTCCATGCAAAAAAAAAAAAAAACTTCAAAATTCATAAAATTGGCAAATATTAACTAATTTTTACGTCAGATGGTCTCTCTCCTTTAAGACATTTATGTATAATCAATCTTGTACTTAACAATTTACTTAAGAATCGCAGATGAACTTGTAAAAATATTACAGATCCTTGCCCCAAAAGTGAACCGGTACTAGACAGTAATGTCTAGTTTTGGGCAAAATCTCAGATGTAACGGGACATATCTGACTCACATCATGAGAGATGCATAAGAGGAGAAATAGTCTCAACTTCTACTAATCTCGAGTGTAACGGGGACATTTCGGACTCACGTGATGAGAGATGCATAAAAGGAGATATAGTCCCAACTACAAGGTAAATGTGAGAGGCGACCATCTTTTGGCAGACAAGTTACTTTTCATGTGCTGTTCTTTTTTAGTAGCTTGCATTTTTGTGGTTTATGCGACATGTAAACAAAGACCACAGATTTTCAGTCCAAAAGCGAAAGAAAACAAAATTCGAAACTACCAACAAATGTTTTTGGTGTGAGGTCTGGTGTGGGACCTAAAAGAAAACGAAGCAAAGAACAGAAGGTCCGGAAACAGAGAAACAGAAGGAAGGACACTCTAATAACTTTTACATTAAAAACAAAACCAGCAAAACCGCAAAATTTGAGGGGTCCAAAGGTTTCAAATGCCTTTGTGCACACATATGACATCCTTAGCTGTCAACCTATGACAGAATGCAGTAGGGCCCGAATGTTTCTAACTAAACCCTAAACCTACCGCGAAAGCCACGAATGCCGTTGATTTCGCCTCTTAACTGAAACGCCCTAGTGAAACCTTCGGTCATTTTCGTTCTTTTATCAAAGATTCAACAATGAGAAGTTACAGCTTACCTAACAGAGAGGAAAGACCGTCAAGGAACAAACTCGGGCGATAAGACTGCCATGGAAGACTCGGAATTTACTATTTTTCCGAAAATTTCCTTATGACTGGCTCTTACGCAATAACTGAATCACCATAACAGAGCTGGTCCTGGAGAATCCACCGAAGTGCAAGCTCATATTGACATGAATGGGGCTATACAGGGGAAGTAAATAACAGCTAACTTAATTTAACTTGTCGCCTAGACATAAGCACACGGGCAAAACGAGGTGCATCGATTCACCTTACACATGAAAACTGGTGATTGGTGAGGAGCTAATGCTCTTCTTCAACTTCTTGCTTTCTCCATAATGGCTTGTTAGTTTGGGCACCACTCTCATACCCGCTACTATCACCTGATTCAATCACATGCTTGTCCACCCTTCCAGCGTCATGTGGTGAGCGCCCATATTCTCTTCCAGCCCTGCGATCCTGAAATTATTTGCACAAAATAATCGTGGATGAGAAACTCAAATACGTGCTTTCACGTTTAAACAGTTCAAGTGAAGCCAACACACCCATTAGTTCATATTAATGTAGTGTAACATAAGTTGCCAACATGCAAAGCGCAACAAGTGACTGAGATGTTTACGAAATACGCTAGGTTTAAGTTTTCTCATCATCCACTAAATTAGCATTTAATGTGAAATCTAAAATATCACGCCAATCCTTCATGACGTAGAAATGCTTGTACTTTTAGCTAAAGAAACAGATAAAAGGTTTTCGGTACTTGCAGAATGCAAGTCTATGAAGACAAATAACGAAACACGTTGAAAGCAGTTTCAAACAAGATGTAGCATCATAAACCAGCTAGAAAACAGATATCCAGCTGGCTAGATTAATTAGGGGAAGAAATGAATGCAACTTACATCTCGGAAAGGGAAATCATCGGCTTCAAGCATATGTACCACATGCCCCATTTTAGGCCTCTTTTGAGCATTTGGGTCCACGCAACGCAGTGCAACCAAAAGAGCGCGCTTCAGTGCCCTGGAAGAAGGCTTCTCTGGTAACCTTGGATCCAAAACTCCCTCAGCATTCCGATTTGTAACCATTGCTTTAAGCCATTCAACTAGGTTCACCTGAAGTTTGATCACCAATCAGTACCAGTTTTTCTGGTTGGAAGACAACGTTATCAAGTGAAGATCATGAAAACAAACCTCTCCTGGAGCGCGGCTATAGTCCACTGGGTTTCTCCCAGAAATTATCTCCATTATGAGAATTCCAAAACTATACACATCACTTCTTTCATTCAACATGCCAGTACTGGCATATTCTGGAGCTACATATCTACAAAGCAAAATCAAATGTGTGATTTAAGTGTGCCAAAACAAGATTATAACTCTCCATTCTCCAGATAGTAAGCAACAGTTACGTAGAGAGGTTAAACTCACCCAAATGTTCCCATCACTCGAGTTGTCACGTAACTCCTTTCTGAGCCAAGGAGCTTTGCTAAGCCAAAGTCAGATACTTTTGAATTCCACTGCTTATCAAGTAAGATGTTGCTAGACTTAATATCACGGTGAACGACCTTTGGCTCAAGACCCTCATGCAAGTATGTCAAGCTAAAACATTCACAGAGTTTTAGTTATGATAAACAACAAAGAATCGAAAGAACTGAGGTCATTCAGTTTGAGGAATACCCTTTTGCTGCACCGAGTACTATATTCATGCGACTCTCCCACGTAAGAGGGCTTTTAGGCCCAACATCTCCATGAAGCCATTGTTCCAAATTTCCATTGTCGACATACTCATATACAAGCATCCTACAAAAACCCTACTGCATTAGCACAATCATTTAAGGAAAAGATAATAGGTAATCCAAAAAGAAGAAATAATCACAAAGATTCTTAACAAATTAGCCATCAAGAGAAGGTCATGCATTAAACAAGAGATCGAAACTCGAAAGTATACACAACGTAGCAAATGAAGATCAAAATTACCTATGAGCTCCTTCAGCACAATAACCAAGCAACCTCACTAAATTCTTATGGCGAACACGGCCAATCGCTTCAACTTCAACCTTAAACTCCTTCTCGGCTTGCCCCCTGAACCAAGCAAAGTAAAATCATCAAGCCATCTCATGCCAAATTCCCCAATATAAAGCTCATGGTTAGGGGAAAAAAAAAAAAAAAAAAGGTATATTTTCCCCAAATCTATGAAAAATCTAACAAAATTAACTAACTCCCCAAGCTAAAGGTCTCAAATTTCCCAACTGGGTTCTTAGTAAACATGATCATAATCTCAAATTAACCATAATTAGTACGAAATTAAGCAATTACTGATAACCAAATTTGCAAAACTTTAACTACATACTTGTTGTTAAGCAGATTTTTTATAGCAACAATCGTATTATTCTCCAAAACACCGCGGTAAACAATCCCATAGCCGCCTTCACCAATCACATTCTCGTCGGCAAACCCATTAGTGGAATCCTCAAGCTCTCTGAGAGTGTACCAATGTCCCCACCCCAAATGCGAAACCTCCGGCGCAGCGATCATCCCTTGGTCCCCAGACCGAGCCTCCCCGCTGCCATGCGACGACCCACCGCCGCCACCCTTCTCCGGGTACGAAATCTGGTGGTCCTTTCCAATCTCAATGTGAATTCTCTGTCGGCCACCGCTCCCAGCCGGGCTGTCGTGGCGATCGTCCTGCTTGAGAAGCAGGGGCTGGGCTCTGGCGGAGTCCGAGTCAGCAACCGGGTCAGGGTGGCTCTGGTGGTTGATGGGTTTCGGGTCGGGCTGCGATGGGTTGTTCCGGAAGTTGTCAATTCGGATTTCTTGGATCTCTTTGGAGACGTTCGGGATGGCGGAGGAGTTGTGTGTAAAGGTCTTGGCTTTCGAGGAGCTGCTGCTGTTGCGGCGGGAAGTGAACCAGAGCGAGATGAGGAAGAGGACGAGAACAATGGCGGCTCCAACGCATATTCCCAAAACTACCCACAAATGCAAACCGAAAATGGAGGTCCTCTTCGAGAGCTGGTCGTTCAAAAACGAGTACCCGGACATCGTAGACTGTAAATTTCACTCCTCCTTCCTCAAAGAAGAAGAAGAAGAAGAAGAATGCTTAGAGAGAGAGGAGAGAGAGAGTGACGGTGGGGACTACACAAATGGGGAAGTTGAGAAATTATGGTGGTGGTGATCTCAGCTTTGAGCGAGTGGGGGATGAGAGAGAAAGTGAGGAGAGAGAGCATGAATCGGATGATGAGAATGCTCCAGTAGCTACTGCTGCTTCTTCCACTGTATGCTTTTATTGATGTATTTACAAATGTAAAATCTAATTTCGCCCAGACTATGTAACGTGTAAAATGCGCACGTATTAACTACACATACTCTGTCCCCAGCAGAGCAATAAATGTGGCTTTGACACGTTAACTATGTTTAATAACAAAGAAATGTTAATGTCAGTCGTTCTTAGACCAAAAGAATTTTCTCTGGATTATTCTTGTAAGGATTCTAAGATTAGTCTGTTCAGTTTTTGTCAGGTACTGTTTGTTTAATTTTAAATAAAATAATTTCTGACTGCATGATATACAATGAACACACGATTCACGAATCCTGTTCACAAAGAGGATCCGAATTTGTTTTTGGACGCCTTGATTTGTGCACGTGGCATCATTTAAAGATTTACAGACATTATCTCTGCGTACATATGCGATCAAGTATTACAGTCTTCAAAGTATAAGAGTTCAAAGTATTAATTACTACATTTTAATTATAATTAAATATGGTTATTATGGTCGTGGCCCGTGGGCTCGACTTTCTTTGTTCATTGGCTATGGTGTCTCTAGTTTTCTATTCAAAGATTCCGGTTATGTTAATGGGAACTTGATTCTTGTCTCGGTTTTACATTTTTTTTATTATTTTAGGAAACAACTAAGAAACTTCTGCTTATCGATGGCGTTTTAGTGCGGTGGTGAAAAACTACTACACATATAAACGATAGTGTCGGTTTAATCTTTACCAATTTTTTTTCTTTTTTTAATAACTAAATATCTAACTCATTATAACATTGTCGCTCATTAAGACAAAAGAAAATCATTGGCTAATCCACTGGATCTAGGAAAAAGTAAATAAATATTAAAATTGTGGGACGCCATAAATGATTGTTTATTGTTTTAATTGTTTTATTATTTTCTTCTTGCAATGTTATGGAACTTTGTGTTTGACTCTTGTGGGATACTTAATTATAATTTAACTGATCCCAAGTTAGATTATAAATGTGATTAGGATTAGGATTGAGATTGATTGGGATTAGGGATTTAGATTCTTAAGAGGGTTAACATCAAATGGGCTGTTTTATATGGGTCCACAAAGAACTGGACACTTGTGTAAAGTGGGCTTGAAGTCCAGAGGGGCCGTTAGATGGCGAAAGCTCTTGCTCTTGTGCTATACTCTTCAATTACGTTTCTCAAGTTTGTAATCTTCTCAGTGTTTGTTTATGTGCATCGACATCATCACTGAGCGTTTAGATTTGTCAAAAAAATTACCAACAATGCTTGACTACTCAATGATGAGTAGAAATTTTTATTCAAAATTCTTCGTGATTGAATCACATAGCGCCATACTTATAATTAGAACTGTTTATATTATGAATTACTTTGTAAAGGTCATGTCTGCAAAAAAATAAATTAAAGTAAAATCATTTAGTCAATCTATTATAGCAAATATATAGACGGTTCGTAATGTTTTTACCAATTCCGTTCATTTGTTTTTATACAATTCAATAACTAAACAACCTTATTTTAATTGTATTTTTTTTTCAGAGGTGATCTTTATAGAATGATTTGTAATATGAATGGTTTGGATCATGAAAATGAAGTTCTAGAATCACCAACAAACAGCTTTGAGTAAGAACTCCTACTCATCTTTTGAGTAGCCAAGCATTGTTCAAAAACTATTAGTGTACCGTAGATTAAAACGAGTCACAATCTAACACATTTGCACAAGGGGTGGTTTGTTGTCATATTCCGAGATCATTGTTAGCATTTGCCAATATTTTACATGCTCCATTTGGACATCAAAGTTAGGTTTGGAAGTAAATGAGAGACACCTTTTTTTCCCCTTAAAATAAAGGGAGGTGCACACTTTTTTTGGGACACCTTTTAATTGAGAGGGAAAAACACATAAAACAAAAGTTATGATGTGACCAAACAGTGTACTAGCCTTGTCAGTAGGGGGCATATCACCTCCTCAATATCCTCATTGCCTCAAGGATTGAGAAGTGTATAGTAATAGTTTCGAATATGATGGTAAATATTGGCTTCAGTACAATCTCCGCACTTAATCAAGTCACGAAAAAGGTAAAAACGCTTTCAGATAATTAAAAATAGAAGTGTTTACGAGTTTAAAAGCACTAAAAAATTTGGTGAAATTTTTTAAATTTTCAGGAAACATTGAGAAGTTCTGTAAAGTTTCTATCGCGTTCTACTTCAACTAAAAGTGCTTTTGAGCAAAAATAAGCAGAGAAATAGCGCACAGCCCAAATCAGAACAACCACAGCCCATTGGGCTTACAAGCTCTCGGCCGAGAAATACCAGCAAGACTCCAGAACAGCTTGAGTTAACTGAAGGAGAAGAATTCTAGTTGTAGTTAAGATGGAAGGAAAAGCTCAATTTTAAAGGCCATCAGCAAACACATATAACATCCACAACATTTTTCCTAAAAGCACTTCTAATAAAAGCTGAATTTTCCTAGCTTCTTCAAGTTCTATTCTAGCAAGGTGGTAATCACACTATCAAGTATATAACGAATCAACGAGACAAGAGCCACAAGTTCATTTCACTTGCTGCTAGCTTGAATGTGTCCTCCACTGACAATACCTCCGGAAAATTATCACAAGCTCCGCCTGCCTGACCAGCCCAGAACGAAAATAATGCGTAATTAGACAGCTGATTAACTAACTAATGATTAATTGATCATTTGGCTTGCTAATGGAATTAGCATGCAAGCTAAGTGCTCATATATGGATTCTTAGTCTACTTACATGAGCATGGATCAGGTACATGCAACGACATCGATCCGAGGAGATGTGAGCAGATACTACATCCAGCTTATGCTTCTCCAGTATGTAAAACAAAGTAGTCAACATCCCTAGCTTTGGTGGTGAACAAACGCTGATCTGAGCATCGTTACCGGACATGTTCAGGACAACGTTTGGGGAAAACCACGTCTGGAAGGAAGCAGGCGGTGGTGAAAGAGCAGCCGGCAATGCCAAGTTGATTGATGTTTGTGGACCCTGATGAAAATGATCAGCCAAAAACGCTTCCCTTGTATCACAAGTTGACTCTCTATATGATGCTGGCAGTGCAGAAAATTTGTCAAGCCTTTGTGTTTGTGTTGTTTGGAGAGTAAGTTCAAGAGACTTGATGTATCTTATTGACTCATCAACAATGGTAGACTTATCTGCCTACAAAATCATCGAAAAATAACATATATTAGCTTTGATCTTCTTTTTCTTCTTAATTCTGTAGTTCCCATTCCGGGATTTACTGCTCGAATGATTACTGAATCTTAATCAATCAATTGTACTCCTTAACCTCTCTTAGAAACTAATTTAGAACAGAACAGAGTACATTTTGAGCTAAATCAATAAATAGATTATGTTCAAATTAGTAACCCAAGTATAACATAAATATGGAGACCCTAAATTTAGACTTGCATCCGTAGTTCATTGCATTTGTAACTAGCATGTGATATTCATAATCAACTGATCTAACTCACGCCAGCAAACAAAAGTAACAAAAGTATTATAGTTCATCTAATAAAAGAACGCACCTTAGCTACAAAGAGTAAGTTGGGTTTAGTGCTTGAAAGTCTCATAAATTAAGCTTTGAAATGTTTCATGAATCTAATTAGTTAAACATATTGGAGTTGAATATGACTATTATTACCTTAGCGGGAAGATGAGGAAGCAAAGCATGAAGGCTAGAGAACATATTCCTCATCTTCTTCCTTCTTTCCCTCTCAGTCCAAGTGTGTACACCATGATCCGATTCACCACCGGCGCGGCCGCCAGGCCCACCACCAGCCTTGTCACTGCTTTCTTTGATCTCCACCACCTCTTTCTTCTCCACTGTATTTGTAGGAGTGGGGCAACTAGAGCTCACATTTTCCAGCTTCAACATATGGTATAAAAAGTGTCAAACATATGGTATAAAAAGTGTGAATTGAGTAATACACCATTCCTTTCTTAATTAAAATGATAGGTGGCACAACTTGATTTGAAAACGATTAAAAAAAGAAAACAAAAAATGGGGAGTTAGTCACCTGGGAAATGAAGAGAGAAAGTCCTTCTTCTTCATTGGAACCAAGGTCCAAGAACATCAAAGTCATGTTAGTGCTTCTTCTTGATTCAAAACTTTTGTTGCACAACATCTGCACAGCTATGGTGGTCTTCTCTCTTCCACCACATGCCTAGACCGTTGGGTTGTCCTCAGAGGTTCTCACAAGCGCTTCCTCGGACTTCTGGGCGATCCCGAGACCACCCAAGTCCATACACGCATCCGCCTTTGCCACTAGGTGACCAAGAAAACGAGACTCTTAACGCGCATAAGTAAGCGTACGTAGCTACATTAGTTAGTTCAGACATGCTCTCTCTTATGCACTCAAGTTCAAAATCTCCCTCAAAGAAAGTACTTATTTAGAGAAAAAGTGTTCTTCAAACCTTTACCTTGTTTTTAAAA
The DNA here is from genome assembly GCF_041283825.1 of Pyrus communis. Lineage (NCBI taxonomy): Eukaryota > Viridiplantae > Streptophyta > Magnoliopsida > Rosales > Rosaceae > Pyrus > Pyrus communis. The sequence goes on from NC_142572.1 coordinate 17,231,816, forward strand.
ATTTTATGCATAGTTCTTTGATATATCGAAAATTTATTGATGATATGTAGGTATGATTTGTCTGCAACAATCATATCAACATGTTCTTGATAAAACATTGACAACAAATGCTTGTTCGATAACTAATAAGCTCCAATTATGAATTTGGTTTTCTTTTCATGTGACGATTTGAACTTAGATCATGTAAGTCACCTTCTAAACGTGTGTTTATCTTACCATGGTCGCTTTTGTTTGGCCCCAAAATAACAAAGTGTATCATGGCATGTTGGTAAATTGAATGAAGTTGGAGGGTGACTTGATTGTGAAATGCATTTAACGGCCGTTATAATATGTGTATCAAAAGAAAAGAAACTTCTGAAACCGAAACGGAGGCAAAGGAAACGTTCATCTCTCTTGTCCTCGTTTCAATAGCATTCCTGTTCATACTTCAAAGTCACTGTATATAATTGAGATTTGCTTTGGCGACAATTTTACTATGCTCCGGTGTATAGCATACACAAAATGAATGAAGTGCTGATGTGCGGCCAAAAATCTCGGTGCATACTAGAAACGTTTATTTTGATCATGAACTACAGCAATTGAGCCATCGATCTAAAGCTAGAAAAAAAAACCATGGCTTTATAAATGGAGAATACCAAGACTGGTACCCAGTATTTTTATACAAGTTAAGAAGCATCAACAGTAGAAATACGGCAATCGCGTCAACCTGTTACACTTAGCAAAATATTAACAATTTATAACCTAATCAAAGTATATGAACGAAGATGATGATAGTCTCTTGCTTGGTTGAAGAAAAAGAACTGTATGAAAACAGGCTGCAATCTCATACATCAACGTCCGATGAAGAGTTTTTCCCTGTCCTAATGGTATCTACTTTTGATTGTAGTTCACCGTCACTGAAGAGTTCCTTCACAGAGCAAGGAAATGATCTGCATTAGTTCTCGAAATTCTGATAAGTTACTTCTGCAATTCATGCTAGAGTTACCTTAGAGGATGAGGGGACACTGAAGAGTCTGTAGTGAGCTTGAACCGATGGTTCAGAACCAAATATGGGTTCTGAAGTCGGGACATTTGCAACTGAGGGTATGACCATTGGTGGATTTGAGATCATGTATCCGGCGGATAAATTGAAAGCAGATTGCATTGAGTTCTCTCCACTCCCGTAAAAAGGGCTTATTCCTTTGCTGGATTTTGGAAATTTATTACTTCCTTCTTCAAAGCTCAATCCCATATGAGGCAACTGCATAGGCTGCATGACTCCTGGTATGCACATTGGATGCAAACTCAATCCATTTCTCATCGTTAACATCTGCAAGTATAATCAGAAGCGAAAAGTACATCAGCGTTAACTCATGCCCAAGACACAAGCATGGGGCACATGATGTCCCTCTTAAAGGCAACAGATAGAACGCCATAAATCATTCAGAGAACACCCAAATACTGTTACATTCAATTAATCAACTTTTCCCTCCTTGGATTTGATGATTTGTGTCGAAAATAAAATGGTGTATCGCCACAGAACATAGGTGTCACTATGTTCAGCTTGCAAGGTTAATGTTAACTGAGTCTGGCGCATGATGACCTTCATTCCTAAACCACATGGTAAGACCGAAAGACAAAGATGTCTAAGCCACGGAAAAACAGCATACTTAATATAACGCCAGAACATGCACAAAAGACAAGCAGGTCCTACAGCTTTTGAGGCAGCCAAATTTGTTTGTCAGATTTAAGTTCAGTGGCTTCTCCCATGAATCAAAGCAACACTTTTTGTTTGTTAAACGAGTATGCCAGAACAATGCTAAAATAACAATGCATACCATATGACACTTTATATAGGCTATCGATCTTTTTTACTCAAAACGTTATGATTAACACTTTTTGAAGTCTACCATGTTTCCCCCAAAGCAAATGTTGGGCCATTTTCTGTTTGTTAAGAAGTACTGCAGGACAGTTCAGTCGGGCTTGTTCAGTCCGGCATGAATCAGGTTCACATAAGTGCTTCACCAAGAGCAGTGTAGTATTTCGTTAATTTCTAAACTATTCAACAAACTCTATAATTCTGATAAGTCATGTTTACTCAGTTATGCTTCAGAGCCCAGTCTTAAAGGTGACGCATCTTATTGCCGGACCAAGCAGCAACAATAGCACTCAATATAATCCATTCTAAATTTTAGACAAACAGACCATCAAGTGCATAGCTGAAGATTAATAATACTCAAGATGGCTAATCTTTGAAGGGATATCAAAAGCAAATGGTCTTAATGTCATCAGAATTATATTCCGAAAACAGTGAAAACCATCTTACCTGTACCTGAAGCTGGAGCTGCTTCAAATACTCGATTGCTTCATCCAGCATCGAAGCCTTATCCGTCTAACAAAAGCACATGATCAAATCTCGCGTGTTATTAAGAAGCTAATCTCGCATAATCCTCGTCTACTCATAAACAAAAAAGAACAAAAGACTGTACGACTATTTGAAAAATAAAGCACACAAAAGGCTGTAGAAACTTTTGGAAAAGAGTACCTTGTTAGAATTCGGAATCAGGTTCAGCAAAGCTTTCATCTTTTCGTTAATCCTACTCCTCCTCCTCTGCCAACCAATCAAATTTACAACCCAGAAATCAAAATCCCAATTTCTACATACTCGAATCGAAAACCTTCACACACAAGGAAGAAAGATCCAACCTTTTCCGACATATTATGGACGTCGGCAGCTCTGCTCCTCTTCGATGAACTCCGCGGAGGCGCTGAGTTCAATTGCACGTCCGGAGCCTCCTCCAGACCCTTCTAATTCCACCAAAACCCACAAAGATTTCAAATTTCAATGCAATTAAGGTTGAACAAACGGAAACAAACAGAATTAACACAACAAAAGTTCTCTTTTTTTCTCTCTCTTTTTAGTGGTTCCTTCAAATTTTCCACCTAATTTTCTCAGCAACCAAACAGAATTCAAACGAAGAAAAATGGGAAGTACCTCACTGTCACAGCTAAAGTCGCCGAGATATTTCTCAGACGAAATCCTCCTCCCATCAGACTCCATACCTTCTTTCACCTCCGCCGTGAAGTAGCCACCGGAATCGGAGAAGTGGAACCCGGACGACGACTCCAACATACGAGCAGAGTTCGAATTTCCTCCCACTACTCGCTGGTCCGAGCCAGACCGGTCCACCAATTGAGCAAACCGCCGATGATCCTCATGCCTGGCCTCCGGAATCAAGACCCCGGACGGCGTCGCCGCCTGGAGTGGCAGCGGCACTGACGAATGCAGCAGGTGCATGTAAGTGGGCTTAAAGGGCATGCTAGAATAGGCTGAGGAAGCGGAGGAGCCGTGACCGTGAAGGAGCTCGCTGATAATGTTCGAGATTTCTTCCGAGTCCGGCGCTGATCCGTACAGATCCGCCATAGCTGAATTTCGTACCCTTCAGAACCCAAGAAAAAATCGAACAATTTCACAGAGCTGTCGCTGCTCAGCCGGAGACGGTGAGGTTTTCAGTTTGTTGTTAGCATCGTTCCCAATTCGCCCTCGCTGCTCTGCCTCTCTCTCTCTCTCTCTCTCTCCCTCCTCTGTCTTTCTCTCTCTTCTTATTCTGCTGTGCTTCCGTGATTGCCAATTTCCATGAAACTCTTTTAAAAGAAGGTTTAAACCCGTAAAGCTCACAATTTGATTACTCTCCCGCGCTAATTGCCAAATGCTCAGTCACATGTTTACGTCATCATTCGCAGAAATTTCCATTTATTTTTTTATAAATTTGTAGAGTTTCCCATTATTTTATGTATATTGCAGACCGCCGGCCCTTGTTTTCTGTTATTTACCATATCGGGTCATAATTAAGCACAAATTTTTTGAGTTGTTTCACTTTAGTTTTCAAACATTAAAATCTCAATTTAAAAGGATGACAATGAGGCCTAATCACAAAAATTAACATAAGTGAACACACACATGATTCAAGTTTAGTAATTTGCTGGGTGTGAATTGGCTTGTGTGTTGGGCAATGCCACAACTAATTTATAAGTTCGAGCATTTTTCAGTACTGATAACCGTTGACGACTGTGTTAATTTCAGTACTGATAACCGTTGACGACTGTGTTAATTTCATTAAACCACAAGAAAGTACAATTGCAAAAACAAGGGATGTAAAGATCTCTAAATAGATCAATTCGCTTTTAAGCAGCTAATTAGTTGTTCAAATATGTAGTCGAACTACATGAATAACTCTTCGGCTCGTAACTCGACGTTGTTTCAAGTAGGAAGCAAACAGAACTAAACCTAATTGGTTGGTCCAAAGTGGACGATATACCCCACCTCTAAACGTGGCTACTTCTATAGTTGAAGTCACTAACTTGGGAAAGATTTTTCAGTGTACCTGAAACACAGACATATACACCGTATGATATTATACAAGTGGAGGAATATTTGAAAAAAAATAATAATAATAAAAACCTTACCACCACTTGTATAATAACATATGGCATATCGCCTATGTTCCAGGCACTTCGAAAATTTTCAAAAATTTAGGGGCAAAATTTGTAATAAACCCTAGAAAAAGCGCATTGTTCAACGTCGGAAGGTTAAAGTCAAACACACCATGCACTCCTCCACCGTCTTATCCAACCAAAAACGTCACCTTTGCCTGTAGAATTTAATAAGGGGACACCAAAAGGTGCAAATCCCGAGGCTCCCTCCCTTTTTAGTGGCGTGTTCTTGACTGCTACCTACAGCCTCTGCATCACACGACTTCAAATCCCTCTTCTTTTAGAAAAATTCACTAGGGTTTGCCAACGCACGCCCTAAAAAGTGACCTAAGAGAAACTCACAAGGAAAAAGGAAGGTAGAAAATTCTAGGGCACAAGAACATTCCCCACGTTTCTTGTTCTGCAATTTAATTGGATCCAAAGGTTCCCAACCACGATCAAACATCAATGTGATTATATCAGCATATGAAATTGTAAATGATATTAACATCTTGATTCATGAACTTGATTAAAGCTTTGAGATTTTCAGGATCTTGCTCGATTGATGTGAAGTTTCATTATGATTTGCGATGACTATGACACATTAATCCAACCAAGTGTCAATCTAATTCGTCAATCTAATTCCAGACCTGCTCATCATTACAAGGGGACCGACAAATCCAACAAGTTACAAAGGGACCAGCAAAGCCAACAAGTTACAAGGGAACCAGCAAACCTAGTTCACGGCTAAACTTCCACTACGCTTTGACTACATTAAGGCATGTTTGGAATTTTGATTCAACGGCTAAAATTATTATAACTTTTAAAAGAAGCTCCCATTTTTAGCCGTTGGATCAAATTTCAAAGACCCGATTCATTTGATCCGGTGGTCTTAGTGGAAGAGATCCGAATAGGATCTCTTTCTCTTTCTGACAACTAATAGCGCTTCTAACCACGTCTAGCGAAAAACCTTAAAATCACTTTTTAGTCGTAAAAGCGCTTTCTGAAGCATTTTCTGTGTCACTTCCAAGTACATTGTCAAGAAGCACTTGGTTTTGTAATGAAACTGGACATGTATATACTAAAAGCACTAATGAGCATAAGTGATTCCTACTCAAATAGTCTCAAACCCTTGGATTGTTAATAAAATTTGACACTAATACTGAAAACACTTATACCAAAAGCACTTCCAAGCAGAAGTGATTCCTAAAAGTAGTCTCAAACAAGCCCTTAGCTGTTTGCACGTAAGACCAAAAGATGAGCCTAATTACCTTTTCAACAAAATGGGAGCCTAGTAGTAAAGATTAAGATCCAAGACATGTCTGCTTTGCATAGATTAAACAAACAAACCTTGATCAATCCTCTGCTACAGCACCATGGAATTGCAAAGAAAGCCGAAACAGAGAAACAAAAATCCTAGAACTAGTTACGTTTTCTATCAAGCCCTCCGAAAAGGAATTCGAGATCATGAAATCTACAGGTATAACAAAGAACCTGCAGCAGAAACAGGATCAAACCATAACAAAAAACATAGAAGCCTAATCATTCATTGATAAAATGAAAAGTCAGTACCAGTTTTGCTTTTCCAACTTCGAAATGTGATGCCTCCAATAAGAGGCCTTCTAAATAAAATAAAAAATAATTAAAGTAATTTTCCGCTCGGCGCTTGAAGTAGTGCTTTGGACCAACTTCAACTCGACCAACACGGAAAGGTGAAAGCATCGAGGCATTGGGACTCAGTGAGCCCATATGTGGGCAGACTGATTCCATAAGCAACCCTCTTTACCTAATTTGAAGAAAAACTAGCCTGCAAAAACATTTGACGTCGTCGACCTCATGTTGCCAGGGCTGTAGTTTTACAGATGGGGCACAGATTCTTGTGCATCAGCCATTGTTTTATGCACTCGCTGTGGAAATCATGTCCGCATTCGAGCGTTCCAAGATCTTCTCCACCATTGTATTCCTCCTGCATATTAACAGTATATATAAATCAAGCAAAGCAAAAACATGAAAATGTAACACAGATTGAGCATTATGTGGTCATTACCTGGCACACACAGCATGGCTCTGTATCTGCCGAAGATCCTACTGCAATATACTTCTTATGTTTCAAGCGCTTTGATATGGTTTCTTCACTTAATCCAGTGTTCACGTTTCCGATACGCTCTTCCAGAGCCAATAATTCCTACAATAATTAGATTTTTATGTCTTAATAATCTAATTTCTACCAATAGGGGAGCAGACTGTTATGTATCTTTTGAGGAAGCGGGAGGTTGGGTGAATCAAGTACCTCATAAGACATATTATCAACATCAAGTCGCATATCTCTATGTCGGTCGTGAATATCAGCCACCCCAAAAAGGACTGACTGATCAAGAATCATAACATCCTGACACAAAGAAGTACAAGCCAAATGTCAGACCACAATTTAAAAAAAAAATTCTCACATCTCACAACAGCCTTTGGTTATGATATTCTTATTTCTTAAACATGAAAACAGAAACACCGGGTCCCCAAATATATAAGGAAAAGATATATATGCCTTAAACTTCCAAAACCAGAATCCCGTGACGAGAATAAGGCATTCGTGCTTTATCAAAACAGATTCTTTTTCAAAACTGTGAGTATACCGAGGTGCTTCAATATAAGCAAATAAAATTCTAACCTCAAATCGCAAGCTCTCGCCCCTACGCATGAGACCCAGGACATTGCAAATCTGCTAAAGAGAGAATAAAAACTTCATAAGGTTTACATGAATATCTCTTTTCCCATAACTAGCAAAATAATATAAACTTAGCAGTATTAGAGTAACAGAAAACTTAAATAACAAGAATTATGATGTAACTAGTTGAAGATGACAAAATCACATAAAAAGTTAGAAACATAATGATTTAGAGGACTGAAAAATTTATCTTATTTTTGAACATTCATGATTGACTAAAAGGAAAAAGTGATTGCATATCCCGTATCATCGTGGTCATCATTATATTCAGACATCTGATGGTATCACATCAATAGGTGATTACGCATAAATGTGGGTTCTCCCTGATATTCATCTAAATGCTTTAAATAATGGGATAAAAAAAATATTCTGAAAGAAAACCCTCAGCCAGAGAGAGAGTTCTACAACGCACCTCAGATACCAGCCTGCTACTTCCTTCACCCCCTGCAGCAGCCAAAGTCCGTAATGAATATGGAAGTCCAAGTCCACCATCGCCATGTCTCTCCATCCAAGATGCTGACCTTGGGTGAGACCGATGATGACCTTGGTTACCTGTACCAGATGAACTCTCAACCTCTGGTGATGATGCAGGACCCGAATGCAGAGGCAAATAATTAGTGCCCTGACTCCCAGGCTCACTACCAGAAGCAGAAAATAACGATCGGCGAACATATTCAGATAATCTTCGAGGAAATTGCGGATGAGAATTGTGAGGAGGAACCCACGTAGGTGCAGCTGCTGGATTAACACCTGAACTTGTGCCAGTCCGGGATGCTGAAGCAACATTACCAGGAATACTTGCATTTCCACCAGGTAAATTTCTGTTTGATGCACCTGCAGGATGCCGAGTTGAATTTCTCAATTCAGTTGCTGGTACGAAAATAGGATGATCCAAAATGTGTCTCGCCATGCTTCTTGAGCTCCCTTCCTCACGTGGTGGAGGCTGTGGAGCATCTCTGTCTCCATAAACCACAGAATTTGATAAGTTGCCAGTTCTTGAGCTAGACCCTCCACTCCATCTCAACGATTGCACATTTTGCGGCAAAGCAGGAACATGGATGACAACCGGCTGGTTCTGTGAACTCATATTATCTAACGCTGGTGCTGGTCTCAGGTCCATATTATGATCAACTGGAAGAAGACTTGGTGAATGATTCGAAGAGGAAATACTAGAATGCCTAGCAGCCCTCCCCATCGAGAACCTATTTGAGTGTATAGAATTTTGCTGATTTGAAGGGTTTATCCTCACACGGAGGTTCCTATGAGTGCTTTCTGAGCTTCTTCCAGCATTTGAATCAGGAAGGCTGTCAGAAGCAAGTGCTCTCCCAACTACTCCAAGTCTTGAATTCCCCTGTTCTGATGGAGTGGATATGCTTAGGCTGCTGACTGCATTATAGTGAGCGGGAACAGAAGTCCTTCCACCACTGTCTGTATGCTGAAAGTAACTGCAACTTCCACTTAAAGAAGACTGCCCTATATTTCCCTCCATGGCCTTTCTTTTACAAGATACACGACGACCCTCCAATGAACTACCCGATCTGCCATCATTCTCTCCCATTAAAAATCCAGCACCTCCAGAAGGAAGCATAAAGGAATTAGAACTGCTAGGAGGTCGAATTTGCTCATTTTCAGAAACGTTATACTTGAATGTGTTAGGACATTCCATTACTTGACTATTATCACCACCATGGCCCGCAAAACATGCATTCAAGTTCAGATTCTGTGGGATTGCATCAGAACTTGAACTTTGTGTAAAAATGGTATTCACATTGTTGTCCAGTGAAAGGTTATTAGTTGGTTCATAGTGTCGCTCTTCTAATCTTGAAGCAGCTTCTACACAAGGATCCACTGAAGATGACCATCCAAGATCTGGTTTCCGCTCATCACTACTTACCTCACTCTGTGAGTTGCTAGAACTAGGTTCACCTAGGCACCATCTACTCAAGTGTTGTCGCTCCTGTCCCATAGAATTCACAAACCCAACATTCATATCACCGGGTGATTGTACATAGTCTGGAATCCTTTCTGCAGGATTCCGTGTGCTATTCCAGCAAATTTGCTGATCTAGAGCAGCATCGTTTGATGCACTTCCATGGTCAAATTCTAGGAATTCAGGCAAGGAACCAATAGTACCCCTCTGCCCTTGCATTAGCGCTAATATGAATCTTCTTGTAAAAGAAATGTAAAGAACTTGAAGAAATCTTCAGTATAAGTAATACATTATTTGTACTTTGGCAGACCTGACAAAACAAAATAGAAGAAAGGTTATGAAGTTTGAAGATTTTTAAAGTAAATTATAGGTGCAAAATTATGCTGTAAAAGTAAGAGCAACAAACTTTTTCTTCTCTTTTATAGGTAAGAGAAGCGCAAACTTTCAACACCGGTCAAAGAGTTCTCGGATATTTATGTGTTCCATGTGTGAAAAACTTGAATGCTTAACTGAAGGAAGAAGCTAGAGTGTGAGTTGCGTTGCCTACTGGCAATGCCTTTCTTCATGTTACTTTTTTTAACCCCTCACTTATGCTTCAACAAAATGTTTTAACTCTAAGCTCTTGGGTAGGTGTTGTGGGAGCACAGTGGGTGATAGTTGAATTGAAGACTAGTATCCATATTTGCAATGACACCAGAACACCTACTTAACCAAACAGGAAGACACACACTAAGCTTAGATTAGCGATAAGGTAATGGAAAATCACCCATGCTATCCTGGCCTGAAAGCAGGCGAACATCAAGATAAAATGTTCATTATCATGTTGCTGCAGTAAAAGAGTGAATGACTGAATGTGCAGCTATATCAGGTAAAACAAGCATCCTTCAATTCATACAAACACAGGCATTCCCACATATAAAAAACCCCAGCCAAACCAACTCCCACAGCTAAAGCAAAGAATGATCGAAAAACTAAACCCACTCCTGAAACACTTCCAAGGCAATCAAATTCACATAAATTAAGGTACCCACCAGCTGAAAACATGAAACTTTAGAGTACAACAACGTAGTACAATCGAAAGGTGCAAGCTTTCAGACAAGCAACTGACCACACACGGTACACAATGAATTATCATCGTATAATCAAAGAATGACTTATCAAACCCATTGGTAAAAATTTAGAGATCGGTTCACCCACTGACAAGGTCAAATATGGATGGCCGAAAACCTCAAAAGCCAAAATCTCATTCCAAATTCCAGAAGCAGATGATATCAAAAGTTATTCACATAATCAAACAACAAACGACAACCTAGAACAAACAGACATCAAATGTTAACAACACAGACGAACAAAAACCCAATAACAAAGTAAGAATCTTGGGTTTGTTCTGAAAAGGTACAACCTTTATATTTCCAGCTGCAGAGATTAAACACAACAAGCACAAACAAGACCACAACAAAACCCAGAATCCAAAAACCAAGTCTTTTCAAATCCAATCATATCAGCAACCGACCGATTGAAAACCCACAAAACTAAACGAACAAAATCGAAAAACAAAACATACCCAGATGACGAAACCGATCTATGAAAACAATCCGGAGCAGAAAATCGAAAGAACTGGTCCAGATAATCCGGGTGGGTGATGAAAAGACCCTTCTTTTGTTTATTTTTCTGGAGAAAAAAATTAATAGGTGAGAAAAATGGAAAACAAAACCCACTGAGAGCAATGGGGGTTGGGAGGAAAGGGAGAGGCCTTGGCCTTTTGGGTGGATGGAATGAAATTGAAAGGAGAAAGGGAGAGAAAGAAATAGAGATTAAAGAGGACAGTAATCTTTAATTTACGAAACGACCCACAGAGAGAGAGGAATGGTCATAGAGGGCAGTTTCCTAACAAAGAAATTGAAATTAATTGAATATTATAGAACATAATTAAATTAGATTAAAAACTAATTAACAACACCACCTACTTGGTGTTGGGGAGGAGGGTTCAAAAGGGTTGGGGGATGTGTTGGAGTCGAGGGGGCCGCTTACCAAAATGGCTCACGCAGGTTGTCCTGAATTTTCCTTTTTATTTTTTTTTGGGTTAAAAAACCTAAAACTTGGGTTAGCAGTTTTATTATAACACGTTTAGTTAACTGGAATGGAAAACGTCGTGAATTGGGAAATAAGATATAGGAAATATAATGTTGTGAATTGGGAAAGAAGATATAAGAAATATAATCATTTGCTCTTTTAATCAATCTGACGTATTTATATTTTTTGAATCGGGAGAGTCATGAATTTAAATGTTTACTTTGTCAATCTAAAGGCAAGGATATGGGCTCGTGTGAGTAGGAAACAAAAATTATATATTCTAATTGTATTATTAGCTATGTTCGAATCTAAAGAGAAATTGTAGAGAATGTTTGGTATCCTAAAATTTGATTGTCTTTTTTATATGATAAAAAGAGAAAAAAAATTGGGCCAAAAGAAAACGCCATTTTAGAGTTTTTATCAACAATTTGCTTGTGTAGGTAGAGATCCGGTAGTTTCATTCTTTCTTTCTAAATGCAAAGGGTAAGCCATGAATCAGAGTGATACCTATTCATATTAAGTAAACCGTGTATAACATTTTCAAGTATTGCATTATGGATTGTAATTAGAAGATACATATATTTTTTTTAATTTTATACGTGTTAATAAACGCATAACTCAAGAATCAGAGTAATTGTAATCTTAGTGTGTTGTAAACATAAGAAAAGTAAATCAGCAAAGTTGTAAGTTGTAACTCGGTTAATTAAGAACATTCTTTATTACACTAACATCTCAAGTTCGAGTTCTCTATTTTCAATATTATTTGTGTAAAGAAAATACAATAAAAAAGTTAATAATTTGAACCATTCAAATCGTATTTTTACTTTAAGTAAATATGTAATCTCACTCAGAAGAAAATAAAGAAAATAAAAAGAGAGGAGGAAATGGCTCCCAATTGCAAGCCCTACAAGTGGCTCTTTCACGCCAAGCACCTGTTGGCTGTTGCCTCCTCTCCTATCAATATTATCACATTTTATGTCCTCCTCTCTCTGCCTTTACATTTTCTTGAGGAGCCCTTTCTGACTCTGTGAAACTTTCAGCTCCGGTTGTGAGTTATGACACCCCACACCACCCCCACAAGGGTTCAAAGAAGAGATACGAGAATGATTTGAACTCGAGATGCAATAAATTGAAGAAAAAGCTCTTTATTTGTAATTTTACTAATTAAAAATAATAATAATAATAATAATAATAGAGAATTCATGTGAGTACACGTGACATGCAACATGCTACGATACAGTGGGGTCTCATATGTTTGTTTGATTTGTTTAGATTTTGCTCACCTTCCTAAAGATATGGCTTTTGGTGCTTTTGCATTATAAATTTTGACCGACTATTTGGAGACAATCTGTTTCTCATCTCTCACAGTTGGTGGGAAAAAAAAAAAAAAAAAAACTCAAAAAAGGAAAAACAAAAATCAGTGTTTTGGGTAAGAGGCAATAATAGTGCACCCAAATTGAGTTTTACCATATGTTATGGGTCATCTAATTATTCTGTCGGTTCAATTTTAGGGTCAAATCAAATGGGTAGATAGCTGATTTGGTGCTTGATCAATGTCAAGACAGGAAGTGCTGGTTTAAACTGCTTATGTAGATATTTCTTTTTTGTTAAATTTTTATTAAAAATTCAATAACTTTTTATTAAAATTTCTACAGCCCATAAACGATTTTAAGTTTTTGTCTAATGTATAAACGCTTTCAGTTGTCAAAAAAACATTTTTAACCTTTCCATGAGTAGTCTCAAACTAATCTGAAGGTCTTCCACAATGACAAAAGTTAGTTTGATTCTTATATATAGAAATTAAGCATCTCGAATTTGTGGCACCTTGAGTTTGATCCCTATAAAATTATTGTAAAAGTGGCGTGAGTTGATAAATTTGAGCCTAATCTATTAATTGTGAGACCTGTCTATTTGCGTTTCCTCATAATTTCTGGTCAATTTTATGAGTTTGATTCCTATAAAATTGTAATTATAACTCAATTTTCAAGTCTATTATACAACACCTGAGTTATTTGGTAAAATAGGTACATGTAGAATCAATTATCTTTTTTAATTTTTTAAAATAAAAAATAGAACTAGATAAACATTAAATCGTGTTATATATATGACCCCAATGGCTAATGCGTCTTTAGTGATCTCAGATTTTTATCCTTTTTGATTAAAAATTTGTAATCAGTTTTATTAGTCCATATTAATTTATCTTTTTTATTGCCTTTTATCTTTAAGAGACATTAGGAGGGGTGATTTTTTAGTGTGCCGAGAACACGTTTCGATACATCAAATATCATAATACAAGTACTCTAACTACTTATATATGATACTTGATATATCAATCTGTGTTTTCGACTCATTAAAAAATAGGAGTGTTTATATTGATGTATGTGCATTTTAAAACTTAGCTGAAGAAAGAGGTGTGAAAACAAAGACCAATAAATGTCCCAATTAAGTGTCCAAGCAAGGTTCTCTCTTTCTTCCCCTAACTTGTTCTTTTATAAATCCTTCTCGCCTACCGTTCATATCTCAATCGTGGGCCTCTTCTCCTTTCTTTTCTTACGTTTGTTTTGGTTCTATTTGTTCTTTTGTTTTTCTAGTCTCCTCTTCACTCTTGCCCCTTCAAAGGTGGTTGCTTCGGCTTCGGCTTTGCTTTTTATCTTGCTCATACAGTTTTTGTATTTTAATTTGAGGCCACGAAAACAAGCTAAAGCTCCACCTCCATGTCGTTTCTATTGGTAATTTTTTATGAGCATCGAAAACACAAGTCACGTGATGTGTCATTTCACGTGTTATGATTAAAATGAATGACATAATTGATGTATTAATAAAAAATAGATTCGTATATCAAATTTTAAGTAGAATAGTAACGCTCACGTGTCTGTATTCATGATATACAAAAGCAATAGCTCGCCCATTTGAACTCGCTTATGTAACCAAACCCATCATTAATTATTAATAATATATATCTTAATTTACTAATGGGATAAGATTGACGATTCCTCCGCCAAGGAGAATATTAGAAAATTTTGGTGCTTTTGAGATGGGAGAAAACTTGGAAAAGGCTAAAAACCCTAGCTTGGGTACACGCCAAGGGGATTTGGCTTAGTCCAGAAGAATATTTTTGAATAGTCTATAATAATATGATTAGGCTTCAATTATGCATCAAAATTCAAGTACAAACCTTAATGACTTGTGCAATTTCACACTTGCAATAAACAAAATTTGCTTCAAGTTAGTGGAGTGATGCTGTGAGATTCAAGTTGTGGTGATTGTTGGCAAGTATGCATGTATAGGAATTAAAATTTGCAATTAATCACTTAAATCTTTCTTGCTTCAGTTTCTTGAGAGGTACGTGGAGTACTAGATAAACTTTAGTAGGGCTGCTGTATCAAGTCTTATTCAGACAACTCTTTTGCTGGTAGGACTAAATTATAAGGGGGTTTAATAGTTTTGTGAGACGTGCATTATGAATGACTTGGTTGATGTAAAACCAAGGGTTATACTAAGACCATATCCAACCGAAGGGTACAGAGGGTCAAAAATAGCCCGAAAACCGTCTCCAACCGAGGGCTAGGCCAGAGGGCTCGTGGAATCTAAGAGGGCCCCACGGAATCTGAAAGGGCCAAAGGGCTAGCCAGAAAAAACATTAATTATGTCGGTTATAATCGAATACATTTATATTATTTAATATAAATGTATTCATGTCGGTTATAATCGACAAGAATGCTTAAGCTAAAATTCAAATACAACAGCTAGCTGACATCGGCTAGCCATTGCATTTGATTTTTGATTTTTTGATTTTTTTTACAATTTTATTATTATTTTTTATTTACAAAATTTTTCCTATAACTTCTATTTTTCATATATATTTTTAAATTTTTTTTTCTATAACTTTTATTTTACAAAATTTGTTTCATATATTTTTTTTAAATTCCATTTTTTCCTATAACTTCTATTTCACAAATTTGTTTCATTTTATTTTAAATTCTATTTTTTTTTCCTATAACTTCTATTCCACAAAATTTGTTTCATATATTTTTTTTAAATTATATTTTTTTTCCTATAACTTCCTAAGCTATTATACAACATTAAATTAAATTAAGTAACATGAAACAAAATTAAACGAAAAAAAATTCAACGGCTAGCTGACATCACTTAGCTATTGGATTTGAATTTAAGTTGTAGTTTTTAAATAATAAATTATGTTTGGCCCTATGACCCTTGGTTGAAGACGGTTTTTTGTGACAGGGCTAAAACGAGCCCTATGGTCCTTTGGCCCTCGATTGGAGACGGAGGCAAATATGGCCCTGTACTGTTCATTAAAATATTAATATCTTGGAGGGCCAGAGGGCTAAAACGAGCCCTTTGGCCAACTCTCGGTTGGAGATGGCTTAATTTCCTCGAAGATGTATTTTTGTTTTGTATTATATATTATTCTAAATTATGGAAAGGAGATGAACTTGAGTGTAAAGGAACGAGCACACTATGCTAACTAATTGGCTTAACTCACATTTGATTAACGGTATAGTTAGGAAATCAAATTTATGCCTAGGGAACAAAACCCATGATCCCTACTAGGGTTTGCAAATAACACAATTTCATCAGCTTGTGTGGGCATATGGGCTAAAGTGGGAATCGAATGTGGGATAATGATATTACACATGGAAGAAAGCTCTGTATATCTTTTTCCCTAATTTTTGTATATGAACACATGAAAGAGAGGCCAACTGGTGGGAGCTGTTTTAATAAGTACTTTTTGAATAAGTGCTTTTCAGCCGAGGGAGCAAGATTGCCACATAGCAAGGAAATGAGTTTCTGATACAATTCAATTTCCTCAAGACAAGATGATGAAATGTGACACGAAAAGGACACACAGATTGCACATTTGTAAAAACCGAAGCAATGGCATTAAAGTTTAAACCAAATAATTTGACTAAGGAGAGAGAGCATGCCAGTGCTTTTGTGGTCGATGGGGAATTGACATATCTGAAAAATATCAAAATAAAAAAAACAAAAAGATTAGAGATGAATCGGCATTCCACAGAGTCCACTTGCAAAATTTTGGGTCAGAAGCAATCACCAAAATTGACTTGTGAGGGCTAATTAACAAACGCAACTTCCTCCCAATACAAAGTGAATGAATCCAGATTAATTTATGGTACCAATTTGTCAGCTTTTAACTTGCACAACTCATAGACTGGACTCCTAACTAAACTTGATCAATAATGAATGCATTTACCAAACAACCCCTGTTTTGTTTATTCAACTATAGCTGAACCGAGATCTATATTGATTGTCATATTGACACAACAAATTTTCGCCGTCTTCAGTTTTGATAAAATTGTACATATAAAACAAATAACACTTTTAATCAAGGGCGAAGCCTCACGTGCCCAACGAGATTGGAGGGTTTGGTCAATAGATCTCCGATGCCTAAATCAGTTTCTCTATAGAGTTTAGGGCTTAAGTGTGTAGCAAAAGTTTACTATAAATTGGTAAAGATGGGGTACTTATAGAGCTAGGGTCGGCCACATGTGTAGGGCTTTGCCCTGACATGTGACTGCATTCGATTGGCTAAGGGAGCTTGACGATGTTTTAGTAAGCTGCTCAAGCCTCCCGAAATGTTGGATTGCACGCGAAAATCTTGTAGACTTCGTCAATTTAATAAGGATTATTTTTTGCTCTACAGACACTATATCAACTATCAATATGTCAATTTATGTTTTTTTTATATGATGATATGATTGTTGATACGGGTGTCAAAATGTATCTCGTTTCAACTACAATTTAGTAAAATCCTTCTTAAAATATCTGATATGTCTCTAACATTATAAAAAACACATGTTAGTTGTAAAAGTGACTCGTTCAAAGTATATAAAGAAAACACAATAGCAAATTTCAATAATTTCCACATGGGTAAACAGAAATTGGGGAAGAGAAGAAGGGAAAGCTCTTTAGAACTTGAAAGGGAAAACAAAGTAGACATGCACAGAGGTCACAGTTGATTTGACTTTTAGATTACACAATCCCCAATGTGTTTGACTTTCGAGCATCATTTGAAAAGATTTTTAAGTGTTAAAAGGTGGGATATGTGTGTTAAAAGGTTAATAACTTAAAAATTAAAAAAATTTATCACTTATATAATAACACGTGATATATTATTCGTATTCCCGTCATAACTAAAAATTTCTCTATCATTTGTAATGGGGAGAAGAGAAATTTGTCCCAATTTTATGGGAACTTCAAACAAAAACATATTCGCTCAGCTAATGCAGCACTATCTCAACGCCATATGTGACTCCAATTGTCACGCCTCCTTCGATATCGCTTAAAACCAAATTAACTAGAAATTTATACTGGAACACGGAAGAATATTTAGTCTTTTGTGAATTTCTGTTTATAAGTGTTTTTATTAAAAGTAAACTGAAGTTTTTATTCAGTTTCCAAATGCATTTTTAGGTCACAGCTAAAAGTTCTTTGAAAATCTTTTGCTAAACATTTTGTCAGAAGATAACAATTTTTCTTTGGTGCAGATCGGCATTGTGCCAAAGTTTTTCTAGCCGTCCGATATCATCCAAGGGCTAAGATGCATCACCTGGTAATATGTTGTTCCCAATCTAATCGCAAATTTGGAAATTATGAATAAGATGATACAAAAGCAAGTAGAATGTGAAATCTCAAAATTTTTGAATTGTCCAGCAAGTTTTTGGTCGAATTTTGACGAATTGGCCATTCATGTTGCTTTCTGGTTCGTTTTGAAGGAAATCAGGAAAAAAACCGAGCTTTTTAGATTTCAACGAGTATGTTTTTGGATAAACAGCAGAAAACCACCATGTGCAAGTGAGACTGTCTCACTCTCATTTACAAATTCAAATTGTGGTTTTCTCATTAAATAAATTTTCGATAGATGTTTTTCGTTAACATAGTGAAATATAACAGTGGAATTTTGAGGGAGAAAAGCAAGACCAAGATCTTGTGGTTGAAGATTTGTTTAATTTGGAATTCATCTTAATTTGGATTTTAATGAAAGGTAATATGGGTGTTGCTCATCATCTTAGAGAAGGAGAGTTAATTCTCAAAGTTCCAAAGTTCGCTTTGATGACAAGTGAAAGTCATTCATTAAAAGATAACAAACTCTATGTTGTTCTCAATGCTCATCACGCTCTCTCCTTTACCCAGGTGCTTTATCACTCATTTTTTATTTTTAAATTTTGATACCCAATTGTTTAATTTTCCTGAATTGAAAAACTCAATTGTTTGCTTTTGGTGAAATTAAATTACTTTATCGTTTTTATGCTATGTAGATATTGGTTGTTTGTTTACCATATGAAATGGGGAAAATGAAGGGAGATAGGGGATCGGGGTGGGGATGAAATTGGTACCAGGTGGAATAACTTGCAATTTAAAATCTATATATATGTTTGTCTGACTAGTCAGCAATAGAAGTGGGTTGGAAAAACCGAAAAACGAAAAAAATCGGATCAAAAACCAAACCGAATATGGTTGGTTCGGTTTCGGTTTTTAAGGTCCAGAAACCGGACCGCACTGAACCGATATATGAAAATCATATACAAATACCTCAAAACCTAGTGGCTTGAGGATTCAAACCTCTTCCCTCTAGGTTCGGATAATTGCTTCAAACCAACTTGTTGTTAGCTTTGTGTTGCTATAATTGTACAACTAAGTTATTTATAGGTATTCTAATCTTTATGCTTTATGAAATTTCTAAAGTTTACAAACCCTAGCCGACTTCCATTTTAGTTTTCACTTTTCTTCTACACTCTCTCTCTCCCCCTTCGCTACTTTCTTCGTCTATACTTCCTTTGTTCCTTAGTCTCTCTCTCCTTCCTCTGTTCTTCCAAATCACTTTTTCTCCAATCTTCTCATGTCCTCCTCGCATATTCCTTCTTCCAAACCATGATTTTCCCTCGCCCCCTTCGAATCGGAACCCATCTAAATTGGAAGATTCTAATCCGGATTTTCATATCTTTCACAGGTAATTTTTGAATCAAAACGAATATGATTTATATTGTGATTTTGCTTAATTAAAATGAGTTTTTCTTTTAATTATTTTGTTGGGGTTTTGCATATTATAATCTTTCAATTTGGCAGCAAGGAGAGGAAGCTGGCCCCAATCCACCATCTTTATTCCCAATGCAAAAGAGGGATCTCGGGAACAAAGCAAGAACATATTTCTTTATAATTATTGTTTGATGATTTGTTGGTAGCAGATTTCCTTCAGATTTGCTTTATAATTATTGTTTGATGATTTGTCTGTGAGAAAAGAAAACCAATTGAAATCGATGAAGAATGAAGAGCAAGCTCGGTTCCTTATTGGGATTTCGCTCTCTGACAGACCAAGATGGCAACAATTCCTCCTTCGCTCTTCTGGGGTCTTCTTTGGCTAACTCCAGATTTAAAAAAAAAAAAAAAAAATCATGGGAAAAACCGAACCAGATTGAAACCGAATTGAAAAAACCCAAAACCGAAAAAAACCTAAGAAACATCAAACCAAACAGTAATTTCAGTTTGGTTTTCGATATTGGCCAAAAACCGAACCGAACAGAACCGAACCCACCCCTAGTCAGCAACACTCATCAACTAAGATCAGATATGTTAGTTTACTCATGACAGTAGTAGTCAAGTTTAAGCTCAGTTTACTAAAACATTCCTGGTTAACTAAGATCCATTTTAGTGCATATTTTTAAGTCTGACAATCTTAGTTGCATGGACTTAGCTCTTTGCAAATAATAATGAATATACAACACAAACAAAGTGTGAGATAAGTAAACTAGAAAAACGATAAAATGCATGAGATGTTTTTGGCCGGAAAAACCCACCTCTGGGTTAAAAAACTGGGGACTCTCCACTGAGTTCAATCCATTAGCGAAATTAAGATTCTTACAAAGTAACCACACAAGCTCAATTCCTAGATCCTAATATACAGAGCAGCTTGTACCTTTGTGCAACCTTGCCTTTCACGAGGTGAACTCCTTCGGTCTTCATGAAGTGGCAGCTCCTCCTAAGCTCTTCACTTTGTGGCACCGAGATCCAATCAACTTATGCAAATGATATTATAATGAAGTTGATGTACATTTGACAAGGGAAGCCAAACAATATAACTAGACTTCACATAAGGGGTCGTTCTATTAAGGAGTTAGCCCTTTCTAATCACTTTGAGCATGAAGAAAGTAGCCTACTTGTAGTTGACGGCTAATCCTGGGGTCTGGTTTCTTTATTTCCACATTGTGTGGTTTAGAGGATAAGGTTTCGACTATTGTAGTCTGACAACCAAGTCCTATGCGTAGCTCAGCTCGCCTAATCTATTATCACATTTTCATTAAAAAAATAAGAAGTGAGCAGGAGAGAGAAGTGCGAAAAATTATCAAAGATAAAAAGTATTTTCGCAATTTACACTACAAAGATAAAAACCAAATGATATCATTTTCCAAATGTATTAATTTTTATCTCTCTATGAAATGTTTAGAAAGTGTTGTCTCAATATGTAAGATCCCACATCGCCCAGGGGAGTGATCCTTATATGTATATTCTCATCTCTACCTAGCACGAGGCCTTTTGGGAGCTCACTGGCTTCGGGTTCATCGAAACTCCGAAGTTAAGCGAGTAGCGCGCGAGAGCAATCCCATGATGGATGACCCACTGGGAAGTTCTCATGTGAGTTCCCAGAAACAAAACCGTGAGGGCGTGGTCGGGGCCCAAAGTGGACAATATCGTGCTACAGTGGTGGAGTGGGCCCGGGATGTGGTGGACCCTGAGCCGGGATATTACAATTTGGTATCAGAGCTAATCCCTGGCAGGAAGTGTGCTGACGAGAACGTTGGGCCCCTAAGGGGGGATGGATTGTTACATCCCACATTGCCTAGGGGTGAGGATCCTGTAAACCTTATATGTATATTCTTATCTCTACCTAGCACGAGGCCTTTTGGGACCTCACTGGCTTCGGGTTCCATGGGAACTCCGAAGTTAAGCGAGTAGTGCGCGAGAGCATTCCCATGATGGATGACCCACCGGGAAGTTCTTGTGCGAGCTCCCAGAAACAAAACCGTGAAGGCGTGGATGGGGCCCAAAGAGGACAATATCATGCTACGGTGGAGTCGAGCCCGGGATATGATGGGGCCCCAAGCCGGGATGTGTCAATTTGGTATCAGAGCCTAACCTTGGCCGTGGTGTGCCGACGAGGACGTCGGGCCCCTAAGGGGGGTGGATTGTAAGATCCCACATCGCCCAGGGGAGTGATCCTTATATGTATATTCTCATCTCTACCTAGCACGAGGCCTTTTGGGAGTTCACTGGTTTCGGGTTCATCAGAACTCCGAAGTTAAGCGAGTAGCGCGAGAGGTCAATCTCACCCACTGGGAAGTTCTCGTGTGAGTTCCCATAAACAAAACCGTGAGGGCGTGGTTGTGGCCCAAAGCGGACAATATCGTGCTACGGTGGTGGAGCGGACCCAGGATGTGGTGGACCCTGAGCCGGAATGTGACACAATATGAAATTAAGTATTAAAATTATACTAATTTTTCTCATCTAAAACCAACCTAGAATGTCAATCAATCAAATTAAAATCCCTAAAATTTGAAATTTAAGAATCATAATTAAATAAAAAACAAACTTAATTAATTGGATATACCGACGAATACAATTGAAGAAAGAGATACAAAGACAAAGTAGTGTGATGAAAAACCCAGAAATGTCTCATTTGAATATTTTAGTAATACACACTCATGTGTGGATACAAGACAAAATAGTGTGATGAAGAACATCCAAACTTATTTAGGGTTCATCTGAACATATTTAGTGTAGTCATTCTAGCCGGCCGCTTAATTAGAAGAACGGCAGCCATTGCTGGTTGGGTGTCCCATAGTATGGATACAAAATGATCTCTCGCAGATACACATCGCTGTTTTTCACATCCATAACCAATTCAGCATTAGGGTTTAAAATGGAACCGTCTGTCTTGAACACCCAACGCTGGTCGCCCCTTCTTAATTCACATTTCAATATGATGATTACATTTGATGAGTTGTGACCATTGGATGTGACACATAGGGTGCGATCGCTATTTACTCGGATAGTGCCTTCACTATAGAGTGCCCATTGTTGTTGATTCTTGCTGGGCACACAATACTCCATCCATACTCGACTCTTATCGTCGTTGGCAGTAAGGCACATGTCATTATACCCAATAATGGAAGTCACTGTGGGCTCCACATCATCTCCCACTCTCCAACCTTGCCTAGGAGAATGGCTATTGGTAGCTATAGTTAGGGTGGTACCCTGCGTAGCTTCGTGGGCAGTGAGAACAAGTCCGGAGCGACGATGTGTGATTGTGCCATCGGTAGATAATGCCCACTTAGTCGCTTCCGGAACAGCCGTAGTACAGTTGTATATCATGACATAATTTTTAGGGCTAGAAGTACTATATGCAGTCATGCATTTTTCCATTGACCGGATCGTCTCATCTGGTTGGAATGTCCACTTCTGATTGCGCTGTTGCCCACATGGCCAAATTTGGACTAGATTCCCATCGCTGTCGAGACCATTCTTCACGTCAATGCACAATCCTTCTAGACCGCTTATGCGTGTTGTGCGGTTTTGTACCGCACATATTTCATTGTCAATTTCCTTGCCCATCACAACGTTAACAGGCATTTTGATTATGTTGGGAAAGGTCACAGCATGGCAGTTGTAGAATAAGAATGCGACACCGGCCATGATGCTTGAACTAACACTGTCTACAAGGAAAAGATTGTTGTTGGTAGAGCGAAGTTGAATGGACTTACTGAAGACTCCGTTAAGTGCATGTTGTGTCTCCCAAGAGATAGCCAACCAATTGTTCTCCAAGCTCAGCATTGCATGGTCTGGTATGAAGTTAGCTTTGGAGCTTATACTGTTGCGAACTCGCTGCTCAATGACCCTGAACCTTGCTGCTTCAAAGACTGTTTGAATGATCACAAGTAGCGACGCTGCAGCCTCTTCCGACTCATGATTCCACAAGCTGGTGATGGCGTTATGTAGTGGAGTGAGTCCCAATGGGATTTTGTCCCTGGATTTCTCTGCGGCTTTCTCAAGATCAATGTAGTTGCTTGTGAATGGAAGAAAAAACCCTCTGGTATCGTTGAATAAAATGTCCAAAGCTTCATCAGGAGCGTCAGCAAGAAAGTAAGATCTAGCTGCACGTGTGCGATAAGCCACAACAGAAACATTCACCACGTCAATTGCCACGGTTATGGTGTTGTTGCCATTGTTAGAGAGATCAACCAAGAGGAAGCGTTGTGAGTCCGGCACAGATGGGTTCAGGACAGGTATATCATATATTCTGGTCGCTCCATTTGTGAGTTGGGCTCGCAGTGCTTTTATGAATTTGTTGTATGAGTTGCTTGTAGCTCCATTTGTGGCGAATGAGATGTTGCACTCGGTGCCATAGAAAAAGAGGCTAAATGCGAGAGTAATGTATATTGCTAGCACTCTCGTCATTCTGCTATATATGTAGGTACGTAATGTATTTCTGTTGGTGATCAGCAAGGTAATATGCGTCTGATTTTATAGTTGGTTCAAATAGTATTTTTAGCATTTGCAAAATGTGTTGGATGCAATTAAGTAAATGAGTGATAAAGCGAGCAGTTGGAGTTGGCAGTTGTAAAGAAAAATTAGTACCTACTTCTTGTTGGAAGTTATGCATTACCAAACCTTAAAGTCGTAGAGCCTTTAAATGGAATTGAGCCTAACACTTAAGCCCAATGAATTAAGTATTGGGTTCATAGCGAGAGGAATGGTCATAGAGGGCAGTTTCCTAATAAAGATATTGAAATAAATTGCTAGGTGTTGGGAAGGAGGATTCAAGAACAATGCTTTAGTTACTTAAGGATGAATATGAAATTCTATTAAAAAATTTCGTGTTCGAATCACAAAGTTTTGTATTTATGCTCAGAACGGTTCATATTATAAATCACTCTGTAAAGATCATCTCTACAAAAAAATCAATTAAAATTAAAGTCGTTTAGTCAATCTATTATAGCGAATACATAGATGGTTAGTAATACTTTTACTAATTCTATCATTTTTATATAATTCGATGACTAAATGACCTTAGTTTTAATTTATTTTTTGTAGAGACTATCTTTATATGGTGGTTTATACGATGAACGGTTTAGATCATAAACATAAAATTCAATGAATTGGCAACGAACAATTTTTAGTTAAAATTCATACTCATCTTTTGAGCAACCAAGTATTATTCAGGATTCGAAAGGGTTGGGGTGGGTGGGGGGTTTTGTTGTTGTTGTTGGTTTATTTATTTATTTATTTTTTATTTTTTGGGGTCAAACGAGTTGACACACCCCGACCGAGATCAGGGCGTGCTGGCCGTCACACGAAGGTGACGTAACCATGTGCACGTGCGGAAGCTAATAAGATAGTAATGTAAGAAGTACAAATAATTTAAAACTAGCATGCAAAGTACTAAAACAAGTGCTAGCGTAAGTGAGATACAAATTCAGAGCAAGACTACAGCAGTCCAAAAGAAAAGTTGCGACATAAGTACACCCGAAGGTGACCCTACGCTGGTGAGTGTCTGTCAGAAAAGCCGGAAGAACCCTCTGGGAAACCACCGAACCTGCTAAGCAACTAGAACCTGGAAGGGCGCAAAACAAAAGCGTGAGTGGGCAAAAACAAATCTTTTCTAAAACCATTAGTAAAATACTTTCTAACCCCTCGCCGTAAAACCTGTATACTTCCCAGAAAAATAACATATATACGTATGTATATAGATGTGCCAAACATGCTTAAGGGTATGCCAATCATGCTCAAGATATGCCATGTCGAAACCTCATAATGAAATACAAGTGCTCAGGTATAAATCAAATCAATAACATGTAATCTGGCAGCCGGAGTCACCTAACGTGACCTGTACGGCTGCATATAGAGCTCAAATCTCAAAATCAATAACTGAACCTGCCCACGAGTCGGAACCACCTAAAGTGGTATGTACGACAGGCCTGGGTGTAATATATATATATATACGCTCTAGTGCTACGATCACGTGAAGGCTGTGCGAATAATCGCGGGTCACCTACGAGTCGGAACCACCTAAAGTGGTATGTACGACAGGACTGTGCACCTAACTTGGATCCAAGCTGAGCGTGTGGTGCGGGAGGTGAACATCACGTGAAGGACTGTGCCCTACTCTGGGCGGGAGCACTAACACCGGGGGTGCAGGTTATGAGCTCTCTAAGCATCTCAAACTACTACTGAATGTAAATATGAACAACACTTACCTGGCACTTACCTGTGCGTCCACAGCACCCAATATGCATATGTGTATATATATATATATATATATATATATATATATATATATATATATATATATGCAACTACTAACATAACCAACGATGCATGAATAATGACAATGTAACGCATGGCATAACTAGTAAACATTACTTCAATTTCTGGGAAAATATAGTATATAGGTATATACGGAAAACCAAAAGCCCACTCACTGGTAAGTGGAAGGGTCGTAGCCCCTCTGCCTCGAGTGCGCACGCTCGTCCTCGGGGTACGTGTCACCTATATGCGAAATAACTATAAAAACGTTAACTTTAAAGCACATAACCAACTTCTCGTAATAACTTCTCATACATTGCTCAAATTGGACAAATGAATATACCAACGTGCTCTACACAACCTCAGGATAACAACCATAATTTTAGAAAAATTTTCCTCCGCCGCACGCGCCCCCACGCGCCGGCCACGCGCAGGCACGTGTCTGGCACGCTGACGGCGTCAACTGACGCCGTGAGGAATATTCCGTTAGATTTGATGGATTCCGTCAACGGCGTCAGGAATATTCCGTCACCTTCTCCGGCGACGTCGCCGGCGCCAGAAAACTGGAAAAACTTCAAATCGTGTTTGCTCGCTCGTTTTTCAACCATTTTTCACGTTTCTTGAACCAAAATGAAGCCCTAGACTAGTAGAACAACGTTATACAAGTTTCAAGGGCTAAAAACCACAAGATCATACCTGTCCACACAAACCAAAACCGGCCAACTTCGAACCAAGCTATCCCGACGTCCAAATTCGTCCAACTAAGTACTCCGAGGCTCCTTGGGACACCACCAAGCTATCTACGAGCTTAGAAATCCCAAAAACTTGGTGAATAATTTTTGCATGAACAGTACACAAATCTGCCATTGTCGAATCGACGTGAAAACAACGGGTTTCTTACCTGAAAATGGTACGGTTGTGCTCCCACGAGTTTCACGATCTCAGCTGTGCCCTTAGTTTCCTCGATCTGTGATGATTTAGTGTAGTTATGTGTGTGTCCGTACGAGTTCGAAGGAAGAAGAAGAAAGAAGGGAGCTCGGGAGAGAGAGACAGGGAAAGAGACAGAGAAAGGGGATAGAGACAGTGGGAGTGTGTGTGTGGCCCAGCACCTGCCAACACCACACCAAGCAACCAAAAACATAACGAAACGAATTAGGGGCAAAAATTGTAATTTCACACGTACGTTAACATGAATTTTGGGACGGGCTGTCACACGAGTATTATTCAGGATTCAAGAGGGTTGGGGTGGGTGGGGGGTTTTGTTTTTTTTTTTTTTTTTTTTTGGGGTGGGGGGGGGGGGGGGTGGGTGGTGTTTGAGTTCAAGGGCCGCTTAGGTTGTCTTGATTTTTGCATTGTTTTGGGTGGTGGGTGGGGGCGGGGTTAAAAAACTTAAAACCTGGGTTCGAGTTTTATTATAGCACGTTTAGTTAACTGGAATGGAAAAACATCGTGAATCGGGAAAGAAGATATAAGGAATATAATCAAATTTAGTTAACTAGAATGGAAAACGTCGTGAATCGGGAAAGAAGATATAAAGAATATAATCAAGGCTTATGTTTAGCTACATATTTTAATCTTATTTTGCTTATTGTAACTCAAAAGTCGTCACTTTACTCCTTGAAACTCAAAGTTCACTCCACTTTACCCCCAGTAACTCGATTTTGATCCCATTTTGCCCTCTGAAACTTGAAAGTCATTTTTATAAAACACAAAATTAACTCCACATTATCTTAGATTTATTTTTTTTTCTCCTAATGTTTGATTTGGATGCATCAGGCTAATAAAATTTTCTTTTCCATCTCTTTAATTTATTTTTTTAACTTAATATTCTCTGATTTTTTTAATGTTAATTCATAATGAAGATTTATGATCACATTTATTTTACATGTGGTATAGTCTTATTGAGTGTTAGGTCCCACATATGTTTCAGGATGCGACTTATAATTTTTAGAGAGAAGAGGAAGTCCACAAGTCAAAGTGAGAGAATATATCATATATGTGTTTGTGGCCGGTGGCAAGGAGAAGAGAGAGTGAGAGAGATGTGTTTGTAGAATTGTAGGGGAATGTATGTGTTATCCCTCCTACATAGTGCCTTTATTTATAGTAGTAAAATGAGAGAATATATTTCTTCATCCCCAAGGAATACAAGTTGTAATAGGAAAGGATAACTAGAATAAAATCTAATTTAGGATTTACATAATCACACTTAAACTATGAAAGTTTACAACAAAGACGACAATTAAAAACCTTTTTTATTTTTGTTAATATCATATATGAAAATTTGAACAATGAAAAAAATATCACAAAATTAATCCACAATTGGTACAACAATTAGAAATTTTCGAACAATCGCCAACGGCATCGTTTTGAGGACCTTCTCGGCCTTTTGTGTCTGACCACAGGCCATTTAAAAACCCTAGCAAAAATTTCATAGAGCAGTACCATCAACATTTTATGGCTTTTTTTTTTTTTTTTTTTTTTTTTTGAGGAAATTTTAATGAAACACTCTCAGTACTGTTCACTTGTAATGAAAAATCATATTTTTATCTTTCCATAGTACTATTTACTACCCCTTTATTTGTCATTTTTCATTAAAACTAAAAAATTTTTGAACTTTTCGTTAGTTTTTTTTTTTTTTATTAGCACCTTACTTAATGTTAAAGAGTAAATTGCCAATTTGCCCCCTGAACTATCACTCAACTTTCGATTTTCCCTCTGAACTTTTTAATTGGAAAATTAAGGACTTAAACTAATTTTTTTGGTCGATTTGCCCCCTGCTGTTAATTTTTCATTCATTCCAACCGAATTTTTGTTAAATGGAAGCATGTGCACAACATTTGTGGGTAGTTCGGTCGATTCATTCTTTAAAATAATTGAAAACCCTAGATTTCTAAAATATTAACCTGTGCAAATATGTGTGATTCTATAGCTTTTGTGTCTGAATGTCTAGTGAAGGTGCTTTTGTCCACAAATGAGATTTACGTGGTTTGCAGATGATAAGAGTTAACATTAATTTGGATGAAATTTATGAAAAACTAACGGTAGGAGGGAAATCGGTCAAAAAAATTAGTTTAAGTCCTTAATTTTCCAATTAAAAAGTTCAGGGGAGAAATTGAAAGTTGGGTGATAATTTAGGAGGCAAATTGGCAGTTTACTCAATGTTGAATACATCCCAAATAATCCAAGATTATTTATCTTCAACATTCAAAATTCCTCTCATCCTCCATGGTGGTGATTCCAACTGTTAAGTTTCCCTTTAGTGAAAAAATCTCCAACCCCATTAAATGTTACAACAACTGTAAACAAGTTGCTAATTCTGCAGTGAGTTTGAACAAATAAAGTCGAAATTGAAGAACAATAGAGAAGTTTGTTTTAGACAGTCGGACTAAAAAGTAAATTACATAAATTCTTTCTTACACACTTTAAGTACACTATTGACCAAAAATAAGCTATTAAATGCATTCCCTCAGTTTTTAGAAGGAAAATATAATTAATAAGCTTTATCTTAAGAGACTAACATAAATGATCGGAAAAAAAAGTGAATTGAACTCGTGACTTTGAGTGCAAGATGCATTCTCTAAATTATCAAATACAAGTAACAAGATACATTGTTACTAGTTTACTATAAAATATTACAAATTCAACAACTACTGTAGGGTGTGTAGATAAATTTGAAAAAGTATGCTGGATGTATTAAAATAAATTTTAATTAAGTAAATGTAGAATGTCCTAAATATATATTATGTATTCAATAATATGCGGCGGGTTAATATACCAAGGTATCCGTTACTCTGTCTGAGATTCCAAAACGCTCAATAAAAACCCTCATGAGAAACCTCATCTTATGCACACAACATGTTTGATGAATTGCCTTAATTGATAAAAAGCTTCCATTTTCATTGAATTTGGGAAATTTTTTCAATTTTATTGAATTTTGGGAGTTTTGATGTGCAACAGCAAGTTGATGTCAAGAGCTTCCCAGAAGAACCGATTAATCCGCTCGCTGCGAACAGTGAGGCTCGTACATTGTTAGCGGAGGCTCAATGGGGAATATATACTTGTGGGAGGTTAATTTTCTTAATCATTTTTCTTTATTTCTTTTAATTTATCTTCTTTTGAGCTCTGAAATGCTAATGAACTTATTAATTTTTTTTTTTGGGTACTTATTTAGGTTAATGCTGGTAGACTGCTTAAGAAATGGCATGCTCACTAGTCACTACAGAGTTGTTAGTTGCTTGGTATTCTCGGATGATGGCTCCCTGCTGATTTCGGGGTCGGAGTATGGAGGCATTAGAATTTGGTCTCGGGTAACCACTTCTTATCTTATATTTTTGTATCTTTATATTATTTTTAATTATGCACTGAAAACATATCTCTATCTGTTGAATCTCACATATTATTTGATGATAATCAAAGTCAACAGGAAAACAACCTGTGCATGCATAACTTTACGGAGCACACTCTGTTTAACGGTTGTTGTTGTAGGATATGGTGGATGCAAAGCCATTATTGTGTCAGCATCTCAGGATCGCACGTGTAAGTTACCATCCACACATAGATTGTTTGTCTTGACTTGTTGATCTTTTACTTTGTTAAATGTTGAGATTTATCTTCTCAGTTTTTTGTAGCATGTATTCCTTGTAAGTCCCTCAATATCTATTACATGTCTTTTGCATGTTATGTACTGATGCATTCTTTTTCATCCCCAATAAACAAAAAAGAAATGCATTCTTGAAATTGCACGTGTATTATAGTTTTGATTTGGATGTACATTTCCTAGGTTTGGAGCGCATGAAGTGGGAGATTGTTGAGAAATATTGTTTTCCCTACTATAATTGATTCGGTTGCACTGGATCCTGATGAAAATGTCTTCTTTGCCGGTGGTTGAGATGTCAAGATGACGTTTCCTTTTCTATTCCCAGAAACTCAACTCCAACCTTTTTTACTCCTTCCATGCTCCAAAGCCAGAGTGTATCGAGGGACGGCAATTTTCCCAAAGGAGGTAAAACTTCACATTCATTCCACTGCACAAGATAAAGAACTCTCAAATTGTTTAATGACATGATCCAGTTGGGGGCAGTGCTTCCATTATGCCTTTCAATTCTTAAAAATTCCAAATTTGGATGCAGTTGTAAAAAATTTAGTGTTTCTGCACTACTGCTGCTTCTTCTTCCCTTGTCATCTTCCCGATCTTCAAAAATTATATCCAATTCTGAGAGTTGTTGTTTGTTCCCCAGGGGTGATGCTTTCTCATCCTCACCCGCAGCAACTTTCACTTCCCCATAAAATACCATCCAGAGTTTACGAAGTTGGTCTAAGTTTCTCAAATCTCCCAATTCGAACGCTTCATCGTCGTCTTTACCACCGCCAATAGGGCACCGATCTAGTCTTCTTAGATTTGTTAATCTCCCAATCCCTTTCGGCAAGTACTTCAGTTGATCGCAATCCCTAACATAAAGATTCTTTAAGTTAATCAACTTTCCCATGCTCTGAGGTAGACTTTCAAGTGCCCTACACGTAGTAAGGTGCAATGTCTGCAAATTGTATAAATTACACACCGCATTCGGTAGCTTTTTCAAACCATAATTTTTAGACAAATCAACAAACCTCAGATGCACCAATTCACCAATCTCTTATGGAAGCTCTTTAATAGAATTACCACTCAAATTCAATGTCCTAAGATGTTTCAACTGTGACATCGAGGTTGAGTCTACAACGGTGAATTTTGAATCAATAGTTGCAAGAGTACGCATCTCACTTTTGCTGCTAGAAAACGAAACATATGAGAGTGGACCCTCGGGTGCAAGCATTAAGGTTAAATGGCGGATCTTATCACCCAAGGGATTTATTGTATTGTTACCACCCTTAACCTCCATTGTAAAGCATTCATGTTGAGTAAGATACTGTAGAAAGTTGTGCACAATATCATGTATTTTACACCTCCTGATATCTCCATCAATGTGTTTTTCAAAGTCTTGAAAGAAAGATCGCATTGCTAAATTATCAAAAAACCTTTGACCAATTATTTCTTTCTCTGTGTTTCCTTTCGAATAAAGATAATCTTGTGACATCCACAACTCAATCAAATAATCTTTATAGATCAAATGATCTTTTGGAAAGATAACACAATATAAAAGGCATCATTTGTCCGCAGGTGCCAAATCAAAATAACTCAGTAATAGTGGTTGGAAAACTTGTTGCTTAACCTCTTCAAGGTCCTATATCTTACTGTTCAAAATTTCTTGCCATTCTTTCCTCGTTTTCTTGCAATGCATGAGACTACCCATAGCCTTTGCTGCAAGAGGCAACCCTTGCACTTTTTTGCTATTTCTTCACCAATGGCTTCCAACACACCATCCTTATCCCTATTATAAAATGCCATGCTGTTGAATATTAACAAACAATTTTGTTCGCTCAACCTCTCCAAATGGATTGTATAAGTGGGAGCTCCCATCATATCAGCAACCTCCTGTTTTCGAGTGGTTACCAATATTCTACTGCCTCGAGCACCACTTTGTATTAATGGCAACTTCAATTTCTCCCACTTTCTTTTGTTTTCAGTCCACACATCGTCTAGGACAAGGAGAAACTTCTTTCCCTCAATTGATTTAGACATACATTGCAAGAAAGTTTCCAATTCATCTGAATGTGGGCTGGTAGCTTCGACACCCTCAATGATGCCTTTGGCAATTTTGATCTCATCAAAAGGGTCCGAAACACAAACCCATATTTTGATCTCAAAACAAGCTTTAACATTTTCATCGTTAAAAGCCAGCTGGGCCAGAGTTGTCTTCCCCATTCCTCCCATCCTGACAATAAGGATGACAAGGAGGCCCCTATTTTCTTGACTACTCTCATTCAACAACTTGCTAACCAAAACTTCCCTTTGTTGTTCTCTTTCAAATATGATAGATTCATCAATAAAAGAAGAAGTTTTCTCTCGCTCAGGTTGTTCACTGATCATTCTCTCTGTGAATTGAAAGTTATATGTTTCTCTTTGCTTTGCAATCTCATCTAAATTTTCATTCAGACTTTTGATCTGAAGAGCAATGTCACGATGAAGAATTATCCGACGGACTTGGCCGAAACAAAAGCAAGAGGAAGGAATAGAGAAACATACCGACTTCATCTTCTTCTTAGTAACATGAGAAGTACTTCCACCGTGCTCTTCTTGTTTCTCAATTTGTTGTTTCAGTATTTCAGTGTTCCACTCATCCAGCACATTGTTCATCTTGTACGATACATCTTTCAGCTGCTCCAGCCAATTTCTGATGTTGGCGTCCCTCACTTGCCTCAGCTCCGCATCCTCAAGCACAGCATGAATCACTTTAAGTTTGGCCTCGAATTCTTGAACATCTTTGTCCACATTCAAAACCAGCTTCACCTCTTCTCCGACGTGTTGGTAAGTTATGGAAGCCAGTTGTTCGAGAAGCATGGAAATGAGTGCCTCAGCCATGTTTCGGTTAGCAGTGGAAACACAGAAAAAACAAGAGATATGAAGTGAGAAGAAGAGGATTGGTATGGTATATGGTATCACCAAACGGAAGGTCATCGGTCAAAGTTCGTAGGCCAAGCTCGCTCACAGTTTTATGCAACGGACATGAGATTCCGTCGGTTAAATACTCTTTTACTCGACCAGCAGGTGTGTCACATAGAAATAAATTTACGCGACGGAGATGATCTCACACCTGACCATACGCAGGTTTCAATTATGCATCAAAATTTCATCACAAACCTTAATGACTTGTGCAATTTCACACTTGCAATAAACAAAATTTGCGTCAAGTTAGTGGAGTAACGCGGTGAGTTTCAAGTTGCAGTGGTTGTTGGCAAGTATGCATCAGTGTTTAAAATATTGGTATTGGTAAAAATATCGATAGCAAATTTGTGAAAATATCAATATCGGTTGTTTCCGATGGAAATGGTGAAAATTTACTCAAAAACGTGAAAAATTAAAATAAAACTTTAGGGAATATCATATGGCAGTTTGTCAATATTACTGATATATCGGAAATATAGATGAAATCTATCCATTTTAGCCTAAATTTAAGAGTTTATCTGATATAAAGTGAAGTTTAAACTTCACCCAATTTCCATATCATTTTCTCATTTTTCTGATCTTTCCATAAAAATATCAGCTGCAAGGAAAAAATTTCAAACACTAATTATAAATGAGTTGGTTGAGGTGCAAAATCAAAGATAATAGTAATACTAATTTCCTCGGAAACGTGCTTTTGTTTTGAAGAATATATTAATCTAAACTACTCCAGAGAGACGAACTTGAGTGTAAAGGAAAGAGACACTACACTAACTAATTGACCTAACTCACATTTAGTTCTAATGTTATAGTTATTGAATCAAAATTATGCCAAGGGAACAAAACCCATGATCCCTAGGGTTGCAAATAACACAATTTCATCAGCTGGTGTGGGCATGGGCCAAGGTGGGAATCGAATGTGGGAAAATGATATTGCACATGAAAGAGAGGCCAACTGGTGGGAGTTGTTTTAATAAGTACTTTTTTAATAAGGAATTTTAACGAAAAGCTCCCGGTACTATTTACTTTAATAAAAAACCACATTTTTACATTAAGAAGTCAATCTTGGTACTATTTACTTTACCATTTATTTTGTCCTTATCGTTAAAATTCAAAATTTTCAAACAATTTTCATTAGTTTTTCTTTTTTAATAAGTGCTTTTGAGCTGAGGAAGCATGATTGCCACATATGAAGGAAATGAGTTTCTGAGACAATTAAAGTTTCTCAAGACAATATGACGAAATGTGACACAGAAGGACACACAGATTGCAGATTTGTAAAACCAGAGCAATGGCATTAAACCAATTATTTTGGCTATGGAGAGATAGCATGCCATGGCAGTGGTTTTATTTTATTTTATTTTTTTGTGGTAGATTTGAAATTGACATGTCTAAAAAATATCCAAAGAAAATTAAAAAGATTAGAGGTGAATCGGTATTCCATAGAGGTCTACCTGCAAAATTTAAGGTCAGAAGCATTCACCACTTGATTTGTGAAGGATAATTAACAAATGCAACTTCCTCCCAATATAATGTGAATGAATTTGAACTCCTGACAGGACTCCCTACCTAAGGTTGATCATGCATTTACCAAACAACTAATGTTTTTTTTTTTATTCAACTGTAGCTGAATTGAGATCCATATCGATAGTCATAGCGACACAATATCAATTATTGATAGACGTATTGATCAAAATGGTTTCTGAGATAGACATAACTCATCACTTTAGTCTCTGATATTTGAAATCGATAGAATTGATTACTGAGTTTGTTCACCCTTAATCATTTTGGTCATTCCGCGAAAGATCTGTGTTAAATAGGACTAAAATGACAAACATACCCTCTATTTAATAAACAATGGCCAAATGATTTGACAAAAGTAAGAATATTTTTATTATTTTATCGTTATTTAGAGAAATTTTTTCAATAAATGATCAAAATAATTGACGTGGACAAAATTGGGGATTACGTCTATTGATTATACATCACAGGGACCAAAACGAAGAATTATGTCAATCTCATAGACAATCTTAAATAAAAAAACCATTGTTGATATGTTAATTTATGCTATTAATATGACTGTTGAAATGAATCTCATTCCAACTACAAATTAGCGGATTCCTCCTTAAAAGATCGGATGTGGATGTAACATAATCAGAAATTGTGTTAGTTGTAGAAGAGACTGGTTCAAAATATATAATTAAAACACAGTAGTATTTTCCAATAATTTTCACAGGGGTAGAGAGAAGTTGGGGAAGAGAAGAGGGGAAACCACTTATGACGTGTTTACCAACCGGGGTTGGAATGAAATGAAAGGGAATCATTCTCGATTGAAGGGATTTCAGTGTTTACTAAAATTTTAGAGAATCAAAAATAGATGGGGTCCATCTAAAATCCGGAATCACACTCTGGAAATTCTCGGATTTGGATTCTTAGGAGAGACCTGGTATTTGGATTCCTGGAGAAACTCTTCATCCGGATTCTAACTTTTATACCGAAACGACCCTCATGATTTTTGGTTAATCCGAAAGTACCCCAACAACTTCACCTTTCCAACCCATCACAAAGTCCTGCAATTTCATCTTTATCAACTCACGGTGAGCTCCAACGACGATGGCTGTGCAAACAAATACAAAACCACATACAATGATACAAATCAAAACAATCATGAGAATCAAGTTTCTAATAAAACCCAGAATGATAGAGAGATATGGGTTCCTTCGCACCTCTGTTAGAACCAAAGAGGACAGAGAACTTTTTTTTTTCCTTGAAGACGGAGACTATCCTGTTTTGAGAACCAAAGAGGGCTCTGACCACTTTTCTTCTTACTACTTATTGCAATTTATTTTTCTCTTTAATAAATTATTTTATGAAATATTTTTTTTATTCTTAAAATCAAATAGAGATAGATGTGCTTCTACATGGTACTAAAATGTAAAAATATTTGCTCTTTGATCTTAACTCCTAACTAAAATGTTATTAAAAATAAATATAGGATAAAATAAAACAAAAAACAGTAAGGGCATTTCAGTAATCTTATTGATTTATATTCCGACTCATCTGAATTAGTAAACAACTTATATGAACTAAAGTTCATTCATACTTCGATTCCAGAACATTTAGGTAAAAGCTTCAACAGTAATCTGATTCTGACTCCTCCTCAATTCAATTCCTCCTCAATCCAATTCCTCTATTTTGAGTACAGTTACGTAAACGCCCCATGAGAGAATTGAAAGGATAAACAAAGTAGACATGTACAGATGCCACTGTTGATTTGACCTTTAAATTACACAATCCCAGATTTGTTTGACTTTCGAGCATCATTTGTGAGGAGGTGGATTGTCTACTCTCTTATTTCCATACTCTTTATATGCATTCTTGTTTGTGTGGTCACGGTTAAACCACGTCAACATTTTATATTCCTATTACTTTTTGTTTTATTATTTATATACAAAATTAATATAAACTATTGACGTGGTTTAACCGTGACCACACATCATAGGAAGACATGAGGAGAGTATGGAAATAGGAGGGCAGACAATCCACCTCCCATTTGTTATGGGAAGAAGGGCAATTTGTTGCGATTTTCTAGGAACTTAAAACAACCAAATAAACTAGAAATTTATACTGAAACATGGGAGAAATTTTTTGTGAATTTCTGTTCGTAAGCGTTTTTGTTAAATTGCACTAACGGTATAATTGTCATTTGCATATGAAAGACCTCCAAGAACCCTCTGACGATCTGAACAAGTGTTGGTGGAGAGGTAGTTTATGCCTCCATGGATGTGCAATGACTAGGTATTTAGCGAAGAAGATTTTTTTTATTTTTTATTTTTTATGTTAAACGATATCGTTTTGAGCCAAATAAGTTAAAAAAAAAGAAGACTGCTATTGCTAAAAAAATTAAAAACTACTATTGCATGACCCGCTACACATACCACTTTTATTTTGTTACTTATTTTAACAGTGCATTCGGCACAAAAGCCGATCTACCCCAAAGAAAAATTGTAGACTACGGCTACACGATATCAATTATTGACAGACGTATTGGTCAAAATGATTCCTGAGATAGACATAACTTATCACTTTGGTATCTGATATTTGAAATCGATAGAAGTGATTACTAAGTTTGTCCACCTTCAATCATTTTGATCATTTTGCGAAAGATCAGTGTTAAATAGGACTAAAATGATAAACATACCCTCTATTTAATAAACAATGGCCAAATGATTTGACAAAAGTAAGAGTATTTTTATTATTCTATCCTTATTTAGAGAAAAAATTTCACTGAATGACCAAAATAATTGACGTGGACAAAATCGGGGATTACGTCTATTGATTATACATCACAAGGACCAAAGCGAAAAATTATGTCAATCTCAAAGACAATCTTATATATATAAAAAAACCATTATTGATATGTTAATTTATGTTATTAACATGAGTGTTGAAATGAATCTTGTTCCAACTACAATTTAGCAGACTCCCTGAGCCCAAAGATACCCCCATGGCTTGCCACTAGTTATCCCTTTTTTTTAATAAAAATTAATAATTTGCACAAGATAAGCATTTTAGTTGACAGAAAACAATTTTAATCAAACCAGGGACACGAATTAAACTAGTTAATAATAAGAAAAACTAATAAAAATAGCTTAAAAACTTTGAATTTTAACGATAAGAACAAAATAAAAGGTAAAATAAATAGTTTTAGAATTGACTTTTTAATGTAAAAATGTGATTTTTCGTTAAATGAATAGTACTACAGGCTTTTCATTAAAACTCTCGTAATAATATCCAACAGATATTTTTGCTTCTTTAAGGGTGTCTAAAAAAGATTTCATCACAAAGCCCAAAGGAAGCCACAAATGAGGCCGAACAGCTAAAGAAACAGGTACAGCCCAAAGCTAACAGCAAAGACACTAGAATA
This sequence comes from Pyrus communis, assembly GCF_041283825.1. Lineage (NCBI taxonomy): Eukaryota > Viridiplantae > Streptophyta > Magnoliopsida > Rosales > Rosaceae > Pyrus > Pyrus communis. The sequence continues at coordinate 17,269,794 of NC_142572.1, forward strand.
AAACCAGGACGACTTTACAGACATAGAAAGGTGAAGAAGATGAAGACGACGAACAAGCGTATCAACAATGAACATAACCTTCTGCAAAATGACGGGAGGTCACGATACGATAACAAAGAAACCTATATACTAATCAGAGCATTTCCAGAAAATGTGACATGATAAGAAGTTGTATAACGAATAATCAAAGCTGATTTCCCACAGCTATTCATCATGGAATTACAAACATATTATCAAATGAATGTCATCATCTTTATGTCGAAATTACTTAAAACCCAGAAATGTTTTCTATCAAATCTTTGGAATATGAAAGAGAGATGAAAAACAGAATCAGACAGTAAAATAGGCCTTGCTAAGGGAGGCGCTAGGCAACGGAAAAACATAACCTTTCCAAAAGTGCAAAGTATCCAAATGTAGATATAAGGCAGCAGGATTGAAATCCGGCTGAAGCGGCTGATACTAATAGATTCGATATCGGATTTACCATCATCAGACGTATTAGTCTTTCTTGTTCCAGTGAAGCCCTTGCCCCTTTTTAGGCACAGAGCAAATCTGCGTCCCCAAAAGAAAGCAAATGAATATTTCTTGGCATGAACTGAAATACAATACGTTGAATGATTTATGTAACTATTACCTTTACAGGTGTTGGTGCCCGCCATTCATCTCTCTCCACTTCGTAATCAACAGTATACTTTATCCCTTAATGTTTCTTAAAGGGGTTTCAGTACTTAAACCCTTCTCATCCTCTGCTGTGCATTTAAACAGAGCGTATACACAGTTTGTCTCAAGCGAAAATTTAGCACCTCAGTAATTTAGTCTGAAATTTTAGGTTGATTCCACCTCTTTGAGATCCAGAGACTCCCTCTAATAAGAACGATCCAGTTGCTTTACCATTTATATTGGATGCTCAATCGATGAGATCATCCAACTCTATAAAATCACCCTCCATAATGGAATGTAAGTGCTTGGCTGCCAAATTATCAAGCAATATAGGATTCCCACCACCAAGCACAGATGCTGGCACCTGCACAGAAAGAAATCCAAATAATTTAGCAGAAAAAATTATAGTTTAAAACAGGATCAGACGAACCATGTAATGTAACAAGACGTAATGGAATCAATAGTACAGTAGTATTACACCAGCATCAGAAATTTTCAAAAGCCACATGTGTCTAGAAAACTTCAGACTCTGACTAATTCAATAATTTTGAGACACGAAGTGCATAAAATAACAAATGGGAAATTTCTAAGGATGGCAAAATGAGATTTTGGAGATTGTCAAGACTCCATCTATAGGTTTTTACTGTTTTCATCTGTTTGGAAGCATACGGATATTTCTGACTGCAAAGTGCAAAACTATCACAAAAAGAGCATCAGAAAATGTCTGATGCTAATGAAAGACACGCTTAGAATAACTGTCCCAACAGAAAACAATAATTTTAAACCAGTTTATCAAGGTAACAAACTTCACAAGATGTCCTTTAGATTCTAAAAAATAAGGCATAGTACCATTGATGTGGCAGAATGAAAAACAAAGTAAATTATTGAAAAGGAATATCAACAATTGAAAAATGAATTCTATTGAACAGCTATGTAAGACTCTGTCGTTTTTAAATAGTATAGTATATCAAGCATGTGAATGATGAAAGTAGCACTAACAGTAGTAGCACAAGAATTTGTTTAAGGTGCATTTACCTGTTCATTAGACTGAATTCTTGATATAGAAACAGGCCTTGTCATGACTCGATCATCTAGCTCAGGGTCCAGCCTCGGATACTTTGACATCTCATTTTTCCTAGGCACAGAAGTGTCACCATGCACTTCATTTTCACTACTACTGGGAGTATGAAATCCATCATGCTGAATTCCAATGTGACGAACAGTGCAAGCACTTTCTTCAGCATAAGAACTTAAACCATGATCTGATACTCTATTTCCACTACGAGATCTCATCAAAATACGGCAAAGGACAAAAGCAGCCTGCACATGAACAGACATACGACATGTTACTCATGTGCACACATGCCATTATATTTAGCACCGTGTAGTAATGACTAAGGGGAGTATCAATCGTATGGCATAACGCACAATGCTTAATCGGCTAGAGAGCTAGACCATGGTTGAACGTCATGAAGAATAAATTTGCAAAAGAGAGTGTCAAAGCCTACATTTCTACTCATGTCTCACCGAGTAAAAAAAAAAATTTCGTCTATGCTTACACAGCCTATTGGGTTCTAATGAGACATTTCCGATAACTATCTACTCGCCAAACAAAACTCAAAATTCTCAACAGCTCAATAGATATGGAAAATTATTCGTCCAACTCAAATATTAAGCAATTGAACCAAAGAAATAAAAAAGGAATAATGCCCCTTTTCCTAATTAACCGGAATCACGCATAAATATGACATTGATACAACAACAACAACAACCAAATTATACAAAACAAGAAAAAATATTACATGAATTCTACAAGAACTTCAAACCCTAATAAGGCAATGCCCCTTCATCCAAACCGAAATGCGAAAAATCGACAGTGTACGAAAATTACCTTAACATGATCAACCTGAGCATACTGATAGAGAACCCAATCAGTCCTTACGGCGTCGTTTGGCAAATTCCCCAAATAAAACACAAAGCGCGACCTCCTCCCCAGAACCACCTTCCCTCCACCGCCCACCACGTCCCTAACCCGCCCTTGCCTCCGCCAATACCCGCCCTTCGCCCTCCTCTCCTTCAAAACCCTAACCGTGTAGCAGAACCAGTGCCTCTTCCTCCCTCCGTGGCCGTACGAGTAACACGCGCTCTCCGGCAGCTCGAACGGATCGTGGCCGTACAAATCGAGCTCCCTGATCAAATCGTACCCGTCCGATTTCCCCGCCTCGGCGGCGTTCTTGTTGGGGAGGTAGTGGCAGAGAAGCTGCGCCTCCGAGGGGTAGAATCGGCAACCGGGGGGCAGCGAAAGCAACGACGTCGCTTTAGGATCTCCCATGCGTAAATGGAGATCGTCAGCTTGTTCTAGGGTTTCCGGAATTTCCGATTCGAGCTGCGGAGGTTTTCGACTGCGAGAAGAGGGGTTTACCAAACGGGGACTCGGGGGTTTATGGAGTAAACGAAATAGCGTACCCCTGAAGCTTTCCATCGTGGCGATCCGGTGCGGCTGAGCTGTACGTGCTCCCGCGCATTCCAGCCTTTCAGATGACGCTGTGGGTTTGTTCGGATTACGTGGATGTTGAATGTAAAACGACATGTCGTGGGGGTGGCGGGTGGCGTGGTTAAAGCGAAAAGTCAACGGTTCTGTTGGGTACGATATTGGGTTCGGTGACATAAATGCAGACCGAAAATAGAAAACAAAAAGACATTGAAATTTCCAAAACCCGAACAATTTTGTAAGTTAAATTGTTGGTCGCGGTTGTACGAGATGTGACATATTTGGCACGACGGGCACGTGCCGGTCAAACCTCCAGCAAGGTAGGACAGAACAAATATTTTAGAAAGCGAAATTCATTCAAGAGTGGATCCTCATCGGATTTTCTTTGTAACGATTTTGAGGATTTTTTAATTATATTCGTTTATTATTTATCGTGTAATTAATTTTTATTGGGTACTATTTAAATTCAATTTTAAATAAAAAAATTTACAATAATTATTAAACGTACGATACACGATAAATGAATGTGATTTGACGATCAGGATCCTCTGGCTCCAAAAAAAGTGGTTGTTGGCTGTCTGTGGTCAGTCAATATGTCATGTTTTGCTCAAAATAACGTTTTAATGAATCTAGTTTTCTACACTTCCCAGTTACCAATATCCTAATCATATATAAACGAACGAATCTATAAAAAAGTGTGCAACGCAAAAATTGCTCTAAAATTTTTTATTCAGAACAAAATGTTAATTGAGTTGGTATGAATTGTTCTTTTCGTTAGATCAAAGTTTAAGTTTGAGTACTGGTACATGCAATATTTCTTGATGAACAATCTGTAAAAACTAAAAAGGGTTAAGGCCCCTCTCTATTAGTCTTCAAAGAGGCTTGTGGTATGTCTTGATCCTAAGATGAGGTAGCTTTTTATTAACCGTAAAAAATCAAATAAAATTATAGGAATGTTTCTATTAAACATGAATTCGTACTTGCCATTGACATTGTTTAGTTCTTATGACCCCATGTCTAGTTCTTAGACTAGTTTCAATATGTAATGCGGAATGTTTTAAAATGGGTATTTCGTAATTTCCCTTTGCTGGAAAACTTTGCTGTCATGTTTTTGGTAGATACATTTTTAGTGGAGACCATCATCAATGTGAGTCATTCTATTGATGGAGAAATTCTTCGGTTTGGATACTGGACTAGGTATTCTTTGGGAGCAAGACAAAAAAAATTTCGTCACCCCCACCTCCCTGATTTTGTTAGTTTCATCCGCTTCCATTTGCGTCTCACCTTCTTTCACATAACACTCATGATTCACCACCAATAATGACCTTTTTGGGTTTACTTGTGGGATAAAACTATTTCGTTGTCTAAAAAAATGCTCTTTTATTTGAACCTTGAAATACTAGGAATAAAAAAAAAGCACGAACCAGTTACTCCGAAGGAATCCCCCGATCTCATCTCAGTTTAGTGGGACGTTCAACTATAACTACCCACGTGCCAAATTTCGTTTTTAGAGATGAATAATAGGAAGGAAACCAATTTTCGTTTTCAGTTTACTGTGTGGTTTCTATACATTCCAAACAGAAAGGGATGGGCAAAATCAGTGACATATCCTGTTTTTGGTGGTTGCCGTTTTGGGTTTTGTGCCCTGCGTGCAATATGTATTAGCTCTGTTTGTGGCATCGATTTCAATGGAACTTTGTAAATTTTTTTTTTCTTTGCCCAGTATGACGAATTCAAGTTATCCTTTTCCGTGCAGGTACCAATTTTAGTTTTCAGCAGTTTAGTATGTGGTTTCCATTCATTCCAAAGAGAAAGGGATCGGACATATCCCCTTTTTGGTGCGTGTAAGGGGGGGTTTTCAACATCAGGTATAGCAGTTTTGATTTCAATGGAATTTTGGTTTTTTTGTTGGTGTTGTTTGGAAAGTCTTTGAATGTAGTATCGCAAGTCTTTGAATGTGGGGTGGGAATGATATGGCAGCCATGGACGCACCACGAAGCAACACGAAGAGATCAAACAAAATTAGTGTTTTGAGATTTTGATTAATTTTGCTGGAGAAATGAATAACTTTGATTACTGTTTTCATTTTTCGTTTTCTTGCAATTTTCGTAAATCCAATTCGTGTTACTAACAAAAAAATTTCATGGTTTTTTGATGTGTTTCCTTCTGCTAAGCTGCAGTAATGTAGTAATGTGTTATGGAGTTGATATAATAAATGGTCCTGATCAGTCCTTATCAAGAGTTTCTCATCTTTTAGTTCATGTGGATATTACTTGGCATGCATGCTCACTCTATATTTCTCACATTTTTTTTTTCCATGCAATTTTGTAATGGAGTGGTGTGATGTGTGCCTTCTTAGTTCGACAATTAAGATTTCGTAAGCTAAACAAAATTTGACCCCCAAAACACATTTTACAGCTGCAAACACATGAATCAATGATAAGATCGACAATAATCCCTAAACACAGTCGAAACCGATGCTAAAAAAGTTGCCCAGTATCTAACTCCATCCCATATCTCATCTATTCCCACTCCCTTATAATCTTAAAAAAAATCTTCTATTTCTCTCCAACCAAGTGCTTAATTTTTAAATATTTGACAATAACCGGAATCATTAAGTGGTTAACAGGAATCATTAAGTTTTATTGAATAAATAACCGCAGGTATCCGTAACGCAGTTACTTAGTACTAACCAAGGAGAAGTCTAAAGTTATGCAAGCAGCTCAACCAATTAAGGAATGCAGTGCGGAGCGAATGGTGGTGAACGTGATGTTGTGCCTTGGCTGATTATCTTCACCAACATACAAACCCACAGTTGAATAGTTTAAAATACAAGAAATAAAGACACCGAGAAATTTACGAGGTTCGGCAAAAATCTGCCTACGTCCTCGGAGAGATATTGCTCTTCACTATGAGAAAAACAGTACAAGTTACACATGAGTTAAATCGACATAACCCAATCTCATATCCCTTGTACACCCACTCACAGAATTTTCCCAAGAGCCTCACTCTACCCCAAGAGTTCTTTCACTCTAGCTCTCTTGATTTCTCTCACCCTTGCCCTTGCTCTCTGCAAAAAAGAACTCTTTCTTCTCCTTTTTTTCTGCAAAGGCAAATGAGCTCTCTACTCTCTCTTTTTTTCTCTTGCTCTCTACTACTCTCCTTTTTAAACCGAAATGAGCCCTCACGGGTGTTTAAGACACCAAAACTTTTTCCTTTTACTTTTCCCTTTTTTCCTCCTTGCTTTTCCCTTTTTTTCTCCTTACTTTTCCCTTGTTTCCTCCTTGAAACAAGGAAAGATGTTTTCTTTCTTTCTTTAGTCGAAAGGCATTTTGGAGGATAGTCCACTTGGGCACAAACTCCAACACGTGATCCGTAATATTGTGGTACAGATGCAAATTCCATGAACTCCTCATCACTTTCAAGAGCACTCATTGTGTCAGGAGGAAGACAAACCTCCAAGTCTATGCTTCCCCTTTCCCTTCCTTCATACGATGAAACTTTCCCGCCAAATTTATTTGCGTACCCGCTCCGCAGCGCCACCGCCTTTCCCATTCCGAATTCGTTTCCGTACATGTTGAACCTCGGCGAGCTGCCCATCATCACCATGTACGGGTCGAAAAACTGCCCGATTAGGTACACCGTCGGAGACTGCAGCCAGGCGTCAACGAATCCTCGTATCTCCCTGTCGTCGAGCTTCACCACCGCCTCGTGGAGCTTCCACGCCGCCCACCCGAGGCCGTGTTGGAGGAGTTCACCGGCTGCCACGGCTTCCGAGGTGATCGGGTGAATCGAGTTCCCGAAGTAGTCTCCGGACAATGGCGGGTCTAGTCTTGCTCTGTTATTCGCAGCCAACCTAAAAACAGAAATATGGAAATCTAATGTGAAACGCATTGTAAGAATTGGAAATTTCGAGGATTGTTCGAAGTTTTGGAGGATACCTGCATCTGGTTGACTGATTGGGAGGAAGACGCCGTGCACTGGTGATGGACCGCCATAGAAGGGCGGAGAGGGACTGGAAAGATGAGATTTTGGTGGCGTTGGACTCTGAGTTGGCCTTTGCTTTGAGTTTGGCTATGGATTCTGAGGAGAAGTGGAACATTCTCTCTCTGAGTTCGGGAGCTTCGAATCTGCCGATGAACTCATCTGGGTTTGTGTAAAGGGAGGCTGATGATTGGCCCGTGACCGTCCGGAAACCACCGCTTGAGGACCGGCGGACTGGAGATTCCGGGGACGATGGTATTGTCATGCACTCCTTGTGTTATTGCCTGAAAGAGCTCGGACCAAGTGTTGAAGAAATGCCAGAAAGAAGTCCCATCACCAAGGCAGTGATTCATGGACAGCCCTATGAATATGCCGTCCACAAGCTCCGTCACCTGAACCGTCAGCAATGACGCCGTGTGGCCGTCGTTGTTAACAGCTCTGTCGTGATCGAAAAACGACTGAACCACCAAGGGCACGTCAGTTGGCGAAAGAATATCCGAAACAGACACATCCAGAGCTGCATAGATGAATCTGGCTCCGGGGCTGTTGCTGTTGTCTACATAAACCAAATACAGAGGTGGGTTTTCTTCTTTCTTCGTCGCGAGGCGGCCGGCGAGCGGGTAAAAATGAACAAGGGCGAGGGAGAGAGAGTGCTTGAGCTTGTCCAAAAGAGAATTGACGAACTCCGCCTTGTGGCGGCTATCCATGGCTTCCGGAGGTTTGGCAAAGAGGAGGCCTTTCTGGATATAGTGGGCAGAGAGCATGGCGAGGTCGGTACGGGCCAAGTACAATGGTTGCTGTGATTCCTCTGAGACTTGGTGTGGATTGATAAAACACTCTGATATGTGTTTGACGCTTTGAGAGTTCATCTTCTTCAATAACCAATTGGATGAGTAATTGCTCTGGCTTTTTGTATAGAGTGATGGCAGACTTGGTGAAGTGTTTATTTGGAGAGATTTGTGAAGTAATATGGACTTGTACGTATTATATAATTTTTATATAAATAGTGAAATTTTTGTGTTAAAAAATTATGAATATAAAAAATAAATTTTTGTAGTATTTATGTAATAACTTATGATGTACTATTTATGTTACAAAGATCTTGTTTATTTGGAGGCATTGCAGGTTAGGTCCTGAATTTTATAATTGTTTTGTGCATATGGCTTTCTGCTAAGTGCTAAGATTTCTTTTAATTTTTCTATGTGCTTAAAGAACACAACTTTTCAGCCTTTGTCCTGATCTCAAAACGCCAAATACTTGCCGTTTGCCGCTAACTTTAATTGTGAAAATTTGGCTTTGATTGCCCCATGCCCAAAGTCCCTTTAAGATATCGCAAGATACGTTTAACAGCATCCATATGGTCAGTGGTAGGACGTCCCATAAATTGAGCAACATTTTGCACCGCAAAGGAGATGTCAGGACGCGTTAACGTGAGATACTGAAGTGAGCCCACAATTTGTCTATAAAGGGATGCATCTGGAAGAGGTGAACCTGAGGTAGCAGATAAAGAAGTCTTGGCAGCAACTGGAGTAGGGCATGGTTTACACTCAAGCATATTACTTCATTTCAAAATATCAAGAGTATATTTGTTTTGTGTCAACCGGAGGCCAGACGATAGATGGGAGACTTCGACACCCAAGAAATAGTGTAAACGCCCAAGGTCTTTAAGTTCAAACTCCTTACCCAAAACTGTAATAAAGGTTTGAAGTAGAGAAGAAGCATTACCCGTCAACACTATGTCATCAACATAGAGAAGAAAAATCAAAATTGTAGAACCCTGATGAAAAGTGAACATGGAGCTATCCGCCCTACTTTGAACAAAGCCAGAATGGACAAGGAAAGCACTGAGGCGTTGAAACCAAGCACGTGGTGCTTGTTTAAGACCATAGAGTGCCTTGTGCAATTTACACACATAATTAGGGCGAGTGGGATCAACGAAACCTAGCGGCTGCTGCATATAAACCTCCTCCATAAGAGAGCCATGAAGAAAAGCATTCTTCACATCAAGTTGATGAAGAGGCCACCCAAAGTGCACTGCTAAACTCAAAACTGTGTGAATCGTCGTAGGTTTAACCACGGGACTAAAAGTTTCTGAATAATCAACACCGGCTTGTTGGTGAAACCCCTTGGCGACAAGACGCGCCTTATGACGTTCAATCGAGCCATCCGAATTCTGTTTCAACTTAAACACCCATTTACAACCGACGATGTTGGCACGAGGAACCGGAGGAACCAAAGACCACGTACGTTGTTTTAATAAAGCATTGAATTCATCTGACATCGCCTGTCTCCATTCAGGGGACCTAGATGCTTGGCTGTAACATGTAGGTTCAGAATCTTCCCCAACCAAAGCAATGAAGGCGTGAGGAATGGGATGGCGCGATGCAAAGTAAGACCGAGCTTTGGGTTTAAAGATACCCGATTTGGAGCGAGTTTGAGGTCCAATATATGGAACTGGGGCAGTAACAATAGCTTGAGATGGCTCGCTAGCTGACGGGAGTAAGCTACCAGATGCAGGTGGAGCTGTGACGCCAGGACCAGAGGGAGGCACAACACCCTGTCCAGTACCAGAATCTGAAGCAGCTGCTGCAGAGAGAGGAACAACAGGTGGTTGCAGAAAACTAGTAGATGGCGGTGTAGGCAGAGTTTGCGTCTCAGAGGGCAGCGAGTAAGGTGCATGAATAATTGGCACAAATGCAAAGTCTGATGGTGGCATCGTGGAAGAAGCAGCAAGAGCACCATAAGGATAGGAGTCCTCATTAAAAATAACATGACGAGAGAGATATACTCGGCCAGTCGGAGGGTGAAGACATCGATAACCCTTGTATTGGTCACTGTAGCCAAGAAAAACACAAGCCAAAGATCTAGGTTGTAGTTTATTAGTCATATAATCACCAAGATACGGAAAGCAAGCACAACCAAAAGTTCGGAAAGCCATATAATCTGGAGACCGTCCAAATAGCATTTGGAATGGAGAGGCCCACTTAAGAACATGAGAGGGTAACCGATTCAAAACATAAACAGCGGTGCAAAGTGCCTCAGCCCAAAATTTAGGAGGAAGATTGGCAGCAAGTAACAATGTGCGTCCCATTTCAGAAATATGACGATGTTTGCGTTCAGCAAGGCCGTTTTGCTGCGGGGTATGCGGACAAGAAAATCTGTGGTGAATCCCTTTTTGCACACACAAGGTCCGAAACGATAAATTATCATACTCCTTACCCCCATCACTTTGGAAAATTTTAACCATGGTCGAAAATTGATTATAAATAAGAGTGAGAAAAGTATTAAAGTGAGTAAAAACCTCTGACTTATTACGCATGGGATAAATCCATGTATACCGTGTGTAGTCATCGGTAAACAAGACATAATAACGAAAACCGGAGACTGACAAAATAGGAGACATCCAAACATCAGAATGAATTAATTCAAAATGAGACTTAGCATAATGTTCAGAAGAATGAAATGACAGACGATGGGATTTAGCCAACACACAATGATTACAAATTTTTTTATTTGAAACTGAAAAAGACGAGCCTAATACATCACTAGAGGCTAATACACTAAGAACTTGACGAGATGGATGCCCAAGACGACGATGCCAAAGTGATGACGACGCTAAAACGGAAACAAAAGCACGTTTGGGAGCTGACCAATTCCTAGAGGCAAGACCAAGCTTAATGGGATAGAGGCCATCCTCACATGGGCCCTAAAAAAGAACAACACCGGTTTTTAAATCACGGATGACAAAACCCCAAGGAAAGAACGTTAAACTAACAAGATTATCACGTGTAAACTTAGCAACCGACAATAAATTCTTTTTAATTGCTGGAACATGTAAAACTTGGGATAATCGAAAAATAAACGACCCAGACTCAAATGAAATATTACCAGTGTGCGCAATAGGGAGGGCCTCACCACTACCAACAACCACCTTGTCATGAGAACCATACCCAGTAGCCGAAGTCATTGTTCGAGCATCACTCGTCATATGATGAGTAGCCCCAGTATCGGGATACCATGTTGGATCAGAGGGAGAAGCAAGATGCATACCAGCAAAGGCACGAGAGATATCATCATTTGAACGAGTAGCTTGAGGACACAATGCAGCAATGTGGCCAAATTGGTTGCAGGCCCAACACTGAGGACCACGATTGACAGGAGCAGGTCCAAGAATACCAAGGCGTTGTTGTACAACACCACGGTGACCATATCGCCCAACACCTCCATGTTGATTCGATCGGCCACCACTAGGGGTACGGGGAAACCGATTGCCACCAGAAGCACCATTGGGGCGAGAAGAAGAGTGACCACCGCGTCCATTAGACGAACCACCAACCGTATGACGGGCAGAATAGAAAGCAGAATGGGATGATGCAGCAACCTGTTTCATGGCGTGCTTGGACTCAAAGACTAGGAGATGGGTACGCAGATCATTAAAGGATGGCAGAGGTGGAAAATTGGTCAGGGCCAAGACAAGCATTTCATATTCAGGCCCCAAGCCGTTAAGCACATACGTAACCAAATCATTATTCAGAACAGGTTGACCAATGGAGGCCAATTGATCTGCCAAATGCTTGGCCAGACCCAAGTATTCTGCAATTGTTTGGTTCCCTTTCTGAAGAGAAAGCAACTGAAACCGATTATGGGTAGAATTGGCAAGGGATTGTTGAGAAAAATTCTGACGAAGATGCTCCCATATCTCACGAGAAGTGGACATCCCAACAGTCAAAGAAAGAACGGGCTCAGTAAGCGTAGCATGTAGCAGTCTCACAAGTGTCTGATCAGTCTGGTACCACACAAGGTAATTGGGATTAGGAGTCGTAGTGACCACATGAGGAACCACCGTAGAAGTAACATCAGAATCAACAGAAGCAGTGGGGGAGGCAGCAGGCGCAGGGGTGGTGATAAAGAGAGGAGGACAGGGGTGAGTTCCATCAACAAAACGCCAAAGATTTTGGCCAATCAGAAAAGGCTTAACCTGACTTTCCCAAGGAAGATAGTTGGTTTCAGAAAGCTTAACGGAAACGAGGGTAGAGATATTGGGGATTGAAAAGGTGGAAGATGAAGTTGCGGAAGCCATGAAAAAAAAAGGAGGATCAGAGGCTCAATACCATGTAAACTTTTGGATTTTCATTATCTTTCTCTACAAGGTTACAAGGATTTATATACATGACTTCAAGTATCAAGATCAAATCACCCTAAATTAAGGGATACAAGTGTGTAGGTAAGACGGCTTATACTTTGTAGGTAGGACGGCTTATAGGACGGCTTATACTTTGTGGGTAGGACGGCTTATAGGATGGCTTATACTTTGTAGGTAGGACGGCTTATAGGACGGCTTGTACTTTGTAGGTAGGACGGCTTATGACTACTAACAACCTTATCAACAGTATAAAATCAGCCTTCTGAGAAGCCATGGATTCTGGAGGGTTGGCATAAATTAGGTGGGTATGTTGCCAAGAAAGTTGCAGAGATCCGATGGATACAGGTAGAAGGGCTGTTTCGATTCCTCTGAAACATAAATGTGGCCACACATAGCACCTCGAGATGTGTTTTTCGACACTTTCAGACATTCATCATTTCGGGGTGTTGACATAGGCAACAAGTTGAACATTATATAGAACTCTACCAGAATACGGGGGTCACCGTAAAAACTAGTCGATGATTAAGCCGACCAGAGTGGCGATTTCAGACACGACAACTAATGTTAAAGGAATTTAAGAGGGAAATTTAAATTGTCTAAAACAATTAAACAAAACAATGTCTAGTCACTAACCAAAGTCATGAAGCAAGCCAAATAAATGTAACAATAGTGAAAATCCTACACAACCCGAAAACACAAAAACGCAAGAAAAATGAAGAAGTCTTAAGTTCCAATTTCCAAAAAACTACGATAACTCAAACTCCAAACGATATCTTCTACCAGTCTCTCCATGTTACGAGATAACATCACCAGATGCCGCTCACCACATTCAAGAGGCAAGGTTGTAATTCAAGAGTTAATGAAGCTAGTTGATCAGCGCTACTGTTAGCCTGCTGTTGGGCAACATTCCTCAAAACATCCATGGCCTCTGCAACCTTCGCCTTTAGAGCCTCTGGTGACTCGAGCAAATGCAAAACTTCGGTCTGGTCCATCTCCAAACGTTATAGATCTTTTTTAATCACGTCTGTTACGTGCCCCTAAATCTCTTGCTTTAGTTGTATTTTTACCTTTATTTTTAACTAACCCCTTCGAACGTACTTTTGTAACTGTATGTTTCATTTTCTTTTATTTATAAATGTATGTTGTATTTTATTTTTAGGTTGTCGTGCGAGAAGGAAAACAACTAACACATACGTGGCTCTTTAGTGCATAGTTACCTTCTGATTGTTCTATTTTTCCTATTACTGAAGTCATGGTAATGAATAGCTGCAATTGGTTAGGTGCTTACGATTTCTTGCAGGAAACATGACAATGACATAGTGATTTACTTCAAATTTATGAACTCCTTGTACCATTAAAATGAGATAGTGAATATATATTTATGTGTATTCTAAATAATGTAAATATTGTTATGTTTGCTTTATATTTTGACATTTAAGTTGTTTTGTGTTTTATTACCAATACTTATGGTACGTTTACGTAAGGGTAATCGGGAGGAAAGGGAATTGAATTTCGATTACGGAGTATTTCGGTGTTTACTAAATATTAAGGAATCAAAAAAGTGGTGGAGCCCACATAAAACAAGGAATCCAATTCCTGAAATTGGAGGAACGGGATTCCCTGGTTTTGTGAGGTATTTGAATTCCCTGAGGATAAGGGAATCGGGAATGGGTCTTTTATTCCTATTATGCCCTCACTTGTTTCTTATTAACCCAACATTGCCCTTCATTTGACACTCATTATGTCATTTTTAATAGATAAAAAAAAACCTATTTATATATTTTTATATAGATAATTTTATTATATAAATTTAATTAAGAATTTAATATAATTAATTAGTATGAAAATAATTTATTTATGTAAGGGCAATTTAGTCATCAACTTAGTTTTCATTTCAATTGAAGTGAATTAGTAAACAACTTATATGGATTCAATATCATTCTTGCCATCTTTGAAGAAATAAATAAAACCTATTTATATATGCTTATATTGTGACATCCCACATCGCCCAGGGATGTGATCCTTAAATGTATATTCTCATCTCTACCTAACACGAGGCCTTTTGGAAGCTCACTGGCTTTGGGTTCCGTTGGAACTCCGAAGTTAAGCGAGAAGGGGGCTAGAGCAATCCCATGATGGGTGACCCACTAGGAAGTTGCTCGTGAGTTCCCAAAAATAAAACCGTGAGGGAATGGTAAGCCCAAAGCGGACAATATTGTGCTACGGTGGTGGAGCGGGCCCAGGAAGTGATCCGCCTCGGGCCGGGATGAGACAATTTGGTATCAGAGCCTAACCCTGGCCGTGTGTGTGCCGACGAGAACGTCGGGGCCCTAAGGGGGGTGGATTGTGACATCCCACATCGCCCAGGGGAGTGATCCTTTTATGTATATTCCCATCCCTACCTAGTACGAGGCCTTTTGGGAGCTCACTGGCTTCGGATTTCGTAGGAACTCAGAAGTTAAGCGAGAAGGGGGCTAGAGCAATCCCATGATGGGTGACCCACTGGGAAGTTGTTTGTGAGTTCCCAAAAAGAAAACCGTGAGGGAATGGTAAGCCTAAAGCGGACAATATCGTGCTACGGTGGTGGAGCGGGCCTGGGCGTATAAGCCCAAAGCGAACAATAGCACGGAGCGGGCCCAGGCGTACCATAGCACGATATTGTCTGCTTTGGGCTTACCATTCCCTCATGGTTTTGTTTTTGGGAACTCACGAGCAACTTCCTAGTGGATCACCCATAATGGGATTGCTCTAGCCGAGCGGGCCTGGGCGTATAAGCCCAAAGCAGACAATATCGTGCTACGGTGGTAGAGCGGGCCTGGGCGTACCATAATACGATATTGTCCGCTTTGGGCTTACCATTCCCTCACAGTTTTGTTTTTGGGAACTCACGAGCAACTTCCTAGTGGGTCACCCATCATGTGATTGCTCTAACCGAGCGGGCCTGGGCGTATAAGCCCAAAGCGGACAATATCGTGCTACGGTGGTGGAGCGGGCCCAGGCGTACCATAGCACGATATTGTCCGCTTTGGGCTTACCATTCTCTCACGGTTTTATTTTTGGGAACTCACGAATAACTTCTCAATGGGTCACCCATCATGGGATTGCTCTAGCCCCCTTCTCGCTTAACTTCGGAGTTCCTACGGAACCAGAAGCCAGTGAGCTCCCAAAAGGCCTCGTACTAGGTAGGGATGAGAATATATATATATATATATATATATATATATATATATATATATATATATATAAGGATCACTCCCCTGGGCGATGTGGGATGTTAAATATATAGATGAATTTTATTATATAAATTTAATTAAGAATTTAATTTAATTAATTAGCATGAAAATAATTTATTTATGTAAGGGCAATATAGTAATCAACCTAGTTTTTATTCTGATTGAAGTGAATTAGTAAACAACTTATATGGACTCAACATCATTCATACTCCGATTCCTGACAGTTTTAGTAAACAACTTCAACATGAATCTGATTCTGATTCCACTTTATTTCAATTCCTCTTCAATCCAATTCCTCCCAATTTGATTATGGATTAGTAAACGCGTCATTAATGTTTTTATCTACTCTTATTTATTTATATTTACATACTATTGTTCATGGACTTTAACTGTAAATTTGCATCTAAAATCTCATGCTAATTGATGATTGCATGATAACGTATAAATCATTACTTTACGCAAGGTAAAAGAAAAAGACAAATTTTTAGGACATTCATGATAAAGAAAACCTGATAGTGGTTCTGTATCCCACCAAAGAAATTACCCCACTGTATGTTTTCAAAATTGTGCGGCGTATAGCACCCGAGAAAAATAAGGTTTGACTATGTGTGATAATTACAAAGCATGGTTATAATAATCGCTATAACACAACTGTAGAGAAAAAAATCATAAGGAAATTATTGAAAAAAAAAGGGGAGTTTTGATATAAACCTCTCATTTTTAAATATCATAGACTAAACATCTATTCTTTTTGAAAATTTGATTAAATATTTTCCCTAAAATTTTGATGTTTAATTGCATTTCATTTTATTTTATTAGAATGATATTCATGTTATTTCTTTATTGCATTCCCTCTTTTTTTTTTTTTTCCTATTTTTATGCATCTCTTACTATGATGATTTCAGATTTTTTTTTTTCATTTTTTATTAAAATATTTATTTTAGTAAATTAAAATAAAATGTAAAAAAGTCGTTGTTAGGTACGTTTGGTTATATTGGCACGTTTGATTATATCGGTACGTTTGGTTACTTATAAGATGATTTGGTTTACAATATATTTGAATTTTTGGTACATTTGGCTTCCTGGTACACTTAAAATTTTAGTACATTTGATTTCTTGGTACATTAAAATTTTTTTGTACATTTGAATTTTTGTTCCGTTTTCAAACCTTAAGTTTTGGTACACTTTTTACTAATAATGAGGAACTACTTTAATAGTTTAATATTTTTTATTTTTTATTTTTTATAGAAAGAGTCATTAAAATGTAGGAGTTTAAATTACTTTAATTAATTGTTTTTTATAGACGACAGTCATTAAATCGTAGGAGTTTAAAAGGGAAAATTAAATTTCCTAGATTGTAGGCAATTAGTTACAAGATGAAGTGAAGGTGCCTTTATACTAATTACATGTAATTTAAAAAATACAAAAATGTGATGTGGCAATTGGTCAAAGCCTCTTAATCAAATTTTAAAAAAGAACCAATGTTTAATCTAAAAAGCATTAAAAAAAAGTGAGTTTTAACAAAACACTTATGGTATTGTTCACTTTTAACGAAAAACCACTTTTTTCCTTTACCTATCACTATTCACTATACCTTTAAAAAATATTTTTTTATTAAAAATGAAGTTTTTTGGACTTTTCGTTGGTTTTTCTTTAAAAAAAATGCAGGGGATTCTAATTTCTCCAAATAATAATAATAATAAATTGTTATGATGTACACAAACATACAATCTACAAAATAATCACTTAAGAATATCTAAAAACAATCACTTCAGAATATCTAAAGCAACACATTCTTGGGACGCGTAGTGCCCATAATGTAAAAATATCTCTCCCATGCGCGTGAGAGCGTGCGGAGAGGCTAGTGTGTGTGTGTGTATATATATATCATGCCTTGGTAAAATTCTATATCAGCAGGTATTCGCAGTTGTAACCGTAACCCGTTTATAAATTATGGGTTGAACAGGTATATTCATACTCATGTAATTGCATAAGCGGTCAACAGAAGTCCTTAAGGGGGCGTTTGTTTGCCCTCACTAAGCAGGACTGGACTGGACTGGACTAACTATTAGTCTAGTCCTGTGTTTGTTGTTGCACGTGACTAATGTTAATGAGACTAGCTAGGATTAGCCTAGACTAAGGACATCGCTAGAGGTTCTTAGCGAGAGTCCCCAGAAACCATGGGACTAGCTAAGACCCCTCTCTGCTCTCTGTTTCACAAGACGTCAACCACATCGTTCCCGCTCTCCCTTTTACACCACCAAACGACCACCACCCTCTTCCCCTTGCCCTGAACCCACAATCACGAGACCTCTGATTCGCCCATCCCTGAAATGCTTTATCGCCAAGCTCGTTGTCGAGAGGCAACACTTCTCTGCTTAGTTCCTCAACTTCATCGACTCCCAATCTTGCTCTCCCAAAACCATTTTCAAACACAGATCTAACGAACCTACAACGTTTCGCCAGACAGCTTTTGTATTCGATCTCTCCTCATTCGATTCGTTGGGTATTTTGGTCCTTCACTCATAACTCCACCAATCTACTCCTGGAGAAGAATTAGTTGCCGCCATGTTTCTGCTGGACTACTTCTATGGGTTGTGGCAGAGGGAGGCCAAGATTCTATTTCTGGGTTTGGATGGCGATTGGGATGATCTGAGGAATGGGTTGCCTTGGACGGAGAAGAAAGATGGGGTGGGAGAGAATAGAAAAATGGAGAATTGTTATGAAAAAAAAAAAAGAATGGAGTATACTAATAATATAAATTAAATAATATAATATTAATATATGTAGAGTAAATAATATAATATTAAGATTTGTTAATTATTTTGTTTTTTTAGTCCGACACTGCACCAAACGCTTCACTAAGTCAGTCCAGCTTAGTCTAGTTTAAGCCAGTCCAGCTTAGTCCCTGAAGCTAATCTAGTCCGAGATAGTCCAGTGCAACAAACATACCCTAAGTTTTATTGAATAAATAACCGCATGTACCGTACCCGTGGTTACTTAGTACTAACCAGTGATAAGTCCGAACTTATGCATGCGGCTCAACCCCATGCGTTGTAATACAAAGCAGAGAAATGCAACCAATTAAGGAATGCAGAGCGGAACGCATGGTGCTGGCACATGATCAGTAATATTGTGGTACAGATGCAAATTCCATGAACTCCTCATCACATTCAAGAGCACTCATTGCATCAGGAGGAAGACAAACCCCCAAGTCTATGCTTCCGCTTTCCCTTCCTTCATACGATGAAACATTCCCGCCAAATTTATTTGCGCACCCGCTCCGCAGCGCCACCGCCTTTCCCATTCCGAATTCGATGCCGTACATGTTGAACCTCGGCGAGCTGCCCATCATCACCATGTACGGGTCGAAAAACTGGTCGATTAGGCACACCGTCGGTGACTGCAGCCAGGCGTCTAAGAATCCTCGTATCTCCCTGTCGTCGAGCTTCACCACCGCCTCGTGTAGCTTCCACGCCGCCCACCAGAGGCCTTGTTGGAGGAGTTCACCGGCCGCCACGGCTTCTGAGATGATCGGGTGAATCGAGTTCCCGAAGTAGTCTCCGGACAATGGCGGGTCTAGTCTTGCTCTGGTATTCGCACCCAACCTAAAAACAGAAATATGGAAATCTAATGTGAATCGCATTGTAAGAAATGGAAATTTCGAGGATTTTCGAAGTTTTGGAGGATACCCGCATCTGGTTGACTGATTCGAAGGAAGACGCCGTGCACGGGTGATGGACCGCCATAGAAGGGCGGAGAGGGACTGGAAAGATGAGATTTTGGTGGCGTTGGACTCTGAGTTGGCCTTTGCTTTGAGTTTGGCTATGGATTCTGAGGAGAAGTGGAACATTCTCTCTCTGAGTTCGGGAGCTTCGAATCTGCCGATGAACTCATCTGGGTTTGTGTAAGGGAGGCTGATGATTGGGCCGTGACCGTCCGGAAACCACCGCTTGAGAACAGGCGGTCTGGAGATTCCGGGGACGATGGTATTGTCATGCACTCCTTGTGTTATTGCCTGAAAGAGCTCGGACCAAGTGTTGAAGAAATGCCAGAAAGAAGTCCCATCACCAAGGCAGTGATTCATGGACAGCCCTATGAATATGCCGTCCACAAGCTCCGTCACCTGAACCGTCAGCAATGACGCCGTGTGGCCGTGGTGGTTAACAGCTCTGTCGTGATCGAAAAACGACTGAACCACCAAGGGCACGTCAGTTGGTGAAAGAATGTTCGAAACCGACGCATCCAGAGTTGCATAGATGAACCTGGCTCCGGGGCTGTTGCTGCAATCTACATAAACCAAATACAGAGGTGGGTTTTCTTCTTTCTTCGTCGCGAGGCGGCCGGCGAGCGGGTAAAAATGAACAAGGGCGAGGGAGAGAGAGTGCTTGAGCCTGTCCAAAAGGGAATTGACGAACTCGGCCTTGTGGCGGCGATCCATGGCTTCCGGAGGTTTGGCAAAGAGGAGGCCTTTCTGGATATAGTGGACAGAGAGCATGACGAGGTCGGAGGGTGCCAAGTACAATGGCTGCTGTGATTCCTCTGAGACATGGTGTGGATTGACAAAACACTCTGATATGTGTTTGACGCTTTGAGAGTTCATCTTCTTCAATAACCTATTGGATAAGTAATTGCTCTGGTTTTTTGTATAGAGTTATGGCAGACTTGGTGAAGCGTTTATTTGGAGAGATTTGTAAATGTAACCGTAATACTACGTGTTTTTATACTGGTGATGAAATTTTTGTATTAAAAAATTATTAACATAAAAAAGAAAATTTTTCACCACTTATATAATAAAACATGATATACCACTTGTGTTACGGGCAAAAAGAAAAATTTCTCCTTTATTTGGAGGCATTGCAGGTTAGGTCCTGAATTTTATAGTTGTTTTGTAAATATGGCTTTCTGCCAAGTGCTAAGATTTCCTTTAATTTTTGGATAAAGTACAAAAAATTACCTCAACTATTGGTGTCACAACACTTTCATACTCTTCTTATAAAATTGACAATGTCATACCTCATCTTTAGAATTTGGTCCAATGTTATAACTTCCGTTACTTGGCCGTTTACTTTTCAGTTAAATGCTGACATGACTTGATTCAGAACCCACTTTTTATCAAAAAATCATTAAAGTAATATTAAAAACTAAAAAAAAATATTTATTATTTTTTAAATATTAAAAAAAAAACAAAAAAAAAACAAAATTCCAATTTGTCTTCCCCCCGCACCCACCCTCAGTTTGTCTTCCCCCTCCCATCCCCTCTTCTTCCTCTTGCAACCTAGAAAAATAAAATAAAATAAAAAAACGAAGATCCCGTCGGCGGGACTATGGGTGCGCGGAGAAGGTGAAGGATGGGTGCGAAAGAGGATGTGGAGAATGGATAAGAGTGGTGGATTTGGGGTTGGCAGGGGGTTGGTTTTTTTTGGGGGGGGGGGGGGGGGGTGGAACTGGTTGGGTTGGGTTTTCTTCTTCTTCTTCTTCTTTTTGGGTTGCAGGGGGTTGGGGGAGGGAGGCGAACTGGGTTGGGTTGGAATTTTATTTTTATTTTTTTCCTCTTCTTCTTCATCATTCTTCTTCTTTCTGGGTTGCAGGGGGTTGGGGGAGGAAGGTGAACTGGGTTGGGTTGGAATTTTATTTTTATTTTTTTCCTCTTCTTCTTCCTCATTCTTCTTCTTTTTGGGTTGCAGGGGGCCAACTGGGTTGGGTTGGATTATTATTATTATTATTGTTATTTTCCTCTTCTACTGCTTCCTCCTTCTTCTTCCTCCTTCTTCTTCTTCTTCTTCTTCTTGTTCGGGGGGTTGATGGGTTTTCAAATTTTTTTTTTTTTTTGGTTGAAGATTAAGCAGGGAAGAAGATGAAGATGGGGAGAGAGGGGGGAAGGGACGAACAGAGGGATTTTTTTTTTTTTTTAACTTTTTTTAAAAAAATTAAATAATTTTTTTTTTTTTAGTTTTTAATAATATTTTATTAAATTTTTAATAGAAAGTGGGCCTCGAATCAAGCCACGTCAACATTTAACTGAAAAGTATACGGCCAAGTAACAGAATGCGTAACATTGGACCAAATTCTAAAAATGATGTATGATATTGTCAATTTTAAAAGATGAGTTATGAAAGTGTCGTGACACCAATAGTTAAGATAGTTTTTTATACTTTACCCTTAATTTTTCTATGTGCTTAAAAGAACACAACTTTTCAGCCCTTGTCCTCATCCCAAAACGCCAAATACTTGCCTTTTGCCGCTAACTTTAATTGTGAAAATTTGGCTTGATTGCCCAAGCCTTCAAGTTTGAACAGATTGGTGGAAGGAAAAAAACTGGCACAAATATTAATGATATATATTTTTTATTGGCTGAATTGTTTAGGGTTTTTTTCAATTATGTTGATGTAAATTTTCACCGTCTTCAGTAATAGAGATTTTTCTACCTGTAAAACAAGGGTTAAGCCATAGAAAATTCTTGCAAGAGAACAAGTTTTTGTAGTGTAAAATGGTTCAAGAAAGGTCGATCTCCTTAGGGACTGTCATAAACAATTTACGAGTTTTTGGATTATTTGACTTAATTAACTTTAAGAATTGCACTAATTTGACAAAACTGAATCCTACTGCACATGACTTAAACAAATATCTAAAATGGGAATTAGCTTATAGAAATAGTGATCCAACTAAATAAAACAAGTAAATGTAGAAACTCAAGATAAAGTAAATGATTGAAGAAACTTAGATTGACAAGGCACTGGAGTTCAACCTTTACCAACAACACTCCTACGTATCTCTTCCAATTGCTTAAGGAATCGAAAACACACGTACTTTGAAGGTTGGGTTTTTCCTTGTGTAGTTTTACTTGTGACATTCAAACTAAAACGCATACCACTACATGCAATTCATCCATGACATTTGGATTAAATATAAACATGCGTGATTCATTAATCTTGGTGAAAATCCTTTTGGTAAACCATGCAATCCCTAAGAGTATGATATTTACCTTAGGAGAAATTACAATCCTCCATCATAAGAACCAATTTTAACGTGATATTGGTTCAAAATTGCATCCAATGATTTTTCTAAATATCCTAATGGTGATCTAGCACCAAGGCACATGGATAGTTTAATTCAGTGATTGAAAATATCAAAGCAAGCATGTAACAACACTTAAGCAATTAAAAAAGAAATCTACGTAATCATGTTGAGACTCATTGTCACATCCCAGTCCCAGGCCCGCTCCACCACCGAAGCACGACATTGTCCGCTTTGGGCCCTGACCACGCCGTCATGATTTTGTTTCTGGGAACTCACACGACACATCACGAGCCCGCTCCACCACCGAAGCACGATATTGTTCGCTTTGGGCCCTAACCACGCCCTCACGGTTTTGTTTCTGGGAACTCACATGAGAACTTCCCAGTGGGTCACCCATTATGGGAGTGACCTCGCCCGCTACTCGCTTAACATCAGAGTTCCCATGGAATCCGAAGCCAGTGAGCTCCCAAAAGGCCTCGTGCTAGGTAGAGATGTGAATATACATATAAGGATCATTCCCCTGGGCGATGTGGGATCTTACAATCCACCCCCTTAAGGGCCCGACGTCCTCGTCGGCACACCACAGCCTGGGTTAGGCTCTGATACCAAATTGTCACATCTCAATCCCGGGCCCCCCTCTGATACCGAATTGTCACATCCCAGTCCCAGGTAGACCTGGCAATTTATTACACGACACGTAAACAACACGAAAATAACGGGTTTTGGATCAACACGATAACTAATCGGGTCATTATTGGGTCACACGATAATAACCCGTTAATAACGAGTCCTTAACAGGTTTACACGAGAGTGACACACGAGTAGCCTGTTTCGACACGATAAGAAAAATGCTATTTTGATGATTTTAATTTTTTTAACTACTAAAAAAAACTTACTATAAAATGCAATAGATATAATGAATATGTATATATTGTTTATTAATTATTATTCTATATAAATTTTAAATTTTAAGTTTTATTTATTTATTTATTTTTATAGTATATTGTAGGCAAAGATTGAGATTAAAAATCATAAAACACATTAAAAATAAAAATATCAAGTAATTTAAAAATATCAAAAACATAAAAGAATTATAATAATTAATTTCCCGCCTAATATTTCAAGAGTTTCATCCATTTCCTGCCTAATGTTTGGAAAATTTTGCAGCCTATATCCATCCATTTCCCGCCTAATATTTAACCCAAAGAAAAAAAATAACCAGCTTTTTATTTTTTTTGTTTTATCTCTTATAACATTTTAACTTGAATAAAATACGTAATAAAAACATAAATGTAATTTTATTATTAAATATCATCACATACTAATTGAAACATAGTCTAATTAACACTTAAAATATATAAATAATTAATATATTTATTCCAAGTCATCAAAACGACAAGATTCACTAACGCTTAAAGTTTATTTATACTTTCATTAAGTATAACATTAATGCGTATCCCATCAAAATAATGAAAGTATGAATAAACTCTTAAGTGTTAGTGAATTTATCGTTTTGATGGGATACGCATCCTACGAAACTAATTTCAACAATCCAACCATCATACTTGTTTATATATGCTTCGAGATCGCATACGCCAAAAATTGCAAAAAAACAAACATTCAAAGATGAAGTAATGAGACAAAACTTTTCAATGGTTATAAACGAAAAATCCCGATTTAACGGTTATTTTAACTCCGATTTTGATGATTTTTTACAGCTACACTCCTTGACCTTATATGAATACATTGAATGAATTCGATTTTCAATTTAAAATATTTACACTAGTGGATACCATAAATCTTATGTTATACTTAATGATAGTATAAAGAAACTCTTAAGTGTTAGTATGTATCGTTTTGATGGGATACGCATCCTATAAAACTAATTTCAATGATCCAACCGTCAAACTTGTTTATATATATTTCAAGATCGCATACACCAAATATTGCAAAAAACAAACATTTAGAGGTCAAGTAATGAGACAAAACTTTTCGACGGTTAGAAACGAAAAATCACGATTTAACGGTTATTTTAACTTTGATTTTGATGATTTTTTACAGCTACACTCCTTGACCTTATATGAATGCAATGAATAAATTCGATCTTCAATTTAAAATATTTACACTAGTGAATACCACAAAATCTTATGTTATACTTCATGAAAGTATAAATAAACTCTCAAGTGTTAGTGAATCTATCATTTTGATGGGATACGCATCCTACGAAACTAATTTAAATGATCCAACCGTCAAACTTGTTTATATATACTTCGAGATCGCATACGCCAAAAATTGCAAAAAACAAACATTCAGAGATGAAGTAATGAAATAAAACTTTTCGACGGTTATAAATGAAAAATCACGATTTAACGGTTATTTTAACTTCGATTTTGATGATTTTTTACAGCTACACTCCTTGACCCTAAATGAATACAATGAATGAATTCGATTTTCAATTTAAAATATTTACACTAGTGGATACCACAAAATTTTATGTTATACTTGATGAAAGTATAAATAAACTCTTAAGTGTTAGTGAATCTATCGTTTTGATGGGATACGCATCCTACGAAACTAATTTCAACAATCTAATCGTCAAACTTGTTTATATATGCTTTGAGATCGCATACGCCAAAAATTGCAAAAAAACAAACATTCAGAGATCAAGTAATGAGACAAAACTTTTCGACGGTTATAAACGAAAAATTACGATTTAACGGTTATTTTAACTTCGATTTTGATGATTTTTTACAGCTACACTCCTTGACCCTATATGAATACAATGAATGAATTTGATTTTCAATTTAAAATATTTACACTAGTGGATACCACAAAATCTTATGTTAAAATAATGTATAAATAAGTGTAGATTTTTAAAACCCTCCAAATCTCATGAACAATGTTATTTATTTGAGTGAAAAATTAATAATAATTATTTTAGAAGTGTGAAAAATGTAATCACTCGTAATGAAAAGCTTTATAACTTTCATTAAGGGGTCAACTTTGAAATTTAGTATGTATATACTAATTTAGTATTATGTTTTACATTTTTTTGGGTCAAATTGTGTTTTTCTTTTCATTTTTATTGATTTAAAATATAATTTTCTGAATGGGTAACGGGTCGGGTCATATTACATGATAATATTAATGGGTTGATTTCGGGTCGGGTCATATTACCCGTTTCCTTTAACGGGTATTACACAACACGATCCGTTAAGCTATCGGGAGTTCCACACTCTTGCAAAACTCCCAAAAACTCTCCAAACACTTTTCTCTCTAAAATCTAACTTTGGCATCGGAGGTTCTTTGGCCAAAGCGCCCCCTCCCCCCTCCCCCCCTCCTAGTGGGTCGCCCATCATGGGAGTGCTCTCGCGCGCTACTCGCTTAACTTCGAAGTTCCCATGGAACCCGAAGCCAGTGAGCTCCCAAAAGGCCTTATGCTAGGTAAAGACAGGAATATACATATAAGGATCACTCCCCTGGGCGATGTGGGATCTTACACTCATGGTCTCGCTCTAGCAAAAGAAAATTAGTTATACATACTTGTTTTAATACATAAGGAATTATCCATTAAAAATCAAAGAAAGAAAACACCTTTTTTTACAAGACGGGCTCTCCGATCTTCTCCTCAAAGAGAAGAGCATGCTTCTTTCTGCTCTGTTGCTTCCATCCTCCCTTTTTCCCTATGTCGCTCTCTGCTTTCTTCTCTTGCTCTCTGTTTGTCCGTCTCCACCTTTGCCGTGTGTGGCCTTCAACCAATGGTAATGATTTTTCAAAACCACAAAGGCCATAAGTGGAAGACAAAAGTAATTCCACTTCATAGTGGAGACCCCATGTTCTCCACTTTCTATGTTCCTACTTTTCTCTTTCTCCAAAGGCAAAGAAGTGGAATCCCAACCCAATTTTCTGCTGAGTGTTAATGACAAAGCAAAGCTCAAGACAATTGTAGAGTAAAAAATAATCAAGAGGCGACACGTGGATTTTTAGGTGAAAAGGAAAAAATTACCCTCAAGACACACGGGGTTTCGTACACACGAGCTGTGGAGAATCATCTATCAACCGAGTCAAGAATGCCCAAAATAGGTAACAAGTTCAAATTTATCTCATCCATCTTTATTCCATATCCTTTACAAGGAAATCATTCCATCACCTTCAAAACCTTCTCTATAAATTAAATTAATTAGGCTAATTAATGGATCAATTCCTAATTAATCCATTAATCACCAAATTAATCACCATTACACCCCAAAAAACATCCAAGGGCCAGCCATGCTCTATAAATAGGACTCCATTTTCTTTGAAAGGGGAGTTCCACACTCTTGCAAAACTCCCAAAAACTCTCCAAACACTTTTCTCTCTAAAATCTAACTTTGGCATCGGAGGTTCTTTGGCCAAAGCGCCCTCTCCCCCCTCCCCCCCCTTCCCAGTGGGTCGCCCATCATGGGAGTGCTCTCGCGCGCTACTCGCTTAACTTCGAAGTTCCTATGGAACCCGAAGCCAGTGAGCTCCCAAAAGGCCTTATGCTAGGTAAAGACGGGAATATACATATAAGGATCACTCCCCTGGGCGATGTGGGATCTTACACTCATGGTCTCGCTCTAGCAAAAGAAAATTAGTTATACATACTTGTTTTAATACATAAGGAATTATCCATTAAAAATCAAAGAAAGAAAACAACTTTTTTTACAAGACGGGCTCTCCGATCTTCTCCTCAAAGAGAAGAGCATGCTTCTTTCTGCTCTGTTGCTTCCATCCTCCATTTTTCCCTATGTCGCTCTCTGCTTTCTTCTCTTGCTCTCTGTTTGTCCATCTCCACCTTTGCCGTGTGTGGCCTTCAACCAGTGGTAATGATTTTTCAAAACCACAAAGGCCATAAGTGGAAGACAAAAGTAATTCCACTTTAGAGTGGAGACCCCATGTTCTCCACTTTCTATGTTCCTACTTTTCTCTTTCTCCAAAGGCAAAGAAGTGGAATCCCAACCCAATTTTCTGCTGAGTGTTAATGACAAAGCAAAGCACAAGACAATTGTAGAGTAAAAAATAATCAAGAGGCGACACGTGGATTTTTAGGTGAAAAGGAAAAAATTACCCTCAAGACACACCGAGTTTTGTACACACGAGCTGTGGAGAATCATCCATCAACCGAGTCAAGAATGCCCAAAATAGGTAACAAGTTCAAATTTATCTCATCCATCTTTATTCCATATCCTTTACAAGGAAATCATTCCATAACCTTCAAAACCTTCTCTATAAATTAAATTAATTAGGCTAATTAATGGATCAATTCCTAATTAATCCATTAATCACCAAATTAATCACCATTACACCCCAAAAAACATCCAAGGGCCAGCCATGCTCTATAAATAGGACTCCATTTTCTTTGAAAGGGGAGTTCCACACTTGCAAAACTCCCAAAAACTCTCCAAACACTTTTCTCTCTAAAATCTAACTTTGGCATCGGAGGTTCTTTGGCCAAAGCGCCCCCTCCCCCCTCCCCCCTCCCCCCCCCTTCCTAGTGGGTCGCCCATCATGGGAGTGCTCTCGCGCGCTACTCGCTTAACTTCGAAATTCCCATGGAACCCGAAGCCAGTGAGCTCCCAAAAGGCCTTATGCTAGGTAAAGACGGGAATATACATATAAGGATCACTCCCCTGGGCGATGTGGGATCTTACACTCATGGTCTCGCTCTAGCAAAAGAAAATTAGTTATACATACTTGTTTTAATACATAAGGAATTATCCATTAAAAATCAAAGAAAGAAAACACCTTTTTTTACAAGACGGGCTCTCTGATCTTCTCCTCAAAGAGAAGAGCATGCTTCTTTCTGCTCTGTTGCTTCCATCCTCCCTTTTTCCCTATGTCGCTCTCTGCTTTCTTCTCTTGCTCTCTATTTGTCCGTCTCCACCTTTGCCGTGTGTGGCCTTCAACCAATGGTAATGATTTTTCAAAACCACAAAGGCCATAAGTGGAAGACAAAAGTAATTCCACTTCATAGTGGAGACCCCATGTTCTCCACTTTCTATGTTCCTACTTTTCTCTTTCTCCAAAGGCAAAGAAGTGGAATCCCAACCCAATTTTCTGCTGAGTGTTAATGACAAAGCAAAGCACAAGACAATTGTAGAGTAAAAAATAATCAAGAGGCGACACGTGGATTTTTAGGTGAAAAGGAAAAAATTACCCTCAAGACACACCGGGTTTCGTACACACGAGCTGTGGAGAATCATCCATCAACCGAGTCAAGAATGCCCAAAATAGGTAACAAGTTCAAATTTATCTCATCCATCTTTATTCCATATCCTTTACAAGGAAATCATTCCATAACCTTCAAAATCTTCTCTATAAATTAAATTAATTAGGCTAATTAATGGATCAATTCCTAATTAATCCATTAATCACCGAATTAATCACCATTACACCCCAAAAAACATCCAAGGGCCAACCATGCTCTATAAATAGGACTCCATTTTCTTTGAAAGGGGAGTTCCACACTCTTGCAAAACTCCCAAAAACTCTCCAAACACTTTTCTCTCTAAAATCTAACTTTGGCATCGGAGGTTCTTTGGCCAAAGCGCCCCCTCCCCCCTCCCCCCCCTTCCCAGTGGGTCGCCATCATGGGAGTGCTCTCGCGCGCTACTCGCTTAACTTCGAAGTTCCCATGGAACCCGAAGCCAGTGAGCTCCCAAAAGGCCTTATGCTAGGTAAAGACGGGAATATACATATAAGGATCACTCCCCTGGGCGATGTGGGATCTTACACTCATGGTCTCGCTCTAGCAAAAGAAAATTAGTTATACATACTTGTTTTAATACATAAGGAATTATCCATTAAAAATCAAAGAAAGAAAACACCTTTTTTTACAAGACGGGCTCTCCGATCTTCTCCTCAAAGAGAAGAGCATGCTTCTTTCTGCTCTGTTGCTTCCATCCTCCCTTTTTCCCTATGTCGCTCTCTGCTTTCTTCTCTTGCTCTCTGTTTGTCCGTCTCCACCTTTGCCGTGTGTGGCCTTCAACCAATGGTAATGATTTTTCAAAACCACAAAGGCCATAAGTGGAAGACAAAAGTAATTCCACTTTATAGTGGAGACCCCATGTTCTCCACTTTCTATGTTCCTACTTTTCTCTTTCTCCAAAGGCAAAGAAGTGGAATCCCAACCCAATTTTCTGCTGAGTGTTAATGACAAAGCAAAGCACAAGACAATTGTAGAGTAAAAAATAATCAAGAGGCGACACGTGGATTTTTAGGTGAAAAGGAAAAAATTACCCTCAAGACACACCGGGTTTCGTACACACGAGCTGTGGAGAATCATCCATCAACCGAGTCAAGAATGCCCAAAATAGGTAACAAGTTCAAATTTATCTCATCCATCTTTATTCCATATCCTTTACAAGGAAATCATTCCATAACCTTCAAAACCTTCTCTATAAATTAAATTAAATAGGCTAATTAATGGATCAATTCCTAATTAATCCATTAATCACCAAATTAATCACCATTACACCCCAAAAAACATCCAAGGGCCAGCCATGCTCTATAAATAGGACTCCATTTTCTTTGAAAGGGGAGTTCCACACTCATGCAAAACTCCCAAAAACTCTCCAAACACTTTTCTCTCTAAAATCTAACTTTGGCATCGGAGGTTCTTTGGCCAAATCGCCCCCTCCCCCCTCCCCCCCCCCCCCCCCCCCCCATTCATCATGGGCGCGCAAGGCTCTTGGCCTTGATCAAAGGTGTTGATTGTTTTGTAGGTGCAATTTTGTTAAAGAAGGAGAAGGCGAAAATTTGCATCCACAACAATGATGTTGTCTTTCCTTTCTTATTTTATTGGCCAAATGGAGTGGGCAGATTTGGCCATAATGTTTTTTTTTTTTTGGTAGTAGACCAAAAATCCTTAGATTTCAATGAATGAGATGTCCTTAGAAAGCTTGAAAGGTCTGCTTCAAAATCTAAGAAGGAAGTTTCCTCAATTTAGGCTTTAATTGTGTACTTATCTCTCGTGCAACCTTCAAAGGTCCAAACTGCCCTGTCAGCACGCTGACTTGTCTTCGTTCTTAAACTGGGATCAATTGGCTGGGAACTTTGAGCTGAAAACTTGATATGATCATCTTCAATCTCTTGTGAATCAACTTCAACTGGAATCACTCAAAAATTCCACCGTTTGCATACTTTTCCACTAAACTCGATCTTGCTGCTCCTAGAAACACAATATGGCAAAAGTATCACAAATACTTAAAACTTCCAACTACACTCGACAAGAAAAGAAATATAAAAGGGCGAAATATATAGTATAAATATTGGTTTATCATCTAGCTTTGACTAAAATGCACTTGTAAAACAATCAACACGTTTGATCAAAGGCTTAAGCCTAACGCGCCCACGAGGTGAGGGGGGTTAGGCCAATAGATCTCCGATGCCTAAGTTAGTTTCTTTGAAAAAAAGTAAGTGTTTAGGGCTTTTTAAGGTTATAAAAGCTTACCAAAATTTGGTAGAATTGGGAATATATATAGGAGAGAGGGTCGGCCATAGTGTAAGGGTTTTACCCTACACATGGCGGCATCCCATTGGCTAAGGTTTATGGAGAAACATTTTCAAAATATTAAATAGGAAATAATATCTTGAGATAATAGAATAAATATCCCTAATTGATTTAAATAGGAATTACTTACTTGAATGGATTCAAACTTCAATTGGGAATGTATTAATGATAGGATTTGGGTAATTAATCCTTATCTTTAATGCTTTGACTTTTCCTTGCCAAGGTCAGGTGAGCTGTGGGCAGTCATATTCAGCTGCAGGGACCTTCAAGAGTGTGAGCTACGTGTGGGAGTATCTGAGGAGTCTATCCATTTAGTGAGGGCAATCTTGTCCTTTTCGAGCAAAAGTCATTGTGTCGCCTCTAGAATTTTTAGAATTACTTTTTACTCCACATGTAAGAAGAAGAGAGAGAGGCAAACTAAGGAACAACTAATCTTGCTCCAGCAACATCACAACAATCAGATGTTAAAAGTTCTTGTTTTAGCCATGTTCAAACCCTAGTCCACCTCCGAAAGCTTAGCTCATTAGACCAGCCAAGGCAGCATCCACATTCAGTTTTAAAATCCAATGAAGATGAGGAGGAAAATGACTCTCTCTCCAAGTCCAAATAGTAGCATAAGTTGAAAAAACATATGAAAGATGATCAAGGGAAGAATTACAAACCTGGCATAAATTGTTTTTTTTTTTTTTTTTGTTTTTTAACAAACAATATTATTTATGCTAAGGGGAGTGAACGGACTTCAGTTCACAATGGGATAACAAAAATGTTATCCAAATTCACTTTTTGGCAAGATTCAAACTTAAGACCTCTCACTTACAAGTGAAAGAATACTACTAGACCGTAGTATTAAGTGACGGAAGAAATCGTTATTAGACTAGAATTACAACTTCTATAAGTGAACGGATTCTCTCCCCTCCTAATCTCTCTCTCTTTCCCTCCTCTCTTATTTGCACGGTTACAGTTAAGCTACGTCAACGTTTGGTGTTAATTTTTTAATAGCCAGAAGAAGACAAAAAGCAATTTGTGAGAAGAGGGGAAGGAAGGAGATGGGAATAGAAGGCGAGAGAATCCTAGTCTATCTTTGAAATAATCAACCAGCAGAGCCTTCAGATCCTCTTGACCTTCCTTCCAAATAACACAACCATCTTTAAGTCTTAAACATGCTTTTCCTCCTTCCATGAAGAGTTGACAATTGAAAAACTTTGGTGTTCCTTGTCGCTATCTTTAAGCGAAGAAACTCTGAATTTTGTTCCCAAAAACTTGAGTCCTGATTTAAGAGAGAATAATA
Organism: Pyrus communis; assembly: GCF_041283825.1. Lineage (NCBI taxonomy): Eukaryota > Viridiplantae > Streptophyta > Magnoliopsida > Rosales > Rosaceae > Pyrus > Pyrus communis. The sequence continues at coordinate 17,302,146 of NC_142572.1, forward strand.
ATCTTGGAGCAGCTTATCTTCTAGATCAATGAGAAATTGAGAACGTCTGTCCATGCCAGCAGCTGGTTCCTTGATCCGGTGGTAGACAGCGCGCAAGTAATGGTCCGCCAAAGAACGGTAGATAAGGGAGTTTGATATTGTTTTGACATTTTTGGAACTCATTTTCTGAAAAAAAATCACACACAATATTGTTTCAATTTGTCTGATTAGTGTATGTAAAGATCAAAGGACTCAGCCACGAGTTAAATAGCAAGTACATCCTACAAGTTATTTTTTTATACAAGCAATACCGAGGAAGGGAAAATCGAAAACATGAGCTCGGGTGCAACACATTTTATTCGTTTTGATGGGTCCAAATATGAATCGATTGGTCGAAGGAAACAACGTATACTCTTAAACCCTAAGGTACCACTACCAATTTACATGTGTATGTTTTTTTGAGTACATTGATATTTTTACACTAAGAGGAGGGGAGTTTGGCTAAACTACAGAATAGGCAGCCTAATTTAGTATTGAATTCACCATCCATGAGATTCGAATCTAAGACCTCTCACTTCCAAGTGAAGAAAAATACCACCAGACCGTAGTATTGAGTGATAATTTACATATGCAAGTTCTATCTTCCATCATTGATGTAGACGTTGATGCATATGGACTAATATAGAGACAATTTAGGTAATTATGTCTAAACTTTTTTGTGAAAATGTTTTTATTCTCCGTTCACACCTTATTCAAATGTTTCGAAATAGGCACTTGTTCAAATGTTTTTGAAATAAGCACTTATGCATGAAATATACTTTTATCACATTTGTTTCTCATTTCTCCGCTTTTGAAATAAGCATATTCATGCTATTGTGTAACTCTACATTAAAATTGTTGAAATGGCGTGATCCTTAATTTGCAGCACACAAATTTTGCAGATGAACAAGCCATATAACTAATACTGCGATACGGAGGCAGCTTCCATGAACTCCTTGTCACATTCAAGAGCACTCATTGCTTCAGGTGGAAGACACACCTCCAAGTCTATGCTTCCATTTTCGCGTTCTTCATACGATGACACTTTGCCACTAAACTTGGTTGAGTATCCGCTTCAAAGTGCTATCCCTTTTCCCATTCCAAATTCATTTCCATACATGTTGAATCTTGGTGAACCCCCCATCATAATACTGAATGGATCAAAATAGCTCACTTGGTACACAGCAGGAGACTTCAGCTACGCATCAAGAAGCTCTCGTATCACCTTGTCATTGTGGTTAACCACCGCCTCGTGCAACTTCCATGCCGCCCATCCAAACCCATGTTCAAGCAACTCACCTGCTGCAACAGTTTCTGATATAACGGGGTAAATTGAGTTCCCACAATATTCTCCAGACAACGGTGGGTTTATTCTTGCTCTATTATTCGCAACCAAACTGTACAAGGTATTGAATATCCGTGTTAATGATGGTTATCAAGCAATATATGGAAAGTTAAATGAAAGAAATTTTTTTGAGGATGTTATCGTAAAATTAGACCATGCCTGCAGCTGGTTCCTTGATCTGGTGATAGACAACGCGCACGAGTAATGGAGCGCCAGAGAAGGGCAGATAAGGAACGGAAGGAAGAAATTTTTGTGGTCTTGGACTCTGCATTGGCCTTTGCTTTAAGTTTGGCTATGGATTCCGAGAAGTGAAACATTCTCTCCCTGAGAGGGGGAGCTTCATATATGCCAATGAACTCATCCGAGTGTTTGAAACGTAGGTTGATGATTGGGCCACGACCATCCGGAAACCAGCGCTCGAGAATAGGTAGGCGCGAGATATTAGCTATAAAATCATTGTGACCTCTTTGTGCTTGTGCTTGAAAGATTTCAGACCAAATTGTGGAGCCAAAAATAATCACAAAGTAACACATGGATTTTTGGGTTAAAATGATAAAATTACCCTCGAAACATACCGGATTCCTACGAGCAGTGACAATCAACCCTCAACCAAGTCAAAAGTGCCCAAAATAGGTAATAATTCAAAACCTATTTCATTCATCCTCATCAAATCCTCTCTACAAGGTAACCCCAAAAATATTCCTTTTAAATTATGTTAATTAGCTAATTAATCTATTAATGGCAATTAACTACAAAATACACTCAAAAACACCACAAAGGGCCGGCCACCTTCTCTCCAATGGGGACCGGCCATGCCCTATATATACTACCCCATTTTCTCTAAAAACCTAAGTTCTACCCTCTTGCAAAATTCTCTAAATTCTCCAAACACTTTTCTCTCAAAATTCTAACTTTGGCATCGAAGGTTTTCTTCGGCCAAAGCCTCCCATTCATCATGGGCGCGTGATGCTCCTGGCCTTGACCTAAAGTGTTAATTGTTTTGTAAGTGCAATTTTATTCAAGAAGGAAAAGGCGGAAATTTGCATCCACACAAATGTTGAAGAAATGCCAGAACGAGGTTCCATCACCAAGGCAGTGATTCAAGGAAGGCCCTATGACGATTCCATCCACAAGTTTCGTGACCTGAATCGTCAGCAAAGACATGGTGTGCCCGTCATGGTTTACTACCCTGTCATGATCGAAGAACGATTGGACCACTAATGGGATATCAGTCGGTGAAAGAATGTCAGGGATTGACATGTCCATAGTCGCATATATGAATTTGGTCCCTGGGCTGTTGTTGAAATCCACGTACACCAAATACAAAGCCGGGTCCTCAGATTTTTTGGTAACCAAGCGACCTGCAAGCGGGTAGAAATGACCAAGCGCAACGGAAAGAGACTGCCTGAGCCTTTCCAACAGAGAATCGGTGAAGTTTTTCGGATCCCGTTTAGCTTCTGGAGGCTTGTAAAACAGAAGTCCTTTTTGGATATAGCGTACAGAGAGCATGGCAAGATCACCTGGTGTCAAGTATAAGGGCTTATCTGACTCTTCAGAAGCATGGTGTGGCTGGACAAAGCACTCTGAAATTCGTTCAACATTTGGGGAATCCATTTTTCTTCACTCAGTGTTGCTTTGGATTGCAGAATATTGCTACCTGATCTGCTCTTTATACTCAATATATGATTGTTTAGTCCAAGTGTATGTAGAGATTCGAGGCGATATTGAACAAATCCGTAACCCAAGTAATTTTTTTTTATACAAGCGATATTGAACGAAGCAGAATTCAACACATGAGCTCGTGGACGGCATATTATTCTATTTGACAGTAGGTAAGACTTTTTAGTGTGAGACTGTTTTGTTTTATGATAAATGGACACTGTTTCCTCTTCCTTTCCTTTTACAAAACGAAAAGATAGAAAAGTCGCATCTCTCTTCCTTTTTATTCATTGTTAATGGTTTAATGATCCTTTTTTGAACAAACGGTCAAATAATTCTATTGAATTCATCTATAGTAGGGAGAAGATTCGAACTTGGGTGCATAGAGCAGAGCACACGGCTCTAACCGATTTGGCTAAACTCTGATCTGGATTGTTAATGGCTTGATTTACTTTGCCTAATTGTTCATCAACACTAGGAGAGTGCTGATCCCTTTGCGACAAAGTTCGTATTTCTCTTCATCAATTAGAGTAGTTTACATTATCATCTTTATCCGTAACTGAACATTGTAAACAATAGCATGATCCACAATCTGTAGCATTTTAGTTTGCACATTCAAGAGCCTTCATCGCTTCCGGGGAAAGACACGCTTCTAGGTTAATGCTTCCGCCTCCTCGGCGACCAGGATACAATACTACTCTCCCGTCATACTTATCCACCCACCTACATCTCGTCGCCAATTGTTTCCCCATTCCGAATTCATTTCCATACATGTATCTCGAAGAACTGCATATGGTCACAAGATACGGATCTAGATGCTGTCCAAATTGGTACGCGGTAGGAGACTGCAGCCATGTATCAATATGCGCGGTATCGCCTTATCATTGTGGTTCACCACTGCCTCATGCAACTTCCGGGCAGCTCATGCACTAGTTCCCCAGCTGTGCTAAACCCCTTTTAAGGCACTGACAAAGTTGCCAAAATAATGTTGGGACAAGGGTGGCTTTGGTTTTGATCTCTTATTGGAACCCACCACACAAGTGGTTACCTGGCTTGAAGCTGCATTACACACTTGTGTAATGCACCTCCAGACCAGAGCAAACAAGAACTGGAATGAGGAGATTTTGTTGAGACTAGAAGAATAATTCGCATTTGCCTTGGCTTTGAGTTTCTCTACGAATTCTGAAGTGAAGTGGAAAACTCTCTCTGAGTTGCGGACCCTCGTATCTGCCCGTGATCTTCATATCTGCATAACGACGGTAGGAGACTGCAGCCATAAACGTCTGAAAACCAGCGCTCGAGGGCCGGTGGTTGTGAAAATACTGGGTGTAGTTTTCTCATTTCCTTGTGCTTGAAAGATGTGAATCGTCACTGAAGGCGTCATTTGACCATTGCCATGGACTGCTCTCTCATGATCGAAAAACGACTGAACCAGCAGTGGCACATCGGTTGGTGAAAGAACGTGGACACCAACAGGTCTAGAGCTTCTCCGGACCACCACCGGCGGAGAATGTATAATATCAGCCTTCTGAGAAGCCATGGATTTTGGAGGGTTGGCATGTAACATTAGGCGGGTATGTTGGCTGGAAAGTTGCAGAAATCCGATGGATACAGGTAGAAGGGCTGTTTCGATTCCTCTGAAACATAAATGTAGCCGCAACACTTACGAGATTCATCATTTCAGGGTGTTGACATAGGCAACAAGTTGAACATTATACAGAATTTTACCAGAATACGGGGGTCACCGTAAAAACTAGTCGATGATTAAGCCGACCAGAGTGGCAATTTCAGACGCAACAACTAATGTTAAAGGAATTTAAGAGAGATCCAAAATGTCTAAAGCAATTAACCAAAACAATTAAGCAAGCCAAATGTCCAGTCATTAACCAAAGTCATGAAGCAAGCCAAATAAATGTAACAATTGCCCGAAAACACAAAAACGCAGGAAAAATGAAGAAATTAAAGTCTAAGTTCCAATTTCCCAAAAACTACGATAACTCAAACTCCAAACGATATCTTCTAACAGTCTCTCCATGTTTACGAGAAAACATCACCAGATGCCGCTCATCACATTCAAGAGGCAAGGTTGTCATTCAAGAGTTAATGAAGCTAGTTGATCAGCGCTGCTGTTAGCCTGCTGTTGAGCAACATTCCTCAGAACATCCATGGCCTCTGCAACCTTCGCCTTTAGAGCCTCTGGTGACTCGAGCAAATGCAAAACTTCGGTTTGGTCCATCTCCAGAAGCATGCCAGTCACCTTAGCTGCTGATTCATGCTCCAGCTGGTCAACGAGGGGATATAGGGCTTCACCAAGCATCTGCCCACAAAACAAGAAAGAAATCAATTCGCTTCGTTAAGCAAGTCCAATCCTAATATCACTTGTATGGTTTAAAATCGAACAAAAAAGAGATGGGGCTTACCGTCCGTTGCTGTTCAGTTGAAGCATTTGCAAGGGCAGTAGCCAAAGCCGGAACACCCTGGCCTCCTGCAGCATCACGCATAGGAATGGGACCCATGTCATATGGAACTGAATGCATGCCACTGCCGACTCCAGAAAATGGAACTTCCTGCATGTTGCGACCAGGTGGATAGCGGTACACACGTCCCCTAGGCAGCATCTGAAACACAAAGCAAAATGGGAGTATCAGGAACATGGGCAAAAAGTAAAATATTAACATCAGTACAGAAGTTGTATCTTTTCAACTGACATGCTGCTGCATCATTGGCACAGGCTGCTGGTTTGGTTGCACAGGACCTGCACCACGTCGACCTCCTGGGCGTTGGCCCTGCTGACCCTGCTGAACCATTGGAACAAAGAAGTTTGGCATTGGTGCACCACCAGGCCTTAATCCAGGCACAAGCTGCTGTTGGTAACCAAATCCAGCCTGCACAATAAAGAAGAAGGTTGAGAACAAATAATCAAACAAGAATCATAATCAAAGAAAATCAACATAGAAAATGGACAAATCATTACTTGTGGAGGAATTATCGCTGGAGGTGCTTGTCCATACATAAATTGTTGCCCGAGGCCTGGAGCACCTGGAGGATACATTGGCATACGTGGTGCCACTGAAGGTGCCATAGCAACTGGCCTCATTTGAGAAAACTGAGCCTGATAAAAAAAATAAAAATGTATTAAGTAATGGTAAAAAGAACGAAAAAAAGATAAACAAAAAAGTTCCACCAAACTTCAGTGACCACTCCAAGCTAATCCTACCTGTAACCTTGCTTTCCTCTCTTCTTTCCTTTGTGCAAGTGCAACATACAGAGGCTTGCTAACAACCATTTTGCCACTCATCTCAGCAAGCTGGAAGTACAGAATCAAAGTAAACCAAATGTAATTTCGGATAACACGTTTTCTGGTTTTATTCTTTTAAACAAACTCAGAGTTAAAAAACATACAGCTCGAGAAGCTTCTTCAGCAGTTGAAAAGGCAACAAAACCAGAACCTCTGCTGTTTCCATCAGGATCACGCATAACCTATGAAATCCAAAAATAACATGTTAAATCAGATCTCTACCAGCATAGCTAACTAACAAATCAAAGAAGTATATTGACCAACCTTGCATGAACTAACAGTACCATACTCCGAGAACAATTCCTTGAGTTTTTCATCACTGATGCTGTCATCCAAGTTCTTGATGTACAAATTGACACCTTGAAACTTATCACTAGCTTCCTTCATGCTCTGCTCAAATCTCTCCTTCAGTTCAAGCTCTCTCTCGTACTTCTTCTGAGCTTTCCCAACATACCACTCCTTCTCGTCGATCTTCTTTCCATTCAAAGCGTCAACAGCTTTAGCAGCAGCTTCTGGATCCTCAAAGTTGACAAAACCAAAACACCTTGATTTGCCTTCCCCATCCCTCATCACCACAACACTGGTTATTTGTCCATGTTCACCAAAAATTTTGTTCAATTCATCTTCCGTTGTAGATTCGGATATATTCTTGACATAGACATTGTTAAATTTAGTCTTGCTAAAATTTCCATCCCTCTCCTGCTTGCGGAGAAAGTGTCCTACAAATACTGGCTTATCATTAAGCAGCATCCCATTTAACTTATCTATTGCACTCTGAGCAGCTTCCTCACTATCAAATTGCACAAAACCATAGCCCTTTGACTGGCCAGTGGCATCGGTGGCTATCTTGCAAGAAAGAATATTTCCAAAAGAAGAAAACGTCTCATGCAATGCTTTGTGGTCAATTGCCTTGTCCAGATTCTGCGCACACCCAAAAGAACAAAGTTAACATAAGGCCAAAACATATAAAACACCACCATACTTCATGGGAAGGAAATCGCAGCAATATCAAGAAAGTAGCTACCTTGATAAATATGTTTCCGGTTCCACTCTTTCTAATACTAGGGTCCCGGTGCGAATACATAATCCTGATTGATTTGTTATTCAGTGGAGTGAAGTTCAGAACTTCCAGTGCCCTTGCAGCTGCGTAGTTAAAAAAGATAAAATCAAATACAGCACATAACTGTGCCGATAACATTAGTAAAAGTCACTGCACATATACCTCTCCAACACAACCAATACGCAAATAAACCCATTGTCACCCATCAAAAATAGACAAATTCCAAAATATTAGCCCTTCCCAAATGTGCTTCTAATCAACCTGATTTAGCATATTAGCATAAAGCCTCTGGGCATCGAAACCTCATCCAACTTAATGTCTCTAATTGCAAATTCAATAATCCATTTCGACTAATCAACAATAATAATACAATTCATATTAGAAACGCAAATTTTAACATGGAAATAAAACATTCTCCAAAAATAACCAAAAAATAAATTAATCTAAAAACAATAACAGTGAAATTAATCAGAAGACTGACCATCCTGAGGACCGCTATAGTTGACGTAACCATAGCCGAGAGATCGGCGAGTGCTCAAGTCCCTGCAGACCCTCACCGACACGACCTGACCGACCTGGTTGAACAGATCGTACAGCTGCGAGTCGGTTACATTCTGGTCGAGATCCCCAACGTACAGCGACGTCGAAACAAACTGCGGGGGGCCACCGCCGGCGTTCGCCGCCACAACGTTCGGGCCGCTCACAGGAGGCTGCTGCTGGTGCTGAACTTGAATCTGAGCCATGTCACACCAAAATCACAAAACCCTCACTTCAAAATTTCCTCTTTTTGTTGGGAAGATTTTTCTGCAAACTCAAAGGATCGAAACTAAAAATTTGGAAAAACCCAAGGACCGGAAGTGAAACTCTGGATGATTTTTTGGTTTTTCTGAGATTTTTTTGGGATAAATCGTCCGGGATCCGAACCGGCGCGACGGAGTAACTGAATGGGAAAACCGAAATATTTTTTTTTTTTTTGGGGTGGAGGAGGGCAGAGCTAAAAAAACTGCACCGCACCGGCTGAGGACATAACTGCTTAAGCTTATATAGTGTGCGTTGGTGAGGGCGTTGGCTTTCGGAAACCCTAGTTGTTTTTTGGAAACTAAATACGGGCCGTCGGATCGGGTTTTTGTGTTTTTAACGGCTAAAACGGTCATCGGATTTCGCACAACGACGTTGTGTTAGGGCATGTGACGCATCAGGCCCACAAGAGTTCTTATGTCATAGAGGCCCATATATGAGATAGAAGGCCCAAAATATGTACCTTGCAAGCCTGTGTTTGAGTTGGGCTTGATAGATTACTTTTGGTCGGGGTAGAATTGGCTCCTAGTCCTATGCATCTTCATGAAGATTGGGTTGGACCAGGAACTAGCTAATGGAACTGGGACAATGTATATCTCGCATGGGATCCAAACTTAAAGACTTTGAAACCTTATGGGTTGATTTTTGAATCGGCACTCCAACGCGTGAGAATCGGATTTTCCATTCTTGTTTTTTCGATCAATTAAGTTGTTCCATTCAATTTCGTTGAAGAATGTCAATTCCAACTTTAAAGTCGAATACAGCGGAATACAGTTCATATTGAGTGGCTTAATTATTATTTGCACCGACTTCTTTTGTCTTAAAATCCTACTAAGGTCATATGATTTTGCACTCAGCTTAAGTGGTGGATCTGTTAGAGTAAATGTAGAAATATAGAGAATAATAAGAAGGATGCATTTGGGGTACGACTTGAATCGTTTCCTTAAAGTGTTATTTACCCCCACTCAAATGAGTTTACTAAAGGGTTCTTGACAAATCACTTCTAGGATGCAACAAAGTATGGAATATTCGATTAACAAAACCGAATTATATTCCCTTAGAAATAACTAGAAAGAAATTGTATGAATGTGATGGAGAGAGAAGAGAGCAAGAAATGTAGAAACAAATTTATGAAATTATGTTTGAAACATTATGCCACAATAGGTATTTATAGACATTAAAGCACATGTTCATCAAGTCCTTTCATTTTAGTTGAAGATATACAACCCTTCTTAATAGTGTTAATCTAAAAGACATGTCTTCTATTTAGAATTTTTAGAAAATAAATATTGACTAATTACATCTTTTAACTCTACTCATACAATTTAAGCAAGTATCATGTCTTTTAACCAAAAGTTGCAGTTCAACCAAAAGGTACAAGGTTGAATTAAATCCAACCTTTCTATACATATGTTGCCGCACACATGCTGCGGATCGCAGCAGCACTAGGTCATATATATCCATATATTATATATTTATAAATATTATATATTAATATATAATAATTATTGAAATCTCTAAGAGGACATTTCTTTCGATCTACTACGTTTCAAATTCAAACTCTTTTCTCTCTAATAATTTAAAGTAAAAATATCGCTTATATGTCGGACCGCCTCATTTATATGGTGACAAAATTTTCATTTAAATGAAATCCAATTGAATCATGCTATGAGTTGTAAAATGCGACACTTGGTACGTATATTTCGTACGCATACATTAAGATGAAGCATGCACAGCATGCACGATCAATTCATCAAATATCGGTGCATGACAAGTCAATTTATGCGGTCGTGATTGGACCGAATCACCGCACTAGTACATAACCTCATTCATATTTCCGATCAGATGGACAGAGGTTTTGAGATGTTGTCTCTTTTGATGCACAAACAAAAGTTGATTGGCATATATAGTCAACTGTGAGATACTGCCATGATTGCCATATATATGCGTGGCCCATCAAAATCTAACGTATAATGTGCGTTGTTGCATGAAACCAATTTCATGCAATAATGTATTAGTTGTGTTGGAGGACATAAGATAACCTACTTAATTAGCACTAAGCAGTTGCAAACTTGCAACACACACATATATATTAGCTCTCCATCGGACGTAAATATTAAAAAGCCGTTGCATGCATGCACAAGGCACTCTTTGTTTGGTTATATATGGTGATCCAAAAGCTCCATTAAATAATGTTGTTATAATTCAACATGTACACTTCACGCTGGAATGTTTGATTGGGTATTTTAAAATACAATTCATGAGTCAAAGCAATTTATTGGTCAAAATAATATCATCCTTAATGATTTCTTTTAATTTTAATTTAAGTTTTGTTTGCAAACCAGAACTGATGCATTAAGGGAGTTATAATGTTGGGGCTCTTAATCACGTTTTATCTTTGAAAATGCCATCTTGATTAACCCATAAATTGGACAATTATATAGTAACGTTTTCCTCATTCAATTAGCTAATTATATGTCTCATGTTTAATTACCCATTGTCCCATGTAAACTCCCCTTTACGTTGTGGCAAAGAGATATTTCATCTATTTCTTTTCCTCTCCAATTCTGTCATGTCCCGTTGATGGATTCTTCATTCGTTCAAATGTTGATATGTCATTCGATTGTTGTACCAATTGAAGAATCGAGTTGTTCATCCAATTTAAGTATTGTGAGTGTAAGCTTACAAGGATCATAGGTATTTGTATGTTCAGTGATAGGGCACCATAACATCTTTTTTAAGGATAGTGAACTTACACGCCTCAACCTAAAATCTTTTTTAATCAAGTACCAACGAAAAAACATTTGTACCTTGAAAAACATTAGTATTTTGTTGTTGTTTCATTATTTTATACAATTGACCATGTCAACATAAGTATCATTTACTAATTAATATTTATCTTGTGTGATCTGTTGTAGGAAATAGCATCCACATCACCAATATTTCCAACACTTTAATCTTAATTATTTACTTGCATTATTTTCACCATATTTTTACAATTTTGCTCTTTTCTTGTCACATATGTAATATAAACGTGGATTTCAAGTTCTTAACTTCTAGTTTGAAGTTGTTATAAAAAATTAAAAAATAGAAAACTTCATTTTAATCCTTGACAAAGATGACTTTTAGACTAAAACCATGAGTAAGATCAAAATCTAATTTTAGTCCCTTGATACATTAATCACCTCATTTATTAATTACATTTTGATGTTTTAATTATTTCTCTTTTTCTTTCTAATTTTAATCTATTAATTTTTCATTTCATTCATTGTAATATATTTTGTTGTAAACATTTAGATAAACTAATTTTTGTTATACAATATATATCGATATACTTGGTCTTCTTCATTTAGGTACATTAAATTCATTATACTACATTTCGGTGCATACATTTAGGTGCACACATTTTGGTACATACATTCCAATATAAACATTTAGGTACATACATTTTGGTACTCACATTTAGGTACATTAATTTACTATAATACATTTTGGTACTAACATTTAAATACATTAATTCAATATCATACATTTCTGTCACATCCTGGCCTGGGCCCCCACCACATCCCGAGCTCGACTCCACCGTAGCACAATATTGTCCTCTTTGGGCCCTGACCACGCCCTCACGGTTTTGTCTCTGGGAACTCACGAGCAACTTCCCAGTGGGTCACCCAACCTAGGATTACTCTCGCGCGCTACTTGCTTAACTTTGGAGTTCCAATGAAATCCGAAGCTAATGAGCTCCCAAAAGGCCTTGTGCTAGGTAGAGATGAGAATATACATATAAGGCTTACATGATCCACTCCCCTGGGCGATGTGGGATGTTACTATCCACCTCCCTTAAGGGCCCGACATCCTTGTCAGCACACTCGGCCAGGGATTGGCTTTGATACCAAATTGACACACCCCGACCGAAATCAAGGCATGCTGGCCGTCACGTAAGGGTGACGTAGCCATGTGCACAATGCTGAAGCAATAATAATATAAGAAATGCGAATAAATAAAAACCAAACTAACTAGAGCACTAGATAAGAATAAGTGCAAGACGATAATACGTGTGAGCTCATAACCAGAGCATAAGTAGCCTAAGTGCAGTCTAAACCATAAGTGTCACTGTATTGTCTTACTCATGCACCTGTTTTGGCGCTCCCAGATTATAGAACTGACACACCTCGACTTGGAATGTCCACTAGGACCCCGAATCTAGGCGTGCTAGCCGACACCTGGAAGGTGACGAAGCCATAAAGTGTAATAATGTATAAAATGTGAATAAATTAAAATCTAAAAGTGCCTAAGTACATGAGTGTGCGGTGAGTGGGTCTGGACCCATTTCACATGTGATACAGAGCATAGGTACAGTACAGTAAGGTAAGATAATGATTATACCATCATAAGAAGACATTTGTATTGAAAAGTGTCACGAATCCTCGTCGATACGGAACTCTGCTGCTAGAACCCGGAGGGGTGCAAAAATAGAAAATGTGAGTGAGTGAATCAAAACTTTTCAAACCAATTTCAATTACCAAAGGCAGTAGCCCCTCGTCGTAACACCTGTATAATTTCCCATAAATAACAAGTGTGACTATAACTCAAAACCATAACCAAAATAACAGTCTCACAGTTATGCCGTGTCAAATATCTCAACAAGAATAATTAACCCAGGTGAAATAAATCAATATGAAATGGTATGTCAACCGGATCCACTTATTGTGGCCTGTACGGCTAAACCAATAACTCATCAACATGTTAGCCGGAGTCAACTCATGTAACCTATACGGCTGAATCAATAGTATATCAACATGCTAGCCGGAGTCACCTCACATGACTTGTACGACTTATCTATATCTCATCAATCAATGCTAGCACATAAGTCGGAGTCACCTATAGTGACCTGTACGACTGAATCAATAGCTTATCAAATATCCATGCACACGAGTCGGAACCACCTCTAGTGGTCTGTACGACAGGACTGGATGTAAATAAGTACACTCAAGTGTTACGATCACGTGAAGACTGTGCCCTGGCCACGGCGCGGGTTCACTAACACCGGGGTGTGGTGGGGCCCGGGCGGGGATGTGACAATTTCAGTACTAACATTTAGGTACATTAATTGAATCTTTTAAGTTTGAAGAATGTTAAATAAAATTAATAAATTAAAAAAAAAAAACTTTTTTTGGTCAAAAAATAAATTAGAATGTGTATATTAATAAATTTAAATATTTATTGGGAGACATTGAATAAAATACACATTAATTATGTTGAATGAAGGACCCATTAGGGGACTATAATCAATAGGGTAAATTACACAAAATTACCTCAACTATTGGGTCAATCATAGTTTCATACCCCATCTTTAAAAAATGTCAATGTCATACCTCATCTACGAATTTGTTACAATTGCATACCTTCCGTCAATTGTCTGTCAATTCCTCCGTTAAATACTGACGTCGCTTGAGGTGGGACCGACTTTTTATTAAAAAATTAATTAAATATTAACTAAATATTAAAAAATTAAAAATTAAAAAAAAACCAAACCCACAGATCGTCACATCCCGTGTTCCCATCCCTTCCCCCCACAAAAACCATCATTCACCACCCCACCGCCGCCTTTCTTCCTCCATCTTCACCACCCCACTGATAGTTAATCTCTTATTATGAGCCATTGATGTGCCGACCTTGAGCGAACCAGGAAGATCCTTGACGGCACGCAAAGCCACCCCCTGGATTTGGGTTGACGCCGTCATTTTGGGCGTTCGGGTGCAGATAGTCGGAAAAAAAGGGGTCGTCGGAGAAGACCGGCTTGAAGAAATCCATGGGTGCAGACCAACTTGAAGATTTAGGTGTAGGATCGAAGGAGAGAGTGTTGGGTGGGACACGGTGGAGAAAAGGTAGGAGGGTGCTGGGAAGTTCTCGGGGGGGGGGGGGAATTTATGGGTGCAGATCGACTTGAAGATCTGGGTGTAGGACCGGAGGAGAAAGGGTTGGGTGGGACGCGGTGGAGTGAAGGTAGGATGGTGATGGGAAGTATCGGGGGGGGGGGGGGGGAGGTGGGAATTTCCGGCGGGGAGAAAGGGATCTGGGTTTTTGGGAAGAGGGGACACGGGTTGATGGGAGAATTGGATCTGGGTTTGGTTTTTTGGTTTTTTATTTTTTAATATTTAGTTAATTTTTTAATAAAAAATGGGTCCCTCCTCAAGCCACATCAGCATTTAACGGAGGAATTGATAGACAACTGACGGAAGGTATGAAATTGTAATAAATTCGTAGATGAGGTATGACATTGACATTTTTTAAAGATGAGGTATGAAACTGTGACTAACCCAATAGTTAAGGTAGTTTTATGTAATTTACTCTAATCAATATGTAATCTAACACCAGGTTTATTTTAAATTTCAAACTTCTTCAAGGATTGAAGTTAAAACCCCCATAAAAAAAAACATACTAAACGACAAGTTTGAATTATATGGCTAATTAAATTTTGAAATAGATGGATCATACTTGAGAGATTCAAAATATTTGTCTATTTTGCCACTTAGTATTACGGTCTAGTGTATTCCTCTTTACTTGTAAGTAATAGGTCTTAGGTTCGATTTTTGCCAAATGCGAATTTGAACCACATTATTGCTACCCTATTGTGAGGCTTAGCCCACTCCCCCACCTTTTAGTATAGATAATATCATTTGTTCAAAAAATAAGGGTTTAAGGTTTAGGAGTTTGTCAAATATAGACTAGTGCATGGTATAATCGAGATTATTGGTTGTTGGATCAATCCTTAGCCATTGAATTATTCTTAATTGTTGGATCTTAATCCCATTGAATTATTCTTAATTGTTGGATCTTAATCATTGAATCTCTGATTACATACTCAGCCGTTCATTCACTTGATTCATACCATGAGATAGTCGGTTCCAAAATTTTCGCTATTTCAAATTGTACATGATCTTTCATTCTTCCCTCCCTAAAGCTAATCACTTTCCCCACAGTTAACAAGTGATAATCCCACTCCCACCTAGTTCCACTAGCTATAGTAAAAGAATAGAAATATATGGAATGCAATGATGAAAAACTAATAATAATGCACGTCTCTTAATAATCAATGACAATGATAGGGCAACTTTTATGAAAGTCATATAAGTGGTGGATTATATTAATATAATTTTTTGACATTGGCGCTAGAAGACATTTCTCTTTTTCAATTTGAAATGTAGTGTAATGTTAGGGAGACTAAATTTAGAAACTAAATTTTGAAAACTAAAGGACTTGTAAGTTGATAATTGGTTTATTACTTAAATGTTGATAGATGTGCTCATTTCTATTAGTGACACATTATTTACTTTACAATTTTAGTTTCTAAATTTAATCTCCTTAACATTACTCATAAGGATCCAAATGAAAGGAGACGTACGTTACCACTTACTACGAGGGTTAAGAAGAAGTGGGTGCGTGGACTTCAGTGTCCAATCTTCAGCAGGCTTCCCGCTTTTAACCTAAAAAAGCTTCGATTCAACGTTTTAAGTTGCTGTAGTCAAAACAGTGACATCCACCACCACCATCACAGATAGAGATAGATTGGAATAAAAGTGCTTTTGGTTCCAAAAGGCAGAAGTAGAAGCAGAGCTAGCTTTCAGTACAAATTAAGAGACAATTACTTGCCTTTCTTCTTTCCCGAAACGAATAAGAAAAGAAGAAAACCAAGAAAAGAAGGAAAGCACATCACATTGTCCAATTAAGCATATCCCATCATTTTCTTCCTTCTGGATGTAATGGGAAGAGCTCCAGAGTCATAACTCCAACACTACCTCCCTTAACGGCGTCGTCGTTGTCGACCTTACATACTACACTACTATGGTCACCTTCTAACAAGCAATCAAATCCCCAGCTCCTACACTTTCTCTTGTACGGACTATCTTCCTCTCTTTCCACTACTATTTCTCCCAGCTGCAAAAACACAACATATAATATACATAAGTTGGATGAATGTGTAAACATAAGTTCGATGAACGTGTAAAATAAAAACAATAAACACCTTTTGTTTTTGTTACAAGGGAAGATTTTAAACCTTGTATCTCTAGCCTAGCTACCCCTACCCATCCCCCTTTCCACACTTATTACTGAGCTAACCCCAGTGGCTGAAATAATAAACAACTTCATTTTATGACTAATTAGGGTTACTTACGGTGCTAATTACAGGAGTCGGTGTTCTTGGAGAGTGGCTGAGGCCGAGGCTGCTGCGCTTTTGCTTCTGCCTCTCACGTGCCTTGTGATTCTGGAACCAGTAAAACACATTCTTTCCTTCGATCTTGCCGTACTTGCCAAGTTTAGCCGTGATTTGCTCTATTTGTTGTGCATTAGGAGTGCGCATTCCTTCTCTATACAACATTTCAAGTATCCCTATCTGTTCTTGCGTAGGGTTCCAGCGTGTCCCTCCCGGGTGCGTCTCTACCTGCACCATCATCAATTTTTCAGCAAACTCATTTTATTCTCCTTGTCTTAGTCGTATATTAAGCATGCAGATATTCTATTGTCAGACTGCCATGTTTACATTACCTTACAAATCTTGATAATTTAGTATACACTGATTATGAACAAAAATTGTAGTCTAAATTCACAGTCTAACACTCTTGTTTGTCAACCTAGTTTGTTCAGCTAACATAGGTGTTGAGGGCATGTAAGAAATGTATGATTGCATGATAAATTTAGCATATATGATATATTTAGTACCTGAGGGTGGGGGGAATCTTTCTTCTCCTGAAGATGGTCAGAAGATCCAAGTTTTCTGGGGCCACTTTCAGGTCTGATGAAACTCTTGAGATCGAAAGGAGCGAGAGTGGTAGTAGTGTCGGAGGTGGCGGCCGCGGTGTTGGCCAGTTTGGGAGCAAGAGGGCGTAAGCGTTTGGTGCAGCCAAGCGTGAGGGAGGGTTCGTGCTCCCAGAGTCCACGTGCGAACTGATGCACCTTCATGCTGCTCATTCCCATATGTGGTGAGTGGAGTACTGAATGATAGAGCCTTATAGAGCTAGATAGCAAGTAATTATATAAGAGGGCCAAAAACGAAGATCATGATCACAGTTATTAAAGTGACAAAGTGGGAAATGAGGTGGTGTATGGAACAACCAAGACCAAATGATGAGGTGCGGTTGACTTGGGATTTTCCATACTAAAAATATGAAAAGATAAAGCTAGAAAAAAGAGAATGTTGTGTTTGTGTGTGAGAGAGAGAAAGAGAGAGAAAGAGAGACATGTATGCATGAGACTTAATTAATTATGAGAAGGTGATTATGGAGAAATTTAATTTTTATACTATAAGATTATGGTCGTTTTGTGTTAAAATACAATTACGGTATATGATTAATTTACGAGTTGAAATTTATTGTCACTATATTTGAACATGCATGCACAATAGTTATATAAAGTGATTGTGTTTTAGTAGTGCACAATAATTTTTTGTTATGTTTTAATAGTGCACAATAATGTTTTTGAAGTTACGAGCTTATAGATTTAGTTGTTATGTTTCAGTACCACATCTGCATTTACAAACGTGTGGGTGTGTGAGTGCGTATGTGCGTCCGTGTTGGCCCGTGTTGGCCCGTCAAATCTTGTCAATTTTTTCTTGCTTTCATGATAAGGTGTCCATGCTTTTCGGTGGCCTTCTTTGGCATTGGCTCTTTCTCCAGCTTTTCCACAAAAAAGCTAGCCAGGAGGACTACTCTAATCAGAGGGAGGGAGAATAATAAGAAAAAAAAGGTTTCCTCCAATCCCAAAACTTGAATATGGGAACTACCCTTTGCCCTTTTGCCATTTGCCTCTTTGTTTTTTCAAGATACGAATCATATAAATATATATTTGTGAATGCCGTCGTAGTCTTTGGTTTCACTCTTTAAGTCGTATACAGCGTTGAAAAACTTACTCACAATTCGACCTTCCAAATCTATCTGAATGCATGCCAAGCCAAATAGGTGCGTCATGCATTTCCCTATATTTTGTATCCTTTTTGGCTCTTTCTTTTGGTGACTGTACGTAGTTCCAATTTCCCAAATAGTATTATAACTATAAAACCTCACAATCCCCCCAACCTTGCTTTCTGCCCAAATTTAATTTAACATTTGTTTGCCAATATCTTGACAGCACCAAAGCCATATGAGAAACATTATATACAGTGTCGGCTCTAAGCTTTGGAATGTACTGTGCGGCGGCACTACCTGTATTTTTCAGAGCCGTCCAAATTACGCACATTTCCTACATATATGTATATATGTACGTAAAATTTCCAGCCCAACATATAGAATGATGAGTTTAGGGGTAATCTAGATAATAACTGTGAGCAATCACGCACAGTTAATTTTTGGAGAGTAATTGAGCATAACACGTGTGATGGATTGTGCTGATATATACTTGATTCAGTAGGAACAAACATTTCAGTCAATATGAATCATCACAAACACCTGCGTGTGCTCTTGATATGAAATTCATTTCATGTTGCATGAGGGCCCAAAAAGTATGGAGGAGTTGTTCTAGCAGTTTCATGTAGGAATGAATGCTCTTCAGACATAATTTGCAGTACTTTAATCATGTAAATTTCGAACACCACGCGTGGAAGCAAATTTTCCCCATAAAGCTTTACTATATTTATAGGAAACGTATTTGTGATACCACTTTTTTTACACAAGTTTTTGTAGAGTCATTACGTAATGTATTTTAACGATTCGAATTATCTATCTTTTAGAACATTATTCATAAATCATCCTTATAAAAAATTAGATAAATGTTAAACCATTAAGACATTCATTTATAATGAAAAAAAGTACAAAATATGGTTCTACAAAGAAGCCCTAAACTCGTAATCCAACAGTCATATGATTTTAAATTTGGGTAATTTTTTGTAGACATGATCAATAAATGATGTTCTAAAGATAGACAGTTCAAATAATTGAAATACATAACAGAATGAGTCTCACAAAAACTTACATAAAAAATTGTGGACAAAAAGTGGTGTCATGTATTTTATATTTAACTCTTATCAAACCCTAGAAAAAAACTAAAATACTATTTTGAAGAAGATGATTAATGAAGTACAGTAAGAGGCCCCAGGTATATCCAAATTACATATGAACACGCTAAGATATTTGTTGTCATGGAATTAAGCTAATAACTATAATAGTCAGTTCATACCCTTAAGAGAGTAGTTAATCAACACCAAATGTGAATGTGGCTATATAATTGAAATTAAAGGCATGCATGACTAATATCCCGATGAATAAGGGTTCATGTGTCAAGATTTGTTTGCCTGATGTGACTCAAGGTTGAGGGACCGTACTACTTCGAGAAATTTTAGGGGCTGCACATGTTTTTATAAGGAGTTGAATTATTTTCAAACATTTTATAAATAAAAATAAAGGATTTGTTACGTAAAGTATGATTTCATCCCTCAAAACCTTGCAAGAAGAAATTTTTGTCATGCATGATTAGTCGCGCAAAGCTCCTTATGATAGGGTTTGCGCAACGAAAATAAATATTTATTGCGCAAAGTTTTTGGTTTTTTTTATTTAATTAAATTAATTTAATATTTTACGCGACAAAATTAATTGTTTGCGAGACGAAATATTTTGTTGCGCACGATATTTTATTTTTGTTTTATTATTTCCCTTTTTTTAATTTAATTATAGTAATTGTTTGTGCGACGAAATATTTGGTAGCCCAAGATTTTTTGAATTTTTACTTTTTTTTTAATTTAATTTAATTTAATTGTATCTTTATTTTTTTTAATTACTTTAATTTAAATTGAAATATTCAAAATAAAATTACATATGAAAAATAGTGATAAAATTATCCATAATATATATTATATTAAAAATG
The DNA here is from genome assembly GCF_041283825.1 of Pyrus communis. NCBI lineage: Eukaryota > Viridiplantae > Streptophyta > Magnoliopsida > Rosales > Rosaceae > Pyrus > Pyrus communis. Next base: position 17,322,177 of record NC_142572.1, read on the forward strand.
TACACATAAATTAACAAATTACAATAATAAAATCCTAATACAAGTCTAATGTGGTGGTAGTGGAGGGGGATATGGTCCGATAGCATCCTAATCCTCAACTTTCGCCGTCCAAGTCTCGATGATTCCCTACGAACAAAACAAACATGGTCAAATAACCAAAAAACAACATAAAATAATACCAAAAAATGGGTATAATATCCCCTAAAATTGGCATACCCCAATCCAACCCCAAAATCCACCCCACTCCAAACCCAATTAATTAATTCCGACAACACAAATTAATGAAAAAAAATTAAAATTTGGGGAGAAAATACCTTTTGGCAAGATTAAGAGTGAGTGAGAATGAGAGAGAGGAGTGAGTGTGAGAGAGTTAGAGGAGATAGTGAGAGACAGAGAAGAGAGAGAAAAGAGATTAAGTGAGAGGAGTGAGTGTGAGAGAGAGGGTCGGATTTGGGGAGAGGGAAAGAGAGGAGAGGTAAGAGAATAGAGAAAGACATTGAGAAAATTGTGGAGGAGTTATTTTGGTTTTAAAAACCATATCACTTTGTGCGACGAAGGATTCGAGTTTACGTGACGAAATATTGGTCGCACAAAGTCTTAAAAAAATATCTTGCGCCCTTTTTTTGGCGCCCGCCCAAATTCTTAGGATTTTGCACGACAAAGTGTTGGTCGTGCAAAGTTTTGCGCGACGAAGGATTCATTGCACAAAATTTTTAAAAAAAATTCCCGCGTCCCATTTTTGGCACCCGCTCAAATTTAAGGATTTTGTGCAACTAAATATATGTTCGTAGAGCAAAATTTAATATAATAATTTTATTTTACAATTTAAAATATAAATAAATTAAAATAAATAGGGTTTAGGCGACCAAATATTGATTCGTCCCGCAAAGAAAATAATTTAATTTAACAATAAAATATAAAATTAAATAAAAAACAAGTAAATAGGGTTTAGGCAACGAAATATTGATATACGTCGCGCAAAGTTTTTAAAAAATTATATAAACTTATGAAAATAACTATATTTTAAATTTTATAATATAAAATTAAATAAAAATAATAATAAATTGGTTTAGGCGACGAAATATTTGGATTTCGTCGCACAAAGGTTTTTGAAGTTTAAAGTTTCGTCACGCAAAGTAACTTTGAGCGATGATGTTTGTTTCGTCGCACAAAATTTTGTAGCGTAAGACTTTGCATGACGAAGTTCAAAATTTCGTCACTCAAAGTGACTATGTGCGACAATGTGTGTTTCATCGCGTAAAATTTCATCGTGCAAGGGTTTTTTTTACTAATGAAATTATCAATTGGTGTTAGAGTTTTTAGCTAAAGTGGTATCTAAGATTGTCATAACTCTTGACTTTAGTTCTTAAGATTTAAAATTGATAGAAGTGGTTCATGAGTTTGAATATTGCCAATCATTTTTGTCATTCCATGAAAAATGTCCGTTGAGTAAGACCAAAATGTCAAAAATACCCTCAAATTTGTCAAATCATTTTGGTCAATTATTTATTAACTTGAGGGCCTTTTTTTCATTTTTGTCCTTAATTAACTGAGTTTTTTTTCACGAGAAGACCAAAATGATTGATGGTGGACAAACTCAGAGATCACTTCTATCGATTTCAAATGTTATGGACCAAAGTGAGGAGTTATGACAATCTCTGAGATAATTTTGACTAAAATACCATTGATTTTATAGTAGAACCTCAATTTTCTTCGTCAACTGCAAGTCTTGGATCAATACATGCTTGGATTCTTCACTAACTGCAAGTCTTGGATCAATGCACGCTTGGAGAAGTTCAGCTTTCCCATTAGTAATTACCGAGTTTCTATTCGCAAAAGCTACAATATTAGTATAAATTTAAGGCAAACATAAAATGCATCAAAGCTAATTCATTGCAAAAATAAAATAAAATAAATATAGCAAGAACTGTGCTTTTTTACATTTTCTGAGTAGGCAACCACTAATTGTACAGTGTTTTGTCTATTATATGTGTGACATTTTGTTTTGAGTTATGTGGACAAACTTAGTTACTAGATTATCAAAAGAACTTTAGTAGTAATTACTAGCTGAAAGATTTTTTATTAAGATTGGGGACAGCTCACTTCATTGGGGTGAACTCATGGTGGACTTTAAACATTGGACAACAACAAATTAGTCTCACCAAATCTCATCCTTTCATCATTCTCAAACATACAAGATTTTGTTACTAAATTTCTTATCACTCCACGATCCAAGTCGTATTAGGTAGAATTTTGGCAGTACTGAACAGTTCGTGAAAATGATCCGTAGAAAAATATGTTCCAAAGACTGAAAAAGTTAAGATTAGAGAAGTAATAACTATGATTAGAACTTATAGGAACATATGTTCTATGCCAATAATTTTTCTACAACTTTAGCGGCAACATAACCTTCTATAAATAAACCCAGAATTTTCCCCCATTTTTCATGAGCTCCTCCAGCACTAGTGAAACTGAATTACCTGTCACCGTAGTGGTTGAGACTTAAAAATGAGAAATTTTTTAATATGTCCAGAATACGAAACAGAACATCGCATGTTATTATACAATTGAAGGAAAATTTTCTTTCAAATGTCCTCCAATTATGTAACGAAATGTGGTGTTCCTTCCCATCTTCCGTACACAGTCGAAAACTCTCTACATGAAGAAGAAAGTTTCATATACGTGCATGGTGAAAAATGAAAAATCCAATCTGAATCTTGAAAAACTCCAAAAGTAGAAGATCGTTTTTGAAAGAGTGACCCCAATGTAATTATTCAATTGGACAGATGTCATTCTCTTCTTTGACGTATATGCGTGAGATAATGATACCGTCGTTGAAAATGTTTAAGATTATGAGCTTGACTCCACATAATTCCATGGTTAATTAGCTAATATTTAATTAATTATAATTAGCTATATATTGTTGAGAGTTGTCCCATATCGGTAAAAGATAAAGTTTGCAATGTGCTTATATGATCTTGGGTTACTCCTAATATTGCCAATTGGTTTATGGTGGAACCTCAACTTCATCATAGTATCAGAGCAAGGTTGTACACATGTGAAGCCTAACGCGCACATGCGCTCTAAGTCACCCAGTTGTTATCCACGCGTAGGCTTGAAAATCTGCCACACGTGCAGGGACATGTTGAGAGTTGTCCCACATCGGTGAGGGACAAGGTTTACTATCTGCTTAAATGATCTTAAACTACTCCTCATATTACCAACGGCCACATGCGCTCTAAGTCATCCAATTGTTATCCACGTGTAGGCTTGAAAATCCGCCACACGTGTAGGGACGTGTTGAGAGTTGTCTCACATCGATGAGGGACAAGGTTTACTATCTGCTTATATGATCTTAAACTACTCCTTATATTATCAATTAGTTTTACAGTAGAACCTCAATTTCAACTACCGACTCATTTAAGCACATAAACCTCCAATACCTGATCATTACATCCTATCAGCTTCCTTCAATCACGACAGCATAAAAAATTTCCTCTAAAAACATATATCTGCTCCTACACAGGTAGGTGTCCATCATTCTGTACCTAACCCAATTAAGGTTAATTACATGCATGCAAGTAACTACGACCACTCAAACCCTTTTAATCTACAGATATTTTGCGGTAACTTAACTACAAATTAACCCAATTATTAGACATATTTGCCTCTAAACTTGTCAAGCTAGTAATTTGAATTATTTGTGGGCCGTACCCGTACCCTTGAGTAAGTAGAGAAATTAATTTAACAAACAGAGATTTATGTTTCCCACATAAACGATATTGATCTGACATGAGCATCTATAGAGAAAAACCTAGCTGCTAGTGAGAAAAATAAAGAAAAATTATTTTGTATTGTTCATTCATATTTAATAGGAAAATTAATGAAAAAGATTTGAAAATGATAAATTCTAACGATAATGACAAAATAAAAGGTAAAGTAAATAGTACCTTAATTGACTTTTTAGTGTAAAAATGTAGTTTTTCGATAAAGTGAATAGTACCAAAAACTTTTAGTTAAAGTTCCCTATTTTAATTTGATCTTAAATTAGGCGATAATCCTTCTTCTTCTTCCCTTCCCTCGATGCTTCTCCTATCTTTTAAGTTTTAACCATCTTCATATTTTGGGAGGGTTGCACTTCTTACTTTATTTAAGAGAGTTTTTGTGGTTGTAGTCGTCATCTTGTTTTGTTGAGCTTTTAAAACGGTTTTATATTATCACTCAAACTTGAACCTTTCAGGGGTGACAATTGTTCAAAGTTAAGACGGCAATTTTTGTGTTTCTTGTGATTTTATTAGAGGCGACTCATGACAGTGTTTCTTTGGTGATGATTGTAAGATCATCAAAAGATGGTGCCTTCACGATAGTTAACAACTTGCAAAGTTTAGTTTGCATGAGTGTTAAATATGTCATTCGATCAAGGGTAGCAATCTATACAGGGGGGGCTAATTTATTTTTCTTGTACTATGGAGTGAAATTTAGGTGTTTTGGGGTAAACTAAATTTCTGTTTTGTGCAATATTAAACTTTTTTTTTTTCTTTCATAAAATGCTTATTTTAACTCCAAAAATTTTCAACTTTTAAAGCTTGGAGCGTGTTAGAGCCCCGGGCAGCCGCTAGCTGGCTCCGCCCTTGCATTTGATGCTAAAGAATTATATCGTATTTATGATAAGTTTGTAAGTATAAAGTAGTGGAATTTTTGGTAGCGTATATGATTTTGTGATTAATTTGTACATATCTACCATATGTCATGTAGACCATTCTTAATAATTTTTCATTTGATCTTTAACCAAATTAAAGAGTCTCTTGAAAGTTTATTTCTATAATTTACTAAAAGTGATCAAGGCCCGGCCAATAATTTACATCATTGCAATCCAATATTGGCCAAAAATGTTACGTACTAAAGCATTATTTTTTATCAATTTCCCGACATCCCAATTCATAAACATGTATGCTCATCAGCTGGATCGAGTGGTGAGGCGTGAGGAGGATGTTAACAGTAACAAGATTTAGATGATCAATATGGAGATGGTATTTTGTCGGTCAAAGAAAAAGAGGACATGCAAATTGTGATGGAAGTTGGGTCGCATGATAGGAGTGGGAACCCACGCAGTGGAGGAAGCGGTGGGAATCCATCATTAGCCAAGACAATGCCATCATTTGCACGTGTCAATGGACCACATTCAACTCCCTCAATTTCTTGTTTATTTTCACTCCCCCTCCCCTTACACATAGAACCAAACTGTAGCTTTAAACCCTATATACTCTTTCCTCCACATTTTGATTGTTGGCGCACGTACTCACAGTCGCACACAAAATACACAATTGTGATTGGGTTCTGCTAACAACCGTGGTTTGTGTGGTAATTATAAGCTGTAGATATTGATAAGTATACAACGTATTAACGAATACAATAGTAGTTTGTGTGGATAACCATCAGGAGTTGATATTAACAACTACATTGTATCAATGATTACCAATCAGCTGTAATCGCCCATACGTATGTGAGTTAACAATCACTTGTGTCGGCTGTCAGTAGGTGAGTAGTTGTCAATTATTGATTAAGTATACATAACAACAATAGATAACAATCACTTATGATTGGCGGGGTGGTCGATAGGTGATTGGTTATCAGTTGTTAATTACGTAAGTATACAATGCAACAATTGGTAAAAATCACTTGTAGTTCATCATTAATAAGTGAGAATGTGATTGTTAGTTATATATTACATCAACGGTTAACAACACTTATGGTCCACCATCGATGAAGTGTGTAATTAATTAGTTTGCCATGGTTTGGAACCCTCTCCCTTTATTTTTCTTATTTATATCTTTGTTACCATCAAATTGTAAGTATGTTCACTTGTAGAGTGATAGATAAAGGTCATCCTCATCTACTTTTTTTAGCTAATGACTTCAGATTTTCTATACTCTAGTCCTCATCTTGGTTGGAAGCCTTTTTAATACGGACATTGATAGAAAGATGGACATTGATAGAAAGGGATAGTTGATCGATCGAATTGCAAAATGCCACTGATCCTTCACTCTTTCTATTATGCCAAACAAAGTGAATTCGGGGAAGCCATCATTGTTTGGATTGAAATATATTCCCAACTAGATTTAGATGGGACATCTTTATAGACTGAGACCATGACTTTATGTTCTACAGTTTCATTCCCCTTTCTTTTTCATCATCCTTTTCTCTTTTCAATTTAAAATTTTTCTTTCGGGAAAGAAAGAAGGTTGTGAAGTAATTTTTCGATGTCCGAAGCACAGTCACGTAACGATATTATTTCACTTAAATTACAACTTGTGAATTTATTCTTTTAATATAAATATACTCTAAAAATGAGATATATCAAGTCATTCATTCATCCATATTATAATACATGGAATGACACATAACGTGACTTGTGTTACTTGTATTATAAATTCGAAAGTTGAGAGGGGGTAAATGAAGGAGAACATGATCGCATGGTGACAAAATGGTCGTGTACATGTAAGGGAAAGTGGGTGCAAAATGTGTAGGGAAAGTGATGGAGTAAATGGATGACAGTCCAAACACAATTAAGTGAATTGATGGCACTGAAAGATCCTCACTATACAAACTTTTCTTTCTCTTTTCTTCATATATTCTTCTTCCCCTTCCTTTTTCTTTATCTTCCAATGCGTTTTTAACCTCTTTTTCTTTCTTTCTCTGCTGTCTTTGCGGTGCCATGGTGGTGTTTTGCACAAACTCAAAGAGGTAATATTTTTGACAGCTTTCACTTGTAAAAGTCTAAAACGTACGTCCCTCTCTTTCATATTTTCTTGTCATCTTCTTCTCCTTGGAGACTACTTTTCTTGTCACAGTATTTTCTAAGGCGTTTGAAATCAACATCCACTTAGACGTCCTCCAAATGCTACGTGGCCCTCTTTGATAAGTTGAACGGATTTCACATGTGAGCACAGGCTAACTAGGGCAAAAGTGAAATTAGGGTTTTATTTGTATCGTATCAACCTACCATGTATGTTGTGTATTATATATGTACTTTCACTTTGCGTGAGATGCTAATAACCATGGACAAGTGGGATTTAGTGTGGAACAATATTTGGCTATTCAAAGATGAGTAGGAACTCTTACTCAAAACTTTTAGTGTTTTAATTACATAGCTTTGTGCTTATGATCAGACCCGTTCATACTATAAATCACACTGTAAATATCATCTCTGCAAAAAATAAATTAAAAGTAAGATTGTTTTGTCAATTTATTGTAGCAAATACATAAACCGTTCGTAATGCTTTTACCAATACTGTTCATTTGTTTTTAAACAGTTTGATTAATAAATGATCTTAGCTTTAATTGATTTTTTGCAGAGGCAATCTTTATAGGGTGATTTATAATATGAACGGTTCTGATTATAAAAACGAAGTTCTATAAATTGACAACAAACAATTTTGAGAAATTTGAAATAGGAGTTCCTACTCATCTTTGAGTAGCCAAGTATTATTCTTTATTGTGGATTTATAAAAGAAATGGTATGTCATTATGCGTCTACACATAACTGATGCTAGTATACTCCTTTTATGTTGAACATAAAAAAAAGAAAAAAAATTAGTATCTGGTCCCTAGTTTCTATTGTTCATTGACTAAGACATTATTTGTTTTTAGATTTTGATCAAAGTCTCTATCATTAATATATTAATTAATTACATGTAAATTACATAATTTTTATAATAAAAATTAGTAATTGATTTAGAGTTTTAATACTCACACCCTTATTAAACTCCTAATTAATTTTCAATTCAAACATTTCTAAAATATAAAAAAATAAAATTAGAATAAGTTTATACCCATTAAATTATATGTACCCATTCTTAAATATATCAATTTGTTATATGAAAACTGTACCATTATTTAATATAAAATGCACACATTTTTTAAACGTATCCATGTCAAGTTTAATAGAAGAAATTTAATAATGTTATTAAGCCTAATATCTTCTTTTTTTTGTGTGTGTTTTTGCAAAATGTACCCATGTTTGGGTACAATAATTTTTTGGTTAGTTTTGATGAACGTACCCATATATATCAGAGAGTATAATTCATCTTTAATATTTTTAATCTCATAAATTATGGGTTTCATTTAAAATCTCAATAATATAAATAGATACAAATTTCATTTTTAATTTAAAAATATAATAACCAACATAGAAATATATTACATTTATGTCACGGACTTTGATCACAAACTAAAGAACCACAAAGGTTTCAGCCAAAGTACATTGGTAGTTAGGGACATCATCTAAAGTGTCCCTAAAAATCATAGTCTATTATTGGTGTGGAGGCTTATAATTTAGTAATTAGGTGTATTTGGGTGTGTTTGAAAACATTGTCAAATAGTTGGAAACGTTTTTTATGAAAATATTTTTGGAACTAACCCTTAGTAAAAATGCAAGTGAATCCTGGAAAAGCAATACTTAAAGTGTTTCTTGCAAGAAGCACATAACTAGTGGTTCTTCCAAAAAGCACTTTAAGTGCTTTTGGAACCCAAAAACTCTTTCACCAAAACCATTTTCAGTCATTTTAAAACACTGCCAAATGAGTCATTTATCTTTATATATAAGAGGTCTCATTTGGCTGGATGAAAATTGTGTACTCTACATCATCCTTTATTATACTATAGTTTTAATTGAGCCCACAATACAAGTTTGGGCCAAGAGCAAGTAAAGTGCAGTGGAAGGCCTGGTATTTGGCCCAACATCAGTTAGAAAATTCCAAGGTGCTTTAGTCTAAGACAGCAATAGCCTAGCCGAGTCTTTATGACTAAAAGACTGTGAAAAGATTACATAGGGTTTGGTCGAGTTCTAAATAGACTGAAACTGTTAAGGATCAATTGATTCTGATAAGGGTTGTTCACAGGATCATAATTCATGCTTAATCAAATAAGAAGGAATTAAGTTCATAAAGTGACTAAGTTCAGATTCCTAATTCCAATGAAAAAACTAAGACTGAATCATGGTTAAGTTTCAGGTAAAAAAGGGTAGGTTGGAGTATTATGGGAAATGCTGAGGAGGATCAGTCTTATTAGGACTCTACCTCGGCAAACTTGCTCATCCTTAAGGCCTTGTCATAAATAAAAGAGGCTTCATAACAAGAAAAAGATCTTCAACTGAACATACAAATCAATGCTTTACGCAAACCCTTTTACACCCTGAGAAAAACACTAATTGCTTGTTAATCCTTCCATGTTGGTAGATGATCAATTTGGTTAAACATCATTGTGTTAACAACCGACGACACTCTCAGTTTATTAAACAACATTGGAGCCGTAAAACCTACCTGGCCTAAGAGTCATTTAATTTGGTTAAACATCAATCTTCTATCCTTGTTGGTTATTGTTAACCCTAAAAATTACAAAACCTACGTGGCGCGCAGGCCAAGTAACCAATAAGTTAACTACGTCATTCGGTTGAATGCGGGGCGTGCCAACTTATCGGCCGAGCTCAGCCGAGGAGTAAAATTTGTTGATGTTGCATTGAGCGCGTTGCTGACTTCTTTATCTTGCGACTGCGGCCGAGGAAGGAACAAATCTCGGCCTTTGGATTTTCAAGCTTGAAGACAAGGCTGCTAGTTCTGCGAAGTTCACAAATCGTCAACGCCAGATTCGGTCACAGTGATTATATTCGTGAAAGTATAAGCACGTTGAATCGACACTAGACTGTACGGACACAAGTATTCAAAGGTGATATATGTCTTGATGGTGAATGTGGTTCGACCATCAGAATGCCGAACTCTGAAACTTACTTGTGAGTATCCAATCATAAAATCACTTGGCGTTCAATGCGCCGAATGTCGTAACTCGTAACACCTTACTTCGCTGAGAAGGCTAATAAGATGACCTCTGTCAATAAGGATTCGGAAACCATTCTCAACCGAGACTTGGATAGGTAACCAGTCGGCCTCGACGCAGTGCTGTTTATCCAAACTGAAGGTGCTCATCGGTCGTCTGATTCTACGGCAACAGTGCTATTTATCCAAACTAAAGGTGTTCGTCGGTTGCCTTTACAGTGTTGTTTATCCAAACTGAAGATGTGTCGGCGAGAAAAAGAAAATAAAAAATCTCAAGATGTTTGAGAGGTTTTGCGCAGGGCAGTTGTGTGTTTAATTGGAGGTCCCTGAATTGCACCCTCATTTCTCTATTTATAGTAGCAAAACCCAATCCTAACCATACTCGAACTAGGACTCCTTACCCTAATCCATCTTATCTCAGCCAATCCCACTTCTATTAGGAATTTGAACTCACCCACTTTTGAGGCCATATTCATTGTTGGTCGAGAATCCAAATTGCACTAGGACTTCTCCGACCCATTTGCTCATCCAAACTACTCATTCTTGCGATAGGAATCGACCATCCTTGTTGAATGGTCCGGGACCACCAGGTAGCCCATAATATATTTGAAATAGCTTTGGGCCGAACATAAACCTACACTCGACCCAATAATATTATTTTTGGCCCAAACATTGCCTCTTCGCTTCTAAGGTCCTTGGCCAAGAATCCTTAGACGATTTCGACCTTGAAGAAGCGAACCCTACGAGATACCCATGGGATAACGAAAAGCCTCACACGTCTTATCCATCGAGCGCATTTATGAAGTGTGATCACACGACCCGAATTCTCCTGCACGTCCTGCCGCGTGTCACTCTCTTGATTAACCTAGCAGCCATCAATCATGATCCTCAAAAACATGCGCCAGCCGAAACATCTCTTCCACATTAATACATTGATTCTGCTGCAGCACGCAATCGTGCGTCCTAAAACCTCGAGAACCTTGATCCTATCCTTAGAGATTCTCGAGATATCCGAAATGATTGGCCATTTCCTGGTCGATTTTTCCCTTAAATTTGAAAATCAAAACGCCTTAAATTATCAAACGTTTGACCTTCATCTCGATACGCCTATAAATACTTGAAATTCTCCCATTTATACATTTCACGTTTCCAGAAAACTTAGAAAAATCTCTCCGCCATTTTGTTTTCGAAATCTTAGAAAAACAACCTCTTATCCTAGAAATCCTCCCAAGCATTCTTCCAAACTCTTCCAGGTTTTCCAAAATAACTTCCAACACCTTTATTTCCATGCTCAACGACGAATACAACAAATGCAAAAGCTTCATCGATCGGAGCGCCATCAAAACCTTGCACTTCGAGAGTGACCTGAGCATTACCCATCAAATCCTGGGGCCACTATTCAAGGATGCAGTACCTTCGTCTATCACCACCCTTTTCAAGGCTCACTGCCTGACACCCTTACTACAAGGGTTCGACTGGTCAAAGTGGGACCTATCGAAGCCCCAAGGAGCCTGGCCTATGACCAATGCCAACTGGGCGACTTGGGTCGTCCGAATGGAAAATTTCTTTAGCCAAGAGTGGAAGGCACTTGGTATCTACGATGCCATCAAACTCTCGACCATGGAACTAGCCATGGATAAATAACTCCTTATGGCAGCACTGAGTCTCTGGTGCTTAGTCACCAACACCATGGTCATTCCCTTTGGCCCTCTTGGCCCTACCATCCTCAATGTCTCGGCTATTCTTGGGACTCCTCCCTCTGGCATTCCGATAGATGCCGCTCTCTTTGGACGCCCGTCGAATCTCGACCTTAAGGCGTTCTTCGATGATCGAGTCGTCGAATACTAAGTCGAGATGGTCAAGATCATTCGAAAGAAGAGGTTCAGAAGCTACACAAGAACTTCTTCAACTACAACACCCTTATCCTCCACTTCGCTGGCCGAGGCAAGGCAAGTCTTCGGAAAGGATAACACGAAGCCTTCTTATTCTACTGGTACAACAAATTTATTTGTTACACCTGGTCAAACAAGTGTTTGGTCGAGAACATGTCAGTGGTCGAAGCCCTGGCCAGTGGTCATACTCTGGCGCTTAGCTCGGCCATTCTCGCCAATCTTCTCCGCTGCCTGACTGAGGCGACAATTGGAAAAATTGACCCAAACCAAAACGGTCCCTTCTAGGTTTTCCAACTCTGGCTACAAGTCTACTTCGCCACACTTTGGCAAGACATCTCTACCTTCCAACTTACTACCTCACTCAGCCTTCAGTTGGCATCTCGGCTGTCGCCTCCTCACTAGGCCGAAGAAGTTTTCAAATACCTCTTCGGCCTAGAAGTCCTCTCCGAGGACGAATTTTTAGTGTGTCATCATCAAGAGCACCCTTGCTCCATTAGGCTTCCAACACCAGCCTAGAGTGAAAATAAAAATGCTGCCCTTCGCCAGAATTGGGGGTCGATCGTGCTAGCACGCGACCTTTCCCTTGGTTGTGATTCTCACCGAGCGAGTTGGGAAGTCTACCATCCCCACTTCATGGCTCGACAACTTGGATACCTTGAAGGTTGTCCGGTACCTCTACTCACTTCCCGTTCCCTTCTCAGCCGAGAACACATTTCTGGCTCATCGGAGAGGGAGTGCAGAGACTCCGAGAAAGAGCTTCAGGATCGGTGCAAAACATTTCACCTTCGACCAACTCTTCTTGAATCACTCGGCACAGACACCTTCGGGGACTGGTAGGAAGAGTACACTGGAGCCTTTTTTGGGGTTGCAGTCGAAAAATTACCGACAAAATTTTCGACGATCGGCCAAAGAAAATCTTTGCCCCCCAATCCAAAGAGCCGACCCGAGGTAGACGGCTACCCTTTCTTCTATTTATCTTTTCTATTGTCACTGATTCTTGCTAATGTGATCTCGTTTTCTCATATGGTCGATCGTCGAAGAAAGTAGACATGATCACCACGACTGCGGCCAAGAAGAAATCTGTTCTCTCTAAGAGGAGCAAAACCACCGTGCAACTTTTAAGAGGCAAACGGCCTCATCTGGAAGCTGAAATGGCCTGTGAAGCTCCCCGACCCTCAAAACGCGTCAAGAACTTGGCGAAGAAAGGGGAACGAGAGATCCACGTGATTTCCAGCCACACTACTGGGACAACCGCAACAAGCAACTCTCCCCCTCGCCCCGATCGTCCTGGCCCTAACAGAAGAACAGCCAATGACATCTTGCCAAGCAACCCGGGCCGTCCTTGGGGTTGTGGCTGATCTAGGGACTGCTCCGCTAATCGAGGGACCTGTAATTCTAAAGCCAACGGCTGCGTCTGTCCTGGAGAAAATAACCCCACCCGTCGAGATAAATTTCCCGAATAAATAGTCAACGATAATCTTGGAAGAGGTTAGTGACCCTTTCTTCATTTGATCAAATTTACAAATCTTAACAGCTTTTTATTTTAGGATGATGAGAGCGACGAGGGTGATGAGATTTTGCTGGCGAGTCGCCCTCGACCAACCAGATATACTTTCGCCACTCTTCTCCTCATGGTCGAGGCGGTTGCTCGACCGGATCCTCTTACGGTCGATCGTGGGAAAAGACCTCTGGTTGAGCCTAAGGCGATGGCAGAAACGCTGCTCCATCCACAAGATGAAAACCTCAACATTCTTCCACAAGAAGTTACCTCGACTTTTGTAAGGCTCACTCCCCTTTCTTTATTAATTTTATTATGACGCATCTGAACCCAAGAAAATAGTAAATGTCAGGTGCCTGATTGTTCATTTTATCGACAATTCTATGCACCGAAGGGTGTTATCTAGATTTCCTGGCCACCTCAGTGGCCATCAAACGTAGATAAACTTCATTGGTCGTGTGAATTGAGAAGCAGTCTTAGACACTGGGATCGGCCATTAAGTTCTCTAGGTTCAAGCAATGAACCAAAAGACATGGCCAAAGTCTCCTCTCGGCAGGTTTAGAAACAAATTCCCTCTGTTATGCATTCTATATAATTTTCCTTCTGCTTACAAATTTTCTTTTTCTGTGCAGCCTTCGTGGGAGGTCGAGCTCGACGCTCTTCTTCAAAGCACCACTGGCGCGGCTGGTTCCTCTGCTGCCTCTACCGAACTAATGAAGACCGTGGGCAAGGCCCAAGCTTTTGTCAGGCTGCAGGAGCTTCTGTCCCTCTCTGCCTCTCAGGTCCTCCAATGCAAGGGTCTTGACTCCGCCTGAACGACCTTGCAAATGGCGGTTTCTTGAGCACGGAGAATATCGCCTATTTGTCTGATCTTCTGGAGCGAACTCGGCAACACTTTACCATTTTCGAACAAGCTTTATGGGCCGAGGATGACCTGAAGACAATAAAAATTACGCATGAAGTCGGTCGGTCAGAGGTGGAGGCCATAAAAACGAAGAAGGTGTAGTTGACCGAGTTTGATCGCCAGATTTCTGAGCTTCAGCGTCAAATCGCTGAGCTTCAACAACAAAGGTTAGTTATTGCTTTAGAGCTTGAGATGGATTTCGAGGCGAATAAGGCTCAACTAACAACTTTCTCTGTCGGCGTAAAGCACATCCAGCAACTGCAACTTAATAAGAAGACAAGACAGGCTAAGATCATTTTGAGCTAAGTAAGGTGGCTGGAATTGAAGGCTGCTCTCGAGACCTTCCTCCCCTCGACCCCTTAGAATTTTTAGGAGCCTTTTAAATGTATCTGTACGTCCTTTCATGAATTCAATACAATGATATTTATCCTCACATCTCCCACATGACTAGATAATACTTCTTTAAGAATTTTCCGTTGATTGGTAGTTTATGAACTAAACCAGTTTGGTCTTTAAGGTGGTATGCCCCCTTGCCGAAAACTTCGTGGACGATAAACGGTCATTCCCAATTCGGTGACCATTTACCGAACCTGGGGTCTTTAACCCCTACGGGCAACACAGTTTCCCAAACCTACTCTCCCTTGCTGAACGTTTTTTTTTCTGACACGTTGATTATAAGATCGCTCGGTAATTTTCTTCTGTGCTACTAATAAATTACACGCGTCAAGCCAAATTTCTTCCAAGTCTTCTAACACTTGTCTCATGGCTTGACTGTATTTGGCACTGAAGAAACTACTTTGTTCGATTACTTGTAATGAGTTTATACTTAGCTCGACTGGTAACATAACGTCATGTCCGTAAGTTAATGCGTAAGGAATTATTCTGGTAGCGGATCAGGGTGAAGTTCGGTAGCACATAATGCTTCATTTAGCTTTAAATGCCACATCCCAAGCCTATTTCTTACCGTTTTTTCAAGAATGCCGATTAATACATTAGTGCTTGCTTCAGCCTGCCCATTCGCTTGTGGGTAATACGACGTAGACTGCTCAAGTCAGATATTCAGATTCACCATTTATTCCTTAAACCTGTCAGTTATGAAGATTGTGGCATTGTCAGTTATGATCGTTTCTAGCACGTCAAATCTGGTCACAATATTTTCTTCTACAAAATTGCAAACTTCTGTGGTCGTTAATTTGACGTATGATTTTGCCTCGACCCACTTAATGAAGTAGTCAGTTGCCACTAATATCCATGCCTGGCGTGATTTTGCTGATTACGTCCATTGCTTATCCTCTAAACGGCCATGGTTTGGTAACCTAGTGAAGTAATTCGGCCGGGGCTTTCTGTATAGGTCCGTGAATCTGGCACTGTATGCATCCCCGTGCGTATTCGATGCAATCCTTTAATATACTCGGCCATAAGTAACCGTGTCGTTTGAGCAACCAACGCATTTTGCGTCCTGATTGGTGAGCTCTATAAATTCCTTCATGTACTTCGGCCATTGCTTGGACAGCCTCTTGTGGGCCGAGGTATAGTAATAATAGCCCATCCTCACCTTTTCGTTATAATTCATTCTAGTATGACACGTAATTCGTGGCGTGGACCTTCGTTCTCCGGTCGTGTTTATTGTTGGGGTTATCGAGATAACGTAAAATCTTCTTTCTCCAATCGTCTAGTAGTGTCTCCACGGCACATACTTCTACGAGGTCTCCTCGCTCTAGTAACGATTGTAAAGACATCACTCTCGTGCGTATCACGTGATTGCGCTGGAGAACTTGCTGATTGACCAAGGTTGGGTAAGATCGCAGGACTGTGGGTATTACCCGACCTAGCTTGCCACCCGTGAGTTGTGCTCCGAAGGCGATTTGGGCGAGTTCGTCGGCGTCAGTGTTTCGAACACTCGAAATGTGCTCAAATGTAATTCGTTTAAACGACTCGGCCAAATAGATGGCGACCATGTGATAGAGCGCTAGAGTACAACTCATGTAACAAAAAACGCCGTTGAATTGGTCAATCACCAGTTCAAAATCACCAAGGATAAAGACATAGGCTGCTCTTAAATCGTGCAGGACGTGAAGGCCGATGATAAGAGCTTCATACTCGGCCTAATTATTCGTACAGCCGAAATCTAACTTGAGAGAGAAATACCAGCGGTAGTGGTCGGGGGATTGAATGGCGATACCAATACCAGCTGAGGTTAAGATGTTGGAGCCATCAAAATGCATCGTCCAATGGTTGTCGTGTGTTTTGACTAAGCAGATGTCAACGTTGCTGCCCCCAAAGCCATAAGGAAAAGGGTGTTGGGCCAAAAAATCGACGAGGGCTTAGCCTTTGACGGTCTTTTGGGGTACGTACTGCAAACTAAACTCTAATAAAGCCATTGTCCATTTCCCAATTCGGCCTTTGGCGATAGGCTGAGTAAACATGTAATGAATAACATCTATTTGGGCAATGATCTACGTAACTAATGGGAACATGTAGTGCCGAAATTTTGATGCGGCAAAAAACAAAGCTAAGAAAAGTTTCTCGACGGGTGAATAATTGATCTCCGGCGAATTTAAATTGCGGCTGAGATAAAAATAGCTTGTTCACGCCCAACATCGTTATCTTGCGCAATGAGGCAACCGATGGACTCAGCGGCTGTCGAAATGTATAGTTTAAGAGGCTTACCGCGACGAGGCGGTACTAATACTGGTGGTGTGGTAAGGGAGACCTTGATTTACATGAAAGCCGTTTGATGTTCTTCGTGCCACTCAAACTTGTCGGAGTCCTTAAGTTTGAGAAGTGAAGAGAATGCTTTCATTTTGCATGCCGAATTAGCTATGAAACGACGGAGAAAATTTATCTTCCCGAGCAACGACTGAAGTTACTTCTTGGTCGTCGGGGGTGGAGCATTAATAATTGCGCGAGCTTTATTTTCGTCGAACTTGATGCCACGATGGTGCACCAAACAGGCCAAAAAATTACCGACCGATACACCGAATGCGCATTTGGCCAAGTTCATTTTGAGATTATGCTTACGCATACGAAGGAATAATTGCCAAAGATCATCAAGGTGCGTTCGGCGGCTTTCTGATTTCACAACCACATCATCGATATAAACTTTTATGGCCGTACCGATCAAATCATGAAATATCATATTCATATCTCACTGGTATGTGGCGCCAGCGTTCTTGAGGTCGAATGGCATGACGACCCACTCGTAGGTACCGAGTGCCCCCGGGCAACAGAATGTGGTATTGTGAACGTCAACTTCAACGATAAAGATCTAATTGTAACCAGCATGGCCGTCCATGAAAGACAACATTTCATTATTGGCTGCGGCATCAATTAGTAAATCCGAGATTGGCATTAGGTATTCATCCTTGGGAGTGGCCAAATTTAAATTACGAAAATCGATGCAGATGCGTAGGGCTCCATTTTTCTTTAACACCGGGATGATATTGGCCAACCATTCAACGTACTGAGCGGTCCGAATAAACCCGACTTTTAAAAGCCGAACTAATTCGTTCTTTATGCCGAGCTATACTTCTGTCGAGAACCAGCGTGGGGGGTTGTCGGAAAGGCTTACACCCCTCTTTGATACGTAACTCATATTTGACGAGGTTTCGGTCAAGGCCTGGCATCTCATGATAATTCCACGCGAAACAATCTTTAAATTCATTGAGCAGTTTACAAAGATTGACCTTCATAGGGGGCGGCAACAACGCACTGATAAACAACGGTCGAGGCTTATCGGTTGTGCTAGCATTTATTTCTTCCAATGGGTCCTTGACCTAGGGCCGATTGTCTTCGAGTTCGGCCGGTATGGCCTGAACTTTGTCGAACGATAAAACAGGGCCGTTATCCGCTTCGGCAAAAAATTCTATTAAGTTTATGCCCGAGTGTGGTTGCTTGGCAATGGCATACCAATGAGCCAGCAGACGTTCCATAGTGGATGAAACCGCGGCCCGACGTCTTTCTTGTTTGGCGGCGTCAGTCATTAGCATTGGTAATTAGATCTGCCAAGCCGAGTCTCGCAGAATCCTGTTATACAGTCTCGACGCCTACCTCAATAGCTTTCTGAACTAAAATTCGAGTCGGTCGTCTATCCTCGTTACAACCCTGAAGGGTGATGTAGTGATCGTCATAATAATGAGCCTGGATTATGTTAGTTTCAAACGGCTGATTATCGGCTGGATGAACTACAACTGATTTGCCGTCCCAAAAGATGAGAACTTGGTATAGCGATGAATGAATGCAACTTGTTTGATGGATCTAATCGCGGCCGAGCAATGCATTATAGTCAATCTTTGAGTCAATTATAAAGAATGTCGTCATGTGGTTACGACCTGCAACGCTGACTTCTAACATGAGCACTCATTTGGTTTGAGACTTGTCACCGATGAAGCTGCTCATCGTTATCCCTGATGGTATAAGCTCGTCATTGAAACTGCGTTCCTTCATGATGAAAATCGACATGATGTTGACTGTGGCTCCACAGCCGACAAACACCTTGGAAATGAGGTATCCTTCAATATGAGCCGTGACATATAACGGCTTTAAATGTTAGAGATTAACAGAAGGAGAGTGAGGAAACAATTCGGCCAGAGCTGCCTTAAGTTTGTCGCCTTTACTTATTTCCCCATATTCCTCAATAACGATGAAATCCACTTGTGTTGCTTCTTCGACAACCAATTCCCCATCCAAAAAATTTTGACTGATGGGTTCTCGGTTGAAATTCAGCCGGTAGGACATGGACCATGCTGATTTCCATATGCTCAAAGACCGAATGACCCATCGGGTCTTGGTCGTCGATTTCCAGATTAGTAGATGTAGTATCAGTCTTTGGAGTGTCTTCAATTGGATCATTTAGCACCTCGGTATGTACCCGCTCTTGGGGCGAGTGGATTGAATCTATTCTATTCTGGTCAGCTTCCTCAAGCCTGTTTGTTGCCGAAGAGTGATTTCGTTCTTGTAGTGTTTTACGGGCTTGTTCTTCGTAAGCGATTCGGGCGTTCCTTGTGTCCAGGTATGCATCTAAACGCGCTGCACGATTTTCCACATCAGCCGTAAGGCCGAAAAGATACACGGTCGAGAAGACTTCAAAATGATATCGCAGATGCTGAAAGTCTTCGAATGAAAAAGGTAACTCGGCGACGTCTATATCTGTGTATGGGTCGACCTCAAACCCGAGGACTTGAGCCTCGCATATATGCTGGAACCTAGCTTTCATTGCTGGATCGGTAATTTTCTGGATAATTTGCTCAGCATCAGGGCAAGTTAGTGCTAGGTCAAGGGCTTCCTGACATGCCTTGGGCAGTCCGTAAAAGTCATTGGCGGAATATTTCTTATGAAATTCCCGCATGTACTTCAAGGATTCTTCGAGGAATGGAGGGTGCAAATTGCGCCGTACTTTTACTAACGGTTCCTGCGGTGGTGATGGGGGAAGCTTACTTTCAGCTTCTTATCTAAAATGCTTGAGAAGAGCTCTCATCTCTCCGGGCCGAAGAATGAGCTTGATGCGTTTCTCGGACTTTTCAATGGTGGTTTCAAAGTCGCAATCAACTGCCTTTTTCTCTTGAAGTAATTCGGCCATAATGGTCCGGGTAGGCCGGTCGTCGCTACTTCATACTGCCTCTTTTGGCTGCCATCGGGTAGTCCAATTAGCTTATGCTTCTTGCCGTCGAGCCATGCAATCTATCTGTTGGCGACGACGTTTTTGAGACTTAGATAACGTCGTATACAAGCCAGTTGGAGAATTGTAACTATACTAACGTTAGTCACGTGGCTTAGGTGGCTTGAAAGTTTTTCAACTTACTGATGAACTCGAGCTGCCGGAGTTGCGCGAGTAATAATCCTCATTGAAGAATGGCGCGTCAAAGTCAAGACGTCGTCTGACCGGGGTTGGGTGTTTTACTTGTACCTGTGGGCCGAGTCTCTCAAACACTTGCCGTCGTTGGCCGGCACCGAGTTCCTTCAGCGGTTTTGCTGCAGCCATGAATGGCGGACATGAAGTTGGTGCCGGAGATGCTATTTTTTTAAGTTCAATTCGTGTTTTACAATGGTCACACAAAACCATTGATTCATCAGTTTCTTCGGAACTAGATCCTGACATGGGTTCAACGAGGGCCGGCCCTGAAGACTCCGTGGGTGGTGCATTTGAAAATAAATCAATCTTAAGTCTCTGCTGACCACCTTGCTTACGGATATGTTGTACCGGGACGAATTCGGCCTTCCTTTTTCTTTGTTTCTAGGGAGATGAGCATCCATCATACCAATTGTCGTCAAGGGGAAGGGATTGACGCCAACCGCCATCTGTTTCTTAGGGAATTTTAACTTACCCTTCTCAATCCAACATTGAATCGCATCACAGAACATGACGCAATTATTGGTAGCATGCTTGTTTGAATTATGGTACTTGCAATATGTTTTGCCTTTCAATTCTTCGGCCTTAGGAATGTTGTGTCCTGGCTGAAGTTTGATGATCTTTGCTACCAACAACTGGTCGAAAATTGCATCAGCCTTGGTAATATAAAAAATGTAAACTTTTGATGTTTTAATCATCTCTTCAGAGGCCGAGCGGGTCTTGGCATCTTTGGGACTGATTTGAGCTAATGCCTTGCAAACGTACGGTTTATCTATCACTATTTCAGCCACGTCCATACTGGCGTATTGGGGGTCCTCGCTTTCGGCCAATTCGTAGCTGACCGTGGGATTCTTGTATATTATTCCCCGAGATGGGGACTTTGATATTTTTTCCTCTCGGAGCAAATAATCATACTGCTCAACGTGTTGAGCAAGTTCGTACATATCTCGAATATTTGCCCCCAGGAATTTCTTTTTGTATTCCACGTCTAGGCCGCTTAGGGCTATTCTGACGAATTCAACTTCAGGGAGAGGTACTCGACACTAATTCCTGGCTAACTTGAACCTTGTTAAGTATTCCATTGGCGATTCGTCTAAAGCTTGAGCCATCCTAGCCAACGATGAAACAGACATTTCCATCCCTGGTCAATAGAATTGTTCATGGAATTTCTCGACCAATTCCTCCCGACTCTGGACGGAGTTTTGTGGGAGATTAATGTACCAAGCAAAAGCTAAACCTATCAGTGAAAAGTTGAATAGCCGTAGTTTATAGAAGTCACTATTGACATCCCCACATTGCGTCGTGAATCGAGCTACATGTTCTAACGAAGATAAAGACGATTCTCCGACGAAAAAACTGAAGTCGGGGATCTTGAAGCCTTTAGGGTATTCGAATTTTTCCACATAAGTTGGGTACGGATAGATGAATTTTGGGAACTTCGGCCCTTTTTTTAAGGCCGAATCGATCATTCTTTGGACCTCGGTCATATTGACGGATGCTGCTTTTACTCCCTGGTCGGTCCATCAGATCTACTGTTTGATCCGCTTCTTTTCTCCAAGTCAATTAGCTGTAGCCGAGTGGGCCCTTTTTCGGCTTGTAATGGAACATTCTTAAAAGAAGGCTATCGAGGTTGGCCGACGTGGCCATCTTCGAAGGCTTTACTGATCAATAGTTCAAGCATCCTGGTCTGTGTATCACTATTGCTTCGTATTATGTCTAGTAAATCATTCATTTTCTGGCTAATCGACTGCTCGACTTGCTGAGATTGTTCATCAAGTTGTCTTCGAAGAAACGACCTAGTTGGCAGATCAGAACCTTCCCCACCATCTTCGTCATAATCTTCCACTATTCATTCGACGAAAATGCCTGCCGTTTGGTTAGGAACTTCTGGGTTGCGTGGCTATCTGCTGAGACAAATTTCCTTCTTTCGGCGTGTCGCACTTGTAACCTCAGGTGGTGCAACAATGATGGGATTTTGTGCCTGAGACAAATCTTGTCCAGGGCCTTGCACTGGTAAGTCAGTTGTTAACTTTCCCATAATTGTTTTCTTTTTTACGGACCGTGTCTCAATGGTCATAAACTCCAAAAGTCTAGCATAAGGTCCCACTAGGCGTGCCAAAATGTTAACCCTAAAAATTACAAAGCCTATGTGGCGCGCAGGCCGAGTAACTAATAAGCTAACTGCGTCTTTCGGTTGAATGCGGGGCGTGCCAACTCGTCAGCCGAGGAGTAAAATTTGTTAATGTTGCGTTGAGCGCGTTGCTGACTTCTTTATCTTGCGACTGCGACCAAGGAAGGAACAAATCTCGGCCTTTGGATTCTTGAGCCTGATGACAAGGTTGCTAGTTCTCCGAAGTTCACAAATCGTCAGCGCCGGATTCGGTCATAGTGATTATATTCGTGAAAGTATAAGCAAGTCGAATCGACACCAGATTGTACGGACACAAGTATTCAAATGTGATATATGTCTTGATGGTGAATGTGGTCTGGCTGTCAGAATGCCGAACTCTGAAACTTACTTGTGAGTATCCAATCATAAAATCACTCGGCGTTCAATGCGCCGAATGTCGTAACTCGTAACACCTTACTTTGCCGATAAGGCTAATAAGATGACCTCTGTCAATAAGGATTCAGAAACCCTTCTCGACCGAGACTTGGATAGGTAACCAGTCGGCCTTGACGCAGTGTTATTTATCCAAACTAAAGGTGCTCCTCGATCAGCTGATTCTACGGCAACAGTGCTGTTTATCCAAACTGAAGGTGTTTACCGGTTGCCTTCACAGTGCTGTTTATCCAAACTGAAGATGTGTCAGCGAGAAAAAGAAAATAAAAAATCTGAAGATGTGTAAGAGGTTTTGCGTAGGACAGTTGTGTGTTCAATTAGAGGTCCCTAAATTGCACCCTCATTTCTCTATTTATAGCAACAAAACCTAATCCTAACCATACTCGAACTAGGACTCCTTACCCCAATCCATCTTATCTCGGCCAATCCCACTTCTATTAGGACTTTGAACTCACCCCCTTTTGAGGCCATATTCATTGTTGGTCAAGAATCCAAATTGCACTAGGACTTCTTCGACCCATTTGCTCATCCAAACCACTCCTTCTTGCGATAGGACTCGACCATCCTTGTTGAATGTCCCGGGACCACCAGGTAGCCCATAGTATATTTGAAACAGCTTTGGGCCGAACATAAACCTACACTCGGCCCAATAATATTATTTTGGGCCCAAACAGTTATCTATCCAAGTTTTGGTGAACGAGGGATTCTCTCTTCTTTTGTCTCAAAAGGTCATCTCATCAGTCTCGGCCAAGTAAGTTGTTTTTAGGTTGTCCTTTGTTCAGCACAATGAACGTCAAATCATTTATTGAACTTCGTGGCCAAATTAGCAACCTTGTCTTCATGTTTGCAGAACCCTAGGCTGAGAGTGTTCCTTTCTCAACCATAGTCACTTGGTCCCGAAGTCAACAACGCGATTTGACACCATCACCACATTCATCTCATCATCCGATTCACCTCGACGGCTAATTGGCATGCTCGCATCAACCACAAGAATGATGTAGTTAGCTCTTAGTTACTTAGCTTGCAAGCCACATACACTTGGTAATTTTTAGGGTCAACAAGTTCATATTTCATAATAATCGCATCCTATGCATCATATTTTATCTATGGAGTAGAGTAAATAAATTGTATAAGTTTTTTTACGGTACAACACAATTTTATAGAGATGAATGGAATTAATTTAATTTAGAAAAAATAGAGATTTATTCAAACGAATATTTTTATGCAACAATATATTTCTATTGAGTGGTGTGAAATTTTGACTAAAGTCACACCATGAGTTAATCATGTCTCAATAAACGTTATTTTAGAATTTATCAGTTTTGTTTAAAATCGAGTTAATGAGGAATCAATGGGCATTTTCAGATATATCACCGAAAAGAATCGACACAATACTCCTAGTCGATTGGAAATTGATATCCCTTATAAATTTTTGGTAAAAGTTTCTTCCTTGAGCCTAATATTCTGTGGTTATGTTTTGATTTCTTGGGGATCCCTTATTTTGGTGAAGTTTATGTGTGACAAAAAAAAAAAAAAAAAATGTAACCGAAAAATAATAATAATAATAATAATAATAAGTAGTTTAATTGGGCCTCAAATTTTCAGTTGTTGGCTCGAGGGCTAATGACCACATCAATACACGGGTGTTTTCAAAAAATAAATAAATAATAAAAAATAAATAAATAATCAATACACAGGTTTGTTTGTTCAACTCCTCAGCTCTGCTTTTGAAAGTTACTTTTCGATTTGCACCAGATTGCATGGTTATGAGCAACTCCACCGTGGTGGATTGCTCGGGGAACAGCCCAGAGAAAAGGCCTGAGGCCCTGTGGATCGGCTCCAGCGTGAAGGAGCCCGAGTAGAGGTGGAGGCCCGAGCTCTGGACCTGTGAAGAATTGTCAGCCCGAGAGCCCGACTGGATGTGACACCAGGGCTGACGTCAGCCTGGTGTCAGGTCTTTTTTTATTTTTTTTCTGTCAAGCGTGTGCACCCCACTCGTGCGTGGGGGCGCGTCGCCGACACATTTTCAAAAAAATCAGCCCATTTTTTCAGATTCAAATGTTACCGTTGGGAAGCCACGTCACTTCCCACGGTCCGTTCGATCTCAACGGCTCTTTAACTTGGACCGTTCGAACTCAACGGTAAAAAAAATAAAAATGTCTTATTTAATATACACCGTTCGATCTGAGATCAACGGTCGATATTAATATGTTTTATAAATAAATAAATAAAAGAAAAAATAGTTTTAAAATTAAGAAAAGTTATCGTTGTGGCACGTGGCACAATCTGGAGTGTTGGAATTCAAATTTTTTTATATCCAACAACAGAGATTAAATAGTTGAATAAAAATTTAAAAAAAAATTGTAAAAAATTCGAAATAAAATCTGAATTTTTTTTAAAAAAAAATTGTTTTTACTTTTCTATAAATACATTCTCATTATCATCTACCTTACACCACAATTTCATATTTTCTCAACTACTTTCAATCACATTATTTTGTATTATTTAATAATACTTCGGATAATGACACGTGGCACAACGAGAACGATTAAAAATCTTATCCGAAATTACAATTAAAATTATTTTGTATTATTTTATAAATAAAAAAAATACTAATATTTTATTGCCTATTGTCAGGGCTATTGCAGTGTAACGGTGAAGATGCAAAATGTGATTACTGTTCATTAAGGGCAGTTACTGTTCACCAGGTGGATTGAATAGTGAATAGCCTGGGGGGAGGGCTCCCACACTGTAGTTGCTCTAAGCTTAATCGATCGGGTCATAATTTTCAAATTTTTTTCAATTCATGATTTTTGTTTCCTTGTTCCAACTGAGCTGAATCTACGAAATTGCATCTTCATCTTTTAGTCATTTCAATTTAATAATATCTATATCATCTAACAAGTTAATTAAAGTGACGTATTAAGCTAGTTGGACAAGACAATTGCAACATGCTCGCCCGTCAACCAAGTTAGAATTCTCTCCCTATAGATTATAGAACTAGAGTTGCGTGATCGTGGGCACGTGTATGGTTATATAGGGTGTATGATATTCAAAGTTGGGTGGTATTTAGTAAGAAACATTGACAAAGAGGTAAAGATTAATGTAGAAGTCTAATATTGCTGACAGAAGACAAATTCATTTAAATTTCAAGGTTTGCTTTTTACGTGCATTGGCTAATGCATTGTGTCTGCATCTACTTTTGGGAATTGAATCTGGTGTAGTGAGACGAAACAAATACATGAAATAGCTACTGCAAAAGTCACATAAATATATCTACAAACTTGTGTTTAGATCTTAGCATTTTGAGCTATTTTCTCTGAATAAGTGTGGGAAATTGGAATCAATCGTTAAATTTCATCAATATACGCAAAAAAATAGTTGTTAAGAGTGTCAATCAATCATTTTTCAACTTGTTCGTCTATGTGTCAGATTTAACTGTCCTACATTACTCCACGTCATTCTGTATGAATTAGCCATCTGTTAGATACTGAAAACTCATTTTACATAAAAATTTCTACTATATTTTTGGATCTTATGTATTTTGGAGTTTTTAACCGTCATATCATTAATCAAATGCATGTACACTAACTAAAACTAACGATTAAAATGTTTGAAGTACATAAGATACTCCAAAGCAGTGGTGGAGCCAATATGAGAGCATTGGTTGCCACTAATCCCAACAACTTCAAATATCTCTCATTTGAAATTTTATAGGTTAGTCCTATTCACAAACCCATTTTTACGTTCTATATACCTTTACTAATTTTTTTTTCCATTAATTTTCTTCAATTCATCATTTCTGATGGCTTGAGAGGGGTGTGAGAGAAATAAAAAGTGTGAGAATACCACTACTATTATAAACTTTCGTAGTTTAAGTGTGATTGTGTGAATCCTAGATTAGATTTGATTCTAGTTATTTTTTCCTATATGGACTTATATTCCTTGGGGATGAAGGAATTCTTCTCCCTCTTATTACTATAAATAAAGGCACTATGTAAGGGAGAATAATATACACATTCCTCTATACAATTCTACAAACACATCTCTCTCTGCCGCCAGCCCCCTTCCACTTTGTTAGATAAAATAGGTTACAACACGTTATCAGCACGCTCCTACCGCTGCGCTTAGGAATCTGACGTGGAAGCATTCTGCATCAAACCAATTCATCCATATCATCATGCAATCAGGTTCTCCCAAAACAACAATTTTTATCTCGATATTTTTGCAGCCCTGATAGCATGAACATTCATCATAACGCATAACTCAACTTTACGTTTTTCAAATTTTAGATTCTACATAAATTGTGTATGCGTTATATTCATAATTGTTGAATTATGTGAATTTGATATTTCCATGAATTGCATCAAATATATGTTCATTCATTCACATTATTTATGCTTTGAATTAATTGAAAAAAAAAATCAGAAAACAATAAGGTTCTTCGAACCCATGACCTGTGCCACTACTCGAGCTGCTCACCCATGCTTGTAGCCTGTATGGCCAAGTCGCAAGACCATATACCTGAGCCGTGGGCTTTTGGTTTGAAACCCAAAACATACCCGACGCCATCCATGCTGTTTTCTTTCCTCAATGTGACGACCTACAGATCGTATTTTCCCCCCCTTAGGATGAGTTTTTGGCCGAGATTCGTTTTGAATCTCATCGGTTTTTCTTCGAAATTTTGATTAATTTTCCTAGGGTTTCTAACACAAACGTTGAAGGTCTTCACTCTTCATTTACTTTTATGGGTCGCCGTCGAACCCACGGTTCTTTCCCATGATTTTTGCAATTAGACACGACCTCCTGAAACAGTGGCACCGGTCGTCTTCTCCGGCGAAGTTCACCCAGCGTACGCTAGGGTGTCTACTTAGAAACCCAAGCCTTCGTTCTCGATGAGCACTAGCCCGTTAGGCTTTAGAGCTCTCCTCGGCCTAAAACATAGGCCTTTCTAAGCCACGATGTTCTTATGTCTCGCACCACAGATGATCACAGCCTGCATGGCTTTTACGGCTCCTATGTATCGCGATGCACATGATTGTGTCCTCCCTCCGAGTACATGTGTCTACGAAACATCAGATCAGAGCCCGTTTGGGCCTCAATTTTTGGGCTTGTACCTGCAGCCCGTTTTCTGTGATGCTGGGCTAGTCTGCTTACTAAGCACGTGCCTACCCCAGTCCAGTTTTGGGCCTGGACCTCACAACACCAGTTTTTACTCAGCCCACCCGTGGGCTTTGGTCCAAGTCTTTTGGGCCCCAAGTTTTAATTGCATAATATTTTAGGCCAAATGGGCTTTATATTTTTTTCACCCACACTTTAAATTTGGCCTGAAGTCCAAACAATTAATTCAATTTTAATTATAAACCTGAAGTTCTATTTACATATTTTCTTGTTGCACATTTCTGTGTATATATTTGCGTTTGTCTGCAAGAACATATGAACCTGAAGTTCATAATTATTGCGAAACCAGAAGTTTCTAAAAATATGCCTTGTTTGAAAACCTGAATTTTTCCATAAAAACATCACCCATGCAAACCCAAAGTTTTTTCATGCGAATTTTAACCAATACATGTTTATTAGAACCTGAATGTTCTACTCATATGTGAATGGATTGATTTTTTCTCCATTACACTAACCACATCTTGTCCATCTATTTTGTGATAGGAACATGTCGAATTTGAACAAACTCGACTTCACCGATTTAGAGGTCTCTGGAAGGAACTACCTCAAGTGGGTCCAAGATGTAAAGCTCCACCTCACTGCAAAAAAATTGCGCCCCGCCATTGAAGAGGAGATGGACAACCCAATTGGCGAAGCTGAGAAAGCCATTGCCATGATCTTCATTCGAACACATATTCATGACACACTACAAACCGAGTACCTTGCTGAGTAAGATCCACGAACACTATGGGTCGTTTTGGCTAATCGTTTTGATCACCAAAATGACATCTTCTTGCCTGAAGCAAGACATAACTGGCAGCATTTGTGCTTCTAAGACTTTAAGTCTGGGAATGAATATAATTCTGAAGTTTGTCGAATCCGATCACTTCTCAAGTTTTGTAACGAGACTTTGACCGAAGAAGATTGCCTGGAGAAGACATATCGACCTTCTCTGCTACTAATATTGTCCTGCATCAATAATATAGAGCTCAGAAGTTCACTAAGTTTTTGAATTTAATCTCTGTTTTACTTCTCACTGAAAAGCAGAATCAGTTGTTCATGAAAAATCATCATGCTCGACCTACTAGGGTGACTGCTGTGTCTAAAGCACACTATAGCACTAACCAACACCCAAAAATCCAAAAGAGGCATCATAGGGGCGGCCAGAAGCCACCCCGTCAAGGTCAACAGAGCCAAGGCCCATCTAAGGGAGGAAACAAAGTCCAGAATCGCCCTAACCTCGCTTCCAAGGCCCTCAACTTCAAGAATAAGGGCAACGCACCTAAAACCATGGATGTGAACATGAACTATTGTTGTGGTTCAAATGACCATTGGTCCTAAGTTTGCCGAGCTCCCCAGAAGGTTGTAACTGAATATCGTTCTCGTCGTAATAAGTTTGAATCAAACTTTGTGCAAGTGGATGAACCAGAGAGTACCAAGATGGATGTTTCTAACTATCAAGAGGCCGTTACCTCTATGAAAGATTAGGATCTTAGATATAAACCATTTTCTAGTTGAAATTTAGACATTAGGGCCGAATTCCACCTAGTGGCCGAACCCTTCTTGTGTTTTTGGTTAAGTTTTGAATAATTTTCCTTTTATGTATGGATTATTTGTTGGTGATTTGTTTTTTAGATATTAAATTTTTACTTAATTTCCATCCTTGAATACTTAAAATTATTTTGAATGGATATTTTTTTTAAGAACTTTTATGCATGTGACCAATTCAAATTAATTTTTCATTATAGGTATGACTAGTGGGGAAGTTAGTTATATGGCAGATAGTGCAACCAAGTAAACCGTTTTACGTGAACGCATCTATTTCACTAACTTCATACCTAAGAATGCACATCTGACAACCCTCTCAAGCTCATCCAACCTAATCGAAGGATACGGTAAGACACGTATAATGTTGTCTAATGGTACGATTTTGACCATTGATAAGGCACTTTATTCTTCGAATTCTGGAAGAAAGTTGTTGAGTTTTAAGGACATTAGAGATAATTATTACCACGATGAAACCTATGTAGAAAACAGAGTTGAATTTATGTTCATAACTTCCTACGAATATGGCCAGAAGCGTATTTTAGAGAAGATGAAGCGTATCCCGAGTGGTCTGTATACTATGACCATAAGCCCCATAGAGAGCCACTATATGGCTGACCCTAACTCTGGGATCGGTCACAAAATTACACTTTTGCATGATTGTTTGGGACACTTTGGATCAACAGCGATGCGCCATATCCTCAAATCATCATACGGGCATCCACTAACTCGAAGCTTAGGTTCGATTCAAGGAATCGCATGTTAAACATGTTCAATGGGAAAGCTTATTACTAAGCTTATGACAAGATTCGTTTGAATCCTCCTATTTTTCTACAAAGGATTTAGGGGGATATTAGGGGGACCAATTCACCCTCCATGTGAACCATTTATATATTTTATGGTTTTGGTTGACACTTCTG
Organism: Pyrus communis; assembly: GCF_041283825.1. NCBI lineage: Eukaryota > Viridiplantae > Streptophyta > Magnoliopsida > Rosales > Rosaceae > Pyrus > Pyrus communis. The sequence continues at coordinate 17,352,337 of NC_142572.1, forward strand.
CACGTTGGTCACACGTATGCTTGTTGTCCACAAAGAACGCTGCATTCTCTAAACTGTTGGCTCATGTTATCAAGCTCAGGGCTCACCACCCTGATTATTCAATCAAATCTATTCGATTGGATAATGTTGGAGAATTCACATCTAAAACTTTTGATGACTATTGCATGTCGGTTGGGGTTGAAGTTGAACATCCAATACCCCATGTTTACACCCAGAACGACCTGGCAGAGGCATTCATTAAGCGTTTACAAATGATTGCTTGATCGTTGGTCATACGTACCAAGTTCCCGATCGTTGCTTAGGGCCATGCAATATTACACGCAGCCATGTTGGTCCGTCTGAGACCTGTTGCGACCCAACCATATAGTGCCATTCAGTTGGTTATCGGATACGAACCCGATATATCACATCTGCGCATTTTTGGTTATGCGATCTATGTGCCAATTTCGCCGTCTTTACGTAAAAAAATAGGGCCTCAGCAAAGGATGAGAATCTATGTCGAATATGATTCTCATTCGATCATTCGTTACTTAAAACCTTTGATAGGCGATCTGTTTACCGCTCGTTTCGCGGATTATCACTTCTCTGAGACAATCTTCCCGTCGTTAGGGGGAGATAAAAACGTCAAGATTCCTGAAGAATAAAGAAAATTATCATGGACGACTCCCACTTTGTCTTATTTAGATCCCTGCACTGCTCATTCTGAAATTGAAATGCATCGCATATTAGATCTTTAGAGCATAGCTCAAAGCATGCCAGATGTTTTCACCGATCTAGCTTGAGTGACAAGATTACATATTCCAATTGCGAATGTGCCTGGAAAGATAAATGTACCAGATGTGTGATGAACTTCTCTCCTAGAGGCCCAGGACACCAATTTTGGTGATCTATGTACATTAGCGGTGAGCCAATCATTTGCCTTACACATAAGCGTAGTAGACCTCTTAGTTCAAAGGATTCACACATCCGGAAGAGGAAACCCACGATATAGGCACCTGAAAAGCCTACTGTGAATCCGACTGTCACTTACTCATTATATCCAACTCATAAGGAAATTCTAGAATACGGAAGCATCCTTGAAGAGATGAATCCACCTCCCAAAAATCATGAAATTTCAGTCTATTATGCTAGCTAAGATGATGTGTGGTGTAGAAATGAGATGATCGTCGATGATGCATTAGAATATACAATAGAAACAAGTAATCCAAGTCGAACTCGATTCGCTTGTGAAACGTAAGGTGTTTGGACCTATAGGTCCTACTCCTCCACATGTGAAACATGTTCGCTATAAGTGGGTTTTTGTTCAGAAACGTAATGAGAAGAACGAAATTATGCGTTAAAAAGCTCGTCTTGTTGCGCAAGACTTCTTACAACGCCTCAGGATTGACTATGACGAAACTTCTTCACGTGTTATGGATATGATTACTTTTCGCTACCTTATTAGTTTGGTAGTTTCCAAAAAACTAGGTATGTAGCTGATAGACGTAGTAACTGCGTATCTTTATGGGGATCTTGATATGGAAATTTATATGAAAGTTCCTGAAGACTTACATTGACTGGATCAAATATTTCCAAAGCTCGGAACACGCTCTCAATTTGGCTAAGGCGTTCACTCTATGGTTTGAAGCAATCCCAAAGAATATGGTATAACTATCTAAGTGAGTATTTGACTATTTAGGGATATGTGAACAACGAACTATGCCCTTGTGTGTTCATTAAGAAGTCACACTCTGGTTTTGTGATAGTTGCAGTATATGTCGATAACATGAACCTTATCGGAACTCCTAAAGAGCTCGCGAGAACCGCCGTACACTTGAAGTCGGAATTTGAGATGAAAGATCTAGGAAAGACTCAATACTATCTTGATCTCGAGATAAAGCACTGTTCGGATGGAATCTTAGTACATTATTTGAACTACATCCATAAGGTGTTGCACCGCTTTAATGAGGATAAATCGAAGCCTTCGAGTACTCATATGGTTGTTTGATCGCTAGATGCAAAACAAGATCCTTTCCGTCCGAAGAAGGATGATGAAGTGATTTTGGAGCCTGAAGCTCCTTATCTAAGTGCGATAGGCACTTTATTGTACTTAGCTCAATGCACTAGATCTGACATCTTTTTGGCTGTTAATTTTTTGGCAACATACAATAATGCACCAACACGCAGACACTGGACTTGCGTTAAAGACATATTTCGTTACCTTAAGGGTACTATGGATTTGGGCTTGTTCTATCCCTATGGATCCTCGAGTGATGCCGCACCCTTCGCTTCTCGAGTTGATTCTCGCCTTGTTGGTTATGTTGACACAGGAGACTTATCTAATCCGCACAAGGCGCGTTCTCAAACGAGTTATGTCTTTACCGTTGGAGGCATTGCAACCTCTTGGAGGTCAACTAAACAGACCTTAGTTGCCACTTCATCTAACCATGCTGAAATTCTCGCCTTACATGAAGCAACTCGGGAATGCTTTTGGTTAAAAGTAGGTGTAGGCCATATTCAAAGCTCATGCGATCTTTACCCCCATCGTTAATATCCCAACGACGATCTATGAAGACAGCGCAACATGCATCAAATAACTCAAGAAGGGTTACATCAAATGAGACAACACCAGGCACATTGAGCCGAAGTTCTTCTCACATCAACAACAAGAGCATCAAAAGATTGAAGTCACACAAATTTGTTCACAACACAATCTAGCCGACCTCTTCACCAAATCATTACCGAAGGCAACATTTCAGAAGCTTGTTCAAGGAGTTGGTATGCGTAAACTTTCTGAGTTGTAACATTGCTAGTTCTCTTTGGAATTGTGTCAAACTCAAGTGGAGTATCTTGAAGTATACTTGCTTGATCTTAATGTACTTTTTTCCCTACGCTTATGAGCATTTTCCCATTGGGTTTTTGCTACCTAACTAGGTTTTAACGAGGCACCTGCCTTGGGTTGATCATATCCCTGATGATGTCTCGTAGACGTTTCTTTTGACTTTGCATTACTCACGCATTTGTCCTTAGACTATGGATTTTGTCCCTACTTGGGTTTTTGCCATAACCATAGGGTTTTTTGTGAGACTACATCTTTATGCAAGTTCCTACCTTATTGAGTATTTACACACTCAAGGGGGAGTGTTATAAACTTTCCTAGTTTAAGTGTGATTGTGTAAATCCTAGATTAGATTTGATTCTAATTATTCTTTCCTATATGGACTTGTATTCCTTGGGGATTAAGGAATTCTTCTCCCTCTTATTACTATAAATAAATGCACTATGTAAGGGGGAATAACACACACATTCCTTCATACAATTCTACAAACACATCTCTCTCTTTTCTCTCTCTGCCGCCGGCCCTCTTCCCCTTGTCAGATAAAATAGGCTACAACAACTATCCTTTTATATGACCCTATAATAGCTAACGTAAACAAAATAGAGAGACCATTTATTAATATATTTTTTTATAGTTGAAACATATATACCAAAACTACAACCTTTCCAAAATAGGAGAGCTTTTTTAGTGATCAGTATTGTGAAGAATCCACATCGTATGAAAAATTAATAATTGAATGCTAACTTAGTTATATACAATGAAAAATATATATTTTTTCTATTAATAATGATGTTGTACACGACTTTTTTTAAAAATGAGAACATATCATTAACAACAAATGAAAGTATGTTTAGTTTTCAGAAGTTTCTTGTTCGTGACCTATGTTATAAATTTTTTACTCCTTCATTACTCCAAAGCACCATTTTCGTGTTTTAAAGATGTCGAAGTTGTTTGTAAATTCAAATTGGTACTTGTCAGCTAGGCTTGACAAGATGCCAGTTTGTTTTGTTCTACTCATACAACAAAGCATCAAGCCTGGTAATCTGTCTTGTCCTAGTTAGTATTCTTTGATCCACTATCTACTATCCACTATCCAGACACATTTGAGTGGCAAACAACAGTTCAGATTTTATCTCAAATAAATAAATATATAAATGATTCTGATTCTGGTATATATGGCCGTTGGTGATCAGCTTATAACTTTTTCACTGCTTTTTAAGATTTTCAACTGCAAGTTTAGAATTTTTAACCGCTCATTGGGTGAAAGCAACCTGTATGGAGTATGATTTCTTCAAAATGAAAATACTGCAAAAGTCCTAAACAGATGGTGTGTCCTTATACTTGTCGGTTTGTATATCTTGATTGCCTTGAATGCTAAGCAGAAGTTGATGGTAACTGACCATATACATATGCTGATTCTTTTGAGTTCCAGCGTTGATGCTTTGGCATTTAGTATCTATCCCTCTCTTGGGGGTCATTTTCTGTATTTTAGTTTTGCTCAACTGCTATACATCTGCTACCACTAGCTTGCATTATTGGGACAATTAAATTAGTTTTTGATATATAACTTCTGAACATCATTTTTCTTCTTTTGCACGCTCTTATTTACTTTCTCTTAACATTCAATCTAAAGGTCAAAATAAATATAAGTGTGAAGAAAAAGAAGAAAATATGTGTTAGAAATTACATCCCGCTATTTTTTTTATTGTTCTGTCAGCTAGAAAGAGGATTCAAAGCTATAATGCCTTGTATAATTGTAGATGAGGATGAGGCTATCTGAGTGCAACATTTTATATAAACAATTGCAAATTGCAGCTTTTCTTTAATACATTTAGTAGTTAGTACACTTATCTCACTCTTATTCAAGATGTATTATATAATCACTCTTTCTTGAAAGTGTTTGTTGAAGAAGCAACTATCATAAGTTTTTGCTGAAGTCTAAGTGCTTTTGTTGCCTGTAAACACTTTTAAATATTGTTTGAAACGCTTATAATTATCTCAAAGAGATTTTAACAATTATAAAACCACTTCTAAACATATCAACCTGGGACATGAGGCTGTGATCGATATTTGATATTTCGTTTGAGCTTTGGAGATGTCTGTTCATTTGTAGACCACTGAATACTATATGCCTCTTACCTTTTGTTGGTGGGGAAGCACTACCTGGTTTTGCCACATAGCTGGGGTACTCTATCCACAAAATATTCTGTCCATATCTTTGGGATTCATGAATTAGGTCTAGTATTTTCTTAAACGATTAGGTCTAGTTTTTTTCACTTGTGAATAAAGGTGACAACCTGGCTACAGTAAAACGACACACTGGTAAGAGAAACTCGACCAAAATTTTCTTTATGTCTTCAATTAAAAAGCAAAAAATCCAAATACTAGCGTTGTATTTCTACTATTTGTAATGAGAACTTACATAAAATAAGTTTACAATCATATAGTGTTCTAGCCCACACAAGTTGCTCTCGCTTTTATAACAAAATGTTGTTTTGAGTGAGAAGCAAACTAAAGTGTGTTTTTATTTTAAAAATTAATTAATGTTTTTATTGATTAAAATATGCATGTTATCTGTAAAGGAGAGTCTATCCACTGCCCACACACGCCACTGAAATGCTTCCTTTTCTATTAAGTCAAGTTATATGGCTAGGCATTTCTGATGAAGAAGAGGGATAAGATTTTGTAAAGGACATGGGCAGACATAGTATATTTAATCAGGTTTAAGCAGAAGTTGCAGAAGATCCTGCCATTCATTTCTTCTTAGGTTTACTGGCTTATCTTGAATCCTTGATTGGTTGTTCAAAACATATAACACACACACACACACACACATATATATATATATATATATATAAAGAGTAACCACTTTGCCGTTGAATTATCATTAATTCATATCAGATATCTGACAAATTATATTATCTTCGAGTTCTTTTCGTATATGCATTTCTGATTATAACACTTGGAAGCATAACACGAGCATCTCGTAACAGTTCATTATGGTACTTGAAGCGCAAAAACACTAATTAATTTTTCATGTTCTTAATTACTTAAGAACTTATCATAGTATTTGTTTCAGTCGTATCTTTTGACTAAGACATGGTACCACCGATACATAATTACCCAAAAGCATCTGTGATTAATAAAATTGGTGAACTTTGAACTTTGATTCCCCAATAAAGTTCATCATCAGATTAGACTAAGCACAACTTAATCAATCGGCTAAAGACAATTTAAGCAGATTTGTAGTGGTGGTGCATTAACAATTAAGACGATGGATTATTGGCCCTGCAAGATCCATAAACACCGTAGATTAAATTTAATTCTAATAAGAAAATGAAAAACAATGAGAAAAGTCAAAATTTGATTACAAAAGACAGTTAGGAGCAGCCGCAGGGTTTGGCAAACAAATTAAGAAGAGAAAAGGAATCACCGTCCACCGTCCATCGTCCATCTTCCATCGTCCATCATAACATATCAACCACCATTAAACAAAACATGTCGTAAGCTTCCATTATAGTAAGGAGTATATTGAGTAGAATGACAGTGACAACCTCTCTGATTGAAGGACCAGCTTCGATTTCTCCTTCAATCATACTTCACACCACAAGCACGTCATCAGTTAGCCGTCCTTGGTGCCCCAACTCTTCCTTATCTCCTTATCTTCTTCTCTTTGTTTGGCAACTCCAAACTCCGAAAAAGTTATTGAGTGTGGTACGGTAGTACTGAAACGCGGTCGCATGAAATAAGTTGAAAACAAAACTTAACTAATTTTGTTAATTTAACATCTATTTCGTTACACTGCCATGCAGTACATAAAATTAATACATTGATTTTATGGGCATGATAGTTACGCTAAAAAACTTAAAGCCCTACTGCCCCAGCAAGCAACGTGCAAAGCGATGACCATTCTAGGCCTAACAACCATATGCATACCTAACAAAAATCTTTTAAGATTAGCAACCAAAGAATTAACGCATATATTAATCGATTCGATTCCACAATTAAATATTATTGCATAGAAGTGAAACAGTAATATCACGTAAGTAATACTGCAACACCGTTTTCCGTTGCAAGAACCATAAAAATCAAAGACTAGAACTTCAAGAAAGGAAACAATATTGATTGCCTTTCAGCTGGTTTGTTGTTGTTACAATTGAGAAACTATAACAAATTACCAATCAAACGGAATTCTTTTGATTCCATTTCCTGATCGGACCCAATAATACCTCCTCTGTATTTTCACTTTATTGCACACAGAGTCACCTAATTACCTATTCATATCAACTAAGATATATAAATATCAAAACCCAAACCCCATAAAAAAAATTTAAAAAAAAAAAAAAAAACATATAAAAAGAAGAAGACAAAAGAGCTAGAAATTAAGATAAATATTATGAACAATTGGTGATCGGTCGGCCTCATCTCTAAAGCTCTGTTCTTTTCTATTAACTTTCATCGGAGTTTTCTGGGTCTGGGTACTCATTTAAATCGGGCTTCTGAGAGCCACCCCGGCCCGACGCCGTTTTGGATGGAGACGTCGGCGATGAGTGGAGAGCGGTTTGGGCAGCGTCGACCTTAGCCCCGACCTCCGTCGCCTTCTTCCGTATCGAAGCCGCCGACATGTCGTGGAGCTGCTGGCCGTCGTCTTGGAAAACAAGTTCCGGGAAGTTGAGGCGGGCAGAAGGGCCTCGCAGATAGAAAACGGCCGTGTCGTAAGCTCGGGCGGCGGCAACGGGGGTCGTGTAGGAGCCGAGCCAAATTCGAGAGCGCTTGTTGGGTTCTCGAATCTCCGCCACCCACTTCCCCCACTTCCTCATCCTTATTCCTCTGTACTGCTTTTCTTGGTGGTGATCGGGATGCTTGCGCTTCTCCATGCTCATGGACGTTGAGGAAGAAGACGACGAAGAGCAGCAGTAATCTCCTTCCATGGCAAAGAATTTAACCTATCTAAAATATGAATAATATGGATCCAAAGATTCCAAACCCTTTGATTTTCTGATGTCGTTGTGGTTTTTTCAGAAGCTATATATCCTAAAAATACAAAACAAGAAAAGCCAAATGAAAACAAAAATCAGAAAAGAAGTTGAAATTCCAGGAGTTAAGATTGTATAATATTTCAGAGCGGAATTTATACAAAAGATAAGAAGGCATACAGAAAGAGGGCGTTAGTTTTCGCACTTGGCTGCTAGTCTGTCGTCAGGGCACGGCCGCCACGTTGATATGTATCTTGAAGATGAATCCAAAAATGGCCGACATATTCCATCAGCTCTCTCGCCCCCACACCCTTTCCCTCTTCTGCTTTCCCCTCTAAACACTGCGTTTTATACTCTCTATCTTCTTCCTTCTTCTTTCTTTTAGTGTGTCTGAAAAGGCATTTGGTAGTTTATTTATACGAATGTGGGACCAACATAAGCGGTTTTGTGGGCATGTGAGAGTCGACGTGGACGGATGTTTACACCTCTTACACGCAATCCACTTTGTAGTACTAAAAAATCTATTAATGAAATTGTTTCTAGGTTTTGTTTGCCGAAGCGGAGAAATTATGAGTTGGACGATGATGTCGTTATTTAATGTTATTAATTCACGAGTAATAATATAATTAATGTTATTGATAGTATATTTTGAATTTGAGCTTTAGTGTAACCAATACTCAAAAGTACTCGTATTGAAGCAAATGGTTATGCTAAGTCATCGTTTAAGTTGTTTTGATGCATCTGAATTCGAGCTCATTCTTTGTGAGGTGAACGATGCTGCTTATTGCTTAATAAAATTTGCATTTTTGCTCAAATGTGAATTTAGAATGTTTTGAAATGTTATTTATGAACGTATAGAACGTCTTCTTCAATTTATTATATCATAATCGTTGGTGAGAAACAATTTCTTAATCTTACACATCATGCTTACTATTTTAAATTAAATTAAATAAGTTAACAAGAGTTTGAACTTGTGACATAATGAGCGATGAAAACTAACTTATTCACCAAGGCTGTTTACTATTTACACTTAAAACTGTTAGTGAAAAATGATTTTTTACTTGTCAAAATCCATACATTTTATATTATTAGAACATAAATAGTCACAGTCGGTTATGTTTTTTGTTGGCACTCGCAGCATCGCGAAGTATATAAGAACTCAGGACCATCAAAATTATGAAAGAGGTCGGTGACGGATATGGACGGATGGTAACCTCAACTTGTTGAATTGTGGAAAATAGGGAAATATTAAAACGAAAACTACATAATCAAGTTTGGTTCAAGTTATTTCCAACGACTAGGTCACTTTTTTTTAAAATAAAATATATTGAAGCGAAAAAGACTACAAGCAAGCAGTAAAGAATTGGAGTCACCAAAAAGTGTGCTATTCAAACCGCTTACTTTTTACAATCCTTATTAATTATTATTTTTAATTCAACGACAGGCAAAAATTAAAAATTAAATAAAAAGTGAAAATACATTTGTAGAGATGTGCCTAAAAAATGAAAATATATTCGTGAATAGCACTGTCAAGAAAATTATCAAAAAACGTAGGCCAACACAACCGCAGCAAAGCAGCAACAAAAAAGGGAAAGAGCACGGACACTATTCCACGTGTCAAATGTAATATATTTTTTGTATGAGTAATGTTAAGAAGATTAAATTTAGAGATTAAATCTTGGAAACTAAAATATATGAACATTGATTATTGGTTTATTAATTAAGAGTTGATAGATGTACTCGTTTCTATTTGTGACACATCATTTAGTTTGTAATTTTAATCTTTTTAGTATTACTCTTTTTATATTATTGATAATTAATGTATTATTAAAAGTTAATTATTTTTTAACTTCCAAAACACTGCCTCCACAAAATTGTTTTAAAATATTATCCTTCTTTTTTTTTTTTGGTAAATTATTATCCTTCTTTTATATTAGGTTATTGGAGAGCTTTACTTTCCAGGGCGGCACCTAAAACAATGATTTTTCTGGCACGTGTAAGGTTTCCAGTGGTGTCGGATAAATTATTTGTGGGTGGATAAATTATTCGTGGGTCGTCAAATTGTGTTTTGACTTCAAATGCCAAGAAACTTGTGTGCAAAAACGCACCGGGCACCGCCTTAATTCAGAAACAATAGAATAAGAAAGCACTATTCACGAACTAATTTTTATCTCCCACGTAATCTTGTTAAAAAAGTTAAATATTAATAAAGATGTGTGAGAAGTAAAAATAAATGTGTAACAACGGTATATTAGAATTAACCGCCACACCATTTATCAGAGAAGGGATGAATGCAGTTACCGTCCTGTCTGTCCACGATGACCTTCGCTGCCTTCTTCGTAGCATTCGGTGCCCGAGTGTAGGTACGGTAAGTTCCGGTGGCATAACCCTAAGGAGTTGCTTCGCAACCTTTTTGTGCTTTCTGTCACAATTATGTTGAAGACATGGACCATTTGTTCATCAAGTCCCCTCTTGCCTTAAAAACAAGTATGGAGATGTACCAAATAATATCTTATATATATTCAACGTATATTAATCCAATGTGAAATGACAGTGTGAAATTCAAAAAAAAATTAAGAAATTGTTATTGACACCCTAACAATTCCATTTTGCATTTTGAACTTTCTATAATTAGAAATTAGAAAATAAATACACTTGTAATGAGTGTACAATGAGATTTGTAGAATGCTAATAATAGTTTTCATGTATTATTGTTTGTCTTTCTTAACTTTTTTACTCTATTAATATTTTAATTTACTTAATTTACAAATTATTATAGCTACATCACATATGTAGGGCCTCCTTTAAATTTCAGTGTGTGATTAGTAAGTTCTCGTTGCACATAATTAGAATAATTTATTTTTGAATTAAGTCGGACCAGCTAAGAACAAAGTTTGGTTTAATGTCGCCTGGGTATTCATTCACAGATTCCATGGGACATGTTTGTTTTGGTAAAAAATTCCATGGGACATGGAGGAAGATGTTTTATGTTTTTTTTTTTCTTTTCTTTTGTAGATACAAGTAGAGGACGAGGTTACAAAATTCATATCTATTCGATTTCTTAATCTTCATTTGAAGGTTAGTCGTACAAAAAGCTATTTCAATCGGAGGTAATTTAGTCATTCAAATATGTAAAACAAATCGATGGTCTAGGTTATTTGATATGTTTAGATTATTAAATGATCTCTCATTCGAATGAGTTTTTGTAAGAGTGGTATTCAAATGAAGATCAATAAATTGAACAGTTCTAATCATTGATTTTAGTTAGTCATAATACATTATTAATAAATTTAAAAATAAAAAAATGTGCATCCACACATGATAGATACGCAAGTATTATTCATAAGAAATTTTCTTATTTCTGCGTGATCACTTTACAAAAATCTGTATCAGCAACTTTCAATTCTTGATACATTATGAAATTAAAAACCGCATTGGATATAGTCGCTCATTCGCACTGACGATTGTTCCTAACAAATTCATTGCATCCATCCTCCTTTTTTTGTTATTTTGGCAGTTGGAAAAAGCAAAGTATTGGAAAAAGCAAAGTAAGTGAAGAGAAAAGTGGGAAACTTAGTTCAAGTTTGACATAGATGAAAATCAAGTGGGGTGAAATGCTAAGGATATTATTTCAAAAGTGGGTCTTCATAAACTTTCTCTGATCTCATATTTAAACAAAAATGAGGGTATAGTATTGGCACAAAAATTAACGTTAAATTGTGAAAGAGTTTTACTATGAAAGAGTATCCATGGCATTTCCCTATAAATAGTGCCCATTTTACGTGTTATAAGTTACAACTTCCTGTTGCAAGTAAGTGGGTAAATTCTTATACCATCTTTTTCTTTTTTAAACAAATGATATATTATCTACACTAAAAAAAGTAGGGGAGTGAGCTAAGTCTCACAATGGCTTAGCAATAATATTTTAAATTTGTCTTTGACGAGAATCGAATCTAAAACCTCTTAGATACATATAAAGAGAAAATACTATTAGACCGTAGTACTAAGTAACATTTTTTTATTTATTTAAGATACAGAGTCGACAAACTTTTTTTTGGCACTTACAAAATGAAATTTATCAGGCTGCGTGAATGAGTTTCTCTACTTCATTTTCTAATTTTTTATCATTATATATATTATTAATTGTATATTATATTTGAGAGATATATATTTATTTTTGAAATTTGAGAGAGATGCATGTAAGTGGGATGTGGTGGCTGACCTAGGTGGCCAACTTGGTAGATTTCCAGTCGGCAGCAGAAAAACTAATGGAAAAAGTGGGAAACTGCCTACCGAAACCAACAAGAATGTGAAAAATTATTAATACAATAAAAAATAAATAAGTTAATTTGAGGTTGTCGCTGCCTGCATATCAGTTTGTGTCATGGAAAGGAATAATAATCATGTTTCTGATTATTTTAAGTATCAGATAATTACTCTATTATTCTTTAAATCACCAACTAATTAACAGTATAGAATTAAGCCAAAGAGAGAGTTGTCGACAATCATGAAAAGATTTACGTCTATAATTTCCCCACCTAGCCACTTATTACAAGAGCAGTTAGGGCAACTGAGCCGTTTCATTTCTTTATAGTACAAATATATTAGGTGTTCTTCGAGAATAAAATGATCAACAACTGATTCGACGTCGACCGAATCGAACCCCAGAAGCTTAATGCCGTAAACCTAGCTAGGCCGATTAAGGTTTCTATCTCCGGGCTCACAGTGGTCCCGGATTCATTCAGTGTAAGAAAAATCCCGGCGACTACAAGCCTGCAGTTGTCTTGAGACGTGAAGAAGAAGATAGATTGTTCCTTGTGAAGAAGCAAAGTGGAACCACATCCTCGTCTTCTCATTCTAACAATTTCGTTATTTTGTCATTGTCGTTTAGTGAAACAATAAGTTTGTAGGTGGGATTTTTAAAATATACTTTAAATTATTTCTAAAGCAACCTAATCAGCTATTATTGGAGACCTCCTTTTTCCCTCCTATCAAACGATGCAAACCAAAATTTTTTGTATGTTCTTTCTATATATTTTTTTAATTTTTTTAGTGGTTACCCTGCTTTCCACCTCCCACAGAGTTGTACTGCACAAATTTTTAGTTCTCTTTATTAAATTGAATGAGAAGATTACTTCAATTACTTATATTACGAGTTTAATTCTTTTTTTTTAGACATATAAAAGGTCATCCCTCACATAAAATTCTATCCTTCTCCAAGGCTATGTGACAGAATTCCATGATATTGTTTTGGCACACCACACAATTAACATTGGATGGATAGTATTTTTGTTTTTTTGCATTGTATGGATAGTTCAACATTAAACTTTAAACTAGAAACATTTCAAACATTACTTGGTTGCTTTAAAGTGGGTATTAGATTGGATAATTCGTAGATATGTTGAACATAGCGGGGAATAAATTTTTTATTTTGATGAGGTGATAAGGGATTAGACACGACTAGACATAAAGTAGACTTATGTGGAACTACTCATGCGGAACTCACTATTAAAAATTAAAAATTACCTCTTGAAAATTACAATAACCCTTTTTCTTTTCAACAAACGTCATTATGGAAGATGGTGAGCTTAACCTCACAATGAGTTAGTAATAATGTGATCCAACTTTGTTTTTGATGAGAATCGAACCTAAGACCTCTCACTTAAAGTGAAGAGAAATGTCACTGGATCGTAGTCTTAAGTAGATACTATAATATTTGTTCGACACCCTTTCTCCAAGCATTTGCTAACGAATTTGTCATCAACATCTAGCATCAACAAAGTTTTTTTTTTTTTTTGAATTATAATTTTCTCCCATGAATGATATGAAGACCACATTTTTCTTTACCTATGAGTGGTATCATACGATAGGACATTGTATTTGATTGTCACAGTATTTCAAGACAGTTGGTTAGATCAATGTTTCTGTCTCCAAAAGCCCGAGTTCAAAGGAATTGAACATTGTCCCAGGATTTGAAAGGTTGTCAAAAAGGAACAAGTGGAGACTGAGATAAATTTTGGTAAGAGATTATAGTACAAATGGATTTCAATAGGGGCTCCAAGTTTTATTGTACAAATGGCAAAAGTCCTCAGTGGTGACTGATTTAGTTAAGAAATTCATGGGACAAACTTCATAGTTTTCGCAGACTGTTATGCTCGCTTATCGAACGAGCAATTTGATCTCAGAAATGATCATGATAGACAGAAATCACATGAGAAACCGAGGGAAACAGAGAATCAGAGAGGTTGCCGAGCCATAAGAGAAGAGCTGGCGAGGGGTACACAACAAGGATCGGGAAAAAACAAGGATGATAAGTCAATTGGCGCGGATTACACAAAAGAACTGGCAAACAGAGCAATAAAAACTTGGTTGCAAACAGGATTATTGTGTGCAAATGTCAACAAGTAGTCTATCTTCGAACAGTTGATAGGATGCCCGAAGTTACAGCAGCCAAAGTTTCACTGAGCTCTTACCAAAGCAGCAGGGACGAAGCTTGGATCTAATTGGCAAGCCGAAGTTTAAACTGATGATTGCTGGTACGGTTTTTTACTAGGAGATGGGGCAGCTCTAAAGAGGCTCATCTAATCGGAAGTACGATGTTGTGATCAACTGAGCAACAGGCATTCATTGGTCAAATTGTGAGCCTAACTCGTATGCAAAAGGGAAGGTTACAGACATAATTGCATCATCTCCGATTACTCACAAAATGGCCTTTTAAAGTATAAGCAGGATGCAAAAGCTTAAATAACAAATGAAATGCAATGTTATACTCAGCATTGATATACTCAGTTGCTAGATTACTAAATACACCTAGATCAAACAATCGTATTGAATTCATACTAAACTAAATGTGACATGAAAGAAAGTTGGAACCTTTGAATTGTGTACGAGGAAGAACGAAAACCTGGTCATACACTTTCGATTGTGTAAACCACCAGTTGCATTGCATCCTTCCTCTCCCCATGTATTCCTATACACCCCAATGCTTAGTTGTTCAATTTCACCTAGTTGTATCAAATTTCCATATCAAAAAAACCCATCTTCCTCATCTGAATCCTCATTCTCACTATCAAGCAGATACTCCTCACTATCCGAATCGTCTTCCACCCAGTCTCCTCCTTCCAGTTCCCCTTCCGAAAAGGCGGAAATCCTCAGTCCACCAGACTGAGAACTTCTCACTAGTTCATCAACCGCATTGTCTAATCCACTCCCACCATCAAAACCGAAATCCGAAAACAGCCCATCACCATTTTCCTCCTCATCCCCATCAAAGAACTCACTTATCCTCCTTCTCGGTACCAAATCTTTCTCCGAAACCTCCCCATTTTCGACACCAACCCACGGCACCCAAACATCAGCATGCCTTCCCAAAGCTCTATCCATGTCCCCAACCACCACAGTCCCCAACTTGGCCTCCCTAGCCTTCCTCAACATATCCGAAAAGTCCGAATCGTCCGAAACCAAGAACAGCCAATCAATCCCTCGGCTCATAGAATGCTGCATTTGCCTCTTCAACGCCCAATCCGCCGCCTGCGGCTTATCCTCCACCGTCTTCACAAAAACCCCCGCCCTCCTCAACTCCGACGCCAATCCGTACCCAACCTTCGGCTTGATCAAAGACCTCGCCGCCTCATTGTACTTGTGATTCCCAGAAACAAACCTCTCCTTAAAACGCTGGCGTTTCTTCCCTTTCAAAGACCCCATCCGATTCAGCTTCTTCTGCCTCTCCCTCTCGTGCAGCTGCTTGAAATGTTTCTTTAAATCCAAATTTGTCTTGCACTTCCGCCCGCAGACGCCGCAGACGTACGGATCCGGCGGCGAAACCACACCCTTGCGCTCCAAAATGTCCAGTTGCTTCCGGTCGCGGCGCTCCTCGATGACCCACTGCGGCAAATGAACAAACGCGTGGCGGTTGGCGTATGCCGACGCGTCGACCACCTCACCGAAGCGCTGGGCGAGCTGTTTCAGCGCCATGGCCGCCTGGTACGGCGGCCCGCGAGGGGGTTTGTTGTCCAGGTCCCACAAGATCACAACTTTCTTCTGCTTCGGCGTGTATATTCCCTGCTTGTTTTGCACCATGTCAATTTCGGAGCTTGCGGATGACTTGATGACAACGCGGCGGCAATTCCTGGTGGTTGAGGTTGCGGCGGTGGTGATGATGGGTTGGGATAGAAGCGCGCGTTTTGAATGAAAGAAAGGGGAGCGGGAGGAGTGGAGAGAAATTGGAAGGAAGGGTTTATAGGGGAAGGTGTGGATTGGGTTGCAGAGGAGCTTCATGGTTCATTTATGGCGGCAAATCTGTCACTCTGTGAGTGAGTGAGTGCGCCTTCTGCTTCGTTGCTAGGATTGTTTGAATGCTTTCTGTGAATTTATCGTGGATAGAATACTTCAGAAAGCTCAGATGATCCGTTTGGGATTTATGGGTATATCCGAATTTGATCCAATGAGATTCCAACTTAGCATGAAAAATGAAGCCCACATAGATAACAATGGGCTTTCCTTCAGTTTGCGGCCCATTAGATATTATGGCTTTTAAAAATAAATAAAATAAAAAACTCTCTTTAAACCACAAACGCAATATTACTTCTCAAAACGACAACAGAAGACACGAAAGATTTGACCCGAGACAGTAGGGCCTTGTAGTCTCCACCAGGATAATCAACGACTTTCAAGGGCATTTTTTTTTTTCATCTTTTTATTTATTTATATAAGCGATAACGAGAGAGTGAGCCGTCAAAGAAATTACTTGCACTGCAAGACTTGCAGGGAGAGAAGTTGGGGTATTCCATGGTTTCTACACATTGACTTGGTTTCACTTATCACGTAATGAGTAGAATGTACCATTGCCACTCTTCAGTTGAACCAAATTGCCTCTTTCTTATTTTCTTATATTTACACATGTCATATTTTATTGCGTAAATTACATTTTACTTTCTCAGGTTTGGAGTCGATTTCAATTGCTTACAACATCTTTAAAACATTTTAATTTCATACATTTACTTACCATTTTATTTCAACTATATACATCCGTTAAAAGATCCGTTAAGTAAACCGTTAAGTGATGACGTAGCAAATATGTGATTCATATTTATGCTGACGTGACTGCTAAATTTGTATCAAGTGACAACAAAAAAGAAAAACAATTTCTATACATTTAAAAAATAATAATTTAATCAGAATTAAAAAAAAAAAAAAAAAAACTTCATCTTCCCCACCCCTTCTCCTCTGTCGACAGAACCCTAAACCCCAAAAAATCCAATCCAGGCTTGTCCGCTCCTCCCGTCTGCAACACCTCCTCTCCTCGCAGCATGTCGTCGAAGAAGCCCCAAGACGCCGACTCCTTCGCTGCTCTCTCAAAGACGTCTCCCACCTCTGTCGTGTCTCATCCTCCTCTTCTGGTTCCCTCGAGACCCGCGGCCTCGTCTCATTGTAGGGAGGTGTCGACGGAGCCTCCGCGTAAAACTCATTGTACCCTCTCTGCGCATTCCGGCACACTCTAGAAAGCGGTCCTCCTCCACCTCCACCTCCACCATAGAAACCATAGTCCTGGCTTTAATTCAACCACAAAAGCCAAACAATCAAACAGCTTACATACAAAAGTGTACCATCAGATGTACAAAGATCAAAGCTTCAACATTTTAATCAAAATCCCATCTGGGTCTGATCAGAATGTACCCAAAAAATTAAAAAAATTAAAAAAATTCAAGGGAAAAAACAATAAATGCTGATTACAATGTACCCAAATTTCAGATTTGGTACAACGTTTTGATTAAATTCGGATAGGTTTGATTGGGAAAGCAAAAAAATACCTGAGGAGGAGGACCAGATGAGTTGGAAGACTGAAGGTGTTGAAGACCAGCTGACTGAAGCTACCTCCCGTTGGACGAAGTCTCCAAGAAGTTATCAGAGTATTGCCGCTGGCGGTGCACCCCCGCCGCACCAGATCTTTGCCCTTGCCTCCCAACTCCGTTCATCTCTCTCTCACTTCGACCTGATCCAAATCTCAATCGGACCCTTCAATCAAAAACCCAGATCGAAACCTCAACCCCTCTCTCTCTCACTATCTTCAAGCACACAAAAAAATCTCGATCATTTATTACTGCAAGGGAGTCGCCATGTTCGACAACAAGTTCCTCGACGAATTCGCCGCCACTTATCTGACCCCCTCCGAGAAGGGAGACAGGGGGTGGGGGTGATGAGGTAGGAGACGGGTGGGTTTTGGGGTTTTGGGTGGGGTGGGGTGGGGGGTTGCGGGGGAGGTGGGGGTGGGGTGGGATGGGGTGTTTGGGTTGCAGGGAAGGGGAAGAGCTCGGGGAAGAAGATGGGTAGTTGGCTTTTTTTTTCTTTTTTTCTTTTTTTTATTAAGAGGGTAAATTATTATTAGGGGTAATATTTTAAATGTATAAAAAATTATTTGTTTTGCCACATGGTACAAATTTGTCAGTCACGTTAGCATAAATGTGGATCACATATTTGCAATGTCATCACTTAATGGTTTACTTAACAAATTTTTAAATGGATGTATGAAATTAAAATGTTTTAAAGATGCTGTAAGGAATTGAAATTGACATTAAACCTGATGGGGTAAAATGCAATTTACCCTATTTTATTTGTATTTCTTGGCATATTTAAAGGTCGTAACAACTGAGTTTTCGTGGCCTTGAACCATATATGTATCTATATGAAATATTGCGTTGTAACTATTAACTGCTAGAATTGGACTAACTAGAGAAAATGAAAACAAAAATGGCAGCGTAGACTCAAACCAGCCAAAGCAAATCAAACCAAACGGCCTCACAATGGTTTGATTTGATTTGATTTCACGAATAGTTTACTTATAGCAGACTAAATCAATATGTTATATAGTAATTGATTTAGCTGTAATTTAAATGTGAAATTGATCCAAGCCAAACTGTGCTTACCCTACTTCATTTACTTGTAAACATTAATATGCGTACTGATTACATAGTGATGCAGTTTTGACGTTTAGGATTCGAAGTAAGATTCTTTCCTTTCTTTTTTTTTTCTTTTTTTTTTTCTCCTCTCTTATTTGAACAATCACGGTTAAATCGCATCAACATTTTATAATTTCTTGTTTTCCCAAGTTCTAGATTTATCCTCCCAAGAGACCCTAGCCAATCCTAGCTTGTGGCAACTTTGTCTACGAGAAGAGAGACAAATGAAATGGATGAGCTCTTACTTACATGGTTTTGCCTGCGAACGTCGTGCCATAAAAAAGCCTTTACTATTTGCAGGTCATTATCCTTAATGGTGGCTTTCATTCTTCTCTTTTGCTCTTTTATCATAATGCACTTTCTCTTTTCCCTTTTCAAAACTTCTTTTGCCATTTTCAAGTCCATAAAACAATCTTTTCATTACCCATTCCATTAATTATTTCGTTAGCGTAGTGACATTGACTAGAACATATGTGCTCCATACCTTTGAATTAGAATTTCACATCCTCACTTTAGAGCACTTCCAGAGTGGTGGAGGCCTCCTAGGGCTATCCACTATGTTATCCACCCAATGAACAATAATTGCCCTTAATAAATAGTTACGGCTTTTTGCATCTCCACCTCTACATTGAATAACTCTGTCAATTGGTAATAAATTTTTTTAATATGAAAAGCCCCAAAATATTGCAATCTAGAACAAATCCTGCAAATTTCAACAACAACTAGTAGGTTTAAATTAAAAAAACTAAAAAAATCAACCCAGAATCGAAAAACCCACAAAGGGTTAACAAAGATTTAGAGAAAATAACCAAAAACCCACATACCTTTTTGGTCTCAAATTCATCAAAACAGGTTGAATCATCGGGTTGAATCTCTGCTGGAAAAAGCAGAGAAGCATAAAGCAAACGGCAGAGCAAGCAACAGTTAAAATCCAGAGCTTCGACGGAGCCCCAAACACCACCAAATCAAGGCTAGCCGACATAAAATCTCTCCACGCAGCCTCTTCTTTCACTCTCCTCCATTCCTCAGAGAAAACCCAAATCCAAAACCTTATGTAAAACTCTGTGAGAAAAGATAGAGAGAGAGAGAGAGCCAAAGCGAAAGAATGACGGCATCCCGACGCCATGTCAGCCCACGTCAGACTACCTTCGGGCGCTCAGGCCTGCTTGGGCTCACTCGCCAGCACACGCTGGGCTTCATCACTCGAGCATTCAAGCCTTATTCCTCAGCTTGTCCCTCGGGCTGGAGCTCCCGCTGGAGCTGCTTTTAAGTACAAGAGAAATGCCAAGGAGACTTTCTCAAAAGTAAGACTTTTGTCACCTCATGTTTTTTGCACAATATTTTATAATATTAGTACGGAAATTGATGCTAAACTGTGACTATGAGTCTCACTTTAAGAGAGTCTTCTTACCATTTATCTCAGTACAATATCGCTTATATAAAACATTTCAAATTTTTAAAGACTTTTTAGCTAAAATATTCCCTGAGATTAGCATAACTTTTCACTTTGGTCCCTTAGATTTGAAATCGATAGAAGTCGTTCCTGAATTTGTCCACCATCAATCATTTTGGTTATTTCGTAAAAAATCTCCATTAAATAAGGATAAAATGATAAAAATACCCTCAAATTTTGTCAAATCATTTTGGCCCATTGTTTATTAAATTGAGGGTATTTATGTTATTTTGGTCCTTATTTAACATAATTTTTCACGGAAAATACCAAAATAATTGATGGTCGATAAACTCAAGGACCACTTTCATAAATTTCAAATCTCAGATACCAAAGTGAGAAGTTATGCAAATTTTAGAAACCACTTTGACTAAAAAGCCTTTTTTATATTTATTTTAGGCATGAGAGTTGCCTAACACCAATTCAATATGCATTGGTTAAGTCCTAGTGGACTGTGGATTAATTAGTACTATCCACGCAGTGTGCTTAGCATAAACAAAAGCCAATCATCCTATTAAGGATCCATCAACGGTCAATTTAATCTTTGATTATGTCCTCCTTGATTCATGGCAGTTTCGTCAGAAAGCAAGTTATATAAATAACATAATTGAGATGATTAGTCACAAGATAATAACTAATAGTTTATGTCACTAATTTCAAGTATTCTGATGAATGATAAGGAATTAAGTGAACAGCTTTGGTGGGTGTTCTGTAGTTGAGTAGCTACCAATCCGGTTTGCAAAAACATGCCTGAAATAATGAATAATAAGGCCCCATTAGGGTTATATTTTATGCAGACCATTTGTTTTTTATTTTTGGTTAGTAAAGATAAAGTTCTTTTAGTCTTTACGCAAATAAAAAACTGATTCTTGAACCCCTTCACACTCATGTCATGCCAAGGTACTGCAGAAGAAAAAAATTGCAAAATTTGATCTAATTTATCGTAATCGATTAGTTAACATATTGGTTAACCGTATTCTGAAACGCTGAAAAAAATCATTGACTTATCAGGTTATCTATCAAGTTTTTTGAAGTTTTAAGATTTTGCATGTTCTTAACTTTTTACTTTTACACAATTTGATTAGCTTTCTATGCAAATGTGTAACGTTACATATACATCAACAGATGACAGTAACTCATCTTTCATGGTTTTCCACTTTTGTTGCACCAATTTGATTAGTTGCCTATGCAATTTGTAATTTTACATATATATCAACGACTGACAATCACTCACACGCACGTAAACACTTCTCACATAATGACAAGAATAAGGACATCGATTTCAATTTTCAAGTTCCCTTTTTGACACGATTATATATAGAATGAGGTAGTCATTAGTGGGCAGCTGGATGTACCATGGATATCGAATCCATTCAATGACATTTCCGCTTAGAAGATTTAGTTGTGTTTTGAATTAGCTAGGGTTATCACCGTGAATATATGGTTGACCACTACTTAAAGAAAGAAAGAAAAAAAAAAGAAAAAAAGGAGGAGGTCAATATGTATTAAGTACAATTACGACTTATTTAGAAGTACTTTTAAAATGATTGAAAATAAAAATACAAATGAATTTTGAAAAACAGTTTAAGTGCTTTTGAAATAAAAAAATAATTTTACCAAAAGCGTTATCAATTATTTTAAAAGTACTTTCAAACGAGACTTTATACAAATAAGTGCAATGTAGAAAGAAAGAAAAAGAGGAGGTCGATATATATTACATGCAATTATACAAATTAGTGCAATGCATGTTGAATATTGAATCCACTAACCCATTATGCATGCTGGATCAAAAGACAAGATGGTGGCTAGTAGGAGGTGTCCCCTCATTCTAATGGAGGTTGTGGAGTCTTGCCAACCTTTTTCAAAAGCCAAAAATAACCACAAAATAAGACAAATAAGTTATTTTATGTGGACTTTTCTTTCTAATTTTAATTCCACTACAAATAAAGTACTTTATTTGTGAGAGATTTTTTAGTGTGTTCAGAACATAGTTCGGTACACCCAGTATCATATTACAAATTAATAGAAACTTATAAAAAAATTTCCTCCCCATATATATTATGACACTTGGTGTTCCAGATCATATTTCCGGTACACTGGAAAATCTCTCCTCCTTTGTAATCTTTGATTACCTTTTACCTTCTGGTTTAAACCTTTTAAACGTGGCTTAACTTTTGAGCATGGAGATAAGCATATATTGTAGCTATGCTAAGCATAAAGTTAGTAAAATCAAATTAACTACCAACTGCTACAAATTTCTACAGTTGAACTCTTTTCCAACTTCATTTTAACAGCCTCAGCCCTTCAGGTACCCAACGCCTCAATGTCCCCTCTCCTCCAAATATACCAGCCAAGAAAATAATAACAAAAATACCACTAGAATATTAAACCTCCCTCAGCAAACAGTTTGGACCTTCTCACTTTCTAGAATAGCATGCTAAATGAACATACGCACATATGATACGACCCTAAGCATCTTTCTATGCCGACAACTTAAATTTATCGTCTTGCCGGTTATACACAAATACCAACATATTTCAAAAACAGAAACGATAAAGTCATGATTTGAATAATGTCTGACTATTCACGTATGGGATACACATATATAATTGGTGGAGAGATCTTTCAGCGTATCGAGAACACGGTTTGTTTGTGATAACATAATCGGTTGGAAATTTGAAAAGAAAAAAAAAATCTAACCAATTGTATTATTGATACTTGGTGTAATAGTCCTTGTTTCCGGCACACTTCATACTTGGCAATCTGATACGTCTAAGATCATAAGCATTGGTAGATTTGAGAAAACCTATCATATAACTAGTTGTACACAATTATGAGCATATTTTGAAATTGATAAGTCATAATCTGGACGATACATAGTTGTTCAAGTATAACTGGTTATCCTCTTATACCATTTGTAATGTGATAATTTGAACGATAAATAGTTGTTCAAGTATAAGATAACATGTTTCGAAATTAATAAATAAAGAAATAAAAGTCTCTGCCTTTGAAAAAACGTTTTGCCCGTCTCTTAGGACTCGTACGACAGATGCCATGCCCACATTTTGACCCCATTAATTTTCTTTTCTTTCTTCTCCTCCTTCTCCCTGCCTTTCTTGAACCAGTCAGTCCACGCCCTCTCCCTTCCGGCTCGTCCGCTTCTTCTTAAAATCTCTCCGCCCTAAACAAAAGAAAATATTTTGCCGAAAACACAAAAATTCTCGTTAGCCCATTTGAGAGAAGATCGAAACACATGTTCGGATTGAAGCATGCCGCGGTGGTTGCAGTCAGCGCAGGAGTTGTTGCGGTGTTTGTTTTGATCGTATTATGGCGATGGAATTGTTACAAGAAACGTAAACAAAATGCTGGCAGCGGCGGCATGACAACGGCGGCCGCAGCGACGACGGTTGTTAGAGCACAGAGCCTGCAGGATGGAATTGCAAGGCTTCATCACCACCAACCAAGCAAGAGCATGTCGACCGGGAACAACT
Source organism: Pyrus communis (assembly GCF_041283825.1). NCBI lineage: Eukaryota > Viridiplantae > Streptophyta > Magnoliopsida > Rosales > Rosaceae > Pyrus > Pyrus communis. The sequence goes on from NC_142572.1 coordinate 17,376,027, forward strand.
ATTACCGCCGGGGGGTTTCTGGAAAGCCGCTGTTCAGCTGGGGTAATCATCCGACGTCCGTCACGGACGCCGTGGAAAACGGGTGGTCACGATTCGGCTTCACAAATTATCAATCTTCCGGTTCGACAAGGTCGAGACTTTTGGGGATGTGCGTGACCGGCGATCAAGTTAGGGAGGCAGAGCCGGAGATAAGCTGGGAAGTGTGTCAAGGATCAGCCGATTTCATGCAGAAAATTCGACTCAATCCTGGGTTGAAAAAAGTGCTCAATTTAAGCGCTTCTAGTTCTGCTTCTGCTGCCGCCTCTGTGATGAAAACTGCCCTTCCTCTGCCCGGCCCTCCTCTTGGAAACAATTCCTTCCCGCAAGAAGCTTATTTCGAGATCACAATTTTGAGTTCGCACGACGGCGATGAAACAAGTCAGTCGATTGTTAAGGAAGGAGAGAAGATTAAACTGATTCAGGAGAGATACGATGAGAATTCGAGTTTGGATTCTTTGGTTCATGTGAGGAGTAGTAGTGAGAGCATTAGCAGAATTGAGGAGTTGAAGATTAGAGTAAAGGATGATATTCATCATGGTAAAAATGAAGCTGTGTTGCTGTCGATTGGACTCTCCGTCGGCGGTGCTCTTCCTCTCAAACTTCCGGGAAGTTATCGGGGAAGCATTGGATTCGGCTCCAATGGCTCTGTCCATCTTGATGGTAATTCATGAATTTCCCTCGTCTTTTTCATTGATGTCACTGTGCACTTGCATTGTGAATTGTCCTAGGTTAAAATACATGAGTGCGCAAATTATCGAGGGTAGTGATTTTCACATTCTTGCTTTTTTCATTGCATTCTGAACTGAATATTTTACTAATTATTGTACAGTAAGGCATGATAACTTTATATTTTACCTAGAAAGACTGATGAACTAATCTAACCATACAAGAACAAAATAACTTAATATCCATGACCCAACATATTACCTCTTCACGCGCAGCAGGATGTCATGAAATTTGGAAATTAATGTCAGTATGGACCCCATTACATGCTGCCATATACTTGGTTTCATCTGAGTAGGTTTTTAGTTGTTGCTAAAACTTAAAACATACAAAAAAAACTTATTTTCTTACATATAAGGAGTCATTCTTCATCGTAGAGAAATTAGATATTCGATTCGTACATAAGCCATTTCTTTTAATAAATATCTTTATGTTTGTGTCGGGCTGGCAGTAAGAAGAAATGACTTCTTTACTGTAAGGAGCGAAACAATTATGAAAACAAAGAATAGATTATAGAGCATTAGGTGTTTGTTGCATCACTATTCCTTCACCCACAATTTTGAATAATATTTGGCTACTCAAAAGATGAGTAGAAATTCTTACTCAAAATTGTTCATTTTCGATTTATAAAAATTCGTGTTTATGATCAGAACAATATATATTGTAAATCACTCCATAAAAATCCCGTCTACAAAAATGAATTAAAACTAAGGTCTTTTGTCATCAAACTATATAAAAATAGATAAACGGAATTGGTAAAAGCATTATGAACCATCTATGTATTTGCCACAATAAATTAATTAAAGAACCTTATTTTATTTTATTTTATTTGTAGATATAATCTTTATAAAGTAATTCATATTATGAACGATTCTAATCATAAGTACAAAACTATGTAATTCGAACACAGATGATTTTGAGTAGGAATTCATACTCATCATTACAAATTTTTAAAATATTTCTAGAACATTGCATTCCCTTGTTGCTTGTGTGATTATTTTTAGTAACTTGGGTTTTTTTTTTTTCCAGGGATTAAACTTGTGTTTGCATCAGAAAAAGCAACATGGGTACAAAGAGACAGAGTGATTGGATGTGGGTTTGATCCCAGACAAAAGAAGGTATACTTCACTGAGGAATCAGAGCTAGTGCATGTGGTCCACTGCAAGTCAGAGGAATTCGGCACTCCTCTATATCCAACCCTAGCAGCAAACACTGACGTTACTGTCCTGGTCAACCTTGGTCAAAGTGCCTTCAAGTTTGCCCCGGCCAATGCCCAGAGGACAGCTAACCCTTGCTTTGTGGGCCCTCTTGTGAGATCCTCTGCTGCTGCATTCTATGAAGATAGCATGGAGCTTTTCTCCATGGACAGATCAATTGACTCCCAGTGGCTCAACAGGTGCACAACCAAGGGCAGCCGAAACCCTAGTCACGAACTGGAGTTTGATGAGGAATCTGATGCTGATTTGTTTGAGATTGTCTTGGAGAGTAGTGGAAGATCACCACACACGATATCGTAGGAGCTTATTGACATATTAGTAATATATCGACACCGATATTTACACAGCATCAACAATGATACGATGTTAATATCATGATCGATATATAAGGTCACTAACCAGTGCCATAGATATCAGCAAAGATAGATTTTAGAAACAGGGTTCATATCCTTCTAAAGATTTATTCATTTGTTTACTTTTTGCAGGAGACCATTTGTTCCCCTTTGTGTATATTTCGAACCTTCTTATGTTCAAGTTGTATCTGAGATTTTGATATGCCTTTTTTTGATGAAATTGAAGGTCCTTCTATAACAAAAGCCACATTAATTCATTGCTTTTCACTTGCAAATTAATTGTTGGAATTCAGCATCTCCAAACGAGTTAGCAAAATTTTCTCTTAAAAGTGTCATTTGCTAATCCATTTGGCACTTTTATAGCACTTTACAATCTCTTTACTAAACAATATTTTTGAAGAAAGTATATTGTGGGACCCAATTTGCTAACTTGAAGAAGTATCAACTGACTTCGTAAATTCTTCAGTTTGATAATTGAGAGTTACTACAACGTCTGGAAATGCATTTTTCCTGCATGGCATGACAAATTTAACTTTGCTACCCAATTCTATCTCCATTGGACATGCTCTTAGGATTATCGTCGGGTACACCAAAAACTACTCCCCGTCACCAGATACTTCTCTTTATATGCATCATCACAAGTGACGTGTAAGTGTTAAAAAGAGAGGATAATCTTTGTAGTAGGAGCAAGACTAGGGTTAGATTGCTTGGCCATCTCGTTATTTATGTAGCCATTAAGGTTATGTCACATCATAAGTTACTTGCGATGTATGATTTTCTTGACAACACGCTGACAATTTACGTGATCAAAGTATTAATAACTTCAATCATGTGAACGACGAGACAATAGTCAATAACATGTTCGTATGCATCGATGCATGTCGATGTTAAATAGTCGGACCAACTAAGCAACCGGATCAATATTTTTCCTCCCTTGATAGGGAAGTGTACTTCTCGTAGTGGCAGATTACGTGCAGCTGCTGATAGCGTGAGGAAGCGAAGAAGGATGCTGATTCTCATCAGTCACTAGAAGGATGCTAACGAGGAAAAGGACTTTGAATGGCCAGTTGGACCTTGGAGTACGTTACAGACATGCAGTAGTGAACGAGAACAACCGAAGTAGGGAAAGAAACAAAACACACGAATTCTATGAAACAAAAATCTAACCCCTAACCTCCCAATTCTAAATATAGGCCCCATTAAATTATCTAGAAGGGAGTAGAAATGAAGAAGTCCAAATTCCGTCACCTTCTCCGATTGTGACACGGGTAGTGATTTTCACACTCACTCCTCATCTTGTTCTTATCTCTTAATTGTCGTTTCGTTTGTTTATTCCGTAACTGTTACAAACTATAACACATGCCATGGCTACATCCGGAACACTAGTCAATATCATGGCTACATCCGAGAGAGATGAAAAAAAAGTGAGTTTTGAAGTATTAATTTGAATTTTGAAGTGCGTCAGAGCTTCCAATAATACAAAGAGAATAGCCACAAACATAATAGCATGTCCACTGCCAGAACTGCAATGACTATAAAACATTAAAAACAACACCGTATCATATTTGCAATTCAAATGAGAACTAACTTATAAGGTTGATCACGTCTAGCAGAGAGATTTAAGCATGACCTTCTTGACCAAATCAATGAGTTTATAATCATATCTAGTAAAAGCACAATACATCATAGAACAGGTGGATATTGCTTTGCCTGCTGTCGCACTCTTTGCTTGTACTCAGCTGGTTCCTGCACGTCAGGATAGAAATCGTCAAACACAGTTCATACTTCATGAACAGTCACAGGAGTGAATGAGAGATGGCTAAAGATCAAGACAAACCTGGATAAAGAGTTGATAACCTTCAGCTTGTGCCGGATCAGCAGGATTAGGCTGGCCTAGCAAATCCTGAATGCCTACGAGGATTTGCTTCACTGTGATGGCCGGTCTCCAACCCTATAAAAAGAAAGTCATGTTAGGACGACTTCATCAATGAACACAATCTCCATATACATGCTATAGCAGGAGATATTGCTTACTTTGTCCTCGTTGAGAATTGAAAGACAAACAGTTCCAGAAGGATACACATTAGGGTGGAAAAAGCCATGTGGGAACTTGCATTTCGGGGGCTTGCTGGGGTAATCCTCAGTGAAGTTAAGTGTAAGTGGAAAGTGGCCACCTTCCCAATCAGTCTGCAATACCAGCAAGATCAATACCGAAAACAATATATTGCAAAAATTCCTTGTAAGGATGTTACGCCAGCAATCAAGCAACCACTATCAGTCTATCATAAAAATAAGCATTCCCGTCAGCATTATGAAGCTCTTGAACATTGTTCTGAGAATCCTGCCTAGGCGCTAAGCGGTTGGCCACCTCCACAATTATTCCCTAGGCGTTAAAGAAATAAGCAAGGGCACTAGACCTGCCTAGAGGCCCCCTAGCATGCCTAGACCTGCCCAGTTTCAATACGTTCCTCCCTCCAGTATTCATTGATAGACCCTCTAATTGATTTCAGATATTAACACTGACTAAAATATAAGTGCCGAAAGCTAAATCCTACATATATACACTATCCGAATTGCGCATTGTATCCAAGTGCCGATTTTACCAGAATTGCAAGCCAACAGGCAAAACTAAAAAGTAGTACGAAAAACCAGTACACCAAACAAATTCTGGAAAAGAAAAAAAACCCACATGCAATTCTCTATAGAAATTTATGCAGTCAAACATAATTAAAACAAAAAAGAAAAAAAATTAGAAAAACCCCATAAAATCTAAAACCCTAATGCCCCGATTGAGGGGGGAACTGATCAAGCGAGTCAAATTCCGAATTAAAATCCCGAAATCCCCAATCTTTCAATTGTCCTACAAAAATCTCACCAGGAGAAAGAAATAGAAGAAGACTCACAGATGGTTTGCCGGGGATGATGCACTGCCACACCATCAAATTGACGGAGCCATCCGAAGCAGTCTCCGGCTTCGCCACAAAACCCTAATTTAATTAATAACCACGAAAACGACGACGTCAGGCGATGCAATTAACGGCGAATGAAAATTAAATCGAAAATAACATTGGAGAGAAGCGAAGGACGATGGTCGGTACGGACATGTGGGTGGTTCTTGCGCCACGCTTTTCGCTCCTCGGCGAGACGACCGCGCGCGATTCCTCCAGACATTCTCTTTCTGTAGGTTTCTGATACTTCTAACGTATGGCAATCAATCAGATCAGATGGACTCAGTCTTTCGATTGTCGACGGAGTCTATGTTGTATGTCGGTCAATGATGTCAGAAATCCCGAAATTATAGATTTGAGTAAATTCTCTAGAAACTTCCAGGCTGCGCTCAAAGCAATAGGTCCGTACTCTACAAGATTCCTTACGCGGCTTCTAAAGGCGAGCGCGTTTTCCTGTTCTTTTTTTCGCCTTCGACCCCAAAAGTAAGTTTATTTAAAATCTAGCCCCCCCATTACTTTTAAAAGCAGTTGTCCGCATGCATGCCAAAGCGAGAGAATTCTGGTGTCCGTCAGTCAGTCATATGATCCTACAGCACAAATTCTGCAACGGTTTTTAGCACTGATTTAAAAATCTTTGCCTAGCGCTTATGTTTTAAGTGGTTGGTCATCGTCCTAATTAATATCAAGACGTTTGAAAATTAAGAAATGGTGTTTAGACCTACTGAGATGCCCGCCTATACCGTCTAGCCCGCCCAGACCTGCCTAAGTCGCGACTCACTTAGACAGAAAATAAACAACTTTCATTTTACATTTTTTTTCTTCCATAAATTGTAAATGAACACACATTATATCTTGTTCCCTATGTTTTCATTATATTCCAATACTTCGTAATATATATGTCATTCTATTTTGTAGTTTATGATGAAATTATATATATTTTAAGTATAACCAAACACTTATTTATACAAAATATAATAGATTTACTTTAATCTGCTTAGCTGATAGGCCTTAACCCGCCGTCCGACTAGCGCTTAACATTTTTTAGAACCTTGGTTTTTAGTGATGCAACTGCGTTGAAAAGATCTGGTATGTCCAACGGAAACAAGATAAGCAGAAATTGATTTAGTGAGACCTCTTCCAGATTTTCCAAGTACGTCAAATGAGTTACGACTCTCATCCAATAAACACACAAAACTAATATTTCTCCTTCAATTTAACAGTCACACCATCAGAAATTACAAACTTGTAATTAGAGGTAACGCAATACTGTAACAACCTCATCACTCGTGGATCTATATATAATCAACAAGCTAAATTCTTATGACGTCATTTGTATTCCTTCTTTTTCCCAAAATGGCGTCTAATTTTTCCAACTCTTCCTCCTCTATCCCTCTTTCTACGCTACCTAATGTTTCCAACTTCCTTACAATCAAACTGGATCGTAAAAATTACCCTCTTTGGCAAGCCCAGATGCTTCCCTTGCTTCGTAGCATGAATCTCATCTCCTATGTTGATGGCACTAGCAAATGTCCTCCCGCCTTACTCAACGATGCTTTGGGCAATCTTACTGATAATGTGAATCCCGAGTTTGAAGCATGGATTCAATAGGACGCTATGGTTATGTCCTGGTCCAATAACTCTGTTCATCCCACTGTGCTCGTTGCCCTAAAACCAGTTCCCATTTTGCATGGACCTGTCTGCGCGAAGCTTATGCTTCGCAGTCCACTGGTCGTCTTCTTCAACTTCGTAGTGAGCTGATGAATGCTCACCGTGGTGACTCCTCCATTGATGAGTTCGATAAGTTCCTTGATCATGTTAATCACCTTGCTGACACCCTATTGTCTGGTGCTTCAATTTCTGATTCAGACTTTGTTGCCAGAATTATGAACAATATTGGACCTGCCTATGAAAGCAATGTGGCTTCTGCTCAGGCTCGTGAAGAAGTCATCTCTTACAGTGCTTTGGAGGTCTTTCTGCTTAGTGCTGAATGTCGTTAAAAAATGCATGTTGTCTTCTCTGCTGATATAGGACCTACTGCAACTGCTACTCGTGGCACGGGTGGTTTCCGTTTGTGGGTCAGGCTAAGGTGGTATTTGTGGTGGTCGTGGCTCCCATTATAGTGGTCATGGCTCGAGCTCTAGCTCTCACTCCCATTCTAGCAGTGATGGATTTCTTTCAATTGCTCATTCTTAGAGATGTACTACGTTTTCCCCTTCTGGACTTATTCAATGTCAAATATGCAATCACCATGGACACTATGCCATTGACTATTTCAGTCGCCTCAATATGGCGTACGAGGTTCGCGTTCCTACAACACCACTTCACGCTTATGCAACTAGTGCTTCTCCTTCCGCATCTGCCACAACTCTTGCCCTCCAGAATTAGTTGTTTGATATTGGTGCGAATACTCATAAAACCAATGATCTTGCTCATGTGTCTAATTCGCAAACCTACAATGGAACTGATCATGTCTATGGTGTTGTTGGCGGCACAGGTTTGAAATTTTCTAAAGTAGACACTTCTTGCATTCATGCACCTAATACATCATTTACCTTATCTAACACTCTATATTGCCCAAATGCATCCACCAATGTGATATTTATTCATCGTTTTACCAATGACAATCATTGTTCCCTAGCCCTCTATCCTAATTCCTATCTTGTTCAGGATCTCAAAACGGGGAGGACGTCTTTCCAAGGCCGGAGTAAAAATGGATTCCATCCATTTTCAAGTGTTTCTTCTCAAAATAATGGTGTTTTTCCTTTCTTAAAAGCTATAGTGTCGAATGTTGTTTCTAGATTAAGTCATCCTTTTGCTTCTATTTTAAAGTCTTTAATATCTAAGAAGAGGCATGCTAGGGAGACTAAATTTGGAAACTAAATTATGTATCACCAATTACAAATAAGCACGTTAATCAACAATAAGAATAATTTAATCATCAACTTCTATGTCATTTAGTTTACAAATTTAGTCTTCCTGACATTACCCATATAAGAAAAAGTTACCAATCTCTGGCCATGTAACTCAGGATTTTTGTCATTCATGTCCAATGGGCAAAAGTCACTGGTTACCATTTTCTTTATTAATTCAATGTCATCTTTTCCATTGGAATTAATCCATTCAGACGTGCTCTATGGGACATGCTTTTGCCCTATGGAGACATGGTAAGTTGATAAAGAAAATGGTAATTTGTGATTTTTGCCCATAGGACACGAATGACAAAAATCTTGGGTTACATGACCAAAGAGGCAGAGATTGATAATTTATTCCTAGATATTAAAAATCTTAAAATAGAAGCATAAGGATGACCTATTTTAAAATGCCAAAGAGCATTCGACACTCTAGCTCCTAAGAAAGCAAAAACACCATTATTTTTCAGAAGAAACACTTGAAAATGGGTAGAATCCGTTTTTACTCCAGCCTTGCAAAAGCGTCATCCCCGTTTTGAGATCCTAAACATGATAGGAATTAGGATAAAGGGTTAGGGAACAATGATTGTCATTGGTTAAACGATGAATAGATATCATGTTTAGAAATTCTCAAACATGTGCTGCCAACAACATCATTGACGTGTCAATTCCATTGCAGGTTCGCGGATTAGACACTTGAGCAAGATCATTGGTTATATAAGTATCCGCACCAGAATCAAACAACCAATTATGGAAAGGCATGAGCATTTGGCAGGCGTGGAAAGAGGAGCAGCAGTTGCTTAGGCCCGAAGACTTTGTGCAAGAACACAGCCCTCATACGCCATATTGAGGTGATTGAATCAGTCAATGGTAGAGTGTCACTGGCGATTGAATATCTGAGAAGGAGCAACGCTAAGAAGTCCAACACTGTTGGAACGGGAGTGAGAACTAGAGCTAGCCACAAGGACGAATCGAGGAGCCACAACCACTGTTATAGGGGCTACGACCACCACAAAAACCACCGTAGCCTGGGCCACGACCACGGAAACCACCTAAGCCATGACCACCACGAGCAGGAGCTAAAGCAGTAGGCCTAGTATCAGCAGAGAAGAAAGCATGGATTTTTTATGACGTTCAGCACTAAGCGCAAGGGCCTCCGAAGGACTGTAAGAGATGGCTTCTTCACAAGCCTGAGCAAAAGCCACAGTGCTATCATAAGCAGGTCCAAAATTGTTGCGAATGATGGCAACAATTTCTTAATCAGAAACTAGAGCACCAGACAATGATAGGGTGTCAGCAAGGCAATTGCCATGATCGAGAAACTTAGTAATGGAAGAGTCACTAGGGTGAGTGTCCATCAACTTACTAGGAAGTCGAAGAAGACAACTAGTGGACTGTGAAGCATAACGTTCATGCAGACAAGTCCATTCAAAATGAGAACTGATTTTTCCTAATTCGGACAACGAGCATGATGGGATGAACAAAGCTATTGATCCAAGACACATCATAGCGTCCTGTTGAATTCATGCTTCAAACTCGGGATCCACATTATCAGTAAGATTGTCCTCAACATCCTTGAAAAAGACAGGAGGACATTTGCTAGTGTCATCGACATAGAAGACGAGATTCCAGCTATGAAGCAAGGGAAGCATCTGGGCTTGCCAGAAATGGTAATTTGTGCGATCGAGTTTGATTGTAAGGAAGTTGGAAACATTGGGGTTCCAATATAAAACTAATTGGCAATATGGGGAGTACCCAACCTCTTATAAACCCTTGCATGGTTTCTTCTTTCACTGATGTAGGTCTCTTTTACCTTCACATCCTCACACGTCCCCTCATGTGTAGCGAATTTCAAGCCAAACACGTGGACAACACAAATTGGGTAACGTGAAGCACGTGTGGCAGTTGAGCTTCACATGTGGAACAACTTGGGAAGCAGTCGAACTAAAGTTGGGGTTCTACCAGAAAACCAATTGGCAATATAGAGAGTAGTCGAACCTCTTATAAGCCCTTGCAAAATTTCTCCTTTCACCAATGTGCGACTCTTTTACCATCACATGATCAAGAGCATGCATACTCACACAACAATAATATCATTTTTTTTTTCTGGCAAATGCTGCACTGGCATTGAACATTGCAGACAGTCCACAAGAATAGAGAATCACGTCGGGAGTTTCCAAAAAGTTTGCTATTCTTGCCTCGCAAGCAAGGCGGGCATCTGAATCTGATGCAAAATAAAATGAAATGAGATGAAATAAATAGATGTATGAAAAGAAAAACCTAATTCATCTCAAGTAGTGAGGAATACCAACTGTTTCATAAAATCCACGAGGACTGCCAGAATCCTGAGATCAGACAGAGGTACAAATGCTCTGCTAAAAAAAATATACATAAAAGAAAATAAAACTTCGTCTTACAAGCAGGTTCTCATGTCCTTTCAATGCCAGATAATTTGCTGCAGCGAAGTTCACGACTTCTTGCCATTGATTATTGTATGTGGTCCTGCAGGACTGAATAAATTCTTCTCTTTAGTGGGATCCCTTAGAACAACCAAGGCGGGGGTAATTAAATTGCTTAACACTCGTTAGTTTTGAAAACCTTAATATTCTCACTAACCCTTCCAACGCTCTGGGATCATACAACTTCTCTTGAGAGATAGGAGGAATAAGAGGTTCACATACACCTGCAAAGGTCGGTTAAGAAACCAGGAAATCACAAGCATATCATACTAAATCATTTGGGACGGAAGTTAAATTGTGACAAGTACAAAAACATGTATGTATATAAATGGGCAGTGAGACGATGGAGAGAGCGTAGAACCTGATGATTGAGAGGGGGTGAGACGGCAGAGATGGTGACGGTTTGGGGCGACGGAGCAACGGAAGAGGATTCACATGTGGTTGTTTCTTCCTCTCCCTTCTCTTCTTTTCGTGTTTTGTTTTCTTCGATGGCATTTCTGATAACAAAAATAATGTCAAAATATCAGGACTTTACTGAAACATGCAATTCTAGCCTGTATCAAACTCCCAATTACTATGTTTTGTATAATTCAAGTTCTTATGTTTCCTCGAATTTTACCCTAACTCTGACTTGAATTTAGGATATAACTAAGCAAGTCCAAGGATATCCGGATTATGATAACATTCCATTCGTATTTGGATAAATGTTACCTTATCACAACACCTTAGCGAACAAATTTAATATGAATACAACACTAAAAGAGCATGTTCATGTTGTAACGTGTGGGTTTACTTGTCGATACTACATTTAGGTTTTGATATCAATTGCGTCGTCCGGTCATATTAAATGTGACGATACATCAATAGTTAATAAAACAAAACAAACACATATTTGACGTTGTAACGGACAAATCATACATACCATGGGATGATGTTCCGAGTGGACAGATTAATTCCTCCAATAATGCGCAGTTAGTGTTGGGGTAAAGTCAATTTTGATGGACAGGCGTGTTAGGATCCGAAATTCATGGTTTACATAAATTTAAGCAACACATCACATTTCATCTACAGTTATTTCCAACAAATCAAATATACACACACTCATGTTATCGACTAAACTTCATGCTAATCTCGTTCACAAGTCAAAACGCAATTATAATTTAATCGTATCAGTATGGCATAAACTATCGACACCCGAATACGCTGCCTTTCTTTGTTAGCCTGCATCACAAAACTGATCAACCATCGAAGGGCTTCGTAAAGATGCTGGACGTGCTCCTGCACCATGATCATGTCCATGTGGATGCGAGAGCGAGAGAATTCTGGGATCCACCAGTCAAATATGATCCTTCAGTACCAGTTCTGCAACGCTTTTCAGTGATGCAGCTGCCTTGAGCAGATCGGATTCTGTATGCCCAGCGGAGACGAACAATCTAATTCCTAATGGAAGACGGCATTTATCAAGTGTTGACTTTTGGGAGGTGACCACGAAAATGGAATGCTCCTTTAACAACTGCAAAACCGCAACCCTTACGGTTAAGAAAGAAGAGTAGCAGAAATTGATTCAGAAAAGTGTAATTAAGATAACCATTTACTTACACTGTCAGCAATATTTTGAAGGAGCTGGAGTTGCAGTTCATTCTTCAAAGAGTCTGCTTTCTCTAGTCTGAGGAAGACAATCGGTGATTCTGGACTGCTCGCAAATGAGAGGCCCCGTATACCTGACAATCCTGCACATCACATCATATTTCTCAATCAAGAGCATCACAATGCAAGGCAGGCGGTAAGTGCTCTGACAAAGTAAAGGAGATACCAAGGAAATTGATCAAGGGATGAGTAAACCACAACACATGGACATATATGCACATGAATAGGAGATCAAGAACACACCCTTCCATAATACGGCAATGTTTTTCTTCAGCTTCGTTATCAGATCAGGGTTTTCCTCGAGGATATCAATAGCAGTAATGGCAGCACTCGCAAGATATGGGGGCAAAGAAGCAGAAAAGACGTAACCAGAGCTACTCAATCGCTGCCAAATACCATATCCAAAATTTATCATTTAGATACCTTTTGAATATTTTTGTTTAATATATGCACGTATATAGAAGTGTTCGTGAGCACATAGTTATAAGAATTTATTAATATAGAAGGATAAGAAAGTGATTTTCTTGTTACAAATTCCATCTGTCAACACAGACATCATATAATAACTTGTTAGTAGTATGTATTCAGTAACCTACTTGGTGATCAGTGACCCTAGCACTTCCAGTGCAGAATCCTCCTTCTGTGGCTAATGCGTGTCCCATTGCAGCAGTAATAATATCTATTTTTTCAACCTGCAAAACCACACCACCAGAAATCACAAACAGGTAATGGATCAATACTCAATAGTTACGAGAGATTGGGAAAAAAAAAAAAAAAAAGAAGGGTTTCTAAAAATACCGGAATCCTACAGTATTCAGTGAGACCTCTTCCGGATTTTCCAAGCACGCCAAACGAGTTACTCTCATCCAATAAAACACGAAACTTATATTTCTCCTTCAATTCAACAATCTTGTCCAAGGGGGCTATTTGGCCAGAATTCTGCAAATTTTATTAAAAGAAGCAAAAAAAGTCATATAATATCAACACGCTAATGACAGCGTTGAAGGCAGAAAAGACAGTTTGCTTTTCTATTTGCCAGTGATTCATGAATTTCATGTAGAGATAGAAGTTTTCCTCAAAACGTAACATGACGCCAAGATTTTATGTAAAACCTTGAAAAAATTACAACCATACCAGGAGGATTGATTTCAAGAACCATCTTCCACCGCTATTAAAAGGGTGAAGGTTTCATAAGCCCTAAGACCTCTAGCGGAGCCAAGGTGGATGCAATGGGATTCATTGACCCCAAAAAAGTTTGTTCGGCCACTATTTTTCTTTTGGTGCAAAGAAGAGAATAAATGGGAAGAGGCATTGCTTTGGTTTTTTGAAGAATAAAGAAAAAGGAAAGGCTGATGACTTTGGTTTTATAATGGGAGAGAAGGCAGAGCCTTTTGTTTTGGCAGCATCCAATATGTATTAAGGCATTTGTAATGCCTTTTGGTTTTGAGCAGCAGCAGAGAGAGAAGACCTGTCTGTCGACAGCTCCAATTTGTGAGCAGAGGAGAGAGATGAGAGCCATACGAGGGAGAGCATTCAGCTCTTCCATTTGAAAAAGAGTGCAGTCGGGTCTACCATTTTGAGAGAGAAGCAGACGCAGAGAGTGAGACAAACATGGGGCACCATTTAGAGAAGGCAGCAGCTGATTGCTTCATTTTTTGCTCTCCCTTGAGCAATCACTTATATTAGTGCTAGAGAAATTTGTTATGTATTTTCGTATCTACTTGTTCTTTGTTTGAGTGAGAGCTATGGGTGTATGTGGGATTTGGGATTTGGGATTTGAGTTTGAAATCTATTTTTAAATGAAAGTATGATCGATTTTTGAAAGCTATTTTATTACCCCATCGCTGTAAATTCCTGGCTTCGCCACTGCGTAAGACCATTAGCTGTGTTAAATTGTGTGTGCTGAAGTATAAGCAACCTATTTTGTGAAAGTGGATGATGCTGGATTGAATCATAAAAGAGTTCACAACATATAAAAATAATAATCAAATAAATTTTGATATTATCGAAGAGAATGGGATACCTGGTATACAGCTTCAACTACAATGTAGCGCCGCAATTTCTTAACTCGCTCACTTTTCTTATTTGAAGTGAGTTCCTCCAGAATTTTCCTTAAATCTTCCATGTCATTGTGCTTGAAATACTTGATTGTACTCCTAGAAAGATGAAGACCATTTTGTATTCCCCAATGGACACCTTCATCTCTAGAAAAATGAAAAAGAAACAGCCTTACATGAATATATGTGAATAGAAATTTTCATGAAATCTTTTTAGCAGCATAAGGTCCATCGATACTAAGGCACAAGATCAAAAGTATAGACTCGTGTAAAAATAGAACGAAAACATACATAGTATTTGAAAAATATGAAAGCAAGAGCTAGCGTATTGAACTCCATGCATATGAATATGAACAAGGTCATACAAACCGTGTGGGAATAAAATTTCACTAAAATTTATTCCATGTCATGCAAATACATCAAACAAAAGAAATACTGTCACAGCTTTACATCAGCAAAAAGGAACAAAAGTAATGAAATAAAGGCAGAAGTAAAACATAACTTTCATGATTACCACTTCGATAATTTCAGAAGTCATTTCATCGTCAATTTGAATCATAATCAAAGATAACTGTTAAACGATCCAAGCATTTTCTTAACGTATAATACATTTGCAATGAAACAAGTTCTACACTGGGAGGAAAAGACTGCAATAATTACGATGATCAAGATTATGCATACTATTACTCACACAACAATAATATCCCCTTTCTTGGCAAATGCTGGAATTGCACTGAACATGGTAGACAGTCCATAAGAATATAGAATTGAGTCCGGAGTTCCCAAGAAGTTTGCTATTCTCGCCTCACAATCAAGGTGGACATCTGATGCAAAACAAAATGAAATGAAATAAATAAATCAATTAAATGTATGAAGAAGAAAAATCAACTTTATTTCAAGTAGGTGAAGAATACCAATTGTTCCATAAAACCCACGAGGACCACATGAACCAACACCATATTTTTCCAATGCAGAGGTACATGACTCCTGAGATGACACTGCTATAAATGCTCCATTTAAGAAAATATACATATAGAAAAATGTATTCAGTGATACTATGAAAAGCTCCGTCTTACAAGTAACTTCTCATGTCCTATCAATCCCAGATAATTTGCTGAAGCAAAGTTCACGACTTCTTTACCATTGATTATTGTATGTGGCCCTGCAGCACTGAATAGATTATACTCATTTAGAACAATGAAGGGACTGGTAAATTTTCACCTTAATACACAAATCATTAAACATCCACTAAAATGATTTTTCCTACACAATATTTGTACGAACACAAAATCTTCCACAATGAGGGAAAAATGACTAAACATAAGTGGAACCATCATTGAACTCCAGGCTAAACATACATAAGATAGGCAGGACCATTTTGTATGGGGAAAACATGCCCCCCTACTAAAGGAACTCGTCTAGCTCTCTCTTCAGGAAAATTAGGGAACTGAACATACGAATCAAAGAATACATTTTGACCAGAAAAACATGGGATCAATTTATGATAAGATTAGAATTAATCTCACGAACCTTTCCAACACTGGGGGTTCATACAGCTTCTCTTCAGTGATAGAAGGAATAAGAGGTTCAGGAACCCATTCCTCACATAGCTCATCTTTTTCCTACATATATCAGATACACCAGCAAAATTCAGTTGAGAAACAAGGACACACCTCAGATACGAATCACAACTCAAGCACATCATACTAAATCATTTAGAAGGAAAGTTAAAATGTGACAAGCACTATACACGCACAGAGGTATCATTACATTTCCATTCACCGAGTAAACTTGTCAAATCTGTAAATCGCATATTTTTCATATAAATAGGGAGTCCAATCTAGTCATAACAATGCCTTGGAATTTCCCTCACTAGTTAAGGTACTAAGAAACCGTGACAGATCATTTGAAAAAAAAAAATTGATGGAAAATAAAAATGAGGCATGCATGCAAACTGGATGTTTAGTAGTTAGGCTCCACTTACCATGAAAGAGTAACCAGAGAGAAGTTTACTGTTACATTTACTGTTATATAACATAGAAGATTGCAAAAGAAAACAAAGATTTTGGGTTTAAGCCTCAGATGCTCTCCGTAAGGCGTTAACTATACAGGGAAAAGGAGTCTAAGACTAGATAAACCTAATCAATAGAGATGGACATATTATCTCAAAGAGTACTAAATAATAGTATCATCTATCAGAGAGAGTCCTATTCAAGGAGACAAAGGGTTAGGGTTGCAATCTGTAACACAAACCTGCTCTGTTAAAGGCCGCCTAGGCGGTCTGTAACTGTTCTGGGAAAATAAATAAACGATGACTAAGAAAAGCAGAACTTCTACAAATAAATGTCCTGCAATAAAAAGGTTAAACAAAACTTTATTAACACAAACATTACTTTTCGATAGTAAGCAATAATAGCCATAAAAGGGAGACAAACAATAGAGGCAGTAATAAGGATCCGGTGAGCTACCGCCAATTGGAAATCCGAAAATAACAGCTCGAGAAGAGGGAGCATCTAAAGTTGCCGTCACCCAATCTACAGTAGCATTCACTATGTTCAGAATACTTGATGACATTTTACTCGATATCTCGATTCAATTCACAAATGGGCCTCAAACATCACTTGTCTAGAAACTAAAGCACTTCCATCATCGAGACCAAGTTCGCTGCACATAAATACCGATTATTCACCAATTACTAATCCAGTAACAAAAATTTACAATGTTATGAACTAAAACCCTTCCAAGTTTTCCTAATGAGCTAAAACTAGCATTAGCAGAATTGAAAGTTCAAAACTCCGCAAAAAATCAAATTTACATATAAATATATTTTCTTTATCATCGTCCACGGAATTGCCAGAAACACGGTGATCAATTAGATCCAACAGCCAACAAAACCCTAAAGTCGCCTCCTAAAATAAATAAACCAGAAATTCGGGGCCTTTTCGGTTCGCAATTCTAAACAATTCTCAAAACTGTGAGCTGTGTTCTGATTAATATAAATATCATTCGCGTAATCTATATATATATATATATATATATATGTGCGTGTGTGTAAATCAATGGACGGAGACAGTGAGGAGATGCGTGAGATTAGTACCTGACGATGATTGAGAGCGGGTGAGACGGCAGAGGTGGTGACAGTTGCGACGACGGAGCAACGGAAGACGAGGATCGGATGTGGTTCTTCTTCCTCTTCCTCCGCTTCTCTTTCTCTCTCAGATTCAGATGAAAATTAGTGGCACGGGGGTCAACCGAGTTGATTATTCGTTTGCCAGACAATATTTTTTGTGTTTTTATTTTTCGTCGTTGGTATTTTTGTAGGGACCGTTTGGCGCGTACAAGGACAGAAAAAGAATAAAATATATTAAAGGTTGACGATGCCCCACTAATCTCATGATTTAAATTTGTAAATCATTGTATTAGCAGGCATCTAACACTTTAACTACCGGTAGCCATAAGTATATATTTACGTAGAAATTTATAAATTAGCCTGCTGCAAGAACTGCTGGTAGTGAAACTCAAATATCAGTGAAGCGACACATAAAGCAGGGACCTTATAAATTGAATCAACCCTCATTGGTACCTTGTCACGTCTCTTAGGTACCATTTAGTACGTGGGATGAGACGCAACGTAGTGGGACGAGACACACTAGTCCCACGTTTGGTGCGCCAATTTGCCCACGAAACACAAAATTATAACTTTTTGAACAACAATACCCCTCCTCTTTTTCATTAATTTCACTTTGAAAATTAATCAAAATTCCAGAGATCTCTTCATTTATGCACAATTAGCATAAAATATTCATTAAAAATCAAAATTTACCTCAACAGATAAACTCAAAAACTGAGTTCTCTTGTTTTTTCTATGATATCAAGCTTCTTTGATGGCACTTCAAATTTTCTGGGAAACTGAGTGACAATAATCCAACAAAAAGCAACTTTCTTTGCGTTTGATTTCTATATTCAAAGAAGAAAAACAGCAAAACGAAGAAACCCAAATCGGATAAAAGGTTCCTGAGAAAGCCTAAGAGAGGAAATTTTATGGGGAAACAAACAGAAAGAACAGAAGGGTACCAAGGAAAGCCTGTGAAAGGACAAGAGTTATGAGAGGAAGTGGAGGAAGAAGAGGAAGAGATGGAAACCGGTAATGGGTAATCTGCGAAGGGTACAATTGTCATTTAATCATTTGTTCTATTCCAGCCTGAGCGTACATTAAACGTAGCTTGGAACCTCCGTTTCGTTCCTTTCCGTTCAGTCCCATCTGCGTACCAAACGGTACCTTAGTGAACAAATCCCACAAAACATAGTTTTGTTCTATCAACATTGCACTAACACTTAATATTCCTAACAAAACCTTAAAACCTAATGCTAGGCTTTTCCCAATGCAATGGGAGCTGGATGTGTGATTGGAAGTGAGAGTGCAGCTTTATATCAAAACTCGTGGATCCACTTACCGACTTTATCTACGTCTTGACGCAGTTAATAATAATACGCGACGATGTAACTATAATTGCTGTAAAAATATCTCCAGTGGGCTGTTATCGACTAGGGGCTTTTCTTGATTGGTTGGATTTGCAGTATGAGGGATGGGCCTCCATTGCACCAAAACTAATTGACCCAATAGCATAGGCCGAGCTAAGATGATAAGAAGCCTGAACTAGATTTCTTCTCGGCCTAAAATATACAACTTTTGCCTAGGCCCATTGCACCAGTGAAAACAATTGACTTTGGAAAGGATTAGGATTCTCTCTCCTTCTCTTTCCATCTCCCTTCATCCTTTTTTCTCACATTCTCTATTTTGTCTTTCTTTTTCTATAAAAAAAAATTAATATAAGATATTGACGTGATTTAACCGTGACCATATAAATAGAAGGGGAAGGAAAGGAAGAAAAAAAAAAGAGAGGAGAGAATCCTACTTCCTTTGAAAAACCATGACATGAAGATATGGCAAGAAAAAAGATCACAATTCTTAGTGATATTGGGAAATGGGAAATCGAACTCTTCACTTATATATTCATAAATTATTGAGCTATAATATTTTTGTTAAAAGTATTAATCACCCATCAAAAAAAGATTTTGTATGTGCTTATCAGGTAGTTGAACTAATCTTTATCTTGTCAATCAGGTTTACGGTGGAACTTCAACATTTTTCGTCTTTTACAAGATTAGATTTCTATTACCTTTACAAGTTAGAGCACAACTCTTGTTGAAGAATACGTAGATCTCAAATCGCAGATTGATATAATGACATGTAATTATACTTAACTGTTCTATTTCTAACACACCAAGCTTTTTT
The DNA here is from genome assembly GCF_041283825.1 of Pyrus communis. NCBI lineage: Eukaryota > Viridiplantae > Streptophyta > Magnoliopsida > Rosales > Rosaceae > Pyrus > Pyrus communis. The sequence goes on from NC_142572.1 coordinate 17,395,675, forward strand.
TGTGATAAAATTTTTACCCTTGTCATGATGTGCTTGTAAAAATACAAATGAAAAGATAATATTAGTATAATTACTAGTAAATTACTGATTTATCTTTTCTAAACTCCGACTGTCTGACACATCCTAGCTGTGCAATTTTTACATATCCAAGCAAAAAAGTAATCAAATTGCATCCTAGCTAATTGACCCAATAGCATAGGCCGAGCTAAGATGATAAAAGCCTGAACTAGATTTCTTCTTGGTCTAAAATATACAACTTTACTTGTCTCTGCCTCCTCTCCCCATGCCTTGGCCCATGGCACCAGTGAAAACAATTGACTTTGGAAAACTACGGCATGAAGAGATGGCAAGAAAAAGGACCACAATTCCTAGTGATATTGTGAAATTGGAAAACGAACTCTGCACTTAAATGTTCGTAATTTATTAAGCTACAAGTCTTTTGTTGAGAGTATTAATCACACATCGAACAAAGATCTTATATGTGTTTATAAGGTAATTGAGTTAATCTTCGTTTTTTACAAGATTAGATTTCTATTGCCTTATAAGTTAGAGCACAACTATGGTTGAAGAATACGAAGATATCAAATCGCAAATTGATTGAATGACATGTACTTATACTCAGCGGTTCTATTTCTAATTGCACCAAGCTCTTTTTGTGATAAAATATTTACCCTTGTCGTGATGTGCTTATAATAAATACAAATGAAAATATAGTATCAGTATAATTAGTAATAAATTACTGATCTATCTTTCTAAACTCTGACACATTCTAACTATGCAATTTTAACATATCCAAGCAAAAAAGTAATCAAATTGCATCACCAATCATTAACATTTTAACGTGAATGGATACCAGTGAAGAGGATTTGCCCACAACCCCAAAACCCACCTAAAAAAAAAGATGCATAGTGCCATCCATTAACCATTTCTAACTAAGACCAAACTTTGATGGAAAGCTAATGATGAAAAATTTGCAAAACTCCACATGCTTTGTCTCCTCCTCCACTCCCAAATGCCCTTTCTCTCTTTTTCTTTTTTTTTTTTCTCTTTTTTTTTTTTTTTTTTTTACAACTTAAAGGGCATGAAATTGCAGGTTTTATCCAAGACAAAATATGATGGGATTGCAAAGCACAATTAGGATTTGGATATTCACTTTGAGAAGACAAGAGGGCCACACTAATAATTGTGCTATGTATGAAACCATAATTCAACTACTAATGTACATAATCTCACTGTTTAGCAACTAAGAAGTGACTGATTAGACTGCGTAAGATAGTCCAAAATCAGGATAATTATTGGGGTTAATGATTTTGTAAATTAAGAGAGGACTCGGAGGAGGATTGGTTGTGACTTGTGAGGATGAAGAAAAATAGGGAGATTGGGATAAAAAGAAAGGATTGGGAATACTATGTGATGTAAAGGTGGTGGAAGCATGTGATGCAAAGCTCCCACATCCACATGGTAGAAAGCACACGAATATAAAGGTGAGGGGGTGAGAGGGACACACAGTAAAATTAGGCTGCTGCAACCTATGAAGCATATGGATGAAAAATAAAGGGATTTTATCACAGATAATTTCTAATATTAACCTACACTATTAATATGTTTTTTAAAATTGAAATTCAATCAATGTAGTTTCTAAAAATAGATGTTGCAAATCAATGTCGTCACAAGATTTACGGGTGTTATCACAAATGATTCTTGAAATTGACCCACACTATCAAGATGGTTCATGAAATTGAAAATCAATCAATGTAGTCCTTGAAAATAAGTATCGCAAATCAATATGGTCATTCTGTCACAATTTTATCAAAAATTTGGTTATGTGCTAATGTGGTTTTAATAATTTAATAATTAATTAAAAAAGTTGTCAAAACACCTTTTTGCACAATGAAATCATCTCAAGGCAAAGCTTGCTATTCTTCTTGTCACCAAGATCTCCCGGGAAGTGCCCATTAAACGTATTTTTAATTTAATTAGACTTGTAGGACCCATTTATATGTCACATAAACATATAACATAATTTTTTACAAAATTATGATGGAAGAACCACATTGACTTGAAACACTTATTTCTACGACTACATTGATTGATTTTCAATTTCAGGGATTATTTTGATGGAGTGGGTCAATTTCAAGGACCATTTGTGATAAATAAAAAATAAAAACTTATGGGGCTCATTTATGTGCCACATCAGCACATAACAAATTTTTTTACTGAATTGTCACAGAATAATCACATTGATTTGCAACACCTATTTTCAGGGATTATATTGATCGATTTTCAATTTTAGATATCATCTTAATTGTGTGAGTCAATTTTAGGAACAATTTGTGTGAAAATAAAAAAAAATGTTAAAAATTATTGAAATAATTAAAGAATGCATTTAGTTTTCTCCAACCATGTGGCTGGCCAATTTCAGTTCATTCATTTCTCTCATATCTGTAGAGAGGCGAATTTTATTGTTGATACTCTTGCGATCGTTGGTCAAAATGCTTATGGTGCTTTTAGGTGGTTGCAGTCTCCGGAGAAAGCTGAGTTAGCTTGCCATGGAGATTGCTTGTCTTAATGGTGCTTTTCGTTGTAATTTTGTTTTCTTATGATGGTTCAAGAGTGTTGGAGTTTCGTGGATTGATACAAGCCGTAGATGTTGGTGACTCATTGCTAAAAGGTTCAACATCTTTTATGATAAAACCTTACGCTTGAAAACTGGTTTGGTCTATCCGACCAGTAAAATAAATCAATGTAGGTCCGTTGCATAACAACGAAAAGCTAGCTAGTGTTGGAAACTTTATTTTGATGGGGATGCATGTTAGGTGCCTTGTTTAAATGCAAGTAACACATCATGTTTCATCCACAGAGTCATTTCCATATTGGCAGGTGAGTTGAGTTCTTGTTACCTCAAATTCCTGGTTTAGCACTCAAAATATCATTATCCATCAAAGTAAAGTTGTTTAGACTTCAAATTCGTTAGAGTGAGGTAATTAAGCTACCTTAATCCATATTTTTCGATGTTGATTAAGATCATCTTCTAGGTAGGAATATTGAGATTAAGATCACCACAGTTAATCAACAAACTGTACTAGTGGGACCTTGTTCTAGTTGCTTGGTCTGCATCCAAACCCAACGGTCGAATTCAGAAAATTGAATAGTTGGGAAGTTAGGTTTGGAACAGATAGAGGAAACTTCAAACTTGTGTGTTGTGATGATCATTTTATTTTATTTTATTATTTTCCCCTTCTTGCCTTCATTCTCACTAAAGGAGAAGTTGTGGAACTGCAGAAACAACTGCTTTTGCTTAACTTGCAGTCTACCACTTCAGAAAAAAGCACCAACGCTGCTGCTACAAAGTGCTGAATTAGGTGATCCCGTAAAAAAACGCTTCTACGATTCGGTAGTACTTTTGAGTTAGTAAGAAACGCTTTTGATTGTATGAAATTGTTTTTGGTAATTTCAAAAATAGTCTAAAAGATAAAGAAATGTACCTACACCGATCACAATCGTGACATCCCGATTAATAATACAGAATACTGTTTTAGTAAAAATATTTGTCTACATTATGAGGGCGAGTTTTGTCGCAACGGAAAAGCTATTCCTTTATGATCGAAAGATCACGGGTTTAAGTCGTGAAAACAACCACTTTACAAAGTAAGGATAAGGATATGTACGATAAAATTCCTTCCTTCCCTCCCCCGACGAAAAACAAGAATCCTTGTTGGCTTAGGATCCCTCTTATTTGTCCACATTATGCCATGGGACTGTACACATTTGTGTTCAAACTACTGTACTGCAAATTCCTACAAAAATGGAAAAATGACATTATATCTCAGTTTTGGCCCACCAAAAAAAATGTTTCGCACGCTGCAGAATATGGGGTGGTGCCATGGATTTCTGACTAGGATAATCTAGCCGACCTCCTTTGTCTAAAACATTTCATGTTTTATATGTATGTATTGGATATTTTGATCCCGATTTCCATGTTTGGTTCTTTGATTTGATCAATTTAACCTAATAATACAACTATCACAATCTCAGTTTTCCGTTAAGGTTGATTGCGCTTTTAAAAAAGTAAAGTTGAGTCTATTGACTATATTTCGACATTTTTTGTGTCATTAACCCTAATATCGACATAAGTTGAGACTTAAACCCTAATATCAAAGTTTATGCGTAAATCCTAATATCAAAGATGTACTAACAACAAATTTGCATTTTTAAATCAATATCTACCATCAAAATCAGAATGCAAACGTTCAATAATTCTTACCTTTGAAGCCATTGGCTCTTTCTCATCTACTTTGGAACAGTTTCTTTAAATCCATCAAAATTTATAAATCAACAATGCAACCACCCCGAGGGCTTTTAACCCCTGCCTAAGTAATGTGCATTACTGTTTACCAGACTTTAGACTGCTGAAGCTGTTCGACCACGATCATGCAAACGCTATCGCTAATAGTACAAAGAGAAACTTGCATGTAATGTGTTAAATTTTTTTTCATACTCTCTCGAGTCTTGTTTTTGTATTTTCCATCACACGAAAAAAGATTTAAATACAAAATCTTGGATGCATACGTGCATGACTAAATGCTTCTTCAAAGAGATTTAAGTAGGCCTATGAAGCTTCACAGTTCTCTGGGATTGGCTTTGGGCTTTTCCTGCACAACTTAGGTGGAAGGTGAATAAGGCCCCCTTCCCCGGGAAGGGGGGATGCATACGTGCATGACTAAATGCTTCTTCAAAGAGATTTAAGTAGGCCTATGAAGCTTCACTGTTCTCTGGGATTGGCTTTGGGCTTTTCCTGCACAACTTAGGTGGAAGGCGAATAAGGCCCCCTTCCCCCGGGGGGGCAGGGGGCGGCGAGCCATCAGTGAGATATCACTGTAGAAGAGCTTGAATTTTAACCTTGTGCCATGACCTACGGGCCATTAAGTCCTTTGTGGTGAAATTTGTTTGATTTAGACTCATAATTGAAAATTCTGTCAAACTCTCTGCTAATTATTAGCATGCTGGCCACACAGATGAGCCTAAACCAGAACTATTCATTAATTATTAGAACGTGGGCTGACACGTGAGGTTGACTTTATATTTTTAGCCTCACATGTGAACTTCATATGCTAATAATTAACAGAGAGTTGACGAATTTTTTAACTTTGAACCTAAATCGTAACTGAGCTCACCGCATGAGCTTAAATTCTAATATATATATTTTTATAATAAAGACTATTTTCTGACAATCATATCACTACGCATATTAATCCCATTAAGCCATTTAAGTATGAACTATAAATAGGAGACGATGCGCTGGCTTTTTTAAGAAGTCACACCGGAACATGCTCCCTTGAAGTGAGTTTTTTTTTTTTTTTCTTAGCTGCCACAAAATCTGTAAAATGTTGGGACCATCATCATCGGGGTCTATGAATGTGTGTTGTGTTCCGAGCCCGAGCCATCTGACTGGAGAGAGCGTGGGGCCCAGCAGGGTTATGGACTCTAAATTGCCATGTGATGTGGGAGACCACCAGCTGGCTGCGTCTAATTTGTGTGGGACTGTCCTTTCCGTCCACTCGCTTTACTCCACCGGGTCCTCCCTAATGCCTCCTACTACCGCCTTTCACACTCGATCGCCCCCCATTGTCTATAGACGCACTTGGCCTGCTGTGCCCCCTAGATATAAGATTTGGGACATTTGTCAATGTTCAGGCTCCGCGTATTAATAACTGTACACGTGTTATAATTAGAATGAATTTGTTATTTAAAGATAACTTTGACGTTAATCGTCCGAAGCATGAATTGTTTATTTTTTACAAGAATTATATTTTGTATGAGTTGTCCATGTGCCTGTGAGTATTTTTTTGGTAAATGAGGGTGAGGAAAAGATCGTGCATGTGAGTATTTGATCCTTGACTTTTATCATCTTCTCAAAGAGTTTGTTAATGTTTGACAAAAAGAAAAGGAGTTTGTTAACTTCATTCGCTCTTGTGAACTATGTTTTCTGCGTCTTCATTAAATGTAGACAAATAACCGTGGTATAAGACCAACTCCAATGGTGGGCTAAAAGCCAAATTACCTCCCAAAAGTTTCCTCCAAACCCACTCCAACCCAAGGGGAAATTTTGGGGTAAATGCTGAATGTTAAACCAATGCCAAATTCCCCCCAAAATTTAGCCCAGAAATCGGAGTGGACTCCACCCAATATTTATCGGAATTTAAATTTTTTTAGATTAAAATATTCATAAAATTAATTTACGATAGTCTACATATTTATTTTTATTTTAAATTTAATTTAACAAAAAAAAAAGCCTAAGTTCATTCTTTAATAATCCCGGATTAAAATTTTAGGTTAGAACGATTGAAGTAGAAAAGTTGTTTCTGAGCTAAAAGCTAAATTTTTTGAGCTAAAAAATTTAGCTTTTAGCCTAACTATTGGAGATAGTCTAATAATAATTATTTCTGATTATATTTAACAAAAACAAAACTTAAAATACTTGTGTTATAAAAATATTTTACCTCGTCGAGAAACGAATACTTTTTCACATGTTCAGTTCCAAACTAGCCCCTTTCATTCTAGTTTGCCCAAACTCCGATTAATAAAAGTTGAAGACTCAGTGTCACGTGGCTCCTGTGGCTAGAGTACGCTGTTGGCCGTCGCTTTTACTTACCAAATTCTCGCCCCAAAACGGCACCGTCAAACCAACCCATAACAGAAAAAGGGCAAAAGTGACAAATCACACCCGGAACAGTCCCTCGCGGTATGGAGTGCGACGAGAGAGGAGAGACCGTTGCAAAAGCAGAAGAAGGGGCATTTTGGGAAAGAGTGGGACGAAAGTTTGGGGAAGGGGGGAACTGTGTGAGTAGTGAAGCGGAAGGAAAATGATAGTGGTGGTTGTCCCCCCAGCAAGCAGTTGCCCGCCCATTTCCCCAACTACCCTTACGGTCCCCATTTTTCTCGTACTATTTTTACTTTCTCTCTCTAACACTCCTTCCTCACAACCAGCTGTTCAGCTTTCTCTCTCTCCTCTCTCTCTCTCCTTTTCTTTTCTGGTTCTTGTAGTTGTCGTTTCACTTTCCAAGTCTCTCAAATTCTCTCCCAATTTCTCAGGCAATGAGAACGGTTTGATCTCTCTCTCTCTCCTCCTGAATTGAATTCTCCAAGTGTCTCTCTCTGTGTCTTTCTCTCTCTCTAGCTATCTGGCTATCTTCCCCTGTGGCAATGGAAGCAGCAGGGGAGGATTGCTGCGTCAAAGTGGCGGTGCACATCCGGCCGCTCATCGGTGACGAGAAGCTTCAGGGGTGTAAAGACTGCGTCACTGTCGTCCCTGGGAAGCCGCAGGTACTCCCTCCGCGCTTTCACTCTCAGCCATTAATTCTACTGCAGTCTCTCTCTCTCTCTCTCTAAGTAACTAATTGTGTTGTAGATTAACTAACTGAATTCGAAGAATCGATCTTTTGGGAGATCTAGATCCAAATGTGCTTACTGGGTGAGCATCAGGATTGCATGCTTCACTTGGCAATTCATCTACTTTATTTATTTTTTTAGTAAACAATTCATCTACTTTATTGAGTTGTAGAATTGTGTAGAACTGGGAGTTATTTGATTCGAGCGATATTCTAATTCAATCTAAACTACGGGGTTGGGGATTTGATCACACTCTCGAGCCAACTTAGAACTGGGAATTATTGATTGGTTGACATTGGGAGCTAATGAGTAATATCTACATTTTCTTTCATTTCAATCCCGAAAACTCGTGACTTTTCATGGAAATCAAAATTTCTTTATCGGGTTTGTTAATATTTTGGAAGTTTTTCTGTTGGTTTTAATCATTTATGAGCAAAAAGGACCTCTTTTTGTGAAATTAAATAAATTCTCTTAATTTGGTATTTTAAGTGTATATGTTGGGTTTCAATCTTATGTACTCTCGGATTACTGGACATTTCAAGGTTCTTAACACCTTGATCAATGCTGACACATGCAACGGATCAAAAGCATGAGTATTTATGTTTAATCTCCATGCTGATTGCGACAATGCTGCAGGTACAAATAGGCACGCATTCGTTTACTTTCGATAATGTGTATGGGAGTACGGGTTCCCCCTCATCTGCAATGTTTGAAGAACGTATCGCTCCACTGGTTGATGGTTTGTTTCATGGATATAATGCTACCGTCCTAGCTTATGGTCAGGTAGTTATATTTTTCGCGGAGAGTGAGATTGCGTGTCTGCAGTTTACACTCATTTGTTAAGCTTTCTTACAATTTACTGGCCTATGGGTTAACCTTTTAAATCTACTGCAGACGGGTTCTGGAAAAACATATACCATGGGCACTGGTTTTAGAGATGGTTGCCAATCGGGAATTATCCCGCAAGTTATGAATGTATTGTTCAGCAAAATTGAAACTTTGAAGCATCAAACTGAATTCCAGCTGCATGTTTCTTTTATTGAGGTTTGTCAAAGTGTACACCATGGGACTATTTGTTATGTACCTGCGTTGCATTACTGAAATCTAACTTGGAGATTTTGATGCACAGATTCTAAAAGAAGAAGTACAAGACTTGCTCGATCCTAGTTTTTTGAGCAAACCAGAAGGTGCAAATGGGCATGTGAAAGTAGCATCCCCTGGAAAGCCACCAATACAAATTCGAGAATCATCAAATGGTGTTATTACACTGGCCGGATCCACTGAACTCAGTGTTAGTACACTAAAAGAAATGGCTGCTTGCCTCGAACAAGGATCGTTGAGCAGGGCAACAGGGAGTACAAATATGAACAATCAATCAAGGTAAACTATGTGCCTTCCTTTTCATTTAAGTTATATGTATTTCTCCTTAACTGTGGAATGTACACCAACTGGTAATAGTTCTTCGCTACGTGAAAAGGACTTAGTTTTTTTCCAAATTTTTTGTTAAATGCGTAAAGACAATATTATTTTACTTGTAATGCTTGAGAAGGAGTTGGTATGTTTTTTTATTTTTAATTTGTTTTATTATCATCTGTCTGAGATTCTATTGTCTTCCACAATGGATTCTTCAGTATGTGCCAGTGGTTTCAGCTAATGACTCGTTCCTTTTCTTTTTATGTTTATAGTCGTTCACATGCCATCTTCACCATTACATTAGAGCAAATGCATAAGGTCAACTCGGCATGTAATGGAAACAACGGTCTTAATGAGAGTATGAACGAAGAATATCTATGCGCCAAGTTGCATTTAGTAGATCTTGCTGGGTCTGAGCGAGCCAAGAGGACAGGTTCCGATGGCATGCGTTTTAAGGAAGGTAAATGTCATTATCTCTCAGTTTTTGTATCTAAAGTGCATTTCTGTTATACATTTTCATGTGAATATTCTTTTATATTAAGCAGGAGTTCATATTAATAAGGGTCTTCTTGCCCTTGGGAATGTTATCAGTGCACTTGGTGATGAGAAGAAGCGCAAAGAAGGTCTTCACGTGCCTTATCGAGATAGCAAACTTACTCGGCTTTTGCAGGTTTGGTTCCATTAAAAAATTTGTAAAACTTTGTGGTAAAGTGTTTGACAAAATGTTCTTGACTAAAATTATACCAAATAAAATGTCCATGAAGCTCCTATGAACTTTTTCTGTTTTTATTATATTTCAAGTTTATACTAAATATAATGATTTTTGCAGGATTCGCTTGGTGGTAACAGCCGAACTGTTATGATAGGTAACTTTGTTAGGTTAGAAAGTTTAGTTTTGCTTAATGACATGATACATGATACCTGTCTTCATGATACATGATACTACCATGTTTTTCCTTATATCATACAGCCTGTATCAGTCCTGCTGATATCAATGCTGAGGAAACCCTGAACACGTTAAAGTATGCAAATCGAGCTCGCAATATCCAAAATAAGCCTATCGTAAGTTGTTCAGAATAAGTGCTTATTCATGGTTTTCATTCAGAGTCGTTACCATTGTAGATACAGAATTTCTGCCTTTTGTAACGGTGCCATTTATGTAGCTTTTCTGATTTGTTGTAACAGGTAAATAGAGATCCCATGTCCAATGAGATGCTAAAGATGCGCCAACAGCTAGAGTTTTTGCAAGCTGAACTTTGTTCACGTGGAGGAGGATCTTCTTCTGGTGAAGTACAGGTACGACTTCTTTGAAGCTTTATGTCTGATTTTTTCCATTCACAGTCAGAGTTACCCAGCTGTATTATAGCCACTATTGTTATATGAAAGGAAAACCGCAAATGATAAAACTGTGAATAATGTTTTTGTTCCTAGGATAGATGTAATTGTTATTTCTTTCATATCTTAGGTATGAATATATAATTTTCTAAGTGATTTTACCAATTATCTAGGTTCTTAAGGAAAGAATTACTTGGCTTGAAGCTGCTAATGAGGATCTTTGCCGGGAACTTCATGAATACCGCAGTAAATGCAATGGTGTAGAGCAGTGTGAAAGAGCTTCTCAATATGTGGTACACGCCCTAGTAGACATTGACACATTTCTTTCATCTTGTTTCTTTCAAGTACTAATATATTTAATTTTGACTTGTAACTTGTCTTGGTTTCTTATTTCACTTTGTAAAAGTATATATTGAGCGAATATGGTCAGCTAGAAAGATACATTTACAAATCTAAAACATCATTTTACAGGATGGTAGCCCCTGCTCTGTAAAAAGTGATGGCCTAAAAAGGGGTTTGCAAAGTTTAGAATCGGCGGACTATCAAATGGGTGAAGCAATAACAGGTATCACTTATCTCTCGTTCAGGACTTTGCCAACAACAGTTAATTCATGATTAAGTCATCTGCAAGTGTGTAAATTTTGTTGTTTTTGTTGTACTATGCATGTAAGCACCTATAGGCTAGCTCATGTGCATCGGTAGTGTTGGGGATGTTCTTTAAAATGAAGATGTTTTTACTTAAAGCTATTTTATATACGGTAGGATTTTCTATGCTAGCAGGTGATTCCCAGGACATTGATGAAGAAGTAGCAAAAGAATGGGAGCACAACCTTCTGCAAAATACCATGGACAAAGAGCTGCATGAATTGAATAAACGTCTGCAGCAAAAAGAGGTACCATTTGCGTGTGTGTATTGCTTTGTGTTAAATCAAAATCAAATTAATGTCTTCTCAGAGTTTGTGTAACATTGCATTTGACGTTGGTGCAGTCGGAGATGAAATTTTTTGAAGGGTCCGACACTGAGGCACTCAAGCAGCATTTTGGAAAGAAAATTTTGGAATTAGAAGATGAGAAAAGAACTGTGCAGGTTACATAAAGCCTTTATACTCGATGGTCTTATTATTGAGGGAACCGATATTCAAGTTTGTTCTTGTTTTGTGCTGCAGCAAGATAGGGACCGTTTGCTTGGTGAAGTTGAAAATCTTTCTGCCGGTGATGGACAACCACAAAAGTTGCAAGATGTTCATACCCAGAAGTTAAGGGCACTTGAGGGACAGGTAACCATATTTCTTCTTATGACTGGATCGCTATTTCTCTTTGGATAAGCAGTGGACTTCGTTGTAATCCAATTGTGGCATCTTATTTGATGTTTTTATACCAGATTTCAGATCTTAAGAAGAAACAAGAGAGCCAGGTTCAACTTTTGAAGCAAAAACAAAAAAGTGATGAAGCAGCAAAGCGGCTGCAAGATGAAATCCAGTCTATAAAGGCACAGAAGGTTTAGACTCATCACTCATATTTTTTTCCTATTAAGGCTAATATTTTCTCTGCATCTACTGATATTATTTTAAATAATAGGTTCAACTGCAACAAAGGATAAAACAAGAAGCAGAACAATTTCGGCAGTGGAAAGCCTCTCGAGAGAAGGAAGTGCTGCAGGTATTTCCTTCCTTTCTTTTTCTTTTTCCACTGAACTTTTAAAGTTAAATGGAAGCTCACAAGTGGATTTTCATTTAAAAGGAAACATGTATTCTATGAATTATTATTCTGTATTAATTAATCTATCCGATGTAGTGAGCGCGAATTGGAAATTGCAGTACGACGTAGAACCCAATTACCTGTATATTTACTTATTTAGTAGTATATGTGTGTCTATAATTTTTATGAAGTGTAAGCACTTTATATTTGTATTTACAACGGTAGAGGGTGGAAATGAGTGCGTCCATGTTTTAATTATTTTCTAGTCTGAATTGGATTTCCTCTATTACTTTTTGCTCCCAACTTTGATTTACGTTTTCTATAATAGCTACGGAAAGAAGGCAGGAGAAATGAATATGAAAGACATAAGCTGCAAGCGTTAAATCAACGCCAGAAAATGGTGAGTATATCTCAGTTGCTTATTTCCCTTATTAAGACCAAATCAAATTGGGAATATTATCTCAATTGCTGCCTTCATCACAAGCTCTTTGGTACGAGACATTGTATTATGGTAGTTGAATTAAATACTGTCCATACTTTCAGGTTCTTCAAAGAAAGACTGAAGAGGCTGCAATGGCTACCAAGAGGCTGAAAGAATTGCTAGAAGCTCGTAAATCTTCTGCTCGTGACAGCTCAGGTATGCCATTGCTGCCGTTCTGGACATTCGTTGCATTCATAATTGCATTTGTTATCTCCAAGGAGCTATCGAAATATGAAATTCACCTTCATATGTAATTACCAAGTTTCTAAAATTACCTCATCTGTGGAGAAATGCCTTTTTATAACATAGGGTCTTCACGCTTCACACTTCACAGCACAGGTCTTCTCCTTTAATGTTAAACTTTCTAATTGTGTAAACTTTTACCAGTTGTTGCCAATGGAAATGGGACACATGTACAGGTAATGGTCTTTGATTCCTCTTCTTTTCGTTCGATTTCTGTTCTACCCTTTGGATTTTGAATCATTCTAACTCAAGTTGAACCACTAGGGCAATGAGAAATCCCTGCAACGGTGGCTTGATCATGAGCTTGAAGTTATGGTGAATGTACATGAAGTTCGTCATGAATATGAGAAACAAAGTCAAGTGTACGCATAAATATATGTTTGTTTCATACTGCATTTATGAGATATATTTTTGGAGATTTTAATTATAAAAAGCTGTGATATCCAGACGAGCTGCACTGGCAGAAGAGTTGGCCATGTTGAAGCAATTAAACGAATTTGCTTCAAAGGGCCTTAGTCCTCCAAGAGGAAAGAATGGCTTTGCCCGGTATGTTTGATGTTAAACACTTACGTATTTATAATTCTGTCATCTTCCACATTTTATAGTTTGCAATCTGATGTAATGGTTAACATGAAACATATAGAATCATAGAAAATTAAAATTCCTCTCTCTCTCTGGTGGTTTATTTATGTATTTTGTTTGTTCAGAGCATCCTCCATGTCACCTAACGCACGAATGGCCAGAATATTGTCACTTGAGAACATGCTTAGCATAACATCGAACTCAATAGTAGCAATGGCATCACAACTTTCAGAGGCAGAAGAACGGGAGCGTGCCTTTACCAACCGTGGGCGTTGGACTCAATTGCGCTCAATGGCAGATGCAAAGAACTTGCTTCAATATATGTTCAATTCTCTTGCAGATACAAGGTTTTTTTTTTTTTTTTTTTTTTTTTTTTTTCTTTTTTGACCTAATGTTCTGGTGTGGTTTTACTTTACCTTTTGTTTTTGTTATGGAATTCTAAGTATCATTTCACATGTTGACAGGTGCCAATTGTGGGAGAAAGAAATGGAAATCGATGAAATGAAGGAGCATCTCAAAGAACTCGTAGGTTTGTTGCGGCAGAGTGAGACACGAAGAAAGGAAGTTGAGAAGGAACTGAAGGTGAGAGAGCAAGAGGTTGCAACTGCATTGGCAACAGCTGCCTCGGTGAGAATATTAGTCATTGTTGTACTCTTCTTAACCTTGGCTCAAGTATGTGAAGGATTTTCTGTATATCTTTGTTACTTTTAGGCTGTCCATGATCAGGAGAACTCACACAATTCACTGAAACACTTTGCTGATGACACGAATGGTCCCTTGTCCCCAATCTCCGTGCCAGCACAAAAACAGCTGAAATATACAGCAGGCATTGCCAACGGCTCAGTCAGAGAATCGATAGCTTTCATAGATAAGACACGAAAGGTCAATTTCATCCTCCTTTAAATTTTAGAGTTGTGACTTGTTTTCTGTTTTTGGCTTGGAAAACTAAGAAAGTGGGAGTTTCTGTTATTACAGATGGTACCCATCGGGCATTTGCCAGCGAAAAAAGTCGCAGTTATAGGGAAATCTGGGAAGCTATGGAGGTGGAAGAGGAGTCATCACCAGTGGTTAGTCCAATTCAAATGGAAATGGCAGAAGCCTTGGAGACTCTCGGAATGGATTAGGCACAGCGATGAAACTATCATCAGGTCCAAACCTCGCTTACAAGCTCGGTCAAATGTGATGTAATGTTCTGCAGTCATCTGCCTATTGTTGCCCAAATTTCATCCTTGGCCTATAAGCATTGTCCCAACGCATAGCATAGGGAAACCAAGAATCAAGTACAGGTACTATAATGTCACACAAATTCTGATTGAGAATCTCATGTCATCGAAATTACTTGTTCAACAAGATAACTTAGCACATCGATTAATTTGACTGTTTTGAATACTGCAGTGTGCTATAAGTAGCTGTTGAGGATCTTTGCTACTGTCAAGGATGGGATCATTATGGAAAGCATGGGGTTTTTATTGAAAGTTTTGGAATGGTTACTGCGCTCGGAGCATCTTGTAAATTTGTGTTGATGCTGCCGATGATATACTGTGTAGTTAGAAGATGACGCAATGGTGCAAGACTGCAACTGGTGATATACTGGTGAACGGAGAAATCGAGCGAGCTGTGTAATGTTATAGTACATTTCTGTTGATAACAACACAACATGAGAGGAAACATCCTTCGAGTTTCAGAAATATGTATAAAAGGTCTCCGTCGTTTTCTTTTTTAGAATGTCGTTTGCGTGTAGCGTTTTCTGTTGCATCAAAGTTTTCGACGAAAGGGAAAACTCTTTTGTAGATTATTTTTTTTCCTTGTGTAAACACTGCAAGAGATTGCTTCTATTGTATGCATATCTGTAATAAAACAAATGGAATTGAATGAACTTCGCCGTCTTCTTTCCCTTTTCATTTATATGGCATTCGAAGATAACCCAAACTACAAGTTGAGGCTGTTTGAAAGTTCCCTTGAAACGTATGAAATCATTCTTGGTTTGATGTAGCCGCGTAAGCCGAAGCAATAAGAAAAGCTTCGGTAGGGCAGCTCTCACATCAGATAAGATCAGCATGGGGTTGATGGGACCAAAATACAGGTATTACAAGATTCTGTATTAACCATACAAGGGAATGCATTTTATCGATGTACTCCAAACCAACCGATACACAATCTCAACATCCTTAACCAAAATATTCATATATTCGACTTGCTGCTAGTCTATACCTGACAATGCTGACCATTTGAGAGGAGCTGGAACCAGTAGTAGCTACTCTGGAGACTCACAGAAGTTGAATAATAGTACAGAATCACACGCGTTGAGAGTAGCATTGCAGAAGTGGGCTTGTATCCATTCTAGGAGCGTGCAAGTCAAGTTTGGCAGCACCAGTATGCGTAGTGCTCGTCTTTGCGGTGATTGCTAACAAGACCTCCGCATTGTAAACAAATGAAGCTACTCCCATCTGAAAATGCATCCAAAACAATCTGCATCCTGCCAGTTTCCGCCAGTATGGAACTTCCTTGACCATCAGGTCCAAGACCAACCGATGGACCACCCACGTTATGTGCTGCTTCTGGTTCAGTCTTCAAAGGATGAGCTTCGGCAATTGCACATTCGGCAAACAAAGAAGCTAGTTGATCAGCAGCAGCGCTTTCTTGCAATCTACTTCTGTACAGCTCACGAGCACGATGCAAGGACTGAAATACAGCCTCGTCCCCACCTCTTGTTCTCATTGCCATAACAACCTGTTCCAAAAACAAAATTAGCATGTGATGAAGGTTCTCAATGGACACTGCTTCTCTTGATTCTAAGGCTTCTAACAACATACACATGTCATCCCTTCGTAGCAGCTCAATGATTTAACGTTAAACGTAAATGCAGAAGCATCTACATACATTCATTAGACATCTATTGGCGGTACCAACGTCTAGACAGGACTTCATCACACCAGCCTAAACCCCACTGAGATAAAATAAGCAAATGATAAACAGTACATCCCTCTATATCAACCATTCGGGCAAATCCCAAATGCGAGGAAAATCCTAAATGCAACGTTGACTTTGGTGTCATGAATTTATTAGATAACATTTGGATGTGAATTCGTAGTGTGATCGAACAATCAGACGTTATTAGTCAAAAACCGTGAAATGAATTCTCTAGCCAAGAAGCTTAATCTTTGTTCAAGAACCCCTTGAAGGCAGTGCTTCGCAATCTCCAAAATCATGACACTAACGCCATAACTATCGACCAACACTACCATTTTGTCAATCTTTAAGTAATAAGTACTAGACCACTAAGGAGTAAGATAATTATCTTTCCTCATCCAACTATCTACGCGAATCGCTCCTGTTTAGCTTCGAAAATCCTAGATATGCTAACATGAAAATTCACTTTTGTTCCAATTTATAAGCACTATATAATGTTCTCTTTATAGTTTACACATTCATACATGATTCCAATCATTTCTCAACAAAAAAAAAAAAAAAAAAAAAAAATCAGTACAAAATTGGCAGGCAAAATAGTATAAACCCTAAAATTCAAAACACAGTAACAAGAATTAAATAAATGTCACTCAATTTCTATGAACGATGCGAATCAAACCGAAGAAAAATTGGAGGAAGCTGATAAATTATAAAAACAAATAAACAAGAAAATGATGAAGTTGAAGATTACCGCTTGGAGGGCCTGGGAAGGCTTGCCTTGATTGAGGAGCTGGCGAGACAATGTGAGCAAGTCCCTGGCGACGTCACCTTGGCCGGTGCTGGACGGCAGCTCCGGCCGCCCAGCCGCCGTCGTCTCCACCTCCATTATCTCCATATCCGTATGGTTCATGTTGGCATTCTCTAATCTCCAAATTGTACGCCGATTTCGTATTTGGGTTTTAATTTTTATAGTCGGAAATGTTTGACGAAAGAAAGCTGGAGGTTTCTAGCAAATTCTTCAGGTTAAAGATGTCGGCCTTCTCGCCATCTCTCTTTCTCTCAGAGCGATCCCAGATGTTTTGATGTTGTGGGCTTTCATTTCAGATCCTTTCATTCTGGCCTTTTTGTTTATTGGGCTTCTTGGACCCATAACAGCTTCTAGTCCAATACACATTTTCAAGCAATTCTTTTTTGGCTATGTTCCTTTAAATTCCTCACTTTGGTATCTGAGATTTGAAATCAATAGAATTGGTCACTGAGTTCATCTACCATCAATCATTTTGGTTCTTTCGTGAAAAATCTCCATTTAATATGGATAAAATGACAAAATTATCAAATCATTTTGGCTCATTATTTATTAAATTGAGAGTATTCTTGTTATTTTGGTCTTTATTGAACAAAATTTTAGCGAAATGACCAAAATGATTGATGAATGACAAACTCAAGGACCACTCTTATTGATTTCAAATTGTAGGGACCAAAGTGAGGAGTTATGCCAATCTCATAAACCATTTTGGCTAACACGGCCTTCTTTTTTTTTGGGAGGTTGGGGGGGGGGTGGTGGGGAGTTCGATGGAGTAGAATTTTCTCCCCTCCACCCTCATTTTTCTCTTTGTTTTTCTTTCTATAAAGAAGTAAACACAAGATGTTAATGTAGTATAATAGTGACGGTTCAAATAGAGGAGAAGGGAAATAGAGAAGAATTTGAAGGGAAAAGAATCATACTTCATGTTTGACCACTTTTGTCCCACATCTAATCAACTTAGCAGCCAATTATGTTTGGGGCAAATATTGATGTTGAACCCACTAGTAGTGGATTGTTAGAAGGACACTATTTGGTTACTAAAAGTTCAACGGCCGCTCCTGCTAATGCCTAATCACATTTGGACACGTGTTCAATTTGTATTACAATTTCAATTATTTAGACATGCATCCAAATATAATTGAAATCTAGACGTATTCAAGTGAGAAATTCCCTATGACTTTGAGTGGGACCAAGGCAAAATTAGGTGGGTCCATTCATTCACCTGAGAGCTTGAGCAGAAGGGCGATGTGTGGGGCCTCAAGTGCATATATGAATCTTGAACGAAAAATAGCACGGATGTAATCAGTTGAAAACTTTCGACCAAAAACAAAAATCAGTTGAAAACACAATCATACGCTGCATTCATGTTCACCACCTAATTTCTCTGAACTATAGTTAACTCTTCATCAATTGAATTTACAACTTGTTAGACTGTCTCTGCACTCACACAGCTGACAGTCCTTGTCATTACCTTATAATTTATGACAAGTCCGACAACCAATCATTCATACACCTTCCTTGTAGCAGTATCTCAACCCAATTAAACATTATGACGTGTTTGAACTTTCTCACTAACAGTTCTTGAATGATTTGAGATACCGCAATAGTGACGTTATGGTTTCAGTTTTCACAAAGAAAGTGGCAGTGCAAAAGTGACCATTAATAATTAATTTATCATAATCATGTGTGATGAATCTATTTCTCTCCTCTACAAAATAGTTAATACTCGTAGGCGATTGATCTAGTTAGCTACCATGTGTGTTCATCCCACTTCATTTTCAACCTCCTCCATGGATGATATTGTCTCCTCTTTAATCTCCTGTAACATCTTCAACACCTGCCACATGGTCGGCCTCTGCTCCGGTGAAGTTGAACTGCAAGCGATCGCCACCTCCAGCAGCATTGCCATCTTATCATGCCCATCATTTTGCTCATCTTCCCTCAAGGATCTTACCCATTTCATCGTATCATTGGGCGGCAAAACCAAGTGCTGTGATGGAGGCTTCCCTGTGAGAAGCTCCACCAACAAAATCCCAAATGCATAGACATCGGACTTTGAAGTTGGTTGCTGCTGTTGATCATGATGATCGTCATCATTTGATGAGTTCGTGCGAGCCTCTGGGGCTTTGTATGCAGCTGAATCTGGATCCTCCTCAGACGTTGGGGTAGTTGTGGCGAGAACAGAGAGGCAATAGTCGGTGAGACATGCTTCGAAGTCGGAGCCAAGTAGGACGTTAGTGGACTTGAGATTGCCATGGACAAGTCTCCATGCTTGGTGGATGTAAGAGAGGCCTTGTGCTACGTCCTCTGCTATTTTCAAGCATGACGTCCAGTGCAGCGGCTTTGCCCTAGTTGATTTTCCTGCAACACATTGATCATTAGAAACTTGGTTTAAGGTTAATCAATTAACGAAAGTATTTTATTTCAGTAAATTACTACCCTAAAAAACAAGAAAATGTAACGTTCATGCACATGTTGCATGCAACGCGTGTCCCACATTCACGATCATGTAGCAAATGTAAGACAGTCGAGCCATCAACAAGTGCCAGAGAGTTTTAGCCTTGAAAACACTAATGAGACATGTAATCTCAAAATGTAAATATGCCCGAAACCAAGAAACCATGTTCAATAGGACAACTCTCGCATTAAGTGAGGGAATCTTAAAACAGTAAGCAATAGGCTAATCAGACCAAATTAAGCAGTCAATTTTTGTTTTCTCAACTGACATTATGGAACCAGCCAAAAGAGGAGGAAGAAAAAATTGAGACATCCAAAATCTGTCAATTTCTTATGAGGAAAAGGTTAAGCAAGTAAATGTGACTTGGGATTGCAAGCCAACATACAATCAATATAAAAAGAGTGCATCACCATGATTCTGTGAACACTATACAAATATAATCATTATGTCAATTCCTAGAGAGAGACTACCCTACACCCTTCCCTTGGCATGTTACCGTGCCGTCTTATTGAAAAGTTAAAATACATGACACCGCATTATTAGTTTGAACCTCAACTCCAGGAATAGAAAAGTTAAAATACATGACACCGCATTATTAGTTTGAATCTCAACTCCAATTCCTGACGATGTCTTAATCAAAGGAGATTCTTAACCATCTAGAAACATGTCTATAAACACAAACAAAAATACAACTGGTTACTAAGCAGATTGTCCCATTTTAATCACAAGCAAGATTCTCGGCGTCGATAAAGCAAAGAGGTGAAGAAACAACCAAATCTAGTACAATCACCATGTTCTATAACCTAAAAAGCATGTAAACATAGGGAAAGGGATCCTCTAGATTTCTTTCTACTAATTCATCAAGTTCGGAAGTCCGAGCTATTGAAATTTGATCACATGAAACTTTTAAGTAGGCCTCTATATATATAATTATTGAATCAAATCCGATCCCCAAACTTGGTGAATTAGAAGACGAGATTTTGGGAGATCCCTTTCCTAAACATGGTACTAAAATGTTGTAGTTAAGTACGCTTACGTGTCAAACTCCTATTGGCTTCCCTAAATTCTTCATCCACAAAGTAGTCAAAGAATTGAACAACAGTCGAAGCGAGTCAACCCAACTCACTCGCTCACTCACTCAACTGAAAGATTTGAACATTACCGTGAACGAGAGAGAAGACGCTGCCGTTGGGCTGGTAATCGTACACCAGCAGCCGCTCGTCCTTCGCCTGAAAATACGCTCTCAGCGGCACCAGATTCGGGTGTCTCAGCGCACCCACCGACTCCAGATGCCGCTCGAACACCTCTCTGCTAGTCCCACCCAACTTCCCGGCATCGAGCCTCTTCACGCTCACTATCAGGCGGTTGTCCAGCACCGCCTTGTATGTCGTCCCGATGGTCCCCTTCCCCAGCAGCTCCGCCGACGCCCGCATCAGCTGGTCCAGCGAGTACAGCTGCGACTCGCCCGCGCAGAACATTAGGCTCCCGCTCTTCACTACTTGAATCCCCTGCGCCCTCTTCACCTTCTGCTCCAGCTCCTCCTCTATTTCCACCACCGCTGCCGCCGTATCCTCCGCTGCAGTTGGTCCCCCAGAATTAACGGCATTTCGGGTTTGGGAATTCCTCTGTTTCTTCACCGCGATTGCGAAACAGAGGAGCGAGCAGATCAGGACGAAGACGCCAGTGGAAAACCCGATAATGACGGCGGTTCTTCTTGGGATTTTATGACTCGGCTGAGTCAACTCAACGCCGTGGATATTTTCTGCACTGCTCTGCCCGAGCGCCCTCGTGGGCGGCGGAGCTTCGTGAACATGAGTTGCGCCGAAAAAGGGCCTCGTCCGGTTGCATTCCTTATTCACAATCTCGCCGCAGAGGCCTGGGTTCCACGAGAAGGATGATGCACCGAACCGCAGCAGAGTCGGAGTGACGGGGATTGCGCCGGTGAGGTTGTTTCCGGAGACATTGAATGTCTGGAGCGTGGACTGGTTTAGAGGCGGGACCGGTCCACTGAACCGGTTCCAATCCAGCCGGAGGTAGTACAGCCGGTCCAGACCGGTGATTAGAAATTTGGGTAGTGTTCCGGTGAGGTTGTTGTACGAGAAATCGAGGGTTCGGAGGCGGTGGAGGGAGGAGAGCGACGGCGGGAGGGAACCCGCGAAGGAGTTGTGGTCGAGGAAGAGGGTTTTGAGGTTGGTGAGTCCGGTGAGGTCTGGAAGCCGCCCGGTGAGCGAGTTGTTCTGCAGACTCAGGACTCTGAGCTGGTCTAACCGAGTCAGGGTGTCGGGCGCGAAAATGCCGCCGAGGTTTTGGGACTGGACTATGAGGCGGACTATTTTGTACCGGGCGGCGCATTGGACGCCAGTCCAGCGGCAGAAGGACTGGACGGCGGTGGCGTTGGAAGAGAATGGAAGGGCGCCGTGTAAATCCGCTTTGGATTTGAAGGCGACGAGGGAGAGCGCGTCGGGTGGGAGAGATGGTTGCGTGCCTGAAGGCTTAGAGGAAGTAACAGTGGAGGTGGATAGTGAGAGAAGAAGTAAAAAGATGTGCCATTTCTTGAACATTGTTGAAGAAACGGAGCGTAGCTGTGTGTGTCTGTGGTTTGTAATTTGCAGAGAAGGCATGGAGAAGAAGAGAGAGGGTGAGGGTGGAAGGAGAAGGTGACAAAAGCATGCAAGGAGCAGATGTCGGACTGCAAAGCCCAGAGTCACGTGAAAGTAAGTTCCCAAGGCCAGAGGGTAATATGGGTGAAGAGTTATGTGACAATATTTCAAACTAATCAATGAATAGTAATTACTTTTTTATCTCTACCTCTTAATAGATAATAAAATATTAATATTTTTTATATTCTAAGATAATAAAAAATAATTTTATTTTAATTTCGAATAAGATTTATAATCGATCTCATCATGTCCATGTGTTATTATCCGAAGGTATAATTTTTGTAGATCAATTTTGATAAAATTTTTAACTAATTATGTCGCACAACGTGTCCTTCCATGTTTAAAATTGTTGAAAATATTAAAATGTGGTGTAAGGTGGGAGAGAATGGTAAAGTATTTATAGAAGGAAAAAAAATAAATTTTTTTTAATTTTTTCGAATTTTTAATTTTTTTATTAACTTAATTAAGCTGAATGGTCAGATTACTAAAAAAATTTGAAATCCAACAGTACAAATTGTGACACGTGTTCCCCGAAACATTTCTGTTTTTTCTTTTCTTTTTTTAATTTTTAAAATGAAAAAAATTTGGATCGTTGATCTGGAAATCAAATGGTCAAGATTCAACTGCTACTTAGTGGGTTGCAGCATGGGCCCCACGGCCTGAAATCTTGTCAATAATGCGCCCCCACACGCGTGTGATATGCATGCGCCTAATGAAAAAAAAATTATAACGTGGTTGACGTCAACCTTGCATCACTTCTCCTCAGGCGCTCGGGTCTTGGACTTGTGCTTGAGCTCTCCCACAGGTTCCCCCTTAGCCCAATTGCCCGGATGGTCTAGCATCACTTTGGGAGGGATTGCAAATGGGGCTTGTCCACATGGCAAAAGAGCATGGTGGAAGTGCTTTCATACAACGGTATGTGAAAAATTTAAAAGAATAATATTTGGTTATTCAAAGATAAGTAGGAACTCCTACTCAAAATTTCTCAAAATTGTTCGTTGTCAATTTATAGAACTTCGTGTTTATAATCAAAACCATTCATCTTATAAAGATTGCATCTGCAAAAAATCAATTAAAACTAAGGTCATTTAGTCATCAAACTGTTTAAAAACAAATGAACAGTATTGGTAAAAGCATTACGAACTGTTTATGTATTTGCTAAAATAGATTGACTAAACGACCTTAATTTTAATTTTTTTTTTTTTTGCAGAGATAATCTTTACAATATGATTCATAATATTAATGGTTTTGATCATAAGCACAAAACTCTATGATTAAAACACTAAGAGTTTTGAATAGCAGTTCCTACTAGGGCTAGGTTCGGTCAGTTCGGTTTCGGTTTGGTCTTCCTCTAAAAAATGAAAAAATTTTGAAATATGAAATTTTAACATCTCCAACATAACATAAGAATTTCAACTATAATCGAAGACAATGAAAATAAACATTTAAAGTTTAAGTCTTCCAAAGTCCAAAGTCTAAACTTAAAATAAACATCAAAGTTTAAGTCTTCAAAAAGTTCAAATTTAAAATAAACATCACATAAGTCAAATAAACCTTCAAGGTTTCATCACTTCATGTCTTGTACAAATAAAATCTTCAAGTCCTCAAACTCAAGCTCAACACTTAGGCGACCTAGGAGGCAATATAGCATACTACCTTTGCTTTTATATAATCTTTCTATATAAAAGCAAAGGTAGGACGCACATGCAAAAGCTACGAATTGTCTTTCAAAAACCTGCAAAGGCTTAAACCCTTATACTACAACAGTACAAGTGTTGTCTTCTTATCAATCCAATTGTTCAATATCTGACACTCCAATTAAGCATGCTTCTGAAGGAAAACAATAAAGGCCGGTAGATATATAAACTTACAAATACAAAAGAGATGACAAAAACTCCTCTGTGATATCAAATGCCTAGAGACGGCACGAAGGAGTATATATCCAGTTATAGATAAGTTGTTGACAATTTTAAGTCCCATATGGGTTCCTCTCAGACTCCATGAACTAAGAATAAAAATTAGGTTTTTAGGGGCATATTTTTGTGAGTAAATTAAAAGAGAAGGATTTGGTGATATAAAATTGACCATTTCAATTATTTTCTGGGGCATATTTCTGTGGGTTTTGGCTTGGTTTCATGGCCTTAAAGTGAAAGCTGCAAAGAAAACCCTAGAGTGAAAGCTGCAAAACCAAATCTAGCATACCCAAAACAAATTGCAGAATCAAAATTTCTCACAAATTAATCAAACCTCAACTAATAGTGTTTAGAAATGAAGTTACCCAACCAAATCCAGCATACCCAAAACAAATTGCAAAACCCATGAAATTGAAAAGCTACAGAACCCATGAAAATTGAAAACAAAATCTGCAAAACGCATCAAATTGAAAACAAAATCTGTAGAGCATGAGAGAAATTTCCATGAGACTAACCTTGCAAAGGAAGGAAGTCGTGGGTAGAGACTCAAAACGACGAGAGGAAGTTGTAGGTCACGGCCACGGGTCACTGGGAGCGAGATTGAGAGTGAAATGGTGACACTTGCACGGTGAGATGTGAGATGAAGGAAGAAGAAGACGAAGAGGAAGAGTGGCGGAGTTGGGAGTGGGAAGGAGAGGGTCCAGAGTACAGAGGAGACGAAGCGGAAAGGGATCGATGTTATTGTTTACGGTTCCAGAATTCGGATTGAACGACGAACCAATACAATACTGAAGACTGAATGATGCCATTTCAAGGAAAAAAAATATCATTAATTTATACTTCGGTTCGGTTCGATTTTCGAACCCTAGAACCGAACCAAACTGAACCAGATTAGGTTCGATTCCGGTTTTTTCGGCCTCTGTTGGGTTTTACGGTTTGGTTTTTTTCAATTTCCAGTTTTTCAAACCCACCCCTAGTTCCTACTCATATTTGAGTATCGAAGTATCGTTCAATTTAAAATGTGTGCATCATATTGTTTGTTCAGCGAATTATTGATCATCCTTTCATATTTTAATTAATTTGAAGATCATTTAGTTATTTATATGTATAAACAAATGATAGTTTTAATTTAATGGTTAGATGAATTTAATGGTTAAGATTTGTCTAAATACGTAAAAGTGCACAAATGTAGAGATTCGGGATGAACCGTACAAAACATAATATAATTTATTGCATTTGGTTCTTTGTCAATTGATTTCAATTACCCTAATTAACAAAATTATTAGTGCCTGACAAGACAACTGATCAATGTGCTTAGTTGTATTTAAGAATATTAGTACAAAATACATGATTTAGACCAATATTATATAAACAGAAACATTGTTAAGTATGAATTTCCACATACTCTTCCTCAATCTTTATGTGCACATTAAAGTGTAAGAATACGTGAAAGTGTGTGTCAGTCAAACAAGCAACATTTTTTTAAGAGAACCTCGGGGTAAAAGTTTATAAATACAAAAAAAATGGTTACACATAATTAGGCTATAAAGCAAGAATAATAAAATACAAAAAAGAAGAGGGGGATATGACCAAATTCCTCTAAAATAAAACTTCAAAAGTAAGAACATGTAGGGCAAGCTGTAAAACAGAAATGAAAATTTACAATGATTAGGTAAAAAAAACACACATTAAAAATTAGGAGACAAATATATATGCTGATATGCCCAAGAAATTTGAATGCAAAAAGGAAGAATTTTTAGAGGATGAGCTACATATCAAACAAGTGAAGACGAGAGTAGTCCCAAATAATGTTTAAAATTTCTTATATTTCCATGAAAATCTCCACAAAATAAGAGAAAGTTATGGAAATGGGGGTGAAGTCTAAAATTCATCTTATATCAGAGAAACTCTTAAGTTTAGGCTAAAATCGACATATATCATAGATATTTTTGATAAATATGTTAAATTCGGAAAAACTCTTATATTTCGTCCAAACCAATGTTTAACAATTTCTAAAGTTTCATTTTAAGCTTCCATCATTTCCATCAAAAACAACTAATATCAATATCGATATTTCTATAAATTTTCATATTGATATTTTCATCGATACTAATATTTTAAACACTAGTCCTAAATTAACTAATTTATCAGCAACTACATTTTTTTCTTGAGATGTATGAGAACAATAGAAAACCATTTGCTGCAATTGGAAAATACACTATTCCATCGAGCCCAAACAATCAAGGGAGAAGAAAAAGAATCATAAGCAAAACGCTATGCTAAAATTTAGTTAGATCTAATTTCAACCAAAACTTCTTTTTATTCAGTTACGAAAAAAGTTTTCGAACCCCTAAATTTATAAAATCCAAAGAATGCGTTTGTTTGGCTTCGTTAGTCTTCACTGGACTACACTAAATACTAGTGAAATCTGATGTTTGTTAAAAGCAGGCTTAATTTTAATGAGACTAGTTCGGATTAAACCGGACTACACGCTTCACTAGAAGGTCTTAGCGAGACCACCAAAAATAAACGGACTGCTAATCCCGACTCTGCAACGCTTCACCCCTGCTTCGCCCTCCCATCTTCTCACTCCTCGCGTCCACAACCCCTTCAAACCCAGATCCCGAAAAATTCAAAACAAAAAAATAAAAAATTATGCAGTCTTTCCCTTTTCAAAACCAGATCTAACTCCCAAAATTTGAACCCAGAAAATCAGAAAACCCAAAAAAGCCAGAAACCCAGAAGCCAGAAAATTCAAAAAAGCCAGAAATGCAGAAAACTCAACCAAAGCACAGAAGGGAATAGAGGATAAAGAAACCCAGAAAATCCGAAGACCAGGCAAAGGAAACAACAAAGGGAACAGCAAAGATAAAGGCCAAAACAGCAGCCAAAGGACAAGGGGGAATAGAGGATAGAGAAAAAGGTTGCTCTTTGGTATGATTTTTTGAGATTTGCAATGAAATTTCTGAGATGAAGTAAAGAGGCAGACAGAGATTTGGAAGAAAACGTCAGTTCTCTTCTTGTAAAATGCAATGGCAGATTACTTTTGAGTGAAACATTAATTAGGTTTTTAAAAATTAAATAAATACAAAATAATTTTATAATATAATATTTATTTTGGGATTTATTTTTGTGTTTTTGTTTATAAGAGCAACTCCACTCCTAAAGACTTTGCGCCAGAACCCAGCCCATTTATCCACTTCAGTGAACAGTAATAGACCCTAATGAACAGTAATAGGCCAAAGCATCTCCATCCCAAAAAAAATGTGCTGGTACCCAATCCATTTATCCACTCCTAAAGACTTTGCGCCAGAACCCAGCCCATTTATCCACTTCAGTGAACAGTAATAGACCCTAATGAACAGTAATAGGCCAAAGCATCTCCATCCCAAAAAAAATGTGCTGGTACCCAGTTCATTTAAAATAATAAATAAAAAAATAGTTTTAATTTCGGATAGGATTTTTAACCAATCTCGTCACGCCACGTGTCATTATCCGAACGTACTATTTTTTTTAATAGATTTCCGCTAAGATTTTCAACCAATCCTAACAACCCACGTGTCACTTCCTGTTTACAATAATTTAGGCAAGATTTCGATAAGATTTTTAACCAATCTTGTCACGCCATGTGTCATTATCTGAACGTACTATTTTGTAGATAAATTTCTGATAAGATTTTCAACCAATCCCGACACGCCACGTGTCACTTCCTATTTACAATAATTTAGCCAAGATTTCGATAAGATTTTCAACCAATCACGTAGTGCCACGTGGCATTGTCCAGAACCTCATCTTCTCTTTTTTTGTCCATATAAACCCTACATCCCTACATCCATCCTCACACTAAACTCAATCCTTTATTTTAGCTCAGAATTCTTCTTTATCGTTTTCAAATCTTGAGTTCTTACAATGTCTTCTTCAAGGAGAGCGTATAAACAGTTGCAAGAGCAGCAGAAAAGGTTGTTGGCACAACAAGAAGAATTGGTCAATCTTGACCAAGGTGGAGGTGGAGATGAGGCCTTCGCAATGGAGGAGGATGAGGATGATCACCATAGAAGGCAGAGGGCCTCACATTCCCGCCGTATCATGGAAGCTATGAGTCAGATAGCCAAACCCAGACGTGCTGCAAACATCGATAGAAGAAGGGAAAGACGAGGTAAAGATCTCTTGGAAGATTATTTTATTCCCAACAGCGTTTTCCCTGATCATGTTTTTAGACGTCGTTTTAGAATGCAACGAAGTTTGTTCGATAAAATCATGAGTGATGTTTGCAACCATGATCCATATTTTGTGCAAAAAGAGGATGTTTTTCATGTTCTAGGTCTTCTTCCTGAGCAAAAAATTACGGCTGCCTTGCGAATGCTTGCATATGGAGTATCTGCAGATCAAGTGGATAAGATCGCAAGGATGGGAAAAACAACAGTTCTGGAGTCCCTGATGCGGTTTTGCTCTGCAATTGAAGCCCTCTACACCAATGAGTACCTTCGGCAACCCACGCCAAGGGACATGCGAAGACTTCTGAGGAAGGGTGAGATCGAGGCTTCCCTAGCATGATTGGAAGCATCGACTGCATGCACTGGACATGGAAAAATTGTCTAAGTGCGTGGCAAGGAGCTTATGGCGACAGAAAATGAGCCAAAAGCATCGTTTTGGAAGCGGTGGCTTCTTTTGATACATGGATTTGGCATGCTTTTTTTGGTGTTCCAGGAGCTCAAAATGACCTAAATGTCTTTGCCCAATCTCTAGTGTTTGACGAACTGCTACAAGGAAATAGGCCGAGATGCACATATTGGGTTAATGGTAATAAATATGAGGGACCATACTACCTTACAGATGGTATTTACCCAAGGTGGTCAACATTTGTCAAAACAGTGCCACATCCGCAGAGTGAAAAAGAGAAACACTTCGCAAAGTGTCAAGAAGGGTGTAGGAAGGATGTCGAGCGTTGTTTTGGTATACTGCAAGCTCGTTGGGCCATTGTCAGGGCTGCAGCTAGAATGTTTGATGTCGAGGCTCTTCGATCCATCATGATGACGTGTATTATTCTCCACAACATGATTGTTGAAGACGAGTATGATTATGATGCCGTTGATGAATACAAGCCGGATCCGATGAATAACTCAAGAACACAAATCTACTATGCTCATGACCGGACCGAATATCTCGTGCAACACGAGCCGTTAGAACGGGATGGACGTTACAATGAATTGATCGTTCAACGGTACACTTCATTGCAAGAGCCATACTGGCACATAACCCGCCAGAATGACTTGATTGACTATCAGTGGAGATTGCACGAAGGCGAAGATAATTAAAATAAGGCTTGTGGTTGAAGAATAAAGTGTATTGTTTTTTAAGTAATCTTATTTAGTGTATTTTTTTTTTTTAAGTTTAAATGGTGAGGTTATGTAATTTTATTTGGTGTTATTTTTTTAAATGTTTATTTGGTGAGTTTATGTAATCTTATTCAAATATTTAAATAAAGTATAAAAATTACATAAGAAATTAAATAAAGTTCTAAAAATAAATAAGAAATTAAATAAAGTTCTAAAAGTAAATAAGAAATTAAATAAAGTTCTAAAAGTAAATAAGAAATTACATAAGAAATTAAATAAAGTTCTAAAAATAAATAAGAAATAAAATAAAATTCTAAAAATAAATAAGAAATTACATAAGAAATTAAATAAAGTAGTACAAATAAATGCGAAATTGTACAAAGTCTGTGGAGTTAGGATATGTGGTGCTAGGATCTTGGTTGCTAGGATTTCTGTAGCTGGAACCCCCTTGACTTGTTTCGGCATCTCTTGCACGCCTCCTTCGCACGACATCTCTTTTTTCTGATGTCCAAAAATATTTTGAATTCGGAGACAGGCCTACTAGAGACTTGTTCATAGTGTCACGATCTGTTTGAGCCATCCTTTCTTCTCTAAGCATCTCATTCTCTCGATGAAGTGCTTCTCTAATCATCTCGTTCTCTCGATTAACTATTTCTCTTTTTCTCTCAGCCGCCGCATCACGAGCCTCAGTAGCTACTATTATTGATGCCATAGCAGTAGCTTTTTCCTCATCTCTAACCTTTTCCCATGCCATGTTCAGTTCACCTTGACGAGTAAGTTCCTCCATATATTTAGTATAGTCATTTTTGGAAGAACTACCTTTTTTCTTTGATGCCTTTTTACCTTGAGGCCTGAGGGACTGACGAGTCGGTTGGGTCTCTGGTACTTCATCAGGCGTCCGTTCCGTGTCTTCAAATGTGTTGGCTTCTTGTTCAGCTGTGTCTGCTTCTGGCGAACTGTGTAGACCCATACCGTGCATGACAACTTCTGGAACGGTTGCCACAATTTTGTATCTAGGGCAATCTTTGACAATTTGCCAACATTCCCATTTGTTGAATGATTTGTTATGGTTCTTTGCATTGTAGAGTGCTTGTGCTTGTAGTGTCTATAAAAATGTGGGATAAGATAGTATTAAAAAATACGGGTGTAACACAAATAAATAAATTAAAATATTGATGGACGTGGAATGCATATAAATTACATAAGAAATTACATAGAAATTACATAAGAAATTAAATAAATTAAAATATTGATGTGGGTGTAACACAAATAAATAAATTAAAATATTGATGGGCGTGGAATGCATATTACATAGAAATTACATAAGAAATTAAATAAATTAAAATATTGATGTGGGTGGAATGCATATAAATAAATAAAAATATTGTTACCTCATCCGCTAAACTTGTCCCACTACGCAGATTACCAGAAGCATGAGAGATGGCGTTTTTCCAACAAGTAAAGGATGCGTTGAGTTTTTTCCAACGACCTTGAAGACCTTGACTAGATCTGGTATCTTTTCCATGTACATCGCAAAACGATTTCGTAATTTTACTCCACATTTCTCACTTATCCATCTCATTACCCGTAATCGGGTCATGAGTAGTGCGAACCCAACATTCACACAACGTAACATCTTCACTGAGCTTCCACGAAGTCATTTTTTTCTCTCAAAGTGTACAAAATATTCAAATGTAGAAAGTGTAGAAAATATTGAAATGTGGTGTAAGGTGGAAGATGAGGATTAGGTATTTATAGAAAAAAAAAATTAATTTTTTAAAATTTTTATGTATTTTTTAAAAAAATTTCACAATTTTTAATTAATTTTTAATAATTTTTAATGTTGTAATTAATCTGGACCGTTGGATTTGAAAAATAATCAAATCCAACAGCCAATCAGCTGCCACGTGGCCAACGATCAAATTTCTAACCGTTGGGCTTTTTTTTTTATTTATTTTATTTTTTTTATTTTTGGTGAAAAAAACATGGACCGTTGATCTGTGATCGGACGATCCAATTTAAAAGTCAAATTTAAATTTTTTTTACCGTTGGAAATCCAACGGCCTACAAAAACTAGCCGTTGGAAATCCAACGACTCTGAGGAGGGCCACGTAGCCATCAGTTGTTTGAAGGCAAGTTGGCCTGAACGCGGGCCCCACCGCTTGCAACACTGTCGCCTACTCGCGCCCAGTCGCGAGTGTTGTGCACGCGCCAGCCTTTTGGACCGGCTTTTGGGTCTGTCCGAAATGGGCTGGCCTGCTGCCTGGCTTGGGCTGGGTGCCAGGCTGTTTTTTGCAGGCTGGAACTGCTCTAAGGAAAAAGTAAATTAAAAACGATAAAAAAATTATTTGGGTCCTAAAATATTTTAGTCCATAGTTTAGTCTGGCAATCATCAAACACTTCACGATTCTTATCCAATTTAGTCCAAACCAAGCCAGTCTAGTTTAATCTCAAAAGCTAGTCTGGTACAACAAACGTACTCAAAATGTACTAGTTCTTTTGATTTAATTTTCCGACAAATTGTGCTATGAAAGAAGCAAAAACGTGGGAAGAACCTGGGGTAACCTGAACTAAAGAAGGAAGGCAAACAAGCATGTTACAATTAAAGAAGAAATTCGAATCAATGATTTTCATATTCTTGTCTTTTTTATTCTGCACTATTCCTTTCGCATTAATCTCTTAACTTATTCAATTTAAAAATTAATAAAAAAAAGGAAGACAGCAGCGTGCGAAATCACTTCTCTGACCATTTCTTACCTGACAAGAAAAGAAAAGAAAAATAAAAGAAAAAGGCTATTGTTTTAGACACGGATTCCTCATTGCATGTGTGATTTGCCCTAACCTATTACCTATGTGTCCGTCTAGTAGACTAGTAGTCTATCACCGTGCTTTTTGTCCAATAGGCAATGTTATTTAAAGGAGAAATTTTTAATTGTGACAGAACGTAAATAGTGTAAAACGTGTTTTAATAAAAATGGTAGCAAATTTTATTTTTAAATTATTAATTTTTTAACATACATATCTCACAATTTGTATAATAATACTTAATGTATCATCTCGTATACCGTTTACACTAAAAAAATGTCTCCATTTAAAGAGCGATGCATTGCACTCTGCTTTGATTTGCATGCAAAACACGTTACTGTTTCTTTCTTCTCTTATATGGACCGCTGTCAGCCTAAGCTTAAAATCACTAAAACTTTGGGCCTAGTTACTACATGTCATAGGAGCTTCCTTTGCAGCCCAAGTATCTTTAGGAGCTTTAATAAAAATGACTTGAGTCAATAAATATTTAACCAAATACCATCATAAAATATTATTTAATCAAAATGGTTCAAAGTTTAATAAAAAATCATCCAAAAATATTGTCCATGGGTCAAACTTACAAGCCTAACCCGTTACAAATCTACACTTTCGTAAATACCCCTAAATGATTCGATATTCTCCTGACTCTTCACCAACTTCAACCCCGTCATAATAACTCTCTGTCTTCCTATCAAATCGAATTCCCTCATTTCAAAAACAACTAAATCAAAGTTCAAATCAAAGTTGAAAAATGAAGCATTCATCGGAACAAAGCTGCCGAAACAAGTTCGAAGAAGTTTAATGTCATAAATCAACGAAAAAGTGTTTGGAAAAAAAAAAAGGAACCAAAACATAAAACTGTTTCTGGAGAACCCAAAACATAACATTGTTTTTGGAAGAAAAATCAGATACAGTGTTTGTTTTGTCTATGATCAAACAAACACTGTATCTGGAAAGAAAAGAACCAAAATCCAGAAATAGTAACTTAAATTCCAAAAACAGTGACTTAAATTTTAGAAATAGTTACTTAAATTAAAAAAACAGTGACTTAAATTCCAGAAACAGTCTATGTTTTAATCTTTGACTGTTTCTTTTTTTTTTTTCATGCATCAGTTAATTATATTTAAGAAACAGAATGCTTATTTTGCTTTTGAATCCAAATACAGTGAATTCACTATTTCTTTTCTAGCTTACATTTAAGAAACAATGTGTCTATTTCATTTGGATCTAGAAACAATAACTTAGATTCCAGAAACAGTGTTACCTAAAATCCAGAAACAGTTTATTTTTACAGTCTAGAAACAGTGACTCGTCATTATTATTAAATAGTATGCAGATCTCAAATTTATTTTCTGGAGAAACAAACGATGAACTCCACACTAACAAAGAAAATTTGACAAACAGTATCCCGAATGCACTATGAATAATAACGACAATCACATTTTAACAAAATAATACAAAATATAAATTAAATAGCATGAGGATCTATAGTTTTGTTTATCCAAAAATAGTGACTTAGATTCCAGAAACAGCGTTACTTAAAAACCAAAAACAGTTTATTTTTACAGTCCAGAAATAGTGACCCGGCGTTATTATTGAACAGCATGCAGGTCTCAAATTTATTTTCCAGAGAAACAAACGATGAACTCCACTGACGAAGAAAAATTGAAAAACAGTACCTTGAATACACTATGAAAAATAACGACGATCACATTTCAACGAAATAATACAAAATATAAATTAAATAGCATGAAGATCTATATTTTTGTTTCAAAGAAAAAGAAGAAGGTCTACAAAACAATGATGAACTCCATTAATGACGAAAATCTAGAATTCAACCTAAAAAAGTTAGGGGTAAAATCGACAAATCATAATTTATTATACTTGGGCCATTTTTAGTTGGACTATTTTAATATAGGCCTTGTACTAATCATTAAACAAAACTTATAACATAGTTTTTTTTTTTATTAAAACTAAAACTTTTCAAGCTCTTTTCATTAGTAAAAAGGAAGGTATATACATATAAAGGGGGAAGACAAAAAGATTAAGGCCTTCATAATCTCATAATTATCCTCCTCTCATAAGAATTAAAAAAAAAAAAAAAGACATTAACAAAAAACCTAGAACTCACCAACGTAGTGGGACTGTGGATGGTTAGTAATTTTATTATTTTCTAACTAAAACAAGTAAAATTAAAATATTAAAAAATAATAATAAGACTAAAAAAAAAAAGATGAAAAAAAAAAGATATACTTGTGGCAAGAGGCTAGTATATATACTAAAAGCCAATCCAAGAGGTGTGGTTATTAATCCTATTGAGGGGTTAATTTGGTGTGGCATCAACTCCTAGCCATGCTACAAAGCAGCAGGTCGCTACTCCTTGTGAGGAAAACGAGGATGCTCTCTTTGCTGGACAGCATGTTCGATGGAGGCGGCCCAACCATGGGGTATTAAAGATTAACTGTGACGGTGCCTGGTGGGGGAAGTCATTGAAGGGAGGATATGGTTGGGTAATAAGGGACTTTGCAGGGCCGTTGCAATTGGCAGGCGAAGAAGGAGGCTTATTTTTCAACATCGCGGCTATGGTTGAAGTTGGGGCGATCCGTGCGGCATTGATGGTATGTATAGAGATGGGTTATGCTATGGTGGACGTTGAGTCTAATTCTTAGTTGTTAGTTTGAATGCTTAATGGGGAGTATGCTGTGGTGGACGTTGTGTCCGAACTAGGAGAGGTGAGGTTTATGTTTGTAGAGTAGAAAGGAAATGTCGTTGCTCATGCTGTAGTCTCATATATATGTTATCTCACATGGAGGTGCTTTCCGTTGAGATACTCTTGGTCTGGAGTTCCTATTTAATATTTTGCTAAAGATGTAAACGTTTCTATTCGTATGTAACAAAATTGATCTCACATTATTTCCACTCAAAACTCTCTTTCACAATGAAAATTTACTTAAACCTTGTTATAAAGAAAAATAATACATAGACTTAACTGTTATTGCACTCGATTATTGCCTTATATATAAGAGGCTTTTTTATCTTGATTCTTACAGCCCTCTTCTAATATTATAAATTTTCCCGGAGCACACATTCATCAAGTACACAAAATTTCAAGACTATGTTTTCGCACCATGATATCTCTTTGGATGTGAAGCCTTGAAGTGCCACCGCCCCTTTATCTTGTAAACCAAGCAACATTAGAATATTTTCCATCCTTATCCCCCACGACGTTTTCCAGTAGTGCTCCTACCCATTTTAGTGACCTGATAACAAAAAGAGATTCTCAGTTCCATATTTGTTTCCAAGCACTTCCAAATTTGCACCATCCCAACCTTCATCTTGGAAGCATTTGTTCTTTAAAAATAAAACTCGACGGGAAACATATGCCAAAGTGACGGCGTAGTTGGATAAGAGGTGTACAACGAGCCAAACAGCTGAGATCATGTAATTGGTACACTATTTTTGCTTCCCACTTGGTACACTACTTTTGCCTCCCACTTGCTGAATCCAATGCAGCTCTCCAAATCTCCATTAACAAACAAATAGTAATTTAACAGTATAAAACTCAGAAAAGTGAACAGATTTTAACATTCGAAATTAATTACAGAGGGGGCATATAATTGGTGGTGAGTTCATTGAATCGTCTGCCTTACCTCACTCACTCAGCTAGGGCATAGGGGACATTTCCCACCTAACAAGCACTTGGCTCATGAAAAAGGTGTCCCTAAAAAGTGGCATTGCTAATAAGGCCTTCAAGGCTTGCAGGTTCTTCTAGGATTGTGACAGGGGCAAAGCACCATCTTCTTTCTCTGTGTGGACAAATTTTTGGGACCATAGTTTTTGAAAAAGCACCTTTCTTTTCTTTTGCATTTGTCCTTCCCCCACTAACTACGATTGTTAACTTGTCGCAAAGCGTGAAAATTTTGAATGAACCAATTAAGTGAATGGCTAGATGTGTGATAAAAAATTTAATGACTAAGAATCCAACGGTTAAGGATCTGGTGCATACTATACTCTGATCCATACTGGAAAAACCTCATAAAGTGTGTTATATAGAAATGCTCTTTGTAGGACCTCCATCCTTTTAACAAATAATAGTTTTGTATCAATAATGTCGATAATGTATCAGTAACACCTGAATATGTTTTGCTATTAAAATGTTACCTAACAATGTTATCCATAGTATAATCGATGTTCTGCCATTTAATAAAGAACAGATGTGCTATGCAAAAAAAGAACTGATAGAGGTGTCTTGTCCTATCCATTCGTCCAAAAAAGATTAAAAAGAAAAGCTACAACAATCATTGGTTTCTTAATGATACAAACAATATTGGGGGAGGGTGGAATCAAACTTAAATTCTCGGGTGCATGAGTGACCAATTGAGCTAGAAGCCCCTTACCAATCACTGATTTCTTATGATCACAAATCATCAAGGAAACATCTCATTAATTCTCATGGTAAATGTACGTACCATGCATTATGTTACACTGAAATGAGTGAAAAGATTGAATCACCATGTTTACACTGAAATTTTTTATTTCCATAAGGCTTGGAGAAGATGAACAAAGTAGGTCAAGGTGAATACAAAGAACCAAAACGAGGAAGCTTACATGGAATGTAAGTATAGGGCCCCATGAAGGGACAGAACCTTGGGTGTGCAAAGAAATCTTCACATTCCTCTGTCGGTCTTTGAAACGGAAGATCGGGAACGCAGTTGTTTGTAACGTCGAGCACTCCTTTCCCGATCAAGCTTCTACAAACAGGACCAACATTTGTGAAATAATTATCGGACAGCGAAAAGTTTGCCAAATTCTGCAGCTCATGACATACCACCTCAGGCACCATGCCATGCAACAAATTCCCAGCAAAATTCAGCTGCTCCACGTTTTCGAGGCAGGCCAATGAGAACGGTAATGGCCCGGTTAACTGATTGTTTCCAGCGTCAAAAAATACGGCCTCTTTTAGCAACCCTATCTCATAAGGCAAGCATCCTGTGAGCTGGTTGTTTAGGGGTAGAACCTCGGTCAGAGCAGCGAAAGCTTTGGAAATGCCCGATGGAATCGAACCTGTGAATTTGTTGTTTGCTAAGGTGAGGAGGAGAATTTGAGAGGTGCCGAGATTGTCGGGAAGATTTTGCATGAAATCGTTGTTGTTTAAAAAGAGGGCGTCGAGTTCTTGAGTGAAAATTTGTGGCGGGACGGTCCCAGTGAAGAAATTGAACCTTAGCATGGAAGAGGGGAGGTTGGCAATGGCGGAGGAGACAGTGCCGGAAAAGTTGTTGGAGTCTGCATGGAAGAGGGCAATGTCCGGGAACCCATTGAGAGAAGAGGCCCCAAGTTGGAATCCGTTAAAGTTTATCGAGGCGAGGGCAATCGCGGAGCTGTTGTTCGGAGGGCTGTCACAGTAGAAGCCTCTGTAGCTGCAAATGTCGGAGCCTACCCAAGTTTTGGTGATGTTTAGAGGATCTGAGGTGATGAGGGACTTGAAGTTTTGGATAATTGGGTAGACTAGTTTGAGCCTTTGATCTGCAAATACAAGTTCTTGCGTGTCTGGGAAATTTGTAGGAGGTGCTTGCGGTGGCGGTGGCGGTGGTGGTGGTGGTGGTGGCGGCGGTGAAGGTGGAGGTGGAGGTGGTGGTGGTGGAGGTGGAGGTGGTGGTGGTGGTGGAGGTGGAGGTGGAGGTGGAGGTGGTGGTGGTGGTGGTGATGGTGGTGATGGTGATGGTGATGGTGATGGTGATGGTGATGGTGATGGTGATGGTGGTGATGGTGGTGATGGTGATGGTGATGGTGGTGAAGGTGGAGGTGGAGGTGGAGGTGGTGGTGGTGGAGGTGGAGGTGGAGGTGGAGGTGGAGGTGGTGGTGGTGGTGGTGGTGGTGGTGGTGGTGATGGTGGTAATAGTTGGTGGCTTTTGTCTCCGTTGACTCTTTTGCGGTGGCCAACTAAAACGAACTTGAGGGTTTCTTTGTTGGAGTAATATGTTGCAGGAGAAGAACTTTCATGCAACGAAAATGCCACCGCCACATAGCCGGCAATACAGAGATAGGTTAGAAGAAAAAAGAAGGTTGAGAATGAAACTAGAGCTTTGATGGAAGCAGAGCTTCTCATCCTTTCCTCAGAGAAGAAAAGGCTATAATTTGCCTAGGCTAGATCAAATGGAAGAAGACACTCCCTCACTGCAGGGGTTTTAATGCCAAATTATACACACTTTTTCATAACTCATATTTTTTAGGGTATGTTATGGGTTGTGAATTTAGGCTAAATAATACAATTTCTCAGTTAAAAAACAGTATCTAAATTGTCTTCTTAGAAAATTAAGTCAAAAACCTCTTATTTATAAGTACATAAAATTATTACTAGATCGTAATGCTGACGGTGGCTTTTATAAAACATAATTTAATGTATTTATATTATAATATGAAAATGGGGTAAGAAGCAAGAAAGAAGTGAATGATTCATGATTGGGTGGATCTATGAAGCACTAGTTCAACACTTTTGAGATTTCCTTTTATTTGGTAAGTCTCACACGTTTATTTATCTTGTTAATTTTCAGAGATTTTTTAATGTGTTCGGAACACAATCACATACGCTCTATGTCATTATACAGTTGAAGGAAGTTTTTTCAAGTGTCCATCTACTTGTATAATGACACATAGCATACCGCCATATATTCTGAGCACATTGAAAAATCTCTCGTAAATTTTTTCAAGGTTTCAAACTTCTATATTGAATTTCGAGCACATTAAAAAAATCTCGTCAATTATTTTAACTCTGCAGACTTTATCGTAAAGTTTTGAACAAACATGAAAACATGGCAAGGATTTTGATCTTCCCGGACCCTCAGTCCACTGCAGTAAAAAAGATACAGAATAAAGCCAAAGCAGATGCTTAACAAGTCAATGTCAGTGGACCTCCAAAATGTTCATCGTTAATATTTAAGTCTAAATGAACAACTGGGTTTTGATTCTTTCACTGTTATTTTTTCTTGTGGGTAACAAGTCACTTGACGAGCGAGATTGAGTGCGGTGAATCCTCAATTACAACAGATATTTTGTCGGTTTTGTGGGTTCATGAGCAGGTTTATAAAAAAGGAGGATCATCTCCTAAGTTCAGAATGGAGATCCTCTTGATCAATCCATCTGAACCGTTCAAATTTAATCTAATAATTGTAATTATTATAATTTTTAGAAAACTTTCCTATGGAATGAGATTGAGCGCAGTGAATCCTCAATTACAACAGATATTTTGTAGGTTTTGTGGGGGCATGAGCAGGTTTATAAATCCACTGATGTTACAGTTGACCTACCGACGCCAGTGGGGGCTAATTCATCATTTTGTCAATAATAAGAGCAGCTTGTTTTCAAACTTTTGAAATCTTGATGGAAATAGACAGGAATTTTTGTTTATTTATTCATTGCCACCTTTAGATGAAGAACTCACTCTGGGTTTAGACTTGGATCTTCAATACTAGGCCCAATATTCTTCTGGGCTTGTTCTGGGCCATCCAGCAAAATGTTTGTTTGACCAAAAACCCAAAAGAGGAGGGGGAAAATGAGGAGAAAATATGCCACGTAACACTGATTAAGGACTTATTTTGAAGTGTTTTTAAAATAACTGAAATCGTTTTTAGAGAAAAAATTTGAGTTCTAAAAGCACTCGAAGTGCTTTCTATGTGCTTCTTCTAGGAAGTACTTCAAGTGTTTTTCCAAGATTCACTTGAGTTTTTATTAAGAATTGGTTCCATAAACAACCAAAAGTGTTTTAAGTCATTTTAAAAACACTTACAAACGAACCGTAAGAAGACTAATCATCTCAGTTTTGGAATTTAGTGATCTAATCTAATTTACCAAATGATCCAACCCAATTAAATTGGATCGAATAGGTCTACTTAGCCGGATTGGTTTGAATCTTCAACAATCGGTTAGGAGAGATCTTTTCAGGTACCTAAAGCATCACACGTCGTTAGGAGAGATCTTTTCAGGTACCTAAAGCATCACACGTCGTAATATAAATGAACGACATATTTTTCAGCATCATTCACTTGTATTATAGCACGTGGTATGTAGCCTTGTGTTATGGTTACATTGGCGGATGCAGACCTTGCATGAAATGTATCGTTCGTCTCTCCACATTTTGAACTGGAAAGACTTCAAATGTGTGCAAAGTTTATTCTTCATTGAACAATTAGCGTTGGAATTAAGCTTGCTTCGAAATTAAACAAAGTAGGGAAGACACTAAATGACAACCAACCAATCCACCCCCAACCGACCACATTGACTTTGCCAGATTCTTACCAATTTCAGCGGATCATTCATGACCTTCTAACAAGTCCTACCACAAGAACATTTCGAAATTCTCCAACAAAACTAATTACAGCCAAGTCGTTCATCTTGGAGAGTCTTTCCAAGTTTGTCGCTGGTCTTGAGTGTCTATATCAACTAATATGGTCGTGGATAAGGTGGCGTCGCTTAAATTTTCAAAGATGAGTGTTTATATTTGGGTCTATAGACTCCCATCGTTGGTTCACATTCTCAAAAAGGATGGTCTGCCTTGTACCCCTTCGAACTAAGACTTGTGTGGTGTAGGCGGGGTGGCGCCTTTGCAATTGTTGTAGTGTCCCTCTTCATGTATCCCCCCTTCACCTCCTTTATATGTATGGTTTATTAACTTTATTTATGTCTTCTTGTTTGCCACATCGTGGGTTTTCAGTGTACTCTTAGCTTTGCCTTGGTAATGAATTTTCAATTTGTCCAAAACAAAAAAATAAAAAACTAATTATAGCCAATGCTAGTATGAGAAGGTGTTCGTTTAGGGTTTGGCGCACAAGGCATCAATCTGACCATAAAATAATTAAATACGTGTACGTCAAACCCAATTATATTCTATGTAGGTGTGTTGTCTCATGCGTCAATCTTACGTGATACTCTCACTACTAAATTATGTTCAACATGTAAACAAAAGCAAAACTACTCAAATGTGCATGCATTGTCTAACATTCAATATTTTAAATAAAATAAAATAAAAAAGTGAATAATGAAGTCATACATATAGTGGGAATTTGAACAATTAAAAGTGGGCATCCTCATCAAAATCCACCACCATCATATATTAAACAGCCCTAATAACAACTTAACAAGTATTTAGGAACATAATTAAGTAAACTAAAATTAAACAAAACCCGCTAGTTAGCATCATTGACTTCCCACCAAATCCTAATCCTATTTTATATTTCATTTCTGATGAAAATTATAAAAATAATGAAAAAATAAACCCAAAAAACTAAAAGAAAAGGAAAACGACGAATCTAATTTTGTATTGGGGCACCCACTAATCCTCTTGGAGACGGTGAAAAGCATGATCGTTGACTATTTTGCAGCACAAAATCATGATTTTCTTTGTTCTTCTTTTAATTCGATTTTTTTTAATAAAAGAAGAAGATTTTAGGCCGTTGGATGAGTTGACTTTTAAGAGGATTCGAGGACGAGGGTGGCCGTTGGATCGGTGACTCCGAGGGAGTGATTGTGATCGCCTTCGTAGGTCACGATCAGCATGGTGGGATCGTCTACAGCGCGCTCCACGTGCTTGCGTGCAAGGCAACCTCTCTGGCTGCTACACTTGTAATACCCTCTGCATTGGGACAAAAGCAACCACACATTCAGAATACAATGCGGCTACGTTACTGAATCGATTGACTCACATGAGAGAAAACAATGTTCCATCCATGCAAAGATTCAAAAAGTGAAAGGCATTAGTCCGACGAACTGTAGCTTAGAATTTAGGGTTTCTATGTTAATGAATCGATTGACTCACAAGAGAGAAAACAATGTTCAATGTATGCAAAGATTTTAAAGATGATAGACGTTAGTCGGATGACAGAATGTGACTTAACGTTTAGACCGATTAATTCAGCAATGTCATGTGCTCTGAAATTCGTGAGTGAATTTATTTACAATCAAACAATAATTCAATAAAAACAAAATGAATTAATGAATAATGAAAGAAATAATACCTT
This sequence comes from Pyrus communis, assembly GCF_041283825.1. NCBI lineage: Eukaryota > Viridiplantae > Streptophyta > Magnoliopsida > Rosales > Rosaceae > Pyrus > Pyrus communis. The sequence continues at coordinate 17,437,710 of NC_142572.1, forward strand.
GGATGAGGGGAACCCTTGATGGGTTTTTGACCGTACTTTCTCCAAGAATAATCATCAGGTGGAATATCAGCCAGTTTCATGCTAATTGCAGGAACCCTAATCACTCTTTTCACTTTAGATTTCCTGCTCAATCCAATTAACCAATTCAAGTTAATAAAAATACACAATTCTGAACCAAAACCAATTTAAAAATCATGATGGTTGATGGAAATTTTAACACTGACCAACCTTTTCTTAGAGCAGTGGCAGCGCCCGGTAGTAGATCCGCACCGGAGACGAGAAACATTGTCGACGGAGCTGCACTTCCTCTTCAACGACGACGAAGACAGAGGCGGCCTACCCGAAGACGACTGTGACATATTTGTAAATTGAAACCCAGAAGAGATCGATTGCTCAGCGGGATCCCCAGTAGTTAAAGACGAAATGAACGAATTCGCGGCAGAAATGGGCGCCAAAGGCGAGAAGTTGATGGTGGTGGCAGCAGCAGAATCCATCTTTCTCTCAGAGCACCCAATATCTTTTGTCAGCACAACCGGACTGGTTTTCAAATGGGGATTTTGCGGCAGCGGCGGCAGGCGAACCACCGGCTTCGGACAATAAACCTTAAAGGCAGAAGATTGTTCTGTTCTGAAAACAGAGGGTTGCTCTGTTTTTTGATCATGGGATTCTGAAATTGAAGGTCTCAGAATTTGGGTTATCGTCTTCGGAGGCACCAGCGGCGGGGGAGGCGGAGATAGAGGCACCGGAGCTTTCCGAAACCGGGCGTGGCCGGTACATCCTTTGTCCAACAACGAAATGACCTTTCTGAACTTGGTCACGGCCATGTCCGCCACGGCTTTATACTCCGTACCAGCTTCCGAGTTCGACGACGTTGATTGGTGGTGTTCCGAAATCAGGCTAATGAACTTCTCGACGCTCTGGATTCCGGCGGAGGCCGCCTCCTTCACCGCATTCTCCTCCATCCTCGCTGCAAAACTGTCAACCAATCCCATCATTAGTTCCACGCCCATTTACCGCCGACGACACGCCACACGACTCCGTCGAGAAACCAAAGAACGACGGGTTGTTTGAACTTATAGAGATCTTTGCTTGCAAATTAGTACAACGGCTGAAGAAAATGGAAAACAAAAGGTCGAGGAAAACAGAGGAAAAGGGGAAAAGAGGATTCGAGTCAAACAGAAGATGCCCAGCCTCATAAGGATACAGGGCATTGTCTCTCTCTTTTGCTTCTGTTTTGTTTACAGTCAAAGGCAGAGGCCAGTGATTTGTCTCCACGTGGCAGAGTTTTGGCACGGTCATTGAACCGCTTGGAGACCGTGTATAAATGATGAGAGATGGAGGGATAAGGTCAAAAGGCTAAGAATAGCCGTTGGATCGCTGACTGAAGGGGGGAAAAGGTTAATTGGAGACAGTGAGGTAGAGTTGACCTTTTACATCTTTTAATGCAAAAGTCATTAGAGTGAGGTGGTGGGGTTGTTTTTGGAGAATATTTTCATTATCACCCTGTGAAAATACGGTGATATTCATCATTTTATTTATTAATATTAAATGAAATTAAAATTTTTATGTAGTGAATAGATATAAATTTTGAAATTTAATCTGATTCAAGGTTGATAAATAAAGTAATGAATATTACCACCACTTGAGGATAGTAGGCAAAAAACGCACCCTTGTTTTTGACAGGAAAACCAAAACACAAACATAATTAGAAATAAATTGAAATAATTATTTAAAAAATATAAACAAATGAGTATATGAATTTGAGAAAATGTGAAGCATTCCGTGACAATTTTCGCTAAAGTAAAGTATGTTATACAATTTAATTCTTAAAATGGGGCTCAATGCTTTTTGTGTGATTAATTTGAAAGCATTGGCGTGAAGGACCAATGCTCTACATTTTTTCAAAGTCATAATTCAATTTTTATAAATGTCTACTTTAAAAATCAAAGCTACGAGAAGGACTTTCACAACAATTGACACCACCAGCATAACCCTCTATGTCAATAAATATGTTATGCCACAATAACATTATGGCCATTTCATGATATGCACATAAATTAAGGGTTCGGATTTAAGTGAAATTCTTCTTGTCATCAACAACAATAGTTACAATATACCAAATATGGTCCATCACCAATGGTCCAACATCCGTTGGATGAATCTTCCTATTCGGAGCCGTTGATGCTATTGTTCATCATGGTATGAAAATTGCGTGGTTAGAATTTAGGTTGAGAAGTTATGAACTGACTTTGAATCCCAACTATTCGTGTCTAACTTAACAACTAACTCTTATTTGTGCACATGTCAAACAATTTATTGCTAACATGCTAGGTTTACTCATCTACGTGCATTTAAAAGATTTGTGTGTAGTATATCTCTCATTTCATGTACACAATACAACATCAAATCATTCTTAAGTTGAAATAAATTTGTGATTAATGGTCGTTATACGTGTTTACGTGGTTAAGTAAGTTTCGTCATCTGTGTTGACAAACCTTAGATGCTTCAATGGTGCCTACTTAAACGCAACAACAAGCTAATATGACTAGCCACGAAATCAGTGGCGGAGTCAGGATTTCATGTGTGAAAGGACCTCTCACATACATAGGTAATTTAAACCAAAGCATGAGAGGTCGAGTAATTTGCATAAAAATTGAAAATCCTAAATTCAATAGAGAGAACTAAAAACATTGCACAACCCCATAAAATCGAACATGAGGTCAAGAGTAAGTAATTTTTTTATTTATTTTTAAATATAAGTTAAAGCCAAGGAAATAGAATAAGGAGGGGAAGTGATGACTACAGAACAATAAGAGAGATGAAGAGAAAAAAGAGTCTTGGCATGGAACAAAAAATAATTTGAATTTAAAACATACTTGAATTTTAAGAGTGTTGTAAACGATATCGATCATCAATCACCATTATATGTAAAACTTAACATACAACTACGTGAACAGTTTTTTGTGTTTAAATAACTTTAAATGTTTTTACAGTCGAAGTAGTTAGACAAGAACTGTTCTATTTTCTTTCTTCTTCTTTTTTATTTATTTTTTGATCGATTTGTATTTTGTTTCTAATGTCCTTTAGTTTGGTCAAACATCCTCTTTTTAGATGGAATTCAAGCTGTGTAGTATTAGAATTTCATAAATGGTCACCCCTATTTATGGAAAGTATTTATAGTCATAATTGCTATGACGTTGATAATTCTTGCTCTCTCTTTATTTTTATTTTTTTTATTTATATTTGTGTTCATGTGGCTTTTCATTATTTATTCCGGCTTTCAAAAAATAAGAATTTTACATTATATAAGTACGCTATGATAATATTTCATGTCGCTAATAATATAATAAACACATGCAATTTTTTTATTTGATATTGTATTACTAGCATGATATATAATAATAACAATATACTCATATACATGTACGTGACTCTTCTTTGTAACACCGTTGTCCTTACTTTGATACTTGACCGTTGTGTCGTTGTGAACACAGAGGCTGACCTTTAAGCTTTTGTTTCTTTTATAACTTTTCCTATAATTTATAGGAGTATCTAGCATGTAGACTTTTTTAAGCTTCTCCACAAATCAAGCATAAACTTTGGCTAACCTCCAAGTTTAAATTTATTTATGTGTATCTTAATTTTTTTTAAACAGCTGGTTGCCAATGGCTGACAATTGCTGCTCTACTTTTAATATTGTTGTTATAGTCATAATTAAAAGTTAGATAGCAATTTAAAATTAAACCAATGCGTATGACTCGTTTTGAAGTGTTTTTAAAATAACTGAAAATTCTTTTAGAAAAAATATTTTTGGGTTCCAAGACCATTTAAAGTGTTTCCTTCAATGTAGAAAATACTTCAAGTGTTTTTCAGGATTCAATTATATTTTTACTAAAGATTGGTTCTAAAATTATTTTCACAAAAACTACTTTCAACCATTTTAAAAGCAGTTCTAAACTGTCACTTAGTACTATAGTTTGGTGGTATTCCTCTTCACTTGGCAGTGAGAGGTCTTAGGTTCAAATCTCATGAATGATGAATTTGATACCAAATTAGGTTGCCCATTATGTGGCTTAGCCGAACTCCCTCTTCCGTTAGTGTAAGGCAGTTCTAAACCAACCACAACTTTGTTAATTTGTGATGCTTATTACTAGCCAGAACTAAGTTGCTTCAATTACTATCTTTTAAAAGCATTTTACCTAGGGGTGCAATTCGGGCGGGTTGGAATGTCAACCCAATTCTAACCCAACTTTTACAATTTGGGATTGAATTCGGGTTGGGTTTTAATCTGGTTCATTCGGGCTCGGATTTAATCGGGTTCAGGTTTACTTTGGTTGGGTTCGGGTTGCCCAACTTTTTCAAGTTTTAATCGGGTTCATGCAAAGTTTGAATTAAAATACAAGAAATACTAAATCTAGTACCAAAAGAAAAAAAAATGAAAGGAACACTTCATTGTCTAAAGCTAGTACCCAATTCAAGTCTTGTCCTTCGAAGCTCCTGCAGAAAAACAAAGCTAGTACCCAACTGGACATAGATTACAAGCCTCATTCAAGCAAAAATCAAAGTGTGGCTGCCAGAAAAACAATTGCTTTCTACAACTCCATGCACTTTTCTATCATAATCCATTAAAAGTCACTAGTGAATCCTCCACAAAGGTGCAAAGGTCATTGAGAAGCACGTTGCACAGCTTAACCTAATCGGGTTTTGGTTAATTGGGTTGGGTTGGGCAAATGATTAACCCAACTCAACCCAATCAATGAACGGGTTGAAATTGGGTTGGGTTAGGGCAGGTTATAATTAAAAAAAATAACCCACTTATTCGGGTTTAAAGTCGAATTGGACATGGACGGATTTGGGTTGGCCCAACCCAAGTTGCACCCCTAATTTTACCACTCCAAAACCAAAAAATTTGAATATGATTCAATGTAGCCAAAGTTTCTTTCAACTTACAACGTGAGAATTATTATTCAGACTCTCAAAATAAGTTCCAACAAATGTAGTTTTTGCGGTAAAATTTATGTTACAACTTGGACTCTTTATCGATTGAAAGTGGGATTAACATATTCCTAGCAGAGCAGTAATATAATTTCGAAATAATAAAATAAAAGCCCTACCATTCTTCTTCTTCTTCTTCTTCTTTTTTTATTTATTTATTTATTTTTTTAAGTCGAGCAATAACATTAGTAAATTAGATGTCAGATTAACCAACAATGGAGTTTAAACCCACGCTGTCATGTAAAGGTACAACAACTTTCTACCACTGTGATAAATGGCTACTTGCCATTAAAGGGCCATTCTTTTTAGAACCATTTGCCTTCACAACTAAATCTCAACTGCTAATGCAACTCCCACCAATAACCATTCATTTATAGAATCCAAAATAATAAAAAGCAATGAATGATAATAATTAACAAAATACCTAGTTAATTAATTTAAACAAAAAAAAGTAGTTAAATACTAATTTACAAAAAAAAAAAAAAAAAAGTGCAGTTACCTGCTTGGATGAAGAATTAAAGAATGCATTGAGAAGCTTTCTGGGTTTGCCCTTGAATGAATCATCAAATCTGAACGCCACTGAAAAAACCGCTATCGTTTCACCTCAAAATAAAATCTGAACACACTGAAAGTTTTTCAAGTACGTGGAGTTTTCTTTCTTCCGATTATTGCATGAAGAACAAGAACAATGATGAAGTGATAGAGAAATTAATGGAGGAATATTTACAAAGAGTACAAGATATATAGAGCAGAAATTTTAGAGTATACGCGTGGAATTGAAGGGTGAAAAGTGGTCAATGGGAGGTCAAATGTATTGATAAAGTTCGATTTCCATGGAACATGCAATGTTTTCCAGGTAATTTTGGAGCCCCCAGTTTTTGACTTACAAAGTTTTCCTCCATGGAGACGTTATTTGATGAAGACTTCCCGATTTGGGATCCTTGAAATTGGCTTAAACGTCGCGTCCCACCCAATTACGAAAACACTACCATTTTCAGAAGATTCTGGTTGGACGTCAAGCTCATCATATTTCTACGTAATTACTCCATGCGTGCCAAAGGGCCTTCGGGTTATAATGATATTTTTAGCGTTGTTCAATTAGATAATTTACGCTTAATTTGTCTAAACTACGGTCTAAGAAGAAATGAATTTGAATTTGAGTGTAGAGAAGTACGTGGCTCTCGCCAACTTGGCGCTTAGGTTTGCTTATTTGGTGATTTGTTTGTATGGATGAATGAGTTTGTCGATGAAAGAACTGCCTGAATTTCTTGTTCTTTTGATTATGTTTTATCTGTACAACATCTCACATTTTTTAACTAAAATAACGTTTTTGTTCTTAAATTTCACGTTTGAGTTATAGATAGGCTTTTTCAAACTCTTCCATTGATTATGTCATGTGTTCCTTTTGATTCAAGGGGGGCATGAAGAGAAGTTTGAAGCATCCTTCCTTTATTCTAGAGTGGACCAAAAGGCTATAACAAATTCAACGTGTTTGCTGCACATGGCCTGCATGTATTTCTGGCGAAATTTTTCACGTAATCGTCAGTCACCTTCTCAGCATTTTCCATAATTTCTTTATTCGTAGTGCGATAGTCAGTGGCGGAGCCACTATGGGGTCATTAGAGTTTTTTTCTTCAACTTATTACGTTTCGAGTTCAAAAGACCACTTGTAATAAAAGAAAAAAAAAGGAGGAAAGATCAACTGCGATTTCATGATATTTTTCAAACAGTGATATGTATTGTTTCCTGTTGTAGCTTATTGTTTTGTTAAAACCAGATATTTGTCTTATTTTCCATATCTGGATGATCGTTCTTTGCAACTTAAAATCTGTTTAGTATTTGATCGAACACTGTGATAGTTGGGGTTCAAAATTTGGCTATATTCATCCCTAACTAGTGATTCTCTCTCTCGATCTCTAATTTCTTTCCATTATTGTTCTCATTTGGATGAATAAGAAATTAAGTGTGTTAAAATATATGATTTGTTAGAATAGCATTTAGTCTCTGACAAAGATTACAAATATATCAACGAGTTCAATGTGAATATTGTATGGGTGTGTGTGTGTGTACACATATATACGCATAATAGGATCAAATAGATTAAAGGTTGTAAGAATACATACAACTATAGGAATTAAGAAATTAAAAATGTTAGATATGATTATGTTAACACGACGTTGTATTCATATGGAAGAAGTTTTACACTTGTACTAAAGAGTTGTGATGAGCTTATATATATGATTCAACCTTTGTAAGAAAATACATTTTGTTGAACGTTTTGCCAACATACTTCCTATAAACACTACATTGTGATTGACAGTGTATCGTAGTGTTGGTTAGAGAATTGGATTTCATTTTAGTCATATAATACAATAATATACAATAATATATGAGAGTTTTCACCCCTATTATCATCGAGGCATTTGTTAATAAAACTTAGCACATAGTAATAGGTAGTTAAATAGAAACAACATCGATGATGTTGGTGATGGACCTAATAGACCTTTAAAGTTTATCTTGGTATCAGAGTAGCCTATTCTTTCGACATGTCCTAGGCTTGATTTACTGGGCTCAAATTTGTTTCCTTAAGTTGGGTTTTCGAAAAGTTGCATTAGCTCCAGTTTAAGGATATTGACGTACAATAAAAATAAAAATAAAAATAAAAATAAACTAAAAATAGGCTTTCCAGATGACTATCCAGGCGAAAATTTTTGTCACGAAAGGTCAAACTTCTTCGGTAAAGATAAATTTTTTCTTCGTTAAAGATAAATTTTTCCCATAAAAGATTTCGTCAACATATCCTTGCCATCAAAGATCTTGTCTAACGGCTACAGTAAGTTTTACCGGAAAAATCTCTCACGAAAAATTATAGCTAGCGAAATGAAGCCGCAGGTTAACCTATTTCGTGGGCATAAATTAAAGTACCCATCCCGAAGACGGGTTCCTCGCCTGCTGGGGAAAGGTATCTCTGGCGACGAAAAGTTCGCTAGTAAAGGTAATATTTCGCCAAGAAATACACCTTATGATAACGAAACAGTAGTTCGTAGGGATAGATATTAATTTAAAAATAGATAAATATTCCTCCTCCATTGCTAAATATGTTTAAAACAGTAGAAGAGGAATGCCTAATTTACTCATCAAAACATTCAAACATTCCTTGTCAAAATGAGAGACAACCAACCAAACTTATACAACATTATGTAAAACGCAAGTTCAACACTATTCAACACAATTTCTACCGCTCAATAACATTGTATCATAGTGAAAGCATCATCTTTATTACTTAATTACTTGTGCATTGTACAACCGCATATGGCCAGGACATAGACGAATTCTACTCTGTAAGGAAAAGCACCTTCATTTAGTCATGGAATCCCTCTCGCCCTCTTTCCCACTCAACCGTCGACCTTGGAGACCATAGCCATGGAATCCCATCTCAAATCGACTCTTAGTTTTCTCGTTTGCGAGTCGAAGATGATACGAAGCCAACGAAATCAACAATTGTTTCTTCCACGCCACCCAATTCTAAAATTCTTTGTGTGAATTGTCTATCTAACTTCTTTTGAGACAAAGATTCGTGCTTTCTTCCTGAGTGCAATTGTATAAAGAAGAAAAGAGAATAATTGTTCAACAAGTGAGGGATAACTCACCTCTTCCCCTACCATTATTATTTGTCTAACACGCCCATATTCTAATCTCAACATTTGGCTACCAGAACGGTAATACTGTTACCATACCAATCCTGAAATTCTTGGTTCTGATCGCTTGGTTTTCTCCGTTTCCACTAGTAACCGAAAAATGGCAGAGGCACTCATTTCCGTGCTTCTCGAACAACTGACTTCGGTAACTTACCAACACGTTGGAGAAGAGGTGAAGCTGGTTTTGAATGCTAAGAAAGATGTTGATGCATTTGCTGCCAACCTTGAAGCGATTCGTGCTGTGCTTGAGGATGCAGAGCAGAGGCAAGTGAAGGAGGCCAGCGTCAGAAATTGGCTGGAGAAGCTGAAAGATGTGTCGTACAAGATGGACAATGTGCTGGATGAGTGGAACACTGAAATACTGAAACAACAAGTTGAGAAAGAAGAAGAGCATGGTGGAAGTACTTCTCTTGTTAATAATAAGAAGAAGAAGGCGGTATGTTTCTTTATTCCCTCCTCTTGCTTTTGTTTCGGCCAAGTCAGTCGGGTAATTCTTCGTCGTGACATTGCTCATAAGATCAAAAGTCTGAATGAAAATTTAGATGCGATTGCTAAGCAAAGAGAAACATATAACTTTCAATTCACAGAGAGAACGCCCACTGAACAACCTGAGCGAGAGAAAACTTCTTCTTTTGTTGATGAATCTATCATATTTGGTAGAGAACAACAAAAGGAAGTTTTGGTTGGCAAGTTGTTGACTGAGAGTAGTCAAGAAGAGAGGGGCCTCCTTGTCATCCCCATTGTCGGGATGGGAGGAATGGGGAAGACAACTCTGGCCCAATTGGCTTTTAACGATGAAAATGTTAAAGATTGTTTTGGGATGAGAATATGGGTTTGTGTTTCAGACCCTTTTGATGAGATGAAAATTGCTAAAGCCATCATTTCTGGTGCTAAAGCTGTCAGCCCAAATTCGGATGAGTTGGAAGATTTCTTTCAATGTATGTCTGAATCCATCAGGGGAAAGAAGTTTCTCCTTGTCCTAGATGATGTGTGGACTGAAGACCAAAGAAAGTGGGAGAAATTGAAGTTGCCATTAGTACAAAGTGGCGCCCATGGCAGTAGAATATTGGTGACCACTAGAAAACAGGTGGTTGCTGATATGGTGGGAGCTCCCACTCACACCATCAACTTGGAGAGGTTGAGCGAACAAAATTGTTTGTCAATATTCAACCGTATGGCATTTTATAATAGGGATAAGGATGGTGTGTTGGAAGCCATTGGTGAAGAAATAGCAAAAAAGTGCAAGGGTTTGCCTCTTGCTGCAAAGACTCTGGGTAGTCTCATGCGTAACAAGAAAACGAGGAAAGAATGGCAAGAAGTTTTGAACAGTAAGATATGGGACTATGAAGAGGTTGAGCAACAAGTTTTCCAACCACTATTACTGAGTTATTTTGATTTGGCACCTGCGGTCAGACGATGCCTTCTATATTGTGTTATCTTTCCAAAAGATCATTTGATCTCTAAAGATTATTTGATTGAGTTGTGGATGTCACAAGATTATCTCTATTTGAAAAAAGACATGGAGAAGAAAATAATTGGCCAAAGGTTTTTCAATAACTTAGCAATGCGATCTTTCTTCCAAAACTTTGAAGAAGATGAGCAAGGAAATATCTGGAGGTGTAAAATGCATGATATTGTGCACGACTTTCTGCAGTATCTTACTCAAAATGAATGCTTTACAATGGAGGTTAAGGGTGGTAACGATACAATAGAGGCCTTGGGTGACAAGATCCGCCATTTGACCTTAATGCTTGCACCCGAGGGTCCACTCTCATGTGTTTCGTTTTCCAGCTGCGATCTACGTACTCTTGCAACTTTTGATTCAAAATTTAATGCTGTGGACTCAACTTTGATCTCGCAGTTGAAACATATTAGGACATTAAATTTGAGTGGTGGTTGTATTGAAGTGCTTCCGGAAGAGATAGGTTCATTGGTGCATCTGAGGTTCATTGATTTGTCTGAAAATGATGGTTTGAAAAAGCTACCGAATGGGGTGTGTAATTTATACAATTTGCAGACATTGCGCCTTCGCGGTTGTAGGAAACTTGAAAGTCTACCTCGGAGCATGGGAAAGTTGATTAACTTAAAGCATCTTTATGTTGTGGGTTGCCTTCAACTGAAGTACTTGCCGAAAGGGATTGGGAGATTAACAAATCTAAGAAGACTAGATCGGTGCCCTGTTGGCGATGGTAAAGACGACGATGAAGCGTTCAAATTGGGAGATTTGAGAAACTTAGACCAACTTCAGGGGGGACTCGAAATAGATATTGATGGGGATGTGGAAGTTGCTGTGGGTGAGGGTGAGAAAGCATCACCCCTGGGGAACATACAACTCTTACATTTGGCTGTAAGTTTTGTTAATTGTGGAACAAGTGCAGAAACACTGAATTTTTTACGACCGCATCCAAATTTGGAATTTTTAAGAATTGAAGGGCATAATGGAAGCACTGCCCCCAACTGGATCATGTCATTAAACAATTTGAGATATCTCTCTCTCTATGAATGGAATGAATGTGAAGTTTTACCTCCTTTGGGAAAATTGCCGTCCCTCGAAACACTCTGGCTTTGGGGCATGAAAGGAAAAAAGGTTGGAGTTGAGTTTCTGGGAATAGAAAAGGAAACGTCATCAGCATCATCATGCATTACTCTATTCCCAAAATTGAAAGAACTCGAATTTCTTAACATGGAGGCGTGGGAAGAGTGGAAAGGAGTGGAAGAGTGGAAGGAAGAGGATTCTCATATTACCATAATGCCATGCCTTTCTTCTTTAGGTATTTCTCGGTGCCCTCAGCTAAAAACACTGCCAGACTTCTTGCGGAAAACACCACTTCAGACACTTGAAATCAGTTCCTCTGAGAGTCTTGCACGAGGTTGCCGAAAAGGCAGAGGAAAGGAGTGGTCCAAGATTTCTCACATCCCCAAAATCACAATCAGGCCTAAATATTCTGATGATGAGGGCGAAGGCATAGTGGAAGCAGAGGATGATGTTGAGTTGCAGGAGAGGCCTTCCACTTCGGGTAAGTAAGCTCTTTTCTATTTATTTACCAACTCACCCTATTCATTTTACATCAATGCGCTAATTTCAGGGTTGAGCTTTTACTATACTTGCCAAATGACAAGATCTCATGTTCCAACTAGATAGTTTTATTTTATTTTTAAAATCTCTGGATTTGAGACTATAATCAACTTTAAGCCGGAAATTATATGCAAGAAAGTAACAGTTTATGGTCACAAAATTTTGCAGACCTCCAGTTGTGTGATTTAGCTACTAGCGGTTAGAGGGTGTACAAACAATGGGCCTGACTGTTGCCAGTGCTGCTAATGGACGCAGGAGAGGAAGTGAGATGGAAAGGGAGACAAAGCTGCATGCATTACTAGAACCGGTGGTTGGCTGCTGCATTACAGATTTCATCGGAATCGTCTTTTCCTTTGCTTTCGGGCAGAATGAAGATGGTCTAGACTCTAGACATAGGCACATTAATTGTGTGTATGTGTGTGTACAGTATAATGCAAAGATATCATTCACTGGACCTGACCTGCGGAGTACAGTGCACATTTTATGTAAATACTAAACAAATTACTAAAGTTCGGCAGATTGAACAAAAATGCTATCGAGAAACAATCGATGATATGCAAACCATACTTGCTGTTAAGTGGGCTCTCGGCATTAACCGCAGCAACCGACATGTAGCCCTCTCTAGCACCGGCAAAGAAGACATTTTAACCAGGATCCAAAGCAACCGCATCAATTATAGTAGGGAAAACAATATTTCTGAATAATCTCCCACTTCCTACGCTCCAAACCTAAGAAATTTACATCCAAATCAAAATTACAAAACACATGCAATTTCAAGATTGCATTGCTTTTTTGTTTATTGGGGATGAATAAGAACGCAATAGGCAAAAGACGTGTAATAGATATTGAGGGACTTAAAGAGTGTGCTCCGTAAAATCCATTAGCATTTCAGAGCTCAAAAAAAGATCAATTCAAAGAGATAAAAAAAAATGATTAGGAAAATTAACCTCCCATAAGTAGATATTCCCCGATGAGCATCCGACAACAATGTACATGCCTTCGCTGTTTGCAGCGAGTGGATTGATCGGTTATTCTGGGAAGCTCTTGACATCAACTTGCGGCTGCACATCAAAATTCTCAAAATTCAATTAAAATGCAAGCTTTATCAGTTGAGGCAGTTCATCAAATAGGTTACCAAAAAGGCAGAGGAAAGGAGTGGCCCAAGATTTCTCACATCCCCAACATATATATTGATGGTAAACGCACTGTTGAGTTACCTGAGAGGCCTTCCACTTCTGATTCTGATGATGAGGGTGAAGGCATAGTGGAAGTAGAGGATGCTGTTTAGATGCATGACAGGCCTTCCACTTCTGGTAATTAACCTCTTTTCTATTTATTTACCAAGTCACTTTATTCATTTTACATCAATGTTCTAATTTCTGGGTGGAGCTTTTATTATACTTGCCAAATTACAAGATTATTCCAACTAGACAAGTATAACTGTATATATAATGTTGCAAGGGGACTTTTTAGCTCTGTTTGTTGAGACCATATTAGAGGTCCCGAGTTCAATTCCCTCTCTCCCAATATCGTTGTATGAAAAAAAAAAAAAAAAAACAAAACAAAACGAGCATAAGCTATAAGGTCATGGGTGCATCAATATCGTGATTAGCAATGCTACAGTTTTATTTTGTTTTTGTTAATGCTACCGCCTGAGTGTTACGAGTGCTGCCAATGAATGCAGGGCTCACACATTTTCTCTTCAGAGGAAGTAAGATAGAAGGGGAAGAGAAAGCTGCATGCATTACTAGAACTGATTGTTTGCTGCGCTACAGATTTCACCTGGACATAGGCACATTCAAAAGCTCCATTGTGTGTGTGTACGTGTACTATGTATATGAGGTCTTCAGTTATGTATGTGCGTGTATATAGGCACATCAAAAACTCCATCATGTGTGTGTGTACAAGAACTTTAGCCCCCGCGTTGCCGCAGGAATGTCAAATTGATTATAAGCATTGTACTTAAGTGCTAGAATAAGGAACTAAATGTGTTATAAGCGTTGTGTGTAAATATGTAAAAACTATTTATGCAAAACATGTAGAAAGTACTTATAAAAAATATATAGTAGTTGTTGACAACTCTACATGCATATAAAGAGTTGTTCAAAATCCAACAGCTCCTATTTTACTGATATACAAATTGATGTTAGCAAGAAACTTATAAGAAGAAAATGGTAGGAGGGAAAGAGGGAGAGTGAGCTTTACAGGTGCGCAAGCCCATTGTATGCTTGGTGTGGCTTGTTGGAGTCGTGTAGCCAGCTGCAATACTTCAGCAAATAAATTGATAATGCTTGTGCTCTGCTCTGTTCTTTTGCAAGCTGATCCTACAAACAAAAGCACAGACAAAACTTAAAAAACAATGCCAATCAATGAAAGCTGAGCACCCCCATCCTGAATCTTTTATAAAACAAAACACCATGGAAAATTTCAACAATAAATGTTTTTTCATTCCAAAAACGAAACATTTGAAGTAAATGTTTTACTTTGAAATTTCAACATTGGCTTAGTTCAGACATTATTATCTTACTTTGAAATTTCTCCCACGGAATGTGACTACAGTGTTCGTAGATGACCGTTGTAGAGTAGACATTAGGTAGACAACTCTTTGACTATGTCATTAGACACATTACAAAAGCTTACTTTCCATGACCTTTGCATGTAACTTACAAACTCCCAACTACATTTGTCATTTGTGTGTCCTCAGCTTTCATTGCATAACCACGTTTACGATTGAAACATTAACCAAATCCCAAAAAACAAAAATGTGACTCTCTCTCTCTCTCTCTCTCCCTCTCTCTATGGCTTTCTTACTACACATAAGGTTAAGTTATCCCCCACATGAAAAAATAACAACAAAAAACAGAACAAAGGCACTATATTGTACCACCCAAGGCCAGCAAAAAAATTAATGATCAATACAAAAAGTAGCCAAACACGCTTCACCGATATGCATCATGAAACACATTTTAAGCTATCTGGATAGACCATCCAACAATATTCTCTGATACACTGTTGCAAATATGCCTCTATAAAAAACACAAAACGTTGAATTCCATCACCTTCTTGTTATTGACCTCTTTCTCAATCGGAATTGTCGGAGCTTCGGAATCCAATCCGTTGGCCAGAACTGTGGCGGAAGAAATCGTCGATCAGGAACACGTCGCCTTCAAGCGCCTGCGGCTAGAGCTGAAGAGGAGAGTCAGAATTATAATATATCATACTGACAACAGCATTGAATTCAGTTTTGCAGAATTATTTTGAATTCAAGAAATAATGTTCGTATAACATATCAATAAGCTAAACAGAATTCTCCTTGTGAGAGGAACCCAAGTAATGTTCTAGTTATACAATTTGTTGGTCTAATTCGACAGAATTCCATCATCTTAGAAGATGGAATTATGTAGTAACAAACACCAAAGTCCAGATTTCGAAAGTTTTAACCTTTTAAGTGAACTAAGTGTCCATGGCTTACAAATCCACAAAACATTGAAAATTACGCTGGAGAAATCTACCGAAAATAACGTAAAACACAAAAGCATCCAGAATATCACAACCCAGAAGCTAAAATTACCAGATAATCAGTATCAAAAACCCATAACCCAAACTTAAAAGCAAAAAAAAATTAATTAAAAAAAAAAAAACCTAAATGGTACCTAGGCTTCTTGGAATCGGAACCGTCCAACTGCTTCAATTCAGTGATCTCGCCGAGCTGGGGGACTGAAATTCGAAAAGAAAATTTTAGGTCCCTGCAGGTCGTAATCGGCGAGAGAGTTTGGGTGGTGGGACGTGAGGAAATTGGGTGAGTTGCCGTCTACAAGAAGAAGAAGAGAGAGAGTTTGTTGTGTGATGGGAGAAAATTGGGTGGTGGGAGAAGGAGAGAGTGTTTGGGTGGTGGCAGCCGCAGGTGAGGAAATTGGGTAGGTTCGGTGAGAAGAAGAGGGCTTTGTGAGTTCAGTGAGGAAATTGCATGGGTCCGGTGAGAAAGAAGAGGTTGGGCTTTTGTGGGTTCGATGAGAGAGTTTATTGGGGTTGGAGAAGAAGAAGAAAACACTTAAAAAAATACAACATACCTATTAAAACTTAAAAAAAAATATTTGTGAATAGCAATCGTTATTGTCTTTGTACTTGCTTTTTCCAGCGAATGAATTTGTACAAAGATAATTACTATTTAAAGTGAATAATAAGGGCAATTTTACTGTCCTTACTTTTGCCTTATCCTTGCTTTCCTAAAACGGGTGGAGATGCTACAAGAGAGTAGCCGCATCGTGTTTCCATTAAAAGAGGAGATATGGCCCAAAACAAAAAGAAAAGGGCCTAAACAAGATGGCAAGGTAAAACATATTGAGGCCTATGCCCATAAGGGAACTTGTGATTTATCCCCTTAATTTGGTTATCAATCAATGTATGATGTGTCTTCGTGGAAATTGGAATATTGATAGTTGGAGGTTGGAGGTGGTCCAGAAATGCAGGGAAGGACCGATGGGAGGCAACTCGAAGATGCACATGACACCCCAATCTGCCCATCAATAACGTATGCATAATGTTGTTTAAACATTTCTTCTAAATCTTCTTATGCTTCTAATCTCTATCTCTATGTATATACAAGCATTCTCAAGAATTATTACTTATTTTCCAACATATTGTGTTTTTTGTCAACAATTAAGAGATTTGAATTTGACACCTTTTAACATTGAAAAAGAAAAAATATCACTTGACCGAATGACCAATACCTAGTTGATTGATTTTGGTCCGCCACATAACACTTAATTATGTTTTAATTGTTTATTTTTTAAAGGACCGGCTGATGGCTTCACCGCTATGGCAGTCCACCCTTGTAGGGGCTGGAAAGACACACATAGGGATTTCAGTTTCCTCATGGCCACTATTGTGTGATTCACCAGTGCCAAAAATAAAATCAGGACAAGACGTGTGAAATATGAACTTGAAGATATGTTTTAGTTGATCGTTAAATATGTTATTTTGCCTACAAATATAGCAAATAGAGTAGGGAAGTCGACGTCTAAAATTTCTTATATATCATATTTTTATTTTATTTTATAAAATAAATGATTAGGCGGTATTAGTTTTACAAAGTAGGACACAAAACGACCACCCTCTAAACCGAAGGTGAAAAATCGTACACTCTTTGAGAGCTAACCACCCTTCCCTCCATGGTAGTAGAGGGGGCGAATTTGTTACAAGAATTCAACCTTTAATTCCTCCGTTTGAAACCAACCCAACAGTTTCTACAGAACTGATTACCATCAATTATTATATACTATAGAAAAAAATTTGATGTGCCACATAAATATATTCCTTTGTGTTTACAACAGTATTTTGATTACATGATATATTATTCTCCAATTGTAGCGTAAATTTTTTGTTGCTATGAATGGTCGAATATGGATCCTAAACAATGGGGGTGAAAAACAAGTGGTTAATTATTCAAATATAAATAAATACAGAAATGGGCAAGTCGGTAGAGTAGAGGTGGAAGCTGCCTGCCCACTCACAGTTGATCAGAAAAATGCATCAGAAATCTTCAAATTGCACTTTTTGAATGGAAATCACAGCTTCCATGCGCCCTAAAGAGTAGTCAGCAGCACAGCAGTAAAGAGCTGGAAGATGGGATATCATATCAGATCAAATGGGCGACTCGATTGATGACTTCGGATGTTTCTGCGTTCTAGTGGAAGAGACAAGTCGCATTCAGCAAACGGTGCTCACCTCTCACGTCCCACTTTATCGGAACTGTGATAACTTTACACCATGGGCTTGCGGGCCCACTACCCATCTCCTCTCCTCCCGTCCTCTCCTGTAGAACGAGATCTATATACATAAAGCAGATTTATCGTCACCATAATATATCGATTCATGATTAATATCATGTATATGTTTTTAACATAACGTTACAGTATAACCAAGGACGAACCCATGAATAGGCAAAGACGTCAGCTGACTCTCTAAATCTGATGAATCTCTATAGATGACTTAGGTGTTGTTTTTTTAAAAGTTGGAGTTGCCTTTCATGCATTGCCATCAACTGCTTGATATAATGCCTTGAAGAGGGGTTACCCTTATTATTATTATTTTTTAAATATTACCTAACCAAAACGATGTCATTTTGAGCTAGGTTATTTTATTAAAAAATATATCTGCCGGCTGCTGCAAGCCCCTAACTCAATTCCAATTCTTAAATCTGAATCCAACCAAACTCAATCCCTAAGCCCCAACCTCCTACCACCCCGTATTGACTTTTGTTCTATTAGTTGGTATTACTTTAGTGGGAAAAGTTTTTTCGCTATGAATATTGTAAAAAGTCTATCGCGTTATCGAATGGGAGATCAATAGTTGATTAATAGTATGGTGGTTTATATGGAGAGCAATGTTTTTTCTTCCATTGATAAGGAAGCTATAATGCAGCGTTTTCAAAATATAAAAATACGTTGTGGACAATTGTAACTTGTATTGTTATTTCTTCTATAAATTATAAATGATAAAGCTATGGTTTAATTTTTAAAGTTCTTATACGTATAAGGAATATTTATGAACTTTTACATGATCCTCCAAATAATTTGTTCTAAATTCACAACTAGATACAACCATGAACATGTTCCACGTAAATTGTTCTTTTTGGCGTAACAGCTTGGAAGGCTTGTTAGTGTACAGTTCCACATGGGGCAAGTGTCTTAGTTGGTGACTCAAAGCTAAGATTAAGTTTTTCTATATTTTTAAAATGGGAATTGAAATAGAAAGTATCGTGGGGAATCAACGATGCATCTTTTGGACCCCTCTACCGACCAATATGTCGTGGAATCTTTACTTTACCCCACTGCTTCCTAATTTCTCACGTAAGTGTGTTCCTCTTATTTGCCACCGCAAATCAATCTTACTTTCGCTACATTTCATTAATATACATTAAATTCGAAAAAAGTTTAGTTTTCACACTAATATCAATTAGCCAGGTGAGATTATTATCTTTAAACATGAACTATATTCAATGAAATTAACTACCCTTTTATATATATATAAAAAAAAACAAGTTGAAAAATAATTTACGTGAAATTAATCTACCGATTAAGAAGTGTCAACTTACTCAAAAGTTAAATTAATGGACACACAGAAGGGGCAAATTTAAAAATTTGTATACATATGAAACTATATGTGCATGTTTACTTATTATAGATGAGATAAAGTGAGAAACTTAAGAATAGGGAAACTAGAAGGAAAATCAAATCAACTAGTCTACTAGTGGATTTATTTATTTATTTTAAAAAAGAGGACCAGCTAGTGCTTCGCCACATCAGTTCATCTTTTTGGGGGTTGGAAAGACTCTCAGAGGCATTTTAGCCTCTCCTGACCACCATTGTGCGATTCACTGAACCCAGGACGTGCCTATGAAATACGGGCTTGGAATTCGTCCTCAATCGCTGAGCCACCCCTGTGTTGGTTCTTCTAGTTTATTTGTTCCTGATATTTAGGTATTTGATTACGAATTTTAAGTAAAAGTTAACACTTTTTCAAATTCTTAATTTTTTTTTTGAACAACAAAAATATGAATTTATATGTTAATATGGAAATTAAAATTAAATTATAAAAAAAAATTTCATAACGAGTTTCACTTTAAAATAGTCTTCTTGACGTTCTCTAAAGCTGAATTAGAAGAACTTAGATTCTTCATTTCTAAAGGAAAAATATCTGGATTCATGTTTGTTGCTTCCCTGATCAAGCCTCTTATCATAAAGTGCTCACCTAAAACACTTCCGTGTCGTGTGTGGGTCTTTTGATTGGAATTGGGAATTTTGGGACCGTCCGCATAAAAATATCTACTAAAATTTCACGATGATTCATGGCCCCACGGAAGTAGCAATTAACCTTTTTGTAGTTTCTCAATTATTATTCTTGGTACCATATAATTCAATTTCCTAATGGAGGATGTATGACCGTAATTAAGAGCTTGAAGACGGGCAACTTCTTTTTAGGTATAAAATATGAATCTCACAACAAAAAGCTATGGCCCATTCATTGCATGTGTGACAAATAGATATTCCAAACCAATTTGCGTAATCTTACAAATTGTAAGTTTTTGTATATTTTTTTGGAATTGACATGTTAAAGAGATTTTTTATAATACAAGTAACATCTGAAAAAGAAAGAAATCAAATTCAGAATCATGAGTATAGGTGATTTACAAGAAATTTTTTTTGTTTGCCTCGATCTTTTAATTCGTTGAATATTTGAGTCTTGTCCCGTGGTGAGCGAAAGAATTATATTTATATGGATTTGGAAAATAAAAATTTACAATTGAGGTGTCACAGTGTGGGTGGAAAATGAAGGGGGAGGAAATAATTGAATTGGTACAAGCAACATGAAAAGTCTCTCCAAATAGTGGGACGAATGGAGCAGTCTCTTTCCGACACTCTCCCAACTCATACGAAAAAACAACGCTATGCCCCAAACCCAACTCTGACTACGTGCCCAACCCACCACCGTACAGTAAATTCTCTATTTTTTATTATATAATAATAAATAAATAAAATTAATAACTAATGAGAAGCTACGATTTATTTACATCTTTCGAGTTCGGAAAAATTACGAAGAATTTTACTTTACTTATAACTACAATCAAACAGACTTATTAGTTCCATAGTTGTAACGTGGTGTACAAGCTGAACAAAGAATTTTAACCGATGTCATAATTATAATTTTAAATCTCATCCTAACGGGTCCCACACTGTCTTGTCGAACAGTGATTGGCAGTGGGCTTGGACTTGGGCTCCTCCTCCAGCCTATCATATCTCATCCTGATGGTCCCACACTTCTTGTTGTATTCCTATCATCCACTTTCTTATTTTCTCAATAATAAATTACTCTTTTTTATGTATTCTCTTAATTTCTTAAAAAATAAAAAATAGAAGAAAAGAAAGTGAAAGCAAATAGCCATTTTCTTAATAGGAAACTTTTTGTATATTGTTTTGATGAAGTTGCAATTAATCTTAAGCCTCTGTACGATAAATTATCATCTCGTTATAAAAAATTTAGTTTCAACAAAATAAAGAATTTAACTTGGATTGGTAACAAAAATCAACACAATGATTAAACAACTTTTTCCACATAATGTTGTGGCGTTGATGGGAACGTGACAATAGAATTGAGATCGTCTTCAGTGTATCTAGAGTCCATAAATCAGAAGATCCTGAACGTTAAAAAGAGATCTAAACTTTTGGTTTTTGTGACGTAAGTCAGTCAGATGGGCTACAAGGGCCACCAAATTTAAAGTAAGAGATCTAAATCTTCTAATTTTTAGACTTAAGACATAGAGATTCGAACATAATCTTAATTGTGACATTAAGGATGTGCAATTCAGCTTTGCCAATTTTATACCAATAAAGTTACAACATTCTATATTTTCTATTCTATTAAAAATTATCCCATCCAATTATTCTGAAAATTAATATAATTTTAATAAATATATCCAGCGATCCCGCATCAAACTTTTCCCTTTATAAGCACCCCACCACACCTCCGCCTTTCTCGCACACATTCATTTCCTACTTCTCACAACTGCCACCCTTCTCTCTCTGTTTTCTCAGTATACAAACACAGCAAAAACATGGGGCCGTACCGATCGTCTCCGGCCGTGGCGGTCCTCCTCCTCACGGTCTTCACTGTCTCATCGGCCCTCGACATGTCCATCATCTCCTACGACAACAACCTCGGAGACGGCAAGTCCACGGGCAGCTGGAGGACTGACGATGAGGTGATGTCGATGTACGAGGGGTGGCTGGCGGAGCACGGCAAGGCATACAACGCCCTGGGAGAGAAGGAGCGGCGGTTCCAGATCTTTAAAGACAACCTCAGGTACATCGACGAACAGAACTCCAAGAACCTCAGCTACAAGCTGGGTCTGAACCGGTTCGCCGATCTGTCGAACGAGGAGTACCGGAACACTTACCTTGGCACCAAGACCCGCGCTCAGAAGAAGCGGCTCTCCAACAGGAATACCAAGAGTGACCGGTACGCGCCGCGTGTCGGCGATTCGTTGCCTGACTCCATTGATTGGAGGGAGGAGGGCGCAGTAAACCCAGTCAAAGACCAAGGCAGCTGCGGTAATTTTTTATTCTATTTATTTAATTGTTTTTACTTTTTTATTAAATAATTACGAAATTATTCTGTTTAATGATTAATCGGTGATGTTTCTCTCTTTTGCGTGGTCCTAATTCGTTTAGAATTTTGGGTTTGCTTGGTGATATGTCAGAGGTGTGTGATTAGGGAGTCGTTGACTTTGATAACCTGGTTGATTATTGCTTAATCAAAGGGGTTTAACCTAAATCAAACATGGAGTATTCACTTAGACAGTTGATTATTCCGAAATCCATAGTTTCAGACATGGATTTTGCAGTTTCCATGTTTGAATTGCCTTATACTTGGAGACCAAATACGTGAACATAATTCCAATTTTTTGTTTGTAAAGATGAAAAAAATTAGAGAAAAATATCTTCCTTCTTTTATGGTAGGAAAAAAATAACGGGTAAAAATATCCGACAGAAGAATCTGGGTTGCCTGCAGTAATGAGGGGGAGGATTTTTACAAATTACTGTTCTTGTTTCCCCTTTTTTGGGTTATGCTGGGGAAACTATTTATTTAAACTAGATTTTGTAAATTATATGGCATGATTAATGAAGATTGGATTATTACTAAAGTATTTATCAATGTGTTTATTTTTTTATTTGTGACACGTCTTATGATTTGCAAATTTTGTTTAAAAAATTAGTTTACCTAGCGTTATTCTAGGTGTTTTTTTTTTTATATTGTAGGTTCATAGGAATAGGAATAGAGCACGAATTGTGCAAAAAAAATATCAGTTGATTCACTTGGTGAGTTTGTTGTGCACATGTCAACATATATTGGCATACATCGGAGTAATATGATGAGTGATGTAAATACAACTTATCGAGTGATGTCGACGTAACATGTCAAAATATGTCTAGCATGTATTACATAAAACATTTAGTAAGTACAAAAAACTATAAGTACCAAACATTCGGAAGGTCTTCGAAAGACCTTCACGTGTATGCATTATGGACTCAGGTGGTCTTGGGGCCTCCTTGGTCCCTATTTCCATTCGTCCTAGGAGGATCCACATAGTTTTAAAGCATCTCAGGTTAAAAATCCTACGTGGACTGTTTTGACCAAAAAAGGGTGATTTTTTTTTTTTAAAGTTCCAAAAGAGATGTCAAATCCTACATGAATCAACATTCTCTACTTTGCTGCAATTGTTTTATTTTAATGTTGGACCCACATATTTCTTTATTTTTCTTCATTTTTTTATTAATTTATTATTAAATTTTGGCCCAATAACAAAAAAACATTTTCATTTGATATTTCGGTTAGAATAAGAGGCTTTACAAAATGTTACTTTGCCACATCGACTATAAAATTGAAATTTGATATGGAGATGGTCTTAATACCCAACTGCATGATGATTGATATTTTTTCCAAATATTTCTTAACTCTTTTGAAGTAAAAGGGTCCTCTTTTGTCATCTCTTTGTAACTCGTTGGTTTTGTGATATATATTCAATTAAGATTAGATAATTTCTTGGATTCAACTAGCACCCGGTTGGATCAACGTATCATAATTACCAGAAAAATAATTGTTTGATGCTTTTGCTCTAATCTTACAATGTGTCCCTAGCAAATGATATATAGCTTCACATATTGTCAAGTTACCTTGGAATCCTTTTTTGAGTAGTAACCAAATGAATTTGATTGTATATTACAGGGAGTTGCTGGGCATTCTCAACTATCTCCGCCGTTGAAGGTATCAATAAGCTAGTGACGGGCGACCTTATCTCACTATCTGAGCAGGAGCTGGTAGACTGCGATACAACATACAATGAAGGATGCAATGGAGGTCTCATGGACTACGCCTTTGAGTTCATCATAAAAAATGGCGGAATTGACAGCGAAGAGGACTATCCTTACAAAGGATACGATGCCACGTGTGACCCCTACAGGGTCAGTATTTTTTGTCATTTGCTTAGCTGAAATATTTTTGAAGAGGAGCTAAAGTTCACGCTCATTTGGTCATTTGTTTTCTTCTATGCAGAAAAATGCCAGGGTGGTTTCGATCGACACTTATGAAGATGTTCCTGTAAACAGTGAGGAAGCATTGAAAAAGGCTGTTGCCAATCAGCCAATCGCCGTTGCCATTGAAGGAGGGGGTAGAGACTTCCAGTTGTATTACTCCGTAAGTTTTCTTCACTTTATATCACAAAATCTTTGCGATAAAAAGAGAAATGTTGTTCTCTTGTCGGACTTATGTAGTAAAACAAATACATATGTTGATGAACAATCTGACATGAGAGCGTTACTCGTCGAAGAATATTTCATTATTTATTATACCAAATAAAATAGTCTGCAGCTCAAGTCAGTGTGATATGATTGTTTTGACGGCTTTTGAAGAAAATGCATGAACTAATTTGCCACATGGCTTCGAATGCTATTTCAGGGTGTATTTACAGGACGTTGTGGGACGGATTTGGACCATGGTGTGACAGTTGTTGGATACGGCACAGACAAGCGGCTCGATTACTGGATAGTGAGAAACTCATGGGGCGAAAGCTGGGGAGAGAAGGGATACATCAGGATGCAGCGTAATCTGGGCAACACCGCTAATGGGATATGTGGAATTGCCATGGAGCCTTCTTACCCGATAAAGAATGGCCAGAATCCCCCTAACCCCGGTCCTTCTCCTCCATCTCCGATATCAGTTTGTGACGAGTACTACTCCTGCCCTGAGAGCAACACGTGCTGCTGCATTTACCAGATTGGAAACTATTGCTTTACTTGGGGATGCTGTCCACTTGAAGGTGCCACCTGCTGTGATGACCATTACAGTTGCTGCCCAAGCGCATATCCTGTTTGCGATGTCAATGCCGGAGCTTGTTTGATGGTAAGAACACATAAAGTCCCCATTTCTGATGACCATTTCGTTTTAATTTTTCATTTTGTTTCAGTTGCCGCTCGTTAATTATTTTCTTTCATTGTTTTACTTTCTTGTTGAAACAGAGCAAGGGCAATCCTTTGGGAGTGAAGGCATTGAAGCGCACCGCCGCAAAACCCCACTGGGCTGTTGGTGGCGGAAAGAGCAGCAGTGCTTAAGCAAAACACCCAAGCCTTGATGCAGTGGTTTAACAAAAGCTAAGAAGGAAGAGAAGCATCAAAGCATGATTGATAATCTCCTCCTTCGTTTATCGTTACCAGCGGATTACGCCCTTAATCATAATTTATATTCCAAGAAAAGGATTTTCAGATTCTGATTTGTATATAGGCCTGTATTTATTACTTATTGCATTTGATCAATTGAAAGACAATACATATTGTTGTCAATTTAGCAAATATGCTCTGTAAATTTTCATGAATTTGGCTTTGGCTTTTAAGAAAAGTGCTTCGCTCCCAATCCTTATTGTAATTTGCTTAATATATGGAATATGATATTTCATTTGGCCAGAATGTGCTAACACCTGCGCAAGTTAATCATAAACAGGCAATTAATTAAGTAAACTGTAAACATATGAAGACTACACAAGGGGAATGTTGCTTAAGAGTTACTAGTTGTACAGGACGTCTTCCGTTCAATCTTCCCCCTTAATATTGTATGGTCTAAAACAATTAACAAGATTGAAGGCTTGAGATTGATTCTGAAACGGCTAAAAACGTTTTTTTGATGGTTAAAGTGTTTTTGACCATGTTTGGTACAAAAACTTAGAAACAACTATATGTGCATTGTTACAACCACAACTTTAATTAAGAAACACGTGGTGGATGTTATTACAACAAGCACTTGCATTTTGAATAAAAATATCAAAATGATTATAACAAAAACACGCCTTTGCGAACCTAAACCCTTGTGACTAGGTTTGGTAAAAAAAAATAAATAAATAAAACCTTAAATTTTCAAATTCCGTTGCATCCCATTCCATCTTATCTACGTACCAAGGGGTACCTAAAAGGCTAATAATTTTCCAAGTTAAAAGGTCTGCAATTTGCTTAGTAAGGGGAACATAATATCTCACTTGGAAAAAATGTGATTAAAAAAATGTTGAAATATTATTTATATTATTTGTCCTTCAGCTTCACAGTCAAATGAATCAATTGAAATTCATACGACCAGTTATTCTGCACTTTTGAGGTCCTCTAAAAAAATAATTGATAATATTTAGAAGACAAATCGCCAATCGCTCGATATTGCCATTAGTATTCCAACTCTTTAATTAATTGGAAAGAGTTTCATGGAAAAGCAGCAAATTCACACTTTCCTAGCTAACAAATTTAAAGCAAATTAATTCAGGCATCCTCGCTAATGGGTATACTAAATTGGAACTGGATTCCCTCCGAATCCAAAAGGATCTAAGCCCACCAATTAATGAATTCAGGTAATTGAAATTTGATCTAACGGTTACAATTATTATAACTTTTAGAGAGACCTCTTGTTTGTAGTCGTTGAATCAAATTTCAATGATCCGGATTTATTGATTAGTGAGCTCAGATCCTTAGATCAGGAGGGGATCCAGTTACTTGAGATTGAACTTTGTTACTTTAGAGGAGGGTTTTTGCAACTGGATCTCATGTTGTTGCAAATGCATTAAGGATATCCGGCTTGAAAGTGTTCAAGGGATAGAAAATATCACCATTGAAAGTTCTTTGGAATCATTTGAGGTTTCTGGTGTGGGCCTCCTCTATCTAAAAGTTTTTGGTGAGAAACTTGAACATATTAGCATTGACTGGTCACATAATTCCCCCCTAATGACATATTATTTGTTATGTCTGCTCCAAATCTTAAGTACTTGAGTTGGGTAGGGAATGTGATGAATAACAATCTGAATTTTGGGGAACTCTTGCGTTTAGAAAAAGCTAAGCTCTCTCATCGATTTGGCGTGTATGACTTGGACAGTGCAATCAAGTTCCTTTACAGTAGGCGCAGGGTTAAATTTCTAATTCTGGACGAAGCGACCATGAAGGTACATGAAATGAGAATTCTATCATTTTTATGCTAGTTGGAAAGAATAATCGGTACATAATATGATTTGTATAGAGGTCTTGTGCCAGGACCATTGCATGATGTAACATTTCTGCGTATAGAATTTGAAGAACTCATTGAAGATGACACAGTCCCGACAATGGTCTCTCTTTTTAAAGCAGTGCCAAACTTAAATACTTTGCACATAAGGAGAAAATTCTTTCGCTACCAAGAAACTCATATAAGTGAAATTTTATGCGTTTTTTGGCCTTTTAAATACTTGTTTTATGCGCAACTTAGTTTTTACCATGTTTCCTTGTCTGTGTTTTTCGGTTTTGCAATCAATTGGTTTTTACTATGTTAATCTTTCTCTTTCCTTTGCAGTCATCTTTGTTTAGTAAGAGTTATTGGGAACTCCAGAACCTTGCTTTTGTTTATCAACCTAGCAGGTTACTATGGATCTTACTTCGAATGGGATTGAGTTAGCTAAGTATATGCTGGAGCATGCTCGTAATTTGAAAAAAATGGTCGTAAACTATTCATGTGATGATCATCCAAATTTGAAGCGAATCTTGACTGAAAGCACGATTGCTTCCAAAGCTACAGCTGTTCAGGATGACATAAAATGGCTCCATAGTTATCTTTGTGGACTTAGATGGTTTGAATGCAGCCTTTGGCTTTAGATGCAATGTTCAACTCTCGCGGTTTGCGCATGAACTCTCTCGCAGCATTTGATTGAATTTGGAGATGCTGGTTCTACTTTTTGCCTTTATGTACTTTATAGTTATATTTGTATGAAGTTTACAATTATGTTATTACTGTTGCTGATATGTAGATTCACTCATGACTTTGGCTGTGGCTTTTGTGAAGTGTTTTCTATTGTGAATTGGTTAATGGATGGAACATGATGTATTTCATTTCTAATGGCCAAAATTTGCTTACATCATGCAAATATTAAGTAGCCAATAGAAATGAAATACATATCTCAAACTCGGTTCTCCTGTATTCTCTCTTCAATATTGCTTATGTAAAAATAATAAGTTCAAAACACAGAAACTTAATGGTCTCTACATTTCGTTAAGTTGTTTCCACCAAAATTCTGAAATTTCGGCGGGGCCGAATAATTGTTCAATATTTCGGTATATGTTGCCTAACGTTGGTTTCAGAAGCAAATTTTATTCTTTTTAGGGCCTTGTGTTCGATGCCTATTGATTTTCCGGAAAAATGGTTTGAGAATCTATAAACTGAATTTATTTATCCTTTCATGATTTTATGTACTGCAGTCTGCGGACATCCTTTGAATATCAAATCGTCTATTGCTTTTTTTTTATTTTTTATTTTTTGTGAAAAGTTATTTTTGCTTCAGCTGATGCGCATATGATGGGAAAATTGGAAAAATACATACAAGCAACACCAAGTAATTATATTTGAAATACAAACTCGATCAAAACCTTAATTGATAAGGTAATAATGGGAAAGGCTCTTTTTATGTATTGCATTTGATCAGTTGAAAGACATACAGATTCTTGTCAATTACCAATATGCTCTGTAATTCAAGTCATGAATTAGGGGTTAGCTTATTGAAAACTGTATTTTCATTACTTAATCAATAAGATTACACACAAGTATTTATATACAAGGTATTAACACTCTTGTATTAACAGCTCACCCTAACTAACCAACTATATAAAATACAACTGAAATAACAAAACCTAACAATACTAATTTTTGTCCTTTACTAATATCCCCCTCAAACTAAACTTAGGGAATCTTAGTGAAAGTTTGTCTTGAAGAAGAAGAAATCGAGCTTTAGGCAAAGATTTGGTACAAATGTCTGCTATTTGATCTTGAGTGTAGATGAAATGAACAAAGACTTCCTTGGAAAGAACTTTCTCTCAAATGTAGTGGTAATCAATTTCCACATGTTTGGTCCGGGCATGAAAAATGGGATTCTTTGCAAGAGATATAGCAAAGATGTTATCACACCAAAGTTTAGGAGGACAAGACAGAACCAATCCAACATCAGTTAATAACTTGCAGATCCAGGTGATCTTAGCAACAGTGTTAGCAAGAGACCTGTACTCAGCTTCAGTTGAGGAGCGGGCAATTGTTGGCTGTTTCTTGGCACTCCAGCTTAGGATAGAATCTCCCAAAAAAATGAAAAAACCTCCAGTAGATCGTCTATCTATATGGCAACCTACCTAATCTGCATTCGAGAAAGCATTGATGCTAAAAGGTTTTGAAGACTGTGGAAACCAAAGACCAAGGTCAAGAGTACCCTTTAAGTACCTGAGAATCCGTTTAACTGCTTCAAAATGTGATTCTCTGGGATGTTGCATGAATTGGCAAACCAAATTAACTGCACATAACGAATCCAGTCTGGAATAGGTTAAGTACTGAAGACCACCAACTAGAGACCTGTATTCAGTTGGATCCTGCAAAAATGGGGAATTATGATCCAAAGAGGAAGTGCTGAGAGAAGTGATACATGGTTTTGCATCATCCATGTTAGCTTTCTTGAGAAGATCCAAAATATATTTTGTTTGGGAAATAAAGATCCCAAAAGAAGATCGTTTGAATTCAATTTCAAGGAAGTAATGGAGAGGACCCAAATCCTTGATGGGAAAAAGGGTACTAAGCTAAGAAATAGTCTCCTTGCAGGCTTGAGAGTTAGGACCAGTGACAAGAATGTCATCTACATAAACCAGAACAAATACCAATGCAGATGACTTCTTGACAAATAAGGAGTGATCATTTTGAGAACCATGAAAGCCAAGAGAGGACAAAGCTTTGTGTAACTTCTCATACCAAGCTCGAGGAGCCTGTTTTAAACCTTATAGGGACTTGTGTAGCTTGCAGAAACTATTGAACTTAGTAGGATCCCCAAAACCAGGGGGTTGGATCATGAACACAAATTCTGAACGATTACCATGCAAAAAAGCAATGCTTGCATCTAATTGATTTAAAAACCAATTGAACTCAGCTGTCATGGTGAGAAGTAATCGAATTGTAACTGGTTTGGCAACTGGGCAAAAAGTTTCTATGTAATCCAAGCCTTGTTGTTGGTCGAATCCCTTGGCTACCAATTGAGCCTTGTACCTGTCTATAGAACCATTAGGCTTTCTTTTTATCCTGAATACCCATTTGCAGCCTACCAAATTCTGTGAAGATATATAGGGAACTAATGACCAAGTACCACTGTTGAGAAGTGCATTAAATTCCTCGTTTATAGCATGTCTCCATTGAGGGTGTTTTGAGGCTTGGAGATAGGTAGAAGGGATGTATTCTAGAGATATATGAGATGGGATAGGGTGTTTAGTGGCTGCAAAGGCTCTAGGTTTGTAGATGCCAGATTTGGATCGAGTTTGCATAGAGTGAAGGTTAGAATTAAAGGAAAATTAATGAAAAGGGCTTGAAAATTTTGAGTAGTAACGATAATGGCAAAACAAAGAGTAAAGTGAATAATACCAAGATTGATTTTTTAGTGTAAAATTGTGGTTTTTCGTTAAAGTGAACAGTATCGGAAGCTTTTCGTTAAAGTTCCCTATAATTAATGGGATAGGGTGTTTAGTGGCTGCAAAGGCTTTAGGTCTGGAGAAACTTTAAATGGACAGATTTAGTGATCTTCAAGACAAATTTCTCATCACATTCTTTCCTTCTTTGATATAAAATATTTAGCTTGTTTCGGTAGCGTGTCCAAAAGATGCAGAAGGCTTCAATTATCAACTCCCAAATTGAACTTCAATCGGATTTTCCACAGCAGTAGAAATCGGCTGCAGCTGTTAAATTATTTAAGTTGTTTGGATAGATTCTTGATTCAGCGTGGGGAAAATAAGATAGAAAGCTTTGGTGTTTCTTGGCCGCGTTCTTCAACCACAATGCCACCCCATCTGTCATTGGTGTCGAACTCTTTATAATTATCCCGTGGATTTACAATGTAGTAAGTTGTAATGTTGAAGTACTTGGAATTGAAATTTATCCATACTTCTGTTTTGAACCGTATGAAGGGAGACTCTTCGAATTTCCGTCTTGTGTATTTCTTTGTCAATCTTTGCGGTCTTTATTTATGAAGATTAGGACAAAATACTCATGAATTTGAATAAACGTGTTATCCGTTCATTTAAAGTTCACAGTTACGGTTATGGATAACTAAACGGTTATGGATATAACCGTTTATCCGTGAAATTTAAATGAGCGGTTATGGGTATTACCCGCGGTTATAACGGGTATCCACTTACCTATTTAATTTAATATATGCAAAATAAATAAATAAAATTAAAAACCCTAAATTTTCAATCTCTCCGCTCTCAAAAGCCCCATCCCCTGCTCATCTCTCCCTCCTCACTGCCCTCTCTCTCATCTCTCCCGAGTCGCAGGAGTTTAATTTTTGCTCTCAAGTGCTCACTTGCATTAGGCCTTGCTGTGTTATTCGGCTTCTTGTATAACAAGGAAAACGGATACTGGTCAGGCCTCACCATTGCCATCACCTTTGTAATAGGTAGGCAAGCAACATTCACAGTTACGAATGCCCGAGTTCAAGGAACGGCACTGGGATCAATCTACGGGATCTTATGGTTTTTTATCTTCCACGGACTTGAGAAATTCAGGCTCTTACCACTCATACCTTGGATCTTTATATGCCATTTTCTTAGGTACAACAGGATGTATGGCCAAGCTGGTGGCGTCTCAGCAGCCAATGGGGCTCTACTATTCTTGGGTAGGGACAACTATGGTGCTCCAAGTGAATTTGCAATTGCAAGAATCATAGAGGCTTCCATTGGGTTGCTTCGTTTCCTAACAGTAGAAAAATACCGTTCATAAATTATTATTTCAATTATTGGAATTATACGAGAATTTAAATGATTAAAATAGGGAAATGCATGCTAAAATATACCTATAACGGTGTTTAATTGTCAAAAAATGAAAATTATGAAAAAAAATTTCTTTTGTAATTTTCAAGTTGTTTAAAAAAAAAACATGTAGACGGGTGAAAAAGGGGTAAATAGGTAAAAAAAAATGATAAACGGGTTTAAAAACGGGTAATGGTTATGGTTAAACGGGTAAACGGTTATAAGTATGGTTAACCGTTTATAAACGGTTATGGATATGGGTATAACCGTTTATGCAATTACTCAACATGTAAACGGTTATGGGTAAATAACCACATATACCCATCTACCATAACCGTTGCCCATCCATAGTGACGATGAATTGTGCTGTTCTTAAATCACCAATATCATCATCAGCTTCTTTTTCTAATCTTGTGTCCTTCAGTTTGATTTCTGTTTCTGTAGAAGAGGGTTTTTGCGAATGGATTTCATGTTGTTGCAAATGTATTAAAGAGTTATGCGTTGATGAAGTTAGCGGGATGCAAAATATCACCACTGAAAGTTCTTTACAATCTTTTGAGGTATCTTGTCTAAGGAACCTGCTCGATCTAATTAAAATATCTTGTGAGAAACTTGAACGTCTTGACATCCACTGGCACTGTGATTTGCCTATTGGCAAATCGTTTATTATGTCTGCTCCAAATCTTACGTATTTGAGTTGGCAAGGGAATGTGATGAATGATAGTATACGGAGTGTATTCAATTAGGATTTTGAGGGATTTTAATTCTTTTAATGAATCTAGGGGTATTCAATCAAGATTTTAAGTGATTCTCTGAAATTTAAGGTGTATTCAATTAGAATTTTAACATGGTTTATTAAAATCCTTAGAAATCCATATGTATTCAATTAGGATTTTAAAGAAGTTTATAACATTTCAGGTGTATTCAATTAGAAATTGATTTTAAAGAATTTGAGAAAATTGAGGAATTAGAGGGAATTGGAGAGATTTCGTAGTGTATTTTAAGCATTCACAAATCTCACTTTTTCTCATGAGATTTCGAGGGAATTGAATTAAAATTTTATATGGAATCTCTACAAATCAATTAAACTCCATAAAAATCCATTAAAGTCTCTTAAATTCTCAATTGAATACACCCCCTACATCTTGGGAAATTGTTGAGTCTAGAAAAGGTTGTTCTTCATCTATTTGATAAAGTTGATGATTTGGACAGTGTATTTAAGTTTCTTTGCAGTATTCGCAAGGTTAAACTTCTTCTTTTTTTTTGGATTTTCACAACATGCAGGTAATTTTCATTTTTCTGTGGTTATTTGGACTGGAATTAGTGTAATCCCGTCTAGAGGTTTATGGCAGGGAGATCCCATTTCCTCTTACCTGTTCTTGCTTTGTGCAGAGGGTTTCTCTGCCCTTATTGCAAATATGGAGCGGGTTGGGGCTATTCAAGGAATTTCAGAGTGCCAAAATGCCCCTTTTATAAACCATTTACTCTTCGTCGTTGATAGCTTCATCTTTGGAAGAGCTAGAAAGGAGGACTGTGAGACGGTTCAAAAAATTCTAGCTTGCTATGAGAGGGCTTCGGGCCAAGAGGTTAACCTACAAAAAAGTGCAATGTGTTTTAGTCGTAATATCAGAAGGAATGACCAAAACTTACTGGCAGCTTTGATTGGAGTGGAAAGAGTTTGACAGATATGAGAAGTACTTGGGGCTTCCAACATTTGTGGGAAGAAATCATGGGGTATGTTTTAATCATATCAAAGAGAAACTTTGGAAGAAACTTCAAGGCTGGAAAGGGAACAATTCATGGCTTCCAACATTTGTGGGAAGAGATCGTGGGGTATGTTTTAATCATATCAAAGAGAAGCTTTGGAAGAAACTTCAAGGCTGGAAAGGGAAAATTTTGAGTGCTGCTAGTAAAGAGCTGTTAGTAAAGGTTGTAGCTCAAACCATCCCGATGTACACCATGAATTATTTTTTACTCCCAAAATATTTCTGTGATGAACTGAATCAGTTAGTGGCATCATATTGGTGGAATTAATCCAAGAATACTAGGAGAATTCATTGGATGGCCTAGAACAAGCTTTGTCTACCTAAACTTGAGGGTGACCTTGGGTTTCGTAATCTTTTCGCTTTTAATCTCGCTCTCCTTGCCAAGCAAGGGTGAAGGATTATACATGATATGTCATCCCTAATAGCAATGAATTTAAAAGAAAAATATTTTCCTCAATCTTCATTTATGGAAGTTGTGGTCTGGTCGAATGCTTCTTATGTGGGGATGAGTATTTGTGCAGCAAGGGAAGTGATCAAGTGTGGTCAAGATGGCAGATAGGGAATGGAAGTTCTGTCAAGGTATGGGGTGACTGTTGGATCCCTCAACCATCTACGTCCAAGTCTTTTCCCCAAAACATGCGGATTGTAATGTTTCCATGGTCAGCAATCTCATTACGAGTGAAGCTAAATGGGATTTGGTGATATTAAATTCTTTTTTATCGGCTGAGGAGGTTGAACTTGTACGCACCCTTCCTTCGAGCAAACAAAATGCTAGGGATCGACTGATATGGCACTATGATAAAAAGGGAACTTTCATTGTCAAAAGTGCTCATCATGTATCATGTGGCTTGTATGTGGGTTACTCCTCCTTCTCTCACTTCCTTATCATCTTCTGATTGCAGCCCCTTCGCTACATTATGGGGTAAGTTGTGGAAGGCGAAAGTGCCACCCAAAGTAAGAATGACTACTTGGAGAGTATTTTCTGATATAATCCTTACAGGGGTTAACCTTCTCAGGAGAAAAATCTCAGTTGACCCATTGTGCATTTTATGTGGTAATAATGTTGAATCTTTGAGGCATATTATGCTCCAATGTCCCTTTGCGTGATGTATTTGGATGGCTTCTCCTTTGAGGCTGCGACCAACTCACTGGAAAGAATGTTCGTTGAAGGAATGGGCATTGCAAATGGCTCTAGAACTTAAGCCATTTGACTTTGAATGTGTTCTTATGCTATGTTGGGCTATTTGGACAACTAGAAATGTGAAGTGCTGGGAAGAAGATCTCAACCCAAACCCGTCCAGTGTTGTTGGTTGTGCAATGGATTGGTGGCATGATTTTTGAAAAGTTACAACCAACTCATCACGATCTGACAATCAGTCTGCCATACCTAGGTGGTCATGCCCTCCTTTTGGCAGGATCAAGGTTAATGTGGATGGGGCGTGGGATAAGGAAAACAAGGTAGGTGGTGTAGGGGTACGTGGTTTTAAGGGACTCGGAGGGGAAGTGTTTGGGTGTTATTGTTGTGCTAACCCGGATAGCACCAAATCAATTTTGGAACCAACTCAAGCTAACCCAACAGGAAATATATCAAATATAGTGTAAGAACAAAATATAAAAGACACCAAGATTTTAACGAGGTTCCTCAACAGTCAGTGTAACTGGAGTACGTCCTCGGAGCAGTAGGAGCTCACCCAATAATCCACTATCAACCAAATGGGAGTTTACAAAGTGTTGGCAAACTCACAACCCTTAACCCCAATACACCCAAAAGCTCTCACACACCAAAGAAACAAATAGAGAAGAAAATATAGTGATTAATTTCTTCTCTATACAAAGCTCAAAGCTATTACAATTACTTTGATGGATGATTACTAACCAAAGAGAAGAGCATCTTCTTCTCTTCGAAATGGGGTTGCTGCTCCAGATTTCTTCTTCTTCTCTGCCCTCTGTTTTCAGCTCTCACTCTCTCCCTCAAACAATGAGGATAATTGCTATCCTTTAATTAAAACCCCAAAGCCATCCGTGGCTTTTCCCATGGGTCAAGACAAAAAACAATTCCATGTTTTCCTCCCCAAACCAAGGAAGACACAATGATGTTGTCCACCTTTTTTTTTCTTTTCAACGAACATCATCATTCCACTTGGCCACTAATACAACAGTTATCTCTAGGATGTTTGAAGATGTTTTCCTCCTATCCAAGCAGAGGCGCTAGCAATTAGAGTTGGGCTTGAGACTGCGGTTGAATGGGGCTTAAATATGATCGACTTCGAGAGTGATTCGTTTCATATCATCTTGGCGTTGCAGGACTCTTCTACTAATATGTTGCACATGGGGCCTATTATAGAAGATGTAAACCACCTATTGTCTACGGTTGCTGAAGCTTGTGTTGCCCACATTCGTCGCCAAGCTAACTCGGTTGCCCATCGATTAGCTCGTTTTGCTCTACATTATGGTAATTATTGTACTTGGTTAGATGCTCCTTCATCTGTAATCTGTGACTTTCTTTAGGAGGATGTTCATGTACCTTGTACTAATTAGCCTTTTCATGGCTTCAATGAAATATATGCCGTCCTTTCTATTAAAAAAAAAAAAAAAAAAAAGAATTCGGTTGGTATATCATTCCATGATGTTGATTGATCTACTTTCAAGTGTTATTATTGAAGTATTAATTTAGTTTCAGTTTTGTAGGTTATATGCAGGGATGTTCGCTTTCTGTGTGTTGATGCTGATGATTTCATTGACAGCCATCTAGTTCCGTCACTGATTTCTCCTTTAAGAGCACTTCCAAACTTGAATTCTTTTTACGTGATGGCCGAAAGTGACTATATGGGGGATGTAAGTGAAATGTCCGATCCAGGTTTTGCTTTTTTGTCGTCTTAATCGAACATGTTTTATTTTCCGGGGATCCAGGTTTTCTTTCCCGATTTCTGGTTTTTTATTTTTATTTTTATGTGGCTTATCTGTATTGACATGATTGTTCTTTCCTTTCCACGCATATGCATGTCAGTTTAGTAAGAGATTGGGGGCTTCAGAACCTTGCTTGCATCTCTCATCTTAAAGAGGTAATTATAGAGCTTGTCAAAGGGTACGATGGAATTGAGTTTGCAAGGTGTTTGCTTGAGCATGCTCGGAATTTGGAAAAAATTATCCTAAGTTTTTTTTTCCGGAACGGCAACCAGATTCCCTCGGAATGTTGAATAAAAGCAAGATGTTTTCCAACGCAGAAGTTGCATTTCAGGATAGAAAGGAAGTAAGGAAACATTGATCAAAAGTCATGCAATGATACTCTAGTGATTTGTGTTGCAGTATCTCGGTCATCGACTGGATGTAGAGACGCAGTCTTTTATTTATGCACTGGAATATATATACAGAGAGGAGTGTGATATCCACACACTCCATTTTACTTCACATACACCTTTTTAATTTTCGGCCGTCGGATCGAATGAATTGAAAAAGATCAACAGACAAAAATTATCAATGAGTGTGTGAAAAGTAAAATGAAATGTGTGGATAGCACACCCCTATAGAGAACATCCTTATTTTCTCATTTGGTCTAAATTCGCTTACAATCTGATAATTTTGAAATTTCCTAACTTACTATTTGTGCTTCATGAGAAGGCGATTGAATTAAATAAAAACACATTTGAAAATATAATTTGCAAGGGGATTTAGGAGCAGTTATACTTTAAACAAAGTTGAGGTTCCATCCGAACACGAGCTTACAATATGCGGAGTTGCCCAAATCGTCTCTAATGGAATTTAAAAAAAAATTAAAACAAAATAGTCTCTATAGACTAATATGATAATAATTTTTTCACAAAAAAAAGCTCCATATCGTTGTATTAGGAGTTCGTCCACGATGACTAAATATTTATTAGAAGCGGGATATAAAACACGATGATCTAAATATTATTGATGATGAACGCTTTCGATTCATGACGTGGATTTGCAATATTTTCTACTACACGAGCCATCTCCCTAAGTTGGCTTTGAGTTACATCATTCGCAATTGGATTGTTCAAAATGGTCATCAAGATTGGCATAATTATTCATTTTGATCATTGAGATTTAAAATCGATAAAACTAGTATATGATTTTGTCCATCATCAAACATTTTGGTTATTCCATAACAAATCATTGTTAAATAAGAAGAAAATGGCAAAAATACCTTAATTTTTGTCAAATGATTTTGTCCCGTTGTTTATTAAATTTAGAGTATTTTTATTATTTTGGTCCTTATTTTATAGAGATTTTTTACGGAACGACCAAAATGATTGATAGTAAACAAACTTAAAGACTACTTATATCGATTTTAAGTTTTAGGAACCAAAGTGAGGATTTGAGTTATTTGTTTGGTCCTACTGTAATTTTCTCTACACTCAAAGAAAAATGTGACTCTTTAAAACAAAATCTTGTTATAACTGTCTATTGTGTGACTTAACTAAAATTTAGGACCTTCATATTGGTCCTTTGTTTTGACTTGAGGGTCACTTCATTCTGTAAGTTTTGGTCCGTATTTTTGCGAATGCATGAGTGCGTTGTGGGCCTTCTTCTAGATGTAAAGTTTGCACTGTTTAATAAACCCACTTGCTTCATTTGTCAAAAGGAAGGCAATTCGCTTTTCGTTTGGTTACGAATTCCTCAACCAAATTGGATTGGTATTGAAAACTTACCAACTAAAATGGGTCCATCCTTCTTATCAATTGTGTGGGATTTCCAAACGGCAAGTTGCACAGACACATATCCAGTATGGAGTATGAAATACGACATTCAGAGAACCGGACCACTTGTCTAGACGACATGTCAAATAGCTTAAACACAGCCACATAAATAGTATCTTAACTTGCTTTCTTAGAATCATACTTACTCAATAACATACTGCTCTTAGTTCGGTGATATTTTTCTTAATATTGAAAGAGATTTCAAGTACACATCCACCTCCGACCAATAAGATGAAGAAAAATTGGGAGAATGAGGGTTTGGGACCATTTATTTTGCCGGGAGGTAGATTCCATATGTCTCATGCAACATCTTTGATCCAACCCTACAACAATCTCTGGTCAGTTTCGGTCCTCATTGGGTTTTGGGGACCATGGAAACATGGAAGACCACTCCCCCAAAGGGATAGGGGTAGGGATAGACCACATTACTCTAACCCTACCACCAATCCTCAATGAGTGCACATGTAGTAGAATTAGGAGGAGATGGTGCCACATGATCATCAGGAGTTATAAGCACCAATAATTTAAACCCTAATTTTGTATTTGATTTGCATTTGGTCTCCCTAATGATTGAAAATTGGACCCAAATCAGGAGACAATTAGAAATTCTCTCATGTTGCAGACATTATTATTTCATGAAAGAGTGATTGCATATATATTGCTTTATGACAATAGATAAAACTAAGTTACATACGTGAATTAAGCTAGTTGGTCAAGACAATATGTCCGCCTACTTGCGCTTAAGTTGGAATAAAACCAGCTTCGTAATTAATTAAGTTTATAGCACTCTAAGTCTTAAGTCTCTTGTTTTCGAACCGGTCCGAATCTTAAGTCTACCCCTCCTCCATTTTCCAAACCCAAATTAGGGTTTACGGAACTGTGCTTTTCTTCATGAGCTACATCTAAATGACAGGATGACTCTATTTTCGTAAGGTCACCACTAACCTTCTGCATCTGGTCTGCACAATTGTTCCTGTTGTTGCTCATAAGCATGTCAGGGGCTTCAGCAGCATTATGCGATGGAATATTAACCGAAGGCAGCTTCGATAGGAGAGCTCCAAGGCTGCAAGAAATAGAGGGCAGAAGAGGAGCAATTGGCCAAGGTGGTGATCCTGCTAATCCATTTTGTGGTGTGTTCCAGCCTAAGTTTATGGACTTGATTTGGGAATCATCAGGAACTTCACTGAACAATCTTTTCACACCGGTCAGTTGGCGCTTTTCGTAGACTGATAAAGCTGTCTGATCTTCAGTTCCAATCATCTGAGGATTTGGTTTGAAGATGTAGGGATGTTGGATTGGTAGGTACGGTCTTTGCATGGCAAAAACCCCTGGTATGCTCTGAAGGTAGCTGAATTTCCTCTGTATACTGATCACCAAATTGAGATCCTCCAATACCTGAAAATCCCAATGAGTCAATCGATTGATGCTTCATCGAAGGCTAGTAATTTTGACACTTGTTTCGGCCACCTACGCTTACTTCTTAGTTCTTATATGAGTGCAGATAAAATTGTGAAATATTCAACTTGGAGTGCAGACGGCTAAAGATGGGGTGAAAATTGCTACTTGCTGAAATTTGAAGGAAAAATCAGGGAAGACAGACACATACCTTGTCGAATGAGCCGAGTTGAATTATGCCTTCTCTAACAGAAATGATGGCAATTGTCTGCAAAATTTCGATATAACAAGCCAGTGAATCGTGTTACTAAATTTTCTTTCTGTTTCTATAAAACTGAGATTTAGAAAGTGAACCTGTATGCCTGATTGGAATTGAAACTCCCATGCCCTTGGTTGCTGCATGTGAGAATGAATAAAGGGAAATTAAGGATTTAAATGAAGAAAAAAAAAAAATTCATGCTTGCATTTTTACTTTTGTAAGACGAATAATGTAATGAATTGGCTTACTGGTTCGGTGGATGCATTCCAAGAGGAAATGAAGTTAGGATCACCTTCATTTGGGGTATCTCTGAAAATCCATCTGTGACTATTATCTGCTGCAACTTTCCCAAGCAATCTGCAGCCAACTCAATGCAAATAAATTTGTAATTACCTTCTTGCCAACAAAAATATTAGAAGGAAGATGCTTTTTCCGACAATGTGATACTTTGAACTAATTTAATCTTTGTGGAGGGAAATTCAAACTCGGATGCAAAGGACGGTTAGGACGGGCAGACTGCACAACTAACTGGCCTAACCAACATCACCAATAGAAAGTAAATTCTCACCCTTCTCCGTAATTATATACTTCATGTGACATTTTGAAGAAGATGTCAGCTCCAAACCTCCCCTTAATGTACCCACTTCCTGCTCGCTCACATTCATAGAAATCAC
This sequence comes from Pyrus communis, assembly GCF_041283825.1. Taxonomy (NCBI): domain Eukaryota; kingdom Viridiplantae; phylum Streptophyta; class Magnoliopsida; order Rosales; family Rosaceae; genus Pyrus; species Pyrus communis. The sequence continues at coordinate 17,478,168 of NC_142572.1, forward strand.
AGAACCCATCTTCCCAAACAAGAATCCTGCAACCAAACATTCACTTAAAAACTCGAAAACCATCGAAATCAGAAACATGGGTTTTGTTTTGTCACAGTTCCTTGTTAATCATTTTACCAGTTCCTTTTGTTTCCCTTGGATCGATCAAGAGCACTCTCTCCATAATCCCACCTGAAAAAACCAAAGCAATGTGACTTGTTTCATGAAAGTAGCTTTTCATGTGTAGTGTGCTATATGTTCTGTTTATATAGTAAAATTTTCTTACTTTGGAGGAGGATAGTTCCGAGGCAAGGTTCTCCAGAAGACAGCATAAACCCACTTGGAGGAATTGGAAGAAGAATCTGAACATGAACAGAGGCTCCTCAGCGTGTGCTGCAAGAGACAATTAAGCACGGGAAGTCCACTTTCCATTGCCACACACAGAAACAGAAACACGGAGAGAGAGAGAGAGAGAGAGAGAGAGAGAGAGAGAGAAGGGGGGGGGGGGTGGATTTTAGAGTGAAGTTAAGTGTGAGTGTGCTGTTGTTTCCATCACAATTAATAGGAAAAGAGGAAACTTGGGAACAAACAACCAATGTCCGCTGGCTGTGTTGGGACATTGGAGTGAGGCTCCAACCAAACCCACCGCGTAGTGGACCGCTGGGATCCCTGGAGTTTGTTTCACAGTGGGACCTATATATTTACAACTCAGAAAGGAGGAGTTAAGAAGAGTGTCGTACAAAAGAAAAATAGACACAAGTCACACAACAGATATACAGTCGGAGAGAGCTAAAACCTAAGATCCTCCCGACTAACTTGCGCTGTGAATCAGTTATTATGCTATCATGTACGAAATACCAGTAATTTTCTGTGCAAGGGCGGAGCTTGAAATTTTTTATGGGCTACCTAATTTTTTGCTGTTAGGATTAATTTGATTAACTGACATTCAACTTTAGCATTATTATTGGCACCTGGGCTATAGCTCATGGTAGCCTTGTAGGTAGCTTCACCATTGTATTCGTGCATGGTTAAAGAACAAAAGTTCATCGACATTGTCAACAATGTATCAATACCACATCAGTACTTATCAAAAGTCCATTCTTTGATAAGGAATACGAATAGCCGGACTATATAAAATACCATTGCAGAATTTTCAGGATAATCTTAATCAAATTCTCATCATAAATCAAAACATAAGTAATAAAAAAAAAAAACACCAACCAGGTGTAGGCTAATTAGGAAGGTGCAAGGTTCTAAAAAATGTTAGGCGCTAGTCGGGCGGTGGGCTGGCCCTTAGCGCCGGGCGCGTAGGTGGCCTAGACGGATTTAGATAAATTTCTTGTATATCTTATAAATAAGTGCATATTGACACTTAAAAAAATATATACTTGTATGAAATTCATGGATAAGATAATAAAAGAATGATAAAATGCAAAAAGAGTATTCAACAAGTCCAAAATTTAAAAACACATTAAGCATATATGTCATATAACCATAGTGAGGAGTATTGTAGGATGACACATGTACAACAAGTTCACAATTTAAAACCACATAAAATGCAAAATAGGAGGAAAATAAGGAAATATAGTAATGTAAGATACTTGCAAAGTTACAAAGCTAGGCATCAAACTCTTCCTCACCATATCCCTCCAAAACTCTCTCCATGTAGGACTCAAACTCAACTTCGGTTTTGTTTGTGAAATTAGGGTAAGAGCTGCAATGCACGGCACTTAGACTTAGATAGGATTTTTTTTTTTTTTTTTTTAATTTCAAAAAAAAAAAAAAAAAAAAAAACAGATCACCTAGCTGCCTAGCCCACTTAGGGCCGCCTCAAGCCTAGCTGATTTTTCCAACCAATTTGCAAGAAAACATCTCGGATCACCATCGCCCAACGCCTAGGCCCTTTTTTAGAACATTGGGAAGCGTACAACAGCAATCCTTGATTTGTCATGAACGATGAGCAGTGTTTAACAGCTCACGGTGCCTTAATGGTTTTGTCTATTTTTTTGCAGTGGTCCTCAAATCCCTACTGGTTTCCGCTTTCATCAAATAAATGACACCAAACGTTGTCCTTCTAATGGCCCCTCATCTGCAACGGCGATATGCATGCCTGTTTAATCAGCTTTAAACGTTTTTTTTTTAATTTGAGTCTTCCTTTGGGGATAGGATAAGTTGAAGGATTGGATTACCAATCCAAAAATAATCTCACCCTAATCCTATCATGTGCATTTACTTAGGATTGTTTATCTTGTGAAAACTTGAGATGCTTCAATTTCACTACTCTAATTTGTGCTTGAGACCTTAGACACGAAATCCAAACCCAGTACTCTGAGACTCAAGAGAACCGACCCAGTGATCTCGGCGCCCTAAATCCATAATAAAGAAATAGTACATTTCAACTAATCCAAACTCCTTTGTCTTCCGTATCACTAAACACAACGCTAGATTAGTGTTCCTCCAATCGAATGTAAGTAAGCCTCTCTCAATCACTAAACATGATATGTGTCATGATCGCCATTGCTGTAGACGTAAATCTGGACCACCTGCCAACTTGGGTACACAAAGCATGTACACCCTGGGTTGCCTGTTCATGATGGGACTTGCAAGAAATTAGCATTTGGTCAGTGTTTATCAATTGGAGTTGAAATCTTCTTCGAATCTATCTGCTGACGGATTCAAAAATTTGGGCCATTCAAGAAAGAGGGATAGATTTGGGCCGTTAAGGGCTTGATTTTTTGTAAACTGGGTCAATGTGATGGGCTAACGAGGGCTGGAGATTTACATTGTGTGGTCCAAACTTTCTAGTTCGTCGACTTCAAACATAGTATTTATAGAATCTCTGGAAAGTTTTTTTTTTTGGTTTTTACTGTTAACCTTCATCATGTTATTCAATGTCAAAATTATAGCAGAAGGTCCAGCAACAATACTAGACTAGACGAAGTGAAGTGAATGGCTACATTGTGGAATGGCCCAATGTGTTGACTCCAATGAAAAATCCCTCAACTTTCCCAACAACTTATTTGTAACTCGCACTACCTAATTTTTGACAGTCCACATTTGTGACTTTCCAATTCACCCATCCTCCCCAGAAAATGATGGATCGGAACTTTCCAATTCACCCATCCTCCCCAGAAAATGATGGATCAGAAAACAATCAACCATTTATATACCACAGAGATATGGAAAAAAAATTTCGAAGTGTCGGTTCGTATTCAAGTGGGTACTTATGTGTTATAAGATAAGTTGAGAAATGCGAAAAAAATATATTATTTTCTTCACTTGTATTATAATATTTAAAGTATCACTTTAATACTCGGTACTTAAAAATATTTCTCATAGAAATTGATGGTCTAAAAAGGCATGCACATTCATGAGAAAAAAGGAGAAAACACAAATTCGTGGAAAAAAATAAAAGTTGAAAGGTATGATAGTCATTATTCTAAAAATTTCCGCTTAGGCGCTAGGTGGCTGACCACTGCTCTGATTAATGTATGGACATTTGAAAATTAAGAAGTGGCACTTAGACCTGCTGACGTGCCCACCTAGACTTCCTAGGCACCTGCCTAGCCCGCCCAGACCCGCCTAAACACCCACCTAGGTTACGACTCACTTAGACAGAAAATAGATAACTTTCATTTTACATATCATTTTTTTCAATAAATTGTAAGAAACTCATTGAATACTTACACGAACAGACATTATATGTTTGTTCCCCATGTTTTCATTATGTTCCAATACTTTATAATATATATGTTATTCTATTTTGTAATTTATAATGTAATTATATATATTTTAAGTATAAAGAGACACGTATTTACGCGAAATATAATATATTTACTTAAATTCATCTAGGCCCCAGCCCGCCGCCGACTAACGCCTAACATCTTTTAAAATCTTGAAGATAATTCGCTGCTGGCTTGGATTTCCCCACATGAAATTCTTGTTGTAGGCAAGTTTCGAAACCCTAACGAGACAATTAAAATTATGAACGCACAGAAAATAAAAAGCCCAATCTCAAGTTGGGATGGCATCACATGACACCTGACAGCCATAATGATTAGGAAAAGAAATTTGATATGTTTTACACTAAACTAGGATTTTATTTGTATGTTAAAATCTTAGAGTTGAGTCACTTAGTATTACAGTTTAATAGTATTCATCTTTACTAAAAAAAAAAATCTCAAATTTGGAGTTTTCTATTTTAATCAACACCTTTCGTTTGAGTTCATTTTTCTTTTTCTTTTCTTTTTAATAAAAAGAGGGGTCGATTGGTGGCCTCAAACAACGTTAGAGATTAAAAACCTTAGGAATATGTGTCAAAATTATTAAAATTACAAAATAAAAGGTTATACACACGTATAAATTTATGATTTGTCTGTAATGAGAATGAGCCAAGTATTTTGTTCCACAATATGAGCCTTCTCGATGAAGCCACCAACTTTGTGTTTCAGGGACCCACCTGCATCCAATCGTATGTTTGCCTCTTAGTAGCGTGATTAGTTTCCAAGTGTCGTTTTTCTTTAGAGCCTTTATCTCTTAACCTAACCCAATATATCCTAATCAGATTCTCTTATACTAACAGAATGACAAGTTTGAAAGATTATTATTGTAATTGACTGATCATCTAACTTAGCTCAAATTTTCGTCTAAAATATCGTTGTACCTACCAGGGGTGGCCCCTGGGACTTTGGAGGTCTTAGGCGGCCTTCAAAGTAGGGCCCTAGAGTTCTTTGACCTCTGATTCTTTGTACATTGATCTGTATAAAAAAAAAATCGCTAAATACATGAAAAGGTTTATTTCTACATCAAATATGATCAAAAATAAATATTAAAAGAAGGATGATATACAAAAATTACTTAAATAATACACATCTTGTATTTTTAGATGCAAATGTACTAATTAAGTTTACACAATCTAATTTTCAACCAATTTTTTTAATAAGTTTACATAATCTAGTTTTTAGACGCCTATGATTTTAATTTTTAATATTTTTAGTGAATTTGGATTGTAAAAATTTTAATATATAATATTGAGGGTCTAGGCAGATGCCTAATCGGCTACCTTCAAGACCGACCTTAGTAAGATGGTACCAACTAAAAAGAACTTGTCAATATTTCATTTTCGATGTTCTTCGTGTCTGTAATAGTTGTTAAAGAAAATAAAAATTGATAACATCAAACCTGCACTAAGATCAATAAATATGAACTTTTTTTATATAGAACTTTGTAAAAACTAATTGTAAATTGAATAAAAATGGTTGGCGTACGCGCGTCGGTAAAAATACTGAAAGCACCAAAAAGTCATAGCGTACCTGGGCTCTCAGTCTTCGACATATACGAAGTTCGTGTCTTGGAGGAGTGAAAAAACTGTAAAGGATCTCCATTGATTTGACGCAGCGATGAAGGTCCTAGGAATCGATTTCACCTGCGCCTTGGGGGCCCTCGGCGACGGCCACTTCCCCGACAAAGATTGCTTGCTGCCCCTTATTTCCAAGCTTCTCGGCTACGCCATCGTCGCCGCTTCCACCACCGTCAAACTCCCTCAGGCACTTTCTTTCTCCTCCCGTTGCTTTTCGCCTATCATCGTTAATTACTTAAAGCAATTACCTTTTGTTTTCGTTTCACAATCTCTGTTGAAATTGTTGTATTTTATAAGAACAGAAGGCAGATCTCTGATATGGGCACCATCGATTAATGGGTTAAAAAAGGATTTTATGTTCTCAATTAGTGTTTGTTTAGTAATTTTTTTTTGGCAAAAGATTTGAAATTGTTGGATTTTGAACTAAAACCCAAATCCTTTTTCCCAGAAAATTATCTAAATATTTGAGTTTTTTAGATTTTTTGCATTTTTTGCTGACCCATTAAGTCACTAGCTGTGTGTTTTATGTTCAATCACTCAATTCGTTGTTAAATTTTAACAGTTTAAACTCGATACCAGTTGTTTAATGCCTGCAGATCCTTGAAGTTTTATTGATAAAGTGTTATGGAATGTTGGAACGAATAGGATTTTTTTCTTTCTCTTTCAATTCAAGGTATTTTTAAATTGCCACAGTTTAAACTGGAAACCGGTAGTTTAATTCCCGCATATCCTTGAAATTCGATTATTGACGATTTATGGGATCTAAACTGTTGGAAGGAACAGAATCTTCCTCTTTATGTTTAAGTTTAAAAATGATTATGAATTTCTTGTTAATTAAATAATTATGTGCCATTGCCCTATTTTGTCCTCGTGTTGAAAAGCTTTGCACCGTGTTATGTAGTCGTTTGAATTTATTTTTAACATTGTACACGATATGGTGCTTTTGTTCTTTGATTGCAGATAATAAAAATTTTGCAACATGGAAGTGTCAGAGGTCTTAGTATTATCTCTTTTGAGCTCGAAGTAGTTGGTTACACCATTGCTCTGGCGTATTGCCTTCATAAAGGGCTTCCGTTCTCAGCTTATGGGGAATTGGCCTTTCTTTTGATCCAAGGTATGTCAAAGGCTTCTTGTACTTTTGTGTCAGTAAACGTATACCAGGGAATTGCTTCATAGAGATATGAGAGTGAAAGTAGAGGTACAGAAGCATGAATTTGACGGTAGAGTGAGTTAGTTTTATCAGATTAGCCATATGTGATTGAACTGTTAGTTTTGTGGCAAACAAAGAGTTGTGGTTCGTTGATTATACCTTTATGATGATTTTGACAAGTATAGATCTAAGCTCTTGGTAAATTTGTTGGGCATTTTGACTTCAATTTTATGGCATTAGGATGAGCTAATTTATAGCACTCGCACAAGATCTAACACAATTTGTTTTATGTTTCTCTTTTACAGCTCTAATATTGATTGCCATTATCTATTATTACTCCCGACCTATGAGTACCAGAACAATGATCACGGCATTACTGTATCCTTTCTTGAGAATCAGTTCAGCCTTCACTTTTTTTTTTCCTCCTAATCTCTCATTCTGTGTAAGGGAGAAATGTGGTCAACTTCTTCCTTAATTATGATGGTTTTCCAGATATTGTGCTGTAGCACCAACCATATTAGCTGGCCAGATTGATCCTGTTCTCTTTGAGGCTCTATATGTAAGTAGCCGATTTCAAAGGCGCCCTGGCTTATAAACTATTGGGATGACAAGCACTTTTCCTTCCTTCCCTTGCCTTGTATTCATTTCCATACTCAGCTATTTTTATGCGTAAATATAATCTTTTCTCTTATCTATATGGTTCTTTATGCATAGATGTACTGATGTGGAAACAATCTGATACAGGCATCCCAGCATGCAATCTTTCTCGGTGCCAAGATCCCACAGATATGGGCGAACTTTTCTGTAAGTGGGATTTAATTTAGACGTTTGTCTAGTACTCTTTGTTGATGTGAGCATGGATGATTTGACTGCTTGCCCGAAGTTGTAATTCTGAGTTTGCACGATCTCTGGCATGGCAATCAGTTTAATCTCCTACTATATCAATACTCAGTTCTTTCTCTCAACCTGTTTTAGCTATTTTTCTGATTCTGCTTAACAATTTCTTGCGCAGAATAAAAGTACAGGGGAGCTCAGCTTCTTAACGAACTTAATGAATTTTGCAGGTTCCATGGGTATGTTAAACATATTAGTAGGGTTATAGGCGTAGAATATAATTGATATATTGGCAGACTCACAGAGTTCTTAACGTTCTTTTGCAGTGAGAGTTTTCACCAGCATCCAAGAACAAGCACCCAAAAGTGGTATCCTTTTTTCATGTCTATCAGATAAGTTGCGTTTTTATTGAAATATAATTCAGCAAAAAAAATTATTATTGTTTTCATAGTCTTAGTCTGTGTAGAAGTAGCAAGTTCTCAGGTTCGCGCATCTTGATTGGGTTCGCTCAGAACCTAGTTACCGCTAGTTTCTTTCTCGTTCCCCTAAAATGACCGACAAAATTGAGTTCCTCGTCAAAGATGATCATGACTAGTGTTTGTTTGCATCACCAAAAATAGACACTAAACGTGCACATATATGTATTCGTTCATTTGCTTCTCCTTAATCCTCTACTAGTTCTGTTGGGCTCTGTGATTGGCATCGCAACGAATTTTACCCTCCTGAGTCAGATACTGATATACCAAAAGCAAAAGCCGCGTGCTGAGAAGGGAAAGAAAACGGAGTAGAAAACTGAACCCGAGATGTGGGTAGGTTTGCTTCAGTTAAAGAAGCCAACAGTTCCAGCAAGGAAGTCAGCGAAACACTGCAATTGTGCTCAAGGAAGGAAATGAGCAATCATCGTCCAATTCGTAATATATATTTCTACAGGTGTTAGCCATTAGTTTGTAGAAAGGAGACGACGTTATCCATCAAACTGTCAGTATTTTTTTGTCTTTTTTTTTTTTAATGCTAAACATTGAGATTAACATGAAATTATGGCAGATTCTCCTTTTCTTTTTCTTTTTTCGAAGTGAACATCGACTCCTTTTATCATGACATGTCACTATGCTTGTTTTATAGCTTTTGCTTTAGACCAGATTTCTTTTGGATTTGTTTTGATTAATGACGGCTTGTGTTTATAATCATGAATTGTTTACAAATTCAAGGATAGAAAAGAAATTTCCCATCGTTTGGGTGACGCGAGAGTCGTCGTCAAGCGCGGGAGTCCTTGCCCGTAAGCAACGGGAAAGCCTCTTCCTAGAGAAATATGCATGGGGTTTCAATTAATCTTACATAGAAGAAACCTTGTCACACCCCATTAGAGCAGTTCCACCGGGGAACAAATAGGCCAGTACTTAGCCAAATTATTGGCCCGGCACCCAGCCATTCCACTCTAGCCCAGTAGATAGGCTGGCACCCAGTCCAAGCTGGTCTCCAGGCCAACCCAAAATTGAAAGAGCCATGGATCGGCCCGTATGACGTCAACAAGCTGAAGTCCTAATATCAAGGAGTCCCAAATCGACTCGGTTTGAAAGGAGATCACGATGCTCTTCATCTTCTTCTTCCTCTTCCACTCCACATATCTCACCCTTCTCTTCAGTTCCTCATCACGGGACCCGCACAGGTTCGCGTGACGCAAGTCTTGGATCCCCGTCGCTCTGCTATCTCTGCTTCTCGTTGGGGATCATATGGGTGATAAGGTATAAAAGCGACACAGAGTGGCACCTGGAGAAGTTGTTGGAGAGAGAAAATGAGGATAAGAACCTGCCGGGAAAGTGCATTGAGGAGTTGAAGAAGAAGGGGTTGGAGTTTGATTTGTTGAAGGAGGTCGACGCGTTGAGGAGGGCCAAGAGTTTGAGAGTCGAAGCGAAGGAGGTGAGGAAGTGGAATGCGAGGGATTTTGTGACTATGTTTTTCTTCACTGTGTCTTGCTTTGTGATCATTGTCACCAAAGTTTGCTTGCTCGTCAAAAAGAGAGCGAAACAGTTGTACCACGGAAAGAAAATGAGAAAGAAAAACGGTTGCTCAATGTTTACTTGCTTCCTCATAGAAATTAAAAATAAAATTATTATTTTTTATTATTTTATAATAAAAAATAATAATATTTTAATAAAATTGAGTAGGCTATTTTTTTTAGGGACGGAGATGCATTGCCTATTACTGTTTATTGGAATTTATCATTGTTCACTGAATGAATTAAATGGTCTAAGTGCTAACATATTTTTTTAAGGATGGAACTGCTCTTAGCCTGCTTTGCTGCAGAAAGCAACCGGCAAGATTGTTGCAATCAAATAGCCTAAACTGGCCTTTCTCACCTAATACAATATTTTTCGTTTTGGTTTGGATAAATATGTGTCAATATCTTCCAACACCTATGACACAAGTGAAGTAGCACACAAGTTACTTCCATGCCTAATATCCAAGAGAATCTACCTTGTAGTAGGCTATATCCCCTTATCCGAACTGTGAGAGAATCTGGCTCGTAGCCAGTGGCAGACACATGTTCTAAGAACCCTTTGAATGATTGGTATAAGTTTTATTTGTGCCCGCTAAGTGTTTAATGTAATGTCTGCTAGATATACCTCAACAGCACTCGGCAAGTTACATCAAGAGCACTCATCAACTTGCTTCAGCATATGTAATGGTTCGGCTGATGACAACAAACCTATCAAGTGTTCGACAAAATGCCAATAAACTAAATTTTTTTGCAGGCAAGGCTGGTAGCCGAGTTTTAGATCTTTAACAATGGGACTCCCTAATGTTCGAATCCTGAATTCGTCACTGCTTGTAACCGGGTTTTGCCTGCTAGTCACAAACGGAGAAAAGATCAAACTGACCAGCTCTAGTTAATCAAGAGATCACTCACTCGTTACACCCAAGGTCCTAAGTTCGATTTTCCCTCCCGGCATCGCTAGTGCCCAAATATTACCCAACAAAGACCAAAACCTTATACACAAATCAAATGGGAACATCAAAGCAAATTAAAAAAAGTATGAAAATTCGATTGAGAAAAGGCAATAAACAGCACACAAACATCAAATTAAGTACATAAAAAAAGGTCAGAATCCAAATAATGCAGCAAAAAAGTGAACAATGAACAAGGGGAGGTTTTGCTGTATGGTTCAATTTCAATAACACTAACTATGATTCCGATTCGACGCCCACCTTCTCAGAGTGCAAGCCACAAAACCCCTCCCCGTCAAAAGCCCTAACCTTGACTTAAAGGTCGGCCGCCCAGCACTGCTTGAGGCAATGTCCGGAAACGCCGGTTGGATGGCCAACGGCGGGAACTCGACAGAATTATCGTGGGCCGCAACGGAGGTATCAATGGCGGCCTCTGGGATTGTTTCACCTGTATCTAAATTCACGGCCAATAAAGGCCTGTTCGCCCTCAACCAATCAGCTCCCTCTGCTGTTACTCCTCTGCATTTCTTGAGCTTCACTTTCACCATGTTAGGGCAACCACCGGCCAACGCTTCGAGGCCGATGTCCGAGACGGGACAGCCCTTAATGCAGAGCTTCTTCAACGCCACGCATTTCACAGCAATGCACGAAATCTCGACATCGCCCACGGTATCGCTTCCGCACAATGCCAATCTTTCGAGATTGGGGCAATTCGAAGCTAATGCCTCCAAGCTCACTTTTGTTGGATTAACACCAATGAGCACCAATTCCTGAAGGTTTGCGCAATTCTTTGCTACCGAGACCAAACCCTCGTCGCCTACTCGATTAGCCTTCCATCCGTCAATGTGAAGCTTCCTTAGCAGCTTGCAGCGTTCGGCGACGGAGACCAATCCTACATTGGTGCACTCGGGGGTCTTGACCAGGTGCAGAATCTCCAGATCCAAGCAATTGGAGATGGCAGTGAGGCCTACATCGCTAACCTGAAGCTTTTCGAGATGGATCTCAACCATGGAGGTCACTCGCTCAGCTATCACTTGGAGGAGCTTGTCCCAATCGCCGGAGCACCTGAAGAGCTTCAGAGTCCTCAGTTTCTTTGCGCCGATTATCAGAGGACCAAAGCACTGTCCATTGTAGAGCTCTTTGAGGCAAATCGTTTTGAGCGACGCGGCTGCCACGCCGGGACCGATCGGCTCCGCCGCGGATCCGTCGGTGATGCCGCGAAGCCGCTTAACCGATAACTCTTCCAGAGCTGAGCAATTATCGAGCACCGCGTTCATTCCTTTGGCTCCGAACGTGCACGACCCGCACGACAGCTTCTTCAACCCTTTGCAGTTTTTGGCGAACGACATCATCCCGGCGTCGGTTAACTGGCGGCACGCGCGGAGCTTTAGGCGCGTGAGGTTGCGGCATCGCAGAGAAATGAGGATGAGCGCCTCGTCGCCGACGCTCACGGCTCTACGGTCGCATTTGAGGGCGAGTTTGGTGACGGCGTCGAAGCGGGAGAAGAGGGAAGGAATGATAGGGAGGAGATCCGATTGGGCAGAGAGGGAGAGACGGTGCCGGCTCTGTCCCTCGATCCTCAGCCACCGTCGGCAGACCAGCGAGCAGCGCTTCCGATCGCCGGAGCCGAGGGACTGGAATATGCAGGCCAAGCACTCGTCGGGAAGATCGGAGATGAAATCGGCGCAGTCGACGATCTCAGAGCCTTCCTCCTCGGCCTGCAGCATCGGGGAGATCGCGGCCGTTGCTTTGGACTTGGATCGATGGATGCGGTTGATGCTCTCACGGCGGCTTGAATTGGCGGCCGCCGAAGCTGACTGGCCCATCAACTAAACCACCCGGAAATCAACAGCTGAGCTCTGCCACGTCAGCACGGTTAACCGTAGACAGCGTCGTAGAGGAGCGGTTTTTCTCGCAACAACCCCTCTGTGGAAATGTATGGGAGGGCGGACTTGAAATCCGATTGCACTTGGCTTCTTCTGGAAACTGTTCTCAGTGTTTGGGTAATGGTATAATAGTAATCTCCCTCTCCGGAGGAAAAATCAAAAGCGGGCGCTTTCATGTGATTATTGTGTGCACTCTTTCCTTATTTTGCTCGTTGGCTTGTGGGGCCCGCGATCTTGATTCGAATTTAAGTTTAAACCTGTTAATTGGTTTGATTAAAGATTTGGGCGACTAGTAAAACCAAAACTAAATTTGAAGTTAGGACTGTGGATAGCGACAATTCAGGTGTGTCGTCGTCTGTGGGTGTTAAATCAAAAATAGCAACTACGATGCAATTTACACCAAAAGTTCCAAAAATAAAAAATTGACACCTAATATGAGTCTTTGACCATGCTCACGTTTGTTACAGCTAGATTTGTAAACAGTTCCGTTTTATTGAGTTTGGGTCGGGTTTGACCCGATTAGTTAAGTTCTAGATTACTTAAATTCAATTTGTTAAATTAATGGGTCAATCAAACTCAACCCGTTAAACTAATAAGTTATCCATTTCACCTGTTAATAGTTATTTTGGTTTTGATGTCCTACCAAGGGGGTCTCTGAATTTTGACAAAGATTGAAACTTTGCATTTCGAAAATTTTGGGGCTTCAGAGTGGGATAAGGGAGTTTTTCGATTTTCAAAGGATCCGAGCAATTCTCAATCTCAACCAATTGCTGCGAATAATGAGAAAATTGTGAATTTTTGTAATTAAATGTAGAATTTTTTTCTTTAATTTTCTGATTTTCGAGTTTGAACCCTATTCCATCCTCATAATGGGAATTTAAATGTAGAATATCACTTTTACTGAAAAAATTAAAAATAAATTTTACTCTATTATTTATTGAGGAAAGAGAATTAAAACTCATAAAATGTGTAATATCAAAACTTTATCAAATTATTTTTTAGAACGTTCCGTATTCCATAATATGATTGAGATATTTTAATCTATATGTATAAGGATAACTAAAATTTGGAGGTAAGAAAGTGGAACAAATCAACTGGTTCAACTTAGATATACATTTCTATAATGCGAGATACTAGTCACACGTTAGGTGCATTACATACATAATTCATAATTTTATTTCTTTAGTTTGATTGTCTAGACGATACGCATTATACGTCATATGAATAATTTTTTTGCGATTATGATGGTACAACTACTCTGCAAAATTAATGTTTAACAAATATTTGTCCACCATTATCCATTAATGATTGTCACATAAAATACAGCCTAATATTCTAGTAGCGGTTTTGTTCATATGTCATAATCATCACCTCCATTTTATCTAATAATACGAATTTTGTATTAAAAATCTTAACTTATTATTTGATGGGCTCTTCATGTACTTTTCTCTTTGATAAGCCTCTTCCGTATACGACCATTTAAATTGCACCACTCTTACATCACTTGGAGGTTGTGGGAACACGTGTGACGATTAGTATACAACACATGAATATCGTACTTTTGAAATCATATCAAAATGTGGAGATATTGACTAAAATACATGCATGTATTTACTATAATTATCGATGATAGTTAAATATTATTCATGTGAATGTATATATTTAGTGTAATATCAAAATGTCGAGATGATGATTGAATTAATTACATGTAACTACTCTTGCGAAATTAAGTGAGCTGCGAACTTAATTGATAAAGAGACCGGGTTTTAAATTATTTAAATATCATATACGTATTTTGTGACGTGAGTAAGAGCGTGCTAGTTGTTAGCTCAAACACATAAACTAAGCTGTTTTAACATGCATAGCCGAATGCGAGTTAGTGTATGTTTAGCGGACGAAGAACATGGTGGCAGATGACCATGTCAATTTAAGCTATAATATAGATCTCGGGTACTATTATTTTAGGAATCCTCCTGATTGGATTGGAACTCAATTATTTGATAACATGATGAGGGTCCCTAAGACTAAAATTAATGCGGTAACGCTTTGAGCTAGTTTTTAGGGTTTCAACCCCCTATGTTACTAAAAAAGCTACTTTCATACCATGATAAAAATTAAAACTATACCATGCAACCATTAATAAAATAAAGAGTATCCAAACTTCTTACGAATACGTACAAAACTCCTTAACTACGTGAGATTCATACTTTCCACTCACGTTCCGATTTCAAAATCTCCGTCCTTATCTGTAAAGTTCGAAGTTTCAAAACTTTGAACGATACTCACGTCCAGCAGTGTGGACCATGTATTTTCAATTCGTTGGACCCTCAGACAACAGAAAACAAAAACAAAGCAAAACACGTGATGGACCCATCAGGCATCAGATAACACATCCATCGGCCCCACTACTTATCTCCATCACAAATCGGGCCTAATACTGGGCCTGTAATTTTACTTATTTTCCAGAAAAACCTAAACAAATATCAGAATTCCCACAAAGTCCACCGCATCAGTCACGACTCACTGAGTCATCATCACCACCGACTCAGACGAGTCTAGTACAGTCACTACCATGATCCACGATACACTGGTGCCACTCAAACAATGAGATGACGACGACGACGACGACGACGCGAATGGCGACTCTGAATCCGGCGCTGCTGCCAACATTTTCGTTCCTCTGCGCGCGAGTCCACCACCGACGCCTGGGCCTCGGGCTTGCGGTCCCGAGCGGCAGGGCGTGGTGCAGCGTGGCGAGCGAGTCGACTCGGCCGGATAGTCTATCGTCCTCGGCGGACAGTTCCGCGCTGAGAGAAGTGCTGAGCGTGAAGGAGCGGCCGAAGTACCCTCGCTGGGACGACCCCGACTACTGCAAGTGGAAGGATAAGGAACGGGAGATTTTAAACGACATCGAGCCCGTCGTTTTGCTGGCCAAGGAGATTCTGCACTCTGATAGGTATGCTTACTGTGAGCTTAGCTCGCAACGACGTTGAGCCCCGTCGTTTTACTTTGTGAACTGGTTTTGGTGGTTTGCAGGTATATGGATGGTGAGCGGCTGACGGAGGAAGATGAAAAGGTTGTGGTGGAAAGGCTTCTTGCTCATCATCCACACTCAGAGGATAAAATTGGCTGCGCAATTGATTCTATCATGGTAACTTATTTCCTCCACCATTTACCGTCGGAGATTGCCCTATGTTATCTATTAATTGAATTTCTTGTGAAGAATTTAGGTTTATATTGTAGTCAAATTTATAAAATATTGAGGGTAAGTAACTCATTAGTCATTGCCAATATGTTTGCTATGGTGCAAATGACGGTTTTTCGAGCATCGGTGCATTCGTTCTTTTGGAATTGAGCCCCTAATTAGTTATATATTTAGTGTTGATACTCATGCACCGATCAAATTTTGTGTGGGCTGAAAAATTTAACTAGAAATGGTTGTCATCGAATGATTGACTAGGAAGGTCTATTTTAAATTTGTAGTATCTACCAAGTCGTTTGTTGAAGTGTGAAGGATGGTTTGGAAGACGCACTATTGTGTGTCACAAATCACCGTTGGTGTGAATGCACAATGTGTGCCTTCTTTAAGTATGATAGTTTATGTTGTATAGAGAAACGAGCCTGTTGATGTTTTCGTGAGCGGTTTGGGTTAGTGGAAAAATGGTTTCAAAGGCTGAAATCATAGAAAGAGGAGAGTAGAGTTTGTGAATTAGATTTGTGGTGAATGTATTAAGTGTTGAAGACTAAAACTTGAACATGTTCGAAAGGAATGCAGCGGGTAATTAAATGTCATGGTTGTTCTGAAGTATAAGGAGGCCTAAATGTTCATCCTATTTGCATCAATCCCTTAGTCATCGCTGCTTAAAAACATTATGTACCAATTCTATTACCCTTGTTGGTTTAATTCCTTATCTTTACATGCCCTTCTCTCCCTGTTACCTCCTCCCTTCCCTGTCCAGTTCCTTCTTCTCTTCTTCCCCGAGAACCTTGGCACTTGCCTTTACAGGTATCTATTTTTAAGTTTAAAAGAAAGAAATTGAAAATATTGATGAATAATATGAGAAAGTTAAAGAAACTTTAGGAAGGCGAGTATAAAGTGTAAAAATGTCAGTCCAAATAGAAGCACCCTTGTGGAAAATGTCCAGTGAACTCAACATTATTCGAGTATCCTTAACTCCTTGAACTAAAACGCTAATGTCTTAACAAACACCAGGACACTTATTTTTGAGCAAAAGCTATTCTTTGATGTTGTTGCTCTTGTAGCTTTAAGGATTGCTCTCCAAAACAGTTCCTGTCTTTTACTATTTTTAATATGCTATTGCTGATGGGTCATTCCAATTTTTGTCACAACCAAAAGATTTAACAAGAAATTGGTGTCATCAACCTATGTAATAGGAAACCTTGGATGAATGCAAGATGTTAACTGTATTGCAACCGAGTAAGAGAAGAAACCATTGAAATATCGCTGCACAAACATGCACAACTAGAAGTTTGTGGCATCTCTTAATGATTATGTGAATAGAAAAGCATTTATCTAGGCTGAAATTTATTTTTGTCTCCTCTGTGTAAGATGAAGTTCAATGGGGGGCCAGTCACAGGTGCTCTAGCTTAATGAGCTACAGGCCTTTGCTTTTTTCTTACCACTTTAACCTTTTTTAGTGCATGTTTGGAGCTTTAGATCCACGTGTTCATAACTTATCCTTAACTATTGGGGCTTGTTTTTCCTAGATTATTTTCTACAGATTATTTATTTCGTACCTTTTCAATACAATTTAATGATAGTGGAAACTGAAAGTGTAAACTATTAAAATTTTGGTCTAATTTTTTTCTACTGTTTCTTTGGCTACTTTTTCCTTAGCACGTTGGTTCAGAAACCAGTTACGAGTGTAATATGTAATCGTAAATAAAGATCTTTCTATTATTGTTTCTGTGACGTGAAATTATCTGTCTCTTTCTCAAAACTTCTCTTCTTCAGTCTGATCTTTACTTGAGCAGAACTTAAACTGACCATTTGTAAACTATTTATTGACATTGAATTTTAAGTTCTCATTGATTTCTGAACCAGTCCTCCCTTCTATATATGATCAACCTTTATTTTGTTTGATGTGGATTCTTGTGTTTGTCTATGCAAACTAACCACTTTCTTTGTAACTTGTGTTGCTGTAGGTTGATCGGCATCCCCAATTTAAACACTCAAGGTGCCTATTTGTCATAAGAACTGATGGTGTATGGATAGACTTCTCCTACCAGAAGTGTCTTCGAGCATATATCCGAGATAAGTACCCATCCCATGCAGATAGATTCATTCGGGAACATTTTAAACGTGGTAGTGGCTAAATGTGCGTTACTCCTTCCTAACGCTTGTTTTGGGGTTTAATTTTGCTTTGGTAATTACAGATGCGTATGAAATGGTATTCAAATTATACCTTGGAAGGGGAATGTCTTTCGTATTCAGATCTTCAGTGACCCACATATAACCTAGAAGTCCTCAAAGCTCATTAGATAATAACATGGCTCTCCTAGGACCTGCTTTTACTAGGATTGTTGAATTACTTAACTTTGCACCTAGAAGTCAGCAAAGCTCGTTAGATAACAACCTGGCTCTCTCTCATTGATTAGAAGCTTTGTCAATCGTTTTAGCTTAATTAGAGAATTTAGATGGAGGAAAATATGTGAGTCCTTATGTCCGGCGTTCAGGATTTGTGCCAATAGAGTCCATCAGTCGGAAGATGTCCGATGTGGTGATCATTGATCTTGTAGCTTTTTGGCTGAGCTTCGATGGAGATAATAACATTGCATTGTGACAAATGATGATGATACGAACATGTGTCGTTGTTTGGCTGTGATTAACAAGAGAAAACTTCGGTAAGGTAGGCTGACCTCAAATTTCTCATATGGTGGGTTGGGTGAGAGCTTCCCTACGGATGGCATAGTCAAGCACCCGTAGTCTAGTTTCTATCGTGTTTAATGGGCCGGCAATGGATGGTCCATCCAATAGGACCTGGTCTTGATCAATTTAGGTAGTAACATGAGTGAAGATATGGAAATTTTGTATATTCTTACAGCTTAGAAGTCTGATAATTTGAAGTTATTTGCCTACATGGCCCCATACTTTTTACCAACTAGTAGAAATCGAGTAGTTGAGACTGGTATTGTGAGTCAAAAGAATCAAGCTCTCACGGATGGACGTTGTCTAGGCTCCGGGGGACTTTCTTGAGTACTCCGGAGCACCCAAGATTCTTTGCGCTGTCAAAACCGTGAAATGCCTGCTGGAATGTGGTTGACGTTGAAGACGAACATCATATTTCTGGTGGTAAATTATGCTTAGAAAAAATGCTTTCCCCACCGATAAGAGCATCTCCAAAGAAGATATCAAATTGTCCAGATCAGCAATAACGGTAACAAAAGACAGCATTAATGTTTTCCATTCGAGAAGTCAAATCTGATATGGCATGACATAGATCGACATCTGTCCTCTTTTGTTGCCAAATTTGACAGCACCTTCAAAATTTTTAATTAATTATTAAATGCTTTTTATTAATTTTTTATTGGTTTAAAGCATTATCCTTTTGTTTCTTTTCATTTCAAATGCAAAGAAAGTATATAGGAATTATTATTTTATATTTAAAATTTGACATATCGGTTATAGAGCAAAAGTTTAAAAGATGCCAAAGTGCTATGTAAGCTTTTAAATTTAAATTTTAGGTTTAAAATTTGACATTGAAGATGATCTAAGCTTTTACTTTGCATTAATTTTTGAACAAAACACAAAAATGGTTCCCCCCCCCCCCCAAAAACAAACACATCAAAACTGGTTTGAACGTCGCTCATTTGAGGATAGTAAATCAGTGCTAGAGCCAGTCACGCATACTGACTCTAGCACTAATTTATTATATCATTTACACAAAATGATAAGATAATGACCCAATTGTACTTAATAAGTTACTCTCTATCACCACAAAATCTACCAACAAATCCATGAAAATCTAATTCGATGCAGAGTCCCACTCTACAACCTGCAATAGCACCAACACGTTGTGTCCTCCCTTTGGCTCTCTAGCTTCATTTCTCGGAGAATGTACCCCAGGCAGGAGAAATAAGACTAAAGAAGATAAAGATGAAAGAAAAAATAAATAAAAAGAAAGCTACATTTCAAAAGAAGAAGACCTAGAAGCCCTCCACGTGTCCTCTTTTCTTCCTTTCCTGTCCTTTTGTTTGCATGGCATAGCGGGAAAAACACGGAAACTTGGAAGACTCCCACTGATTCGCGCAAACTGTCTCTCTCTTTTGTAAATAAAAACCAGTGCAAGACCCTTAATTATGATCCGTCCGGTACAAAAAAATGCCTATTAAATTTCTAAAATTCAAATCGACGGTCGAATTAAAAACAAAAAACATTATGAGGTGTCAGTGAAAGATGTCGGAATCAATCAACAATGGACACCAATTAACAATTTTGTTTTTTTATATATCATATACGAATTTTTGAACAATGGAAAGGTATACAAAATTAATACATAATTGAGAGTCGGAAAATTTTATTTGAACTCGTATAATCTTTTTTTACACCCAGTTTACTCCCTAAACTCATATTATTTTTAATTAAACTATTAATATCTTTTTGAATCCAAATTTATTATCTAAATCGCCCTCACAAATCCAATTCAATATGTAAATTTATCCTTACATCCATTCAAAAAATAAAATAATCAAATAAATTCATTAAACTTTTAAACATACCAGGTTGATAATATGTAATTGCCACCAAGATTCATTTGCCCAAATAGATTAAAAGACTACTTTCGGATTAGCTTTAGATTCAACTACCTTCGGGTTGACAATATACAAATGGTGTTGATTTTTCCAAACTTGATTGGCAATAAAGATCAGGTGGAGTGCTTGTTTGTGCAGGTCAATGCCCTAAAAGGTCATATTCCTATTGATATGTTCAACATGTATTCAGAAGTTGCATTCATCGCACAACCAGTTTGATGGTACACTCCACACAAGTTATAGCAGAATAAAGAGCTTCTGACTTTGGTACTGGACTTGAACAATTTCAGTTGGAGGATTCAAAGTTCCTTCTTACAGGTGATACACTCCTAAACCCTAAAAAATATGAAATCAAACGAAAAAAAAAAAAAAAAAAAA
Source organism: Pyrus communis (assembly GCF_041283825.1). NCBI lineage: Eukaryota > Viridiplantae > Streptophyta > Magnoliopsida > Rosales > Rosaceae > Pyrus > Pyrus communis. The sequence goes on from NC_142572.1 coordinate 17,498,473, forward strand.
AAAACTTGCATAAATGAGTTCATACCTTAGTTGGAAGATTTAAAACTTCAAAATTATCATCCATCAAGTAAAGAAAGCTTGTCTTTCTCTGTGGGAGCGTCTTATGGTTTTAGCAAAAATGAACGTAGGATAAAAGATCACGTGATGGTAGGAGTTGATTACTAAGTGTGGGTTTATTGATATATTTTAGTTTTATTGTTAATTTCATCTTATACTTGATGGTAACTATAATATAGCCAAAACGACAACTCAGATTTAAAACTTAAGTTGGATATAGAAAGAGATTATATGAGTTCAAATAAAATTTCCCATGAGTTGAGGACAACAATTAGAAACATTCAAACAATTGCCAATGACCTCATTTTGAGAACCTTTCCGACCTTTTGTGTCTGGCTACGAGCCATTCAAAAACCTAGCAAAATTGCTCTCTTGGCTACGAGCCATTCAAAAACCCTAGCAAAATTCTCAGAGAGCAGCACCACCAACATTTTACGTATCTGTTATAGGAGTGGGCACTTGGAATCGAAACACGAAACAAATCAGACCGCACCGAACGATTTTGCGGTTTTCAAATGGTTTCGATTTTGAAACCGAATCAAGGTGTAGTAAATGGTTTGGTTTCGGTTTTGGTTTTTGAAAACCACACCACAATTATTAATTAACATTTAATTAAATGTCTATAGTAGATGTCATGTTTAACTGGTTGTTGTTAGAGTCTATACATTTAGTATGGACTCAACCACACTAGAATATCATCATTCATCACTTTCTTTCGTTCATTAATTTGAAGGACCTTTCTTATTTTATACATCACACACACACAAAAATATATATGAATTAAAAGTTATTCAACTTGTTTTGTGTTACACCTTGTATGTGACACCCTTTTGTTGCACAAACTTGTTTTAACATCACGACTGCATGCACTATACTAATTGTTTCCATAACAAATGTCTTTTTCATGTTGCTGTTGTTGCACTAGGTGCGTACTAGCATTTGTTCTAATCAAACTTCTTGATGTTTTGCAGGAATTATTGTTAAATGTAACTTTTAAAATTTGTATATGAAAATGCATATCAATACGTTAAATTTTAAACTGTACATTTCTTCTTCTTAAAAAATCAAATCAGATCAAGCAGTTTGGTTTCATTTTAATTTTAACTTTAAAATTGCACCGAACTAAACCGCAAAAAATTTCGATTTCACTCAAAACTGTACCGAAACGAACCATTCGCACCCTAATTCATTACTCTATTCGAGATTCCCAAACGCTCAATAAAACCCTTGTGAGAAACCCCAATTCACCAGTCCAATCCATCGATACTCCGCTACAAGTTGAATATCCAACGAACCATCGGCTGCTGTGACCTTTGCACCGGCGCCGACCAGCTCCGCTACAAGCTCTGCGCCTCTCCGCCTCAAGGCCTCATTTGTTTCCTCCTCTCAGCTCCGCGAGCCTTCTGCCTCTTCTGGCTCTGTCCAGTACTGGTCCTGGTCCAAGGTAAGATGACCTCTTTTATTATGCACACAATCTATTTGATGAACTGCCTCAACTGATAAAGCTTGCATTTTAATTAAATTTTGAGAATTTTGATGTGCAGCCGCAAGTTAATGTCAAGAGCTTCCTAGAATAACCGATCAATCCGCTCGCTGCAAACAGCGAAGGCTTTGGATCCTGGTTAAAATGTCTTTTTTGCCGGTGCTAGAGAGGGCTACATGTCGGTTGCTGCGGTTAATGCCGAGAGCCCACTTAACAGCAAGTATGGTTTGCATATCATCGATTGTTTCTCGATAGCATTTTTGTTCAATCTGCCGAACTTTACTAATTTGTTTAGTATTTACATAAAATGTGCACTGTACTCCGCAGGTCCAGTGAATGATATCTTTGCATTATACTGTACACACATACACACAATTAATGTGCCTATGTCTAGAGTCTAGACGATCTTCATTCTGCCCGAAAGCAAAGGAAAAGACGATTCCGATGAAATCTGTAATGCAGCAGCCAACCACCGGTTCTAGTAATGCATGCAGCTTTGTCTCCCTTTCCATCTCACTTCCTCTCATGCGTCCATTAGCAGCACTGGCAACAGTCAGGCCCATTGTTTGTACACCCTCTAACCGCTAGTAGCTAAATCACACAACTGGAGGTCTGCAAAATTTTGTGACCATAAACTGTTACTTTCTTGCATATAATTTCCGGTTTAAAGTTGCTTATAGTCTCAAATCCAGAGATTTTAAAAATAAAATAAAACTATCTAGTTGGAACATGAGATCTTGTCATTTGGCAAGTATAGTAAAAGCTCAACCCTGAAATTAGCGCATTGATGTAAAATGAATAGGGTGAGTTGGTAAATAAATAGAAAAGAGCTTACTTACCCGAAGTGGAAGGCCTCTCCTCCAACTCAACATCACCCTCTGCTTCCACTATGCCTTCGCCCTCATCATCAGAATCAGAATCAGAATATTCAGGCCTGATTGTGATATTGGGGATGTGAGAAATCTTGGACCACTCCTTTCCTCTGCCTTTTCGGCAACCTCGTGCAAGATTACCACATAACTTGATGTCAAGTGTCTGAAGTGGTGTTTTCTGCAAGAAGTCTGGCAGTGTTTTCAGCTGAGGGCACTCCCAAATATGTAAAGAAGAAAGGCATGGCATTATGGTAATATGAGAATCCTCTTCCTTCCACTCTTCCACTCCTTTCCACTCTTCCCACGCCTCCATGGAGATAAATTGGAGTTTTTTCAATTTTGGGAATATAATGCATGATGATGCTGATGACGTTTCCTTTTCTATTCCCATAAACTCAACTCCAACCTTTTTTACTCTTTCTATGCTCCAAAGCCAGAGTGTATCGAGGGACGGCAATTTTCCCAAAGGAGGTAAAACTTCACATTCATTCCACCGCACAAGATAAAGAACTCTCAAATTGTTTAATGACATGATCCAGTTGGGGGCAGTGCTTCCGTTATGCCTTTCAATTCTTAAAAATTCCAAATTTGGATGCGGTCGTAAAAAATTCAGTGTTTCTGCACTTGTTCCACAATTAACAAAACTTACATCCAAATGTAAGAGTTGTATGTTCCCCAGGGGTGATGCTTTCTCACCCTCACCCACAGCAACTTCCACATCCCCATCAATATCTATTTCGAGTCCCCCCTGAAGTTGGTCTAAGTTTCTCAAATCTCCCAATTTGAACGCTTCATTGTCGTCTTTACCACCGCCAACAGGGCACCGATCTAGTCTTCTTAGATTTGTTAATCTCCCAATCCCTTTCGGCAAGTACTTCAGTTGAAGGCAACCCCAAACATAAAGATGCTTTAAGTTAATCAACTTTCCCATGCTCTGAGGTAGACTTTCAAGTTTCCTACAACCGCTAAGGCGCAATGTCTGCAAATTGTATAAATTACACACCCCATTCGGTAGCTTTTTCAAATCATAATTTTCAGACAAATCAATGAACCTTAGATGCACCAATTCACCTATTTCTTCCGGAAGCTCTTCAATACAATTATCACTCAAATTCAATGTCCTAATATGTTTCAACTGCGAGATCAAAGTTGAGTCCACAACATTAAATTTTGAATCAAAAGTTGCAAGAGTACGTAGATCGCAGCTGGAAAACGAAACACATGAGAGTGGACCCTCGGGTGCAAGCATTAAGGTCAAATGGCGGATCTTGTCACCCAAGGCCTCTATTGTATCGTTACCACCCTTAACCTCCATTGTAAAGCATTCATTTTGAGTAAGAAACTGCAGAAAGTCGTGCACAATATCATGCATTTTACACCTCTTGATATTTCCTAGAACATCTTCTTCAAAGTTTTGGAAGAAAGATCGCATTGCTAAGTTATTGAAAAACCTTTGGCCAATTATTTTCTTCTCCATGTTTTTTTTCAAATAGAGATAATCTTGTGACATCCACAACTCAATCAAATAATCTTTATAGATCAAATGATCTTTTGGAAAGATAACACAATATAGAAGGCATCGTCTGACTGCAGGTGCCAAATCAAAATAACTCAGTAATAGTGGTTGGAAAACTTGTTGCTCAACCTCTTCATAGTCCCATATCTTACTGTTCAAAACTTCTTGCCATTCTTTCCTCGTTTTCTTGTTACGCATGAGACTCCCCAGAGTCTTTGCAGCAAGAGGCAAACCCTTGCACTTTTTAGCTATTTCTTCACCAATGGCTTCCAACACACCATCCTTATCCCTATTATAAAATGCCATACGGTTGAATATTGACAAACAATTTTGTTCGCTCAACCTCTCCAAATTAATGGTGTGAGTGGGAGCTCCCACCATATCAGCAACCACCTGGTTTCTAGTGGTCACCAATATTCTACTGCCATGGGCGCCACTTTGTACTAATGGCAACTTCAATTTCTCCCACTTTCTTTGGTCTTTACTCCACACATCGTCTAGGATAAGGAGAAACTTCTTTCCCTTGATGGATTCAGACATACATTGAAAGAAATCTTGCAACTCATCCGAATTTGGGCCGACACCTTTGGCACCAGAAATGATGGCTTTGGCAATTTTGATCTCATCAAAAGGGTCCGAAACACAAACCCATATTTTGATCTCAAAACAAGCTTTAACATTTTCATCGTTAAAAGCCAGTTGGGCCAGAGTTGTCTTCCCCATTCCTCCCATCCCGACAATGGGGATGACAAGGAGGCCCCTCTCTTCTTGACTACTCTCAGTCAACAACTTGCTAACCAAAACATCCTTTTGTTGTTCTCTACCAAATATGATAGATTCATCAACAAAAGAAGAAGTTTTCTCTCGCTCAAGTTGTTCAGTGGTCGTTCTCTCTGTGAATTGAAAGTTATATGTTTCTCTTTGCTCAGCAATCACATCTAAATTTTCATTCAGACTTTTGATCTTATGAGCAATGTCAAGACGAAGAATTACCCGACTGACTTGGCCGACTTGGCCAAAACAAAAGCAAGAGGAGGGAATAGAGAAACATACCGCCCTCTTCTTCTTCTTAGTAACAAGAGAAGTACTTCCACCGTGCTCTTCTTGTTTCTCAACTTGTTGTCTCAGTATTTCAGTCTTCCATTCATCCAACACATTGTCCATCTTGTACGACACATCTTTCAGCTGCTCCAGCCAATTTCTGACGCTGGCCTCCTTTACCTGCCTTAGCTCCGCATCCTCAAGCACAGCACCAATCACTTTAAGTTTGGCCTCGAATTCTTGAACATCTTTCTCCGCATTCAAAACCAGCTTCAACTCTTCTCCGACGTATTGGAAAGTTACTGAAGCCAGTTGTTCGAGAAGCACGGAAATGAGTGCCTCAGCCATGTTTCGGTTAGCAGTGGAAACAGAGAAAAACAAGAGATATGAAGTGAGAAGAAACTCAAATTTTGAGATTGGTATGGTATATGGTATCACTTTTCTTCTGGCCAAATTTTGAGATGAGAATATGGGCTGGCTAGACAAATAATAATGGTAGGGTAGACGTGAGTCATCCCTCACTTATTTCTTCAACAGCCATTATTGACCAGGAAGAAAGCAGGAATCTTTATCTCAAAAGTCAAAAGTTCGATTGGCAATTCACACATACTTTTAAACTTTAATCTGAAAATTATTTATGCTTTTGAGATAAGAATATGGGCCTGCTAGACAAATAATAGGGTAGAGGTGAGTCATCCCTCACTTATTTCTTCAAGAGCCATTATTGATCATCTTTCTTGTCAATTTACACTGTTAAGATATTAAATTGCATCATGTTATGACTTCTGTTAGTTTAATTGTAATGTATATGCTGTTAAATTGCAATTTTTTCTTTTGACACAACTCAAGATAGATTTCATAAAAGCTACATCAATAATTTAACGGCATACATAATGGTTAAACCAACAAAAAGGCATAAAATGGTGCGATTTAAAAACTTTAGTCGTGGTCCATTTTGATTAAAACCCCCAAAAAAGGGAGTGTAAAAAAGCACTTTGCCCTAAAGTTTGATACTTTTTACCTTGTCAGTTGTCAGCTTATTTGTATCATATACTTCCAAACTGTACAGACCCGTACGACTACGAGTGTGCTTGAAAGAGGTTAGAATAAATTTACTTTTTTTATTTTTTATTTTTAAATTTTAACTAAGGCTTGCTATGTTTATATGGTTGTAAAGGTAGTGTAAAAAACAACAAAATTCATGTTGTGCTGTGGCCAGTTTATCTGACAAGGGAGAGAGTGGAGAAAGTGTAGTGATTTCTCTGAATATATGAGATGTTATTCTCTTTACATAGTGTATTTATTTATAGTAGTAAAGATGAGAGAAATACTTGTCCTTCAAGTAAATACAATACTAGTAGGGAACGAATAACTAGTAACTAAATCTATCTAAGATTTATACAATCACACTTTAATATAATATCTATAACATGTTACATGTAATTACTAAATCGCCTATGATTTTTATTTTTGTTTAGCATTGGTGGAGAGAGTTAGTGACACATCCCGACTCGGAATGTCCACTTGGACTCCAAATCGAGCTCTGTTGGTCGACACCCGGAAGGTGACAAATCCATAAAGTGTAGTAATGTGGGAAAAAAAATGTGAATAAATTTAAACCTAAAAGTTACTATTACAAGAGTGCGCATGTGAGCGAAATTGAACAAATCTCACATTTGACTTCAAAGCATAAGTAAAGTAGAGTAAAAGTAAATAAAAATTATACCAACCGAAATAAATCTCCTATATCACTGTTTGCTAGAAATAATATGGTTTAAATTCACCTTTGGTAAAAATCAAATATAAGACTTCTCAATTGCAAGTGAAGAGACATTAGTACTAAGCGGTAAGAGCAGCTTAATCACTAAAAAAAATTAAAAATATAAAAAAACATACAAAAAAAAATAATTCTGGTTTGCATGAGGAGGGCAAAACAAGAGGTCTGCAAATAATATTTGATTAGGTTGATTTAGAAATAATATTAAAATCTATTTTAATAACCTCATCTACAAACTCACAGTTTCATTAAACTACAAAGGTAAAACAACAAAAGATGTGGTTCGACTCGACTTTCTCACGAGCAACAATTCATCTCCCTCTTTATGTCTCATGAAAACTGCAAGCCTGGGACCATCGGAAAGTTTCCGACACCGTAGCCAGGTTGGGCTCGAGACCATCCTGGTCCCTTAGTGACTCTCCCCTCGACATGGATTGTTGGCTCAGCACGTAAACTAAGCTGCTTTAGTATCATAATATAAATTAAAAGTATACCATACAACTAAACTCCTTATAAATACATTCAAAACTCCAGAATTCATACTCTCAACTCTCATTACGATTTCAAAATCTGTGTCACTTATTTGTGAAGTTCAAAGTTTCAAACTTTGAATGATAACCCAAATCCAGCAGTGTGGGCCACGTAGTTCAAACCAAAACACGTGAAGGACACATCAGGCATCAAATAATGCATCTATCGGCCCCACTACTTATCTCCAACACAAATTAGGCCTCATAGTGCGCCTGTAATTTTATTCCCAAAAACCCGAAACAAATATCATAATCCCCAAAAAGTCCACCGGTTCAGTCACGACTCACTGAGTCATTGGGAATTGGTTTTGGTGGTTTGCAGGTGTATGGATGGTGAGCAGCTGACGGAGGAAGATGAAAAGGTTGTGGTGGAAAGGCTTCTCGCTCATCATCCACACTCAGAGGATAAAATTGGCTGCGGAATTGATTCTATCATGGTGTGAATGCACAATGTGTGCCTTCTTTTAAGTATGATAGTTTTGTTGTATAGAGAAACAAGTTGAAAAAGGGTTTCAAAGGCTGAAATCATAGAAAGAGGGAGCTTAGGGTTCGTGTATTAATTTTGTGGTGAACGTATTGAGTGTTGAAGACTAAAACTTGAACATGTTTGAAAGGAATGCGGCAGGTAAATTAAAATTCATGGTTGTTCTGAAGTATAAGGGTGGTGCCATAATAATTATAGAAAATTAATAAAAATGGTTTGAAAATTTTGAGTTTTATAGATAAGGACAAAATAAAAGGTAAAATTAATAGTATCAAGTTTGACTTTTTAATGTAAAAATGTAATTTTTCGTTAAAGTGAACAGTACCGCGAGTTTTTCGTTAGAACTCTCTAATAATTACGGACAAACATTATCATCAGGTTTTCCTACTGTATTTGGTGGGCCTCCCGCTAATTTGAGAGTGCCACACAGCTGGAAGGGAGGATTCATGTGGGACCTTACCCCTCACAGTCCATATTTTCTCTTTGCTTGCAAGACATGGGGATTGAAAGATCTTTAGCGATCTTGAATCATAGACTTTCTTTGGAACGTTAGTGTGGTGGGTTTTCAAGTTCAGGTTGCATTGGCAGTGTTTAAACAGTCAGGTTGAGACTCTAAGAATTTAGTTGTGCAAATCTAACCGTCTTACTGTACTGGTGCATGTGGAATGTTTTTTTTCGTGCGTTTGAACTTTAACGCATGACAACATGCTATTTATTTAAAATACCGTTACAGTAGCGTTCCAAATAAGTAGGGCAAGTACTCGTCGATGGTAAAGCATAGCATTTGAAGGGTTGTGATATGTGCAAGGGTCTAATCAACTATAGACCACGAGCTATGAGGATGCTTTGATGAGTTCCAATAAAGGCCTTTGCTTTCCGTTGCTGTGATTGAAATGCATGCAGGAAAATGAACCACTTTCTGAGTTTTCAGAGGAGTGGGCATATCTGACTTTGACTATAATTATGAAAGAGGAGGTGTTATTGTTTTACAAATCTGAGAAGAAAAAAAAAGCAAACAAACAAAAGATAAAAAAATTGACAATGATCGTGTAAAATGTAAAAGGGTAAAAAAAAAAGAAAAAGGAGATTGCTTAGATGGCATTCTAATAGTAAGACAGTGCCAACCTTTGTTCAGTTCTGGTTGATTTTAGAGGGGTATTTTTGGTATACGCTAAATTTCAAGAGTTATCTATGTTCATGCGGTTTTATGAACAATTATATCGTGGTTAAGTCCGTTAATATTCTTAGTATACTTAGAATTTTGCATTGAAATTCTTCTCCGTACATCACTAGCTTGCATAGGTAATTGATGTTTTAAACCTGATTTACATGTCAAACATGCTTTGGATAGGTTCAAAGGACATTTCTGCCCTTGAAAATGATGGTTACATGATGTGCACATGAGCAAATTGAATCTCTCTCGAGGTTAGTTCAAGTAGCAAGAGAAAATTGGGTAATAAGTTATATTAAAACATATTCACTGTTCTAAAAATCTCCTTTTAGCATGGGCGCTAAGCGGTCGGTTACCATTCCGATTAAAGTCTAGGCGTTTGAAAATTAAAAAAAAAACGCATAGACCTACTAAGGCGCTCGTCTAGGCATCTGCCTAGCCCGCTCAGACCCACCTAGGTTGTAATTCACTTTAGACAGAATATAAATAACTTTCATTTTGCATTTTATTTTTATAAATAAATTGTAAAAGACTTGTTGAATACTTAAACGAACCCACATTATATGTTGGTTCCTCATTTTATCATTATGTTCTATTATTTCATAATATATATGTAATTCTATTTTGTAATTTATGTTGAACTTATATATATATTTTAAGTATAAACAGATACTTATTTATACGAAATATAATAAATTTACTTATGAAAGATACATGCCTACATGGATGATTTGTGCAATTTCACCATTGCTGTATTGCGTTAAAAACTCAAAACACCATGAGAATAACTTTTATGGGATGAGTAAACTGTCGTCATGGGATGTTTAGTGTTAGTTTCTTTTCATATGTGATTATATTATTAACACAAAATATTAAGATAACGATCTAACTGTGTTTAGTAAGTGCTCTCCACCACCACAAAAACTAAAACAAATGCATGAAAATCTAATTTGATGCGGAGTCCCACTCTACGAGAGATTTTTTAGTGTGATTGGTACACGGGACGACATACCACGTGTCATTATACAAATGATAGGATATATGTGTTAAAAAATTAATAACTTAAAAAATAAAATTTCACACCACTCTTATTAAAACACGTAATGTACCAATTATATTCATGTCACAACTAAAAATTTCTCCCACTCTACGGCCTGCAATGGCACCAACACAATATTTCCTCCCTTGGCTCTCTAGCTTCATTTCCGGGCGAATGGACCGCAAGTAGGAGAAATAAGACAAAGAAGATAGAGATGGAAGAAAAGAAAGAAAAAGAAAATAAAAGAAAGCTACATCTCAAAAGAAAAAGACCTAGAAGCCCTCCACGTGTCCCCTTTTCTTCCTTTCCTCTCTTTTTGTTTGCATGGCATAGCGGGAAAAACACACAGAAACTTGAAGACATACACTGATACGCGCAAACTCTCTCTCTCTACGTCTTCTCTCTCTTCTGTAATTGTTTGCAGTTGTTGTAAACATAATGGTTGAGTGCAGTGCAGAGAGAGAAGAGGAGAGACCAACTTTTCGTACAAAAGAGGAATTGAGTTGTCATGCGCTGCTGGTGGGATAGTAAATTCCACTGGGAAGTGTGTATTCAGGAGTTGCATTCGTCGCACAACCAGTTTGATGGTACACTCCACACAAGTTATGGCAGCCTAAAGAGCTTCTGACTTTGGTACTGGACTTAAAACAATTTCAGTTGGAGGATTCAAAGTTCATTTTGACAGGCAATACACTCCAAAATCATAAATAAATAAAAAAAATGACACGAAAAAAAAAAAAAAGTATAAATAAATTCATATTTTGGTTGGAGGATTCAAAATTTCAAAATCACGGTCCATCAATCTAAGAAAGCTTTTTTTTTCTTTTTTTTCCTCGATGAGAACATCTTAAGGTTATCTCAATGCTATTTGAATTATTTCCTTCCCCAGGTTTATGCATATTTGATGACATTGAAGCAAACTTGGTGCTAACTAGTGTACCATTATTTCATAATACATTTTCTATTTGAATTTCTCAGTTGTTTATGTTCAATTCGCCAAACTTAACTAATTTGTTTAGTATTTACATAAAGTTTGCACTGTACTCGGCAGGTCCAGTGAATAATATTCTAGTAGTTGAACAACATTTTTCTGAGAAATATACTGAAGACCTCAAACAAGTCTGGAGCTCCCTGCATTATACTACACATACCACGCAATGGAGCTTTTGAATGTGCCTATGTCCAGACGATCTTCATTTTGCCTGAAAGCAAAGGAAAAGACCATTCCGGTGAAATATGTAATCCAGCAGCCAGCCACCGGTTCTAGTAATGCATGCAGCTTTCTCTCCATTTCCATCTCACTTCCTCTAAAGCCAAAGTATGTGAGCCCTGCATTCATTAACAACACTCGCAACAGTCAGGTGGGTAGGATTAATGAAAAAACTTCAAGAGGTCAACGAAACATGCATGCATAAACTGTACACCCCAATTAATTTGAGATTACCTATTTCCACACTCTTCCTTTTCGATGATTTTTGCACCAAAGGGAGCTCCGGTGTAGTGGTCTCAGTTTATTTCAGGCAACATTGTTTGTAAACCTTGTACCTGCTAGCAGCTGAATCAGACCACAGGAGGGTCTTGGCAAATCCAGCCATTTGAATTTTGAGGTCTTCCGGCCTCCCAAAAGCGTGCTCATGAAACTTCCTGCAAAATTTTGTGACTATAAATTGTTACTTTCTTGCATATAGTTTCTGGAGATTTTCAAAATAAAACAAAACTAGAGCATTGCAAATCACGATATTGGGAGTTACAAGTACATTGCAACATTATATATACTGTTATACTTGTTGGAATAATCTTGTAATTTGGCAAGTATGATAAAAGCTCTACCCAGAAATTAGAACATTGATGTAAAATGAATAGAGTGAGTTGGTATATAAATAGAAAAGAGATTAATTACCAGAAGTGGAAGGCCTCTCATGCAACTAAACATCATCATCATCTGCTTCGACTATGCTTTCACCCTCTCACCAGAAGTGGAAGGCCTCTCAGTTAACTCAACAGCATCCTCTGCCTCGACTATGCCTTCACCCTCATCATCAAAATTAGAATATTCAGGGAAGACTGTGATTAGGTTGGGCTCGAGACCATCCTGGTCTCTTAGTGGCTCCACCCCGACATAGGTTGTTGGCTCAACACATAAACTAAGCTGCTTCGGTATCATGATAAAAATTAAAAATATACACAATACAACTAAATGACATACATATAAATAATAGGGAAAATTAGAATATCCTGCAGCTTTTTTATAGTGGTTAGATTAAACATTCATCCCTTTTAAAGATTTGATTAAGGTGCTTTGATCAATTGACACCTCAATAATTTTCTATTTATTTAATTTCCATGTCATTAAATGCATTTATATAGAGGCATAAGGTAGCTTAGTAACTAATTGCCTATAATATAAAAATTTAATTTCGTCAATCCCCTTCTACGCATTAAATGATATTTTTTAATAAAATAAAATAAAAAATTAATTAACTAATTCCTCATTTAAAAAAACTCTTTCTATTAAAATTGTCTCAATAAAAGGTCTTCAATACATATTTTTTTTCCTGTATAGATATATAAAAAATATACTTAAAACTTATGGTACATTTGAGAACAAAAGTATTGACTTTTGGTACGTTTAGATTTCAAATGTACCGAGAAAGCAAATGTACCAAAAATTCAAATGTACCATAAAACCAAATGTACCCACTGTTATGTAACCCTTTTGGTACGTTTAGATTTCTAATATACAGAGAAACCAAATGTACCAAAATTTCAAATGTACCATAAAACCAAATGTGCCCATTGTCAGGTAACTCTTTTGGTACGTTTAAATTCCTATTGTACCAAAAGACCAAATGAACAAAAAAATTCCCAATTGTACCACAAAACCAATTGTTTCTATCAGATAACCATTTTGGTATATTTACATTCCAAATGTACCGAGAAATACAAAAAATCAAATCTACTATAAAACTAAATGTGTCCATATTATAGGTAACTAGACGTAGCTATATAATCAAACAAATCTTTATTATGTGTTGGGTCTTCTAAATAATAAAATTTGACAATTTTTTTATTTATAAATATTCTACTATATTCACAAAAAAAGTAAAATTTACAACAAACAATAAAAAAATGCATAGAGATGGATAATAAATGCATAAATATAGGGATAATAGGAAAAGAAGAAAAAAAAAAAACGAAATGCCCAGGAGAAGTCGTGAAAAACTAAAATTCTAAACAAAATTGAACTTATGTGAAAAACTGAAATTAATAACCAAAATTTTAGAAAAATGTTTGATCAAATTTTCAAAAGGAGTATATGTTTAGTCTAAAAAATTAAAAAACGAGGCGCTTATATCAAAACGCCCCTAAATAATACCTAAACTCCTTATAAATACATACAAAACTCCTTCAGTATGTGAGAATTCATACTCTCAACTCTCGTTACCATTTCAAAACCTCTGTTATTTAACTATAAAGTTCAAAGTTTCAAACCTTAATGATAACCCAAATCCAGCAGTGTGGGCCACGCATTTTCAGTTCGTTGGACTCTCGGACAACACAAAATATAAACAAAACAAAACACGTGATGGACCAATCAGGCATAAGATAACCCATCTATCGGCCCCAACTACTTATCTCCAATTCAAATTGGGCCTCATAATGGGCCTGTAATTTTGTTTATTCTCCCAAAAACCCGAAACAAATATCAATATTCCCACAAAGTCCACGGCATCAGTCACGACTCACTGTGTCATCATCACCGCCGACTGATGCCACTCAAACAATGAGATGACGACGACGACGCGAATGGCGATTCTAAACCCGTTGCTGCTGCGTACAGTTTCGTTCCTCTGCGCGCGAGTCCACCACCGACGCCTGGGCCTCGGGCTTGCGGTCCCGAGCGGCAGGGCGTGGTGTAGCGGGGCGAGCGAGTCGACTCGGCCGGAGAGTCTATTGTCCTCGGTGGGCAGGTCTGCACTGAGAGGAGTGCTAAGCGTGAAGGAGCCACCGAAGTACCCTTGCTGGGACGACCCTGACTACTGCAAGTGGAAAGATAAGGAACGGGAGATTTTAAACGACATCGAGCCCGTCGTTTTGCTGGCCAAGGAGATTCTGCACTCTGATAGGTATGCTTACTGTGAGCTTAGCTCGCAACGACGTTGAGCCCCGTCGTTTTACTTTGTGAACTGGTTTTGGTGGTTTGCAGGTATATGGATGGTGAGCGGCTGACGGAGGAAGATGAAAAGGTTGTGGTGGAAAGGCTTCTTGCTCATCATCCACACTCAGAGGATAAAATTGGCTGCGCAATTGATTCTATCATGGTAACTTTTTCTCCTCCACCATTCACAGTCGGAGATTTCCATTAATTGAATGTCTTGTGAAGAATTTAGGTTGGATTGTAATCAAATATATAAAATATTGAGTGTAAGTAACTCATTAGTCATTGCCAATATGTTTTCTGTGGTGTAAATGATGGGTTTTGAGCATCGGTGCATTCGTTCCTTTTGAATGTAGCCTCGAATTATTATTGACTAGGAAGGTCTGTTTTAAATTTGTAGTATCTACCAAGTTGTTTGTTGAAGTGTGAAGGATGGTTTGGAAGACGCGTTGTTGTGTGTCACAGACCACTGTTGGTGTGAATGCACAATGTGTGCCTTCTTTTAAGTATGAAAGTTTATGTTGTATAGAGAAACAAGGCTGTTGATGTTTTCATGAGCGGTTTGGGTCAGCCGAAAAAGGGTTTCAAAGGTTGAAATCATATAAAGAGGGGGTTTAGGGTTTGTGTATTAGTTTTGTGGTGAACGTATTGACTGTTGAAGACTAAAACTTGAACATGTTCGAAAGGAATGCGGCAGGTAATTTAAAAGTCATGGTTGTTCTGAAGTATAAGGAGGCCTAGATGTGAGGGAGTGTGGATTATAGAGATTTAATTGGGGAGAAAAAGGCAAGTGATTTGGGTGGGGAAATAGGTTAGAAAAGCTAGCAAGTTGATGTTCATCCTATTTGCAGCAATCCCTTACTCATCACGGCTTAAAAATTGTGATAATAATCATATTACCCTTATTTATTTAATTCCTTATCTTTATACGCCCTTCTCCCCTTCTTTCCCTGTTACATCCGCCCTTCTCCCCTTCTCTCCCTGTTACATCCGCCCTTCTCTCCTTCTCCCCTTCTCCCCCTGTTACATCCGCCCTTCTCTCCTTGTTTTCGGCCTGTCTTCTACTATTTTTAATATGCTATTGCTCATGCGTCATTGGAATTTTTGTGTCAACCAAAAGATTTAACAGGAAATTGGTGTCACCAACCAATGTAATGGGAAACCTGAGATGAATGTAAGATGTTAACTCTATTGCAACCGAATAATAAAAGAAATGATTGAAGTATCACTGCACAAACATCCACAACTAAGAAATTTATGGCATCTCTTAATGATTATGTGAATAGAAAAGCATTTATCTAGGCTGAAATTTATTTTTGTCCCCTCTGTGTAAGATGAAGTTCAATGGGAGGCCAGTCACAGGTGCTCTAGCTTAATGAGCTACATGCCATTGCATTTTTCTTACCACTTTAACCTTTTTTAGGGCATGTCCTAAGCAATTGGGCAAGTGTTTGGAACTTTAGATCTGGATGTTCATAACTTATCCTTGACTATATGGGCTTATTTTTCCTAGATTATTTATTTCATACCATTTCAATACAATTCAATGATAGCGGAAGCTGAAAGTGTAAACTATTAATGTTTTGGTGTAACTTTTTTCTGCTGTTTCTTTGGCTACATTTTCCTTAGGTTGTTGGTTCAGAAACGAGTTACGAGTGTAATATGTGGTAGATAAAACTATTTCTATTATTGTTTCTGTATAGTTCTGGGACATGAAATTATCTGTCTCTATCTCAAAACTTCTCTTCTTCAGTCTGATCTTTATATGAATAGAACTTAAAATGACTATTTGTTGACATTGGGTTTTTAAACTATTTAACATTGAATTTTAAGTTCTTATTGATTTCTGAACCAGTCCTCCGTTCTATATATGATCAACCTGTGTTTTCTGCGATGTGGATTCTTGTGTTTGCCTGTGCAAATTAATCACTTTCTTTGTAACTTGTCTTGCTGAAGGTTGATCGGCATCCCCAATTTAAACGCTCGAGGTGCCTATTTGTCATAAGAACTGATGGTGTATGGATAGACTTCTCCTACCAGAAGTGTCTCCGAGCATATATCCGAGATAAGTACCCATCCCATGCAGATAGATTCATTCGGGAACATTTTAAACGTGGTAGTGGCTAAATGTGCATTACTCCTTCCTAACGCTTGTATTGGGGCTTAATTTTGCTTTGGTAATTACAGATGCGTATGAAATGATATTCAAATTATCCCTTGGAAGGGGAATGTCTTTCGTTTTCAGATCTTCAGTGACCCACATATAACCTAGATTTACAAATTGTCAATGTAGTAGATAATCCTTGACTGAAACTCACATGTATCTTTAAGAATGACAACTAAGAAAATGATTGAAGTTGACTTCACTTTGTTGACTGCATCTCCTTTCCTTGGCCTTGAACATGTTTTTTTAATTTCATGACTTTTGGTTTTTTTCTGTCTTTCCTAGGACCTGCTTTTACTGGGGTGGTTGATTTACTTAGCTTTGCACCTATAAGTCCTCAAAGCTCATTAGGTAACAACCTGGCTCTCTCATTGATTAGAAGCTTCATCAATTGTTTTAGCGTAATTAGAAAATTCAGACGGAGGAAAATATGTGAGTCCTTTGTCGGGCGTTCAAGACTTGTGCCAGTATAGTCCATCACTCCGAAGATGTTCGATGTGGTGATCAATGGTCTTATAGCTTTTTGGCTGACCTTCAACGGAGATAATAACTTTGCATTGTGACAACTATTGATGATATTTGTCTCTATGTTTGGCTGCGATTAACAAGAAAAAAACTTCGGTAAGGTAGACTGACTTGAGGAGTTTTCTCATATGGTGGGTCGGGTGAGACCAAAATACATAGGGTCCATGAGAGCTTCCCTACAGATGATAGTCGAGCACCCTTAGCCTAGTTTTTATCGTGTTTAACGGGCCGGCAATGGATGGTTTATCCAATAGGACTTGGTCTTGATCAGTGTAGGTAGTATCATGAGTGAAGATATGGAAATTTTGTAGTCTGACAGCTTAGAAGTCTGATAATTTGAAGTCATTTGCCTTCGTGGTCCCGTACTTTTTACCAACTAGTAGAAATCCAGTAGTTGAGACTGGTACTGTGAGTCAAAAGAGTCAAGCTCTCACAGATGAACGTTGTCTAGACTCTATGGGACTTTCTTGAGTACTCCGGAGTATCAGGTACTCCGGAGCACTCAAATTATTTGCACTGTCAAAACCGTGAAATGGCTGCAGGAATGTGGTTAATGTTGAAGGCGAACATCATATTTCTGGTGGTAAATTATGCTCAAAAGAAATGCTCCCTATTGTTTCCACAAAAAAAAAAAAAAAAGAAAAAAAAAGAAAAAGAGAAATGCTCCCTACAGGCAGTTACCCTTCAAACATATTCATTCTTTGAGACTTAGAAACAGGGACTTTCCCTCAAGGATGTTTAATGCTTTGTGGTCTAAAAATGTTTGGAATATTCTCAACTTTAATGTTTCCCCACCCATAAGCTTTTACTTTGCCTTAATTTTTGAACAACACACAAAGATAGTAAAACCAGCTGTTTCCCTCCTCTTTTGATGTGATATATAAATGCACTCAAATTTCACTCTTCCTCTCATTTCTTGTACCATTCAAAAAGAAGGGAGTGAATATTAGCCAATTAATCTTTCTTGAGGATCATATATGGTTTAGTTTTAACGTCACTCATTTCAGGATAGTAAATCAGTACTAGAGTTAGTCGCGCATGCTGATCTTGACTGTTAATGCTTGTGAGATTTACGATACATCAATGGCCAGAATCACCTCATGCCCACACCATCGACTTGAAGCATTGGCTAGAGCGTTGAATGGTGGCTAGGAGGCCTCACTATAGAAACTATGGGGTAATGAAATAATGGGAAATCTAGTGTAATTAATTATGGGCTTTTTAGCTAAAATGGTCATGAAGATTGACATAAACTCTTCACTTCGGTTTATGATATTTAAAATTGATAGAAGTAGTCCCTCATATTGTCTACCATCAATTCTTTTGATCATTTGTGAAAGATTTCTGTTAAATTGAGAGTATTTTTGTCAAATCAACCCCTTCACTAGAATATGTGATTTTTCAATTTAACAGAGATTTTTCAATAAATGTTCAAAATGATTGATAGTGAATAAATCAAGAATCACTTTTATCAATTTTAAAACTCAAATATCAAAATGAAGAGTTATGTCAATGAACCATTTTTGCTTAAAAAAAAGTATTAATTATATAATGCATGTATTAACTATGGTGTTTAGGGATTAAGAAAAAGGTGAATAAGAGAAAAGGTTGCTCATTTAGGTCAACTGTCTTCCATTATCGTGCATGGTTACAGTCAATATGAGCAACTTCTGTAGGGTGGTGCCATAATTACTGGACAAACATCATCATTAGGTTTGCCTACTGTACTTGGTGGGCCTCCCGCTAATTCGAGAGTGCCACACAGCTGGAAGGGAGGATCCATGTGGGACGTAACCCCTCACAGTCCATATAGCACATTAGTTTTCTCTTTTGCTTGCAAGACATGGGGGTTGAAAGATCTTTAGCGATCTTGAATCATAGACTTTCTTTGGAACGTTACTGCGGTGGTGTTTCAAGTTTAGGTTGCACCTGCAATGTTTGAACGGCCTGGTTGAGACTCTAAGAATCTAATCGTGCAAATCTAACCGTCTCACTGTACTAGTGCA
The DNA here is from genome assembly GCF_041283825.1 of Pyrus communis. Classification (NCBI taxonomy): domain Eukaryota; kingdom Viridiplantae; phylum Streptophyta; class Magnoliopsida; order Rosales; family Rosaceae; genus Pyrus; species Pyrus communis. The sequence continues at coordinate 17,517,297 of NC_142572.1, forward strand.
TGTGGAACTTTTTTTCTTACACGGTTGAACTTCAACGTATGACAACACATTATTTATTTAAAATACCGTTACAATAGCAATCCAATAAGTAGGGCAAGTACGTGTCAATGGTGAAGCAGAGCATTTGGGAGATGGATTGTCTACCCTCCCCCATACTATGCTCTTTTATTTTTGGATTGTCTACCCTCCCCCATACTTGATTAGACCATGGGATGGGATGGGGAGGGCAGACTATCCATCTCCGAGCATTTGAAGGGTTGTGATATGTGCAAGGGTCTAATCAAGTATCAACCACGAGCTATGAGGATGGTTTGATGAGTTCCCATAAAGGCCTTTACTTTCCGTTGGGGTGATTGAAGGAGGTGAATTGTTTGTTCTCTCATTTTCATACTTTTCTTATGCATTTCTGTTTATGTGGTCACGGTTAAGTCACGTCAACATTTTATATTTTTATTACTTTTTATTTTATTATTTTTATAAAAAATTAATATAAAATGTTGACGTGGCTTAACCGTGATCACATATCACAGAAATGCATAAGAAAAGTATGAAAATGAAAGGGTAGACAATTCCTCTCCGTGATTGAAATTGATGCAAGGAAAATGAACCACTTTCTGAGTTTTCTGAGGAGTGGGCATGTCTGACTTTGACTAGAATTATGAAGGAGGAGGTATTATTGTTTACAAATCTGAGAAAACAAAACAAACAAAAAAAAAAGAGAAAAGAAATTGCCAATGATCGTATAAAAAGTAAAAGGAAAAAAAAAAAGGAGATTGCTTTGAAGGCTTTCTGATAGTAAAACAGTGCCAACCTTTGTTCAGTTCTGGTTGATTTTTAGAGGGTGTTTTTGGTATACGCCAAATTCCACGAAGCATCCATTTTCATGCGATTTTATGAATAATTATTTCGTGGTTAAGTCCGTTACTGATCTTAGTATGCATCGAATTTTGCACTGAAATTCTTCTACGTTCATCACTTGCATAGGTAAATTAATCTTTCAAACCTGATTTATACGTCAAACACGCTTAGATGGGCTCAAAGGACATTTCCGCCCTTGAAAATGATGGTTACACGATAATTCACATGAGCAAAATTGAACCTCTCTCGAGGTTAGTTGAAATAGCGAGAGAGAATTGGGTAACTCATTAGATTAAAATATATTTATAATTTTATAATCATAAAAGTGATAGAACTTAGATTCAAGGTTCGCTTTAGATCAAGATTTTATATTTGTAATCGAGTGATTTAACGAGATAGTTTTACTACACAGAAGTAACGTTGACATATGAATTATGAAAACACACTACATTGATGATTTGTGCAATTTCGCCTTTGTTGTATTGTGTTAAAAATTCAAGCACCACGACAAGGATTTTTATGGGACGGATACACCATTGTTTTGGTGTTCAATGTCAATATAAAATGAAGTATGAGTTTCCTTTTATATGTTATTATATCATTAAGACGAAATGTTAAGATAACGTCCTAACTCTGCTTGGTAAGTTGCTCTCCACCACCACAAAATCCACCAACAAATCCATGATAATTTGATGCAGAGTCCCACACTACAAACTGCAATAGCACCAACACTTTTTGTCCTACCTTGGCTCCCTAGCTTCATTTCTCGATGAATGCACCACAAGTAGGAGAAATAAGACTAAGAAGACAAAGATGAAAGAAAAGAAAGAAAAAGAAAACAAAAGAACGCTACAACTCAAAAGAAAAAGACCTAGAAGCCCTCCACGTGTCCCCTTTTCTTCCTTTCCTCTCTTTTTGTTTGCATGGCATAGCGGGAAATACACAGAGAAACTTGAAGACATACACTGATACGCACATACTCTCTCTCTCTCTCTCTCTCTCTCTCTCTCTCTCTCTCTACGCCTTCTCTCTCTTCTGTAATGGTTTGCTGCTGTAAACATAATGGTTGAGTGCAGTGCAGAAAGAGAGAGAGAAGAGAGGGAGAGACCAACTTTTCGTACAAAAGAGGAATTGAGTTGTCCTGCGCTGCTGGTGGGATAGTAAATTCTACTGGGAAGTGTGTAATTGCAAGAAACACACACACACACACACGGGGACAGAGCCAGTGAAAGCCCACTGTGGGTAGATACCATACTTAAGTAATTCGTTTGTTTAGTTGCTCATTACAATTATATAATATATATAAATTATCTTTGAAGAAAATATATATATTGAATATCCAACATATATTCATTTTACTTATACTTTATATCAAATATTATATAAGCAATAGTGCTCTTGTTCTATCATTCAAACTGAAAAAACTCTCTCCCGCCTATCCTATACTTATATTTTTCTCATCACTTTGCCACTTTCCACTACTACATTGAAATTTTTGTAACATTAGAATTGTGATACATCATTATTTGATATCATCCTTAATATCATATTGCGTATAATCATACTATAATAAGATTTTCTTAGTTGTTTTCAGTTATCTCCATGAGAAGAAATTTATGGCTCTGTTCCTGTACATATAGACAGACACATATATAATCGATTATACAAAGAGATAATAGTACGGTAAAGTTTAACCTTAAAAAGAAACATAAAAAAGGATAATTAATCTGCGTTTCATAATCTTAAACCTTAATTAGTTGAACTCAGTTGTATGCTAGAGTTTTACAGCACACTATTGTTCTGTGTAAAGTTTGAGTAATAGGTTGTCACGCAAGCAAACTTTTTTCTTCTGTTTTGTTTTGAACATTCATCGGGGAAGAGGTAGATATAGAAATTTGAAAGTTACGTAGTTCATATGATTAAAGCATTTATTCTCGACACTCGAGTTTTTCTATTTGGTTCAATATATTGTCCTTCCTTCAATATTGTTTGTATTATTTATACCAATCATTACACTAGAATGTCGCAAACAAGATTGAAAACTTGAGAAGATTACCCTAAACCCCACGCCAGAGAATACGATCGATCGTCAAAATTAAAAGTGAAAAACGAGAAAGAAAATAAAAGAAAAAGGAAAAAGTTTGCTCACGGATGCCTTTACTTCTGTGCTCTGGGCTAAAGCTCAAAATTATCTGCCTAAAGTTTTACTTTCCCTTTTACCCAAACCAATCAACGCAAAAACTTTATTATTGATTTTTGAGGTATTCATTGATTTTTTTCTCGAACTTATAATGAGCTGTCAATTTTTCTCTTAACGTTTAATTTTAGCCGATTATTTTTTCTGAACTTTTATAATTGGCCAGTTTCAACCATGAACTTTAATTTTAACTGATTAAGCTCTAAACGTTCATAATTGGCCAATTTCTAGCAATAAATTTGTTGAGATGAGTAATTACTTTTCTTATTTGAATTTGGATCTTGAATTGAAATATGTGAAATGAGACAGTCATGTGAATCAAGTCACTAGGAATGCTAAGGAAATTGCATCACAACCCCAACATGTTTATGAAAAAGCAAGGCCGTGGAGAAGATTCATAGTTGTCCGCATTAAAGATAAAATTCAAACAAAAAATGTACAGAGTGAACTAGTAGAAGAAAAGAGGAAAAAACAATATGTTGTCCACATTAGGGATAAAATTACATTTTTTTTTACCTCAGACAATTGTCATGTACCGTGTACGTGACCAAGATGTATGAAAATTTTCAAAATCTAACGCTAGAGGGGAAATTGATCAGTTATAAAAGATCAGGCTGTAGTCGGCTAAAACTAAAATGCAAGGGAATAATTGGCTAAAATTAAAGTTCATAAAAGAAAATTGACAACTCTTTATAAGTTCGAGAAAAATTTGACAAATACTTCTTGATTTTTTATATGAATTAAAATCATACATAGTCAATGATAAAAAGCTGACTATTGACCTGTACGCGAGTGTATATTACCAAGATGTAGTAATACTTTAGGGTTTAAGATCTACCTGGTTTAAAATATACATGTATAGCTCACAATGGACATGCGCACAAGTATACTACCATATTGGCACACAGTTTTTCTAAAATGTGCGCACCTTCACATGGTTCGACTAGTACATTATTCTACACATGGTAAAGTAATGTATGATATGATAACATCAAGGTTTTGAAAGACGTTAGGCGCTGATTGGATGACGAGTTGGGGCCTAGCGCTTAAACGGACTAAGCAAATTTAAGTAAATTTATTATCTTTGTTAAATAAGTGTATATTTATAAACAAACACATAATTGTTTTGGAATAGATAAATTGCAAAATAAAATGAAATATAGATATAAAGTATTAAAACATATTGAAAAAATGGGAAATAAATATATAATGAGTGTTCATTCAAGTATTCAACAAGTCTAAATGCAAAGTGAAAATTATTGATTTTCTGTTTAAGTGAAAGTCGTGACCTAGGCGAATTCCTAGGTGGATTTAGACGGGCTAGGCGTGTGCTTAGACTGGTTAGGCGGACACCTAAGAGAGTCTAGGAGCACTTTCTTCATTTTCAAACACCTATAGACTAATCAAGACGGTAACTTCCCGTTTAGCGTAAAGATTTTTAGAACAGTTAATAACATAATACACATACGCACGAAAAATATATAATTAAGTCAAAGCCTTTTCAAAATGTGGTAACTAAGTTGACGCGGTATACGTTAGGTAACCGGTTAGATGGATGTTCACTCACAGAACTTTATCGAATATCCTTTATTTATCTTTTCTTTTGAAAAATCGTTTTAGCATATAACTTACTTCTTTTCGGTATGTTTTCTTCGGAAATGGTTGGACATCTGCTGTCCTTGATATTTATCGATGACTTTTATATTATAGTTGATTGATTGAAAACAAAGAGAGCGACATGTAAACGAATAAAACACGATGCGACGCGTAAAACTTATGATGAGTTCAAATTTATATATTTGAGCAGGATAAGTTAACATGTGAATTTAAATTGTGCATAATCTCACATGAGTCATGACGTTAGTGCGATTGTTAAGTCTACACTACTCTCTCGAATTAGTCACTTTGTTCTCGCAACTAGTATATTATCACTTCAAATACAACACTGCGACTCTAAGGCATCTCCCAATAGTTTTGTTAAAATTTTTGCTAAATTAGCTATTAAATAGTGTCAAAATTTTAAAATAACTAGCCAATTTAACTTATCATCTTCAACATCAATTTATTTCAAAAAACACTATGAGATGATATTTTATGCACCAAGGTGGAATCAAATTCTCAATTTGCAGTAAAATTGATTTTAAATGCAAAGTGAGTGATCATCTTTTAGAAAGTTTAGTATCGAATTGTCATGCTCTTATTATTAAACTTGGTCTTGTGAATTAGACCTATTTACAGTGAAAGAATTTTGTTGTTAATAATTTAGCTCGTTTGGGTTTCTTATGCAATTTGGTTCCATTTTTTTTTAGCAAACTCGTATTTCTTATCGTTAGTTGTTAATTACAAATATAACTAAAATCTCGTTGCTTTGTGATGGTCTTATAATATATATATATATATATAATTTTTTTTTTTTTTTTGTTTTTTTGCTTATGCCCCGACGAGAACCAAGAAAAATAATAATAAAAAAAAGTTCAACTGAAAATAAAAACAAAAATACAGAGTTTTCACAGTGACAGTGTAGAAAAACAAAAACCCACATATTATAAAACACATATTTGGGGTTGTGGTTAGTCCCTTCCCTCCTCTTCCCCCACTGCTCTTCAATCAGAGACAGATAAGAGTTCTTTAGAGAGAGATTAAGATAGAGAAAGAGAGCGTCTCTTTCTCCTTCTTCTTGCTCACACTCTCTCAGCCTCTGGCTTTTCAATGAAGTAATGAACCCAGAATCAAATCTCTTCTTCTCAGAAGAAGATGGATCGAAAACATCATCATCAACTAGTAGAATCAAGTGAAGAGCAAAACCCAGTTTCCCTTTTTGACGCTCTGTACTGCTCGGAGGAGCATTTGGTGGATGAGCAAGTGAGCCCAGTGGATTATTTCCCAGAAGAGGAATTAGTAGAAGACAGCTTTAACAGCAACGTTTCTTCGTTTAACCCAATAAAAGCTCCAATCTTAGTCGAGCAAGACCTGTTCTGGGATAATGAGGAGCTAATCTCTCTGTTATCCAAAGAATCGGAGCAAAACGAGCTCCAAAAACCCCTCCAAATCAGCCCCTCTCTGGCCGGAGCTCGCAGAGAGGCGGTGGACTGGATGCTGAGAGTCGCTTCCCACTACTCTTTCTCCGCCCTCACGGCGGTGCTCGCGGCGGATTACTTCGACAGGTTCTTGTTTAGCCTCCATCTTCAGGTTGAGAAGCCGTGGATGACCCAGCTCGCTGCCGTGGCTTGTATCTCTCTTGCTGCCAAAGTTGAGGAGACCCAAGTTCCCCTTTTGCTGGATTTCCAAGTATGTTGTTTGGTACAATGTTTGTCTTTGGTTTCTTGAATCTTGTCCCATGTTTGTGTTTGGTTGTTGAAATTTGTTGGGTTTTGTTGTGTTTTTTAAGGTGGAGGATAGCAAGTATGTGTTTGAAGCAAGAACAATCAAACGAATGGAGATTGTGGTGCTCTCTACTCTCCAATGGAAGATGAATCCTGTCACTTCGATTTCATTCATCGATTACATCACCCGAAGACTCGGTCTGAAAAACCATCTCTGCTGGGAAGTCCTCAAAAGATGTGAGCTCATCCTTCTGAGTCTAATTTCAGGTATCCAAATCTTGTTCTTCTCTCATTAATTCGATTTGTTTTTCGTAATAACATGATCGAAAACAAAGTAAAGTTGCGATCTTTATGCTTTGTCTTACAATGTTGTTGGAATTGTGAACCTTTTTTTTGTGAACTGCAGATTCTAGGTTCATGTCTTTCCTTCCATCTGTAGTTGCCACTGCCATAATGCTGCATGTTGTCAACAACATAGAACCGTGTCTACTTATGGAATACCAAAACCAGCTCCTGGGAATTCTCGGAATCGATAAGGTTCGCTAATCATTACCTTGAATCTCCGAAAAGTACTAATCTTTTCCATTTCGAACGCGAAATTTTGAAACTTTTATTGAAGTCAGATTTCAATTGAATTTTAAACAGGACAAAGTGGATGAATGCTCGAAGCTCATCTCCGAATTAACATCTTCCGGAGGCAATGGCAGTGGCAAACAATCCAACAAGCGTAAGTTTGGTTCAGTTCCATGCAGTCCCAATGGAGTGATGGATGTGTCATTTAGCTCTGATAGCTCGAATGATTCGTGGGCCATTGGATCATCGGTCTCATCCTCGCCGGAGCCTCTGTCGAAGAAGAGGAATCCCGACCACAACCGTAATGCAGATATCCTCGGCATCATCCCTCGCTAGTTCCGCAATTGGTTCCAATTTTTTTTCTTTAAGGACCCAAAAAAATAGTCTTTTTCTATGTCTAATAATACTTTTCTTATGTGGATTTGTTAAATGGCCTACCATCTCTGGGTGTTCATCCTAATTTTCCCAATCCAATCCAATCCAGTGCAATCCAAACGATCCGATCCTTGTGGAAAGGTGGATGTATGGGATTTGGAAACGGAGATGGTTGACATTTTATCCGGAGGAAAGTTTTTAAGAACATAGCAATGAAGAGAGGACTTGCAGCAGCTGTAGGGCAGTAATAATTATGTATCTCTCCTTTTACTCTCTTGCATGGCCTTTTTCAAGTGAAAAAACAAAAAACAAAAAACAAAACAATAATACTTATGTAGCTAGCTCCACATTGTTTATAATTGCTCATCATTGTTAATTTGTTTAAATATTATGTTGTTAAAAATCCCTAAATATATATATTTAGATCAGCATTCAGGAGGGAGGATTGGGAAAGGAAGGGAGGGGTTGAATGTAGAAAATTTTCAAAGTGTTAGAAATACAGATATACCGAGTGTTATATACAACTGGTTGGAGTTTTTTTTTTCTTTTCTAAATTTACAATCATATTATTACATTTGATATATCGGACCGAGCTTCTTACACATTAAAAAAATCTGACGTTTGAATGCATCTAGTTAGAGGGAATTGGATCCCTTCCGGACTTTAGTGTTTGAAGTCTATGGATTAATTCATCTGGGTCGCACAAATTTAATTCAATGGTCTTTATTAACTTACTTGTCTGATTTATCACATAAAATTAATGACACTGATTTTTTTTACACACCAATAAGCGGGTCAAATGAATTGATTTTTAGATTCCAAACATTAATGTCCCGGATCCAATTCCTAATTAGAGAAACATGTTGTCGGCCAATAGTATTTTTGGTGTTCTAAATAAGGTTTGACCTCGATGGATGAGCTAAAATCTTGTATGACTTGGGGTTTGAAATTTTGCCCTAACGACTGGAACAAAGACCAACAGTTGTAAACCACCCAAATCTGCAGCAACACCGTCCACATCGTGTTTCAATGCACACCTATTGACTAGTTTTGTTGCCTATTTAGCATTTATGCTATATTTTAGCTTCAATCTTGATATAATTACTTTAAAGCGCATAGGGACTAAGTGCTCGTATGAAAATGCCTACGTGTAAAACTCTTTTCTGTAAACTTTTGCTCCGAGCGCTCTTAATAGAAGCACACGAAAGTTTTTACTAGCTAGCAAAACAAATGCTTTCTAGAAATGTAATTCGAAGTGCTTGATGATCTGTGTAATTTCTTAAAACACGATGGTGCGTTTTTATTGTTTAGTAACAATTGTAGTTATTTATGTCAAATATTGTTAGTAACGCTTTCTGATAATCAAAAGAAATGTCAAACAATTGCCCTATGAGGGACCCTTCAATATTTCCAAAGAGCAAAGGGGACATGTAGTAGCACCCCCCACCAAACAAGTGAAGACCTTTGTACTTCATCTACAATATGGTCATATATATACATATATTTTCCTCAAACCCTTTAGTTAACTTAGATTTATATATGACCGTTGTACCTAAATATTAATATCCACTTACTTAATGTTTTTTTAAGTTCTATCCCAATCTTGTGTTTGTTCATTAGATTACTGCCACTTGTAGTTAAGAATTGAATTTACCAATTGATCTCACTAATTAATTGTCGATAATGCACAAAAGACACTCATAGTAAGCTGGTAATGTTAGGAACACTAAATTCGGAAAGAGTTTTGAAAACTAAAGGACATGAAAGTTGATGATTGATTTATTACTTAAACGTTGATAAACGTGTTTATTCTTATTGGTAACACATAATTTAATTTGTAAATTTAATCACATTAGCATTACTCATACTCACAATAAGCACTGCATGTGCTTTCTACTTACTTCCCCCTTTTGAGAAAAATTGCATGCTTAGTGTTTAAGCTTTGCTTAGGCACAATTGAATAATTAAATCTGTTGATTTGCTCATGCACCGCGATTGTCGGAGTATTATAAAATATGAAAGATACAAAATTTTAAATGAATGTTGTAGAAGAATAGATTTTTTTAGTGTGATTGGGACATACGATGATATGTCACATGCTATTATGTAATTGGAGGAACACTTAGAGGAAAAAAAAAACTTTCTTTAAGTTGTATAATGACATGTGATGTATAGTTTTATTCCAGTTATACTGAAAAATCTTTGACATTGAGAGATGGGCAAGTGCAGTGCATGAAAGGTGGGAATTATGGGAAAGAGGAACCAAAAAAGAAAGTGGAGAATTAAGCCGGATTATCAACATAAAGGGGAGGGATTATCACTTAGAAGAAGATTAAAAAGAAATAATTTTACATAACCAAAAGAACTTGGATAGAAAAAGCAAGAAAAGGTGAAAGGGTGGGGGGGGGGGAGATTGCTGAAATCAGGGAACAATATCTTTTGATTTTGTATGAGATGTCTTTGTTGTTCCTTACACTTTGGTTTGCTTTTAGGGCAAAGGCTGTAGCGTATTTCAACCTAAAAAAGAAAAAGGAAGAAAGACAATGATAAGATATGAATTGTTGATAAATGTCCAGAGAGAGAGAGAGAGAGAGAGAGAGATGGGTTCCAGAGGTATAACATCGCTTCTTTTATGGCCGATGCTGCTGCATGCCATCTTTGAACTCTTCAAAGTTCACCCTTTTCTTTTCTTTTCCCTTGATCAGATATTCAACATCCAGATTAACAATTTGCAAGCTCCTCGTATATATGTTTACTTTGTTAAGTACGCAATTAGTAAATATACTACATGCAACATTATACTTTATCGAGATTCAATTTACATATGGTATATTGTTGCATGCATATTCAGTAAATACTATATATGTAACATTTTTTTCATGCTTATTAAAACACCATAAGGGAACACGTACACGAGGATAGGGTAGGTGAAGGTTCTTCTATGGATCTCTGCTCCTTAGTCACGAACTGATGGGGAGTTCTAGGGTTTGTGATTATAATAGCAGTATGCATGGGAACCTCTTCCTTATCCAATGCTCAATCCTACCCACCAACGGATTCAAGAAACCCTAATGAGCCTATAACTAGAATACTAAAGTCCATAGGATTACTTTCCTTACAAGAATCCCTTATGACCTTAGTAATTAAAACTAGTCATCAATATTACTTGTGGCACAAAAAAATAGCTAACCATATACAACCCAAACTCTTATTTATCTCGATCACAACTATGTAAATCAATTAGAATTGAGCTTTAGAGTTCAATTCCAACAAAGGCGAACTCCAAGAACTTGATAAGTACTTACCCTATAATATGATACGTACGTCTCATAAAATGGAAAGTCACGTAAACAATAATTCTAAACACAAAAGAAAAGATTGCGTACGTACCGTATAAACATGATCCAACAATCATATCAAATTAGGTTGTAAAATTTAATGATGAATATTTAAAACGTTTTTTATTGTTCTATATTGTTCATGCTAATTAATTTTGCCATGCATGCAGGTTCATTAGGTTGCGAATCATTTGGAGAACAGTTGTTGAGATCAACCAAAGGGCTAGCAATTTCAATCAGTTCCTATGATCGTGTAATTATTCGATTAGCATTCAATGCGAGGACTAATTATTTTCTGAGTGGATACTGAATTATAACTATGGAGATTGGAGACCCTCAATTATGTTTAGAATTATGGAAACGGTGAAAACATTGTCCTTGATTCAAAACACTAATAACACAAACGCGTCGTAAAGTATAATTGGGTCAGAAATAATCCCAAGAGACAGTTTTAGAGGGAATATTTTTGCTCACCACCCTCAAGTGGTGGCGATATTCACCACTCTATTTAACACCGTTAGATTTCATTCAAAAAAAAGAAAAAGAAAAAAACACCATTAGATGAATTTAAATTTCTAGATTTGTGTCGAAAATGTGTAGTGGGTAAATACAAATCTCAAAATTTAAACTCATTCAAAGATCATAAATAATGTAATGAGCACTACCATTACTTGAGGGCCGTGAGAAAAAAATGCGACAAATTCAATCACACTCCACCAACACACTACTTATTAATGAGGAATGCCAGTTATGTTCTCTTGTGTAGTTACTACCTTCTCCTTTCCAATCAACAATGAGACACTTTAATCACACCAATACCTTCGATGCTTATTATCCAGCATGATCTATGATTCTCTACCTACTAAACCAAGCACGTCTGTTGAGGTTAACTATATGAGTCACGTATTTTGTTGAAGATTATCTATGACAAAATTCAACCAAATTTGAAATCAATTAAAATGCAATATTTCGATTAAACATTGGATTATCACAATATTAATCAAATAGTTAATGATTAAGAATTTTATAAATGTTATTGATCAATCTCTTACCACCATTTATTGCCACATAAGGTTCTTAAGAATGTGATACGAACAACATTATTGTAAAAATTTTATTATTAATAATCTCATATTTATGCGCACACAACTTTCAATTATTGATGAAAGTGCAAATTATGTGTGCATGGTCAACTATCCCATGCACGCACACTATCAACTTAAAATTTCTATATTTTGAATTAATGTTCTTAAAAATGAACTGTTTCAGTCATCATACCGCCACTAGAACCCTAATCTAGATTCGAAAGTGCATGCAAGCAGTGGACCCATTGTTCCATAAATTATTACAGATATGAGAGACGAGACATTGGACATTGAAATCCATGAATATTTTGCAGATGAATTTAGAAGAAGAATGCACATTCGACTCGTGAGTGGTTAATGGTGTCCTGATTCTATGTTTTATCCCTCCCAAGTATATCCAACCGGACGGTTTAAATTTGCCATCGATCTTTATCCCTGGTTTTGTTGCAGTCTTGCAGTTGTAGCAGAAGCAGTAGATAGCCAGTTGGATACGACACAAACCGCAGGATTGGTATCCAATGGCCTTTGCTGGGCTGGCTCCTTAACAAGTCACTATCTCATGAAATGCCAAACGTACAATTTTATATAGTCCAGAGGGAGGGAAGATATGCAAAATAAAACAAACTCCATTATTTCTTGCCCAAACCATGCGCCCAATGCCATCGACCGTACAAGGTGGTCCATATGACATGATGATTTATGATAGTGTTGTGGTCCAATATTGCTCTCGGTTTAGGTAATTTTCTGTTTCATTTTATGGGTTTCAAATTTCCCAACAAGCATTTGAATTGAAATAATTAATCTGAAAAATGCGTGTTAGATCAGTTGGTCAATCTATGATAGAGTGTTTATCCTCTTACATACAAGCTTGAATTATTCTCTTCATAAATTAAGGTAGTTTTGGGAAATAATTTTTGCACTCCGTTTTCTCCTCGCTTGCCCCTCCTCTTTTCTTATAGTCATTGAATTGAATTAATCAAAGAAAATTAACAGATATAAATTAGTCAAACTCCTCCAATTTTTCTTTTCTTATTTAACATTTTGCTATAATATATGAGTTTTTTTCACAATGAGATTCAAGGTAAAAAGCATACTAATAACAAGTACACTAAAACAGAATCATAACCGAGTATTATGAGGCAGTAGTGTTGTACTGTGGTGGCAGGGATACAAAATTCGAGCTAGTACCATCATAAAACTCTATCAACTGATTTTTATTTCGGCGGGAATTGAACACTTGACTGAGCTTAATCTTTACTCACTTTGCTGCTCGATTTAGAGTGATCTCTCTCAAGTGTTCAAAGGAAAAAGAACGCAAGAATACTGAATTTTACGTAGGTGTCTCAAGTCCACCTCTCCAGGGATTAGGATATTGGTGATAAGCAATAACCATGTATATTTTCCATAAGGTCACTGTGCTAATTCAATTTGGCAGCTTGTCTGACCCTGTATCGGTAATTATCTCAAAGGTATATGTGCTCCACAGCCTTGTGCCTTATGCCTTATTTAACGTACCCTGTGTCTGTTTTCTCACCTTTCTCCATCCTTTTCTTTGTCTCGTGCTTGTAAGTTCCAATCTGGAATCCAGAAACCAGCCAATTTTCACTGTCAGGCTAGTAATCATAAATTTACAAATATGCAGAGATCTCGAAAAGCTGTCCGTTTGGATTGTTTATGTGAGGAATACTTGTCTATGTAAGTGTTTTCCTAAAAATGTCTTTAAAAGAACTTCTATGACTCAGAAATACAGGTTTTTTGAGTAAATGTGGACGAAATTACTTTTAATTGTCAGAAAGCGTTTTCATCTCTTTCAAAAGCAGTCTCACGTAGGTTCTAAAGCGTGTTATAGTTAACGTGATTAACAACAAAAGAGATGTAGATGTAGTTCTGTATTTTTGTGAAAACCATATGATCATGAGATATTCCGTATTTGTCACTTATTCAAATTTTTGGGATCAGACACTGAATTTGTCCAACGATTAGCAAAAGATAAAAAAGCAAAAAAATAGAGGGGGCGTCAAACCGACCAAATTGATCGATCAGAACTTTTTTGGTCAATTTAATTTGATTTTGACTAAGAAAAAAGTCAAGCAATTTAAAAATCAAAGCGAACCAATTTATTTTGGTTTGATTCGGTTTTAATACTTTTGAATCTGACCAAAGCCAAATTGAACATATCATATATCTTTTAATTATTTATTTTATTTATTTTACACATATTATAAGTTATTTGAGGTCTTACCATACACATATTATTAGTGCCACCATAACATAAGTTTATTAACAAGTAAGAGATTTGTTTGTATTTTATGCTTACACAATTGTAACTAATAATTTGTTAGCTAGCATGAGATTTTATTTAGTTGAAACTAGTCTTGCTCGATGACATTTTCATGTTTTCAAAAACTAAACCTATTGGTCGAATTGGAATGTATGAGATGCATGGACATTTAAAAAGTTAAAAGCCTACAAATGTATGACATTTTTATTGATGCGTTGGAATAAGCTTAAACCGGCCGAGCTACTTTGGTTTGGTTTGGTCTTAATAATAGTATTAATCAAAACCAAACCAAAACGAACTATTAGATGTATTTTGTGTCAAACTAAATTAGATTGAACCGTGCCCATCCAAAATGTCCTAAAAGATGGAGCCCTGAGGAATTGAATTAAAGCCCACGTAAATATTGACATTCACGGATAAAGCACCAAACTTTGGCAACAAATTTGGTCGATAGAATGGTGTCGTGATTAGCCTCAGGTTGATAGAATCCAAAGCCCAAACAGAGTAACGCACATTGAAACCTGCGCAGACGAATTGGACAATAGAACTTGGGCTTCACATGCATTCATTGTATCCCCGTCTTTAACTATTTAGGTCAATGGACCTCTTGGCGCCAGGTTTAAACTTACGAGTCTCGATGCAGATAGTAATGGATTACCTACTTTTAATCGGTAGATCATTGTTGAGTCATACTACTAACAATCTCCAACTTAGCAAGATTCAAGCCAAGATAGCCCGTGTACTACAGCACTCGCACTTCCTTTAGGAGTGACATGGTCCCTTGCTCCAGTTAGTTAGTCTTACTGCCCCTGGGATTTTCCTTAAGCTCTGCTCCACCAGCTCTTGCTCTACTAGCATGCTCCAACTTTCTTTATCGGTTTAGGAAGTTGCTTAGTTGCGCCTGAGTGTACATGGTGAAGCCGTGTAACAGAGCCATGCTCTAATCCGCCTTTTTTCATTGGTACGGCTATTTGCTTGAGTTGCCTTCGCGTGTACATGGCAAACCCAATAATCACAATTTCAAAGCAGGCTCTAATTAATATCGATTGTTGTGTCACGAGCCCGACCATAGTCCAAGTATGCACTCATATTCTCCTCACCTTAGTCATCTAGGTCCAATACATTGAACATGGTTCTTCCTGAACTAAGGCTCCAGGTGCAACCGCCCATGGCTCCAACACCAAAGGGGCCCCAAAATTTTATTCTATGCAGAGCTCATTTGTTAAAGCCCTTTTTATTGGATAGTGCTATTCGCACATATCTTTTTACATCTCACACACTTATGTGAATTTTTGTCCATTGATGTTATTCAATATATTCAATCCTATGATCAGAAATTGGAAGGGGGTTTGTGAGAGGAAAAAATTGGTGTTTAGATTGCACAACCCTTTCTTTTTTCTTTTAATGACCTAACTACAGACACCACTTAGTGAAGCTATGTTGAGCCAAAGATTCACACATGAGAAATAAAAACTGTATTTTTTTATGTGAAGATAAAGTCAAAGAGGCCACATTTTGTAGGTTTTCGTCCTGAGCCACTGAAAACTCATGAACATTCTAACAAACCTCTATATGTGGGGTTGTAACTCAAAATGCTTCATTGCAATTAGTAGCAGACCACCTACGTACTTTCAGACTCTATATAGTTTACTAGTAACAGTTCTCCTGTAGGACTTGCACACTAGCAGCAGACCACCTACTGTTAAACCCTCGGTTATTAGTACTCCTCCGATCTACGACTCATACACCATGGCTTCTAGTATCAAGCTAAACTAACACCAACAAACTTCAAGTAAGTTAAGGTTGTTATACACCCTCCAAATTGTGCGGATTTCATTTCAACGTAGTAGTGCATCGAATTGGATGGTGAGGAATAAATCATATTAGTTGTGGGCTTGTTCTCCCATTTGCCGACCTCTCTGGCTGTTGGAACATGCCTCAACGAAGAGCCGAAGAGTTGAGAATACTTGCCGATTCATCAGGTGACAAGGCACAAACACAATAGTGTGCATGTATAAATCCAATAAACTTCATTGCTGTGTTATCTTTTTCTTTCTTTCTTTGTTCTGGAAGATCCATGCTCGTTCAGTGTAGCCCACCGGACTTTGCCATTTCTGTTTCAAGCTGCCTGTTCCGTCTCTTTCAAAATCTAAATTTTATCAGCTCCAACTATACTCAAAGATACTAAAGACCCAAGTTGCTTTGGATTGTTTTCAATGAAATTTAGTTACCACGATTGTTGTCGCACGTTTTGGCTCCTCCCGAACCCGACCGACCCACTAGCAATGTGAAGGATTAAGTTTGAACACTCAAAATTTGAGCAATATTGTACAAGTTATTGTTTTGTATATTATTATAGATAGGATATAATATAAAGCACCTGTCCTATTGTGTCCTATCATTGATAGGTAGTTGCATGCACACCTCACACCTGCACGCTGTGACAAATATGTATTGGGACCTTAGTGAACCATCCATATATGTGACAACCCATTGGTTCGTTCGTTGATATTTAGGTTAAACCAAACAAAATTGTCATTCCTTGTTTTTTCCGAAAATTAAAAGTCCAAGTGCAAATTCTTCCTTCTTTTTATTTTTCAGACAGTGATAGGAGAAATAGGCATGCTTCATTTTGTAAACTGAGCTCTCTCTCATGGTCTTACCATAAAAGCGAGGGAATAATCTCTATTTTTGGAAGGCCAAGAACAAAACTCATATTTTGACATATATAATGTGTATATAATCTTAAATAAAAAATATATTTGATTTGTCACAAGAAGAAACCAAACTTAATTATTTGTCTCCAATTTTTAGATGGGATAAAGATATACCTACCTATTTAGTATTTTGTTTTTTCAATTTCTAATCCCCAGTGAGGTGAAAGTTAATGGTTCTTTCTACGTCCACCAAATTTGATAATCCAACTAAGTTACAACTTGCATCGTCTTCTCTAATCGGGGATGATAATAAATATAAGTTTTGAGCAATCACTGACACTCCGACCTAAAAGTATGGACAGGGCTTGTGGATGGCTCTATACAACGTGTTATTTGTTTACAAACATCTTGTTGTAACATGTGTTTAGTGTTAACCAACATATGTTTAGTGCTAACCAGCTTGGTCAATTTTGCTAATTTCTTGTTTACTTGTATAATCTAATAGGTTTCTTGACGCACTGTATAATCCTAATCAATTTAAAAAAAAAAAAAAAAAAAAAAAGCTGCCCATATATTTGAGGAAGCCACCATACGGTAAATTGTGTTTGGTTTTGAAAATTTTAGCTCATAAGTGAGCTATCATTGACATTTAAAAAAAAAAAATCATGCACTCCTAGAGAATTTTTCAGAGTGTCAATTTCAGATCATAATATAAATTCTTAGTTTAATATCAGAATTAGAGCTGAGATATTTTAATTTCTAATGACAAAGACCTCTAAAAAGGTGGTGCTAATTTCGTTGAGTACGTGCTACTTAGTGATATTCCTCTTCACTTGTAAGCGAGAGAACTTAGGTTCGATTCTTACCAAAAGCGAATTTGAACCACATTATTGTTAGCATATTGTTAGACTTAGCTCACTCCTCACCTCTCATAATATAAATAATATCGTTTGTTTAAATAAATAAAAAAATTTTGTTGAGTACGGACCGAAGTAGGGTAAATATGAAGGAAAACTAATGAAAATGACTTAAAAACTTTGAGTTTTAACGATAAGGACAAACTAAAGAGTAAAGTGAATAGTACTTGATTTGACTTTTTAGTGTAAAAATGTGGTTTTTCGTTAAAGTGAATAGTACCGTGAGCTTTTCGTTAAAACTCCCAATATATGATTGTCAAAGATCTGTGGATCCATTAGCAAATCAAGAATCTTACACTACACAAGAAATTCGTCATGATTTTTTTATTCCCCTCATTACGGGTTTTGTTAAACTTATCTTCTCTGTCGTCACTGGTTAAAGAGAAAAAATAACTTTAATTGCCCCACCCCAAACACACGAAAAAAAGAAGAAGGAAAAAAGAATGAAAAATCAGTAGCCAATAGCCGAAAGAGCCAGGATTAGGGGCCAAAATTAGGAATCCGGATCCTCGTTAGATCCTTTTTATGAGAATTTCGAAAATTCTTGAATCATATTTATCCATCGTACATTGTGAAGTCAAAAATTATTTTAAATATTTTTATTTAAAATTAAATATAAATAGTACTTGATAAAAACTAATTACACAATATAAGATGAATGAATAAGATTTATAAATCTTCAGAATTCGTATCAAAAGAATCCGAAGCGGATCTGTTGGCAAAATTAGGAGACAACTCACTTTAGTTAAATTAATCAACTAATTAAGGGGAATATTTTAACTCGGGGCCAGAAGTTTCACACTGAGTAGCGGAAAGTTGGGAGATACCCCGCATGGCAATAAGACAGAACATGTAATGCGAATCTTTTGGAGCGCACAAAAACAACACAACACACTAGACACTGTGGGGCCATCAGCTACACAGTGGGAGCCTTGGCCAACTCAGCAAGTGGGTCCTGAAAGCGATTGTGGGAGAGGAATCATCTTCGTGGATTCCGTGGCTCTCAGTGTGAAATTCTAGTGTACGAAACCTCAACACCGGATCTTTTCCACCCACATCCAAATAAGGACCTGCACGTTAGTGAGTGTTTTGTGTTCTCATTTTTTTAAATTGGTGTAATGAAAAAAATTTCACGTGTTCTATGTTTTTTTTTTAACTTAGAAAAATTAATAATATATCTATTATTTTCGAAAATAATAAAAAGAAGTGTTGAAAGAGTTGAATATCAAAATACGACAAGATTATAAAATAATAAGAATATTAGTAAATAAAAAGGAATGCCGAAACGGCTATAAAACTTCAAAATGCTACATCGTCTACCAACTTGTTATTCATCCAATAACCATAAAATACTAGTATTTTTCAACAAAAATATCATACACAAAATTAAAAGGTAAGTACTCACAACTAAGTACCCAAGTGATATCCTTAAAAATCATTTAGTACTATAGTCAAGTGATATTTCTCTTCACTTATAATTGAGAGGTTTTAGGTTCGATTCTCGCCAAAAGGGAATTTGAACCATATTATTGCTAGTCCACTGTGAGGTTTAGCCAACTCCCCCACCCAACCTTTGTGTAGATAATATCGTTTGTTAAAAAAAAGAATATTATCCTTAAAAAAAAAGGAAAACTAATGAAAAGAGTTTAAAAACTTTGAGTTTTAACGATAAGGACAAAATAAAAGGTGGATCTATATAGGGACCAGGGTGGTCCCGGGACCCTCCGAACATCGAAGAAACGCTTGTGAAGAACCTTGGAGGACCACCCTAAACCCTAGGCGGAGCTCTATGAAGGACTCAATAGGATAAATTATAGTGAATTAATAGGATAACATAGTAGATATTAGAGCCACCATTCGCTGGGTTTTATTAGCTGGAAAGTTTGAGTTGCAGAACTGGCAAAATGAAGAAGAAGGGTTGTGCTTTTTTACTTTTAAGAAACGTTGTCGTTTTGCACTCTTTCTATCCCTTTTCTAATTTGAACCCACCACATTCTATTTAAATACCTTTTTTCTATCCCCTGCAGAAGTATTATATGCTAAATATGTTTTGTTAACCTTTTAAATTACTAGTATGACTTCACCTCTTAATTATTAATATCTAAAATGAAAGAACCCCTTTCAAGTTAAGAGTATCTTAATAAATTAAAAAAATTAAAAAAAAAAACTCTTTAATTTACCTGTTCTCAAGAAAGACTTTTCAAGTTATTAGATGCCAAGAAAAATTGACATTGAAAATTTTACAAGACTTTTAATCTTCAAAGAACAAAACAAGGCCGCTCATATATACAAAAAGTACTCGACAAAATGTTTCATTTAAAAAATAGAGAAAAATCTTTTGCACGTTGTGCACTATTTCCGTCTAGAAAATCTTTGAATATTTTATACTAGGACCATCAAATGTTGAAATTCTGGATCTGCTACTGCTAAGATTGATTTTTTATAAAAATGTGGTTTTTCATTAAAGTGAATAATACCGGAAGATGTTCGTTAAAGTTTCCTAAAAAACAACCCATGGCCGACCTCTTTGATTTGAGACTCAGTCTTACTCCATTTTTTTACCCCAGCTCTCACACAATTCCCATTATGTCTTTCGCAGAAGAATCACTCAGGCGTTGCGAGAAAGGCTTATGTGCGGGAGAGAAAGTGAGGATGGTACGAGAGAGGGTGGGATAAAACAAAATGAGATAAATGTGGGTTTCATATCAAGGGGTGGGCATGGACTTTTTCTTAGTGTGCCGTCGGAATTCGGTAGTCCATTTTCCCTGAACGCTAAAATTTCTCCTCACAGTGGCCATGACCGACGTGACATTTACCAATATACAACGTACGTCTTCAAGTTCCCCTCAAAAGCGTTTGTAGTATTTATGTTTATGTTTATATGTTTATTGCCGCCTCAGCATGCAGATATGCATGATTGGCTCGAATGCACCACCACCTCAAAGGTCTTTGGAAATGCGTTCTGCAGAGTTCTCCATTAAGTTTACAACTTGCTCTACTTATCTATCTTAGCTTCTTGATGTTGACCGTAATAGTATTATGTATAATACGTTACTTTTTTCCTAAGTTAGTGGAGATGCTAGCATCAGTCTCAATGCAAACGTGTCTCATGCTAGCATCAGTTTCACATAATCACGTGAATTCTAGCATCAGTTGTGCTCAATACAAAATACAACCCTTATTTAATTTATTCATGTTTTTATTTCCAAGTTTTCTACTAATTAATTAACCTAGTGTACGTACCTCTCAGATTAATCTATGTACTATTACGTATGCACACTCTATTATGCATGATGTCACTACCATAATTTGTTTCCAAATTATTGGTAAATGTTAGTGAAAGTTCACTCCTTTATTCTTATTATTAATTATCATATGTTATGTTTCCACCATTTTACGTCAATGATTATGACACTACCCTTCTTCGGAACTCAGCATGCATGCTTACATATTAATAAAGAATACTAATGAAAACGGTTTGAAAACTTTGAGTTTTAACGATAAGGACAAAATAAAAGGTAAAATAAATAGTACAAAGATTGACTTTTTAGTGTAAAAATATTATTTTTCTTTATAATAAACTGTACTAGAAACTTTTCGTTAAAGTTATTTATTAATAATTGTGTTGCGTGGTGTGTTTTGTGCCGAGGAAAGTAGCACAGGGTCCAAACCCACGTCCGAAGGCGGCTGTCACTATCCAACAATGACCTTAGTTGGCAAAAAATGACGTACATACAGTCATACTTTAGTTGTGGGAAATACATAAGCATGCACTAAATATAACGTGTGGATTCCAATTGGACCATCATTTAGTGATGATTACGTTGAAATTTGAGAGGACGTGTGACGCGAAGTTGTTTGAGGCAAATTATTGATTGACTAGCACTAGTTAGAGTTGAATTAAACCTCATAATACTCTGATAATAATTTGACAACAATTCATGAAAATTAAATTTACGACATCCTACTTATAAGTGAAAAATTTATATGTCATAAGATTTAGCGGATATTTACATGTTCCCTAGGCATGCAACAAATCTAGCGAACAAGTAACAAGGTACAAAACGAAAATTCCTAACAGTTACAAATGAGGCTAGCTCTAATTTTTCAGGCTTTTCCTCCACCTATTGGAAGCGAGGCCAAGATAACTAAACCATAGATGGCATACAGTATTACGTACGGGGCAAGATGACACTTTGATAAAGGAAAACGTTATTTTCTCAACCTACATGATCACACTACACCCACACATTTTAAGAGGAAGAAAAACTAACTGCATCGATCAACACATGTTAGCTAGTTACATTGGTTGAGAAATACAGAAAATTGTTAGTAAGATGATCGGGTTGTACATATATAGCATTGTGTGATCATAATTTCCATGTAACGCACATACTGTTCTACTAAATGGAGAACTGGACACAAATATTGTTTTACTAAATTGAAAACTTGATGTTAGATATCCTTCTTCGAAAGTTCTATTCAAGTTTTATGGTATGCATATAAGAAAAAAGGTTGACGATAATTTACATCCTCTATGTTAGTGTTTTTAATTATAAAAAAAATAATGACAATGAGATTTTGAAAACATACTCGTTTATCTTTCGTTTGTTTGTTTCTAATCCCCCGTTAAACTCATGAGGATTCATTTATGAGCTGTGCAAAATTAAGCCACACTTTCACCACTATAACCAAATTGTACCATTGTTTGTTGTCTTTGGGATACGAAACGTCTACTATGAAGAGAAGATAAAACTCGATGATGGTTATTTTTGTTCCGGGTTGTTAATTCCACGTTAAACTATAAATGAGTCCTCATGATCATCATGTCATCAACTTAACGAATGACCACAAAGTTCAACATCTAAACCGCATAAATTGATATGATTCTAAAACATCATGGTACAATGTTAGCAAATTAGAACATGGCAATCCATTTCGAAAATTACAAGGTGTATCATGCAATTAACCTTAAAAAGAATATAAGATATATACTAGAAAATTAACTAATTAAAAGATGTCGTTCGCATTGGTTTAAAAGAGAGCAAAATATGATAGGCATGGATACATATACCTATATATTCATGTGCACAGATATACGTATACCTGTTAGAGTTAGGTGATGTAATTCGGAAAAGAAGATGAATGTACTGATAGAAGAAAATGGTTGCTGCTTCTTCTCTACAAATCACAGAGGAATAATTCTTTTCATTGATTACTACTCTCACATCACACAAGACGTGTAAAAAGAGAATAAAACCGTTAGGATTGTTTGCTGGATCACTCTCTCTCTAGAGGTGAATCACAGCCACTCATCTAGCTAACAACTAGGATCATTCCACATGACACTCATGGCCTTACATATTTGAGCCCTACACTTGGCAGTTTTAGCACAGGTGAATACACAATTCAGCACAGCTTATAATTCAACACTCCCCCTTAAGCTTTGAGCTGATTTGACTCCAAGCAAATCTCTGAGGTGGTTGAATCGGTCCTTGGTCAAAGCCTTGGTGAAGATATTTGCCAATTGTTCACTCGTAGGGCAGTACACCAGATCAATTATACCATCCTGCAATGCATCCTTGATGAAGTGATATCTTCTATCGATATGCTTTGTCTTTTGATGAAACACTGGATTCTTAGTGATGGCAATTGCATATGTGTTATCACACTGCAATGGAGTTGCTTCAGTTTGAAGTTTTCCAAAGTCCTCCAGTACAAATCTTAGCCAGATTGCCTGCGTTGTAGCTTCTGACGCACTAATCTATTCTGCCTCTGCAGTTGAAAGTGCAACACAATTTTGCTTGATAGATGCCCATGAGAACACTCCACTTCCAAAAGAAAATGCATAGCCTGAGGTACTCTTACTGTCTTCAATTGATCATCCCCAATCACTATCACATAATCCAATTAGGATTGTTTTCTTCCCTTTCACATACTCCAAGCCATAATCTAAAGTTCCCTTTATGTAACTAAGTACTCTCTTAGCAGTTCCATAATGTTTGTTAGTAGGACAATGCATGAATCTATCAAGTAGACTATATGCATACATGATATCAGGTTTGGTAGCAGTGAGATACAACAAGCTTCCCACAATGCTCCTATACTGTTCTTCATTTGCAGATCCACTCCCATCATTTTTACTCAATTTCTCAGTTGCTACAAGTGGTGTAGTCACAGATTTGCATTCATTCAAACCAAATTTATTCAACAGAGAAGAGGCATACTTCTTTTGATGAATAAAGATGCTAGAGTTAGTTTGAATGACCCCTATTCTTAGAAAATGGTGGAGTTGACCCAACTATGTCATCTCATACTTCATCATCATGTCCTCTTTGAATTCTCTCAATATCTCTATGCTACTACATGTGTAGACAATGTCATCTACATAGATAGAAACAATTATGATATCATTTTCTCCCCTTGACTTAATATACAATGTTGATTCACTTAAGCTCATTTGAAAACCACAATGTGAGAAATATGTATCAATTTCCCCATACCAGGCTCTAGGTGCCTATTTCAGTCCATAGAGAGCTTTATGGAGCCTATACACTTTATCTTCATTGCCTTTCACTACAAATCCTTATGGTTGATCCACATACACTTCCTCATGCAATGCTCCATTTAAGAAAGCAGATTTAACATCAAGTTGGTACAACTTCCAGTTCTTCTGAGCTGCTAAAGCAATGAGGGTTCTGATGGTGTCCAATCTAGCCACTGAAGCATACGTTTCATTATATTCCAAACCAGGTTTCTGAGCATAATCTTTGGCAACTAACCTTGCCTTGTTCTTTAAAACTGAGCCATCAAGTTTTAATTTGGTTTTGTAAACCCACTTAACTCAGGCTGCATTGTTGGTCTGTCAACTAATTCCCATGTGCCATTCTTTTCAATCATGGTCAACTCATCTTGCATTACTTTTAACCAAGATTCATCTTGAGCTGTTTCTGCATATTTTTCTAGCTCCATGCACAAATTGCATTGAGTAAGAACATCATTCAAATTCCTCCATTTCAAAGGTGTGTGATCATAAGACTGAGTGACATCAGTGATTTCTTGACTACTACTAGTTGATTCCCTTGAATGTGGAACACAACTAGATACTGGTGTTCCTTCAATCTCATTCATTATAGGCTCAACTTCATTCTGACCTTCTAAGTAGGTTACAGAGAATTGGTTGCTACTAGTTGACTTCCAATCCTAGCTTGAGTCTCCATCAAACACTACATCTCTAGACAAAATTAGCTTCTTAAAGTTTGGATCATATACTCTATAGCTTTTCTCACATGTTGCATATCCAACAAACACCTTTTTTGTGCTCTTTGATTCAAGCTTATGTCTTAGTTGAGTTAGAACATGGACATAACACTTTGAGCCAAATATTCTCAGATGAGCAATACATGGTTTTCTCCCACAATAAGCTTCAAATGGAGTGATGTTGTCCAGAGATTTTTTAGGATACCTATTTAGAATGTAGACTGTAGTGTGAACAACTTCAGCCCAAAGATAGTAAGGTATTCCTTTGTCATGTAAAATTGATTTTGCCATTTCCACCACTGTTCTCTCTTTCTTTCCACCACTCCATTTTGTTAAGGAGTGTAGGCTAGTGTAAGTTGCCTTTGAATGCCTAAATCATCACATAATTGAGTGAATTCAGTGGACATAAACTTTCCCATTCTGTCACTTCTCAAGCATTTCACTTTGAAACCAGCTCAGTCATAGCTTTGAACTTCTTAAAATAGCTTAAAACTTCATATTTGTGCATGAGAACATACACCCATGTCATCCTGGTGTGATCAGCAATGAGCAACATGAAATACTTATTCCCTGTAACATATTCAATTCTCATAGGTCCACACAGGTTTACATGCACTGACTCCAGTGGTGCACTAGCTCTTTATGCTTGTTCTTTTAGGAAATCGTCTCTGTGCTGTTTTCCAAGTTGACACCCTTCACACACTTCACTGTGTTCTTCTAGGTATGGCAAACCATGTACCATATTTTTATCCTTTAACTGATTGAGCCCTCTAAAATGCAAGTGACCCATTCTTTTTTGCCAAATTCTTATTGAATGAGACACATTGGTTTTCAACACCATCTGATCATTTGAGCCCATCTTTCCTCCAAAAAGTAAGTAATAGCCATGCTCATCCATTTGTCCAACACTCAACAGATTTTCTTTTAAACCAGGTAAATACATAACTTCTCTAATGTATTTCCTGTGTTTTTTAGTGTTAATCACTAGGGATCCCATTCCAGCTACATCCATCAATGCTCCAGTTGGCATTTGTACCTTCCCTGCTACATTTGTTCTCACATCAACAAGAAGATCTACATTTCATGTCATGTAATTACTACATCCACTATCAATATGCCAATGAACATTCACATTTGACTCTGAGATAGCATTATTTGCATATAAAAGGTTCCTTGTCACTTCCACTTGATTTGTATAGTTTGCCTTTTGCACAATCTTTCCTGCAGTGCATTTTTTGGCCCAATGACCAAATCTGTCACAATTGTAACATTTTGGTTTACTCTTATGCCTACATTCTCCAAAATGAAACTTGGAGCACACTTTGCATTGAGGTTTTGCACCTACTTGACTCACAAATTGTGATTTTTGTTGAAACCTTGGCTTTGAATCCCATTTCTTACCCTTTGAGTTCCTTTTTTTTTTTTTGTGCCTGGTAATTACTAGACTAAGTATTGCTCTTACTCTGTCTATTGTTACCCACAGATAAAGAAGCAAAAGCCTTTTCAATTGCATCAGAGGAGTGTAAATCAAAATGCTGCTCTTGACCTTTCAAAATTGCAATCACTTCTTGTAGCTCAATAGTTTCAAGGCATTTAGTATTTTCAATCACAAGGCATATAGGATCATAAGCTTTACTCAGACTAATCAACACTTTCTGTACCATTCTTTCATTTGAAGGTGTCTCTCCAAACGTTTTCATTTGATTAATCATCTCATTTAAACAAGTAAGATAACTAGACAAAGATTCACCATCTCGCATCCTAGCATATTCAAACTCACGCCTGAGATTTTGACGTTTTACCGATCGTACCTTATCACCACCATGGTATTCTCCATATAACAGATCCCAAGCCATTTTAGATGAGTCTACGTTGGCGATTCGGGGGAAAATCTGATCGGAAACAGCATTTTGAATAATCCCGAGAGCTTTGGCATCCTTCATGAACATTTCAACAATCTTTTCATCATCTTCATCCATAATTTTAGCTTCATCAACCTTCGTTTTCTTCTTGTTTGAATCATCAGGGAGTGTAATCCCTTTCTCTACCAATTTCCACAGTCCATGAGACTTGAAAATCGTTGTCATTTTGATTTTCTAGAACTCGTAGTTCTCACCGGAGAACATCATAGTCCTTAATTCTGAACTTCCAGATCCGGCCATCTTGGGCTCCGATGTGACGGGAAAACAAACTCGATTTTGATTTCTATGGAATTCCGACAACTTTACCAGAACGGGAGTGAGCTTGAATGTAGCTCGAATGCTTTAACGTCAATGACGTTTTCAGCTTCACAGTCCACGCCCAGATCTCAATTGATCCAACCTGGCTCTGATACCATATTAGAGTTAGGTGATGTAATTCGGAAAAGAAGATGAATGCATTGATAGAAGAAAATGGCTGCTGCTTCTTCTTTCTGCAAATCACAGATGAATAATTCTTTTCATTGATTACTACTCTCACATCACACAAGGCGTGTAAAAAGAGAATAAAACCGTTAGGACTCTTTGCTGGATCACTTTCTCTCTAGAGGTGAATCACAGCCACTCATCTAGCTAACAACTAGGATCATTACACATGACACTCATGGCCTTACATATTTGAACCCTACACTTGACAATTTTAGCACAAGTGAATACACGATTCAGCACATGGCTTATTTTCTAAATCCTAATCACAGCTTATAATTCAACAATACCAACAAAGGCAAACCTTAAAGAGAGCTAAGCTAGGGAAAATGTCATGATATTATTTACGAAGGATACTGTAAAATATGGTTATGTGGCATAGTATAATTAGCTTATGTGCTGATTTTATAAATCAAGGATAAGCCCATCTATTCCTTCCACATTAGCATATATGCATAATGTTGTATATATTAACATTGTAAAAGTCTTGGGGGGGAAAACAAGTGAATTTGTTCATGTCCCACCAACGATACACCAGACAAACTATTAGTGGGTACGACGTCTATGAGCAATAATATGGGTAGCTACCATGATGTCTCGTCCCCAACTTTGGGAGTTGATGCATGTTCCATCAATCTTTAGCCTTATAGTAAGCATTTTAAAAGTCTCCGTCGGCCACCGTCATAATTAATTCTTGGACGTTTAAAATAAGAAAGTCACTTAGATCTACTTAGGTATTCGTTTGGCTCGTTTAGACCTTTCTAAACCACCTAACTAGATCGCGACTCTCACTTAGACATAAAATAGAAAACATTCATTTTGCACTTTATTTTTTCATAAATTGTAAGAGACTTATTGGATACTTGGATGACGACTAGGTGTCCTAGCTAGGTTGTGACTCTCACTTAGATAAAAAAATAAATAACTTCAATTTTGCATTTTATTTTTTCAATAAATTGTAAAAGACTTGTTGGGTACTTAGATGAATACTCATTATATGTTTGGTCCCCATGTTCTCAATATATTCTAGTACTTTATAATTTATATGTCAATTCTATTTTGCAATTTATTATGTATCCTAATACAATTATGTATTTTTTTTGAAGTATAAGTAGGCATTCATTTGTATTTTATGTAATTATTTTAATTAAAATAAAAAACTGCCTAACCCTTCACCTAGGCCCGGTGCTTTAGCTAAACCCATGCCTACCGTCTGACTAAGGCTTAGTGCCTTTTAGAGCCTTGATAGCAAGAATTAAAATTTTTATTTAAAAACATTTTGTGTGTGTGTTTGTATGCAAAGAGAAGAAGTTCTTGGTCGAGTCTGTCTCTTATGTGAGATCTTTAGGTCCCATTTTACTGCGAGAGAACTGCTCCATGCAAAAGCTATAACAAAGAATCTTCCTATAGATATATACTTGATACCCTAATATACGTACGCATGAAAATCAATGTTGTGGAGTTTAATTGATGTAATCTTTACGTAATTAGCTAAGAAGGTTTGAATGACCCTTATGTATATCTGCCAGCTTCATCCTCAATACATTGTCATCAGCCTAAGCAAGACCATTTAACCAATCATCATCAGTCTTATCATCTCATTATCCTGTGCTAATTAGATCGATTATGCTCATGTGGGGATATACTTAAACGAAATACAGAAATAATCCAGCACCGTTGGGACCCATCTCACCTTTGAATTTATGATTAGGGCTCCGCCGCCAGGCCCGCCATACCTACTCCGGTTTTATATATGGAAATGCGTAGAAAGAAAGTCACATTAAATTAGCCAGAAATTTAGACGTCCCATGAAATTTGAAATGTTTAAAGAAAGTGACTTGACACTAAGTGGTTAAATGATATGTTAACCTCCAGGCAGAAATTAATAGGGTAGCAACTATAGCATGCAAGTCTAGGTTGGGGGTGGTTAACATCACTTTCATGATCAAATTCACTAGAATTAACGTTCAACTGTGAGGTAACAAATAATTCATGAAAAATCTCATTTTTTAGATAGTCCACTTAGCATTTCTCTTCATGTTTAAGCATGAAGGCAAGAGAAATTTTTGTGGAGCTGAAAACATGGCCCTGTACACCAAGTATAACAAACAATTGGTTGAATTTTTTTTGTTTTAAGTTTTCAACAAATTGTAGTATACTTGGTGTACCGGACCGTACTCAGGGCACACTACAAAATCTCTCCAAGGGCAAGGCAGTGAAAAATTACATATTTCTGTTTCTCAACTAGAAATTTAACCTACATATACTGGGCATTATTTTTGAAACAATTAATTAATGTAAAAAAAAATTAAAATCGTCTTCAGCGATCAGTATAAAAAATGATCAGATTCTGTACATATACTAGGCATTATATAATTCGTAAACTCGAGTCACGACCACAAACAAAGGAAGAACAAACGAGAAGAAAAATCAACGAGGAGAAAAGAAAACAAAATAGTTTATGATAACGATGATTTTTCTACTAAACTATTGCCAAGAGTTCTTGTACGTATCTGCACGACTTTCAAGCAAAAATATATTTTTTCTACGATTTACTTGCATGCAGGTGTTTAGTTGTCATGACCAGACTGCCCTGGCCTGGCCACTCCATAAGCTGCTCCAAACCAGACCGCTCTCGTGAGTTGGAGAAAGTTATATGAATTTGAAATTTGTAAAATCTTGAAATATATAGTGCGGATGCACTCTTATAGTAACGTTTATCGTCAAAGTTAACGTTATTCTAAAGATAAACTTACATACATTGTTCTATTAATAAAATATCATAATAATTGTATATCCGTTTTATGTAAGTTTTTATAATTAAAAATAATCTCCTTTTTTTTATGCACAACCCACATAAGTCATTTCATTTAACTCGCTTCCTTATCAAGTAGATTTGAAATATGTGCGTGGTAAAACTTAAATTGGTCCCTAAATTCCAAAATTACCTTCGTTGCTCGATTTCTTGCTAAGGAGATTCAAAAGTCTATTGATTCTCCATCACATCATGTTTTTGGCACAATTTTCGTGTCAACATTATAAAATATTATGTCAAAAACATGAGATGATGAAGAATCCATGAATAGTCCAGTTTTTGATAGAGTCTCTTTAGCATTTCTTTTTCACCATTGGGTTGGGGCAGGCTATCCTTTGCATGCTAAAAATTCATGACATTAGTGGCAAAAATGAATTAGATTAGGGCATTTACATAAAAACAGAAGATGTGTTGGGGCCAACTAAGAGATTATAAGTTGGTTAATGGCTAGTTTGAGATTGTTGTGCTTAACAACAAAAAAAAAAAAAAAAAAAAAAACACTTATTAAAAAAATCTGCAACATCAAACGTGTTTAAAAAAAAATTGTTATCAATAATAGTAGAAAAGAAGAAGTAGAAAAAAGTGGTTTTTTTTTTTTTTTCAAAGCATAGTAATCAGTCCCCATTTAATAAAATTTTAAATGGCAAGTATACCGCCACATATTTTACAAAATTACAATAATTGCCCCTACATTAGACTTTTTAGCTAAAATAGTCCCTGAGATTTGCATAACTCATCACTTTAGTCCCTAAGATCTAAAATCAATAGAAGTGGTCCTTGAGTTTGTCCACCATCAATCATTTTGGTCATTTCATGAAAATTTATATTAAATAATGCCCAAAATGACAGACATGCCCTCAATTTAATAAACAATGAGCCAAATGATTTGACAAAAATTGAGAGCATTTTTGTCATTTTAGCCTTATTTAATGGAGATTTTTCATGGAATGACCAAAATAATTAATGTTGGACAAACTCAAGTACTACCTCTATTGATTTCAAATCTTAAGGGCTATAGTGGGGAGTGATGCAAATCTCAAAGACCATTTTGGCTAAAAAGCCCCCTACATTATTCTCTTTGACAATTATTATATTACATTAAATATCCTATTCTTAGCAATTTATATAAAAGTTTACTGTATAATTAGACACTATTTTTTTTATTTTTTGTTAAAAGCAATTTTATCAAACACTTAACAATTTTATTTTACAACTATTTATTCTCATAATATAACATAAGTAGCTTTTTTTTTTTCTTTTTAAACACAACAATACCAAACTAGAGGAAAAGACAATCCAAAAATAAGGAAGACCGCAAATGAAGGGGTTTTCTTTTTTTTTTTTTTTTTTTTTTTGGGAACAAAATGAAGGGTTATTAAACCTATTCGTGCGTCACGTCGTTTCCCCATTGGACACAGCTAACACTAGAATAACTTCCCGCAACAAGTGGGGGCACAAACACAAATGCAATGCTGGGGAATCCTAATTAAATTTAATTTTAATCGAGAAATCTTAATAAAATTAAACGAAAATAATGAATATGATTAAACATAGGTGTGTAAAAAGACATAAAAAATGTGATTTTGAATTCGTTTGAAAGTGCATTTAAAATAATTGAAATCACTTTTGATGAAAGTGCTTTGGAACCAATTCTTAGTAAAAATACTAATGAATCCTAGAAAATTAGATGACGTGCTTCTTAAAAAAAGTACATAACTGATGCTCTTACATAAAACACTTCAAGAGCTTTTCAAACCCAAAAACAATTTCATCAAAAACACTTTCAGTTATTTTAAAAACACTTCCATATAAACCATTTGTCATTTTTCAATGTAGAGAATGAATATGAACTTGGAGACATATAAAAGAGCACATTGTGCTAATCAACTTAATCAAGTCTAGGCCTATGGAAAAATCCACATATCCTATTGTTTTACTCCTTCATATTGATTTGTTATTTATTTTATTAGCAAAATGATAGTGTTAGTGGATTAAATAATTAGTTATTAGGACCGAAGAGAAGTAGTGGGATTAAACTCCCACCAAGTACATAGTTATGATTTGTTGTCAATATTTTAGTTACAAGGTGAGTAGGAATACAAATGCTCTTTAAAACTAAGAATTATTTTCACACATATTTGATATCTCTAACATTTTTCAAAGGCCCAATTGGATTATTAGTCCTCGTGGTAATATGATAGTAGGAAGATATCCCTGTGGCGAAAAAAAAAAAAAAGGATTTAAGCCCTTGTGGTGAAGTGTGTTAGGATTTTGGCCAAAAATTGAAAATTCCATCAACTCTCTATTAATTATTAGCATGTGAGCCACACATATGTGGCTAAAACTAAACTCTTTGTTAATTGTTAACCAATGAAGCTTACATGTGAGTCTAATTTTATCATTTTAGTCTCAGATGAGAGCCTTATGTGCTTACAATTAAAGAAGAATTAATGAAATTTTCAATTTTGAGCCTAAATCTTAACACATTTCACCACAAAAGCTTAAATCTTTAATTGTTTTTTACCACGGAGGTAATTTTCCGACTATCTTATCGCCACCGGAGCCTTTTTCAAGTGAAAATGGTGGCAGCATTCCCTTTTTATATTGGGGCCAAACCTTGGAAATCAACACGACCCAATTTAATTCAATTTTAAGATCCGACTCCTTAGGCAATTTGGAATCCGCCCCTGCCTATAAAATCCCCGCAACGCTGGCATTTCGTAGACACAACACAAACAAAGCAAAAAAGAGGGCGCGCACATAGAGAGATCTAGAGTCGCACCAAAGCAAGTCCAGAGAGGGACACAGAGAGCGCGACTGAGAGGCAGAAAAATATGGGTGGTTGGGCAATTGCGGTTCACGGCGGCGCGGGTGTCGACCCAAACCTCCCCATGGAGCGTCAGGAGCAGGCCAAACAACTCCTCACCCGGTGCCTCAATCTCGGCATCTCTGCTCTCCGCTCCGATCTCGCCGCCATCGATGTTGTCGAACTCGTTGTACGTCTCCCCCCTCCCCCTCTCGACATTTATCTCCATTTCAATCCCATAATAATGGCATTCATGTTTTCCGTCATATCATACAAGATGGTATTCTAAATTACCCTAATTTATAACACGATATTAAACTCAAACTCAGCTGACCTAATTCACGTCTGCATTTTTATTCGTTGCTATTACCCGTTTGATTTTCATATTCAATATCTTTTACTGCCGATTTAATCCCATTTCTGTGTTTGTTTTATGTGTATTTTCACGTGACCAAACAAGCCGTAATGATTTTCCAAACACTGGAAACTTTCCCGTTATGTTTTCCGAGTTTTTAGTCACGTTTTTAGTTTGCCTGGTTACCCTAAGCTGGCGGTGCATGATGCATGCTGGAACTTTCTCTTATAGTTTACGCTCCTTAAAGACTATTTTATTTTTAATTATTTTTTTACTGAATATTGGTTTTATTATTAATTTTTGTGAATTGGTTTTGTCAAAAAATAGGTTCGGGAATTGGAAGCCGATCCCTTCTTCAACTCTGGCCGTGGATCCGCTCTCACCGCTAAAGGGACGGTTGAGATGGAAGCCAGCATCATGGATGGACCCAAGAGACGGTGCGGCGCCGTTTCGGGCTTAACCACGGTTAAGAATCCCGTTTCACTCGCCCGCCTCGTCATGGACAAATCCCCTCATTCCTACCTCGCCTTCTCCGGCGCCGAAGATTTCGCCCGACAACAGGTTTATTATATTTTCACTTTAACCCCTTTCATTATCTATAATAATATTTAATACCCAAATGCAGAACCAAAATTTAAATTTGGATTCTTGACAAAAATAATAAATCCTTATACCAAAAATTTTGAATAAAATATAAACTCTTGTCTTGTTCCGCAGGTGTAATGAATCTGAATCTGAATCTACTGCAAAGATTCCACCTTACTGTTCACAGTGCCACACGTTTACTTAATTATTATTTTAGTTGATCTCCTTCCACTACTATCTCATATAGAAAAATAATATGGACTTTATTTTTAAATTATATTTTGTAAATTAAGTATAAAGACAATTGATAGTTAAATTTTATTATTAATCGTTAAATCATGTGCTCTACAAATATAATCTGAATAAAGATTTCATTTGTATATATTATTTTTCTGTGGAATCTTAATGGGGTTTTGTGTAATATTTTAGGGCGTTGAGGTCGTGGACAATGAGTATTTCATCACGGAGGATAATGTGGGGATGCTCAAATTGGCCAAGGAGGCCAACACAATCTTGGTACGTATATTCTGTTTTCATCAAGGGTAATTAATTAACGGATTAAGTACTTAGTACGTTTTGGGTCATATATTAATTAATTTTGGTCGCGGGCAGTTTGATTATAGGATTCCATTAGGATTGGAGAGTTGCAGCGCAGGTGTAGAGAGTCCGTTGGTCATGAACGGGCTTCCCATTAGAGTTTACGCCCCTGAGACCGTTGGGTGTGTGGTGGTAGATAGCCAAGGGCGTTGTGCTGCAGCTACATCCACCGGTGGGCTCATGAACAAAATGACTGGTCGAATTGGTGACTCGCCACTCATTGGTGCCGGTACCTATGCATGTAACCTTTGCGGGGTCTCGTGCACTGGAGAGGGCGAGGCAATCATACGCGGGACACTCGCGCGTGAGGTGGCAGCAGTTATGGAGTACAAGGGCCTGGGGCTGCAAGATGCAGTGGATTTTGTGATCAAAGAGAGGCTTGATGATGGCAAGGCCGGACTCATAGCCGTGTCTAACAAGGGTGAAGTAGCTTATGGGTTTAATTGTATGGGAATGTTTAGGGGGTGTGCTACCGAGGATGGGTTCATGGAGGTTGAGATTTGGGAGTAGAGAGGGATTTTGAAAGTGAAAAATCTTTCTGGGTTTGCTTTGTTGGGAGTCTTAGATACTAAATAATCTGTACCTAGGCTTTGTTTTGATGTTGGTGGAGGCTGATATCAGAAATGGATACCTTTCATTAGGTGTTTCATTAGGTGTAAACTTTAGATGAAGTGGCACGTATTTTTCTCATTATCGTTAAATAAACAGCCAAAGCATTTCCATAATCTTCATTTCTTTTTAAATCACAACACAGTATAAATTCTGACGGTATATATTCTAAACTGTTCTTATTTACAAAAACAGAATTTGAATTTGAAAATAAAAAGATTTGTTGGCAGATGTATTTCGTTGACGAACTAACATGACACAACTTTTCGTAGTCTCTACTAAAATTAGTTGCCATTTCGTGATTGAAATGTACAAATTTTAGGTAGGGCATCCGAAAAATCTTGTTGTCAAAAGTAGCCAAATGATGTTTTCCGGAAAAAAAAAAAGAAAAAAAAAAAGCCAAATGAATGAAGATTCCTGAAACCACTTTTATCATGAACGTGCTGAGGCTTTGTGTTTGTCAAATTGCTGATAGTGATTCCTTTGACATGTGTGATAATTTAGGTCATCTTCAATAGAAAAGGTTAAAGGTTTAAAAATAAAAAAACATTTGATTTGTCTAAAATCTTATCTCCATTTATAGTTGGGCTATAAATTATGAAGTACAGGTTATTATTTAGTCAAAAGGGCGTGGACAAATGTAACCCCCTTTTAGTCCTTTTTTTTTGGGCATCACTCCTCATTTTCAATAATTGATTGAAATTTAACGATTAGATTTGAAAACATCTAAAGACTGTTTAATTAAATTAATCAATACATTTAAAATATAAATTTAAAATTAATAAATTATCAATGAAGCTACATTTAGTCATTCGGTTAGAGATGATATACATGATCTGACACTATTTATTTAAAATAAGTTTTTATAAAACCATAATTTTAATCATAACTATATTTAGCCCTTTCCGTGAATATAGCCAAGGACCTCAAACAAGTTAAGCCTGAAATTCTCATCAGAAGAATATGAAAAAGCAGAAAGGGATTCACATGTATTGCTGGCCCATATTGAGTCCTCACACAATTTACGTCCGATGAAACAAAAGATTTCAGAATAATATGGTCCTTCGGACGGTGGTTAGTTGGGCATAGCTTAACGTGTCAAGATTCCAGAACAACCAGCCAATTACCACATGCGCAACACTGCACGTGTGAGAACTACGGAAAAGATGGCACTGAGGCAAAAGTAGGAAAATGATATTCGGATCATTTTCTCCTAATACATTAAGTTCGGGGATTGGATCGTTGAAATTTGATTGAATGGTTAAAATTATTATAACTTTTAAAGTGGACCCCTGTTTGTAGCCGTTGATCAAATTTCAACGGTCCGGATCCCCGTACTTGGTGGATTAGGAGGAAATGATCTGAAGAGGATCCCTTTCTGTAAAAGTAGGGTTGAGAAATATTAAGACCATCTTCAAAGGAGATGTTAAAATTCAAGATGTAATGCCACTATTCATATTTGACATCAAAAGTCTTTCCAACTGAAGTGTTATTTGCTGACTGAATTTGAAGGCTTTGTGTTTTGGAGTTAAATTTGACATCAATTTCAAATTTATTTTTAATTCATTCTAATGGTGGGTCTCTTATTCTACTAACATTTCAACCAATAAAAATTTTGTTTCAACATTTTTTAATAATAATTACAACCATTTAAAGTTTTATTTAAATAATAAAATAACATTTGACAATTCGATTGGAGAATTACAAAATTTGACATAATACTTTAGATTGCCACATCAGTCATCAATTGTAATTTGACTCTTATAATTTGACATTTCATTTGGAGATGGTCTAATGAGACTCAAAATTATGACTTTTTTTGGACTCTCTTTATAATAATGGCATAGGAATGAACGTTAAATCGTGAGGTGTCAGAAAGTCCATGAAGAGTCTAATTTTAAGAATCTCCTTAGCATTTATTTAGTAGGGTTTAGTAAAGTAGCCTAAATCTGAGAGTGACTCTATAGGCTTGTGGCTTATGCATGTCCTCTCTCACATTGGAATCTAATGCTGTTAATTAGGTGCTTACAAGAGTGGAAGAGATGATAGATGATTAACACCAATATTATCCTAACTTAATCATCTGCTAGCCCAATAAGAGTGGAGTTATATCTTAAAAGACCTGAGTGTCATTAGGAACAAAATCATATAATTAGAAGTTGTAAATTGTTTAGTCAAGCTTCCGATATTAGATTTCCAGCAAAGAAGAAGGTATGAAGCAATTGATTAGGAAAACGCTAATGCCATCTCTACTGGAGCAGACGTAGAGAGACATTTGATTTGAAGCTGCAATATGCCAGCACATTCTTTAGCTAGACACGCCCTAATAACTTGTGCTGCATAATCATGTCAATCTTCCAAAGTTCTGGTCTTGCATCATTTCAAGTGAATCCACGGAAACCAGTTTTACTAATTAGAGAAGATGACTGCCCATTTGTAACATCCACATACTTTCAATTGTTTGGGGACACGTATTTCGACCGACCTAAATAATAACTCATATTACATTGATATTGTTGCAAACTTTACCATACATTCAATATTAGTTCGATATTAGATTGGACATGCTCAATACACAACTAGGTGTAGGGTGTTCGTCAAAGAATCGTTGCAATATGGAGAGGACAACCACTTAATGTGCCCAGTCACGTCGATTTTTTCTGAAGTACGTACGGATAAATCAATGATTCCTTGAATCAGTTGCTATTTGGTATCGGATACGATCACGGCACTCTTCGTCAAGTAGTCACAAAAGAACATATTGTTGTAAATACCCAGTCTGAAAAATAAAAAGTCTCTACATCACCCAACCAAATTCTTTTTCTACACATTCATTTCTCTCCCTTTCTTTTTCGTTTTTTTTTTTTTAAATCTATTTTATCATTAATCCCCATTGTCAACTTAAATAACTTCAAAGTTCAATCCAGCTATAGATAATTCAGTACATCAGGAATGCAAGTGCTACCAATTTTACGGAATAAGGTAGGATAAGTGTATAAGGCTTAGGCTTTGAAGTATATTGAGTTTCATGAAGAAAAAAAAAACGTTTATTTAGGCTCAGGGGGGCTTACTAGTGAGTAAAATATTAGGACATTGGCAAAATATGACAATGGTGATAAGCCCTAAGTGCCTTTATTATCTTTTAAGGTATCACAGGAATTGAAATAAATAGTTTAAAGCAAGTTTTAAAGATATATGGAGTTAAATATACACAATTTTTGCATTTTAATATGCCATGCCACAAGGTTGTTTGCCATATAAAAGCATATTCCTTAGGTGCATCCAATCGACGTTGTGCTCTTGCGATTGTTTTATGGTGGTGCATTTTCCAATCCAACTTTGAAACTAACCTTCTTGCATACTTAGATTGAGACGGAAACATCCCATCTTTTAATGGTTGAACTTGCAATCCAAGGAAGTAAGTTACTTCACCATTCATACTCATTTCAAATTTATTGTGCACAACTTTAGTAACTTCAGAAACTACGGCATAAGAAGGTGAAAAAAAAAAAACAATATCATCCATACATATTTGTGCAACCATTAGATCATTGTCTACATTTTAGACAAACAAAGTTTTAAACTCAGGAATCTCTTTCTGAAGTAAGTGCAGTGATTAACTAGTTTTGGTTTGATGGATTGGATCATTGTCTAACTTTTCAATCCTGTCTTATTCATTTTCCAGATTTTTCATTTTTTCTTTCAAATCAAAACTGTGATTTCTGAATTTTTATTATAGAGGCTAAATAAAGCTCCTTGTATTCGCAATAACCTCATCAGCATTAAACTCTTGATCATCTGACTCTTCCGATTTATTAGAATTAGTGAATGAAACAGCTTCTTTTTCCGAATCAGTGTCATCGTCAGACTCGCTGTCACTGCAAGTGTCGTTCATTCATTTCTTCTTCTCATATTTAAGCCCTTCAAGAGTGTTTGCAGAATATTTTACGTCACAACCATAACCTCAACATTTATAGCACTTTTTCGTATCTTGTTGATTTTCAAATTTTAAAGTCCTATCAACATTAAACTTTTCAGGTTTGGATTGGTTAGCTCCTGATCCAACGTTCTTACCTTTAAAGTTTTTAGTCTTCAAAAACTTTAAAAATTGACGAGTGAGAAGAGCAAACTGCTCATCATCCAATTCCTCAACTCCCCACATTTTCATTTTTTACAGCTTTTAAGGCCATATTCTTACTCTTCTTGACATCAAGAAACTCTATTTCATAGGTTTGCAAAGCACCATTTAAATCTGCAATTTTTGGTTGAAACCCAGTAGGCAAAGACCTAAAAACTTTCTTTACAACTCTAGCTTTAGGAATACTCTCACCCGAGTTAGCAAATGGTACTTAATTTTTCATAAAATTCTGCATAAGTTTCATTCTCACTCACCTCAATCGTTTCAAATTGAGTTGTGAGCATTTGCAATCTGTAACACTTTTACTGTGTCATATCCCTTATGAGTCACCTGTAAGATATCCCAATCCCAAGCCTCCTTGGAAGTCTTAATCTTGAGATATAATTGAATTGATCAGCCCACGAAGCAGTCAATAGGGTCTTTTCTCATCAAGAGACGACTCGCAATTTTAGGAACTACACTTCCAGGTATGATAACTTCTGCTTCACTTTCACCAACTTCTGTTTTCTTTTTCCCTTTATTTTCCACAGTTTTCACAGGTGCAGTGATAGGCTTTTTACACACGCGCAAAATGGTTAAAAAACTTACAATACTTGCAAGAATGACAAGGATATTGTAGTATAAATAGTTTTAGCAAGGTCATTCTCCACAAAGATTATTAAATAGTTCGTATCAAACCAAAATTGCATCAAATTACTTTTCTAAATATTCTAATGGTCGTGAATCACTAAGACAAATAGATAGTTTAAATCAGTGATTAACAATTCAAAACCTGCATGCATATAATCATAAGCAAATTGAAGAGAAACTACATATTCATGTTAAAGCTCATGGCCTCATCCTAGTAAAAAGGAATTAGTTACGCATATTCATAATAAAAATCATAAAGTTATTTATTGAAATAATAAAAGATCGAAAACACCTTGAACGTAAAAGTCTGAAAATCTCAACACTTAACCAATTTCCTCTCTCAATATCACACGGAGAAGAAGAAATTAAAGTTAGGGCCGACCAAGCTTATTTATCCTACTAAAAATTAAATCCTCCTAAAAAAGGGCCTTCCAATAAGATTAGGAAACCAAATAATTAAAATAAAATAGGAAACATTACCCTAAATTAAATGGTAAAATTGGGCTAAAATCTGCACAGCCACTTTTTAAACCTATATAAGCTCCAAAACCGACCCAAAATAACTAGATTTAAAGCTTTGAATATTTTGAACACTTTTCCAGAAGACAACGAACCTATCAAGGTCATCTTGGGCTTCAAAAATCGCAATTAAGCCCAGAAACATCATTTTAAAGTACTGCACTGCTTCTTTTTTCGATCGCCAAAAAGTTTGGTAGAAAAATCCCAAATTTTGATACGAACATGCCAAGGGACACACGAACGTCCTCCAATTTAAATCGCTCCAAAATTCGTTTGTTTGATCATGTTTTGGTATTGATGAAGTCGAATGTCCTATATTGAAAATATAAAACAAATTATCAAAATTCTACCAAAATAATTATCAAAACATACTAAGAATAAGATAAAATATATAATATAAAACATACTAAGAATAAGATAAAATATATAATATAAAATTAACTCATCATGCAATGTAGTCGTGAACCACATAGACCCTGTAATTTACTGCCAGCGTAAATTCTTCGTTTTGGCTTTTCATGCTACATAATTTTCACCATTAAAAAATGGTGGGTATGTGGCTGACCTAGATACAAGATCCATCATGAACCCCTAGGATCTCTCTAAAAACACGTTTAT
Organism: Pyrus communis; assembly: GCF_041283825.1. Taxonomy (NCBI): domain Eukaryota; kingdom Viridiplantae; phylum Streptophyta; class Magnoliopsida; order Rosales; family Rosaceae; genus Pyrus; species Pyrus communis. Next base: position 17,558,238 of record NC_142572.1, read on the forward strand.
TAATCCGTAATTAAAATAAAAAAAATTGAATTGAGAAGAAAATGGAATGAGGTGGAATCAGAATCAGTTTCTTATTAAAACTGTTTACTAAAATTTTATATAATCGGAATATGAATGATATTGATTTATATAAACAGTTTACTAATTCACATAAATTAGAATGAAAATTAATGTTATTTACTAAAATGTCTTTGTGCCTGGTATTTTTTATTTTTTTATTTTTGGATTTACATCCCCAAAACAGGGCCAGCCAGAACAAAGGGGCATCAGTTTCTCTCCGTGCCGATACCAGCCCTCGTTCTGCCATCGCCACCACCACACACAAACTCTCTCTATCGATACCAACCCTCTGTTTCTTCTGCGTCTCACCAGCACTTCTGCCCGAAGCACCTCCTCCGCCAATACCAATTCGCATCGTACTTCCCAATCCACCCTGCAGTCTTGACGCCCAATCCCTCTTCCACCAAATTTGACATTTGTTTTTACCAAATCATACACAAAATACAAGATAGAATTGTTACCAGATCTTGTTGTCATATATAAGTTGGGTTGTGCTGGGAAAGTGCTACAACGGGTGGCAGGTGTGTGGGTCAAGATGGGTCATTGGTGGATGGTTGTGGACAAACAGAAAGCAAAAACCCACTGTGGTGGCTATCGGACGAGATTGAATGGTCGACTCGACGGATGAGTCGAATCAATTTTGGCGTTCTTGCTGGTGTCTGTAAGGGCGGTGTCGTGGTGGTGATCAAGGTGTAAGGAGTCGGCGGAGGAGAAACGAAAGAGAGGGTGCGCTACTGGTGGAAGGTACAAGGGTATTTTGGATAGAAATGTTTGATTCCAGAAGGAGGCTTCCTCCGGGAATTCAATTCCCACCTCCATGTAGGTAATTGAATTCCGGAAGGTTAAGGAATTTGATTCCGGATTTTGAGTGAGCCCCGCTTCCTTCTCCATTCCCTAAATGTTAGTAAACGCTGGAATGCCTCGGGAGGAATGCGATTGCGTTTCTTTCTGCTCCAAATCCCGTTTGGTAAACACGCTGCAAGTGCATCCAGAGATGGTTCTTGTATCAATTAAAATCGCAGATGGATCGTGAAAATCAAATCAAACCAAACAGATGAAATACGTGGGATTGAAACGCAGTTCCAATCCTGCGACACAACAACAAAAATAAAGATAAAAATCATACAGAAAAGATAATTTATGAGGGAAAAACTCTTCAGCAAATGAAGATAAAAAAACTCGGAGCACATCTTGATGAAGGAATGAGATGGATGATAAATCTCTTAAAAACTTGCAATCGCACAATTTCTGACAAATATTTGCAACAAAAGTAAACCACATAGGTTTATTATGCCTAACAAAACAAGTACAAAGAAACACAAACATATGTGCACAGTGCCAATACAGCTTTTATTTCCGTCGAATAACAAGCAAACGTTACATAATATCATGTCATCGTGCACCTGTTCTCACTCATTCAGTGGCCTTATCATCTTTGGATTCTTTGGCACCGCCAGAGATGGCATCCTTTGCTGATTGAATGCTGTTTGCCACTGCAGCAGCCGCACCTGCAAAAGGGTGAACACCCTCACTCTTTGCTCCGCCGTCTCGAATCTCATGAACCACTTCAACGTCCTCCTTCTTGGCTTCTTTGTTTTCTCCCGCCGGTGATCGATAATCCACTGTCTCCACCTTGATCTCCTCTTTTGTTTCTCCACTTGATCCCTGCAAAATTTAACCCAATTAATTAAAAAACCAGACGCAGAATCACTACGCTAACAAAACATATAGCACAAATAAAATGATGGATGAAATTCCTACCTTCGAAGTATCCATATAGCAAAATTCAACTCGGACAATTCTCAAACTTCCACCTACAGATTTTATGAAATTAGTTGGCCAATGCACCTGGATATATAGTTTACTTCGTCGAGTTGAAGGCGTACCAGCGCCTGACACGTATCTTGTGAGCTGCCCGATTCGTGTCCACGTATCTCTGTGTAATATTTCTTTTGCTTTTTTTATTGAAAATTTTAACTAAATATTTTTGGTACTATTTATTTTTAATTAAAAATCATATTTTTATTTTTTTTACTATTTACTACATATTTATTTATTATTTATTATTTTTCATTTAAATTAATTTTTTTTAATTTTTCGTTATTTTTTAATTTTTATTTTTTTTGTAATGAACTTATGTCGGTAAGCAAGACATTGTGACGAAGGCTAAAGTCACTAGAGATATTTTGAAATCATTACCAAATTACCAATGGGCCAATGGAAATCTCGCACCTGCTTTAATTTGGATAAGATAACACAACTTTTAAAAGCTCCCGGCCATCTCGTTTAGTTCCCTCATCTGCGTGAGGGACGGAAGGGATTGGGGATGACTCGTAGGTACCGTGGATTCTTCTGCCGACATTTACCTACTTTTTAGATAATTATCTTAATACAACTACTTAATCAAATTATCCTTAAACATGTAAAAGCTTCAACACATGCATGCCAATCTTGGAACTAGTGTTTTGGCATATGCTTATAGAAATTATTTTTGAAACGTTTATAGAAATTATTTTCCTTAAAAACTCACGGAAATATCTTCACAACATTAGTAGATTGTGGAAACTAGCCCGTGATTAAGGATTCAACCAACAATTTGACATCCTCGAAATTTGATGCAAGATAATAAAATATAAAATCATCATACCTCACGTTGAGCTTCAAACAGTCGATTTTATGTTCCGCTTCAGACAATCAATTTCATCTTCCATTTTTTTTCGCTAAAATGTTGTAGTCTTTGTGTATATGGTTGTAAAGATTTATTTTGTTCTGCAAAAGAAATGAGTACGCATGTCTGAGGGCTTAAAAATTTCAAGGCCTAAATAATCTGTTCATATTAATCCGACAAGTTATAAATACATAGTCTCATATATAACGGCCTCTCACTCATTTGGTGATCTTATCTTTGTCACTTCCAGAAATGGCATCCTTGGCTGACTCAAGGGTATGTGCAACTGCAGCAGTTGCATCAAGATCAACGGTCACTACCTCCTCCTGCAGCCCCCTTATTTCCACCATCTCGAATCTCATGAACCACCTCAACCTTCTCCTTCTTGGGCTGTTTGTCTTCCCCTGCCGGCGGCCGACAATCAACTGTGTCCACCTTGATTTCCACTGCTCCTTGCTCGTTTATTTCTTCAGTTCCCTACCAAAAACACAATTCAAAACAGAACGCAGAGTTACTAGATAATCCAAATAATTGTTACTTTAAAAATATTCAAACAAATATTAAACATATGGTATAAAATTTAGAAAGCGATGAATGCATACGTTTGAAATATTCATGTTGCGAAACTGAACTGAGTCTGAAACTTGCACCTCCAAACATAACATGATCAGCTGCCCAAGGCGTAGATGGTAGATATAGTTTAGTTCGTCGTGGTCAAGCAATAGTGTGGAAACAGGGGGGCACCAGGGACGGGCACGTATCATGTGAGCTGTCCGCTTTGCGTCCACGTAACCTATGGTAAAGAGTACTTAGAATGAGTTTATAATCACCTGATTTCTTCACATAAGAAATTATAAGAAATTATAATGCCACGTGATTATAATGCGACGTGATGATGAACTCATTATAATTTCTTCACAAAAAAAATATAATATTAATAAAAATATTATGTGATGATGAACTCGTTTTATATAAATTATAAAAAAGTTAGGTATTTTTATCATTTTAGTTATTATTTAATTAACATTTTTTCATAAAAAAAGAAAATAATAATAATAAATAAACTTAAGAACCACTTTTATTAATTTCAAATCTCAAAAATTAAAATGAAAAACCATGTCAATTTCTAGACAATATGAGCTAAAAAGCCGTGTATCATCGTTCCTCGTCATTTATATTCCCACAGTCATACTTGATGAACATACGCTGTCAGAAGCCAGAGATTTCCCATTATCCATAATACACAGAATTGTTAGGCCTCCTTCGGATTGAATTTAATTGGAAGGCAGATTGTCTGCTCTCTTGTTTGGGTCCTTTTTTTATTTTTTTTTATTTGTGCGGGCACGGTTAAACCATATCAACATTTTATATTTCTATTGTTTTTTATCTTATTATCTCTATAAAAAAAAAAACATAAAATGTTGATATGAGTTAACTGTGACCGTACAAAATAGTAGAAGATGAGAAAAGCACTCAAATAGTAGGGCAGACAACCTACCTCCATTTAATTGGGTATTTGGATATATGGGCCGTGTTCTTGTCGCTTTTAGAGCCAGCCCTTAAGCAAAAGCAGGAAGAGGTGTTTATCTTACATATAGGAATGTAATTTTTTGCCAAATTAGTATTCCAACTGTACCATATCAAAATTGTTTAAAAAAATTTGTACCATTGGTAATGATACGATATTTGTATCGTATTATATATTCTCAATACGATAATAATATTCAAAATCATTATCAGTAATATACCGTATTGTACCACTACTATTGATATTATATTATTTATTTATTTATATATAATTTGGTATTATTATCATTATATATGCACTTTATATTTTTTTTCCTAGTCATTTATCCAAAACCATCATCTCACCCTCTAACCTCTACCTTCCCAATAAAAAAAAACCTAAGCCTTGTGACTTCATCTTTTCACTCATCTTGCCATCGATTTCATTTTTGTTGCTCCTGTTCTGGCGACTCTCTCTCCGCAGTATTTAGGAATCTTTGTACTATTTTTTTTAGGAATGCTGAGTTCTTTCAACAATTTTTTCCATCTATTTACTTCTTTTTTTCTTAAAAGAATCTTTATAAAATTTTCATAATTAAATAAAAAAGTTTTAGAAACCCAAAGAGAGTGACCAAAACACTCTTGGGCCTTGAATTGGGTTGGAAAAAAACCAAAGTTTGGCCCAAAAGAGTGGTCCAAAACAAAGTGATAATTGCCATTACCATACCATGTCAACTGAACTATTTGGCATGCATAAATTCGGTATACTGAAAGTTTAACACAATAATAGTAAAAATTTTTACCATATCAAAAGTTTAGTATGGTGAAATTAGTACATGAATTTTGGTATGATAATCGTACCAATACCACCCCTACTTACATGGGCATCCAATCGACTCGGTTTAATGAATTATTGGGCCCTTTGGATTTTAGTTCTTCATACTTTTTCATCGTAGTCGATGAATTTGTACCATTTGATAAGCGCATCAGAGCATCTCTAACAAAAATTCTAAATTTTTGTTAAACTAATAAATGAACAATATAAAAAAAAAATTACTTAGCTACTCAATTTACCTTTTCATCTCTATCAATAAATGTTATTTTAACAAAATTTAAATATTTTATTATTAACAATTCAAACCCTACTCATTCATTTTCTGAAACCACCTTCACTCTTCTTGTTTTCCTTGCTCAAGGGTTCAACCTTGATTGTTTTTTTTTTTTTCTTTTTGAATATTTAGCATGTGAACAGTTGCACTTTAAATTTAAAGAGTGATTGTTCATTTGCTATAATAGACACTATTTTACAACATGAATTTTTTTAATATGACTATTTTAAAATAGAGTATTTTTTAACAAATTTAAAAATAGAGTATTTTTTTAACAAGTTTAAAAATAGAGTATTAGTTGTTTTACAGCATCTCTTGGAGATGCTCTTAGCTATTATTTACCACGATAATGCTTGAAGCACAAGGATCATAAAACCAAACCAAATTTATTAGCAGAGGGGAAACAATTTTATGGTCAGTTACCACATCTTATTGCATGCGCTACAAAAATGATATGTATATCATTAGTGGTAGAGCCAGAAATTCATTACAGGAGGGGCCTTTAAGCCAAATGAAAGAAATTAGAAAAAAGTAGTTACAAGTATAATTCATTGGAGAACAATCTAAGGTTTTTTGTTGTTGCTTTGTATTGTCATGAAGAATTTAATCAAACAATAATGATGAAGATTTAAAATTTGTACGAAAAAAATTAGTATTGCGTTCATTATATCAGAAGAATAGAGCTTGTTCACGAGCTTTAATAAAAAAATGATTAACATATTAGATTTGAACAAAAATTTAAAATCATGGTTGGCTCAAAACTGTTACTATTAGATTTTTCTTTCAACATAATTAGATTTTCCTCTAAATTGTATAGATGTTGTTTTATAGGAATTGACAAACAAAAAAAAAAAAAAAGGAATTAGTTTAAAAAAATCAAAAGGTTATTGGCATCAGAAGGCTTATATGATAAAACAGAAGGCTAGTTATAAAGCTTGATGGTATAAGAATCAGAAAATTGTTTGCATAAACAAGTCTCAAACCCATGGCTTGCTGGAAACATTAAACTCCACTCCACCAATGGACCATATACTCTTTATTGAATAAACCAGGAAACAACACGTCTGAATGGGTGAAATTCCAAAATGGGTCCTGACATATTCTAGCCTCCATGTAGCTCTGCCCCTGTTGATCATAGTACAAAGTCAATCATAGGATAGTAGCCTGGCCAAAACCCTAATAAATACAAACATTTCAATTTGTAAACACTATGAATGAAGTAACAAGTTAGCTAGCTCGTGGTGAGAAATTTCAGTAGCAAATAAAGTACAAAATGGAAAACATAATTAGGGTATGTTGCAGGAGCATTACTTATGGCGCTGGGCAGGAACTGAAGATAAGCATCGGCCAACATTTTCCCAAGTTCAACCTGGGCAGGGGTAGTGAGGTGTAAGCCATCAGGCTCCAGTGGCAGACCTTTGGCGTCGACGGTTCTCACGTTTAGAAGGTCGACTCCCAGCTGGGCTTCTCTAACTATCTCTATCAGTGTTGCTTCATACCCAGATGCTAGAGCCACCTATACAACCAACACACATCACGCACTGTTATTTCTAGAGTTGCAGACACACCATTATCAACCAACTAATTAGTTCTTCACTAATTTATACAAAGTCACACGCTATCTCACTAGAAATTCTCTTTGCAAGACGTTCGTTTTTTTTAAAGAACATTTAAAGTTAAACGCGTTTAGAATAGACCTTATTGCATTTCAGTTGATTACCAAACGACATTATTTTATTAGTTTTGTTATAATATAAAACATACTCACACGCACATGCATACCAGGGCAGGACCTCGAAGCATGTACATTGTGATAATCCAATCCTCGAAAATGAAATGAAACAATTTGCCCATCGATTCTGTCTCTTCATTTCAATTCTCAGCTTAGATGTGAATTCCCTTTATTAATTTTTTTTACCATTTCAATTGAATATAATTCATATCACATTAAGAAATACCAAGTTGCACTAGGTTTACCTAGGAATCGATCAAACTTGTAATTAAATTAGTTAACAGTGATACCGACTTCGTCAACTTCTTACATTTTAAAAATATCTAAACCTAGCTAACAACGTGACATCATACAGAAATTAGGAAAATCTGCCTTTGCTAAATTTGGATTAACGAGATCAAGGAATAAATGGAAGCTAAGGCAAGAAGCTGAAAATCTAAAAGAGTAAAACCATGTATTAATGTCCCTGTGAGTTGCGCGAGTTGGCTAGCTAGGACGGTGTGTTTATCCTCTTACTTTCGAATGCCACACCAGAATTTTATCGTTTGTATAAACAAAAACTGAGTACTTAATTAACAATACTAAGTAATCGTACCTGGATTATTGGGAGATCAGGAGATTGCAGATCCAAACGTACATCCCCAAAAAAAGTTTCCAATCTGTTTTTATAAGACAGAGCGTCTTCTCTACTAGCTGTATCGCTCTCGCCCTGATACCACAGAAGTGCTCTGATCGAACCACCATTCTGCAACGAAGCCTTGGCCCTCCTGATCATCTGGTTGTACAGAAAGGAGCCACGTCTCCACTCGGTTATGTTAGTACCGCCGATCGCACAGGGGACTAACCCAATCTGACCAACGGTACTAGAGTGATTGGCCAATACCGCTTTGGCAAACGCCATGCCGGGTCCAATCCCATTGGTCTTCTCCACATCAATGTCGGCATGGAGAGGCTCGCTTGCTTTAACCCACGTGAGATTCACATTGAGCCGGAAGACTGATGGGTTGGGGCGGCACTCTGGCGGCACGACACCGTCCCAGGTGGCGATGCCTGTGGTGGTGTCGTTAACCACGCCACCTCGACCCGCCATGTTACTCTGTCCGGCCAGGATGAATATGCTTTTGAGATGTTGATCAGTTTTTTTGTTTGGTTGTTGGGTAGTTGGAGATGCTGAGCAGGCTTGAGCCACAAGAGACAAGACCAACACGAAAAGCAGCATTGTGGGACAGGAAACTGTGGCTTCTTTCTCTCAAACTTGAAGGCATTTTGCAAGCAAAGAATCTTGCATTTTTAATTTTTTTTATGTCCAGTGATTAGTCGGACCAAGTCCACCTCAAAAAAAAAAAGAGTTTAGAAGATGATTAGGTATTTATATATTAAAAAAATCATTTAACTTTTTTTTATAATTTTAAATATTTTTTATTAAGTTAATCAATCTGGGCCGTTGAATTTCAAAAGTTGAAATTCAACAACCCAAAAGTGGACACGTGGCCCACGGTGAGATTCTGACATTTTTTTTTTAGTCTGGAATGCGGGCTCATGCACGCTTGTATCCCACGTGCCAGCTACAAAAAAAAAAAAAGGAATCAGCCATGGTTGACGTCAAATAGGCCAGTTCCTCACTCAGCTCATTCTAGGCTAACCTAAAGACTGGGGTGGACTTTGGGCCGGTCTATTTTGTGGGGTGGAGTGGTTTTTTGGAGTGCCAGCCTTTTTTTTTAGACTTTGGGTCAACCTCCAAAGGAGGAGTAGACTTGCTTTCAGTTGAGGTAGGAATCTTACTCTACACTCATGTTTGACTTTCAGTCACATAATCATTTGCAATTTCAAAAGAGTAATGTTAGGGAGACCAAAATTTTAAACCAAATTTTGTAAATAAATGATGTGGTTGATTATTGGATTATTACTGAAGTGTTGGTTAACCTGTTTATTTCTCATTAGTGTCACATCGTTTGGTTTGCAAACTTGGTTTAAAAATTTGGCCTTCATAGCATTGTCCATTTTCAGAACTTTAGTGTCTTGTATTGTATAAATATCACCTCCTTACAAGAAGAATAGAAGTATTATTCTCCAAATCGACTAGCACTAACTAGGGGTGGGTTGGAAAAACCGAAAACTGAAAAAAACCTAACCAAATACCGAATCAAAACCGGAAAAACCCAAATCGGGAAAAAAAAAAAACATAAAACTGAAGTAAGAAAACCAAACTGAACCAAACCAAAAGTTATTGGTTCGGTTTCGGTTTCGGTGTTTCAAAAATCAAACCAAACCGAACTGAACCGAATTAAATATAATTAAGTTTATTTATTAATTTAATATTTGGGTGTTTATATTCCAAGGCCAATTTAAGTTTAAACCCAAGTTTTAAGCTTTTATTTTAGGCCAACCATTAACCCATAATCCAAGTCCTTTTTCTTCTCTCCAATTAACCCTTTTCTTTCTTCCATTTTTTTTCCCCATCCAACTGTCTAATTTCTTCCTTTTTTTTCCCCACCCGACCCTCCCTGCATCTTCTTTCTCTTTCTCTTTTTTTTCCTTCCTTCTTTCCCTAGAATGAAAAAACTGTAAGCAAAGTTGTAGAGCATAGACCAATTTTCAAATGGGAAAATTTGAAATAGATCCAATTTTTTAGACTACCTTTTGAAATAGGTCCAATTTTTAGTGACTTTTGACTTTTGAAATAGGTCTAATTTTTAGTTATTTTGGACCCATATCAAAAAACCCCTTTTCAAATAAAAAAAAAAAAAAAAAGGTTTTATAAAAAAACTGAACCGAACCGAAAGCAAGCCCAAAAAAACCTAACCAAATAAAAAGCCCAAAAAATGAACTGAACCAAATCCAAATTTCGGTTTTGGCAAAAAACCAAACTGATCGAAACCTAACCCACCCCTAAAACCAACTCCTGTTTAATTAAAAAAAAAAAAATCAAAACCCTAATCCTATGCCGTGTTGCTCTTGAGCGACCAGCCCAAAAAACGCAACAACCGTTGCTTGATTCCTATTATCTTCGATCCTCTGCTTTGACGAGCAGGTCTACTCGATTCGATCTCCAGGAATCGATTGTTTAAGTCCATCACCGATACCACCGAAATCCAGTCTTTCGTTGCTTCGATTGTTGTTCAGTCAAACAACTCAATTTTAATATTAGAGTGTTGCAAGATGAACACAACTATGACCTATGGGCACCTCTCATTGAGATGCACATAGTCGGAAGAAAGAAGTTGGTATATTTTTGTGGCTCGAGTAAGGCTTCAGCTGAAGACAATCATATGTACGATGATTGGTACTCTGAGGACCAGAAAGTCAAGAACTGGCTTCTATCCTCCATGAAGCCAAAACTGATGAAGCAATATACTCGGTTACCGACTGCAACTGACATTTGGAAAGCCTTGAAGGCTGCTTTATTTGATGAGAAGAATAAAATGCGAGTTTATACCTTGAGCATCTCACCTCCAACCAAATGGGAAGCCTGTGTCTACTTACTTTGGTGAACTCACTGAAAATTTTCAGGAGTTAGATCACTACACTAAGGTATCCATGAGTTGTGAAAATGATACTAAGATTTATCAAGAATCATAGGAGCATCAACGAGTTCATCCTATCCTGGGAGGCCGTGATGATAAGTTTGAACAAGTTCGTGGTGAGGTTCTGCGCAAATAACCAACCATGAGCCTTCAAGCATCCTATGCCTATGTACGTCGCGAGTCAGACGGATGCTATAAATGGCGAGGGGGAAAAGATGGAAGCGTTGGTTGTTTGTAACCATCCCTCCTCAGAATCGGTCCAATTCATTTTGTTTAGGAGGCCGGCCTTATACTGATTCATCCAAATGCACTGAGCGTAGCAAGTGTGCCTATTGCAATCTTCTTGATCACTAAAAAGCCAAATGCTACGTGCTAATTGGTAATCTTGGAGAGTGGGATAACAGAGTGATCCGTGCCGTTACAAACAACGTGCTGCGTTGGGATGAACCAAATATTGTTTTATATATTACAAGTTTTCAAATATATAAAAATCCTCAAATATTATGTGATATTTATAAATTTTCCATGTTTAGTTCAACTGAAAATGCATTCCAATCATCGCGGGGGGATCCAACTCCTACATTGAAGCACTTGTAGAAGATCCAACGGTAGGGTTTCGAAATCAATACGAGTGTTGCCTCCTATGGCTGGATGTTTCCTTTCCTGTTCTATTTCACCACTTGTCAAAACGAGTTGACCAAATCGAAGCATTCGCTGACCGATTGGAGCTCCCGACCTGGATTCGTATTGTAGGGCAAAAATGAATAATTTGGACGACGAGTTTGCCTTAGAGTCACTGCTTAGATCTGGTATCCAAAAGACTAAGGATGATACATGTAAGCTCACACAGCGCCAAACCCACAAAATCCAACAGTTAAAAAGAAAATGAGATGTCCACCAACTGGACGTAACATGACATCGTTGCATGAAAAGAATGGAGGCCGCATGGGAAAACTTGGTTCTGAAACCAAGTTTGACCATCGTGGGCAACTTCTTGAAGAAAAATGATCAAGTTGATTCAGAAATCCACCTTCCATGTCATGTTTTGGCCCCTGCCCTTTACAATAAAGCTTTCTATTATCAATGGAATGCTTGTTCCTTGTTTCCTTTTCCCTACAAATAATAGTATTCATTTTTTTATCCCATTTTTTTTTGTCAAATTCAAATAAATATTACGTACTTGTATCATGTTTTGACAAAAAAGAACAGAAAAAAAAAAATACTTATAACGAGATAACACTACTTGGCTCCTTAACTATAAAATAAATATTTACTCGTTCAAGTGAAACTACGAGTCTATAAAATAACTCCTCAGTTTGGAGCATATCCACCAAGGGTAGCTAAATTTGACCTTTGAATTGCACAAAAATTATTCATAGACTCGTAGTTTTCGAGTTTAACAATATCGCTCCAACAGTACTCTCTAATTCTATTACTTCAAAATTTTAATTATTTTGTAATGAGATTGAATCATTTGGATAACTGTTCACAAAGTGAGATCCAAATAGTCTGTTGAAAAGGTTTATGATGTGTGTTTGATGAGTCAAATTTCTCGTAAACAACCTTCAGCTAGTCTATTAGAGATGCTCTTTTTAAGTTCATATATTTCCAAAGAGATATTTGTCGGTTTGCCTCCTAAACTTGTATAGAGTTGCCAATTTCTCCAAATTTCATCCAAATTTCTTTTTTTTTTCTTTGCAACCATGCAGTTGTCATGTGTTGTCTGCTAAATATATAAAAAAATTGGATGAAAATTTTTAAAAATCTAGCGTCATGGGGGAAATTGACTATTTATAAAAGTTCACAAAGGTAATCGGCTAAAATTAAGGTTCAAGGGGAAATTTGACTAATTAAAAAAATTCAAAGGATAATCGTCTAAAATTAAAATTTAAAGAGAAATTGATATCTCAATGCAAGTTCTGGGGAAGAGGGTAAACCGACAAATATGCCATTTCCAAACTATGCTTTATCCATCATCTCATGCTACTATGGTCTGAGCCCCTTATATATCAGCTTAATTTTAAGTTGGACCTGTTCAGCAAATTCCTGTATCTTGTTTCATCAATGTACTGGTTTGGGCCACACTAAATTTTAACAAAGTCTTGGCCCATACTAAAACCTCTAACTAAAAGTCTAAAACACTATTCATAGAACAGTCTCCTACCACATTTGCCCTCACATTTTTACATAATCTCTCCTGAAATGAAAAAAAAAAAAAAAAAAAAAACTGAGTTCATCTAAAGAATCCCAAAATCAAAATCCATCCAGATCATTTCCAATCTCCAACGACAATTGGTTTTCTTTTTCTTCCCTCTCCCTCGATGCTCTCTGGCTTCTCTCTGTAAAATACCCACCCGCCGCTGTCATTTTTATTGTCAAAATAATTTTGAGCTATTGCTCTATCCATTATCTATAATAAAGATGTTAAAGATTGCAAGAATCAAGAATGAAGATTTGATTATATAGCAGCTGTATAGGAAAGTATCATTGTAATATTTAGTTTCTGTTCTTGTAAGTTAAGTTATTCTTACCTAGTTTAGCATGCACTCATGTATATAAGTGTGCGTTGTAAACCTATTACGTTTAATCAATATAGAAAACCTAATTGGTTTTTCTACATGGTACCGGAGCATTAATCTTGGGACCCAAGAAAGTAACAAACCCTAGCCGCCTATCATGGCAGAGAACGATGACAAACTCAAGCCCTCTGGTTCAATGGAGGGAACCACGTTTGACGTTAATCATTCTTATTACCTGCATCATTCCGATCAGCCGGGAATGATGCTCGTTTCTCAGCCGCTCACTCCAGACAACTACAACACTTGGAGCAGGGCGATGATCGGTGCATTGAAAGCCAAAAACAAACTTAGTTTTGTTGATGGAACCTTCAACAAACCAGAAAAAAAGGTTGCTGCAGCAGACTTGCATCAGTGGGATCGATGTAACAGCCTGGTTAAAACATGGTTGGTAAATTCAATATCACCAGAACTTCAATCAAGCGTCATTTATTATGATCTTGCATACCAAGTTTGGGAAGACTTGAAAGAACGGTTTTCTCAAACAAACAATATGCAGTTATACCATATTGAAAGTTCAATTCATGATTGTGTCCAATGAGCTATAACCGTAAGTTCCTACTTCACCAAACTCAAGGCGTTGTGGGATGAGAGAGATGCTGCGATTAGCCTACCCGATTGCGACTACAACACTTTGCAACATGTGTTGGCATTCCAGCAAAATCAAAAGGCAATTAAATTTCTTATGGGACTCAATGAAACATTCGGTGCAGTCAAGGATCAAATTCTGTTGATGGATCCACTTCCTCCCGTCAACAAAGTATACTCCCTTGTACTGCGACATGAGAAACAGCACAACACCACCACAGGCAAAACACCAGTTCAGGAAGCTGTTGCCTTTGCTGCAAGAGGACCAGATTCTAGCAAGAAGGGTGCTGATATGAAATGTACTCGTTGCAACAAAGATAATCACACCTCTGCAGATTGTCGTGCCCATTTAAAGTGTGATTATTGTGGATGGAAGGGTCATACGATAGATTATTGTCGAAAGCTTAAAAGAACGGATCCGGAGCAACAAAGAAGTCATTCTAAGCAGCGACCGAGAGGAAATAACGTTTCAAGCAACCTTGAAAGGCAAGACTTGGGAAATTCTTTCCCTTTTACGCCTGACCAATGCAAGCAGATCTTGACCATGCTCAATGGCAATCAAGCCAAGGCAAACAACGTTGGTAAAGTTTCCTCTCTCAATGATCTCCCAGGTAAAGCTTTCTCTTTCACTTCTCATGATCAGAAGTCATCATGGATCTTGGATAGCGGTGCCACAGACCACATAATTTCCTCACACACTTTGCTGACCTCTTTTGTGCCTGTTAAGAATAAAACCGTAAAACTACCAGATGGTTCTTATGCTATTGTGACACATATAGGAACCATGCAGTTTTCCCCAGATTTTATCTTACATGATGTCCTTTGTGTCCCCACGTTCCAACTCAACCTCATCTCTATCAGTAAACTTGCCTATCAGTCCTCGTGCATCACCATTTTTCTAAGTTATTTTTGTGTGATTCAGGACCTTCGTTCGGGGAAGATGATTGGGACGGGGACTGAGCGAGAAGGCTTATATTTCTTGGATGCCACCAACGGGAGACCCACCTTGTCCACTTGTCATGCTGTTACGAAAGCTTCATCCCAACTCTGGCATCAACGCCTAGGGCATCTCTCTGACAAAGCCCTTCATCATACTTCACTTCCTAAAAATAATATTGGTTCTTTTGTTTCGAATAATTGTCTTGTGTGTCCTCTAGCCAAACAAACAAGATCTCAGTTTTCATTAAGTTCAATTTCAACTAGTAAGCCTTTTGAACTATTACATATGGATATTTGGGGGGGGGGGGGGGGGTTTCGTGTTGCTTCACTCACTGGAGCACATTATTTCCTCACAATTGTTGATGACTACACTCGTTCCACTTGGATTTACTTAATGAAACACAAATCTGACACACGACACTATTTGACAAGTTTTATCAATCTCGTTGAAAACCAGTTTTCTCACAAAGTCAAGATCATTAGGAGTGACAATGGTCCCGAATTTACTCTTGCTGCCTTCTACTCAACCAAGGGTATTATCCATCAAACCACTTGTGTTGCCACTCCACAACAAAATGGAGTGGCTGAACGTAAACATCGTCACCTCCTCAACGTTGCCCGGGCCTTACTTATTCAAGCCAACTTACCTACCAATTTCTGGGGAGAAGCCATACTCACTGCAGCTTATCTCATCAATCGTACGCCCACCATCGTCTTGAATGGTAAAACACCTCACGACCTTTTGTTCCATAAACCACCTAAATACTCCCATTTGAAAGTTTTTGGCTGTTTATGTTTTGCATCCACGCACCCATCTCATCCGTCCAAATTTGATGCAAGGTCTACCCCATGCATATTTCTTAGTTACCCCTATGGCAAGAAAGGGTACAAAGTTTATGATCTTAACACACGTCAAATTTTTGTCTCTCGTGATGTCGTTTTTCGTGAACACACATTTCCCTCTACTCATTCTTCCGCACTACACTCTGATACCAACCCTCCACCAACCTTACCCTATCTCTCTCCCATGGATGATCTTTCTTTTGATCCACCCAGTCCCACACATCCCCCTCCCATCGTCAACGACACTTCTTCTCCCAGCGACACCATTCCCGATCCTCTTGTACCCACACCTGCTACCATACCTCCACCTCCAAACCCCATTCCTTCTCCAGCTGACATCCCACCCAACCTACCACCCCAACGTTCGTCTTCTCGCATCACTCGACCACCTTCTTACCTTCAACACTTTCATGTTGGTGTCTCGCTGCCTTCTCGTCCTCACCAATCATCGGCCTCTATCGTTGGCTCACACACAGGTAGTACTCCTCATCCTCTTTCTCACTCTTTAACTTATGATCGCTTGTCCCCTACTCATTGTGCCTTCACCACATCCCTTTCCCTTGTCAAAGAGCCCCATACTTACCTTCAGGCTATCCAGGATCCTAAATGGTGCCAAGCCATGCGCGATGAAGTTACTGCTCTTGAAGCCAACCACACCTGGACCCTCCAACCTCTTCCACCTGGGAAGAAACCCATTGGTTGCAAATGGGTCTACAAGGTCAAACTCAATCCCGATGGCTCAGTGGAACGCTACAAAGCACGCTTGGTTGCCAAAGGGTATACACAAGTCGAAGGCCTCGATTACACCGAGACATTTGCTCATGTTGCTAAGTTAGTCACGGTTCGATTATTACTTGCTGTTGCTGCTGCCCAAGGTTGGCATTTGTATCAACTTGACGTCAATAATGCTTTCCTCCATGGCGATTTACTCGAAGATGTTTACATGCGACTTCCCTCTGGATATGGACGAAAGGGGGATACACGAGTATGCAAACTTCAGAAGTCTCTCTATGGGCTTAAACAGGCTTCAAGACAGTGGTTCCTTAAGCTTTCTTCTGCACTCAAGGCCGCAGGTTATCGCCAGTCCAATGCGGATTATTCTTTGTTCGTCCGATCCAGAGGTGCCAGCCTTACTACTATTCTAGTGTATGTGGATGATGTGATATTGGCAGGTAACGATTTACCATTTATTGAGAAGACAAAGGAGTTCTTGGCTAACAAATTCAAACTCAAAGACCTAGGAAAATTGAAATATTTTCTGGGCATCGAAGTGGCAAGGTCATCTCAAGGTATCTCATTATCACAACGGAAGTATGCCTTAGATATATTGGAGGACACTGGTTTTCTTGGAGCGAGGCCGGCACGATTTCCCATGGATCAAAACTTGACACTCACACAAACAGATGGAGAGTTACTGGAAGATCCATCTGCATACAGAAGGCTTGTTGGACGTCTAATTTATTTGACAATAACACGTCCAGATCTTGTTTACTCTGTCCACATTTTAAGTCAATTCATGGACAAGCCTAGACTGCCGCATTTAGATGCAGCGCACCAAGTTTTGAGGTACATAAAAGGGTCACCAGGGCAAGGCATCATGCTTCACTCAACAAGCTCACTTCAGTTGAAAGCATATTGCGATGCAGATTGGGCAAAGTGCAAAGACACAAGAAGGTCAGTTTCGGGGTATTGCATCATGCTTGGAGATTCACTCATATCTTGGAAAACAAAGAAACAAACCACAGTAGCGAGATCAACAGCGGAGGCAGAATATAGAGCCATGGCGTCTACATGTTGCGAGATAACTTGGTTAAAGTATGTGCTTAGTGATTTATGTGTCGAGCACTCACAACCAGTTATGTTGTTTTGTGATAACCAAGCTGCACTTCATATTGCATCCAACCCCGTGTTCCATGAAAGGACAAAACACATCGAAATTGATTGTCATTTGGTTCGAGAAAAGATACAAGAATGAGTTGTCCAAACTGCTCATGTACGAACTCTACAGCAATTGGCAGATTTATTCACCAAGGCACTGAGTACCTCCCAGTTTGAAAGTCTTCTTAGCAAGTTGAGTGTAATCAACATACACTCCAACTTGAGGGGGAGTGTTAAAGATTGCAAGAATCAAGAATGAAGATTTGATTATATAGCAGTTGTATAGGAAAGTATCATTGTAATATTTAGTTTCTGTTCTTGTAAGTTAAGTTATTCTTACCTAGTTTAGCATGCACTCATGTATATAAGTGTGCGTTGTAAAGCTATTACGTTTAATCAATATAGAAAACCTAATTGGTTTTTCTACAAGAGAAATGCACATAACATGTCCTTTATAAATAATGTATCTTCACCATATAAATTTTATACTCGAAATCGTTCAATTTCTTAAGTTGTATTTGAAGATCATCTCTACATAAAAGCATTAGAATTAGAGATGGTTTATTCATTCAGATGTATCGAATAAATAGACAATGCATTGAAAATATGTTACTTGGCGTCCCACGGTTGATAACAATCTTCAATTCAGAATTTTTTTATTTTTTTTATTTTTTATTTTTATTTTTGTAAGAATGATCTTCAAATGAATATTAAGAAATTAAGTGACTTTGATTATGAAATTTGTATGGTAAAGATTTTGCAGATGGGTGGGGTAACTATATATAAGGACTTTCAATATATAGTAAAGAGGTTTTATTTTCTAATATAAGAACATCTTATATCAAGGATGCAATCAATCGACTCATTATAATTCTTTATCTATTTAATCATTTACACTCTTATTTCATCTTTATATATCCTAATTTTTTTTAGATAACAATTACACGAGAAACTAAAATATAAATGGTTAAGGCTTTTTATTTTAGAACCCCACATAATGTTGAATGCACCTCACATTAAAATTCAATATTAAATGACTTATGTACCCTACTATACAATGATAATTTCAACCTTACTAAGTTTAAAAAATATAAGAAATTTATAAATACACCCCACATCACTTTTAACGTATTATTTATTATTTTCAACTATCAATACCTCTCATACCCCTCTATTGTTGAGCAAAACTCTAACCAGTGAAACTACAAACACATTGATTGAGAAAAATTATTTTTGACGAATGGAACACGAAATTAATGTTTTGGAAACTTCACATGAAGTAAGATTTCACATCTTTTTGGAATTACTTTTTCTCTGTTTGGCTCATTCCAGTAGAATTTGGTGATACAACCTCTCTCTTCCCGCCACTAAATTTCCTAAATATAGCGCAACACGAGATTTTCTAAATATACCCCAACACGTTGTGAAAAATGCTAAAGAAAATTGTGTAACAAGGAGGTTTGTGTTTGATGCCTCAAAGATTGCTGCTTTTCAATCCGAAGCTGCCAATGCCACAGTGCCAAGCCTTACGCGTACTTAAGCCATTTCGACACATTTGGAAATGCACAACGGAAGCATCAAGATCAAGACTAGGTTATGGAAGATATAGACCACAACTGTTGCCGCAGTTGGCGTCCGTTGCAAAGAAATTAGGTGTATGTTGATAATGTGGGATGTAAGGGTATCATAGGGAGTATGTGAAGTGTATTAAGATAATTTACAATACCAATTAATAAAAAGGAAAACTAATGAAAATGGCTTGAAAACTTTAAGTTTTAACGATAAGGATAAAATAAAAGGTAAAGTGAATACTACCAGAATTGACTTTTTAATGTAAAAATGTGGTTTTTCGTTAAAGTGAATAGTACATGGAGGTTTTCGTTAATGTTCCCTCAATAAAACCCTAGTTGTCAATCAAAACTCCATGAAATTACCATTTTAACCCTCTCCCCAAAACTGAACTCAAGTAAAAAATATGGCCAATTTATTAATTACATGAACATAAATTTTGTTGTTTTTTACAGCAATCTCACAGCTAGGTTAGTGTGACAGCCCGTCCCGAAATATTTGTATCGATGGCGTGGAATGACGATTTTGCCCTTGGACGTTAGTTGGAGTCATGGGTGATTTGTTTTTTTTTGGGTTGGTGGTTGCAAACTAGACCACACACACACTCACACACCCAAGTATCCCGTTGACACTCTTTCTCTTTCCTCTATCTCATATTTTCTTCCAATTCTGTACAGTTGTACGGACAAACCTTGGACCAATCCTTTCATGCACGAATTGAAGATTTGAAGGCTGGTTTTGGACTCCTAGCAAGCCCAGGAACTCATCCATACCTTTGGTTAGACGTGAAACCTTCGAAAACCCTAGTTTCTCGCGAACCCCGATTTGGAGTACTGTTCATACACTCGTCATCGTGAAGTTTTCAAGGAATTTTAAGGTTATAAGGAGCCTTAAAACATCTTCACGAAGCTTGGGGAGTAATTTTGAAGTGATTTGGACGTCGGGAAGCCCAGGTTTAGTGAGTTGCAGGCTTGGCCGGAATATCGAAGGTTTTTCAAGCGACTTTTCGTTGGTTTTAGGTCCCCAAAGTGGTATGATTATGTTCTTCTCATCTTAAGCTTCATTTTGGTACAAATTTCATGGATTTTGGTTGAGAAATGAAGAAGACATTGAAGTTTTAAAATTTCCCAGTTTCCGGCTAGCCAAGGAAGAAGGAGGAGAATATTCCGTCAAAGTTGACAGAATATTCAGACGTCGCTAGGTAACTTTAACAGCATATTCTGAATTTTAACAAAATATTCCCTAACGCCGTTAGGGAATTCGTTTGGTGTGCCAGGCACGTGCCTGCGCGTGAGCCGCGCGTCTGGTTGTGCCTTGGCCGGCATGTGGCGGCGCGTGGGTGCTTGGAAATTTTTTCTAAAAATATGGGGATATTCCTGAGGTTGAATAGGTCACGTTTTTATATTCAAATACCTCATTTAAGCATTGTATGAGAAGTTATTACCTAGTTTTGGTTATGTGCTTTAGATTAACGTTTTTATAGTTGTTTCGCATATAGGTGAGACCTATCCTCAAGACGAGTGCAGTCAATCGAGGCTCGAGGCTACGACCCTTCCACATACCAATGAGTGGGCTTTTGGTTTCCGTATATACCTATATACTTGAGATTTTTCCCAAAAAATGAAATTGAATGATTATACGTTTTAAAATGCCATGCATAGTATCTGCCTACTTTATTTATGCATTAGTAGTTGCATATATTTATGATTGGTGATGCGGACACATAGGTAAGTGCCAGGTAAGTTTATAAATTAAATATAGGAGATTGCTTTAGTTATGCGAGATATGATGTGATGCATTGAGAGCTCATAAACCTGCACCCCTGTGTTAGTGCTCCCACCCAAAGTTAGGGCACAGTCCTTCACGTGATGTTCACCTCTCGTACCATATGCTCACTTTGGATCCAAGTTAGGTGCATATTCCTGTTGTACAAACCACTTTAGGTGGTTCCGACTCGTAGGTGACCCGCGATTATTCGCACAGTCTTCACGTGATCGTAGCAGTAAAGCATAATTATTTTACATCTAATCCTGTCGTACAGACCACTTTAAGTGGTTTCGACTCGTGTGCAGGATTTGATATGATTGAGATTGGTTATGAGCTATAGACTTAGCCGTGCAAGTTACGTTAGGTGGTTCCGGCTGATATCAGATCTGGCATTGATATATTTTAACTGGATTACTTATAGCATTTCATTGTGATACTTTGGCATGGTATATTTCTATGGATTTTCATATTGAGCATGATTTCTGATATAGCATATATTCTATTTTCTGGGAAATTATACAGGTTTTACGACGAGGGTTAGAACTTTTGAGAAAAAAATGAAATGATTTTGAAAAACTTTGTTTTTACCCACTCACACTTTCTATTTTGCGCCCCTCCAAGTTCTAGTTAGGAGTGCTTTTTGGTGGCTTACGAGGAATCCACGGCAGCTCTGACAGATTATCACCATTGTAGGATTACCTTTGGTGTTGTGTAATTAGTATTTGTCCTGCTGGACTACACTTAAGCTACTTATGCTCTGGTTGTGAATTCACACTTATTTCATCTTGCACTTGTTCTCATTTAGTGCTCTAGTTAGTTTGGTTTTTATTTATTCGCATTTCTTATATTATTATTGATTCCGCACTGTGCACATGGTTACGTCACCTTCACGTGACGGTCAGCACACCTTAATTTCGGTCGGGATGTGTCAGTTAGTATGACATGCCCTATTTAAAAATTAAAAATAAAATAAAAAGTAAAAAGTATTCTCACGTTAGAAAAAACCACTCATCATTATTTTAATTTTCATAACTGATTTTTTTTTTTTTTAAGAATTTTAAAAACTAATCCCACTTCATAATAGAAAGCAAAATGAAACAAAATTGTTCACACAATGTGCGTTGGCATCTACTAGTTTTTAATTAAAAAAGTAAATGTGATGTTTATTCACAATATACGAAGTGTCAATATAATAAGTCAATGATTAATTATCGTACATTTTTAGTGTAAGAAATCTCTATACATACATATGCAAATTAGACAATAAAAAATTCATACTGAAGGACTGTGGGAAACATCGTTGGGTCTTTCTACACCATGCAATTAGGAACGTATTAAGCATTATTAAACAAGATTCCCACATCAAATTGATCATGTTATCCTATTTGATTATCCCCAAAGACCCAACTTTCCTTTTTGTTTAATAATTAATCTGCAGATCGAGAGGAGATGGGAGGAGAGGAGATGAGGGAGCCGAATGTAGTTGCACCTTGAAAGGTACACATTACAAAAACGAAAAGACTGCCCACTGCCGCATTTGTCCCACAGACGTACGTATTAACTAAACCCATTGGAGAAGGTATTGCTTGTAAAGAATCCAAAGTATATAATTGAGTTGTTGCATAAAACCATGCAATCCAGCAGGGTGCCCACGTTTTTGGATATTTCTTCCATCTGCAATATTCTCTAAAATCCGCCAATCACTTCTTCTTTTGCTTTTTAGTTATTTTTAACTTTTTCAATACGGGAGATACTATGACAAAAAAGCAATCTTGAGACTTTAGACGAAAGAGTGAAAATTCTTATCGAACTGAACTACAAGTTTTTAACCAAAAAACACAATTGAAGTTTAATTTTCCTTTTAACAAAAGCCCTAGTATTAGGAAGATATAAATTCTACTTTCGTCATAAATAATTTATCATCTTTATTCAATTTTGGGCTCCCCATTTTTATGTTTAACAATGTTACAATATAATGACAACATTTAACATCTGAAATATAAAAAATATATTTAATGATGATGAGTAATATAAATAACAAATAAGAAGGATTGCACCAAATAGGAGAAAAATTAGAGCTAGTTTGGGACTGTTGTGTTTTTTTTCCAACATTACTTCTGCTTTGTTGTGAGAATAAAAAGTCATAAAAAATTATTAGGTTGTCCATTGTGTAGCTTCATAACTCCTTCTTCCCTTAATGTAAAATATATCGTTGTACTAAAAAAAATTATGGGTGTAAAATAATAGAAAGCAAGAAGCAACTCTACCCATTCTTCTCAAAAAAAACGTTTTTGAAAAACATTTGCTCAAACTTAAACCCATAATTTAAAAAAAAAAAAAAAACTTTTGTTTTATTTACTCAACACAATTTTAACCCCAACTCTTTTTTTTTTTTTAAAAAAAAAAACCCCAAATCAGCTCAGATAAAATTCTAGGTTTTTGATGAATATTGTTATGATTTATTCTTCTCACATAGAAGAATATATAAACTTATACAATCTCCTACAATCTAGAAAACAAGTATCCCAAATCTACAGGGATACCAATTACATAACTTTATACTCAAAATAACTCTACATTCCTTATTCCCTAAGATTGCCTCACACTGTCACACAACCAAGTTCTTAATCAATATCATAGAAGATTAGGTGAGTCTAATTACTCACCAAGATTCAAATTGCGAATGTCAAAGCAACCTATACCTTTTCTTGCTTAGAGCCATTGCAAGGGGCCATGCCACTATGATACGAGCTAAGAAAACTCAATTACTATTAAAACCCATCATTAAATATTTAAGGTTACACTACAATTATCAAACTCTCAATCCAATACTACATAAATGATGAGGTTTTATTTAATGACACAAAACATTATTACTACTATAACAAAAATAGTGTGACTATATAAATATTATTATTACTTAATGACACAAAATTATTTTCTTATGCTTTGTACGTGAACGTATGTGTCTTATAAAGCAAGTGGTCATTTACTATAGTAGTGAAAAGGTATAAAGCGCATGATAATATAAGTTTTAGCTCTGTCAGCAATTAATTTAATATTTAATTTAATAAAATTTATCGTTTGATAAAAAAATAAAAAATAAAAAGGCAAAACTCATTGCCATTGGCATTGCAAGTTGTAGTATGTTAGGGGGCCACCTTGGGCAGGTGATGACTCGATCAGTACCGACTGTACCTGCCAGTTCCCTTGTTTAATCAAGTGGTGGCCGTGCGGGGCGTGTGGGGGTGCGCACCTCACGTGAGGTGCACTCGTGTGGCAGAGGAGGTCACGTGAGGAGTACGGCTAAAGGACAGGGTTAGGTTGCGAAGGCGGGTGAGGGTTGGCACGTGAGAAAGTGTGGGTAACAGTGTGGTCCTACGTGTACGTGTTTGTTAGACAGCTGTTTCCCGCGTAACGAAATTTGCAAGTTGGTTTAAGTTAGAGAAGTGTCGAAGGTAGGGGACTACTCACTAACTCGCCTCCCTCCCTCTTTTTCTTACTTTCTGTTTTTGTTGCTTTAATCTCTCTCTTCTTTTCCGGTTTTTCTGTTTCTCCTTTTCCGTTCCATCCTCACGCCCTTGCCTTGCTATACCTCACACGCACCTCAAATCTCATAAACTAGGCTTATTTTTTGCTACACATTCTAGAAGTCGATTTTAATTTTATTTTACTCTATAAAATTTAAAGTCGTCATTTTACTTCTTAAAATTTAAAGTTCGCTCCATTTTACTATGGAAGTTTGATTTTGATCACATTTTGCTCATTGAAACTCGAAAGTCGTTTCTACAAAACTCAAAATTCACTACTTATTACTTTAGATTTGTTAATTTCTTATGTGATTTTAACTTGGGTGTGTTAGGCTAATCGATTTTTTTTTTCTTTTGTCATTCCTTCAATTTCTGTTAAACATAATATTCTCTGATTGTTGAATATTAACTTATAATGGAGACTTATAATCAAACTTATTGCACATGCATCATAGTCTTGTTGGGTGTTGAGTCCCACATATGTTTTAAAAGTCGACCCATAAGTTTTAGGGAGAAAATAGAGTCCACAAATTAAAATAGAACAAATTTTGAGTTTTAATAAGTAAAGTGATGACTTTTTAGTTACATGAGCACAATGAGATTAAAATAGAGTTCCAAGAGGCGTAGCATTAAAATAAGCTTATAAAATATTGTGCAATCTGAACACGTGTCATGTTCAACTAATTTCACTCAATACTACCCAAATTCTCTCTTTATGTTTCATATGTATGTGATTTTAATTTTTGTATCTTTGTTATTTCAAGTCAACCGAACAAAAATTTGATGAGTTCAATTTTTAAATTTAAGGGATGTGATATCCACACACTCCATTTTACTTCTCACACACATTTTTTATTTTTGGCCGTCAAATCAGATGAATTAAATAATATCAACGGATATAAATTATCAAAGATGTGTGAGAAGTAAAATGCCTAAATTTAACTCTTAATACATTTTATCAAGGGGTAGAAGAAAACACATACATCAGTTAGGTTTTCTTTTCAGTATTTAATGAGCGAATGCTAATTCAGATTTAACTGTACGTAACTTATATAAATTTCAAATTTCCAACCAATTATACGATACATGTCACACCATACTAACTTCTTAAACCATTATTTGATGGATCCATTACATTCTATATATTAATAATTGGATTTGGTTTAAGTTGCAAAGATGTAACACGTTACTATAATTATTTCCTAACAAAGTCCAAACGGATGAAAGCAACCAGGAAGGAAGCAAACAACAACCCATTAAATTAAGCCGGTTAGACGGTGGAGTCGGTTATGGCAGTTCAGTTCCGGGGGAAGGTGTGGGGGGGAGCGTGACCGGCACGTGGAGGTTGGAGAAGTAGGCAGTTAGGGAGATAGACACTGCCCACTGGAGGGTGGGCCTGGGATTTTACAGGCTGGACCTGACAGATTTTCAGTACGTTAATCACCCGATTCTACTGCTCAATTTTGTCGTTTTGTGAGCCAGCTCAGCAGTTCCGTGCGTCCGTTTCCCATTTCAATTAAAAAAATAATTTTCTCCCCCGCCCCAAAATGCTCGCCAGCCTGGCTATTGGTCAAAGTCATCCGTTTGCTTACGCTCCCCATCCATTTCCGACCCCACCTCCCAACCAAACCAAACCGTACACCTTCCTGATTAATTTTTAATTTAATCCAATTTCATTTTCCAAATATTTCAATTTTTATTTATTTTTTATTTTTTTGCGATAAAGATGATAAGAGTTATCTAACAAAGTTTACGAGTGCATTTGTCGTACTGTTACGTGGTGCTTACGATGTTAATTTAATATTTTAAGATTATGAGATTATATTGTTGTTCCATGGGATTGCTTTGATTGCAACACTCACTTATCTCTGTTATTTGATTGCAACACTCACTTAAAATTCTACAGTTAATTTAGTTATTATAGAAAATAAGATTGGTCGTTGTAATATTTAACAAAATAAGTTGAACCACATTTCTGTTCCTCGCCAAACTTCCAAAACGGTCGTTCAACATTTAAATGCCGCGGCTTTAGAGGTTATACATCTCAACTGCATACTGTAACTACTGTTACACTTTTCACTTCTCACTTCCCATTTAAAGTTAAATGTTTATTTTAAAATTTATATTAAAAACAAAAAATAAAAGAAATTAAAAACTTAAAGTGAAATTATACCCCACATATTCCCAAAAAATACGAAAATTATGGAAAATAAAATTTAAATTTGGATATAAAAATGGAAAAACGATCTTAAAATCAGCGAATACAACTCACGATTAAAACATCAGTGAAATAGACGGTGATAAGAAATATCCACTTGAGCGGTTGAGGGCTCCACCATTGATCATCATCTCGTAGCCTATCGTTCAAATTTGGGATGACTTTATAAGATTTTACTAAAAACAGTAGGGCAAAGGGTAGCCGAAGCTAAATCGTTGTTCACTTTTATTTTAATTTTCCATTTGTTTTTTTTCACAAATAAAAAAATAAAAAGGCAAAACAGATGGACTGATTATATTTTCTGCGTGTAAGTTAGAGGAAAAACAAGCGACGCGTGTTAGTTATACAGCTGTATGCTAGTAACCGCCTTTGCCTGGAAGAATCCCTACTCGCAACGGCTAAGACCGGTTACTCAGACCGGCTATCCCCGGTCACCTCTATCCCCTTCCTCGTATACTATATATACGCACCCACACCTGTATGACCCTCTTCTCTCTCAGAACACGGTGAGGCTACGCCTCAACCACCGCCGGCGCCGCTTCCTCCTCCTCCTTGAACCCTCCAGCCTCCCTCAAGAATCTAATTTATCTTTAATATTTATTTTTAATTTGAAGATTTTGGATTCATTTTATATGGCTTCCACAAAGAAAGTGGTGGATCGGATAAAGGGTCCATGGAGCCCCGAGGAGGACGAAGCGTTACAGAATCTGGTCAAGACCTACGGCCCGAGAAACTGGTCGCTGATCAGCAAGTCGATTCCCGGTAGATCTGGCAAGTCTTGCCGTCTGCGGTGGTGCAACCAACTCTCTCCGGAGGTGGAGCACCGCCCCTTCAGTCCTGAAGAGGACGACACCATAATCCGAGCCCACGCCCGGTTCGGAAACAAGTGGGCTACTATCGCCCGGCTGCTCAATGGCCGGACCGATAACGCCATAAAGAACCACTGGAACTCCACGCTCAAGCGCAAAAGCTCCTCCATGTCGGAAGATTTGAGCTCCGACGTCCAGGCCCACCCGCCGCACAAACGATCCGCCAGCGTCGGCGCTGTTCCGGTTACGGGTCTCTATTTCAACCCCGGTAGCCCGTCCGGATCCGATTTGAGCGATTCGAGCTTGCCCGGCGGTGTGTCTCCGTCGTCTCAAGTTTTCACCCCCTTTGCGAGACCCATACCTCCTCCCATTGCTCTGCCGCCGATGGAGGCCGTGACATCAGCTGTAGCCGTTGATCCGCCCACCTCGCTCAGCCTCTCGCTTCCCGGATCCGAATCGTGTGATGGGTCGAGTCATATGGCGTCCGGATTCGGAACCAATCCGATTGTCGGCCCCGCCCAGATTGTACAGCAAGCGCCAGAGGTAACAGCTCCACCGCGGGCGGTTGGGTTGCCGCCACCGCCGCGTCAGAGCAACCAGAACGGCGAGATGGGGCACGATCAGCAGTTTTTCAGCTCGGAGTTCCTGGATGTGATGCAGGAGATGATCAGGAAGGAGGTGAGGAACTACATGGCGGGGATCGAG
Organism: Pyrus communis; assembly: GCF_041283825.1. Lineage (NCBI taxonomy): Eukaryota > Viridiplantae > Streptophyta > Magnoliopsida > Rosales > Rosaceae > Pyrus > Pyrus communis. Next base: position 17,586,259 of record NC_142572.1, read on the forward strand.
CAGAAGGGGCTGTGCATGCACACCGAAGCCATCCGAAACGCCGTCGTAAAGCGTATCGGGATTAGCAGAATCGAGTAGCGTCAGGAAGGAAGCAGATAGAATGACGTAGTAGTCCTAGTGATGACGATCATCAAGATGATCGAGATGATGAGTCCGAATCCAAACAAAAAGATTGAACTCTGTTATTAAATTTCCGTTTTAATTTTTGGGTTTTTTTTATATAATTAGTGAAAATAATTTTGGTAGTGTACAAAGGGACGAACTGCGGATGTTGATCAATGGAGGGCGGAAATGGTTAGATGGAAATTTCAAATTTTACCAATCTCAAGAACTAATTTGTTTTAAAATATATTAATCACTTTTAGAAAATCAATTGTTTTCAAATATATTAATCAGGTTTAGAAAATGAATTATAAAATCCTTTATAGCTAAAATGGTTCTTTAATTGGCATAATTTTTTATTTTAGTTCAGACATTTGAAATTAATAAAAGTGATTTTGGATTTGGTAATACTTAAGAGATTAAATTTTAAAAATTAAAGAATATGAAAGTTAATGATTAGTTAATTACTTAAACGTTGATTGATTTATTATTTAAGTATTAATAAACATATTCATTTTTATTGGTGATACATCATTTAGTTTATAAATTTTGTCTTTTAATTTAGTCTTTTTACCATTGTTTTTTTGAGTTTGTTTATCAACAATTATTTTCGTCATTATCAAAGACCAATTCTATTGATGTTAATTCTTAGAGTATCTTTAAAGAAGATGTTAAAATGTACATATCAGTTATAACAGTAAAAAAAGACTACACTAATATTCTGCAACCGAAGTGCTAAATCTTACGTGACGATGATATGGATTGGCAACAAAAGAGGTTGCTATCAAATTTGACACCAAAGGTCTCGACGAAAATGCGGTCAAATGGATCAAACAGGTACCCAAATCCCAAGTGTTCAAAAAATTTAAACAATTATTTTCGTCATTAACAACATTAAATAAGGATAAAGTGACAAAGATAATTGATAGTGAATAAACTCAAAGACCAATTTTATAGATGTTAATTTTTAGAGCATCTTCAAAGGAGATGTTAAAATGTCTACATAAGTTATAACAGTAAAAAAAGATCACAATAATATTCTCTAATCAATATGTCAATCTTATGTGGCGCTGATATGGATTGTTAGCAAGGGACTACTGTCAAATTTGACAGCAGCTTCAAATATTTTTTTATTATTTTTATCTCCTACCCCTCTCACTCTTTCCCTAAGCCGTCATCTACCACGACGTCCTTTCCTCTTCGACAAGCTCGCTGAGCTCTGCACGTCGCTATTCTGCTACCTCGACGCCGCCGCACCACCACCTCCTCTTTTTCCCTCCCGCTTCGACTTGCCACCCGATTCCCACAACTTGCTCGACTCGCTGAGCCAACTCACCTTCGCCGTATCATCGCCACCCTTTTTGTTGTTGTTTTGATTGTCTTCGTCATCATCATTTGCTACTTTACCGGATTTTGTCTTCGTCGTCATCGTCTGCGACTTTAACAGAGCAATCGTGATTCGGTTCGGATCGGATTTTGGCTCGAATTGGTTTAGCGTTGTTTTAGGTTGATGATTTTGTGGATATGTGGATTGTGTTTTAGTGTAATAAAATAATATTTAATTTGACATATCGGGTGGAAGGCAAAATCTTAGAAGATGTCAAAATGCCAATAGGATGTCAAATTCAAATTTTATATTTAAAATTTGACATCTCCTTTGAAGATGCTTTTAGAAAACAAAGTGAAGAGCTATGTCAGTTTTTTATTATTTTGAAAAGAAAACTAATATAATAAAATGAGTAAAAATTAAAGTTAGTTGATAATTTACATTAATTTAGAATAGAACATTGTTAGTAAAAAACAAAATATTAAGTTTAAATAGAATATTGCTCGTGAAAAATGAAAAGTTGGGTAACATTATTGGATGGAGAGGGATGGAAGAAAATTCGAAGTGTTGTGTTTGATTGAGGTGCAGATTAAGACCCAGATAGAGTTTGTGGAGTTGAAATGGTGACGGCAGGGTTAAATAAACGCAGTTGTCAACGCTTAATTAGGGGATGGCCCCCAATCGGGTCATCATGTTTTCAATCTCGTTCACGTGATTTGTACCTCTATAATCTTTGGGGAAAGACTATGCATCTACAATTTTGTCACACCTTTGGCACTACATTTTGTCACGAGATTATTTGGTTCACGGTTATTTGGGTATGAAGCTCATGTTTATTTTATGGGAACTCAAATTGCACGACGAACTAGCGTATGACGTTTTACAACATTGGCAAAAAGCAATGATCATGCGTATGTATTTTGTGCGAGTTCGATTCTTACCAATCTCCGTTTTCTTGCAATCAAAATAAAAAATTTCATTTTCGATGTCATCTATCTAGAAGCCATTCGTAGAGGAAAGGAGATTAGTGTGTTAGAGATTAGATATATTGGTGAAATGAGGCTCATGTAGATGGTCTTAGATAAGTTTTATTTAGAAGTGGGGATGGCCAGTCTCTTTCAACAAGTCAAATATTCAACACTTTGACTCATAGTAGGTCTAGCACCTTTGTCTTCCTCCACACTCTGAAGAGCCGCTTTCATTAGAATTTCAATTCTACCCTATTCTCCCACCTTGCTCTCTGCCTTTTCAAATGATCTGCATCGAATATTTTAATGGATAAGGTATTGGGTTTCTACCTATGCGACAGGGGTTCGAAACTTCATGTTCTCAAAATTATTGTAATAATTTCAAACTCTTTCATCTCCGTTAATTTCAAACTCTTCTGCCGGGCTCTTTCCGATGAGCATTTCCAACACAACAATCCCGTAGCTGTAAACACACTTTGTAAGTGATGGGTATGTTGTGAACCCACTCTGGTTCCATATAACCTCTGGTTTCTCGTATCCTTGAAAATTTTGAGTCTCTAAGCTCACTTCGGTTTAACAGGTTGGACAAGCCAAAATCCGCCACTTTCGGGTTGTAATTCGAGTCCAAGAATATGTTTTGAGGCTTCACATCGCAATGTAAAACCCATTGGAAGCACTCCTCATGTAAATAAGCCAAGCCTATTGCAGTGCTTACAGAAATTTCAAACCTTTGCTTCCAACCAAGCACATTCGAAGATAACTTCTCGGCCAAGGAACCAAGATCTCATACACCAAAAGCCTATGGTTGTCTTCCACACATTACCCCCACATTTCAATCAAGTTCATTTGGTAAAGCTTCCCAATGAGGCTCACTTCTGCTAAAAACTCTGCTTCCCCTTGGTTTGCAGCATTCAATTGCTTGATCGCCGCAACGCGCTGGTCAGACAATGTGCCCTTGTAGACAACTCCTCCCCACCTCTCCCAATCTCTCCTTTGAAACCTCGTGTCGCCTTTTTCAGCTCGGAGTAACTAAACCTTCTGAATCCGGTTACAGCATAAAGGTAACCTTGTGAAACTATATCCGGCTCTTCTCTCGTTTTGCTGCTTCGCATCACAAATAACCACACAATAAAGATGCAAAGAATTTCAAGACCCCTCAATGCAGAAGAAGGGTGTCGGTTGGGGAATCAAAGCTCTGCCACAAAATGACATAATCGTCGGAGTTTCGTAAAACCAGATTGCCGGAGCTGTGGAGGGTTAGGGGAGAGCTTTGAGCGTTTTACGTTGACTGGACGGTGGAGATTGGCCTTCCAGACAACGGTAGGGTTTTGGTGGCTGTCGGAGGATGGTGAAGGCTCGGAGAACCAAACGGCAAAGCAATATGAATTGTTGCCAACTTGGTGAAAGACGGCGGTGAAAACTCCATCAGGTGAAATTAGAACATCTTCTGGTTTCTCGACAGAGAGGGAGGAGGCTCTACTCAGAGTGTCGGAGGTTGAAGACGAAGTTGGAGAGTTAATGGCGAGAGAGAGAGAAGAAAAATGAGAAACATCGTAGCCTTTTGAGATGAGAGTGGGGGATTGGCTGCAGAGAGCTGAACTAAATTAAGAGAACATGGTCATAAACTATAGTATGTACGTATGTAGTTGTAGGATACTAGGATCACACCCACATAGATTTTTACTTTCAATCGATCTCGATCTTGACCGTTTGAGAGTTCACAACAGGCCAGACAGTCGTACAACTCAAGCTACACGGCTTCGAATTGGACGATGGGAGACCAAAGACCCATTACCCAATTAATGTTCCGCATCTTAGGGTTCGAGTAGCAGCTTGTGGCCGTCACAATCTCACAAGGCGTGAAATGATCAAAAGGACAACGAGAGGTACCTGTCACAAAAGAAAAGAACAAGACGGCAAATTTGACGAAATGATCCGCATAAACCATTTGTGTGAGTGCAGGTGACGGGGTTGAATGATAAAGTTCCTCAATTATTTGATGTGTGGAATGAAAGAGTTCCTCATCTATTTGATGTGTGAAATGATAATTTCCCACCCTTCGTTATCATGGAGGTGCTAGAACATTAGACATACCCAAATCGATCAGCACGGTTGCATAATTTGACAAGAACGTCGATGTACCGAATCTCCCAGGCAAGAAACTGATTGTTTGTCCCTGCCCCAAATTTGCAAACCAATTTTGTTACTAGATTCATCACAAAGATACACCCTCAACCGCGTAGAACCGCAGACTTTTACAAGGCATTGGGGCATGAACTAACTAGATAATTTACATATGATAAATTACCAGATTTTTGAAGTATCAGTTACAGGAACAAAAAGGATTATAATATGTGCACCACGAGCACATTCAGTTTCAACGGCTTTTCGAGCTGATGAAATATTCAAAATGGTGCCGAGCCATCATGAACAGCAGTTCTTTTGCGGTATTATGTACAAAAATGTAGCAAGTGTGCCCGCGCTTAGACACGTGGTTCGTTGGTGCTGGTTTCAATATCGTCTGGTACATGATAGGTAGAGAGGAAAAATGCACTCTGGTTCTTCTGTAGGAACCTTCATGACAAGATGCATGATCAATCAGCAGGAGCAAAAATGATGTCGAAAAAGAAGAAACTCGTGGAATTAAGCTCATTTTTGCTATTGCTGTGCTTTGAAAAAAAACTGCTTCTGCTGTGCTGTGAGAATAAGCTCATTTTTGCTGCTTTATGTTTTCAACTTTTTTTCAACAAAAACCCCGAAAATAAGCTGTTTTTAGGTGTTTACCAAACACCTTTTTGAGCTTAGCTTTTTTTGATACCCACTTTTTATAAAAGCACCTCAATACCAAACCAGTACTAAGAAAACCTGCCTACTATTATGAAAAGATAAAATTTCGGATATTTATGTAGGAGAGCATGTAGAAGTACGTACTTGAGAAAGTCGACCAATTTTTTCTGCAACACTTTCAGTGTCTCCTCTTCAATGTTAGCATCCATCAATAACTCGGGTAGTTTAACTGCAAATTATCAAAAAATTACATCTCAAGTCCAGATCCTATGATGATTAGCTCTTAATATAACAAAAGCTTCAATGTATACTATTATAATTACAAAAGCATGAGAAACCACAAAATCAACAGCATGCCCAAGGATGATATGCATTTTTCGATACAATTCTATTTAGAAATACACCATTTGGTTACGTAGGAAAGTATGCTCATACCAAAGAGACGCAATAGATGCTCAGCACCATAGACAGATGAAGGAGAGACATCATCTGTGATTGCTTTCTCATACTGCTGACGTTCATTTTTGTACAACAGCATCGCCGGCAGTGCTTTGTCAAAGTAACAACACAGTCCTTTCAGAATTTCTTCAATAGATTGAGCTTTCTTCCTGGATTCACATTAAGAATGGTCCATCAGCTAAAATCAAGTGCATATCTGCAAACCTGATTCTAGAAAATGCAGAAGTTTTAATTTATGGACGTTTTAGGTCCAAATTAATTAAATTAGACCCCCAAATTCCAGTTGATGACCGGTAGTATGCATGAGAAGTGGCATTGGTAATCCCTTCCATCTCCTTACTCTTGTGAGAATAAAATTTTAATTTACTCTCTCAATAAAAAAAATTCAAAATGGAACCCGAGAAAAGAACCTAAAAAAAATAGGATGCCAAGAGATGGAAGAAGGAAACTTACTTACTGTCCTTCTTTGATCTGTAGTCAAGATACTTTTTGAATATGTCATTCACATTTGGAGTACGTGGAAGTTTAACAAGCTGAAATAAAATATTTATATCATCAACTCAGATTTCATCACGAATGAATCAAAGGTATAAATTCAAGTTTGAGTAATGAATCCACAATACCTTGCCCAGATCAGTAACGAATTCGCAATCATCAACTAGTTGTTTCCTTAGTGGTTGTGGCATTTGAAGCAAAAGATCTTCCATTGGTATGGCATCTTTGTCCTAAAATGAAGACAAAAGAACTCAAAAACTTAAAAAGTTCATGCTGGCTTCTAATTTAAATACAATCTAAGGATAGATTACGTAACAAATGAATAGCGCATACCTTATTAACAGAGTCATTCTTTCGCTTCTTCCCTCTTGACGCTGCACATAATACCAACAATAAGAACAATGCACATTATATACACATTCAAATTGCTAGAGAAGTTAATAAAAGAGGACATATTTTCAAACCTAATTCAAGAACCATATTCAAATTATAATCATGAACGAAGAAAGCATGTTGTTAAATTCGTTAACTACATTGTTACTTTTGAAGTTTCCATAACCCTTATATTGACTCCTGCAACGACTTTCTTTCCACCTCTTCATAGGGTAACACTTATGTTCATGTGACATGCCAGAACTTACACACCCTACATCTAACATACAAGAATAAATCTGAATATCAGGATTGGGCAACAACAAAAGAAAAGTTAAATATTATAAAGCCAACCATGATAACTTTTTGGTTTAGTCTGCGACATGTGTTTTAGCTTCGCGTTCTTGTCTGTTCCCTGTTTCTGTTTGATGGCCTCTTGTTTCTTCCTATTCTCTTCAGTGTTTTTCATCAGACGATCCACCCCTACCCACTCATCCCAACTGTCAGAGGAAAATAAGAGAAAAAAAGGTCAATAAGATAAATGAAATCCAAAGTTTCGAGAGATAGTAACTATATGAGTAACCAATGAAAATCACAAAAAAGCTTAAGCATTAGCCTTCAATTCCGATAAACCTCCATCATCAGAATCTGCCGTAGTCTAATAAGCATATCTTTCAATGACATTACACACGCGATAATTAAGGTGAAAAGACCACTTAAACTGCAGCGAGATGGAAAATGATAACTGAAAAATAAAAAACACACAAACTGAAGTAGAGCATGCTTCCAACGTCCACCATCTTGGTTCAACGAACATGAAACCAAAATTCGGAAACTGTAAGCAGGAAGGCGGGCTCACTTTTTGCTCCATCCCTGCAGGACAGAAGAATATACAATCAAGAGATGCTACAGCAACAATTATCCGATCCTACACGAACCGAGCAAATACAAGTCTATATCACCTACAAAATGCAACTACATTCAAATGGAGGAAATGTCGAAAGAAGACTAATCGAAATCCGAAGGCGTTTCACTTCCGGAAAAGACTTCAAAAAGTACAAAATTTGAGCTTACAAATGAAACAATCGCGCATTTAATACATGTTTGATCGAAGAAAATAAGAAATTAATTGAAAATTAGCGTTAATACTTACAAGGTAATGAACATAAAACTCCCATTCCATCTTGTATCGGATATTGGTCACCTTGCAATCAAAACGCACAGTATCAGCGATCAATCAGCAAAAAGTTGCAATTATTGTCACATTTAGGCAAACAAAACCCTAAAATATCATACAGAATTGCAATTCAAACGCCAGCAGGAAAGCGAGTACCTTGGCCGCGTACAGTCGATGGTTGTGAAAGGCGATGACCTTCTCGCCCTCGGCGAAGGGGCAGGAATCGGAGGAAGGGGATGAAGCGTCGTCGTTTTCGTCGTCGATCATGTCGGAATCCGTCTTGGTGGCGGAGCTGTCGGACTCGGTGGCGGACGAGTCAGTGTGAGTGGTATCACTCACAACACTCTTGGACTTGGAGCCTCTGCGCCTCATTTTTTTGATTTAGGGGCGCTGCTGCTGCTGCTTAATTACGATTAGTTATTAATCAATTAATATTAATCACTTGTCTTGGCGTTAATCCTTTGACTGTGAGGTCTTTATAGTTATGGCGGTTGTTCCTAGTTACAGATGCAGAGAGCACGAGAACGATGGAGTAACTGAAAAACTGGGGTTTTTACTGTTTGGTTTTGGGTTGTCGTTTGGTTTCATCTGTTTCCTGGTCCGACCAAACGACGTGGTTTTGTGGAATGTATTCCGCGAACCGGCTAAAAAGCCCATCGCGTCGGCGCAGAGAAATTTTACTAGTTGAAAATTGTATTTTTTTAAGTTATTAATTTTTTAACATACATATTTTATTATTAGTATAGTGTCTTGTAGGTACCATATTTTGTTCCGGTAATACTAAAAAATTTCTTGTGAGCACGTGCAATGCGAGGTTGTAGTTAGAGGTGGCAAATCAAGTTATTGAGTTGTTAATGGGACTCTTAACACTTATTTAATTTGATATTAATGTAATATAGACGTGTGATTTGGTAGTAATAATGATGATGTAAGGTGAAATCAAAATAAATAGATCTTAATGGCTACTCATTAAAGTGTGATTTGTCATCCCTAGCTGTAGCATAATTACAAACTACGTGGTTGGTGGGATAGTCAGGGAATTTCAAGTACGGCATCTTTTAGCTATGGGTGTGGTTCGATTCACTTGTGTGTGGGCTTTTCCTTTTTGTCAACCTCGCTGTAGCTGCCGGCCCAGTGGCAATCCACCCTCGCTCTTTCTTTTCCCCTTTTTTCCTTCTTTCCAGTTCCATCTGCTTTCTTTTCCATCTGTTCGCCATCTCGATCGTCGCTGTCTTTCAAACCCAATTGTTGCCCATTTTTCATCTTTCTAAACCCCCGCATCAGATTCCCTTTCTCCCTCATTCCTTGTCGTCCATCCATTTCCATGTCTTTCATCAATCCTTGTCATTTCAATTCTTCCCTTTTCTTCACTCAATTTCCTATTTTGCTCTGACCTTCATCGTTACTACCCCAATTCTGATCTGCATACGCTTTTTTTCACCGTGCTTTGTTGCGGTGCTCTTTGAGGTGTGTAGAGCTCTTACTCGGGTGTTCACATCATCACCTTCCCTCTGTTTGCCTTTATTGGCTCCGTCACTGATGGGTTTCTTATTCATTGACTTCTTTCGTTCCGTGGATGCGATCAGAGGGCTGTTCGTTGCAAGATGCGGGAATATCTCTTTTCTTCACTTCTGGGGAGTTGATTTCTAGTAGCCGTTGGTAATGCTGTCTAGCCCTGGTTGGGAGGTTCTGTTCTGGTGGCATGTTGGGAGCAGGAGGCTAGGTTTTTTGTTTTGTTTTGATTTTGTTTTTGGGCTTCAAAGTGTGTTTTGAGCCCTGTCTTGCTTTGCTTTAGGGTCCATATATTTTGCTTTGTGTTAAACAGGTAATTGGACATCATATTTATGTTTGCTCTAGTATTGTACTTGGTTGGCTTTTGCGTTAGAATGTTATTTCTAGTTTACCAAAAAAATAAAAAATAAACTAAGTGATGTGGAGCACATGTGGTGTTAGGCTCATATGTTGCCTAACCTGCTCTGATACCTTGAAAAAAGTTAGGGTTCTACCATAAAATCAATTGGCAATATCGACAGTAGCCCAACTTCTTATAAACCTTTGCAAGGTTTCTCCTTTTACCGATTTAGGACACTTCTACCTTTACATCCTCACAATATGATCAAGTAACTAATAGTACGATACGTGATGTTGCAATTTTACTTAAATTATAACACGCAAATATAGTACACCGTGTGACATGTGTTAACAATAATAATGAAAATTTGTCCTTGTAAAAATCTAGGCCCTACGGGGGAGAGGTTACATCCTTTGTCAAAGATCTAATTACAGCATTGGCTTGCTAATTTAGTATGGAAGAAACGAACTTAGTTGCCTATGGAGGAGGCATGAAACGAGTTTATTGTCAATGTATAAGTTTCTATCTACATGTGATTGCATTGTTGGATTAGAACACTGCATGACGATAAATTTGCTCTATGTAAACTGTTCTCCTACTTGTGGGATTCAATACTTTACTAATTCATTCTAGATAAATTTTAGAACCATACAGGCTGCTGGTGCCAATCCATTTGTCGGTAAACTTAATTTGGATAATGCATGCACTCTTCTCTTGCAAATAACGTATACAAACCATACAAATTTCATAATCGGTACTATTCATTTTCTTAATTTTTATTTGAAGATCACACCCTACAAAAATCTTTTCAATCGGAATTCACCAGTCATTCAAATGTATAGAACAAATCGACGATATAGGTACTAAGTAACATATTCATAATAAACTGTTCATTTATTTGATACGTTTTGATGATTAAGCGATTTCTAATTTGAATAATTTTTTATAGAATTGATCTTCAAATACAAATTAATAAATTGAACAATTTCGATTGTTGATTTTATTCGACCAAGATATATTATTGGTACATGGAGGAATACGTGCATCCCAACAACGGGATGCAAGTATTGTCTCCTACCAACCCATACATAAAGAAAGCGTGGAAAATTCTTCAATTTCCAGGCATGACTTCAAACATCAATGGATCTATTACGTTCTTACACGACTTTGACAAAACCTTGACATAGCTTCAGTGTCGGATACTTAATATTTGAGGAATCCTTCTACAACGTTCTGCGACAGAATATATTTATTGAAAATCAAAGTGTATTTTGTGACCGACTCCGATCCCCCTCTAATTTCAAATGGCTACTATGTTTCTCATTTTTCTTCTCTCTGGCCATTAATTCTCCACCTTCGTCTTCAACCTCCGACACTATGATTAAAGTTTCCTCCCTCTCCATCGAGATAGCAGAGGATGTTCTAATTTCACCTGATGGAGCTTTCACCGCCGGCTTTCACCAAGTTGGCAACAACTCATATTGCTTTGCCATTTGGTTCTCCGAGCCTTCACCCTCCGTCCGCCGACAAAATCGCACCGTTATCTGGACGGCCAATATCAACCATCCAGTCAACGGTAAACGTTCCAAGCTCCCCGTCCTCAAAACTGGGTATCTCAACTGATGCCGGAAAGTCCACAGTTTGGGCCACCACCACCACTTCACTCTCACCGGCTCACTTAACCCTCCACAGCTCCGGCAATCTGGTATTACTAAACTCCAATAATCATACTGCAGATCTTTGATTCCCCAACTGACACCTTTTTCCTCCAACCCTTCGCCAGACATGCAATGCTTGTATCCGCAAGAAGCCACAGCAACTTCTCCACGCGTTTCTGTAAGCTTTTATTCTACGATGACAACCTTCTCTTCTAGTTTTCGAGGGTTTTGAGATTTCCAGCGCCTATTGGCCCGACCCTTCTCGCGTGAGCTGGGACAATGCAAGGTCCACCTACAACACCACCAGAACAGCCATACTGGATTCGTTAGGCAGCTTTGTGTCATCGGACAACTCGACTTTTGAGTCAACTGATTACGGTGTGAGGTTGCAGAGAAGATTGAGGATTGATATTGATGGCAATGTTCGATTGTATAGTCGGGAAAGGGCAGGAGAAAAATGGGTGGTTTCAAGGGAGGCCATTTCGGATCCATGCACGGTTCATGGGATTTGTGGGGCTAACACAGTGCAGCTACGCACAGTTTTGGTAGGAAATGCCCATGGGTGGTTTAAAGCGTGCTGGCTTCTTGTAATTTTCTTTCCATCATGTTTACTTGTGTTTTCAAACGATTAGGGTCAACTCAAACACATGTTATCTGAAAATGACAAGATTGACTTGTTTAACATGCATAAGCTCAAAATTTCCCATAAAGTTAATATTTAAGTAAAAAATTATAAAATAAGTTTAAACTTGTGGTTTCGCTTTCAATTTAATCAATTCATCTCGCATTTATACGGGTTGTATATAGGTTTACATGTTATAGGATTATGTAAACCATCTAAAACATGTCATTTTCGGGTTTGGCAGCTTGACTTAAAACAACAAGTACTTAAAAACTGTGTTAAACGAGTGACACAATTATGTCACAACCCATGATTAGAACTATTCCAAACATGCTTATTTCGTGTCATTTTTTAATCGTGTTGGACACAAAATTGTCACTGTTATTCACTAATAAGGTGAAAGAACAATAGAAACAAGTTTTTAAGAAATTACAAAGAACTAGTTAGTATATGATCTAAACTATAATAATTAAGACAACCTCCTTCTTGAACCACCGTCTCAGGATGGCATTAATATTGTCATGGCTGGTTGGCATGATCTAAACTTAATAACTCGTTGACCGAGTTACTTGCACGTCAAGAAACAATAAGATCATGTTCTTTGGCACTCACAACTCACAGGACTGTTATATGGACAGGTGTTTCTTAAGGTTTGGTTTCTTCATTTGACGGTCAAAAGCTCCATCCTGAATGAAGTAGAACCGCCCCACGCTTTGTAGCTTCGGATAAAGTTTCCATAAACAATTGATCCCAAATGTCACGGAGGCATGCTTGTTGTTAGGAATCCAATTAGACCCGAACCATTTGCTATTTCACCTCCATGACAATGATGAAACTACGTCGTCTTTTAGGAGAATTTATATATCAAGAATATACTACCACGTGGTATTCTGTATTCATAAAAAAAAAAGATATATGGATAAAAAGAATTTATATATTTTTATTTTATTAGTATGGGACATCATTGTGACAATGTACTCACGCTGTATATGTCCTCCGTTTTAAGAGTATCCTACATCGATGGATGAAAGTCTAGTAATAGAAAACCAACTTATGTGCCTAGACATAGTCTAGGTATTACAAATAAAACATACTTTTTTATTATTTTATGAAGAATATTACATCATAGCTGCATTACATTACATACAAATAAAAGAAGCGGAACTTGTTTAGCTAGTGCTTTATTATAGGGCTAGACAACATGTTCTACATGTTACGTGAAAATACACCTTATTATAGGGATAAAAATATTTATCTTAAACATAATGAAAGAATCAATCACTAGTACGCAGCGGCGACAATGTCAAATGGCTGCTGCAATCAGTGTCCCTCACCGCTAGAGCTAGGACCAGATTTGTTCCCTCCTAGGGTTTCCGACTCGGTGAACGCATGACCCTGTCCGTCGCTCGGACCATTCTTCATAGTTCCAATATACAACCCATCAAACACACTCTCCATCTCATTGTCTATGTTCCCCAACTTAAGAGAACGAGCCTCCGACGTACACAAAACCAAAGAGCTTACGACGAGGACAGCAACAAGGAATGAGTACAAGGGTTTCAAACTTTTCGCCATCTGGAAGAAGAATATATTGCAAAATGATCGATGATGCTTGATCAGACTACGCTTCTGGCCGTTGTTTGAGTTTTCGGTTTGATTTGGTTTGAAAGAAGCGAGTGGGGATTTGGGTGCTATAAATAGTAGTGTCCGAGTGTGTGGGGAGGAGGTGGGAATGTGAGCTTCATATTTTTGACTTGGGAAGGAGGAAATGAGTGGGAAAGTGCATGGCTTTGTTCAAACTACACGAGGTTTGGTTGAAGACTTGGACGATTCATTTGGAGGACGTAATCGGATGGACTCAGATACAGCAAATTTAGTCCAAGTTCGGAGGAACGTAGATGTTGAATATTAAATTTGTGTTGACCGGAGAAATTTTTTGTTACAGTTAACCTTACCCTTTGTCTTTTGATTCCGCCTGCCTAACTGCCTGTGTAAGATTGATCGGAAATTAGTTGTTTCTGAATCTGCACATAACTTGTGCGGGGTAGCCCAGCCCAACTAAGTATATTTAAAATGTACAAGAGTGCATATGAAACTGTTACTCATGCGGTTAAGAGCACTTAGCACCAATTGCTGTTTTGTTCCCGTCTACTCGGTCTTGAACGGCAGGTGGACTAGACTTGAAGATGGACAGAATCGAATTTTTATCTAATTTTTGATTGGTTGATGTCAAACCTTAAAGTCTCAATTAGCTATGGACAACTGGACATTGCTTGACTCTCCCACAAAAAGAGCCACCCATTTGTGCAAATCATGGTTTGTAACATGCACAAATAACTCGTCAAAGCCATAATTTTTTTTTCTTTCTTTCCTTTTTTCGCAGATGTTTCAAAAATGTGATGGGAGTATTTGTTTGACAAGTATCATACGAGTGAGATCAACGTAGAATCGAGATATTATACTACATAAAGTCAATCTTATACTTTTGTGAAAGATGTCTAACAAATGTCGCTCTTACTCAATGAAATGAGCCAAATAGTCTACTTCATATTTGATCTAAACTCTTGAATAAAAAGGTGAGCGGATAACCCCTTTCCACAAACAGATTTGAATTACGGGTCAAAATTTCATGGTATAAGTAGAATCCGTACCATATAACAAGCTAATTTGACCTACCAAATTGGACAAATTTGTGATTTTATTCTATACCAAGAATATTGTGACAGAATTGTAGGAGAATTGATGTGTCTGTGGGAAGCTACAAACCAAAAACAACTTTAGAATCCTGGGAAGTTGCAAAAAGTAAGCAGCGGTGAGTTGAAGCATTGACATATGGAGTTAGGTGGCAAATCTTCATACGGTGCCAGTGCCAGCGATTTCCAAACGGGCACAATCCACAACTGGTTCAGAATTCAGAAGAGCAATGAGTAATGGTCTGGAAATTCTTGGTCCAAAAGGAATAAAAATACACCTTGAAAGGTACGCTTGCCAACTTGCCAACCAGAAGACCAAAGAAAATATTTGCTCATCACTCACCACATTGGTTATCGTTACCGCATACATTGGTTGAATTTCAAGTTTTGTATAGTAGCGACAATTAATATAATAATTGTTGATTCTAAAAATTACAAAGCTTACGTGACGTGCAGGCCGAGTAACTAATAAGCTAATTACGTCATTCGGTTGAATGTGGGGTGTGCCAACTCGTCGGCCGAGCTCGGCCGAGGAGTAAAATTTGTTGATGTTGCGTTGAGTGCGCTACTGACTTCTTGATCTTGGGATTGCAGCCAAGGAAGGAACAAATCTCAGCCTTTTGGTTCTCTAGCCTGAAGACAAGGCTGCTAGTTCTGCGAAGTTCAATATCGAATTCGGCTCTCAAGGTGCCGAATGTAGTAACCTGGTAACATCTCACTTCGCCGAGAAGGCTAATGAGATGACCTCTGCCAATAAAGATTCGAAAATCCTTCCCGACTGAGACTTGGATAGATAACCAGTCGGCCTCGACTCAGTGCTGTTTATCCAAACTGAAGGTGCTTCGCGGTCGGTTGATTCTACGGCAACGGTGCTGTTTATCCAAACTGAAGGTGTTCGCCGGTTGCCTTCACAGTGTTGTTTATCCAAACTGAAGGTGTGTTGGCAGAAAAAAGAAAATAAAAAAATCTCAAAGTGTTTGAGAGGTTTGCGCAGGGTAGTTGTGTGTTGAATTGGAGGTTTTTTTTATTGTTGCACGGTGCCTCCTATTTATAGGGACGAGTGCGTGTTGGTTGATAAGCTCTAAGGCTAATTGAAGTTCCACCATCCTACTAAAACTCTTCCACTGTTCAAGTTTCGATCGAATCCTACAATACCGGCCTTCTGAACTTAGTCAAAAATGCAACCAGATTCACGTTTGCTCCACATGCAGCCCCGTGCTTAAACAAGATATGTACTCATTTTGTATTGATAAGAATGCAGACATTTAACCAAAATGCCTTTCATCCATATCATTTTACTTCCAACCAAATGCAAACCATGCATTATCAAAAAGTTCATCCTGATCACATCTCATATTTCTGCATGTTGTCTTTATCCTTAGATTTTGATAAGTAACATCTTCCGTGTTGATCAGGAACGCAAACCAACCAAGCTGCACGATGCGCAACCACACAAAGTCCTTGTACAATGCAACTTCTCTTATTTATTTGACTCTCAAGCTGCAACTATAAGATAATTACCATTTTAATAAATTCCTAACAAAATGGTAATATCAAATATGGTCTCTTTCATCAAATGACTCAAAGTATACGGGCCGAGTTCGTACAAAATCACAGCCTCTTAATATTCAGAATCATCCGACGGTATAGAATTCTACACATTCAAACGGCCTCGATTACTCGGACCGATGACATAAAATCGGGTAGATGCTCATCACCAGCTTAGATCGATGAGAAAAACTTCACTAAAAAACTAAATGCAAAAGAAAACCAAAAATAAAATAGAGAATCTGACAAAAAACTAATTTCAAGGAGACCAAAATTCTGGAAGTTATACCGGCCAAGAAAAAAGAAAAGGGGGATTGAGCAAGGGGACGGCACAAAAGACTAAACAGAGTTCACCAATATCCATCCATTCTCTCTGTTTTGTTGTGTCGTAAGCTTCAACGTTTTGCTTGCCGCCAACGACGTGCGTCCAAACCTCAGTCCAAACCTCAGTAGAAATAACCCGTCTCCTGTCGGTCACGGGTGAAGATACTGTAGCTTTGTGTTTTATGCAGTACGTACCCATGGAATGGAACATGTAATCGCTTATCCACAGATAGGGTTTATTCTTTTTCACGCAAAAGTATAGAACTTTGCACGTACAAGGTTATTTTCTTCTGCAAACTTGAGAATTGACGTTTGATATCTACGTCCTATCCATGTGCCCATACCATGCACTTCATATTAGAAGGAAGAGATTCGCCATGTGGCAAATATTATTGGACTCATGACTCACTTTACGTATATGTGACAAACGTTTATTAAATATATAGTGCAAATGGCAAGGGAGAATTTATGTATTAAAAAGGAACCACGTAAGTCATGTGGCTCTACTTACAAAATCAAAAGAGACCCCCTATTTGAAGTTAGTCTCACATCATACATCTGAGCAGTCCACCAGAGGACTAAAGTTCATGCTTTTGATCTTATGTCTATTTGTAGAAGCGCATATGTACTAGGTTAGTTCATAAAAAAAAAAAAATTAATATAGCGCTAATCACTTGTTTACACACAATGTTGGCCCATCATATGAAAATCACCGTGCACAAAGTTAGTCAAATGTCTTTTATAAATACCGTATAATGAAGCTTTACCCGTTATAATAGTATTTACCTAATTTTGTGCACAAACCTTTGTAATATTATATAACAATCTTCCTAGATTTTGCCTATTGACATAACTTCTAATCTTTCTTATTAAAAAAGAAAAACTTTGTAGGTTTGCTTCATTATTAACTTTAAACATGTATGATTGTACCATCTTGAAGTTTTTTACAATTGTCAATTAGTGGTCTGTCACTCTGAAAAGGTGAATTCATTACTGGTTCCTGCAACATACATTCTCATAAACCAAAAACAAATTTTAGGGATGGGTTAAAAAAATCGAAAATCGAAAAAAACTAGCCTGAACACTGAACCGAAACCAAAAAATTGAAAGAAAAAACCAAACCAAAAAAGAAAAAATCGAACTAAACCGAACCTTATTGGTTCAGTTTTGGTTTTGGAGGTTCGAAAACCGAACCAAATCCCTTTACACTTTATGAATGTATGCCCATTTTTGTGAAACTTTGTTGCCAAGTTTGAAACTAAGCCTAGGGCTTTTTCAAGGAGCATACTTGATTCAATTAGAGAGGATATTTATTTGGTTATAGAGGAAAGTTTTAGAAGGCTTTAGAATTTAGAAGAGCTTCTCTATTTTTTTATTTTTTGAATGGATACGGTGATCATTTTTCTTTGCAATTGAAGTTGTTGATAGCATAGGATTGGTTTATATAATCTTGTATATATACAACTACCTTCCCACTTTCCCACTTTCCCCATTTTCTTATTATTAGTCTACCAATGCAAGCCTCTTTTTTTAAATTCCATATTAAAAAATGATCAAGTAAAAAAAAAAAAAAAAAAAAAACCAAAACCAAAACCGAACCAAATAAAACCAAATCGAAAAAAACCGAACCGAAAAAATCAAAAGAAAATTGAACTAAACCAAAGTTTCGGTTTGGTTTCAATTTTGGCAAAGCCCCCCACCCCTAACAAATTTACAAAAATCTACACACACAAAAAATAGAGAAACAAAGTTAGACTAACGATGGTGTGGTGTTAGTGAAAGCGCTTCCGATGCTTAAGTCAGAAAGATAGGAAGTAATAAGAGTGTAGTGAGAGTTCTTGATTAACGAAATAAAGTGGTTGACCTTGACTATTTATCAAGAACTGAGAATTTAATCCTAGCATCCAGGTTCATTGAACCTGTTAGTCGAGTGTTACCTAGGCAAATATAGTACACCATGTGGCATGTGTTAACAATAATAATGAAAATTTGTCCCTGAAAAAATCTAGGCCCTAGGGGGCAGAGGTTGCATCGTTTGTCAAAGATCTAATTACAGCATTGGCTTGCTAATTTAGTTTGGAAGAAGTGAACTTAGTTGCCTGTGGAGGAGGAATGAAACGAGTTCATTGTTAGTAAGTTTCTTTCTACATGCCATTGCATTGTTGGATTAGAACACCGCATGACGATAAATTTGCTCTATGTAAACTGTTCTCCTGCTTGTGGGATTCAATACTTCACTAATTCATTCTAGATAAATTTTAGAACCATGCAGGCTGCTGGTGCCAATCCATTTGTCGGTAAACATAATTTGGATAATATCTGCACTCTTCTCTTGCAAATAACGTATACGAACTGTACAAATTTCATAATTGGTACTATTTATTTTCTTAATTTTCATTTGAATATCACACCCTACAAAAATCTCTTCAATCAGAGATCACCATTTATTCAAATGTATAGAGCAAATCGACAATATAAGTACTAGGTAACATATTCATGACGAATTGTTCATTTATTTGATACATTTTGATGATTAAGCGATCTCCAATTTGAATGATTTTTTGTAAGATTGATCTTCAAATCCAGATTAATAAATTGAACGATTTCGATTGTTGATTATATTCAGCCAAGATATGATACTAAATTTACAAACCAAATGATATGGTTGTAGATGATTGAGTTATTAATTAAGTGTTGATTAACATGCTTGTTTCTTATTGATGACACAATTTAGTTTGCAAATTTGGTTGAAAAATTTGGCCTCCCTTAGTACATGAAGGAATACGTGCATCACAACAACAGGATGCAAGTATTGTCTCCTACCAACCCATAGATAAAGAAAGTGTGGAAAATTCTTCAATTTCCAGGCATGACTTCAAACATCAATGGATCTATTATGTTCTTACACGACTTTGACAAAACCTTGACATAGCTTCAGTATCGGATACTTGATATTTGAGAATCCTTGTACAACATTCTGCGACAGAATATATTTATTGAAAATCAAAGTGTATTTTGTGACCAACTTCGATCCCCCCTCTAATTTCAAATGGCTACTCTATTTCTCATTTTTCTTTTCTCTAGCCATTAATTCTCCACCTTCGTCTTCAACCTCCGACACTATGATTAAAGTCTCCTCCCTCTCCATCGAGAAACCAGAGGATGTTCTAATTTCACCTGATAGAGCTTTCACCGCCGGCTTTCACCAAGTTGGCAACAACTCATATTGCTTTGCCATTTGATTCTCCAAGCCTTCACCTTCCGTCCACCGACAAAATCGCACCGTTGTCTGGACGACCAATATCAATCATCCAGTCAACGGTAAACGTTCCAAGCTCCCTGTCCTCAAAACTGGGTATCTCAACTGATGCCGAAAAGTCCACAGTTTGGGCCACCACCACCACTTCACTCTCACTGGCTCACTTAACCCTCCACAGCTCCGGCAATCTGGTATTACTAAACTCCAATAATCATATTGTTTTATGGCAGAGCTTTGATTCCCCAGCTGGCACCTTTTTCCATTCCCCAGACTGTTAACTCTTAAATCCCATGAAAGATTCAGTTACTTGAACTACAGTCAGACAAGACACAAAACATCAATCCATATAAGACTAAAGTATGCTAACCTGAAGAATTTCCATTGGATGCAACCATGATCGATCTCGTCCAATCTGAAAATGCAGCAATTATTCTTCTCTCTGTCAGGATACTTATTGCTCAAACCAAGAATAGGGCTTAGTTCCAAAAGAGCATGATGATGCAAGATGAGAGACTGCCACACACACACACACACATTCCGTCTCATATTAGAATGTGAATTCCCTATTAGAATCCTTATGGAAAGCAACTTATGTTTTCCTAATCCACTTCAGTTCATCACTGCAATAGAATCATCTATTGACAAGAATTGGTATTCATCTTCGTACAAGGCTTTCTTATTCTAATTGGTCTCAAATAGCTAATGCCGATCATTCAATCTAATGTTCACATTCTTACATTCTCCCACTTGAACATGAGTCAAAGATCAAACACAACTTTAACCAATTATAAGAAGTGATCACGTAGCCTTGTTCAAGATTTCACCATCATGACCATCGTCCCATTACATCTCAAAATATAGAAACCAAGAATCACATGCTACAACCAAAATGCAGTATTGATTCTATGCTCATATGTATTCAATCTGCAAATATGACTCATGACTCAAAACAACAGTCCAGATTATGCTCTCACTTTTCAAAAGATCACAACACATACTAATCTTCAATGAAAAGCAACATTTTAATGGTTGAATAAAATTCATTAACTATAAACTTTAAAACAGACAAATTATTTTCCAAAGTATTAAATGAATCTAACTTATTACATAGTCCATCACCAAAACTACAGTACTTTCGAAACTAAAGCATTGAATCTTGAGACAATGACACTTATTAAAACACAAAATCAAACTAGCAAACTAGCTATAACTTAACCTCAGCTTGTCAGAATTGCACTCATTATTCTAAATCCTTCACAGCTACAACCATAAGGCCTTAAAACATTTTTTATTACTCCCACTGATCAAAACCTTCTAGCAATCCCATCAAAGAAACATGCTTGTTAAATTCTCCAATAGGCAATGCTTTAGTTAATAGATCAGCAAGCATCATTGCAGTGCTTATGTGCTGCACTTCAATAACTCCCTTCTTGACCTGTTATCTGACCTTAAGAAATTTCACATCCATCAATCGTGAAGCTGAGGTATGCCTATTATTCTTGGCAAAGAATACAGCCGAGTTGTTATCACAAAACATCTTAATAGGCCTCTGAATCGAATTCACAACCTTTAAATCTATCAAAAAGTTCTTTAACCATGCTGCCTGTTTCACGCCTTCAAAGCAGGCTGCAAATTCAGCCTTCATAGTAGATGTAGTTATAACAGTTTGTTTTGCACTTTTCCATGAAACTGCCCCTCCATTGAGCATGAAGATATAACCTCCCGTTAACTTCCTGTCATCCACATCTTCAGCCAAATCTGAGTCTATATATCCCATAAGTTCCAAAGAATTGCTTCTGTCATATACCAACATATGAGTTTTGATTCTCTGCAAGTATTGCAGAACCTTATTGGCTGCCACTGAGTGTGCTTTACCTAGATTTGCTTGAAATATGCCTAGCATGCCAACAATAAAGGCAATATCTGGTATTGTACATATAGTTGCATACATAAGACTTCCAACCAATGAAGCATAAGGTTTAGATTGCATTTTCCTTATTTTAAAATCAGTTTTTGGACATTGATTCTTCGAGAACTTATTACCTTTATTGACTGGAACTTGACCATTGTTGCAACTTTCCATATTAATTCTCAGCAATACTCTGTCACTATCCCTTTTGAGATAAGCCAAGAAGCTTCCTTTGTCTATCTCTAACAATCTCTATTCCTAATACTTAATGTGCTTCACCAAGGTCTTTCATCTCAAAGTTATCACTCAACATTCTTTTAGTATTTTGAAGCAATTGAGGACATGAACTAGCAAGAAGAATACCATCAACTTAAAGCACCAAGAAAATAAATTTGGATCCTGAGAACTTAATGTATATGCAGTCATCCAGCTTATTTTCCACAAAACCTTGTGCAGAGACAATTTGATCAAATTTCAAGTATCATTGCCTTGATGCTTGTTTTAAGCCATACACTACTACAAAATTATCTATTGATGGTGGTCTAAAAACCAACAAGAAACATACATTACTGTTGGATATTATTCAAAATCCGAGAGAAAATGGATGCAGTGGCAGATATAATAAGCGACAGATTTGCCAGCGTCAGAAAATGAATTTTCCGACAGAAAATACTCTAAAACTGACAGATCTTGTGTCAGATATAACCGATAGAAAATATATTAACAATGAATAAATAAGAGCATTTTCTGTCAAATAAAACCGACAGAAAATACATATAACAGACAGAACTTGTGTCTTCTATAACCGACAGGAAATATTAATAATGCATAAGTAAAGCATTCTCTGTCGGATAAAACCAACATCAAATATATTAATAATAAAAAAAAATAAAAAGGACATGAAAGGATTCTCCATTTTTCTCGTTGAGCATTATTCTCTCCTTCTGCTCGAAATAATGATTAGAATGTGAAAGTGCTTAGCTGTCATTAGAGTAAATATATACCTGAAAAACGATTCCAAATGATCCAGTACCTACAACACAATCTGCCATATAACTGATCGTCTGTAATTAAGAACAAAATGAACACTTAAGAATACAAAAATAAATGGAAACTGAATAATTCTTCAGAAATTATAGTGTTCACAAAGAGCCTCAATTGTTAGAACCTCTTTTTGATGAACATGAAAAAAAAATTGACTAAAAACAGCGTTCATATAAAAAATTGTAGCCATATCAATTCTCAAAGATGTGACCCCACATCAATCTCATATAGGTAATGCTAAGTGAGAATAGCCTGCTCTATTCATCTTAAACATAAGATATTAGCATTATTAAGAATAGCGATTCACCCTCTACGTCTTACAAGAAGCACACTGTCTTCCATCATAGAAATGAGTAAGGATTGTGTGTTTCTTTCTTTGAGTTTTCCTCAACTAGTTTGCCTATTGAACCTAGACGACCATGGGATCTCCAATTAGCTAGGTTATGTTTTCGTCAAGTTATAACTCATCGAGTTGGCTTTAAACCCATTCCCCTCGATGTAAATGCCACTTGATCCTTGGATAGGCCTTTTGTCAAAGAATCAACAATATTCTCCTTAGATTTAATATAATCAATGGAAATAGTTCCATTCTTGAGTAGTTATCTAATGGTCTTATGTCATTGCCTTATATGTCTTGACTTCCCATTATATTCAGCGTTTTTGGCTCGACCTTGTGCAGCCATACTATCACAATGTGTACATATTGCAGTCACAGGCTTGGGCCATAATGGAATATCTTCTAGAAAATGTTTAAGCCATTCAGCTTCATCAGCAGCTGTATCTAAGGCTATAAACTCTGATTCCATTATCGAACGTGATATACACGTTTGCTTGGACGATTTCCATGACACAGCTACTCCACCCAGTGTAAATACATATCCACTTGTGGATTTACTGTCTGTGCTCCTTGAAATCCAATTTGCATTACTATATCCTTCTAATATTGGGGGATATTGAGTGTAATGCAAACCATAGTTCATTGTATGCTTTAAGTATCTTAATACCCTAATTCCATTGATCTCTTCTAGGTTTACTTGAATACCTACTTAGTCGGCTTATTGAATAAGCAAGATTAGGTCTTGTACAATTCATAATGTACATCAAGCAACCTATAACTTGGGTATACTCCAATTGAGATACGCTTTCGTCTTCGTTTTTAGTAAGTTTATGAATAGGATCAAAATGAGTTACTGTAGGTTTACAATCATAATGTCCAAACCTTTTTAGAACCTTTTCAACATAATGTGATTGAGTGAGGACGTATCCATCTGAATTCCTTAGAATTCAAACTCCAAGAATCACATAAGCTAATCCCATATCTTTCATATCAAAGCTAGAATTTAGCATTTTCTTTGTGGAGTTAATCACATCTTTGTTTGTTGCCATTATAAGCATGTCATCAACATATAGACATACAATAACATAAGCATTTTTCGTTTGCTTAACATAAATGCATTTATCACTCTCATTGATTACAAATCCATTTGTAATCATCTTATGATCGAATTTTTCATGTCATTGCTTAGGCGCTTGTTTGAGTCCATATAATGACTTAATCAACTTGCAAACTTTCTTTTCTTAACCTTTGACAATGAAACCTTTAGGTTGTTCCATATATATTTCTTCATCTAATTCACCATTTAGAAATGCAGTCTTGACATCCATTTGATGTATCTCGAGATTGTACACATACGCTATAGCTATTAATAACCTTATAGATGTTATTCTAGCTACTAGTGAATAAGTATCAAAGTCTTGACATCCATTTGACGATACCCTTTGGCAATTAAACGAGCTTTATACTTGTCTATTGTACCATCCGGTCTCAATTTCCTCTTCAAAATCCATTTGTGTCCTATGTGTTTATTTCTAGGAGGCAAATTAACCAATTCCCGTGTATTATTTTGCTTGATGGATTCTATTTCACTTTGAATAGCTTCTTTCCAATAAGGGGCTTCAGATGATTCTAATGCATCCTTATAAGTCTGAGGCTCTTCTTCGGTTATAAAAGTGAGGAAAGCAGGACCAAAATCCTTTGCAATTTTTGCTCTTTTACTCTTCCATGGTTCCAAATCTTGGCTTTGAACTCTAGAAGTTGAAGCATGATTATCGTCATCATTTCTTGTAGTAACATCATGTACTCTTTTGTTCAAAACATATGACCTATCTTTATAAGGAAAAAATTCCTCAAAGAACTTAGCTTCTGTAGATTCAAGTATAGAATTTACATGAATGTTTGCAATTTCAAATTTATGAACCAAAAATCTTTATGCCGAACTATTATTGGCATAACCAATAAATATACAATCCACTGTTTTTGGTCCAAGTTTTTGTCTCTTCGGAAGAGGCACTTGGACTTTTGCAAGACAACCCCACACTTTCAAGGTTTTATATGTAGGTAACCTACCTTTCCAAATTTCATAAGGGGATTGATTAGTCTTCTTATGTGGAATTCGGTTCAAAATCGTGTTTGCAGCAAGGAGTGCCTCACCCCATAAATTATGTGGTGCACCAACATAGAATTAATCATATCCTTCAATATACGATTTTTTTGTTCAACCACTCCATTTTGTTGAGGAGTATATGGTGTTGTTGTTTGATGTATTATTCCATGTGTTGAACAAAATTCTACAAAGTCATTAGATTCGTATTCACCACCTCTATCCGATTTTAAGACTTTTATTCTTTTGTCTAGTTGATTTTCGACTTCGACTTTAAATGTCTTAAACATGTTTAAAACTTCATCTTTACTATGAATCAAATAGATATAATAGTACTTGCTACAATCATCAATGAAAGAAATATAGTATTTCTTTCCTCCACGAGTTGTGTGGATTTGAAATCACAAAGATCACTATGGATTAAACCAAGTATTTCGTTGGATTTTTCCATTGATTTATATGAGTGTCTTGCATATTTAGATTCTGTGCATATCTCACATTTAGATACTTTGTTCATGGAACATTTGGGCAATAGGCGTAAGTTAACCATTCTTTGAAGAGAACAAAAATTAACATGACTTAATCTTGCATGCCATAATGTAGATGACTTAATCAAGTAAGCAGAAGAAACACTAGGCTTGTTATTATTATTAATAGTATTAGCAGAAAGTACATTCAATTTGAAGAGCCTCTCAGCCAGGTAGCCCTTTCCCACATACACCCCACCCTTGGTGATTACAAACTTATCAAATTCAAAGACTATTTTGAAACCTTTGTTACTCAGAAGCCAACTAGAAATCAGATTCTTGCGAATATCAGGAACAAGTAGAACATTGGTGAGTGAAAGCTCTTTTCCATAAGTAAGTTTGAGCATCACTTTTCCCTTCCCTGTAATGGCAGATGCAGTTGCATTCCCTATGTACAGATTTTCTCCACCATCAACGGATTGGTAAGTAACAAATAAATTCCGATCAACACACACATGCCTTGTTGTTCCCGTATCAACCCATCAGTCATTGGAATTAGTCAATAAATTGACTTCAGATACAACAACAAACGTGTTTTCTGCAACGTTTGCTTGATTGGAACTCCCAGAATTCTAATCCTTCTTGTGGCAACAATCATTTGCCCTATGACCTGTCTTTCCACATACCTAACAACTTCTTTTGATTTTCTTGAAGGTTTTCACTTTCACAACAATCAGTGTTTTTTTTGCAGCATCCTTGCCTTTGTTTTTTTATGGTGCCTTGCCTTGTGTGAGTCACCTCCTTCCACAACATTAGCTTTTACCTCCAGCGATGAGACATCATACTTCTCATTTTTGCAATGATCCTTATCCACACGCAGTTTGAGAATCAATTGATCCATGCTCATGTCTTCAGTTAGATGCTTCAGATAAATCTTAAAGTCTTTCCAATTCGAAGGCAGTTTCTCTATAATAGAGCCAACCACAAACCTTCTTTCAGACCAAGATTTTCTTCATCTAACTCATGAACAATCACTTGGAGTTCTTCAACTCGCTTGACAACAGACTCAGTGTCACTCATCTTGTAATTCAAAAATTTTCCAATTACAAACTTCTTGGAACTTGCCAATTCATACTTATACTTCTTGTCCAGAGACTCCCACAGTTCATTCGCTGTCTTATATGATGAATAAACATCATATAGGGAGTCATCTAAAGCATTCAGAATGTAGCTTCTGCATAGAAATTCACTGTGAGTCCAGGTTTCTATAGCCTGCAGAATTTCGGCAGGAATATCTCCCTCTTCTGGTGCTTTAGGGGCCTCCGAAGTAATGACATGACTCAAATTCAGAGTTGTCAAATAGAACAACATCTTCTGTTGCCAATGTTTGAAATCAGCTCCCTTGAATTTCTCAGGTTTCTCAACGTGTTGCTTGATGACACCAACATTTGATTGATCCATGGTTTCAAGGGAATAAAATTTCTGTCTTAGATTGTTAAAACCAATCAAATGTCAAGTATATAATATATAACAATTGCACAGTTTATTTCGAATAGAAATTTCACAAAGATATAATATATCTCACAATAAACAATTAATAAAATTGAATAATAAATCACAAAACACTGACTTGGTTAGGAAGATAGAGACTTGCAGTAGCAATCTCCTAAGACAGAAATTCGCCTCTACACCAGTGCAGTAGTTCAACGAACGTCTATCTTGCATGATACAACTATCTAATCCAAGTTCTTGCACTCGAATTTAGATTCTTGGCGAATTGGTTGTGGTGTTTCTTTGTGAAGTATGTGAAAAGAAGCGATGGAATTGTTATTCGGTTTCTAATCTTATGGCCATATTTATAATGGCGTAATGAAGCAGTTAAAGCCGTTCATGTTTATCTTTAAGAATGGTTGTAACTGTTCACGTGATCAATTTTATCATTTCAGAAAAAAAAAAAAAAAAAAAAAAAAAAAAACTAAATGCAAAAATCAAATGTAAAAATGATACTTGTGTTTTTCGTCCATCTGAGCCCAAGGCCAATCTTTGACATTTATAAAATATGCACCAAAACCCTCCAAGTCTAAAGCCCAAGGTCCATGACTTTGGCTCAATTTCTTTCAAACCATAAGTGTGGAAACACACTTATAAAGTGGATCTTCAAAAGAGGAATGGGCGATGTGGGACTAAAGATCCCACAAGTTTCACAAGTTCCAACATGATATACTACCACGTGATATTATGTATTAATAAAAAGAGGATATATGGACAAAAAGAATTTATATATCTTTATTTTATTAGCACATGACATCATTGTGACAATGTACTCATGTTGTATATGTCCTTTGTGTTAAGAGTATCCTACATCGATGGATGAAAGTCTAGTAATAGAAAACCAACTTATGTGCCTAGACATAGTTTAGGTATTACAAATAAAACATACTTTTTTTTATTATTTTATGAAGAATATTACATCATAGCTGCATTACATCACATACAAATAAAAGAAACTGAACTTGTTTAGCTAGTGCTTTATTATAGGGCTACAACATGTTCTACATGTTATATGAAAATACACCTTAATCTACATATGCAAAATACCCAAAACTGTATAAAAATATTTATCTTAACCATAATGAAAGAATCAATCACTAGTACGCAGCGGCGACAATGGCAAATGGCTGCTGCAATCAGTGTCCCTCACCGCTAGAGCTAGGACCAGATTTGTTCCCTCCTAGGGTTTCCGACTCGGTGAACGCATGACCCCTTCCGTCGCTCGGACCTTCCTTCACAGTTCCAATATACAACCCATCAAACACACTCTCCATCTCCTTGTCTATGTTCGCCAACTTAAGAGAACGAGCCTCCGACGTACACAAAACCAAAGAGCTTACGACAAGGACGGCAACAAGGAAGGAGAACAAGGGTTTCCAACTTTTCGCCATCTGGAAGAAGAATATATTGCGAAATGTTCGATGGTGCTTGATCAGACTATGCTTCTGGCCGGTGTTTGAGTTTTCGGTTTGATTTGGTTTGGAAGAAGCGAGTGGGGATTTGGGTGCTATAAATAGTAGTGTCCGAGTGTGTGGGGAGGAGGTGGGAATGTGAGCTTCATATTTTTGACTTGGGAAGGAAGAAATGTGTGGGAAAGTGCATGGATTTGTTCAAACTACACGAGGGTTAGTTGAAGACTTGGAAGATTCATTTGGAGGACGTAATCTGATGGACTCATATACAGAAAATTTAGTCTAAGTTCGGAGGAACGTAGATGTTGAATATTAAATTTTCGTTGACCGGAGAAATTTTTTGTTACAGTTAACTTTACCTTTTGTCTGTTGATTCCGCCCGCCAAACTGCCTATGTAAGATTGAAGGGAAGGAAGACTGCAAAAGGGTCGGAGGGCCAAAGCCCACAAAATATCGATCCAAAACTAGCTGTTTCTGAATCTGCACATAACTTGTGCGGGGTAGCCCAGCCCAACTAAGTATATTTAAAACGTACAAGAGCGCATACGAAACTGTGACTCATGCGGTTAAGAGCACTCAGCACCAATTGCTGTTTTGTTCCCGTCTACTCGGTCTTGAACGGCCAGGTGGACTAGACTTGAAGATGGGCTGAATCGAATTTTTATCTAATTTTCGATTGGTTGATGTCAAACCTTAAAAGTCTCAATTAGCTATGGACAACTGGACATTGCTTGTCTCTGCCACGAAAAGAGTCACCTATTTGTACAAATCATGGTTTGTAACATGCACAAATAACTCGTCAAAGCCATAAAAGGCCTTTTTTTTTTTTTTTTTTGGCAGACGTTTCAAAAATGTGATGGGCGTATTTGTTTGATAAGTCTCATACGAGTGAGATCAACGTAGAATCAAAATGTTATACTTCATAAAATCAATTTTATACTTTTGTGAAAGACGTCTTACAAATGGCGCTCCTACTCAAAGAAATAAGCCAAATAATCTACTTCATATTTGATCTAAACTCTTGAATAAAAAGGTGAGTGGAGAAACCTTTTCCACAAACAGATTTGAATTACGGATCAAATTTTCTTGTTATAAGTAGAATCCGTACCATATAACAAGCTAATTTGACCTACCAAATTGGACAAATTTGTGATTTTATTTCTATACCAAGAATATTGTGACAGAATTGTAGGGGAATTTATGCGTCTGTGGGAAGCTACAAACCAAAAACAACTTTAGAATCCTGGGAAATTACAAAAGGTAAGCAGCGGTGAGTTGAAACATTGACATATGGAGTTAGGTGGCAAGTCTTCATACGGTGCCAGTGCCAGCGAATTCCAAACGAGCACAATCCACAACTGGTTCAGAATTCAGAAGAGCAATGAGTAATGGTCTGGAAATTCTTGGTCCAAATGGAATAAAAATACACCTTGAAAGGTATGCATGCCAACTGGCCAACCAGAAGACCAAAGAAAATATTTGCTCATCACTCACCACATTGGTTTTCGTTACTGCGCGCATTGGTTGAATTTCAAGTTTTGTATAATAGCGACAATTAATATAATAATGATGTTCATCACCAGCTTAGATTGGTGAGCAAAACTACACTCAAAAACTAAATGCGAAAGAAAATAGAGAATCTGACAAAAAACTAATTTCAAGGAGACCAAAATTCTGGAAGTTATACTGGCCAAGAAAAAAGAAAAGGGGGATTGAGCAAAGGGACGGCACAAAAGACTAAACAGTGAGTTCACCAACATCTATCCATTCTCTCTGTTTTGTTGTGTTGTAAGCTTCAACGTTTTGCTTGCCGCCAACGACATGCGTCCAAACC
The DNA here is from genome assembly GCF_041283825.1 of Pyrus communis. Lineage (NCBI taxonomy): Eukaryota > Viridiplantae > Streptophyta > Magnoliopsida > Rosales > Rosaceae > Pyrus > Pyrus communis. Next base: position 17,616,560 of record NC_142572.1, read on the forward strand.
TCAGTATCTTACTAGTAGAAATAACCCGTCGCCTGTCGGTCACGGGTGAAGATACTGCAGCTCTGTGTTTTTATGCAGTACGTGCCCATGGAATGGAACATGTAATCGCTTATCCACAGATAGGTTTTATGCCTTTTCATGTAAAAGTATAGAACTTTGCACGTACAAGGTTATTTTCTTCTGCAAACTTGAGAATTGATGTTTCATATCTACGTCCTATCCATGTGCCCATATCATGCACTTCATATTAGAAGGAAGAGATTTGCCATGTGGCAAATATTATTGGACTGGTGACTCACTTTACATATACGTGACAAACGTTTATTAAACGTATAGTGCAACTGGCAAGGGAAAATTTATGTATTAAAAAATAAATTCTTGGGTCGAACACTCACATAATTCATGTGGCTCTACTTACAAAATCAAAAGAGACCCCCTATATTTGGTCTAACCGGCTCGAAGTTCGTCTCACATCATACGTCTGATGTAGTCCACCAAAGGGCAAAAGTTTATGCTTTTGAGCTTATGTCTATTTGTAGAAGCGCATAAGTATTGGGTTAGTTCATAAAAAAATTATTAATATAGCGCTAATCACTTGTTTACACACAATGTTGGCCCATCATATGAAAATTACCTTGCACAAAGTTAGTCAAATGTCTTTTATAAATACCGTATAATGAATCTTTACCCGTTACAAGAGTATTTACCTAATTTTGTGCACAAACCTTTGTAATATTATATAACAATCTTCCTATATTTTGTCTATTGACATAACTTCTATTCTTTCTTATTAAAAAGGAAAAACTTCGAAGGTTTGCTTCATTATTAACTTTAAACGTGTATGATTGTACCCTCTTGAAATTTTTACAATTGTCAATTTGTGATCAGTTGCTTTGAAAAAGTGAATCCGTTATTGGTTGTTGCAACATACATTCTCATAAACCAAAAATAAATTTTAGGGGTGGGTTCAAAAAAAAACCAAAAATCGGAAAAAACTGGCTGAACACCGAACCGAAATCGGAAAAAAAAAATTAAAAAACCGAACTAAATCGAACCTTATTGGTTTGGTTGAGGTTTTGGAGGTTCAGAAACCGAATTGAATCTCTTTACACTTTGTAAATGTATGCCCATTTTTGTGAAACTTTGTTGCCAAGTTTGAAACTAAGTCTAGGGCTTTTTCAAGGAGCATACTTGGTTCAATTAGGGAGGATATTTCATTGGTTATAAAGGAAAGTTTTGGAAGGCTTTAGAACTTGAAAGAGCTTCTTTATTTGTTTGTTTTCTGAATGGATACGGTGATCATTTTTCTTTGCAATTGAGGTTGTTGATAGCATAGGAAACATATGTTCTTATATATGTACAACTGCGTTCCCACTTTCCCCATTTTCTTATTATTAGTCTACCAACAAGCCTCATTTTCTAAATTCCAAATTAAAAATGATCAAGTTTTATAAAATAAAATAAAACTAAAACCAAACCAAATAAAACCAAACTAAAAAAAAAAAACAAACCGAAAAAATCTAAAGAATATTGAACCTAACCGAAGCTTCGGTTCGGTTTCAATTTTGGCAAAACCCACCCCCCCCCCCCCCCCCCCCCCCTACAGATTTATGGGAGCAAATTTACAAAAATCTACAAAAATAAATAAATAAATAAACAAACAAAGTGAGACTAACGCTGGTTTGGTGTTAGTGAAAGCACTTTCGATGCCTAAGTTAGAAAGAGTGTAGGAAGTAATAAGAGTGTAGTGAGAGTTATAGATTAATGAAATAAAGTGGTTGACCTTGACTATTTATTGAGAACTAAGAAGTTAATCCTAGCATCCAGGTTCGTTGAACCTGTTAGCCAAGTGTTACCAAGTCTACACATCGATAGAAGAATATTCCTCAAACCCCTAAAATATGCTTTGGAGAGTTTTATCATGCTAACAGATTAATGAGCAAGACCATTATACATCAAGGGTGTTTGATTGCGCCGTGTGGCGAGTGGTTTGGACCGTTTGCAATGAATTGGATCCCAACTCCTGTTGATTGTAAGTGTCTAGGACTTTCATAGAGAATGTAGCCCATTAACCCTTGAGGATTTGGCCAACGATCTTTACAGAAAATGTGGCGTGTTCTCGTTGGTCGGAGTATTTTACGTTCCCGCAGGCTTCACCAGTTCCGATATTTTACTGGAAACCCTACTACTTGGATTTGGCTATCTCTGACATTGAGCACATAATCTATTGAAACATAACAAGATGCCCATTCTGAGAATGCAAGCAAAAATTACAACAGAAACCAAAGCGGCAGCAAGCAGTCTGGCAATTCTCCAAGAAATACGAGTGCTTCCAATACATACGACAACTTGGTCCTTCTCACTCAGTTCCCGTTCGGATCGTCTCAATTTTCTAACCTATTACTACACTCATTCCTCTTGTCCTTTTCCTATTCACGCCCATTCGAACCTGCCAAATGCATGCCCAGAACCAAGCCTTTTATTACAACCGTACCCTCCTTCGATTTCCCTTTCTGTTTGTTCGTATTCGCCAATCGAATCCTCCGGACCGCCAATCACAATCACCACCTCCAAAATTCCCCCCGAAACAAACAAGAAACTGAAGCAAACCCAAATTCCAATACATCAAATTATGGAATTACAGTGCATAATGATTCAGAAATTACCTTAATTTACACAAAAAGCTTCAAGATCTAACAAGAATTACAGATCCAAATTAGGGAAATTTAGAGGGGAAAACCCAAATCTAAAGAGGGAAAATCCAACTGCAATTACGAAATATATAGATATATAATTATATATATAATTTTATTTTGGGGTTTAGTTTCTGATCATCTTCCTCTGTTTGCGTAGTTCATCTTCTCGTAAAACCGAATCGAGAAAAGTGAGAGCGACAGATTCACTTCGTCCTTTCCCCACCGAGCGCTCGGCGGCTTCGGGTTCGGCATCGGCTTCACCGGAGCCGCCGCCGGTGAGAAAGAAGGGACAGAGCTGGAGGAGGAGGAGGAGGCCTTGCTGAGACGCCAGATGTAGTGGGCGTGAAGCCGCCGGAACCCGCCGAGAGCGAGGACCACAGATCTCAGCTGCTGGCTGCTGCAGCCGGTGTTGGCCCAGTGCCTGGTGCATATCAGCTCCCAGAGCCGCTCATCCTCCGCCGTCTTGTGCCACTGCTTGCTCACGCACGACGCCATCCCCAACGTCCGCGCATCCACGTGCTTGAACACCTCGAAGATCAGATTGTCGTCCAGATTCGAAAACCCCGCCCCTTTCAGCTCATCCTGGTCAACGCAGTCAGCCACCTCCACCTCCTCCTCCTCCATCTTAACCCTCTTCATCTTTACATCCGCCAAGCTCTCCGCCGCCGCCATCGAATCGTCCCCCGATGATGCTCGCTTCATCGAACGATTACAACCCACCAGTCCGAATCTTCGAATCGATAGCTTCCACTCGGGGGTTTTTAAGTAGTTCCGGGAGGATTTGGTGGGGAATCGGAAAACCCAGAGCCCAAATTGTATGAGCTGTGGGATGTCTGGAAAGAAGAGGTGGGTAATATGGAGGGTGGAGTGTGTGTGTGGAGTGGCCCAGTGGGGACCTGTTTCCGTGCGTTTTCGAAGACGACAATTTTCTGAAATGAATGCGCCTTGTTTTGGTTTTGGCTTTCTGTCTCTGTATTGACGAATATGTCCTGCTCCTCCCACTTCTTTTTACTCTGCCTTTTCTCTTTTACCTGCCTAATTTGTTTCTTTCTCTGTCCGCTTGCATCTGTTGTTTCCTGCGCTAACAACAAAAATTAAATTAGATTAATATAAAACGTGTGGGAAACTGTGTCGTAATTTGCGCTTGAGATTAAATGTCAAAATGGTCTATGTATCTTACCTTATCGCTCACTTTAATCTTTGTGTTTTTAATTTAACCAAATTGATGTTTACCTCAGTCGATTCTAGATACTCGGTTAAATGACCGTTAAAATTGACTTGTGCCTTGTAAGTAAGAGGACAAAAATGTAACTTCATTATAAACCCATTAAATCCATGCAAGATCAAACGATTGAGATGACCTTCTCATGTGCAAAGCACATGTCGATTCTAATGGTCCTTTAACGCATTGTCTATTGTTGACTAACAAAGGTATACACAGAGCCCATTTGGCCAATTTGAAAACATAAGGACCAAATTGACTAATAAAGTAAAATACAGGAACCATTTTGTCATTTAAACCTTGCATATATAGGGCCCGTTTGTTTGGCTTCACTAAGTTTCATTGGACTAGACTAGATTAACTCTTAGTGTAGTACTAGTGTAGTACATCGTTTGTTGTGATAATGAGATTAGTTGGGACTCGCCCAGACTAACGGCATCGCTAGCAGTTCTTAGGGAGAGTCCCCGAAAACCACGGGACTAGTTAAGACCTGCTTCGTCCTACTCCCGTTGCTCTGCTAGTGTTCTCTCTGCAACCACAGCTTCATTTTCTCTGCGACCGCAACTTCATCTTCTCTGCAACCATAGCGTCCTCTCTCTGCACACATCTGCACATCTTCGCAAATCCGCTCAAATCACAAAACCCAGATTCGCTGAGATTGCAAAACCCAGACACGAATTGCAAAACCAAGTTCATTTGAAGCTCTGCAAAACCCATATTTGATAGGAAAATTTTGTGGCCTGAAATCCAAAAAGGAAATAACCAAAACCAAGGGTGCTCTGCATACCAAATTCCTTTTACAACTTTCGAGAGAGAGATGGAGGTTCTAGATAGGGAAATTGGGGCACAATTTTTTTTTTTGGATCCATTTGGTGCACAATTGTATATGTACAGAGTTCCTTTGTTTTCGAGAGAAGGAATGTAGTTGAATACAAAAAAGAGAAAGAAAAAGAAAAAAAAATGAAAAAAGAGAATTATTTATTATTATTTTGGTTATTAGTGTGACAATGCACCAAACGTTACATTAAATCAGTCCAGCTTAGTCTAGTCTAAGTCAGTCCAGCTTAGTCCATGAGCTAGTTCAGTTCGAGATAGTCCAGTGCAACAAACGCACTCATATAGGTTAAGATCGGGGACGCATACTTTTCAAAGCTCACTCGGTAATGTATTTCTACGATTCAATCGATTATCTTTTGTATCTTTCCTTAAATGTTATTAACAAAAAAATCACCTAAATCAACAGACATATGACTAATGGATTAATTTAGGTTTCTTTGTAGAATCATATCTGTCTATTTTATAACTACAAATAAATATCTTAGTGATTTTAGATTTGTCTAATATTTTGTAAAGATAATCTATGAGTGATAGATTGAAATATAAGTAGCTCAAATCCTTGAAAAAGTTACGTAATGAGAGCAACAACAACGTATTACAAAATGTGTAAAATTCTGGTCCGTATACACATGTAACTTCTAAGATAGTTGTAAGAAAATTTGAAAATTCTTTTAATCCTATTTAATATTGAATGAAACAGAAAATGAATACGTGAGATTGACAAAGAACACCTGTAACAATGACACGTGCCATTAAATTCCACCTAGAAATTCGAAGACATTTTGCCAAGATTTTTTTTTTTTTAAACGACATTATGGTAGGATAACTACGTCTACGTATACTTATACTAATATTTTTGGGAGTAACCTTGTTAGGTTTTATAATCCTCTAAAGTAGGTGGGAAGCTTTGGTTTAACTTGTTATGTGCTTCAATTAGACAACTGCACATGTGGACTTGGCTTTACATTTACTAATGGAACATGGTTTGTATATATTTTTTAGTACATCGATATTTTTACATTAAGGGATGGGGAGTTTGGCAAAGTCACATAATGAGCAGCTTAATTTGGTATTGAATTCATCATCTATGAGATTCAAATCTAAGACCTCTCACTTCCAAATGAAAAAAAATACCTCTAGATGGTAATACTGAATGACGTGGTTTGTATTTAGATATGGCAAAAATGATGCATCATCTTGTAACATGTCATTTATGGAAAACCTCAGAGAGCGTTAGGGATGGAGGGGAAGCGAATCAGGCAATGCCTCCACCACCCTTTGTGCTGTTTTATTGGTTGGTCACTTTGCTTGGTCGAATGAGCAATCTTTTGCTGAGAATTAACACACCTCAACTGAAGTTGAGGCGTGCTGGCTATCACCCGAAGGTGACGTAACCAAAGTGTGAGTGATGTAAAAATGTGAATAATTAAAACTGAAACTAGAACTTAATTAAACTAATAAAGTGAGTGCGCAGTAATGGGTAGAACCCATAGAATACAAATATTCAGAGCATAGCTAACAAAAGAGTGCAATCACAACCGGGAAAAAACCTACATTTATTTAGATATGTCAGAATCCGCCGGAGTTTACTCGTATGCCACAAAGAATTTAGCTATCTAAGACCTGGAAGGGCGAAAGATAGAAGGGTGAGTGGGCACAAAAACAAAGGTTTATAAAATGCATTTATTTTCTGAACATACTAACCCTCGCTGTAAAACATGTATAGTTTCCAGAAAAATCATACTACGTATAAGTACAAAAACGATAGTAAATAACAATAATGCTAGAATACGCCAAAATACAATATCTTAATAATAATAATAAGGCTAGAAATACGCCAACTAAGATACCACAACAATAGCATAATGAAAACAGGTTGCTCATCAATCTACGCTAGCACACGAGTTCATGCAAATAGTTTATGATATGAACATGATTGTGGTGCAATGTATAAGTACGCTCTAGTGCTACAATCATGTGAAAACTAGCGATAATCGCAGTCACCTACGAGTCGGAGTTGCCTAATGCAACTTGTATGATAGGATTGGCACCTACTTAGATCCAAGGCAAGCGTGCGGTGCAGAGGTGAACATACACGTGAAAGACTAACCCTGGCCCCAGACGAGCATTAACACCGGGGTGCAGTAATGATGAGCAGACTATATAAATATAACCATGCCATAACAATTCAATAATAGTAAGCTTACCTGAGCATCCTGTAGGATTATTTTGACGTTTCACGACATTATAATATTTCTTATAACATATTAAATCATGGCATAATAGGCGTAAAATCAATCTAAAAATAATAGTAGCATGATATGCATAAATCAATTCAAAAACATTTATGGAAACTATAAAGTTTATATATATATATATATATATATATATATATATATATATGAAAACAAAATGCTCACTTACTGATATGTGGTCGGATCGTAGCCTCCTAGCCTTGCTTGACCTCGTACGTCCTTGGGATAATTTTCACCTATATGTGAAATAACTAAACTAATAAATTAAATAGGACATATTAAAAAAGGCTAGGTAAATCTCCCATACTTTGCTCAAACAGAAGGTTTGAATATATGAAAATGATCTACACGATGACATGGACCTACACGTGTCAACCACTCACCGGTCGGTGGCCGGACGAGCCCTCACGTGCCGGCTAGCCCATGGCCACACACGCAAGTTAGTGGCTAACATAGGTTAGGAATATTCCGTTAGACTTGACGGAATATTCCGTTAAACAATTAACAGAGTTTAACGGCATTACCTGACACCGTTAGAATATTCCGTCAACTTTGATGGAATATTCACCGTCTTCTCTGGTGGACCTTTGCCGGTCACCGCCATCTGGTTTCATCGGTTTCTGGGAAAAAAATAAAATCTTCATAACTTGCTCATTTTTTAACCATTTTTAACAAACTTTATATGGATTTGAAGCTCTTGAAGAGTAGAACAATTCTATACCTTTGGAAGTCCAAAAATGGACGGGAAATGGCTTGAAAAAGCCTCAAAAGTCTCGGCCTAAAACTCAACTCCTTGAACTTGCTTGCTTTGACGTCAACTCGACTCCAAACTTAGTCTAAAGACCCTAGGGAGTTGTGTAGAAGCTTCCCCACATCCTAAAACCTTGTAACTTGGCCTAAAACTCGTCGGAGGAAAACTCACCGAGTCGAACCTTATGGGTTGGCTAATCAAAACTTGGTCATTTCACCATCAGCTGGTACAGCTGGGTTCGTGAGGATTCGAAGATCACGATGGTGGTGGTTTTATGCTCGATATGTGAAGTTTTGATGTCATTCTAGAGGGTTGCACGGAAAGGGAGAGTTTCGGTGAGAGAAAAGGAGAAGAGAGAGAGAGAGATAGAGATTGAGTAGGCAGTCTTTGATTGGGGGAGAGGTGTGATGAGTGGGTTCTCTGATTGGTGAGGGAATTGTAGAGAGATGTTGATTGGTGAAGAGTACAATGAGGGAAAAGGATTGGTTGTGAGTGAAATGGGGGGCACGGGTCCATTTAAAATGAAGAGAGGATATGGTTTTTCAGATTTGCACTGTAAAAGTACTTAGACAATCTATCCCCTTATAAAAAACAGTATTTCCCACACTAAATAATTAGCACGCATGTGTGTACAAACTTACCCATTGATAACACACTTTAACTGAGCGTAACTTTTTCGTTAAAGCTCTGATTCGGGTCTAACTCACGCTCACGCGATCGTAATGGCGAGTACTATTTAATTACTCTACTAGGAAAAATAAAATAAACGCTGAGTAATACATCAACGTCACTTTGTCAACATGGGCAGAAATGTCAATTTACACACTGGGGAAGAAATTACATAGAAAATTAGAGACGGGTCGTCACAAAATCGCCTATGAAATTGACGTTTCTGGCACCCACCCAACTTTCTTGCCCAAGTCAACCCGATATTTATCATGTTTCCTTCATCTTTTCTATGTTTTAATGTCTCCCATTAGGTTTATTACGGTGAAAATTTTATTTAAACTTATATAATTTTATTTTTTTATCAAATTTACTCTCTACAGTTATATTATTTTCAACTAAATTATCAATATCCCTTTAAATTCAAATTATTATCTAAATTATCTTCAAAAATCTAATTCAATATGTAAATTTATCTTTACATTTATTTAAAAAAATAAAAATCCAAAATCAAAACATACATTCTCTCCTTCCAACAGGTATACCATCTTTCCTTTCAATTCTACTTTATTTAATAGAAATCGAAATCGAGGTTAAAATAATGAGGTAGTTTAAGTAGATCATTTCATTCAACATTCGAAGAATTGTAAATATTTGAGCCAAAGTATCTTAGAATACCAAAAATCATGCATGCAAACAGCAAAAGAAAGGCGAAAAAAAATCGAAAAAGAGTACTCATGTTGATCAATCCCTTTCTCGTTCCCACCAAACTACCAAACTTCTAACTCTGACAAGCTCCCTTCCAACAAGGAATTTGGCACTACCCCATTAGTTAAAAACCCAAAATTTCTCGGTTACTCAGAAATAAAGGCTGAAACGTGAGAGTTAAAAACAACCAAGTACCGCCATTAGAATTACGGCACAGTGGTATTCTTCTTTACTTGTAAGTGAGAGGTTTTAAATTCGATTCTCGCCAAAGACGAATTTGAACTACATTATTGCTAACTCATTGTGAGATTAAATTCACTATTTTTCCTTAGTACATATAATATTGATTGTTAAAAAATAAAAATAACTAAGTACCAAGTTATGGGGCTCAAATTAGCTTGCTTTCATGCCCAAGAGTCAAACCTAGACCAAAGTATTGTGTATCTTGCAATTGGAGCTTTGCTAAAAATTTAAGATGCCTACAATGTAAAGATGGCCCCAGAGAAGCTGATGCGACTGGTGGTTATATTCGAGATGTAGATTTATGTAAATTTAATGTCACAATACATTTCGTTAAAAAGAGTTATTCTCTATGAAAGCATTTTAGAGTTTTGACCAAAACATAACGTAACAAAAAAATTGCGTAATGGTAAGGGTTTGATTATTAAGTGCAGGTTTATTGATAAATTTTAGTTTTATTATTAATTCCATCTTGTACTTGATAATAATTATACAATATGATAGAAATGGTGGTTCACACTCAAAGTTTAAGTTGGATATGGAGTGAGGTTATCATATTAATTATTTTTAAGCTGATTATACAGACGATAGTTTGACCATATTGATTTATAGAGGATCTGCTTTTACCCGCGCACTCTAGTGATAACCTATTTAAACTCACTTTGATAGTGTGGACTAGATCAAGCATTTGTTCCGTGTTTTTTGGGTTCGTGTCATTTTCATGTCATACTCGATATTTTAATGGATCGTAACACCCGTAGATGATGCAATCACGAGCATTTGCATATTTTTTTCACATTGTTCGCACTTTTAAATTAATTATTGTAATTTTTTAAATGTGTTTGGTTTTTTAAAATACCTGATACTTTTATTTTTAATGTGTTTTATAATTAAGCTATGAAAATAAATAAATAAAGTTTTAATTTTTTTTAATTTATATAGAATAATAATAAAATAATACATATTTAATATACAATTATATATATACACAATGGTTACTGTATTTTATAGTAAGTTTTTTAGTAGTTTAAAAAATTAAAATCATCGAAATAACTTTTTTCTTAACGTGTCGAAACAGGTTATCGCATGTCACCTTCGTGTAAACCTATTAAGAATCTGTTATTAACGGGTTCTTATCGTGTGACCTGATAACGATCCGATTAGTTATCGTGTTGATAAAAAATATATTATTTTCGTGTCGTTATGAATTGAATTAACAGATCGTATACGAAATTGTCAGATCTAATGTGGACGTCGGGGTATCTTTATTGGCTAGAGAATTGCTTCTTCTCTTACATCCAAGCCCGAATTCCCTCCGTATTATCGTTTTTATTAAAATAAAAAACTTACTATGCTGGAGAAAACTCACGGACCTGTTATTTTGCACTAAATCTTTTCTACCTGGCTGCACAAAGCATTTGACCGATCCTCATTGCTCACAGTGGACTTTACCGGGTACAAAACCAAGCCCAATTGATAAATTTAGGTAGAACCGTAGAAGGCCAACTCAATTGCAAGATTCCAACATTACTTGAGATCCTATTACCATCTCCAAGTCAGCTGTCACAAGGCCCAACGGCCCAACCCAAACATGGGATTGACTCATTTCTTTACTTGCAAATAACGGATCATAATTGTAGAAATTTATAATTGGAATTGTTCAATTTCTTAATCTTATTTGGAGATCATTCCTACAAAAAATTATGCGAAACAGATATCGTTTAGTCATCCCATGTATCAGATAAATGGAGAATTCATCTTGAATATGTTACTTGGTATTCATACGGTCGATTTGCTCCACACAATTTTGGATTGCTAAACGATATCTAATTCAAATAATTTTTCGCTAGAAATGAATTGCAAATAAGATTAAGAAATTTAACGATTCAGATTATAAAATTTATAAAAATTTATACGGTGAATATATGTTATTCATAAAGGATGGGATATGTGCATTCCCCGTGAAGGAACGCAAGTTTGTATGTATTGCAAGCAAACTTTGGAAGGAAACTTGTGAAATATTGCATGCATGCTAAAATTAAGAAAGAGCTATTTACACAAACTCATTTTTACGTTTAACACACCTTTATCAATTTTTAGCCATTGATATTCTTCAAATCATTTGATCCAACAGCCGAAATTTGAGAAAGATATGTGAAAAGTAAAATGAGTGTGTAAATAGCACTACCCTAAAATTAAAGTGAAGTGATAATTTTCATCGTATCCCACTCCTCATTATTATTATTTTTTTTAAATTTCCAACAAATACAACCTCACTTTTGCCATCACAAATCTTATTTCCCGCATACAACCACCACTCCTTGTTTACACTTCTCTCGTTTTGAGGGAAATAAAACTTTAATTTAACTTGGACATGGACATGGAGACAACATCAAGCTTGCGATCCCAACAACATTTTAGGAGACCAAAAGAGCAAGCAGTAAAAAGAACGCATTTCTGCACAAACAACTACCAAATGTTTCTCAACAGAAACAAAAAAAAAAACTTGAAATATGGAAACTCTGAATAAAATTACAAATTAAAAAGAAAAGTATGATGATCCATCGGGGCAATTGCAGCACGGTGAGTTTGATGATCTAGTGGCCAACCCCGCCTTTAGCCGGACCAGAAAATGCTTTAGCCGTGGTCAACTTCTTGACTGGAGCTCTAGGAGAAAGATTAACATGCAGAAAAGCATGGCCAGCCCCTTTCCTACTAGGACCAGAGTATGCTTTCACTATCTTCAACCTGCTACTAATTGAACTACTAGAAGATATCAGCTTATCTACAAGAGACCTCGAACCTTCGATTTCCATGGCGGACGAGAGGATGAGGAGAAAGATGATTACAGAAAAAATGAAGAACTTCATTTGGAAGGCATGATTAATGGTGCCAATCATGCCATGCTGCTTCATTTTGTTTTGATATATTGACGCAAGCAACACATTGTGCAACTATATATATAGGACATGGAACAATGGAGGCACAACCCTAAAATATTGGAGAACTTTTGGACTCTTGTGAAACATGATCTGTTTGTTTATTGTATTAATCATTCTTCCTCCAACGCGATCTTATAACAACCCTAATTTAAATTTTTTGGAGGTTTGTAAACCAAAACATACAAGCCATTGAGTTGGTTAAGTTAATTCCCAATTTTTTTTATTGAATTTGGTTGGTACGCATTTCTTCTATAGTTTTCGTTCATATATATACGAATAGATTTTCAATCTTTAAATATGGTACATGATTCATATATTAGGCTTAACGACCACATTTACCGTTAAAATTTCAGAAAGACGGCTGTGATCTACCATTGTCCTATTAATCACCCGTGCAATCAATAGGGGTAAGGTTTTCATGCAAAAGGTTTGATACAATTAGAAGTGGAACCATTTAAACATAAGTTATGATTTGTTTTGTAAGATAGCCGACATGAGACTTTATACATTATTCAACATGTCTTTTATATCTAAACTTAGCGTTTGTCTGTCATCTACATGATATAGATGAGAGGGCGTGCTACATATGCAATCCCAATTCCAATAACCTTAATATATAATCTATCAGTTGGTCAAGTCTAGTGGATCAATAATCAATATATAATCTAACCATTTATAGGTTATATCATTATTGCTCAGTTAAGGTTCTATAGTATGTTTGGTTTATGAACAAGGAATTAACACGAGCTATATCTAATACATACATACATACATACATACATACATACATATATATATATATATATATATCTAAACCGGGAAGAAAATCTACAACACTGAGTATAAGTTCCTTTCGGATACATTCATGGAATCGACCTCAGTTGAAAAAAGTAGAATTATATATATATATATATATATATGATCCCGTGAATACATGAATATATGAATATATGATGGAGGATGTTAAGTGTCAACTGGGCAGATCAGACGCCATCTTCGGCAGCTCGTGCCGGATACGGTGGTCCGTGGTCCTCAATTGAGGTCGCGGTCTTTGCATGACATATCACTTAATATGCAGTACTACTCTTTGGTTTGCAATGCTCACGAGAGCCTTGTTTAACATGCTGTGTTGATGTTGAGTTAGTTGACCAGAAACTAAAAACAAAAACATGTTGGAGTTCAAAATATATCATATTTACATTCCTTTACATGCCAATTAGGTCACCATTTTATGGCGCATATGATACACAACTCACCCATTAGTAGCAATTTTGTTTTAAGTTTATGACTTCAGTTGTCATTGACAACCTCATGAATCACGAGTAAGGGTTGCTAATTTTTTATAGGCCTTATATTTCTAAGCTGTATCAACAAAATTGAAGTGGAGGTCCGTGTGATTAGCAAGTAATCTTGTCCAAAAGTTTGATCCCAGTTGTACGGTACCTTGAAGATATACACATTTGGATCGAAAACAATAAATAGTCTATACACTGTGATACGCAAATTTAACAAAATTTCCTAAATAGGCACGATTTTTCTGATCCAAGTATTTCATTTCGGGTTTGATATATGTTTCGAAATTAGGGTTCGGTGAATTAACATCTTGTAGGTAACGAACACTCTGATATTGATTTAAATATTCATGTATTGAGAGTATGCATTCCGCAATAGGGAAGAAGAGACCTTGCATATTTGGGGATGACTATTTAACCCGTTAAACTCAATAACCGTAAATAATTGCCTAAATGGGATGGATTTGGGGATGAAAATTTGGATATGTTTCAGATATGGAGAAAAATCATGTATATTATTTGGTTACTGTTTCTGATAGGTTATAGGGTCCCTGATTCGTATCCGTTCTTAAATCCACTCCAAATAATAATATATAATATATTCACAAGTATCTAAATTATTTTATAATTTGTTTCGTCGTTCTCCCGTAGTTGCTATTGTATGTGCTTTTGTCATCCTTTTCTTTTTTCATTATACCATTTGCTGCAATTTGCTATCATATTTGGCTTATCATGAACGCCTTTAGAAAGTATTGTTATGCTTTAGATGATTTGGATGTGGATATTTAATGAACATGTTAGTTAAATGATTTTTTTTTGTTTTTTTTTGTTTTTTTGCATTGATTAAGATGGATAACACCATTAACTGATAGTGCACCCCCTTACCCAGTGGGTATGGTTATGAATAACCCCGATGGTTAATTTGCGATTTTTGTCCCTATACCAAATTGTTGTCATCCCTATGCATATTCTTATAAATTTTTAGGCTCTCCTCATTTACCAACCTCAACTTTCTTCAAACTCAAGTTACGAAATTATTTATTAACCTAAATTAAATTTGCTATCTATTATCATTGGTAGCAGAATTTTCATAATGACTATATGTAATTGTCATGCTCACGGAAGCTTAATTTATATACTTTTTTTTTTCTTTTGTAAAAGCTTATATTAAATTATATACTTTCTACAAGATTTTAACAAACGGTCTGCATTTTATCCATAAATTAAACAAGTGGGTATGCGTGGCATAGTGTAATAGAACATCTAAGAAACATCAAGTGGCATGATGGCATGGCTTGGAAATCAAAACGTCCAACTTTGCTGTGCAATATTACATGCTCCAAAGGACCAAATTTAAACACAAGTCACGGTTTTATACCAACTCCTCTTATTCTTGCTTAACTGTAAAATAAGAGTTTGTTAGAAAATCCCCAAGTGGTCTTCCACACACTCAAAACAAGAGCATGTTTTTGAAAAAGGGCTCGTTTAAATTCTTGCACAACTGAATTCCTCCCTTTGAACACCCTTAGAAATTAGCTCTCTTTGGATTGATTCAAGTATATGCTTTGAAAGTAAGAAAACACACCTAATATACACTTACGTATGTACCCCCTTTTAAAGCAATTTAGCCAACCTTGATTTTGAAGAATCACTGTTCCTTACTCCCCATTTGCCCCGCACTACATACATCACCGTATCTCTTATTTTCAGAGTAATATATTAGACTAATAAAATACTAATGGTATCGTGCATTTACACTATGACACGTAAGTTAATAACACTACATAATCGTGTGATATGGTTCACCAAATCTTGCATGCAATATGTGGTTGTAAGGAGTTGGACTACTTTCAATATTGCTAATTGGTTTCACAGTGGAACCTTAACTTCCTTTAACGTATCAAAGTCAGGTTGGTTCACATGTGAAGCTTAATAGCCACATGTGATTCTTGTTACCCAATATATGTTCTCCACGTATTAAGTTTGAAAGTTCCCTAGATGTGGGCATGTGTGTATGGATGTGAAAAATTGTTCTAAAGTGGATCAAACCTTAGATGCCCTCTTAAATTATTCTCAATTAACTTTATGATGTAACCTCAATTTTCTTGATGACAATCGTCTAATACTATTCAACAAATTTTAAAAAAAAAATTCAGAGAAAAGGAGATATATGTCATGCATGCCATGTCTAAAGAAATATGCGTTTAATTGTCCCTCTCAAGTTGGCTGTCCTGCGTTTTATGAACAAAGATAGAACTAAGAATATAGAGAGACCGTGTTTCAGATGTAACACCACACACGCATCGATCATAGACGACGACGGTGTGAATCCATATTAATTAGGGTATCCAACAAGACCATGGAAAAAAGTTCTCAGTCAAAACACACACACACACTTAAAAGATTTTCCGACCAACGAATATTTTCTTGCTCTTTTCGTTGCTGACGCACAATGGTTTCGTAATATTTAAAGTCAAATTCCAACAGCACAAACGAACCAGAAATTCCAAAGTAAAAGCTCACCTCCCTCGCCTTGCTTGCCACGTGATCTCACACAAGAAAATAAAGGGTGAATCTCAGTGCTTAAGTTTTGTGATTTTCAACATTTGGTATATGAAGTTTTTTTCGTCCCAAAATCATATCTAAAGTGTTAATTTTGGGACAGTCTCATACATCTATTAGTCTGTCTGTTAAGTCTCCCGTTAACTGATAACGTGACGCCCAAGTGGACAATGATTGGACGCCACGTGTCATTAATGGTCCACGTGGAAATTAAAAATTCAAAAAAAAAAGAAAAGAAATTTGGTCGCCTTCTACCTCCCCTGACCTTCCCTTCATTATCCCTCAATTCTTTCCTTTGCACCAACCCACCAAACCCTCCTCTCCTCTCCTCTTCAACTCGTCATACATCACCACCCTTCCCCCCTCCATCTTCGACTTCACCCATCCACCCACCCACCCAACCCGACTCGTTAGTGCTTCGTTAACGATCTCTTTGACCACCGCAACTCGGATCAGCAGCCCAAGACACGATACGGATACGGTGGTCCGGATCTGCCCAGTTGACACTTAACATCCTCCATCATATATTCATATATTCACGGGATCACTGTTCCTTACTCCTCATTTGCCCCGCACTACATACATCACCGTAACTCTTATTTTCAGAGTAATATATTAGACTAATAAAATACTAATGGTATCGTGCATTTACACTATGACACGTAAGTTAATAACACTACATAATCGTGTGATATGGTTCACCAAATCTTGCATGCAGTATGTGGTTGTAAGGAGTTGGACTACTTTCAATATTGCTAATTGGTTTTACAGTGGAACCTTAACTTCCTTCAACGTATCAAAGTCAAGTTGGTCCACATGTAAAGCTTAATAGCCATATGTGATTCTTGTTACCCAATATATGTTCTCCACATATTAAGCTTGAAAGTTCCCTAGATGTGGGCATGTGTGTATGGATGTGAAAAATTGTTCTATAGCAGATCAAACCTTAGATACCCTCTTAAATTATTCTCAATTAACTTTATAATGTAACCTCAATTTTCTTGATGACAATCGTCTAATACTATTCAACAAATTTATAAAAAAAAATTCAGAGAAAAGGAGATATATGTCATGCATGCCATGTCTAAAGAAATATGCCTTTAATTGTCCCTCTCAAGTTGGCTGTCCTGCGTTTTATGAACAAACATAGAACTAAGAATATAGAGAGACCGCGTTACAGATGTAACACCACACACGCATCGATCATAGACGACGACGGTGTGAATCCATATTAATTAGGGTATCCAACAAGACCATGGAAAAAAGTTCTTAGTCAAAACACACACACACACACACACACACACACTTAAAAGATTTTCCGACCAACGAATATTTTCTTGCTCTTTTCGTTGCTGACGGACAATGGTTTCGTAATATTTAAAGTCAAATTCCAACAGCACAAACGAACCAGAAATTTCAAAGTAAAAGCTCACCTCCCTCGCCTTGCTTGCCACGTGATCTCACACAAGAAAATAAAGGGTGAATCTCAGTGCTTAAGTTTCGTGGTTTTCAACATTTGGTACATGAAGTTTTTATCGTCCCAAAATTTGGACAATGATTGGGTGCCACGTGTCATTAAGGTATCGTTTGGTATGCAGACGGGACGGGACAAAACGGAATGGGACGGGACGGGACGGGACAGGATGGAACGGAACAGCGCGGGAGCAAAGATGCCCTCGGATGGAAACAAGGAGGAAGAAGAAGGAGACGGAGAGGTTATAATTTTGTGTTCCACGGATGCGGAATGAGTCGTTCCATTGGGGGTGAGGTGGAACGAAAATTCACCCAAAACTCGTCCCGTGGAACAACTCGTTCCACCCGTTTTAGGTGCACCAAACGTGGGACGGAACGCCTTGTCCCGCTCTGTTCCGTCCCGTCCCACGTACCAAACGATTCCTAAGGGTCCACGTGGAAATTAAAAATTCAAAAAAAAAAAAGAAAAGAAATTTGGTCGCCTTCTACCTCCCCTGACCTTCCCTTCATTATCCCTTAATTCTCTCCTTTGCACCAACCCACCAAACCCTCCTCTCCTCTCCTCTTCAACTCGTCATACATCACCACCCTTCCCTCATCCATCTTCGACTTCACCCATCCGCCCACCCACCCAACCCGACTCGTTAGTGCTTCGTTAACGATCTCTTTGACCACCGCAACTCGGATCAGCAGCCCAAGACAGGCTGCGTCATCGACCGGATCTGGTAGGAGGCTTTGGTGGGTTTGTGCAGAGGAGAGAAGGGAAGGAGCGAGGGACGGACGAACGGGGATGTAAAAGACAAACCCTCGATTGAGACGAAATAAATAAATAACCTCTCAAAGACTCTCATTCCAAACCCACTTCACCCCTGTTTTCAACATTTCAAATCAAAACCCAATTTCCTAATTCAGATCAACCCACGTCGTCATTTTCTTCCTCGCTCAGATCATCCATTTCTACCACATAATCTTCTTTGCCGTCAACAACTCAACCACCATCTTCATCCCTCTTCCTCTCCTCCGAACCAACTCCCTCAAACTACCCATTTTCCAATTCCTCACTCGTCGTCCCCCAGCCTCCAACTCCCACAAGCTTCTCGACCTTGCTATCACCGTTGTGCTTTCTGCCATCTTGTGGTGGTTGATGAGTCCATATTATACCATATATTTTACCCTAATCTTAGTATTAATTTATTAGTTATTTTGGTAGAATTTGATACTTTGTTATATATTTTCTTTATAGGACATTCGACTTCCTTTGGAGCAAAAAGTATTCAAACTGATGAATTTTGGAGTGATTCAAATTGGAGGATGTTCGTGAGTCTTTCAAGATGATTATATCAAAATTCCAGATTTTTCTACTAAGCCGTTTGACTGTGGTGATGAAATCAAGGCCCAGCGCGTCGCTTTCCTAGATTGACATTTCTGGACGTTTTGGGCATTTTGGAGGTTAAGATGGCATATTTTGAGGAAGATTACTTCTGAGGATTTGTAGGGGACGTCTTCAGAAAGAGACCTTTTGGGACTAATTCGGAGTTGATTTGATTAGTTAAAAGATTAATTTTCTGAGAACTCCTAATTTTAGTTCAAATAGGAAACCTTTTTATTTTCTGTTTTATTATTTTATCATGTTTCCTAGTTTTATTGTAAGACCGTTTAGGGTTTTATTTTGTAGTAGTATAAATAAGGCTTCTTAGCCATTAGGTTGGATAGAGGAGGAGAATGCACACACTACTTTGGAGGATTCAAGTTTATTTTCAAGGTGTTTTCTATCCACGTTCTTAATAATATTTTGTTTTATGATTGTTCGTAACTAATTTCGTTTGCTAGGGCGAGACCATGAGCCTTAGCAAGAATATGTAGTTTCTTTTCAATTTGCTTATGATATTATGCATGCAAGTTTTGAATTATTAATCATTGTGCTTTAAACTATCTAATTGTTTTGATAATTGGCCACCATTAGGATATTTAGAAAAATAATTTGATGCAATTTTGGCAGAGGGTTGTCCATGAAATTGGCGTTGGCTTCTTGTGGTTAATATGTGTAACTTCTTAGGATTGATGACATGTCTTAAGGGTTGTATGGTTTTTCAAAAGGTTTTCACAAAACTTAAATAGTCTTGTATGTTCACATTCGATCTGGACGCCATGGACGGGTTGCATGTTAGATATACATTCTATGTTGGAGGTTCCAAGTAGAGCATACTTTAGGAAAACCTAACCTTCAAAATATGCATGTGTAATTCATAAGTAATTGGAAGAACTATGTAGATTTGTTAAGGTGACGGCGGAACCCAAGTGCTCAAATTTATTTTCAAAACTATTTTCTTTTGTTTTCTTTACTTTCTCAATTTATTTAATCGTTTTTAATTAAATTCGTTTTTAATATTTTAGGTCATAAAATCAACATCTTTCAAACTTTGTTTTCAAATAGTTAATTAAGATTTGGTTTTAACATAAATTATTCATTCAATCTATGTGGAAAACGATCTTACTTGAGCTGCTATACTATGACAACCTTGTACTCTTACAAGTATTTTTAAGTGTTTTTATCCCTACTTTTACCGGTGGTAAAAATCCCTATTAGTGGTCATCGACACATTCTTCCTCTACTGTTGGAGACGGAATAACAGTCGTAACTTCCCCGATGAGGATGAGGACGAGAAGTCGTGTATTAGATTCGAGCACAGCAACAATCTGTTCCATATGCCCAATTCCAGCCACTCCTTTAGTGGGACCCACAAGCTTCCAAACTCAGCCATGAAGGCTGCATAATTGAAGCAGTCGGGTTAGAGTAGACCTGCAAGTGTGTTGTTGCGTGGGGGAGAGATTTTGATTTTCAGGAGTTCTAATTTTGCAAAGAAAGAAGGAGGAATTGACGGGGTGGATGTTGCCCAACTCCGTCACTTCACCATGGTTGATTGGATCCGAATTGGAACATGAGAAGGAATCGACGGGAATCTTTTAGGTGGAAGGGTTTGAAAAGGGCTGCTTCAATGGTGGCGGGTGGGTATCTGGGAAGGGGAAGGTGGGGTGGGTGAGGGGCGGGATAAAGATTTAACTTCTTTTTTTTTTTTTTTCTATTTTAATTTTACTTTCCACGTGAATCCTTTAATGACATATGACATCCTGTTATTGTTTACATGGACGTCACGTCATCAGTTAACAGAAAACTTAATAGCCAGACTAACGGATATATAAGACTATCCTAAAATTAATACTTTAAGTATAACTCTGAAACAAAAAAAAATATATATGTATATATCAAATGTTGAAAATCATAAAACATGAAAGTAATAAAGTAAGATTTAAGTTAAAAAAAAATACAGGAAAACAAGGAAAGTCAAACATCTTTTTACCCCCACTGCATTAACAGCTAAGACACACCGTCATCAGCAACTAAAATTCTTGTATATATACGAGCGGCGAGCCCTTCCTTCTCAACACAACAAAGAAAACAAACCAACCAGAAAAAAGTGAATAGAGATTAAAGATTTTGTTAGTTGAATATGTCAATGAAGAAGAACTCGGCAGGATCAAGTTCCAACTGCGTGTGGGTTGTAATGGGGTTGATGGTGCTGATTGTGTCGCCGCACTTTGCTCAAGTTGATTGCCGAATCCTAAAATCGACGATGGCGAGTGTTAATGCCACCACCAGTAGTGGAGGATGCAAAGGTGGTGATGGGGCTGAGGAGGCAGCAGGAGGAATGGCTAGCTTTGCTGTTTCTTCTAACTACAACTCGAGCAGCAGTACGGATCTTTGTCCTTCGATGAGGAGCTTGGAGTTTAGATTGGCCTCTGGACCTAGCAAAAAAGGCCCTGGCCATTAGCTTAATGAATTCCAGCCTCTCTCCTCTCTCTCTCTCTCTCTCTCTCTCTCTCTCTCTCTCTCTCTCTCTCTCTCTCTCTCTCTCTAGATGTCTCATTCTTTTGTTTGATATTTATATGTTCATGCTGCACAAAAGTATGACTTTTGGATCTTGTTTTTTATCCGCCTAGGATTTGCACGTATATCACTGTAATTTTCAGTCTTAGTTCATCATACAATGGCACAATTACGCAATCCGTAAAACAGATTATGGTTTGTTGTTAGTTATAATGGAACGTAAGTATTACCCTTTGTAAGTATTGCAAACAAACTTTAAAAGGAAACTTGTGGAATATTATACGAAAATGCTAAAATTAAGTGAAGTGATAATTTTCGAATCCGGATCATCTTTGTGAGTATCTGGGGATCCATAAATCGTGTATGTTCATCGTACATCGTGCGGTCAGAAATCATTTTAAATTTTTTATTTAAAATTAAATACAAATAGTACCTGACAAAAAAACGAACACGATTTACGGATCATCCAAATCCTCACAAGGAGGATCTTCCTGTTGGATAATTTTCATATCCCACCCCTCATTTTTCTTTTTAAATTTCCAAGCACAACCTCACTTTTGCCATCACAATTCTTGTTTCCCGCGTACAACTACCACTCCTTGTTTCCCCTTCTCTCATTTTAAGGGAAAAAACTTTAATTTAATTTGCACATGGACATGAAGACAACATTATGCTTGCCATCCAAACAACATTTTAGGAGACCAAAAGAGCAAGCAGGAGAAGAAACGCATTTCTGCACAAACAACTGCCAAATGTTTCTCAACTGAAGCAAAAAAAAAATAATAAAAAGACGGAACTATGAATAAAATAACAAATTGGAAAAAAAAAAAAAAAAAAAAAAAACTATGATGATCCATCGGGGTCAATTGCAGCACGGTGAGTTTGATGATCTAGTGGCCAACCCCGCCTTTAGCTGGACCGGAAAATGCTATAGCCCCTCTCCTACTAGCACCAGAGTATGCTTCAACTATCTTCAACCTGCTACTTATTGAACTGCTAGAAGATATCAGCCTATCTACAAGAGACCTCGAGCCTTCAATTTCCATGGCGGACGAGAGGATGAGGAGAAAGATGATTACAGAAAAAATTGAGAACTTCATTTGGAAGGCATGATTAATGGTGCCAATCATGCCATGCTGCTTCATTTTGTTTTGATATATTAACGCAAGCAACGCATTGTGCAAGTCTACATATACATATATATATATATATATATATATAGGACACGGAACAATGGAGGCACAACCCTAAAATATTGGAGGACTGTTGGACTCTTGTGAAACAAGATCTGTTTGTTTATTGTAGTAATCATTTTCTCCCTCCAACCCGATCTTATAACAACCCTAATTTAATTTTTTTTGGAGGCTTGAAGAACCCAAACATGCAAGTCATTGAGTTGGTTAAGTTACTTCCCAATTTTTTTTTCTTGAATTTGGTTGGTACAAATTTCTTCTGTAGTTTTCGGTCATATACAAATAAATTTTCAGTCTTTAAAAATGGTACATGATTCATATGTCCATTTAATTTAAGTTATGATTTGTTTTGTAAGATGCCCAGCATGAAACTTTTACATTATCTAACACCTCTTTCATATCTAAACTCAGTGTTTGTATGTCATCTATGCGAAAGAGATCATGCATGTATATAATCCCAAGTCCAATAACCTTAATATATAATCTATTAGTTGATCTGTCTAGTGGATCAATAATCGATATATAATCTAAACTCACTTACAGGTTATATCATTAATATTGCTCAATTAAGGTTCTATAATATGTTGATTTCTGATTATTATATGCATTAGCATGTAAACATAAATTCCGGCTGGGTCGCTAAAATATGAATAAGGAATTAACACAAGCTATATCTAATGCATATCTAAATCCGAAAAGAAAATCTACAACACTGAGTTATAAGATCTTTTCGCATCCATCATGTGAAAATCGATCTCAATTGCAAAAAGTAGAATTATATCTGAGCCGGTGAACATATGAATATATGATGGAGAATGTCAAGTGTCAACTGGGCAGATCAGACGCCATCTTCGGCAGCTCCTGCTGGATACAGTGGTCCGTGGCCCTCAATTGCGTTCGCCGTCTTTGCTTGACATATCACATAATACGTAGTACTACTCTTTGGTCTGCAAAGCTCACGAGAGCCTTATTTAACACGCTGTGTTGATGTTGAGGTAGTTGACCAGAAACCAAAATCAAAACATGTTGGAGTTCAAAATATATCATATTTCCTTCCTTTACATGCCAATCAGGTCATTGTTTTATGACGCATATGCTACACAACTCACCCATAAGTAGCTGTTTTGCCTTAAGTTTATGACTTCAGCTGTCATTTGTCAACCTTATGACTCACGAATTAGGGTTGCCAATTTTTCTTGGGCATTATATTTCTAAGCTGTATCACCAAAATAAGTGGAGGTTCATGTGATCATTAGCAAGAAATCTTGTCCAAAAGTCTCAGTTGTACCGTACCTTGAAGATATGTACACATTTGGATCGAAAACAATATATAGTTTATACAATGTGATACGCATTTTTATCCTTTTTCCCATCCAAGTTTTTCATTTGAGGTTTGATATATGTTTTTGAAATTAGGATTTAGTGAATCAACGTCTTGTAAGAGAAGAATAATTAAGTCTGCTGAAATTACAGTTGTCCTAGAGTCAGTAGCGTGCTTGGTTAGGAGACGAACGCTGTGATATTGATTTAGGCTGAAACTAAAATATTCATGTGATATGATGATGATGATATATATATATATATATATATATATATATATGAATTCCAATTTAGCGTAAGCAACCCGTATCAGGAACCGTGCGTGTTCTTATAAGGAATTAGCCTCTATTTATATTAGCAATTTGTTCTATAGTGAAACTTCAACTTCATTCAAACTCGAGTTACGAAATTATTTGTAACCTAAATTAAATTTGCTATGGTAGCAGAATTTTCATAATCTAATCGCTTTTGTTCGTATTTTATGCCCTATAGACTTTGTGATTGTCATGCTCATGGAAGCTTAAATTATATACCATTTTTTCTTTTAAAATATCTTAATTTAAATATACTTCTACAAGATCTGATCAAACGATCTGCAATTTATCCATAAATGAAACAAGTGGGTATGCTTGGTATATTGTAATAGTAACACCTAAGAAAACATCAAGTGGCATCGCTTGGAAATGTACAATATTACATGCTCCAAAGGACCAAAGTTAAACACATGTCACGGTCTCATACTAACTCTTCCTTTCCTACGTACCTGTAAATTAACAGTGAGTTCGAAAATCCCCAAGTGGTCTTCCACACACTCAAGAAAGAGCATGTTTCTTTTTTTTTTTTTTTTTTTTTTTTTAAAGGGCTCGTTGAAATTCTTGCACAACCGAATGCCTCCCTTTGAACAGCCTTTGAAATTAGAGCTCTCTTTGGACTAATTTAAGTATGCTTTGAAAGTAAAGAAAACACACCTAATATACACGTACGTACCACTCTTTTTTAAAGTAATTTAGCCAACCTAAATTTTGAAGAATCACTGTTCCTTGCTCTCACCTTTGCCCCGCACTACATACATCACCGTCTTATCTTTAATTTTCAGAGATATATTAGACCAAAGGTAAGGGATTATAAACTACTAATGATATCTTGCATTTATATTCTAACGCGTGACTTAATAACACAATACATGACCGTGCGATATGTGAAGTTCATCAAGTCTTGCATGCATGTGGTGGTAAGGAGTCGGATTACTTTCAATATTGCTAATGGGTTTTACATTAGAACCTCAACTTCATTCAACATATCAGATCAAGTTGGTCCAAATGTGAAACCTAATAGCCGCATGTGATTCTTGTCACCCAATTTATGCTCTCAACTTATTAATTAAGCTTGAAAGTTCCCTAAACGTGAGCATACATGTATGGATGTGAACAAATATTTTACAGTGCACCAAACTTTACATGTTTAATTTTACAGTGTAAACTCAACTTTCTTGATGACAATTTTCTAAGACTGTTCAACAGAGAAAAAATAGATTTTCAGAGAAAAGTGGATATAAGTCATGCAAGCCATTTCTAAACAAACACTGCTTTTAAGTATCCCTCTCAAATCGGTTGTCCTGCATTTTTATGGGAAAAATAAAGAATAAACAGCGACCGCGTTACAGATGTAACATCACACCCGCGTTAGATCGATCATAGACGAGGACCGTGTGAACCTAGCTATATGAGGGTATCGAATGTGACCATGCAAAAAAGCTCCTGCTCAAAAGACACACACACGGATACACTTAAAAAGATTTTATGGACCAACGAACATTTTCTCGTTGCTGACGTACAGTGTTTTGGTAATATTTAAAGTCAAATTCCAACAGCACAGACAAACCAGAAATTTCAAAGTAAAAGCACACCTCCCTAGCCTTTGACACGTCATTCCACACAAGTAAACTATGACAAAAAAATAATATAAAATAATGTTAAGGAAACCAAATTTTTAAATCAAATTATGTAAACCAAAGGATATAATTATTGATTATTGGATTATTAATCAAATATCGATTAACGTACCGATTTCTTATTGATAACACATAATTTGATATACAAATTTAACTTGAAAATTTAATCTTCTTAAACGTTACTTAATTAAAAATAAAAAAAAAACACACAGGAAAATAAAGGAAAGTCAAACATCTTGTTATTTGACCCCACTGCATTAATAGCTAAGCAACACCGTCATCAGCAACTAAAATTCTTGTATATATATGAGTCGAGAGCCCTTCCTTTTCGACACAACGAAAATATAAACCAACCCTATAAAAATTGAATAGAAATTAAAGATTTTGTTAGTTGAAGATGTCAATGAAGAAGAACTCGGCAGGATCAAGTTCCAGCTGCGTGTGGGTTGTGGTGGGGTTGATGGTACTGATTGTGTCGTCGCAGTTTGCTCAAGTTGATTGCCGAACCCTGAAATCGACGGCGAGCTATAATGCTGCCACCCCTAGTGGCGGATGCAAAGGTGGTGATGGGGCTGAGAAGGCAGCGGGAGGAATGGCTAACTTTGCTGTTTCTTCCAACTACAACTCGAGCAGCAGGACGGACCGTCGTCCTTCGATGAAGAGCTTGGCTTTTAGATTGGCCTCTGGACCTAGTAAAAAAGGCCCCGGCCATTAGCTTAATGAATTCCAGCCCATCTCTCCTCTATCTCTTTCTCTCATTCTTTTGTTTGGTATTTATATGTTCATGCTGCACAAAGGTGTGACTTTTTGGATCTTGTTTATGATCCGCCCAGGATTTTCTCATATACACTTGTAATTTTTCAGTCTTAGTTCATCATATAATGGCAGAATTACGCAATCTGTAAAACAGATTACGGTTTGTTGTTAGTTAATTAATAAGTTTCAAATAGTAACTGGATTTCGTTAATTCTGGTTTTTACTTTCTGATGGCACCTTACATTGGTGTTTCCATTGTGTTTATACCATGCAGCTGAAGAGTATTACCAAATAATCAAAACCTTGCTTGGTTTCTAATTTGTTTCCATGAATAAGTTGGACTTCGCTTCTTTTCTTTTTCTTAGTTAAAAGTTCAATTTTTTTTGGTAGGAACTTTGGATCACATAATCATGTAGTATTACTAATTCACTTGTTATAATATTAATGGACAAAAAAATCATATCATTACGGAATGTTATTAACTTAAATTCTATAACATGAATTGAAAAAAGATTTTTATCGTCGCGCAAGGTGGCAATCATACTCAAATTTCACATTGATTAATGTAAGAGCGGGAAATGGAGATCCTTTTCGTTTCCTACTCTTTGGCATCGTTTGGTTTGTGGAATCACCAAAGTTGATTCTCTCAAAAAGCTAGCCTAAACTCAAAAAACACTATAAAGAAAGAATCAAATATGGTGTGTAAATAATATATCAATATAACACCCCCCACTACCCACCTACGAGATATGAATATGGTGTGTAAATAATATATCACTATAAAGAAAGAATCAAATATGGTGTGTAAATAATATATCACTATAAAGAAAGAATCAATTTTAATTTCATTTTAATCTTTAGTTGAATAAGTAGACCTCTTAATCTGGAGTCCAGCTACATTAGTACGTGTTATTGTAGAGA
Source organism: Pyrus communis (assembly GCF_041283825.1). Lineage (NCBI taxonomy): Eukaryota > Viridiplantae > Streptophyta > Magnoliopsida > Rosales > Rosaceae > Pyrus > Pyrus communis. The sequence goes on from NC_142572.1 coordinate 17,644,231, forward strand.
TTCATTAGATCTCTAGTTGTAAAATATGGATTTTATGTAAAATTTAGCTATTATAGGAATTGATTAAATCCTTATATGCAAGATATAACTGTTGATTTTTCAGACTACATACGTATTATGAAAAAAAAATTGCTTAATTCAACGGCCCAATTAGCAATGCACACAAATTCATCCACTAGTTTAGACAGTGGCCTGCTTACTGAGCAATATCTCATCCTAAAAAGTCCAAGTCCAACCCACCTAAAAAATAATCAAATGCCTAACTAATCCGTTAACGACCGAATAAGCTAAGGAATAAATTGAAATAGTTTGACATCATTCTCTTGCGCATTCACCAGGGACTGATACATGTGACCAATTAGTCAAGCATATAAAATAAATTGAGTTATATAATAACTTAAAAGTATTTGATTATTTTAATTTAATTAAAACTTGAATATCTTGCAAGTGATAAATTTCCTGGTTAATAAGATTTTTTTTTTTTTTTTTTTTTTTTTTAACGTTTTGTGTTGAAAGTCAAACCGACCGTCTCTCATGTAAAGGGTAACATATAGGATCGTAATTTGGCCATTTTTTGAGACCTTCTTTGGATTGAGCTACTTCTACTTCTCCTTGGAGTATATACTATTGGGCAACTTAGAACAAAATACAAGTATTTTAAATCATAACCAGATAGAGAGATGGCATAAAAATGGAGAAGATCCGAGTGTGTTGTGTTGGTGTCAACTAGTTTTATTTGTCCCACATCGCACAATGACAGTTTTGCGTATGGATTTAAAGACATGAGTTCTCCAACTATTGGGTACCGGTTGTGGGTCTTGTTCTCATATTCCATTGTGGTGTCAGGATTATGTTATGTGAATGTTGTTACATAATATTATGTTACTCATACATATAATCTAGCTCTGATACCATAAATAAATTTAAATCCCAAGCCTGTCAAATTTTTGTAACAAAAATTAGTTCATATTTATTTTTTTGTAGTATCAAGGTTTCGTTATTCACATATTGGAGCCAAACTTACATGTTGTAGAGTCTACATATATTTTTTACATTTTTAACTTCAATTATTTCATTATGTTGCCGAGTGTATATTCTTTTGTAGTATTAGAGTTTCGTTATTCACATATTGGAGCCGAACTAATTCAATAAGTATTGTCCTATTTGTGTGCGTAAACGAGCTCCAATATTTTAAATTTGGTTAATGCTAAGAAAGTTAAATTTGTAGACAAAATTTTAGAAACTAAAAGACATGGAAGTTGATAATTGGTTTATTACTAAGCATTGATAAACATGATCATTTCTATTTGTAACATATTATTTAATTTGCAAATTTTATCTTCCTAGTATTACCATTTAAATTTTTACTTGAAAATGTTTCAGCCCTATCAGGTGCAGGTAGGCAATCTGATTAGACACGTGACCAACTGACCTAACTCACATCTATTTCTGAAAGAATTTTTTAAAATTGATGCTACAAAGCATGATTATATACCAACAATTATAACCTAAAGTACATAATGAAAGCAAATATTCTTTGCTGATCAGAGCATGCCAATTTCCAACCCACTCTAGGAAGCACAAAAATAACCACAAGTTTCATAACAAATATAAACACCCTATCAAATGAGTCCTCAAAAGAGCCATTAGTTTTCTACTTGATGCATCAGATTCTAACAGAGAAGGATGAATTAGGAAAGGCCAACTGCTAAACACAACACAGGGAGCGTTTCACAACGCTGATGATGTAGTCGTCGATCACGTTATTTGGGGACGGATGACGAAAATACAATGCTTAACGAAATTCTGAATAAAGAGGTAGAATATACAGAACATGTATTTGGTATTTTCATCATACATCTTCAAAGCTTGATGCGGCATCGCATAAACCATCGAGCACAGCATGTCCAACCGCTGCACTCCCAGAAAAGAAATGCAGACAAACAAGTAAAGGCGTGCGATCATCAAGACGAACAAGGTTTCAGCTAACTGAAAAACTAGAACAAATATCAATTCCCCAGACAAATTGGGAGCTAGTCCAAAGATTAGATTATGTACATAGGCCCCAAAACACTATGGAGAAACTTGCAGTGAGAGGACATCAGAAAGCTAGAGAGCAACAGGGCAGCAAAAATCGCTTATTGTCAAACAAGACATGCACTAAAACAAGGCATCTGCAAGAAAAACATCCTTAGCGGTAGCAGCAACACAATTAGAGTTACATGACATCAACCTAACATAACAACCAATCTTCCAAGGTGTGAGTGCCTGGAACTCACGATACTAGTGTAATATATATACTCAACCATTTCACACCAGTAATACTCTTAATCAAATCCTAGTTGACCTCAAGGAAGTTCAAACTTCTATGAACTATAAAATATCAAGCAAATAACATTTACCCAAAAACATTACTCGCCTTTGCCTTCCAGATTATCAACTACGGGTGCAACAAAAAGAGACAAAAAATGAAATGAAATAAATTAGATTTGCTTATCACAGATAATGCAGATTACTTTTGAGTTTTACTTTTGAGTTTAACATGCTTGAACAACAAAAGAACTGGACAAGAAAGCTCTGAGCAAGAGCAAAATTAGACAATCTCACTTTCACCGAAAGCTTAATTTGACAAGAAAATCGAACCTTTCCAAAAATGATATCCTATACATTTGCTCACATTGGTTCCACAATCCACACCAAAGGTTAAAAGTTTCTTATAATTGTGAACTTTATTTCCATCAACGTAACATAGAAAATAATAATGACTACTTCCGAAATAAGGTTTAAATCAATGAAGAATGGTTCTGATGAACTCTCATACCATTGCAATCACATCATATGGACAATCTAAACTCTCAAAACAGTACAATGCAACAAAAGTTTACCCAGAAAAAACAGATCAATACTCAGCGTCCTTGAGTATTACTCTCAACCCGGAGACATTTGTCAAGGTGGTCGGAGATGTTGTACATATATTATTGTTCTCCGGATTGCGCTGTGTAGGTTGTGGATTTGGTGTATTCTCCTGTACAATACCTGTCCTTGGACAAGTCTTAGTCAAGGTGCTTTAAGTCGGGGAAGAACCCCAAGGAAAAATGGAGTACAAAATTTATCAAACACAACCAGTGCGAATGCAGATCCAACTACTTTCATCCATTCATGGCGCTCTGCAATGTGTCTATGATAATAATATGGTGTGGCTATTAATAATGAATTTTGAATTGCCACAGGTTACCTTCTCTGTGTAGTCTACCCTATTTGTTGTTTGGTTAGCCTATTGACTCTTTACAAGGAGGTTGTACGCCAAAGAGTGGAATTATGGATGTGGCTTCAACTTAGCTATAGTGTGTTTCTCTAGTTGTTCGTCCTTTTAAGGTTGATCATGAGTGAAATGGAAAAGTTGCACACGTCATGGTAAACAAAGATTTGGAGACACATGACACATAAGTTGTCAAACCAATGATGGCTTTAGTCTAATTAAATCATCAGTTAGATAACTTCTGTGTGTCTCCACATTTTGTATAGCTAATTCTTAAAAGATATCTATTTAGCCTCAAATCTTTATTTGACATGACGTGTGCAACTTTTCCATTTTTTAAGTCATGACCAGTCTTAGGAGGACGAACAGCAAGAGGAGGAGCTTATTGTAGCCACACGCATAACTCCGCGGGTACAGCCTCCCTTGTGGAGAGACAATAGAATAACCAAACAACCAACAATGTAGACCACACAGGAAAGTAACCTATGCTAATTCGAAAGTAATTATTGATAAGCCTCCACCATATTATCATGATAGATATATTAAAAAGCGTCATAAATGGATGAAAGTAGTTGGATCTGCATCATATTGTTCGTCTTTGATAATTCTTGTAATATATTTTTTTCTCGGTTACTGCCCACCTTAAACCATCTCGACATTTTAGCGGACGGATATGGCACGGACAGAGGCACCAAATCCACAACCTACACAGCACACTCCGTAGAACAATAAAAATATGCAATATTATCTACATCTGGTTTGACGAATGTCTCCGGTTGAGAGTAACAGTCCACACATCAAGGAAGCCACTACAGAAGGACGCTGATTAGTGATTCCCCGTGCTTTTCCAAATGCACCCACTTCAGTATAAAACCTTCAGCACAAACATCTCCGAATAAAGCAGATCAAGAATCAGTAGATCAATACTCTCAACAGAAACCAAGAAAATTGAAGATTGCGAAATTACCTAATAATTTAAATTTGGAGGAGGTCATCAAGTATATAGGCATCACAAGAAATCCATGATTAATACGAAATAGATCTCGATTTGAAAGCCCTAATACGAAGCTAAAAGTGACCTAACACACATGGAGAGATCAGTACTCTTCCGCCTTAGCATCCTCACCGGCGGCGGCAGCAGTGGAGTCCACCACAGAGCTCGCAGTCACGGACTCCGCCGCACCGTTTTCAGCAGCGGCGATCCTGGACTTGACGGTGTCGAGCATGTGCTTGCTGATCTCCTTGGAGTAAACCTGCAGGATCTGAATCCCGTCTTCCTCGGTCGCGGCGGAGCCACCGGCGGCAGCGAAGGCGTCGTCCTCGATGAGGCGGGCGGTGGTGGAGGCCTCGTTGGCGGCCATGGTGCCGTAGCGCTTGGAGAGAGGGGAGGGCGAAGTGAGGGTCTCGATGAGGCGGTTGACGACGGCGTCGCGGGTGCGCTGGGTCGGCGGCCATATGCTGAAGGAGGTAAGGAGGCTGGGCTTCCCTTTGTGAGCTGGTGCGTCGTGGTGGCGATGCTGTTGGGAGATTTGGTCTTGAGGCGCTGCTGCGGCGGTGCTCTCGGAGTCCGACATTTCGATGAGGATTTGTGGAGGTAAATACTAACGCTAAAATTCAAAAATAAATATAAAGAGAAAATGAGAGAGTAAATAAATTGTTGGTATTTTTTTTTTTTTTTTTTTTTCAGTCCAGAATTGTTGGTGAATTGAATTCAAATGTGGGAGAGAATTAAAGTTAGGGTAAATCTCTGTTTATTACTCTCATGTTTCGCAGTTTTCAACATTTAGTACATCAAGTTTTTTTCGTCCCAGAGTCGTACCTAAAGTGTAAATTTTAGGACAGTCTCATACATCCGTTAGTCAAACTGTTAAGTCTCCCGTTAACTATGACGTGGCGTCCATTTGGACAATGACTGGACGTCACGTGTCATCTACGTGGAAATAAAAAAAATATAAAAAAAAATAAAATAAATATAAAAAAAAACCTTCATCTTCCCCAAATCCCACCCGTACCTACCCTCCCATCACCCACCCATTATCCCGCCCCCCCCCCCCCCCAACACTCTTTCTCTCGCACCACTCCTACCCGGACTCTCGTGACTCCTCGCATCGCTCCTACGAAATCGACTGCGACACCCCCAACCAACCCCACTCAGCTCCCTCTTTGACACCCCTAACGACGCTAATGGATCCTCTTTGACGGCTCCGGTCACGACTTTGATTTAGATCGGGTCTCCTAATGGATCCTCTATGACGGCTCTTGTCACTGCCTCACCGACAAACCCTGATTTCCTGGGGATCGCCATACCAGAGAACTGGTGATGTCTCAGGCAGAGATTCAGAGGCAGATCCAGGAGTTGCAAAGGATGCAAATCGTTGCTGGTCACGAGCTGAAAGGCACATGAACACTGAGGGTATCCGGTGACGACTAGGGTGGGAGGGTAGGCACGGGTGAGATTTAGGGAAGACGAAGAGGTGGGTGATGGGAGGGTGGGCGCAGGTAGTCACAAATGGTGATGTCGGTTTATACTTCTCTCTCTCTCTCTTCTACTTTTCCTTCGCTCCTGGAGACCCAAATCCCAAAAAGCTTGTTATTTATTGTTTGGTTTCTTCTCTTTCCACCATTTCCTCAGCTGGCAGTGGCTTGATTTGTCTTACTTTCAAAATTTGAAGTTAAAAAATTAGGGGTGGGTGATGGGAGGGTGGGAGGGTGGGCGAGGGTGGGATTTGTGGAAGATGAAGTTTTTTTTTTCTTTTCTAAATTATTATTTCATATATATATATATATATATATATATATATATAATTTGTTTATTATATTTATTTATTTATTTATTTTATAAATAATTTATTTTTAATTTCCACATAAATGACATGTGGTGTCCAGTCATTATTCACATGAGCACCACGTCACAGTTAACGGGAGACTTAACAGTTTGACTAACAGATATATGAGACTGTTCCAAAATTTACACTTAAGGTATGACTTTGAGACGAAAAAAACTTGATATACTAAATATTAAAAACCACGAAACATGAACGTAGTAAACAAAGATTTACCCTTAAAGTTATATATAGGCGAAGATTGAAAGCTTAAAAGGATGGATTACCTTAGGCGCGTGCTTATGTACACGGAATCGGAATGAGTTGGGTGGGAATGATTCCAATTCCGGATCAACCTTCCGTTTACCATCCCAACATGAATGAACAGTGATGCGGGCCCCAGGTAAAATGAGGAATTGGATTCCCACTTTTGTAGGAATTCAATTCCTTAGGGGAGGTGGGTTTGGGCATGGCAGAATGGGAATCAATTTTATTGGTTGCTGGGTTTGGTTGGTTAGGTTAGGGCCTTTGGTTTGAATTAGGCCCTTCGAATGAAGTGGCCGCTTATGTTTACACATTTACCAAATAGTTTCGGCTAATACGTTGTACAATTTTTGGCTTTGCGATTATTTTCAAAATGAGATCACAAAATCTCAATTTTTCATTTTTTTTTATATCGTACCAATTTGTACTTTCAATTTTAATCATTTGATTCTTTATTAAAATGACGACGTTGGAAGTCTATAACATGTTTATGACCTAACGTGTAACCACATTTGCACCACGAGGACAAAAATAACTCATCATGATTTTTTGACTATCCTAAATCGATGCATTATGTCCTAAATCAATGCATTATGTCCCAAAACGGCAACCAATTGTATAGTTTGATTTAATGAGTGCAAGTGTGGCTTAGATGTCAGCCTCAAAGTAGATCCCACATATAACGGAAGATTAGACGCAACAGTAATAACTCTCAATTTGTCATATGCCGAAATAAACACATTTTGACAGATTAAAAAGGTCTATAACAAATTAAAACTTTACAAAATAGAAGGAGGTCCTAAGTGCTAAAATTGTACCTTAAAAATCTAGAAGTGAAAATTGATCGGTCCTTTTTTCATGCTAAAAGATCGGCAAATATATTTTTCTTAAGACAATATGATTCAAACTTCAAACCAAAGTTTGGAATTTACTTTTGTTTTTTACAGGGAAGATGGCATGACTTTGGCGTGGTTTGCAAATGGCCTCCAAGGGCTTCACTTCATACAAAGTTTAGAGCCTTTTTGGGATTGCCTCGCTAAAATACACTTAAACGAATACGTGATTTTGAGAGGGTGATTTTAATATAAATATGTTGAACTTTTAATTTAAAACACTTGAAGAAGCACCAACATGTGCAAGCAGTTCTAAAATGAGAAATGCTAAGAGGATTCTCTTAAAATGGGACTCTCTATGGACTTTCTGCCACCTCATAGTTTAACTTAATTTATGTGCCAACATTATAAAACGTTGTGCCAAATATGAGGTGTCAAAGAATTCATAGAGAGTTTCACTTTTAAAAAAATCGTCTTAGCATTTATCTTCTAAATTTTATTTTAAGATGCACTTAACAACATTTCTGGTAATCAAACAACACTTTTAGTCATTATTCATGTAAATACTTAACGGGCTCAATTAGTGGTGATGAATTACTTGGGCCTGATTTCGTTGCCGTGAACCTTAATGCTCCACAATGGCTCTCCGTCTAATTTGTCTCCACAATGAATTTTGGTTTTTAAATAAGGTACGAGAAAATTTTTATTTAATCAGAAATTATTGTAAATGAAGATGTGAATGTCCGTTGTAATAATTAAGCAATTAAATATGACTACTTTATTGTCAAAAACAAAATCTTTGGTAGGTTTGAAAAGTTTGATAGGGTTTGCTAGACATTTTGCCTATAAAAGATTGAAGAACAAAGAGAGGAGAAACATACAGAGGAAATGAAGAAAAAGAGAAAAGAAAGAAGATGTATACAAAAGAAAATATCAGTGAGCCAGACTAGAAAGAAAATAATGAGAGTTATTTTGTACGCATGTTATTTCAGATAAAGAAAAAAAGTATTAGTATTCCCTCAAGGACGAGGACGTAAGCACACTTGCCGAACCTCATAAATATTATGTCTTATTTACTTTATATTTCACTGCACACATACACCAATTTCATACAAAAATGAAATTATATTTAATCATTTGAAAATCAAAAATCAAACAAACCAACAAAATTCGAATGTTAAAAAACACATACCGCCAATGGAAAAGAATCATGCCAAATTAGAATTGAAGAAGACAAACTAGTCGGCAACCACATTCCTTCTCGTATCTTACACTCGAAATTTTAATCCTCGTATCTTACACTCCCCACCATGAAACTCTCTGTCAACTTCATCCTCGTATCTCTTGTACTCCAAATTTTTATTCCTACATTATTTTCCTCTCTGTTTTATCGATTCTTGCTTACCAATTGCCAAAATATTTATAAAAATTATGCAGTAAAAGTTAAACTAAAATTATAAAAACAAATCCACCAAGAACACTTGAAATTTATAAAACTCCACATTTACATAAATTAAAAAAAAAAAAAAAAAATCAAACAATGAAAAAAATGGAAGAACAATCACCATTCTTCTGGTACGCTACTACAGGTCTCATCATCATCTTCCTCACCTTCCTCGCCAAATTTAAACCAAAACACAAATTTACGAGTCTGCCCCCATCCCCGCCATCTCTTCCAATCATCGGCCACCTTCACCTTCTAAAACATCCAGTCCACCGAACCCTCCCCTCCCTTTCTTCAAAGTTGGGAAAAATCCTCCTCCTCAAATGGGGTTCGCGCGCAGTCCTCCTAGTCTCCTCCCCTTCCGCCGCTGAAGAATGCTACACCAAGCACGACGTTGCCTTCGCCAACCGCCCAAGCCTGCTTGCCGGAAAACACTTCCACTACAACTTCACAACCGTCGCGGCGGCATCCTATGGCGACCACTGGCGTAACCTCCGCCGTGTCATGACTCTCGAGTTCTTCTCCTCCTCCCGCCTCGCCGCGTTTTCAAGCGTCCGGCGAGGAGAAGTCCGTCTCTTACTGAACCAGATCATGAAGAAATCAAAGGTCGAGCTCAAGTCCAAATTTACGGAGCTTGCGTTCAACGCGATGACGATGACGGTGGTGGGGAAGCGGTACTTCGGCGAAGACGTGGCAGACGACGAGGAGGCAAAGAATTTCCGGGAGGTTATGAGGGAGGCCGTGCACCTATCGGCGGCGACGAATTTGGGAGATTTTTTGCCGGTTTTGCAGTGGTTGGATGCGACGGGTTTGGAGAAGAAGATGGTGAGGCTGATGAAAAAGATGGACGGCTTCTTGCAGAGTTTGATTGTGGAGCGCCGTGGGATTTTGGCGGCGGGTTTTGAAACGAACGGCGAAGAGTTGAAGAAGTTGTAATCGACAACTTTTTGGCGTTGCAACAAACAGATCCCCACTTATATACCGACTAAATCGTCAAGGGAATCATTTTGGTAAATTTCTTAATCCTGCGACTTTTTTGTTACACAAAGAGAATTTAGGCTCAAGACATGATTCATTCGTAATTTGGTATCAAACTCCAGTGCCGAGTCAAAAATTCATGCCAAAGGGGAAATTAGAATTTTCTTTTAGTAATATCATGAAAAATTTTAATCAAATAAAATTATAAAAGTGACAGAGCTTTAAAATTTCTATGAAAAAATTAGTATTGAGAGAAGTCATAATAAATAGAATTTGTGTTAATATTTTACACAACATTGATAATAACGTTATAACTAGCTCAAACTATTATTATGAGATTTCTCTTTTCATATTATTGAATCTTCCTCCCGAATGTCTATACCTTGTTTTATATGAACGAACAAAAAAATAAAAGGTTTAAAAGAAATCAGAAGGGTTTATATATGGTAAACTTTATTTTAGGTGGGGGTTTAAAAAATCAAAAGGTAGTTTTCCATCACCAGGTGTTGACCACAGGACTGAAGATACCTCCAAGAGGTATAGATTCCAGGATGGACAATAATCAGTAGACAATTAATATAAGTTTAAATTTCAGGATGGGTCCTGAACTTCCTTAGTCTTCATGTGGCTACGCCACTGTTAAACTCGTCGAAATCAAAAATGAATTTTTTTTCAGTTTAACAGTAGAAAATACTACAAAAATATAGTTCTCCAGTATTTAGGTAAGCTGCAACTTAGGTTGTGTCAATTTGAATTCAAGTTTATTGTAATGTACCTAGGCACGCATGTACATTGGGACCAAGATGGTCCCACAATTATTCGGTTTCTGGAAAATATACATCTAAAAGTTTTTTTAGGACCCTTGGAATGTTTGGGCATGAGTTTCTTTTGTGTTTATCAAGTGTTTAATGAAATGTCTGTTAGGCATATCTCGACAAATTACATCGATAGCAATCGACAAATCCTCTCGATATTACTGATCGGATTGTTTTGGCATATGTCGATATTTGTTGACAAGTGTTCAACCTGGTTTGGTTGACGACAACAAGCTTACCAAGTGTTCGACGAAATGCTCAATGAATATACTGAAACGCTTTGCACTTTGTTTTTACCTAAAAAATTTGTATTTTAACATCAAAACTTCCTAAGGTTCGAATCTTGAATCAGCCACTGAGCGTATCTTCTACTATTGAGTTTATATTTTTCCAACTTGATGAACTCGAATTGTAAAAGTAAGTTAGGGTTCGATTGATTGTTCAAGCCTGAGTTGCATCCCTATAGGCCTTACCATTAGTCGCGTCCAATTTCAGATGGTAAAAACAAAATCTCTGTCATGCGTTCCACAAGTACTTGATGTATGTAGATGTATTGATCAAATAGTTGAGTGATTATGCGTTACCAGGTGCACATCTGCTTGTATGTATCTTTCATCTAATGGTCACATAAGCACATGTTTGTACTTCGAGTAAGCATGATCACGTTACATATGACCAAGTCACATCACAGGTGTGCACAGTAGACACAATAACGGCATTATAATTTCGACTAATCAATACTAATTGTAGGTGTTGCTGGTAGCTGGGACAGACACAACAGCAACAACCCTAGAATGGGCAATGGCACTATTGCTAAACCATCCAGGTGCAATGGCGAAATTAAGAGCCGAGATAGATACCAAGACTGGATCTGATCATCGTCTGTTGGAAGAGCAAGACTTGCCGAACCTGAACTACTTGCAAAATGTAATCAACGAAACGTATCGTTTGTACCCTTCATTTCCAATTCTAGTGCCTCATGAAAACTCAGAGGACTGTGTGGTAGGGGGATTCGACGTGCCGTGTCACACAATGCTCGTGATCAATGCGTGGGCTATCCACAGGAACCCTGAGATATGGGAGGACCCCGAAAAGTTTAAGCCGGAGAGGTTTGAAGGGTGGAGTGGTGAGGGGTCCGAAGGGTATAAGCTGATTCCATTTGGGGCTGGAAGGCGACGGTGTCCTGGGGCCAGCCTCGCGAACAGGTTTGTTGGGTTGGCGCTGGGAAGCTTGGTTCAGTCGTTTGAGTGGGAGAGGATTGGTGAAGAGGAGGTGGATATGAGTGAGGGTTTGGGGCTTACCATGCCAAGGGTCAAGCCCTTGGAGGCTATTTGCAAGCCACGCCCAATCATGCTATCTTCCATTTAAAATTCGACCATAAAGTCCAAAGCACAATACTACTGCTACATTATTCCCTTTGCTTGGTAGTAATCAATATGTATGGTTTGATTGTAATCAAGTTCAAAGTTATGGTTCTTATAGTTAAATCTATCAAAAACTAGTTTAACTGAATTTTTCGTATAACTGTTAATGTTAGTAAAAAAACACTTCAATTGATATTATTAAAAAGAGTAATACTTAAAAGATTCAAATGATAGTAAACAATCCGATAGTCCAAGAAGAGTCGGGCTTAATAATAGTTAGGACAAAACGGTGGCTTAATTATCTTTTGGCGTGAAAAATTTTAGTTAAATAAAAACTAAATCAGAAAAATACCTTTAATTTAATAATCAATTGACCAAAATGATTTGACAAATTTGAGGATATTTTTGTCATTTTATTTTTATTTGATGAAGATTTTTCACGAAATAATCAAAATAATTAATAGTTAACAAACTCAAGCATCAATTCTATTAATTTTAACTCTCAGATATCAAAATAAAAAATTATGTTAATTTCAGAAATTATTTAAGCTAAAAAAACCATATCTTTTCCGTACAGATTTCAACGGTCAAAAGACAATTTTCGATTTTGCTTCTCAATGCAAGAATTCCATGGCAACTGCCAACGCCAACAGCATACAGGATAATCCTAAAACCATCCCATCATCTTTATGTAAATTTTTCTTAAGATTTACTAATACAATTATTTTCGACAAAGATAACTTTCTACGTGAGTTTATATTATTAACATAAAACGTCACAATTATAATATATTCATGTTATTGCTGAAGATATGTATTTAGAAGCCCCATTAAGAAGACACATATAAGTAGCAAACAAATGCATTGCCACCAAAATCGTGGCTACTAAGAAAATATCACGCTACATACTACATATAACAATTCATCTCTCAATGGTACATTGCAAATCCTGAAAAAGACCTAAAACTGGAGAAGTGGAAAGGACTGGAAATGGACAATCTACAAAAGCAACAGGCATTTTCAGGTTCACTTCAGGCTTCTTTTCTAGAGGGGTAGGGGCCCTAGGGGGCTTTATAATAATAATAATAATAATAATAAACAAGTTCAATTTACACATTGATTTCGTATACGAAACAACAAAATAGATTGAAGAGGAGGACATACTAACCTAGCCAACTGTTCCAACTCACGTTTGCTATGAAATTAAAAAAGCCATTTACCAATGAAGCCTGATGAAAGTTGACAAAATGAGTGCTTGCTTACGCCTTAATTTTTTTGTTTCTTGACGTTAATTCCTCAACGATTATGGAGAGGGTCTGAAGCGTTAGGAACTCTCCTCTTGCTTGAAAAGAAGACCTCAAATGAGTGCTTTGGATTCAAACGATGCTTCTGCTGCGGCGGCTGCTGCTTATTATTCTCTTGTTCCCCTGCTAGCTTATTCGGTGATTGCGACGAGTAGTTCAGCTTCTGCACATCAAGTTGCATTGTGCTTTCCTTGTCCCCGGAGGCCAGCATTGTGAGAAAGACCAAGATTATTACGATGAACTGCTGAAATTGCATAACTGAGACTTGTGGGGGGTTTCAACTTTCAGGTTTAAGAGAAGAAAGATGAAAAAAGGAGGGGTCTGAAGAGGGAGTTTTAAAAAGGCAGAGTGTGGAAAAGCTACATGGCTTTGTTTGGAAGTTTAGAGAGAGAGAGAGAGGAAAATAAAAGGTGATGTGGTGCAATTGAGTATACCCTGCAAACAAGGGACACTTCCCACGAGAACTCATTTTTGTTTGCTTTTCTTTTTCTTTTGTATAATATTCTTTGTGTTTCACGAGAACTTTTCCTGGCTTTCTTTTTCTGGTCAGAACCCTCCCAGGCTTTCCGGTCCCCTTAAACAAGGCACTCATGCATCTCACTCCACTCCAACCCAGAATTAAACAAATAAGGGTTTTTTATGTTTGTGTGTTATTAAACTAAGGATTAATTGCAGTTGTGTTCCTTAATTTTGGAATGGTTTCGCTTTGGTTCCTAAATTATTTTCCATCTCAAGTTGGTCCACAAACTTTCAAAAAGTGTATATGATAAGGAGAATAGTGACATTTGTTATAGAAGTTGACAACAATCTTGTGGCTAGGCCTTGAATGCGGGCTGGCTAGTGTTTTAGGCGAAATTGCACATTGCATCGACCAAAATGAATGACAACTTCACAATGACAGAGTAGATATGTAGCAAAACACTAAATGGCTCCAACGACCAAATCCATTGGTCTAGGTCGTTGATATAATCAGGGTATTTCTTAAGACAATCTAATTCTTTCGAGATATTTCGAAACTCAAGTTCACCTCGATCTAAAAATCTTCCAACAAACGACTTCTTTTATTTCTTTTGATACGCAGTGTGATTGTTTTGTCAACTTTTGTAATAGATTGTGAGCAATTGTCCTCGGTAAACACAATTGCGAAAGTTCATGGACCAAACCATGAGGAATAAAAGTTTGAAGGACGAAAGCGAGGAACCCAAAAATAGAGTATAGAAAAGTTGGCTCTTGTGCTAGCTAGTTGTTTGGAGGGGTTGTGATTGTCGGGTTTGGATATAGGCCTGGAAATATATGTGTTGCTTTTTAGAACATCGGAAAGGGTGAAATCATCATATACATCCAAGGGCTTTCTTCCTTCATGCAAAAGGTTGCCATACGAATATCTCTTGCTTTTTCTCCTTTTCTTTGTTATTTAAGAAGGAGACATACAATATAATTCTTAATTATTTGCTTAAAGTAGACGATCGATTAATTTGAGTGGTCAAATCATGCGTGAGTCTCTTTCCAAAGTTTTGAATCTTTCTTTGTTTTCCTGCTTTATTTGAGCATTCCTTTCCCTTCGTTCGCGATGAATTGCCAAGACATACGGCATCCATTTGTTCAAAGATCCAAGCTGCTTTCTCTGACGACTGATACGCTACCCTGACTGGTAATTTCATGCATGGAAAGCGTACGTCCTGAAAATCTTGGACGGACTTGGAAGCAAGAGTTTAGATAGATTTTGTTTAGTCTTTTTGTGTTGAGAGATATGCAGCAGAAAATCTTAATAGTGCAGAACTCAAAGGAGGCATCTCTGTTAAGGATATAATAGGACCATCAAATGATAATGTACCTGATTAAACTTTACTTAGCTGTTAAGCTATGACAGTTAGGTTGGCTAGAGTTAGGGATAAAACTGATTGTACCTATTTATAGATGGGTGGGTACCCATTCTGTTGAGATATAATGAAATCATTTTGTACAACAACTTCCCTCTCAACAATTCCCTCTCTTTCTACAATTATTTGTCTCTGCCTCTAACCTTTCTCTTACATAACTATGAGTTTCTACATGGTATCTTCACCATAGTCCACCGACTTCGATCCCCCGCTTACATTTTCTTGAATTTTCTCACTCTTTCTTGTTCTCCAAACAGGTCTCATTAGCCCTAATTTTCTCAATTTCTTCTCTAATCCTCTCAATTTCTTCTTTTCTCTTCTCAAATCTTGATTTTTTAATGGTGACTACTACGAACTCTGCAAACTCCTCTTCTCCGGCGGCTCATCCTGGCTCTCATGGCGAGGTCACAAATTCGTCGATTCAATCCCTCTCTTCGATTACAGTTTAGAATATCATTGGTATGGTGGTGACGAAACTCAATCATCACAACTACATCACCTGGTGTAGTCTTTTCCTTCCGGTTCTGAAACGATTCAAGCTTTTAGGGCTTGTTAATGACACCGATCTGTGTCCTCCTCAATTTGTGACTGATTCTCCTGTATCTCGAGTTCCAAATTCAGCATATGAGACTTGGTGCGAAAGAGATCAAATCCTGATGATTTGGATTAATTCGACACTATCTGAAGATCTTCTTCCATTAACGGTTGGCATGGATGATTCGAGATCTCTCTGGCAATCTATGGAGCGCCACTTCTCTGGTGCTTCTCGTACTCACATTCACTGCCTACGCTCAAAGATTTAAACTATCCAGAAAGGTGACTCTTCGATGACTGATTATCTCAATTCTCTTAAGGAAATTTCTGATAAACTTGATGCGGTTAGGGAACCGATCTCTGAATCCGATCTTGTTGCCTACATAATTTCTGGTCTCTCAGAAGAGTATGAGTCCTTTGTTGATTCGATTGAAACAAGAACTGAGCCTGTCAATCCTGATGAACTACACGAATTACTTCCTAGTCAAGAAATTTCTCTTCAAAAACACAAGACCATATCATATTCTTCCTCCTCCTCTACATTGTTTCATGCCTACACGGCTCAGCAAGGCTCCTCTAGTTTTCATAATTACAGAGGCAACATTCGTGGACGATTTCAAAATCAAAATCGATACAATCAAAATCAGAACTTTGGAGATAATCACAACAACGACAACAACTCAGAAGGTATTCCTGGTCTTATTCCTTCTTCAAGATCCACATTTTCTGGTCAAAACTCCAACAATTATAATTCTAGAAGATCTCTTCAGTGTCAATTATGCCTCAAGTATGGCCATGAAGCTCTCAATTGCGAGAAACTTTCTCAGTTTGCATCTCAACGATCACATGTTGGGCCTCCCACTGGCATGACTACCACTACTTCTCCTTCACCGACCTATTGGTTAACTAACAGTGGTGCCTCTCATCATGTGACGCCTGATCCAACTTCTCTTAACTCTGCCATTTCTTACACTGGCAGTGATCAACTCTTTGATGGCAATGGCAAAGGTTTGTGCATTTTTCATACTGGATCTGCTTTAATTCGTACTAAAAATGCTACATTTCGCCTCAATGGTGTGATATTAGTTCCCAAAGCATCACATAACTTGTTATCAGTTTACAAGTTTGTCTATGATAATTGGGCTTCTCTGACATTTGACCCATTTGGATTCTATATAAAGGACCTAAGAACTGGGAGGATGCTCTTCTAGGGCCCATGTGAAGGTGGTTTATACCCTTTCTACTAGGATGCATCTAATGGTACCTCTGGAATTGCACTCTCTC
Organism: Pyrus communis; assembly: GCF_041283825.1. NCBI lineage: Eukaryota > Viridiplantae > Streptophyta > Magnoliopsida > Rosales > Rosaceae > Pyrus > Pyrus communis. Next base: position 17,661,011 of record NC_142572.1, read on the forward strand.
CTTAGGCATTGATGATAACTAAGACATATATTCATTTGTGGCATAGAAGACTCGGCCATCCATCGAGTATAGTATTGCATACTATTGTCAATAAAAACCCACTTCCTATTATTGGTTCTATCAATACAGGTTCTATTTGTACTGAGTGTAAATTAGGGTATGTTACCATTTTCTACTTTGCCTTGTACTTCTACTAAGCCCTTTCATTTACTACACACTGATGTTTGGGGCCTTTCTCCTATTGCTTCATGTACTGGCTACAAATACTACCTCATTCTGGTAAACGACTATACTAACTACCACTGGTTATATCCTATGGTTTATAAATATGATGTCTACCCAGTTTTCAAGACTTTTGTTCTCAAAGTTCAAACCTTTTTTATTGTAAGATACAATGTCTAAGGTCAGATTCAGGGGACGAGTTTTTAAGCAAGAATTTTCAGAACTTTCTTAATGAGCAAGGCATAACCCATCAACTAAGTTGTCCTTATACCCCTGAACAAAATGGGTGTGTAGAGAGGAAACATAGGCATATTGTTGAAATGGGTAGGACTCTTCTTTCTCAAAGTGGGTTAGCAACCAAGTTTTGGGTCAAGGCCTTTCAAACAGCTATCTATCTCATCAATAGATTGCATCATCAATCCTCTTTTATTAGTCCATGGGAACAACTTTTCAAAGCTCCTCCAAGATATCATACTCTTAAAGCCTTTAGTTGTGCTTGTTATCCCTGGTTGCACCCTTACTCCTCTCATAAGCTTGAAGTAAATAGTAAGCTATGTATTTTTATGGGGTATAGTCTCAATCATAGTGGTTACAGATGTTTTGATCCTATGACTAATAGGGTTTATGTCCCCCGGCATGTTACATTTGATGAGCAGCTGTTTCCTTTTAAGATTGGCCTGTTTTCAGTTTTTGACTCCCCTCCAGTTGCCCCATCTTCAAGTTCTCCCCCCATTACTGTCACCATTCCAATTCATTCTGCAACAAGTTACTCTCAGTCTGTCAGCCAAAGTAGTTCATCACAGAATCAGGTCTCTACAACACCTGATAGTTCTACATCTCCCTTATCTACTTCTTTAAGCATCCCACAATCTACAATACTTTCAGCACATGCCCATGTGCCTATTGACTCTCACCCCATGATTACAAGAGCTAAGGCTGGCATTCACAAACCAAAGGTCTTCACTGCCACAAAACATTTTTTTCCAGCTTCTATTGATTCCATTGCTTGTCTTCCTCTAACACCTACAACATTTCTGCAAGCCTCAAAGAATCCCAACTGGATGGCAGCCATAAAGGAAGAATTCCAAGCTTTGCAGTCTACTGGTACTTGAGATTTAGTTCATTTTCATCTGAGTTTAAACTTGGTTGGCTGTAAATGGGTGTTTAGAGTCAAACATAGGCTTGATGGCTCCATAGAACGGTATAATGCCTGTTTAGTGGCAAAAGGGTTTCATCAGCAAGAGGGACTTGACTTTCAATCATGTTGCAAAGCCAACAACGATACGAATTCTATTATCCATTACTATTTCATATGATTGGTTTGTCCATCAACTTGATGTCAGTAATGCCTTCTTGCATAGTACCTTAAAGGATGATGTTTATATGATTCAGCCACCAGGTTTTGTTGATTCAACCAAACCACAACATGTCTGCAAGCTTAACAGGTTCCTCTTTGGTTTAAGACAAGCTTCTAGGGCCTGGTTCTGTTGTTAGGAATCTTACCTTCCTACTCTGACACTAGTTTGTTTGTCAAAAAGGATTCTATCATCACTTTCATCTTAGTATATGTCAATCTATTATTGCTCAGTTACAAACTCTGTTTCCTGTGAAGGATTTGGGTGATATTCACAACTTTCTGGGTATTGAAGTTCACAGGTATGTGAAGGGGTTATTTCTAAATCAGTCCAAGTATGCACTTAATTTGTTAAAGAAAACAGATATGCTTGGTGTCAAGCCTTGCTCTACTCCTGTTGGTTCTGCAAAATTGGATCACTCAGTCACTCTTCCCTCAGATCTTACATTTTATCGATTAACTGTTGGGACTTTACAGTATCTAACTTAGACACGACCTTACTTGGTATTTGCTGTGAATCAAGTCTGTCAGTATATGCATGCTCCTAGGATCATTCACTTGCAGGTAGTGAAGCAAATACTTCGATATTTGAAGGGTACCATTGATGCAGGTCTATGGTTTACCAAAGGGTCTCAATGCCTCACTGCGTGGTCTGATACGTATTGGGCAAGATGCCATGTGGACAGACGATCAACTAGTGGCTATTTTGTATTCCTTGGGCCTAATCTCATATCCTAGAGTGCAAAGAAGCAATGCACTATTACCAGGTCCTCCACTAAGGCTGAGTATCGCTTTCTTGCCAATACAGCTGCAAAACTTAGTTGGGTTTGTAAAATCTTACAGGATATTTCCTTTTCCATTCTCAAGACTCCTGGAATCTTCTGTGATAATAAAAGTGCAATTGCCCTGGCTTTCGATCTTGTCTTCCATGCTTGGACTAAGCATATGGAGATTGATTATCATTATATCAGAGAAAATGTTCTCTGTGGCAAAGTCAGTGTGCATCATTTTGCTTCTCCTCTTCAACTTACAAATATTTTTACTATGTCTTTGTCGTCTGATTGATTTGCATAGTTAACTTCTAAGCTTTCAGTTAGATCTCCTAACTTTAGCTTGAGAGGTGTGTTAAGGATATAATAGGACCATCAAATGATAATGTACCTGATTAAACTTTGCTTAGCTAAGCTATGACAGTGTTGGTTAGAATAGTTGGGGATATAACTGATTGTACCTATTTAGATATGGGTGTGTACACATTCTGTTGAGATATAATGAAATCATTTTGTGCAACAACTTCTTTCTCTACAATTCCCTCTCTCACTACAATTCTTTCTCTCTCTGCCTCTAAACTTTCTCTTACATAACTATGAGTTTCTACAATCTCTACTCTATTTCAAAGTAGTCACATAACATGCGTTTGATCTTTTTATCACGACGACTAATTTTGTCGAGCCATTTTTCTTTTCCTACGTACTCTTTTCTTTTCTTGTAACCTTTATATTGGATACATAACAAGAAATAAGGAACATAAATAAACAAGTGTGTAAAAGACAAAAAAGGTATGTAAAAATCATTTGTCTTTTAGGATTTAAAGAGTACTACTATTGTAAGGACGAAGTCATTGTAAGTTTGTGGTACAAATCTTGAATCATATATATGTGATCACAATTTCATCTTAGGGACAAAGAACCCTTTTTTAGACTAGATTGTATTTTTAGCCTTTTAAACCTAACAAGTATTTCCAGTTTCCACTTTTGATAGTCATTCTATTTCTTTTTAAGAGAAACAATACGGAATTTATTAGAAATTAAGGGGGCATACAATCGTCTAAGAGAGTGTCTTGAATAAAATCAGGAGGTTCCTCGAACTAACAAGAAACAAAACCTGGCGTGGGCCAATCCTTATTGATGTTTCGGGGAACATGATAAACACAAGAAGCAACTAAACTGTGTAAGCCAATCCTTATGTCAGCGGCCATTAAACCAGACGTGGACTTATCACCACGCAGGCTGCCAATCGAGTTAACAACATAGAGGACATCACTTTCAAGCATCACATGAAACCTCTATTTCTCCAACGCCTACCACACCCCTCCCTAGCAGCGAAGAACTTTATCGCTCTTGGGTTGACGTGCAGGATCTTGCAAACAAAATCTCCAGCATAACTATGGACTTCGTCACGAAGTACCACAACGATACAGCACATATTAGTCATTCCACTTATTTGGTCACCTATCTTAAGAAATTTAAGAAATAACTAAGAAAAAGAAGAACCTTATGCCAAGTTGGCCAAAGCTGCAATAAGCCCTGGTTTGGTATTAAGGTGATTTTAAAGAAAGTGGGTATCAAAAAAAGTTGAGAGAGTTTTTGGTGTTTGGTAAACACTCTACATCAACTTTATTTCAAAGTTTTGGATGAAAATAAGCCCAAAACCTGAAGTTGCAAAAAGCAGCTTCAAAAGACTAGCTTATAGAAAGACACGGGTGAACAGTATAATCTTTAATGAATTTTTCAATAAGCCCAAAATTACCCTCCTTTCCTTACACTTTCAGCACGCCTCTCGCAAAACCTGAACCAGAGAACTTCAATCCCAGTGATCTCTCTTGTTCTCCAGGTTGCGTTCTCCGGCTCGGCGTCCTTCCTTTGTTAAGCTTCTCTTGTTTAAAATTTCCTTATTTATTTGTTTGGATTTTTAAATTTGGGGATGGGAGAGTGAGAGTGAAAGAGGGGTGGGGAGATCAAAGGGATGAGTGTATGGGTGTCGGGAAAAAAAAATTGGGGATGGAGGATCGGGAAAAAATTAGGGTTTGTGGAGGAAACAAGAAAAATTAAGAGAGAAGTAAGAAAAATTGATTACTTCTCTATTATTTTTTTTAGAAGGTCTGCTTCTGATTTATCTTAGGGTTTAGGTATATAAGAAAGGACAAAGCTTTGCTCTGCTTCTAATTTGTGAACTCTGCTTCTGATTTGTCCTGCATCGTTCCCTCGTCTCTTGCAATTCAGCACACCCCTCTACGATGCCGTTTCATCGTCTTCTTCAAGCTCTCGCAGTCTCTTCTGAAACTCCAACCTCCTGATCAGTGCTCGTATCTTATCTCTCTCACTCCATCTGCTATCGTGTTTTATATTTTTTTTTCTGAATTCTTCATTTATGTTATTCTTTTTAATTAGTACTAGGTTTGAGTTTTTGGTTCACAGTTTTTGGTTTAGGCTGATTAATATCCTTTTTTTCGTTTTTTTCATGATTTCTGCTAATTTTATTTGTCTATTTTTGTTTATTTGTAGAAAAATATGGTTAGATTTGGTTCCTTTAGTCGATTTATATATATATTTTTTATCATGACAGTCATCCAAAAATGATGCAGATCCGTACTATCTGTGCCTGTATCGTTTACTACGATTATGTATTCTATCTGTGTTTACTAGCTAGGATTTTGTAAGTGGTGTTATTGTTTATTCCTTGAGTCCATCATTTTGTAAGTGGAGATTTGTTTAGGATTTTGTAAGTATGGGGTGCTGTCATCTCCTTAAATATATCTTCCTCCCTTGTAATCCGCATGTCATTCTTGGTAATACAAAGAAGATATCATTCAAAATTCAACATTTGAGTTGACTGGGTGAAAGGTTGTGAAGAGGCAAGAGTGAGATTCTCAATACTTTGTGATCCATTTGCCGCATCTGATATGTACAGGCAAAGGCTCATCGTAGAGACTGCTTGTAGTCACCTGAACCATTGTGTTTTTCCTCTCCTTGTCCAGTTCTTTAAATTGCAGAGACCGCTTGTAGTCACCAACACTAGGAACAATATGCTAACTATTATTCCCAAGCCATCATACATACGGCATTCCTTCAGTTGCAATTCCAACACCCATAGAGACCGCAGCAGCAACCATTGAGGATAATTAAAGTTAAATCTTGTAAGGCTTCCCAATATTTATTTTCTAGTTCTGTATCCTGTATGGAATAGGAATGCCCTTTAGTGATTAGTATTTTGGGTCTTTCTTCGTGCTCCCATGTATAACATAAGTATGATCATATATGCTGCAGAATCCCGAGTCTTATACTTTTATTCATTTTATTTTAATAAAATGAGAATTAGTTTGCCTACTATACCTGTATTTTTCTTCTGGCTTACCATTTGTTATGTTTTCTGACAATGCTGTGCTCAGTACAACATGTGGAAAGTACTTCCGGGTGTCTTGCCTTAGCATCATTGATGTACGTACTCCATAGTTTTCGTATCATTCTAAGCAATTTGTTTGCCGACCTGTGAAAAATTGATTTGGCTAACTTTGTCATTTGGTATTATCTTCAGGTGATTCAGATATTATCAAGACGATGTCTGGTGGTCAGTGAAGGAGAGTAGGATGATACCTCTATGTTGAGTGTAGTGTTTTGTGTTGAGACTTGCCCTTTCTTTTCTCTTAATGAAATTCTCAATTTTCTTTGACAATGTTGTGTTGCTAAGTTTCCAAATGCTTAGATTCTACCATATGTGTAAGGTGATCTCCGTTGTGACTTGATGCATGGCATCTTGAGATTCATTAAAGTTAATTTTGTTACATTAGGTACATCCCATTTGAGGTTTTTTATTTGAACCTTGAACTGAAGTGTTTATGCTAAGTAGTTAAGCAAAAAAGAGCATAGTATGAAATGCTGGATAACAAGATAGGTTTCAGTTTGGTGTGGGATTTTGCTTTTTTAGAAACCATTTTTGTTCATAAGTGCTATTGAAGGGCTAGTTTGGTATTGCTGTGCTTTGAAAAAAAAAAAAAGTATATTTAGTAATTCACCTTTATTTGTTAAGAAAATTAAATTAATGGCACATCAAATATTATACTCTTTTTGGTCATTTCACACAGTCACAGTTGTTTTACATAAAAGTTTACCAAATACTATAATACTGTTTTTTTTTTTTTTCCAAAAGCACTTTTAGAAAAAAGTTAACCAAACACTCTGCTGCTTTATTTCAGAGCTACTTATTCTCACAATACAGCAAAAGCAGTGTTTTTTCAAAGCACAACAATACCAAACCAGCCCTAAGTCTTCTTACTTTAAGTTTGGCCAACTGTAAAAAGTTCATAAAGCTCAATCCAACCAAAAGGCCACGCCGGCTATCGCGGCTCAACGGTAACATAATCAAGATTATAAAAGAAAACATAATTATATTGAGATAATGAATTAAAAAAAATTAAGTGATATAAAAAATAAAATAAAATAAAAAGTCACAAAATCATCCAAACCGTCTAAACCCACCTAGCATGCTTAAGTCAACTTAGAGGAATCAAGCTAGTCTAGACAAGCTAGATGGGTGATTAGGTGAGTTTAAACTCCTTTCTTATTTTTTAAACATCAAAAAATTAATCATTACGCTGATCAATCGCGTAGTGCTTAGATGATCTCAAATGGCCTAGTCGGCCAATTTTAGTACATTGATGTTACATAACTAACAAGGGCCTTAGCACTGAATAAGCTGGACGCCCAATGGTTGTTTTTATTACTTACAGTTGAAAAAAGGTCATACTTTCACACACTGGAGGCCCAATGGCTATTTTTCTCTGCACAGCCAGTAAGAGAGCATCTCCAATGGAGGCTTTATCTTCCACGAGACTACTACATTTCAAGCCTTAGTGAGAAATTTCATCAACAATGAGCTGGAAAATGGGGCTAGATTCACCACTTGGGCTTCTTTTCTTGGGTAGCTTAAAATTGGGCTACATCTAGCTTTAAAAAAAACAATGGATCCCACAAAAAACGTAGCAACCCATGTGTGCAAAATTTCATCACTCTCTCCTCACTTGCAAATACACTTATACTCTCCTTTAATTCTTTTTTCTTACATATTTTTCTTGCAATTTGGCTAATTAATGATTGTTTTAAATTCCATAAGAATTAAAATTTCAAATTGATTTAACGTTCATGGGCATTAGTGGGTGAAATTTTCAAATAATTTTTTTCACAATTTTATCTTTCTAATTTACCAATTAGTGCTAGGTAAATTGTTGTATTGTACTTGAAAATCAAATCAGAGGGCGAAGTGGAGGTTTGTATTTTTCAACGGATGAGATTGAGATAAGAGAATCTAATTCAACGGACGATTCATAAGTGATAAAATCTTTGTGACAATTTGAACTTTTTCAGGTTGAAAGGTTCATTAAAAAAAATAAAAATAACAAATAAATTTTTTAAAAAAAAAGAAAAAGATAGCACGCCCAAAAATCAACTTAAGAAAAGTAAACAAAAAAATTATATATATCGCATAATCAAATTACTACATAAGTAAATATATATAGTCCCATATAGAGCTCGAAAGAAATAGCCCCTCATTGGGAGAGATTTTTTTATAAAACCCCAAAGATTCCTCGGAGCTTTAAAATGGGCTATATCCACTACTTTTTCAACTCCATATAGAGCCCCTCACTGGGAATGCTCTAAGTATCAACCAAGGTGTAGGACTGGCTATGTATCTGGATCAAATTTTTTGGGACATGGGGTTATAACATAGCATATTGGGAGCATTTTTGCTCAACACTATAACTATAGTGTATATTCACCGTACAACTTTTATCTTCTATGTGTCCTTCACTTAATATTAGTTATTTTTTTTTCAAAATCGGAAAATATACATTTAATATTAAAAATAACCATAGTTGGTAGTAAAGACACGTGACAGATGTGTCTGATGAACATACACCATAATTTGCGGTGGCGAGCAATAAAACTCCCAAAATATTCCAAGTTTATATCTCAATGTATAACTTCTTAAACAGATTACCAATTATTTATTGATTGTATGCTTTTAATATGATATTGAAACGGATGATTTATTTGTGTCACATAATAATATTAATTAACGATTTAAGTGTGGAATCCTATTTTAAGAACAAATAACATTAACATTGAGCTCATTTGAAAGTGTTTTTGGAATCAACTCTTAGTAAAGATACAAGTGAATACTGGAAAAACACTTGAAATGCTTCTTGGAAATAGCTTTTGAAACCCAAAAACAATTTCACTAAAAATGTTTTCAATTATTTTAAAAACACTTTCAACTTGACCGTTATTTATTTAAGAAATATGTCAACCCTCGCTTGTACTCATGGCACATGTATTCCACTAAAACGCAAAGCCAAAAGTTTAATTACTTTCTGTTTGACAAACTAAATTTTAATTATACTAACAAAGAATTTAATATAATTAAAAACTTAGTTTGAGTGCCAATGGAGGAATCCGGATCCTCGCTAAATCCTCTTTATAAGGATCTTGATCATTCGTGAATCATATTCGTTCATCATACATCGTACGATCAAAATCATTTTAAATATTTTTATTTAAAATAAATACAAACAATATCTGATAAAAACAAACCGTATGATATACGATAAACAAACACAATTTACAGATTCTTAAAATCTTCTCCAAAAGGATCCGAAGAGGATCCTGTTGGCTAGTAGAGTACACATAGGATCAGAAAAGTAAGAAGATTGATACAAGAAAGTAACTAAGAATGTTGCTAACATTTCTCATATTGTCTAATCTAAACACGGGGAATTAGAACTTGATTGCCAAATGTTGTGTTGGATTGCCAAATGCAAATCTTTCAAGCAGAATGCAAGTGAAACTAAAGGAGGAAAAAAGATATGGGATCTATAAACAACATTTCTAATTTTCTACAGACTGAAAACACGAGGAACATTACAAGCTTTCACACCCATTCAACATCAACCTGCTAATCTAACTTCTCTCCACTAACAAATAATCTACCAACAGACCAAAGAAAATTCAAACCCTAGTGGGGACTAAATAAGCAAAACCATCGAGTGTTGAAACCCTACAAAATTATATCACAATGATTAGCATGAGCGGCGGCACCAGAACGGATTTTGACAAACTTTCAGTTCAAAGAACTGCCTCCCAGATTCATCTTGCAGCTAAACCCTAGTCTTCTTGTACTCAAACAATCATGCCTTCGGATCTTCGAAATAGTTAGTTGGTACTTCTGCAGGTGAAGAGATAGTCGCCACGCATTTGAACTGTTTCAAGAAAACAATGCAATTCAGAACATCCCTATGGTGCGGAAAATGAAATCAAAATCAGTAGGGTTAAAATTTTAGCCTAAATATACCTTATGCTGTTTGTACTTTCGTCTTATGGATTGTAGAGACGCTCCTCTTTTACTACGATGCAAGTCGTATATGATAAGAACGCATTCCTTCAAATCAGCTGGTTTATATCCGGAATATCTTTGCAGGGACAAAGTCTGCAAGAAGCAAACAACTCAGCAATTGCATTCAATACTTTGAGTTGAATGATGTTAAAAGTTCTCTAACAAGTTCTTACCCAAGGATGATCCTTTGGCCGGATCATAAATCTTGCGAGAAATGTAACGGACGCAGCCACCAAAGAAGGCAAAAACCGAACACATTCATAATCCAACAAACTTAACTCTGCCAGGTAGTATCCCAAGAATTCTAACTGCAGATTAGGATCCTGTAAAGACCACAAAACAATTTGTTAGCTTCCCACATGAACTGACACCAAAGTAGCAGAGAAAAAGAGAGAAGAAAGAGATTTTGCTTACTTTGTAGCTCTCTTGAGCAAATCTAGTGAATCTCCTGCAAACCAAAACGTGAATGAACGTTAATCAGTCCAATAAGCTATCAAACTCAGCATCTCAATAGCATATTGATAAAATATGTCCAAGAAAAACAGTACCAAGACTTCTTACCTTAGTAATGTTTTTATTGTAGGGCTTCCCAAGTTGAAATTTAAGGACTTGAGTACATCAGCCTCCATTTTTAACACCTTTACAATGAGAACAAGTATTAACTAAATTTCTACAATTACAAAACCAATGGAGATGCGATGCATTAAAATCTAAGATGAGGAATAGATATACGAAAATTCACCTCGCCCCTATCATACGTATTATCTGTTATGTAGCAGAATTTTTCTACATGCGGAGGGCTGATCTCTTCATACTTTCTGTTTGCCACATTAACCATAAGATTACAAATTTTGATCTATGTAAACAAGAAACATCACTTAAAAATTTCGTTGATTCGTGGACTTACGAGGCAATGAGCATTGAAGAAACACCGAGTAACTGAAGCCTTTTCCGGTTGAGAACATTCAAAGACAGGAATTTATCAATATACATAACGGTGAGGAAAAGAGTGTCAGAAAGGAGTTTATATTCCTCTGCAACTTCCACCAACCAGTCCACTAAGATTCCTCTCATATTAGCAGTGACATCCTTTTGAATCTTTGTCATGTAATCGGGTGAAGGTCTGCGATTTTCATCCGCCTGAACGTTAACCCGTCATCACCATTAGCCCAGATACCCCAAATTCCAATTCAAATCAAAACCAAAATACATAGACCACAAAACTTACTTAATTAAGCTTAAACTTTTTGCATATCAAAAGTACATAAACTATCATAAGAAAGATCCAGCCTTTATCCGTAATTCAAGTTTCAGAGGAACCAGAAGAACCACTGGTAAATAAAAAGCCCAAAAATTAACAAACCTCCCATTTTCCAGTAAATTCCACTTCAAACCAAACCCAGGACACAGATACTGCAGAAGTTCCTGAAAACAGCTTAATCTTTGAATAATAAAAAAATTACATAAACCAATCACTAGAAAACTTCAGCCTTTATTCCTACATCAAATTTCAGTGCAACCAGAACCACTGATATATTAAGAAACCAAAAATAAGAAAAACCCAACTCCCATTTTTCCAATAAATTCCAGTTCGAAAGAAAGAAAGCTGCAATTCGATAACCCTTTACCTCGAGCTTCTGAAGATACTCATAAATGTCACGAGCATATGGCACACACAGTTGGGGGTCATCCGACGACGCATCAATGTCCTGGGCCGCCTTCGCGGGCACTGATTTTTTCGCCTTGCCTTTGGCGCCGCGTTTCTTGATCTGCTTCTCTGCTCCGAAGCTTTTATTCAACGGAACAACAGCATTCGTGAGCTCTCCTAGCACCACCCGTTTCTTGGTGGCCGGCCGCTCGGGGGTCACAGCTTCGGCGCTCCGCTTCATCGACCTCGTGACACGCACGCAGTTCTCCTTGTCCGCCATGGCTGCCTCTGCTCGAATCTGTGAGTTTCGAGGTTTTGGGTCAGATGTTCAGAAAGAGGGGGGAGAGTTTTGTAGCGAGTAAAATGAGAGCGCCATTTTGAAAAGTAAAGTTGGCGCCTTTGGGTTTCTGCTGCTTCTGAACGTTTCGGTTCGCCCTTTGCTTCAATATTGGTTCAATTTTTGAAATTTTGGAATGTGTCTTTTCCAATATTCATTCGGGCATTTGGGTCAAGCTATTTTTTTCTTTTTACTTTTTATTTTACACTTATCGGAGTTTTCAAAATATTAATAAACAAATTATTCTTAATATTTGATAATGTTCTGTTGGAGAATGCTCGTGTCCTCTCTTACGAATACTTGTTCATTTATTTATGATTAACGAATTTTTGTTGTTCAATATTATAATCAAAATCGTTTATTTTCTTTATTATCATTTAACGATTATAGTTGCAAAAAATCAATTAATTTGAAGATCATTTAGTCATTTATATGTATTAAACCCATCAACAATTTTGGTAAGCAATATCTTCATGAACAGTTCATTTATTTTTTATGCATATAAGTAGGTAAAAGATTTCAAAATTAAATAAGTTTTTGCTATATGATATTTAGATTATGATTAAGAAAATAAACAATTTCGCATATGATGTTTGAACGGTAAAAACTCATTAACTGTAAGTAAAGAACCATTATCCTATTTTGTTTTGACTCGCCATTCCAACAAAAATAAAAGACCCACATTTGAAAAATAAATTAATTAATTAAGACCCAACAAAAATGATAATAATAATACTCTACTTTACCAATATTATTTTAAAGTTTGGAAAAAAAAAATAGTATATATTTATTTCGCCTCTCACCTCAGCCTGCCATCATGTGTTTGAAAATAATTTGTGTGGGGTTTAACTTGCCTCTGAATTTTGCTAAATAGCACTACAAATTCTCTCAAAACTCATTATGTATCAAGCCTTAAATATAATAATATATCATTATCTTATATTTAACATTCTCATAATTATATTTTGTACTAATAATATACACTGTCAGATCAATCTAATTGTTAGTTTATTCTCAAATCTTTGTTTGCCATGTTGTGCGCAATTTTTTTATTTTTCAGTCATGACCAACCTTAGAAGGACGTAGAGCAAGAGACCACATTATAGCTTAAGTTGAAGCCACATCCATAAACTCCCTTCTCCGAGTACAGCGCCATGAAACAACCCACACGCTAGACCACACAAGGAAGGTAACATGTGGCAATTCGAAAGTTAATATTAACAGCCCTACAATATTATCATAATAGACAAATTGTAGAGCGCCATAAAAGGGTGAAAGTGGTTGGATCTGCACCGCATTGGTCGTCTTCGATAATTCTTGTAATCCATTTTTTCTTGGGTTCTTCCCCGGTTTAAACCACCTTGACTCAGGAGGAGAATTTTCCAAGGACGGGTATCGCACGTACAGATGCATCAAATCCTCAACTCGCACAGCGCGATCTAGAGAACAATAACAATGTGCAACTTTATCTCTGACCACTTTGATGAATGTCTCTGGGTTGAGAGTAATAGTCCACATCCAGGCAGCCACTGCAAGAAGGACACTAATTCGATGCTGCGGATGCGCTGGGTTGGCTGCCATATGTTGAAGGAGGTGAGGAGGCTGGGCTTCCCTTTGTGAGCTGGTGCGTTGTGGTGGTGCTGCTGTTGGGATTGGGGCTCCATGCCGGAGGTTTGGCCTTAAAAGCGGAGCTATGCCAGTGTTCTTGGAGTCCGACATTCCAATGAGGATTTGTGGAGGTAAACACCAACACCAAAATTTAAAAATAAAAAAAATCAAGAGAAAATGAGAGATTAAATAAAATGGGCTTTAACGAAAAATTTTCAGTACTGTTCACTTTAACGAAAAATCACATTTTTACACTAAAAAGTCAATCATTATACTATTCACTATACCTTTTATTTTCTCCTTATTGTTAAAACTCAAAATTTTCAAATTTTTTTCATTAATTTTCCTTTAAATAAATTGTAGGTGAATTCAAATGTGACAAGAATATGGAGTTATATATAGGTGAAGACTAAAAGCTTAAAAAGTCAATTCAATCCATCCAAAATAATTTTATTTTTAATTTTTGAATTGGATTTTTAACCAACCTTATCATGTCACATGTCATTATCCAAAGTATAATTTTTGTGGATAGATTTTCGAGTAGATTTTTAACCAATTCTGTAGTGCCATGTGTCCAGATTTTCAATAAGATTTTGAACCAATCCCATTGCAGCACATGTCAATATTTGTTTAGAATCCTTAAGAATAGATTTCGATAAGATTTTTAACTAATCACGTCGTGTCACGTGACATTATTTATAACCTCATCCATTTTTCTTTTTTTACATATAAACTCTACATCCATCTTAAAGTCATACACCAAATCAAAATAACTCATAATCCTTCTTTATAGTTTATGAATCTTGTGGACACTTAGTCCTGCTATCTAATGGAAAATTACCTGGAGACTGTGATATTAACGATTTTAACCCTTGAATCAACGAATCATCGTGAATAAAATACACAATATCGCCTATAATAATTGAAAAATGTACCTATACGATTTATAATTACCATCAACTTCATGACTATAAAAACACTTGAAATCTTAATTCATCCACTATGTCATATTTAGGTATTGTCTCCCCACCACCCCACCCAACCCTCCCCCCACCCCACCCCCCCCCCCCCCCCCCCCCCCCCCCTCTTCTCCAAAATATTTGACTGTCATTGTTACCAGACCTCGTTGGTGCATGATATATAAATTCTTAGGTTAATCCATACCAATGACAGCTAGTAGTTAAGTGTCATGCATAAATCATTTCAGCACGAAGTTGTAGGTATGTCTTGACGCTGATGGTGAAAGTAACCAATCTTTTCCTAAACTTTTAAAAATCAAAATCTAAAGAACTAATTTTTTTTTTTTTTTTTTCAAGTTGTATTGCTCAAGCACTATAGTTTTTTTTTTTTTTTTTTGAAAAGAAGACAAGTGATGACAAACCACGGTTATTCACCCTTTTCAGAAGCCAAGAAGACTTACAAAAGCATTTTAACCTCTCCTGATCACAAGTTTGGCTTCCACACCAACAACAGGCTTCAAACCCAAGACCTTCAATTTTTAGTTTGAATGAAGTCTCGCAATCTACTCTTTACCATAATAATTAAAAGAATAAATTTGATTTTAAAAAAATACTTGCCGATTGATATGTTCCTCATTCATAAATTCTCAATCATTTTAATCTCAACCATCATTGGTTTGTTATTTTACTCTCATTTTCCCCATTAAACAAACTCGCACGTCCATCTTTCAATTTATTTCTTATTAAAATTTCAAATGTACCATGTAATTAAAATTTGAGATTTCCAATTTAAAGAGAAATATGTAATAGCTCATGATTTTCTATTCTCAATACAACCAAACTTTACTTGGAAGTCAGCAAACTTGCAAATTTGCATCACAACACTTCTATACCTACGAAATACTATCTACCACTATAACCTAAACATAATTTTCAAAGCTCAAAAGGGAGCATAAGCAATGAGCATTCTTGTCCTCTGTTCTGGGAGATCATTAAATTAGTTTCATCAATGGGAGAAGGCTTGAAGAGGGCAAGGCTGGCTGTTCAGTTTGACAAGGCAACGCTCTTGCTCATGTGTATTGTTCCATTTCCATCTGTGGCTCAAAAATGCTGGCTTGGACAATTAGATCCCACGCACACATCATTGCAACACATTTGGGATGGAATGGCTCCTTGGTTCAGTGCTAAACCATAACCCAGCATCACAGTTCTTTCAGTGTTGATTCGACAAATGATGCGTACAGAACCAGCTTGTCCAAAGTCTACCATGGAGAAGTTTACTAGAGTGCAACTGATCAAGATGGTCCGAAAGCAGATTGAAGCTCTTGCCATCTCCTCACAAAATGGCAATTGGCCACATTACCAGCCTTTCATTAAGCTCTCCAAATACAACTTAAGGCCAGATCTTCCTATCACACTGGATAAGACCTTGCCAAAAAGATCACCCTTTCATGCTTTCAGATCTTGAAAGAAATGAGCTGGTATTTCTTGAGGGCAAGGAGTATGTGCCACTTGTTTGAACTGCATTCAAAAAATAAAATGACTCCATTAGAATCATTGTTTACAAGATTTGGAAAATAAGAGAAGGTCAAACACATTTCTGATAAAAGTACCTTAGGTTGTTTGTATTTCTCTTGAATAACATTCAAATTTCTTGCTCTTCTTCCCAAGCACATGTCATGTATGGCAAGAACACATTCTTTCAAATCGGTTGCTTTATATCCGGTATACTGTTGCAGCTCTGGACACTGAAATGAATGAATGTATCTTAGTAATTGCTTTTCATACATGGAACAATAGAAGTCAGCATAAGTAATTCATCAAATCCTTACCCAAGGATGTGTTTTTGTTTGAGTCATAAATCTTGCCAGAAAAACAGCTGATGCAGCTACCAAAGAAGGCAGGAATTTGACAAGCTTGTAATCCAACAAACTCAGCTCGGCAAGGTAGGCAACCAAGAACTCTAACTGCACAATGGGAGCCTGTAAACCACACAAAACCAGTCAGTACAAGAGACCATAAACTTGTCAAATCCACACATATATGTTACAGGAGAGAAGATAAGCTTACTTTGTAACTCTCTTGAGCAACATCAGTGAATTTTCTGTAAAACAATTCACCGAAGGGACAAAATCAATCAGCCAAAGTCATGTAAGCTTGAAAACCAAAACAATGTACCAAAAAGAGTTGAGTTTTTTGAATGTCAGGTTCATCCTTACCTTAAGAAGGTCCTAGTAGTCGGATTGCCCATTTCAAATTTTAGGGATTTTAGTATATCAGCCTCCATCTTGATCACCTTTATAACCACCAGAAAACCACTTAGTATAAAGCACATGTATCTACCTAAGATACTGATGGACAACCATCGGATATAAAACCAAAAGTAAAAGATCAAATACCTCTTCTTTTTTGTATGTATTTTCAGTTATGTCACAGAGCTCATCCACATTAGGAGGATCAATCTCTTCATATTTCCTATCAGTTAAAAAAGCATCATGAATTTCAGATCAAAAGAAACAGAACCAATCAGGCAAACTAGTGAACAGAACCACAGATTTGCAGGCTTACGAGGCAATGAAGATTGAAGAAACTCCCAGAAGCTGAAGCTTCTGCTTGTGGACGACATTCATTGAGAGAAATCGATCAATGTGAGAAACGGAGAGATAAAGAGTCTCTGGGAGGAGCTTGTATTCCTCTGAAACCTCCACCAACCAATCCACAAGCACCGCTCTCATGTTAGCATTTGCATCCTTCTGAACCTTCTCCATGTAATCAGGCAACGGTCTTCTTCTCGGCTCCGCCTAAACAACAAATACTCATTATTCATGGTAAACCGAAAATCCCCAATTCACAAAACATAAACCCTAATTGAGATTAAATCCAAAAAGTTGCAGGATTCATCAAAATTGGAATTACCATTATCATAATTGAACCCAAGAACCCTAGCACAATATCAAGATCGAATCGAACAGTCCAACACCAGTCTAATTATCGAGTGAAGAAATTGAAAAGTTAGAAAGGGTGGGATCTTTCAGTACCTCCATACGGCGGAGGTAGGCATAAATGTCCGAGGCGTACGGCCCACAAAGCTGGGGGTCCTCAAACTCACGCGCCGCCTCGGCCCTCTTTTCCTTCTCGGTCAAATAACTCGGTTTCTGCAGCTCAACCCGTTTAGAGTTCCCTGAAACGCCGACGCTAACCACATTGGTAACGTCTCCGAGCACCGCGCGCTTCTTATTAGCCAAATGGTTATCCTCCGTCAAGGCTGCCATCGCCCTCCTCTTGGCAGCCGCGCGAGTGGTGATCCGACTGCAGTTCACTTGCTCCGCCACAGTGGTAGAGACCATTGCTCTGAGAGTGCCGAGCTTTGGACTTTACTCGCTGTGGCTTGGAGAGAGGGAAAGAGAGAGAGAGAGAGAGATGGAGGTGTAAGAAAGTGAGGGGGGAGATGGGGATTTGTAGAGGAAGTTGAAGACTTCGAAGTTTTGAGAAAGGGAGAGCGCCATGTTTCAAGAGCTTCAAAATTTTCTGCTTTTCGCGCTGTTTGATTTGACGTGAATTTTGGAGGGTTTATTTTTTTTATTAATTTTTGGAGCGGTTTGTCGCGTTCGTTTGGTCGAACTTCAAATTTGGGGAACGCACGTGACTTTCTCATGAACCGGATTTCAAATTTTGATTTTGCGGTGGGGTTTTAATTGGATTTTTGAAAGTTAAAAAGATTGCGCGCTTTGTAAACCTGAAATTGTTGGGTTTTTCTTTGGACCGGTTTGTTTTTTTTGGAAGTTTTAACAAAACATTTCTGGTACTGTTCACTTTTAACGAAAAACTACATTTATATATTTCCCTGGTACAATTAACTATACCTTTACAAAGGGCTTTTCATTAAAAGGGAAATTTTTTTGAACTTTTCGTTAGTTTTCTTTTGTTTTTTCCGATCTGATTTGGCTTACGAATTTTGAAATTTCAAAAGTTCGAAGCAAAAAATATTGTACTTCGCAGGTTCGGTAATTTGGTTACCTGGACGAGATGGATTTGGATTTTTTTGTTTAAAGTGATACTCTCCTAAATTTAGAATTCATCTCCAAAAACAAATGTATTGTACGTATGAATTAAGTCAATTGAAAAGTCATGTTTTACTTTATTTCATTCGACATTGAATTTCATTTTCCCTAAGTTTAGATCGTTTGAGTTGGTTTCTTGCACTTTAGTAAGATCGGAAGCATGTACGTGATTCTCTAAATCGAAAAACAGGCTTAACCTAGATTGGTTATTTTCTTACTATGCTTAGACTTCAATTAAAACTTGAGTGTTTCTCCACTTTTTTGTTAGACGTTTGTTTAATTCATTATTTGTATTTTTGAATTTTTTTTGTTTTTGTAATTTGAATCGATCAATCTCCAAACATGGCGGAACAAAACAAGTTAGAAATAGTACATGACTATTGGTTTTGATGTGTTATTCACAGCAATATGAAAAAACCAGCCTCATATATCCGAACCCCTGAGAGTGCAAGATTCGAATTTTCGAAGATCTTCGCTGTAAACTTATCCATGAATGTGCAGTGAAGAGCTCCAACAACATCACTCCGAAACTATATGCATCTCCCGCTGTTGACGGGTTCTGGCCGGAACCATACTCTGCATTGTTGTGTTCATCCTCAAAGTCAGCAGATTATAAATCAAGCACATTTGCTATAACGATCATGATTAACTAAGACTGAATATCAATCTACGGGACTTAATGTATTAACAATATGCAAAATATATCAATAATTACGATGGACTACTGGACATATAACTAAATGTTTTTTCAAGTGAGAAGACAGTATAATTAGTACTAACCTGGGGGTATGGATCGTATGGAACCCTTCAGGACATTTGTGGAGCTGAGAGTGTTGAGTGTTCTCTGTTCTCTCCATGAGCACCTTCGCCAGCCCGAAATCTCCAATCTTTGCAGTCATATCTCCGTCCAAAAGAATGTTGCTAGGCTTCAAATCACAATGTACAACCGGAACTTTGCAATCATGATGCAGATAATCCAATCCGCATGGCACATCAATGGCCACATTGAATCTCTCCAAAATATTCAATCCATCTGCATCCACATTCTTTTTCTTACCTTTTATCCAATCTTCCAAGCTCCCATTACTCAAATACTCCTAAACCAACGCGAGAAAATCCGTGTTGTAATACAATTTCTTCAGGCAAAGGTCCACTTAGAAGGTTGGTAGACAAATTCAAATTTGTGCTCAAACTAAGTAGGTTTAGAAATATCTCTCCGGAAATGCTTCCGTTGAGCGAATTGTCCGGTAAGTCCATGGAAAGCAATTTCTGAAAGTTTGAAAATGCAAGTGGTATATGGCCAACAAAGTAATTTCCAGATAAATCAATGTGGTTCTATTTCATGATGTTACCTTAAGGAATTTGGAATTTTGCCAGACAATTTGTTTCTTGCAAAACCAAGCATTTGCAACTCTTTCAGATGCCCAAATTCTGATGGGATTTCACCAGAAATTGAATTGTAGCTCACATTTCGCATAGTTAAACTACTGAATTGACCTCTTCTTTTTTTTTTTTTTTTGATAAAAACGATAGATTTTCATTTCATAGATGAAAGACACACAAAGGGAGCAAATGCTCGATCCATTACAGAGAAGACATCCTCGAAAGGGACGTCGGCTACAAAGCCCGGAGGGGAATCTAACCAAACAAAAGGACTAGCACTTCTAAGGCCATTTCCAACCGAAGGTCGCCCAGAGGGCTCGTTTTAGCCCTCTGGCCCTCCAAGATTCATTTCATAGATGAAAGACACACAAAAGGAGCAAATGCTCAATCCATTACAGAGAAGACATCCTCGAAAGGGACGTCGGCTACAAAGCCCAGAGGGGAATCTCACCAAACAAAAGGACTAGCATTTCTAAGGTCGTTTTATCCCTCTGGCCCTCCAAGATATTAATATTTTAATGAACAGTACATGACTATATTTGCCTCCATCTCCAACTGAGGGCCAAAGGACCGAACGGCTCGTTTTAGCCCTGTCACAAAAATCCATCTCCAATCGAGAGCCAAAGGGCTATAGTATGGAATGTGAAAAATTGAAATAAAATAAGATAAGACAGTATGAAATGGTGAAGAATATATGAGAAATTGTGTAGAAAAAAAATTAGAAATTAAAAATAAAATAAACAAACGTCCCAAAAAAAAGAAGTGGGCTATTAAATAAATAAATGGGCTAGGACCAAAAAGGTTCCTAAACTTGAAGTGGGCTGAAAGAACCTTAAAAAAAAAAAAAAAAAAAAACTGGGTTGGGTAAGTGGAAAAGGAAAAAAAAAGCCAAACCAACGAGCTGGCTGAAGATGGCCAGTCGGTTGGCCATCTTGGCCATCTAACCCATTCAGATTCTGTGGGGCCCATGAGCCCTCTAGCCTAACCCTCGGTTGAAGACGGTTTTCGGGCTATTTTTGACCCTTTGACCCTCTGAACCCTTCGGTTGAAGATGGCATAGGTGCATAGCAGGCTAGGCGATAGGCAGTACCGTTGGCTTGACAACAAACGTGGGTATAAGTAGGGATGGGCAAAAACCCATCGGTTATGAGTAAGCGCGATTACCCGCCCACTTAAATTTCAAGGTTACGGTTATGGGTAACCGTTTAAATAATTAAATGGTTATGGGTATAACCGTTTACCCGTGAAATTTAAATGGGCGGTTATGGGCATTAACCGCGGTTATAAATGGGTACCCGTTTATTTTAATATATGTGAAATTAAAAAAATAAAAAATAAAAACCCTAAACCGTTTATTTTAATAAAAGCACTTTTATTAAAAGTGATTATGAACATAAGTGCGTTTTGGACGAGTTGTGGAAATTTAATTATAAAAGTGAGCAACTGATCATTTGTGTTTTTAATTTTTCCCAAAAGTTCAAGAACTGCATGTGTACACGAGAGGGACAGAGGCATGTGTGTTTTGATCCAAAACTTTCTCGAGAAAAAGGGAGACAGGTACGGGGCAATCTACAACTTCTACTTCGGAGACTATGGCCATATTTCAGTTCAGGGAGCTTATCTGACATATGAGGACACTTACATGGCCGTGACCAGAGAAGATAGACTCCAATTAATCTCACTTGCTACACTCTTGTGCTTTATGTCTAGATACAGAATATATGCATATATATATACACACACACACTATGGTCCCTTAACGATCCCTTCAAATTAACTTTACCACCTAAACAGTTATAGTTAAATGAGTACGTGGTTATGGGTATGATTAACCGTTTATAAACGGTTATGGGTATGGGTATAACCGTTTAGGCAATTACCCAACGGGTAAACAGTTATGCGGGCATAAACATAAACGGTTATGAGTAAATAACCGCGGTTACCCGCTCGCCATAACCATTGTCCATCCCTAGGTATAAGAAGCCACTGAATAGACCAATTGAGACAGGTATGTTACCATAAATTAGATTCCCTCCCATGTACAATTTCGACAGAACCTTGGAGAGGTTGCCAATGGACTCTGCAATTACGCACTTCCAACCGATTTTTGTCAATTGCAAACCAACTTAACCGACTGTTCGTCAAAGAAGTAATGAAATTAAGAGCATTGTCACCATAGCTAACGATCCAATTGAAACCAATGTTGTACATTTTGAGGAAGGGAAGATTTCCAAGGCCTTGAGGAACTGAACCGTCATGAAAATTGTTGGACAGTCCGAGCTCTGGAATCCTTGTACTGTTGTGCAAAGGCGCTGGAATTTACCCTGTGAACAGATTGAAACAATTCGAAAGTAGAGAAGGTTGCAAGCGTGACACCAATGTTGGTTTGAATCTCACCCCCAGAGTTGGTTTGAAGCTACGGTGAAGTGAACTAGCGAAGAGATGTTGTATATGGACAAGGCAACAGTGCCGGTGAGTTGGTTGCCGGCAAGATCAAGTTTTTGAGCTTACGAAGAAAACCTAATTCCATTGGGATTATACCGGTGAGACTATATATTTGTGCCAAGGTTCAAACTTGTGAGGGTGGAAGAGAGGTTGCTTATGGATCGCGGGATTGGACCGCTGAGATTGTTTCGTGCCAAGTTCAAGACTTGAAGCTCTGTCAGGCTACCAACATGGTGGCTTATGGAACCAGTCCAAAGCCGGAGAGATCAAGAGAAACAACCCGTTAAGTCCCACTGGTTCGGTTGCATGAAACGCCGGTCCAGTTGGCGCTGAGTCATGAGCTTTGGTTCCAGAAAGTTGGAGGGACATTGGCCATTGATTTGAATGCGATCAACGCCTCCTTGTCTGTGACAATGCTTGGAGTGAATGCTGAGTTAAGACTCAGAACAATGCATGCAAGAACAGAGAACAATGTTACGGTGATGTGAAAATTCATGGCTTTTTTCTGGGGTTTCCTTCTGAACTCGGATGGAAAAAAGATTAGAGCTTGCATGTGTTCAATGCAGAAACTTATACGTAGGATGCTTGGTCAAATTTGGTGTGCAGTGATTTGACCGTTTCTAGTTTCTTGAAATGTCTAATTACCAGACTTGTTACTTTTGAGTACCCAGAAGGAAAAGTACCCGTTTCATTTCATATAACCAAGTGCGTGTGTAGTCTTAAATTCTTGTTGTTTTTAGATAAGCTCCCATTGGTGGTAGTGGAGTTTAATGCTCAATTCCATTGATACTTCTAATCTAAGAAATTATGGACACTGTGCTTTGAAAGTTGGGTTCTTGTACCATGCATTATTGTTTAGTTTGAATAATTTTTGTGGAACAAGAGTTTTTTGTTGTTAACTTGTTGAAATTTTAATGTATAATTGATGAATGACCTGCTCTAGTGTAAATTGTGATACATCTACTTCTTGTTTCGGTATGTTGTAATATTTCAAGAGGGAAGTGTTATTGGCACTTCAAAAATCTCAATCTATACTTCTCACAAGTGTTTTTTTTATTCTTTCCAAATATAGAAAGTTTGTAGTGTACAATGAGATTTTTGGAGTGCTAATAACAATTATCTTTTAAGATCATTTTGTTTGATTTTAGATGCATCTTAGGATCGGAATGTGACGATTAATTGGTGTTGATTATGGGATCACTAACATTTTTTATATGATTTTTGGTTATTAAAAATGGTATCAAAGTGCAACCTAACTAATTGCCTAGATGGGAATCGAGGACTGTTGTTATGATGATGACTTTTGTTGGGTGAACAGAGGGTTGAACGCATAATCTTATTAAAATAAAAAGAGAAATACAAATAAGGGGGACATAACGCCAAATCTCGTTAAGGTAAAAAACATAGCAAGTAATACGGCAAAGGAATCAAAATGAACCACACGTAAAAAAAAACATAATAAAGCTTATCTAAAACCATAGTCGGTAGAAGCAGAAATTATAAACACACAATAAGCAGTACATAAACCGGCAGTCGTTAAAACTTATGCTTGGCACCCTCAACGTTTAGAAAGGGTCTTTCTGGCAGTTTCCAATTTGTGAAGGGCGTCCCTCAAGCTAATGCGTCCGTGGGGAGAAGCACAAGTGCAAGAGAGGCCAACCTCAATGATTGGGATGATGCAGTTATGTTCTACTTCTGGGATGATGAGGTCGTTTAGCAGCTCAGAGTCTAGCACTTTGATCACGTCGTGAGGGAAGGCTGACTGCACCCATCTGATGATGTTTTGATCTCCTGTGAAACTTTCATGGGTGGGGCTTTTCCCGGTGAAGAGCTGCAACAACATTACTCCGAAACTGTATGCATCTCCCGCTGTCGAGGGTTTCTGGTGGATACCGTACTCTACAGTGTAGTGTTCAATCTCCAAGTCAGTATATTAAAAAACACACATATTTGCTTCAACTGCTGTGATTAACTGGTACCAAGTGTTAATCTACAGTACTTATCACGAAAAATGGACCGATTATTAACACAATAGGTGTCATGGCCTACTGAAAAATAACTAAATATTCTTTCAATTGAGAAATAGGTCAGAACTATATAATTACCAACCTGGGGGTATGTATCCTATAGAGCCCTTTAGGACATTTGTGGAGCTAAGTGACTGTTGGGCAATCTCTGTTCTCTCCAACAGCAGCTTTGCCAGACCGAAATCTCCAATCTTTGCATTCATATCTCCATCCAGAAGAATGTTGCTCGGCTTTAAATCACAATGCACAACTGGAACTTCGCAATCGTGATGCAGATAATCCAATCCACACGCCACATCAATGGCCACATTTAGTCTCTCCAAAATGTTCAACCCATCTCCATCTGCATTTTTTCTCTTGCCACTGATCCAATCTTCCAAGCTCCCATTACTCAAATACTCGTAAATCAAAGCAAGAAACTCCATGTTTTTAAAGTCCAAGCTCGAGCATGAGGTGATCAGTTTAACAAGATTCCGATGCCTCACGCTCCTCAACACTTCACACTCTGCCAAAAAACTCTTCCAAGATGCTCTCATTTTCACATCAAGTACCTTCACTGCAACCTCAGTTCCTTCTCTCAAAAAACCTTTGTATACAGTCCCAAAGCTTCCACTTCCAATCAAATTTTCGGTGTTGAAATTCCCGGTTGCCCCACGTAGCTCTTCATAAGTGACCATTTGATGTTGCTCTTTTAGTAGCAAACCAGAATTAGTTTCTATAGTTGTTGCTTTGCCGCCTGAGCCTCTTTTTTTTCTAATATGCAGCAAAAGACCAACCGTAATACATACTGCAGCCAGTGTTGCCAAGACAATAGTAGTGATACGAACTCGGACAAGTACCTTTCTCCTGCGATTCACACATGGGAAATGCATGCATAGCTTAGGGTTGCCTTCAAGATGGACACTAGAGACATTTCTGAAAACTCCACCATTAGGAATCACTCCTTCTAAGTGATTAAATGAGAGGTTCAAGTATCGAAGGATGTGTAGGTCTTGGAGTGTATCAGGAATAGAGCCCGAGAGCTGGTTCGAGGAGAGGTCTAAAATCTCAAGACCTCTAATTTCTCCAAGAGCATTTGGAAGGGGACCAGAAAGTTTGTTTCTGGCAATGAACAATCCATCTAAGCTTTTACACTGTTCGATTGAGCTGGGAATCAACCCCGAAAACTGGTTGCTGGAGAGGTCTATAGTGACAACACTTGTTAGAACTCCTAATTTTTCAGGCAAAGGTCCACTCAGAAAGTTGTTAGACAGATTGAGAATGGTGCTCAAACTAGGAAGGTTTAGAATTTCTCCGGAAATGCTTCCATTCAGCAAATTGTTAGATAAATCCATGGAAAGCAATTCATGAAAGTTGGAAAAAGAAGGGGGTATGCTACCAACAAAGTAATTTCCAGATAAATCAATCTTGTTCAATTTTCTGAGATTACCTAGTGAGTTTGGAATATGGCCAGACATTTTGTTTCCTGCTAAATCAAGCATTTGCAATTCTTCCAGTTGGCTTATTTCAGGTGGGATTTCACCAGAAATTGAATTATAGCTCACATTTAGCAATGTCAAACTACTAAGGTGACCAATTGAGGAAGGTATGTTACCATAAATTCGATTCCCTCCCATGTACAATCTTTGGAGAACTTTGGAAAGGTTGCCTATGGACTCCGGAATCAAACCCTCCAATTGATCATCATCGACCGCAAGGTACTGTAGACGGGTGCTGTTTGTCAAAGAAGTAATGAAATTTAGACCGTCTTTTCCATAGCTAACAATCCGATTGAAACCAATGTTGTACATTTCAAGGAATGGAAGATTCCCTAGGCCTGGTGGAACTGTTCCTTCATGAAAGTTGTTAGACATGCGAATTGATTGAATTCCAGAGATGTTGTGTAGAGAAGTAGGAATTTTTCCAGTGAATTTATTGAAACAATTTCTGAAGGACAAAAGATTTGGAAGTGTGTCACCAATATTGCTAGGAATCTCACCCCACAGTTGGTTTGAAGCTACAGTGAACAAAACTAGAGAGGAGATGTTGTATATGGATGGGGCAATAGTCCCGGTGAGGTGGTTAACCGTGAGGTCGAGTTCTTTGAGCTTTTGGAGGTGGCCTAATTCACTAGGTATAGTACCACTGAAACTATTTGTGCCTAGATTCAAATTTGTGAGGGTGGATGAAAGGTTGCTAATCGATGGTGGGATCGCACCAAAAAAATTGTTTCGGGCCAAATTCAAGACTCGGAGATTTTTCAACTGGCTGAGGTTTTGAGGGAGGATTCCTGTGATGTTGTTTGAGGAGAAGTCGAGGATTTCGAGTGCCATCAGTTGGGTTATGTTTGATGGAAGTGAACCTTGTATAGTGTTGGAGCTTACGTTGAGTGATCTCAAGCGAAAAAGGTTGAAAATTTGAGTGGGAATTGTTCCGGTTAATTTATTGTTATGGAGTTGGAGGGAATGGAGGAAGGAGAGGTTACCAATCTGAGGGCTTATGGAGCCTGTGAGTCCCAAGCCTGAGAGGTCAAGAGCGACGACTCTCTTGCCATGTTTGTTGCATACAACTCCAGTCCAGTTTGTGCAGGGGGACGAGCTTTGGTCCCAAAAAGATGGAGGGAGATTGGTCGTTGATTTGAATGAGATCAATGCCTCTTTGTCTGTGGAAATGCTTGGAATTACCGACTCTATGCTCACAAATAAGCATATCAGAAGAATATAAAATATGGCAAATTGTGGCAATAGATGGACGTGGAAATCCATATCTCTTGGCTTTGTTTTCTGTTTTTGGATTTGGAACTGCAAGATGGGTTTTAAAGGGGAAGGAAAGCCTTGTCGGTCGCGGTCTGCATGTTAGTCAACGAATTAGTCAAGGAATTAACTCGGCCGTCTGAGCAGGAGTTCCTTCGCAGAATAGTCGGTGCTCAGTTAGCAGAACTTGCGCTTATGATAGGAACCATTAGTATTATAAATTATTCGATATAAATCATTTAAAAAAAAAGCAAATTAATAAATATTGTTTCGTCGTCAAATTGTATAAAAACACATAGACAACTTAGGTAAAAGCATAATGGGACTAATTTTAGAGTTTAATTTGTTGTTGTATTCTTCTCTATCAGAAACAATATGCATATACAATGCTAAACATAATTTGTCGTGCAAGAGACAATTAAGAAATCCTAGTAAATTAAGGAATCTAAATTAAATACTAAAAACACTTGGTTGACTCACACCAACGTTACAAACCGTTTATCTATTTATTATTTAAAATGTCTTGAATTACATTTTATCTCTCTGAATTTAATTAATTTAACTTACTAATCATTCAAAATGTCTTAAGTTATATGGTATATATGCTTAATGTGTTTTTAAATTTTGAACTTGTTAGATACTCTTTTTGTATATCATTCTTTTATTATCTTATCTATGAATTTCATACAAGTATAATTTTTTATGTATCAATATGCGTTTATTTACAAAATATACAAGAAATTTACCTAAATTTGTCTAGGCCATCTAGCGGCCGCCTAGATCCCGCCTAGATGCCTAGGCGCTAGCTCGCCGTCCGACTAACACCTAACGTTTTTTAGAACCTTGGTTTTTTTGCAAAGATAATTTTTACATATTGATTTATAATATGAACAGTGAAGCACGAATCAGTCTCTGTAAATAGACCAAGAAGTAATTTAAGGATAAACTCTCGTCATCGCCAAACATTTCTCATTAGTCAAGGTCTATCATATTGGGCAAGATTATTATTATTTTCTTAGTCATTGCCTATGGTCAAGTGGGATTTCAATTATATAATTAATCAATACCCACCAGCACAAGGTCTATCATATGGGGAAGGACTGGATTCTAGGAATCCTCACATCATGGCTATTCATTGTACATTGTGTGATCAGTTTTCGTTAAGTACTATTTATGTTTAATTTTAAATAAAAAAATTAAAAAAAAATTATAGCCGCATGATGTACGATAAACGGCTAGAATGTGAGGATTCCTAGAGTCTTCACAATTTGAATCCGGATGAGATCCAAATCCCTCATTGCCTATGGTCAAGTGGGATTTCATTTCTAATTAATCAAATACCCACCAGCACAGTAGACTCAAGGTCCCTCATTTCCTCAATGTGAGATTTACTCTCAACACGCTTCTTCACATATAGCGAATTTTCAAGCCTAACATGTGAACAATACAAATCGGATGACGTGAAATGCGTGGCCGTTGGGCTTCACACGTTGGACAACTTGCTTTGACACCACGGAAAAAGTTAATGCTCCACCATAAAACTAGCTAATTGGCAATATAGAGAATAATCCAATTACTTATAAGCATAAATAAGGTCTATTATTTTTTCAACGTTGAATTCACTCTCAACAATGATCATTAATGAGATTTATTGAGTGAAAGAAATAGGTATTTAATTTGTCAATTTTTCTTTGCTAGACGTGTTTGACGGTTCAATTAATTTGATGCGTCGAGTCTTCAACCTCGTTCATCAAGTAGATTTTATAAGAGGCTTAGACCATCTCTAACCGAAAGGTCCAGAGGGCCAAAGGGCTGAAAATACCTCGAAAACTTTCTCTAACCGAGGGCTAGGCCAAAGGGCTCATGGGTCTCACTGGACAAAAAAGGGCCAAAGGGCCAATCATCTGGTCCAAATGAGCCAGCCAGCCAGTCTCGGGTTGGGCCAGAATTTTGAGTATTCCTGTCGGATATAACCGACAACATTGTACTTATTCCTGTCAGTTATATCCGACAGGAATGGTAGGCCTTTTTTTTTAATTACAATTTTTTTTTAATTTCTATTTTTTTCCTATAAGTTCCTAAGCCATTATACAACATTAAATTAAATTAAGTAACATGAAACAACATTAAACAATATGAAACAACATTAAATTACATTAAATAATTAACATTAAATTTAAATAATAAATTATGTTTGGCCCTCGGTTGGAGACGGTTTTTTGTGACAGGGCTAAAACGAACCCTATGGCCCTCGGTTGGAGATGAAGGCAAATATGGCCCTGTACTGTTCATTAAAATATTAATATGTTGGAAAGCCCAGATGGCTAAAACGAGCCATCTGGCCCTCGTTCGGTTGGAAATGGTCTTAGGAGACGACTTTAGGTCAATACATGAAAGAATCGACACATTAGAGGATATTAACTTGTGACACAAGCGCCCTCGTAATGTTAGGAAACCAAAATATTATCATGTGATTTTAACTTTATATGACATATATACATATTTACTTGGTGATTAGGAAAATGATTTATACACACATTGTTTTTTCTTTGTGTAAGGAGCAAATGTAAGTTTGAAGTAGCAAACGTAAGTACAGACTAAATAAACAGGCTGCCAGATGTGATTAGGAAAATAATGTGATTACCAAAAGATTAAGCTTGATTGTTGTCGTCTTGTCAGTTCAGGACACTTGTGCTGCAAAATGTATTAGTACAGACTAAATAAACAGGCTGCCAAATGGTTGGAACTCCACTCCTCTTTATTTCTTTATCATAATTCCAATCATGGACTACAAAAATTTGACTAACCCATCGAGTATATCAAAAATTACGGTATAATCTTTTTTAAAAAAGGTAGTGATTTATTCAAACGCAAAAAGTCAAACAATGTTTTAGAATGATAAACTGTGGCCAAGCCACGAACTGGTCTCCTTAATTAAAAAAAGAAAAAAAAAAGTCATTCAACCATCTAAAAAAATAGCTAGGATATAAATAGAAAAATAGTTATATATAAGAATTCAAAGTAAGATAAATATTCCAAAAGCAAAGCTGATTAGTCACGCCAGTTTTCTACAGTTTATTAGCTCGCCAACATTTTTAGCCAAACAAAACATAAATTAAGCCCTTGGTACGGATGTGATATTTGAAAACAACAACCTACATAACATGGTAAACATTACTCTCTTTGCTTGTGATGTAATGGAGTAAATTTTAGATAAGCGAAAAATTCTTTAGTGTAGAATTAGAATGTCGTACAAGAGAAAAAACGTTGGTACGACTAATTGATCAGAACAATTCAAACACTAAGAAAGATTAACTAGGTCGGTTGAGATATTAATATACATGAAATTATGTTTTGTGAGAGCAATCAGACATTATGTGTAGTATCCCATATCGCCCGTGAGGGCGTGGTCTTTGGGCCTTATATATCCATGCCTGGTGCTTCAACTTTGAAGAGGCCTTTTGTGGTGGGAGATGTGGTCTGCGGACTAACACTCGGCCACAAGAACAAAACCGTGCGGTAGCTCTGCTGCGACATAGTCCAGAGGGAATGCCAAAGCGGACAATATCTTCAAGGTGGGAGACCGGGATGTGACAATTTGGTATCAGAGCCAGACTCACGGCCGTGGTGTGCCGACGAGGACGTCGGGCTCCCTAAGGGGGGTGGATTGTAGTATCCCACATCGCCCGTGAGGGCGTGGTCTTTGGGCCTTATATATCCATGCCTGGTGCTTCAACTTTGAAGAGGCCTTTTGTGGTGGGAGATGTGGTCTGCGGACTAACACTCGGCCACAAGAACAAACGGGATGTGACAATTTGGTATCAGAGCCAGACTCACGGCCGTGGTGTGCCGACGAGGACGTCGGACTCCCTAAGGGGGGTGGATTGTAGTATCCCACATCGCCCGTGAGGGCGTGGTCTTTGGGCCTTATATATCCATGCCTGGTGCTTCAACTTTGAAGAGGCCTTTTGTGGTGGGAGATGTGGTCTGCGGACTAACACTCGGCCACAAGAACAAAACCGTGCGGTAGCTCTGCTGCGACATAGTCCAGAGGGAATGCCAAAGCGGACAATATCTTCAAGGTGGGAGACCGGGATGTGACATTATGCGTGATCCAGATGCCTTGTATAAAAATTTATCATCATAATAAACAACTCATAAGCAATGAACGAGACAAATCCATAACACATCCTCAATTTCCCAAAAGAACTACACAATGCATTTTTGTGTTAATTTATGTTCTCCAAATTGTTAGGGTTTATAATTTACATTCTAAATGCATTGCCGGCACAGACGATCGCACCCTCCAAATTAACAATAAGAAAACAATACCATTTTCATTTTTTTATTAAGTTTTTTAAACCACGTTCTGGAAATTCCAGCTTAATTCTGGGACCCACACTAAATTCACTAATCTGGAGGTTATGAGGGACCTCCTTTATCGTTCAATGTAGATTTTTTTTGTGTAAGGAGTAAATGTAAGTTTTAAGTAGCTTAATCTTGTAACATAATTGTGATTTCAGTAAGGGAAGTTTTTGTCATTTAGCCCTTCATTGATTCTAAAATTTCAGTTTATTTGTTAACGATCATCATACCAACATTTGTACAAAATTGTATAAGAGATTAGTATGCAAATATGTAGTTGTATTCATATATCAATGATATTACAATTTGTTTTCTCACCCAAAAAAAAAAAAAAAAAAGGAAAAGAAAAAGAAACATGAAATTCTAATTTGGATGCCCGTACCATACGTGGCATCTTTTTTTTTAAAACATAATTTGCAACTTTGACACCAATGATTTATTGTGGCACTATTTTCAGATGGCACCAATGATATTGGCGGCATTGTTTTTAGCTGACACCAATGTATTAAGGGTAGCTATTGTTACAATAGAGACTTCTACATAGGACACGTACTCCAATTTGGTGGCTGCATGGTGACAATTGAGGTTTGCCACCAATGTCAGTGCCCACTCTTTACACCAATGAAAATGGAGTCCTTAGATGGCACCAATGTCAGGATCCTTATGTGCCGTTTACCCTATCTCTCTCCATTTTTCTCCTGCAATTTCTTCCATTCCTTTTGATTTCAGAAAAACCTTACCCGCCTGCAATCAAAACCAAAGCTTCCCCTCTTTTCTGTCATATCAATCCGTCCAAGCTGAAATCATCTATCAGTTGTCTATGGTTTCCCATTGCAGCTCCATATTCTGAAACCTGCAAACTTGAACACAGATCTGCCTTCATTTCTTTGCAGACCCGAGCCCATCTCACTTATTTCAGGCGTCTTGGTTTGCCGACGCACAAAGGTAAAAGGCATCGATCTCGTCCCCTCATTAATTTCTTAATTCCATCACAAATGCAATAGTGAAATCTGAGCCTAATGCATTTGCATGTCCGTGAACTTGTGTTGTAGACGACAATCGGAGATGATGGCGAACACAAGGAACAGTAGCAATGTCAAATTTTAGATCCGCAAGAAAAATGAGCAGCGGCAACCACGATGTCCACAGATCTCATAAATACAAGTATAAATGCTTAACCCAGAATGAGCATCATCCATAGATCAGATAGTCTCCATTATACTCATGTTTTTTTTTTTTTTTTTTTTGTATGCATGCTGCCCTAAATAAATGTGATGAATATTGAGCTAAACATTGCACCAACTGGATTCATGTATTTTTTACAGGGAGTGGAAAAAGATGAAGTTGTTTGTGAGCAACAAGTCTTTTGAGGAAGATGAAGTTGTCAACAAATGTTTGTTGTTTCTTTTACTTTATTTTTCAGATTTTGTTTGGCCTGGTATAAACATTCAAGTAAATTTAAAATATTTTTTTTATGGATGAAGAATAAATTTGTCAATTTAAATTTAAGTTTGCTTCATGGTTAGAATGGTTTCTGATTTGTAATTCATGTGCATTTTTTTTTCATTTTTTTTTTTAAACACTAGCATTGATCACTATTTCAAAGTGGTGCCCTATCAATTAAAAAAGTTGTCAGACCTTCTAACGAGACTATTAATGTTGTGTGTATTCGACACATGAAATTCTGGCAGATTAAGCCTTTTTCTGACACAAGCAATCATGTCGCTTCACTTTTCCGCCACTGTAACCATTTCCTGTCGAATTTTACCTAATATCCGACAGTAAGAACTTTTTCTTGTCGTTTTTATTTGTGCTAGTAATGGGTAGTTTTGTAGTAATGTAGTCAAAGACTCTCACATATGGGGCAGGATTATCGTTTTCTTGTTTAATTTGTTGACAAATGTTAACTGGGATTATTCCGACCTTGTAATTAAGTGATGGAGGTACTAGGTGTTTGTTTGGTCAAATTGTCTTTGCTAGGCGGTGCTTGACGCTTGATGCGTCGAGTCTTTAAAACTTGTTCATATGCGATTGATTTTTATTAATTAGTTAGTGGTGCAACTATATGATTTAACTCGCAAATTTATATGGTTAGTTATGAGCGGAGTTATTTGTTTTTAACAGGTTCACAGGCATCCTAAAAAATAGGGGTTGACAGTTAGGGGAGAGAGAGAATAAGAGAGAATGAGTTGAAAGCGTATTGATAAAGTGACATAACTATGAGGTTTAGAAGAAAAAAAAAAAAGTAAAAACTTGTTTGTATAAAATTGCTTTAATGCCCACATTATTTTCTTTTCTAATATCTTCTTTCAGTTTTGTATTAAAGGGTATAGTAGTAATTTTATTAGTTTTTGGTCGATAAACAGTGTTTTATTAATATGTAGTTTAGATATATATATATATATATATAATTATTTGACAAAAAAATACAAATATAATAGTTAGTTGTTTATTAATTTATGGATTTTATTTTAATATTTATTATATTTTAATTTGTTTATTTCCTCCTGCACGATTACTCCAAAAAGGAGTTCACAAACTCCTCTTTCTCAAATTGTCCTTATTCTTAAAAAGGGGGAAAAGCCATCGCTTTTTCTCTTCGATTTCAGAAGCAAGAGATAAATTTCGTCTTTGGTTCTATAATTCCATGCTTATCTAGAGTCAAATTGGAGTAGCCAACAAGTAATTCGTAAGGTAAATTTGTTTTTATTTCCTTTTGACTGTACAATTGAGCTTGTGATTTTCATACCTCTTTCTCTCTTACCACTACCTAAGAATTTAAAATCAGGAGGTGTGTTATTTTCGTTGGCTAGGATTTTTCATCTCAATCTAGTTACCATGTGAGAGTCAGATGAATTCCTCCTATTACTGCTAGCAAGCATGAGGTGTTCACTTGAGTGTTAGTTCCAGGAGAACTTGTGGAGCCTATGGAAGCAGGATGTGGAGGTCTAGGAAACAAGTGGTGAAGAATCTAGAGTTAGGCCTCATGATTATTAGTTTGAGTTTTTAGCCTTAAAAAGAAGCAAAAACCTGTATAAATAGGGAGTCAGTTCTCCTGAGAATTAATGATAATAAAAATGTCAGACAGAGAGCTTTATAGTTTCAGTTGTAGAAGGCTAGTGAAGGAGAAAGAGTGCTAGGAGTTGAAGTAATCTTTTATTTGGTTAGACTTCCCATTCCTTTTATTTGATTCATCTTTCCAATAATTTTAATGGGGGTACGAGGAGGTTGGTTAATCAATAGTCAATCTCTTTCAACCAAAACCCCATAATTTCATATTATAAAATGTTTAGTTTCCTCTTTGATTTTCATATATAGTGTTTAGGTTAATGTTATGGGTTTGAAGAAAGGAGTTTTATGTATTCATACATATCATTTTTCTAATGTGTTTTAACTACATGAAAATAATATCCTCATGGTTATATATATATATATTAAGGTGTAATGTCCCTACTAAGCTTTTATGCTCACCCTAATTAAATTTGTGCAGGTTCGAAACCGGAGAATTAAGTCTTGTGCTAAAGATGATACTTGCTGTATGATATGTGTAAATAGAAATAGAATAAAGAGCTTGGTGGTGTTTGCTCTTTTGTTTGAATAAGGAACAAGAAACTTTGTGTAAATTTATTTGAAGTGGGCTTTGCAAAACTCAAGAATTAACTCTTGGTGAATAAATGTGAAATATACTGTAATTGCAATGTCATAGCTCATACTTTAAACATTAACATGTCATTTTTTAACTTATGAATTCGTTATAATATTAGACATCCGTTAAATTAATTATTAAATGATGACGTAAGAGTAGCTAAGCTCACTTCATAACCAACTTAAATAAAAAATTAATTAATTATTATTTTTTTCATCTCTCTCTTTTCACTCTCCCTCTTACTCTGTCTCTCCAACTCTCTCGTCCCTCTCCTTTCTGCAAAAGCAGAAAATCAATGACGGCGTTTGTCGCCGTTCCCGTCGAAGCCAAACTACTCACCAAAGTCCCACCCACCCAAACCCGCCATCAGCGTTAACCCCCGATCTCACTCAACCATGAAAGCTAACCACCCCCACCCTAAATCGCCACCAGCCCACACCGCCAGAGCCTCTGATCTCTCTTGAATTAAAATTCAGATCTGCATCAGAGATTAAAGCCTCTGAACTCTAGTTGTCCATAGCTGAGACTTGTGGATTTCAATTTCTTTAATATCACCAGATCCTCTCCAGATGTTTTTATGCGAGAGCCTGCGGACCACCTCTCTCCTTGCCGTTGATTGAAAGTAGATGCAAATCCCAAAACCCGACGCATCACTCTACCGACTATCACTGATCTCCCAAATTCGAAAATATCAACACCACCGACTCAAACCACCTCACCACCTCACCATCGACTCTGTCTATTCCACTCTCTCCCCGTCATAACTCTCATCCACATTCCCCAATTACAAATAAATCTGGAAAAGAAAAAACAGGAAAAGCAGAGGACGAAAGAGAGAAAAATGGCTTCAACCCTTCATCCTTTACTCTCAACTTTTCATTTCTAATCTGTCATCATTCAAGGCTTTCAATCTTTCCTTAATAATTATTTAATTTACTAATAATTAATTAATTTTTT
This sequence comes from Pyrus communis, assembly GCF_041283825.1. Taxonomy (NCBI): domain Eukaryota; kingdom Viridiplantae; phylum Streptophyta; class Magnoliopsida; order Rosales; family Rosaceae; genus Pyrus; species Pyrus communis. The sequence continues at coordinate 17,696,921 of NC_142572.1, forward strand.
TATTCCAATTGCATAAAGAGTGAGGCTCCTGCACCGTTATCATTCAAAACCTAAATTGAATGAGGAAGGGATCCTTTCCGGATTACTTCTATCAAATTCACACAATCAATCAATTCGAATTTTGAAATTTGATTCAACAACTACAAATATGAGGTTTCTTTAAAAGTTATATTAACTTTAGCCATTAGATCAAATTTCAAGGACCCGTATTAGGTGATTGGGTGGAATGGATCCGGAGATGGTCCCTTTCCAATTGAATAAATATTTAACAGATGTCCGACATTTCAACGAATTCATAAATTGAGGTATGACATTGTAATGTTTAAAATATGAGGTATGAGATTGTGTCGGGTATTTACCCTATAAATTATTAGCAATAACAAATATCAAATTATCAAACAACAACAACAGCAAAAACAAAGTCTTATCCCACTAAGTGAGGTCGACTGTATAAATCTTCAAATGTCATTGCGCTCGATTTTGCGTCAAGTCTTCCGTAAGCTCTAAGTACTCAATGTTTGTTTGTAAAGTTTTTTCCAAGTCTTCTTAGGTTTTCTTTTACCCATTTTCCAAGTCTTCGATTCACATGTCCAAATCAAATTAACCAATTTTCTCATTTGCGGTTACTTCTACTTTACATCGAATATTCTCGTTCCTAAAAAGGGGAAAGAGCCCTAGCTTTAGTTTTCTGAAGGCGGGAGAAAAGATAAAACTGATTATAAGAAAAATTTGAGTGAGAGAGTTTTTGCGATTTTGGGTTTTATTTGGATTTTCTTCCTAGAAAATCTTGCACTCCGCCTAGGAGCGCTTAGGCAGCCGTCTAGGTCACCTAGGAGCACCTAGGCTGGCGTCTAACAACTCACTGATTTTTCCTAACGTTTTGGACATAATTGCATTGGCAAACTGAATTCTAGCTCTTAGGCCAATTTTTAGAACGGTGGTTTTATCCTTGTATAAGGTCTTCCAACATTCCATCTTAGCCTACCTTTTCAATTACATCCTTATTTCACCACCAAGATTTATTTTGATGTGGACCAAAACCCCTGGACTTTCCCAATACCCCTTTTGCAACATTTCATATACAGTTAGCCATGAAATCTCACATTTGACTAGCATTCCCCTTTGTATCGCAAATGTATTGGGTGAGTACTTTCTCGTTGAAAGTGACTTGTATTTCTCCTTTTAGATTCCAATATCTAGTTCTTCGATATTTAAGGGTTTTGTTCCTTCTTCTATCTCTTTTAATACGTACATTTACCACCAATATGCGATGTTGGTTAGCCAAACTCTCTCCCGGTATAACTTTGCAATCCTTACTAGTTATATGACCCCTTTCCTCATTAAAAAGAAATCTATGTTACGATGACATACTCTTGTAGGTGATCACATGCTCTTCTCTCTTCTTAAATGAGGTATTGTCTAGAAAGAGATCATAGGCCATTGCAAAATTCAAAATGTCTTTCCCCTCCTCGTTTCTTTGTCCAAAATCATGACCACCATGAAACCTTCTGTAATTGCCTGTCTCCTTGCCTACATGTCTATTTAAATCTCTTATTGTGAGTAGCTTCTCTGTATGAGAGATTCCTTGAACCAATACTCAAAGATCTTCCCAAAATTTCACCTTCAGACTCTCATCTAACCTAACTTGAGGTGCATACACACTAACCACATTGACGAGTTCTTGTCCTACCATAATTTTGATTGCTATAATTTTGTCCCCAGCCCTCTTAACATGTACATCTTTTGTTAGAGTCTCCACGATGATGCCAACATTGCTTCTCGATCTGTTTATTCCCGAATGCCAAGGCTTAAAATTTTGTTTTCGAAATCTTTTGCCTTAAGACCAACCCACTTAGTTTCCTAGAGGCACATAATACTTATCCTTTTCCTCACCATAACTTCCACTACACTTACCACATTTTTCACATCATATTTGTATCATCTCTTTAATAGAGGAATGGCCTATCAACACATGTGGGTTGAATCTCTATTATAAAGATGATACAAATGTGGTATGAAAAATATGATAAGAGTAACTTTTTTTACTAAGTAAAACGCCATGCATGCATATACTATATAGCATGATAGCAACAAGGGAAAAGTTCATTACGGATTTTTACAGTTCTGTATTGACTTTCAACATGGTAATAAGACTCGAAGGAAAGGCAGTAAAATCATGCGAGTTGTAACCACAATATATATACAAAATGTCAAAGTTGGTTTTGATCTTGATTGGGGTGCAAGATGCTTGGTGGTTGATTGAACTGTGATGACATATAGAGTCCTCGTCCACTTGAAGAAGCTGCAGGAAAGTGTTCATTTTCTGTCAATAAATTTATTTATTTTTTAATTATTTCAATTCCTTGCACCATGACTTGGTCATTGTTTAGCTGCATGAACTGTAGAGAAATAATATATGTATTTTTTTTTTTCTAAGGATATAATTATCAGAACATGCAAAAGAGAAATACCTGTCGGATAGAAATCCTTCCACGCGGAAAAGTTGACATCAATAACTTGTCCTAATTCTTGACGCTGCAAACCATTATTGTCATCCTCCAAACCCTTTCCTGTGCTGCGATGCTCATCAACACTCCTATTTTGTCCGCTAACAAGTGCTGATTGGGAAGCTATGGCGTCAAATCTACTTTCAGCTGGCTGATCTCTAATCCTCACGAAGCGGAAAAAATCATTGATTTAACTAAACTAAACTAATAAGTTTTTCATTAACCTATATATAACTGTAATGATATATAGATTAATATGTGTGTGTATGCATATATATTCAGGTTCTTTAAAGGAAGCGATTTTAGTTTTTGCAAAAAGAAAAAAAAAAAAAAGATTAATTGTGGGACTCACTCTACTTCAAACTTCAATGATTTGAATCGTCTATTTTATAAGTTTCGATTTATAGATCATGCTTCAAAAAATTCAATTCGATCCAGATTTGCCCCATTATAGTTGTTTCGATGAAATTTCAATATTTATTAGCATAATGTTCATCAAATGAACTCAATTATATGCCTCAAATATTTCTAAATTGGCTAATATTTTGCAAAGATGATCTATAAGGTTCATTGAACGATAAACAATTTGACCAGTGAAGTCTGATGTGGTGTGGTGCCCTCAACTATTTCACCCCCCTCCTCTTTTTTTTTTTTTGAAAAACAAGGCGTCTGTTTCTTTAAGGGGCGCTCTCTGTATATATGCATGTTTGGCCAGTATATATAATATAATTTATAATCACCTTAGGGGAAGAGAGCCATTTGAATTCAAAAAGTTTACAATCTGAACTTGTGGATCTCCTTGTAGAAGCCAATCAACTAGAATATTGTGTGGACTTCCTGTAACAAGTTCATGTATATTTGTTGTAGCTGTAGGTAGCTGCAAACGTATATACACAGTTCAACATATTAAATAATGAATACTTTATGTTATTTCCTTCTTGGCATGCATGCTTGAAGTATATGCTCTTATGACGAGTTATTAATTTTTCGAGGACCACCATTACGTGATGTTATTACTTCATGCACATTATAATATATGTGTTAGCATAATATAATCTAGAAGTGAGACATCAAACTCTGTCATCCACAAATGTTATACCACCTGTAAAGATAACATCATGTGGCTAGCTAGCTATGTCCGCGATATGCTTATAAAGGTTTCTCCATATACAGTTAGGACGAAAAATGTTTACTATAAAGATAAAGTACACACAAAAATGCTACTTTAACAGACCTGTAGTATTGTAGCAGAAGAATCATACTCCTCCAGAACTTGCTGTACATGTTTTGCCATGAATTAATGTCATAAGTTATAAATTTCAGCTGAAATTAATATAAACGACATGCGTAGTAACAGGTGTAGTTGCAGCTAGGAGCATACCAGCAAAGTACTGTATTCAGTATATAAAATACCTTGCGCACGCGCAAACGTTTTAGAGTCTCCTCAAGGATCTGTTCCCGGTACTCAGCGTCATGCAATGTCCTGATTTCAGAGAGATCCTCTGCTTCAAAGATCCTGCTATCGACACTTCACATATAAGAGGAATGCATACATAGGATGCTTGCTAATTATAGTAATTTGTCGGTGATCGGAGACATGCGCGCTATAGGGTTTAGGGTTTTGTAAATATAGCAGCACCTTAGTCGATTTCCCATTTCTTCCAATTGTGATTTGCAGCATACGATGTCTTGTTGAATCTCCTGTAATTAATTCAGAAATAGGGATTTAAATATGAAGCCGTGTCAATCAACTTGTTTGTGCTTGAATATGTTCATAAAGTACCTCCAGTTGATCCGAATCAGTACCACTCATCGGACTGCATCCATCGATTACATGAAATCATAGCAACAATCACAATACGGTCAGTACAATAGAGTACTACTGCTATACTCACCAACGTTTATTCACCAAATAAATTGACTAGCTAAATTTGACCAGGAATTTTGGTAAAAGATTACATTAGAAATTTAACTAAGCAGGGTAAAGAACATAGACAAGTAGGGAACCAAGACCTGGTTGCTTGATAGGTTTGATCAGCTTCCCTCCACAATTTACCAAGAACGCTTTGGAGAAACTGCATATTTAACCATCACTTCAATAAAAATCTGAAAGAGATAAAGATAGTAATAGATGAAAGGAAATTAATTTTGCATTTTCTCTTTTTGCGCACCCATGTTTGTTTTTGTTCATTGATTTTCTTTTTCTTTATTCAACTCAAATGCTAGAAATAAACAGGAGTGTGCATGAGGACAAAAAGAGTATGTGAAATTATTTCCCTAATTGAAAACATATATATACAAATAAATAAACAAATTTACATATAATTCTTGGAAGGATGTAACTTATGAGTGCTGCTTATTTACCTCTTGATTATGCTGACTTTATAATTGCATAAGTTGATCCAAACGGAGATCAAGGCATCGTACCAGAAGGGTAAATGAAAAACCATGCATCAAAAGGAACACAAGAAATATTACACGCTCCGATCGAATGTGATCATAACCATAATCTGATGGTCAATATCTGCTTACCGTCCTCGCTGATTGGCGGGAAGATTAATATACCGTGCCAGAGTCTCTTCAATGCTTCAGTACCATCAAACGAAAAAACAAAAGAACAAATATTCCTTGATATATATTAGCATTTACAGATTAATCTGACTGCTAATTAAACAAAAGAACAAAAAGAATAACAATATTCCTTGAACAAAAAGAATAACAATATCACTACCTTTTATTTCCAGAGAAGAGACTAAGTCTCCCAGATGAAGAAAACATGATGAGAGCAACATCAACATCGCACAGAACAGAGAGTTCATAGGCTTTCTTGATAAGCCCGTTTCTTCTTTTTGAGAAATTGACTTGCCTATTGGTCGTATTCTCAATCCTTTTGATCTGAAGCTTCACTCTCCCCATATTTAACTATGCAAAAATAATAAAAAATTCTTGCCCCTTTCCTGTTCTATTTTGTGAAACCTAGCAGGCCAGCTATATAGCTGTATGGTAAGGGAGAAAGAGGATAAATCTTTCGCTCTCACATAGACACCTCAAAATAGAAGGTAGGAGAAGAAAGTAAAGAACAGAAAGATATGGAGTAATATATACTAGTTTATGTTAGGCCATTTACGAAATTAGCTGACAAGAGAGAGAAAATGAGAGAGCGATCTGACGGTGTAAGGTTGGGCAACCTATGAAAAAAATCTATCACTGATAGGATAACATCACTCGATAATTAATAGTTTTACCTAAATCTTTCCGAGCCATATTTGTAACATACTTTGAGCACACACGAAAAATTATTGTATAGAGAGGGTTAATCATGATTGAATATTTTAAAATTTATATTATCAGGAACTTCAGCTTTCATTGTCAACCACTTCTGAAAATAGATTGGAATAATTTTCTTAAGAATAGATTGGAATAGTAAAGTTAAAGTTTTGAAGATAACTATAAAGATTAAACACAAAGAAGTTTTCCATAAAATAACATTTTTATGGATATTGTTGCAGCATGAGTCATGAGTGAATAGGGAGCTAGTTTGCAGATGCCAAAGAAAAAACAAGTATGCTGACCTAATACATGATCTAAATTTGCAGAGAGTACTAGACAAGGGCTTGTGAGAGGGGTCCCATTTAGCACATAGAGAGCATACGGTGCGCAGGTTTTCGCATAAATGCCGAGGGAGATTTTTCGGCAACCAACAGTTAACGAGCACTCACACGACGCACCTCTGCATGTTGGTGTCTCCGATCACATCCTTTTTGAACTTGAGTCTGAGAATTTGTTGCCGAGCATTGTGTATAATTTTGTTCTGACACTTTTGATGCCGAGGACTGTGTTCAAAAGTTAAAATGGGGGAAATCTGTCCGAGTTTCGATTTATGCTTTTAAGATACATTGACAAAGTTCATGTGAGTGAATGCTTCTGATGTAAAAATCTTGGAAGAAATTCTGGTATTTATTCAAGAACCAAAGTGCCGTAATCTAATCTCCACCCCTGAAGGAATCTATTGTGTTTCCAAAATTAGCAGATACAACGTGTGTAGCAATGTTTTTTTTTTGGATAGAACTTTTGACACACCTCTGCATGTTGGTGTCCCCAATCATCCTCATCCCAAGTTAGAATCTAAAGGGTAATAATGCAACAATTACAAACTACAGTGAGAGCTGGGCTACATGTTTTATAATTTACAACACTAAAATTTTGACTTGTAGATTTCATTACTTACAATAGTGTGTGATTCGAGGGTTTTTAACAGATTCTGCAAACGAGACAGTACTGAATATCATGCAAAATATTGGAATCCACCCTGGATGTTCTCAATTAACTGGATATTTTTCTTTTCAATGACATGCAACTAATCATATACCTGATGACAGCTTTTACTGACAAAGCATTTATTTTTATTTTTTATTTTTCATAGAACAAAATAAATTTTAAATACTTTTTAATATGAAGATAATAACAAATTAAATCAAAAATAGATATATATATATATATTTTTTATTTTGTAAAAAAAATGCTCTGTTTATATAAATAATTAATTAATTAGAGGCAACGAGAATTGTACCTGTTGCAAAGCAAAGTTGGCTGAGATCAAAATTGACTAATAATTTGATTTGAACAAGACTTGAGAGACTGCTTCCGCCGCTTCCAACAGCTCGCCAACCCCCACACCGCCAACAAGATTTGAACAAGATGTCAGCGTAATATTTGTTGAATAGTAAAGCTAAAGTTTTAAAGGCACCCACAAAGATTAAACATAAAACAAGAAGATTTTGTACAAAAATACAATTTTATGGATGATGTTGTAACATGGCTCATGAGTGAACAAAGAGCATACGGTGCGAGGTTTGCATAAATGTCGAAGAGGAATTTTCTGCTACTAAACACTTAGCAAATACAACATGTGTTAGCAAACATTTTTTTGGACAGAAATTTTGACGCACCTCTGCATGTTGGTGTTTCCGACCATCCTCATCTCAAGTTACTCAAGTTAGAATCGATCTCAAGCCACTACAGTGAGAGTTGCTTGGGATGCAGGTTTCATATTTTTTGGCCAACATTTTGATATTCGAGGGTTTTTAACAGATTTTGTAAACGAGGCACTAATGAATATCATGCAAAGTATTTGAATCATCCCCTTGATGTTTTCAGTTAACTGCATGTTTTTTCTTTTCAATGACATATAACCAATCATATACCTGATGACACTTCCTCCATTTTCTTGGGTCAAAGTGAATATAGATGGCCTTACTAAAGGTAACCCGGGTCTTGCAGCATGTGGTGGGATTTTCCGAGATTTTGCGGGTTATTTTTTTAGTGGTTTCTCACTGAGCTTGGGGCATTGTACTTCTTTCTATCAATGTTTTAAAAGGCGGAGGCGCGGGCGAGGCGTCTCATGGATAGTCCTGTCTAGGCGAAAGCCTTGAGGCATGAGGCGAAGTCTCACGAGACCTAAATTTTATTAATATATATTATACAGAATTATATATAATATATAAAAATATAATACTTTGTAAAATAAATATTCATTGTTATTCAAAAGTGCACATGTCACAAACAAATTGAACTCACTTCACAAACAAATTTAACCAAGCAATCACATTAATCAACAATCAAACAAATAGGGTGGAAATCAAACATTTTTAGTCTTAAGTAAGTGCATATTTATATGAATTATGAGAGTTTTGAGTAATATTTGAGTAAGATATGTAGTCTTAAAAAAAATAAGGCTAAGATAATGTATCCTTTAAATAATAAAACGTTAAAAAATTAAAAACAAACATATGTTTATCTTTTTTTCCTGTTGGCAGAATATCCAAGAAAATATGCTTCTTTATCTTAAAAAAATAATAAAAACTAAAACTAAAAGATGCTTATCTATTTTGAATATGAGAAAAAATAATATAAAAAACAAAAAGTGAACATAAAGGAAGATAGTGGGATAATAAATGTTAGCAAAGTAGGGTCATTTTAAACCTAAAAGAAAAAAATATTAAAAAATAGAAAAGAAAAGGCGCTAGCGACTTCATCTTCTTTAGACAAACGGCCCCTGATCAAGAAATTTCAGATTTGGGCAACTCAAAAAAAGAAAAAATGGACGCCCATTGAAGGCCTCAGGTGCGCTCGGTCACCCAGGCGCCCTCGACGAAGCCTAGGTGGGTTTTCGCCCACTCCCACAAAACAAAGGTGATTTTCCTCACGGCCCGCCTCCAAGGCCACCTAGGCGCGCCTTGGGGTGAGTTTTTTAAAACACTGCTTTCTATGCAGAGCTTTATGCTATCATTCTTACTGTGGAGTTGGCTCACGTGCAAGGTTGGCAACATTTATGGCTTGAAAGTGACTCTTCTAACGTGATATCTTGCTTTATTTCTAGTTTTTTTTTCTCCTCTTTGGTCGCTCCAGACTCGTTGGAATAATTGTACATTTCGAGAAGAGAATACAATTGCTAATAAATAAATTGGCCAATTTAGGGCTTCTCTCATCTTCACTTGTTTGGCATGCCGCTCCTCCTATAAAGATTCTTCATTTTCTGCAATCAAATTTCTTGGGTATGTCGGCCTACAGGTTTATCTCCCCTTCTTGATGTGTGGTTTTCTTTTACCTAATTTTTTTTTGGATTTTCCTTTTTTGTTTTGTAGCTTGTCTTGTAGTGTCACATCCCGGTCTCCCGCCTTGAGGATATTGTCCGCTTTGGCATTCCTGGCCTGGACTAGGTCGCAGACACCAGGCTACCGCACGGTTTTGTTCTTGTGGCTGAGTGTTAGTCCGCAGACCACATCTCCCACCACAAAAGGCCTCCTCAAAGGGTACCACCAGGCATGTACATATAAGGCCCAAAGACCACGCCCTCACGGGCGATGTGGGATACTACAATCCACCCCCCTTAGGGAGCTCGACGTCCTCGTCGGCACACCACGGCCGTGAGTCTGGCTCTGATACCAAATTGTCACATCCCGGTCTCCCGCCTTGAGGATATTGTCCGCTTTGGCATTCCTGGCCTGGACTAGGTCGCAGACACCAGGCTACCGCATGGTTTTGTTCTTGTGGCCGAGTGTTAGTCCGCATACCACATCTCCCACCACAAAAGGCCTCCTCAAAGGGTACCACCAGGCATGTACATATAAGGCCCAAAGACCACGCCCTCACGGGCGATGTGGGATACTACAATCCACCCCCCTTAGGGAGCCCGACGTCCTCGTCGGCACACCACGGCCATGAGTCTGGCTCTGATACCAAATTGTCACATCCCGGTCTCCCGCCTTGAGGATATTGTCCGCTTTGGCATTCCTGGCCTGGACTAGGTCGCAGACACCAGGCTACCGCACGGTTTTGTTCTTGTGGCCGAGTGTTAGTCCGCAGACCACATCTCCCACCACAAAAGGCCTCCTCAAAGGGTACCACCAGGCATGTACATATAAGGCCCAAAGACCACGCCCTCACGGGCGATGTGGGATACTACAATCCACCCCCTTAGGGAGTCCGACGTCCTCGTCGGCACACCACGGCCGTGAGTCTGGCTCTGATACCAAATTGTCACATCCCGGTCTCCCGCCTTGAGGATATTGTCCGCTTTGGCATTCCTGGCCTGGACTAGGTCGCAGACACTAGGCTACCGCACGGTTTTGTTCTTGTGGCCGAGTGTTAGTCCGCAGACCACATCTCCCACCACAAAAGGCCTCCTCAAAGGGTACCACCAGGCATGTACATATAAGGCCCAAAGACCACGCCCTCACGGGCGATGTGGGATACTACATGTAGGTTCTTACCTTTTAGGTTTTATTTGAGAGAGGTTTCGTCCTATGTCCACCTTCTCTTTTTCTTGTATTTTCTTTTTTCAAGAGGGTTAAAGTCTAGTCCCTCATTTCTTCTTGTATTTTAATTTTCAAGCGGGGTAAGGTGTATTCCCCCTTTCTTTTCTTATATTTTGTTTTTCTTGCTTTATAAGGGGTAAGGCTTTTATCCCCCCTTGATTAGGTATAGCTTTTTTTCATATCAATAAATTTTCCTCATAGCGCAAGATTTTTTTTTAAAAATAAAAAATATACCTGCATTTCTTGACATATAATTTATTTTTAGGGCAATTTTTTTTCGTGATCCTTGGGTGATACCCTACTTTTAAATAGACCCCTATGGTGAAAAAAACTATTAATTGTAATCATGTGGTGAAATTCGTTATCAATCATAGTCCAAATTGGATTTTTTCTCATTCTTTTGTCATTTGTAGGGGCAAAATTGTTATTTTCATTTTTATTGATTCCATCAACCAATCACAAAGCACCATATGGACATAAATTTTTTTATTTTTATAACTTTTAGAGCTATAATAAAAGAATAAATAAATAATAAAATTACAAGGTTCATATTATCAGACTTTCTCATTTCAAGAGAGCCAATAGTCCAAATTCAAGATTTAAAAAATCACAAAGTACCTCGCCGTGATTAGGTTAGAATATAATTTATTATGAAATATTGAATTTAGTTTCATTTTAAGAAGAATAGTGGTGGATGGGATGGCTAGGGTTATGTGAGAGGGAAGATGGTGGGTGGTCTTTGTGGCTATGGCTGACAAGGGTAGGGATTGGGGAGGGATTATTTTTTTTTTCTCTCTCTAATTTTGTTGATCATAAAAAAGTGGAATCACCAAAAAGAAAAGAAAAAAAATGGAATGACCTTTTTACCCCTGCACGTGGATGAGATTTTGATAGAAATTTCAATTTGGACTACGATTGATAACGAACTTCACCACAGGGTTAAGATTAACACTTTTTCACTATAACGGTCGATTTAAAAGTAGTGTCTCACCACAGAGATCAAGAAAAAAAATTTAAACTTATTTGTTATTTCAATTTATTATTTTTTTTTATAAAACACTAAAATTTTAAGTACTTTTTAATCTAAAGATAATAACAAATGAAATTAAAATTAGATAAAGTTTTTTTTAAAAAGAAAATAAAATGCTCTGTTCAAATAATAAATAATTAATTAGAGGTAATAAGAATTGTACCAGTTCCAAAGGAAAGCTAGCTGGAATCTATATTGACTCATTTGATTTGAACAATATTTGAGAGAGAGAGAGAGAGAGTGCTTCCGCCTCATCCAATCTCCCAACCCCCACACCACCAACCCTTAGTCATTGGCGTTTCGGCAGATACGGCTTCGGGTGAGACGACGCTCTGTGATATGATCATCCAACGGACCAACAGCTTCACGATCATCGTGTCGTCGTGCATGAGTATAATTTCGTTCTGACGCTTTTGACGCCGAGGGCTGCGTTTAAACTAAAATGAGGGCAATCTGTCCAAGTTCCGATTTATGCTTTTAAGATACATCGACGAAGCTCAAGTGAACGAATGCTTCTGATGTAATAATCTTGGAAGAAATTCTGGTATATATTCGAGGACCAACGGGTCTGCAATCTAATCTCTTCTCCTAAAAAAATCAACGGTTTCCATCCTTGAAGATTGACACCAATTAAGAGATTGACGTTGCGCTGCATGAAGAGTCTGTGTCGTACCCGAAATATGGGATTGATGGGGACCCTATATTATTGGTTCAGCCTCTTTGCTTGAATTGTTTCAAGTTTCAACCCATGAGCTAACTCCGCACCTTAGATGGTGAGAGTCCAGCAGCCGAAAGCATCACTAGCTTGCGCTCTGATGCGAGTAACATGGGACGCGTGGAATCTCATGTGAATCAGCAAGGACCACCTTGCAAGGCTAAATACTTCTGGGTGATTGATAGTGAAGTAGTACCGGGAGGAAAGGGTAAAAAGAACCCTGATAGGAGTGAAATAGAAAATGAAACTATAAGCTCCTAAGCAAAGGGAGGAGCCCAAGACTCTGACGGCGTGCCTATTGAAGAATTAACCGGCGACTCATAGGCAATGACTTGATTAAGGAAACCCAGTAGAGAAGCAAATTATCCTTTAGATCGACTAAAATATTTCCTCTTTTTCTTTATTAGTCTAGCGGGTATCATGACGTCCACTTATTTTTTTTTGGTCAAGGTGAAACTTTCATTAAACAGCAAATTCAAATTTACAAGCAAACCAAAGGCCCAGATTACACCTATAAACAACCAAAAAAGGGCCTAAAACAACAGAAAAATAGAAAGAGGGCCCAACAACAGTGAAGCCCAAAAAAACACCACGGCAGCCAAGAAGCTTCCACTGTAATCTCCACCTACACAATTCTAGGCCAGCCAACATAAGTGTCGTCCACCACCGAGTATTGCCTCCTCAAACACCACCTCCAACCTCGAACAGCTACCAGAGCACACAACCATAAGCAACAGATAGTTGGCAACTAAGAGTGATAAGCCAACTATTAGTAGGAAGCTCATAGAAACCCACGAGCGATACTGCCAAAAGTGGCAGACAGGAAGGAGAACATGGTGGTGTTGAAAATACCTAAGCCAGTGAAAACATTGAAACTCTACATAAGAACTCATCAGGAAATATGGCTGAATATCGGACCAAGGAAGAGTTGGGAAGAGGTATACCGACGGGAGTTGAAGAACAGGACAGGCCGGAGTGAAAAATGGGGAGAAACATTAGTAGAGGCAAGGAAAAAAGAAGGAAAAGATAGGAAAGAAGACTCGACAATCGACCCCAGTTGAAGCTAGGGCAGGTGCCACCGAAGAAAAGCCTTTGTCTTTCCTTTTCCTGTTGGAGACATGAAAAACTTGTAATAACCATTAGTGATTGTTAAATGCATGTTTATATCACACCTTTGGGCAAGAGATATAAACTGCCATTGACCTTCATTGTATTGCCATCATTCAAGATGCCATACACTGATTAAAACTACCAACAATTTATACATCCCCTTCTTTGGAAAAGAATGTGAACATTTCATGAGTTTTAAACCACAAATATTCTTCCTTTACTGTAATCGAACAATGTTCTTAATTGTTCATAACATTTTACTGCAAACCAAACTATCATTATAGGAGCGGAAAAGAGAACCGGATTGTAAACGAGATCAAATCGGATTAACGTAGTGAACAAGCAAACATCTGCAAGTGTGAGTCCATCTCCACACAGGTATCTCTAACTGCTTAAATGATCTTCGATCATGTCCAGTGTGTCGAACTTGTTTACCACTGTATCGTTTGCTTGTTGAAATTGAGCAAACCCACATCTATGAACTTCATTGTTGACATTGGGGTAGATTACGCTATTCCACTTCTCAATCTTATGCTTCATTGGAGTTGGCAAATGATCCAGACCCAAATTACGAGCCAACTCATTGAGTTTGAAGTTGAACAATTGGATTGTATGGTAGGTTTTGTTGCAGGCCACTTCATTCCTCTTCGCATACTAAAGCATCGGCACTGTCAATAACCAAAACAGTTGAGAACCATGTTATCCCTGTCATGCAATTTAACTATACAATGGATCTAGGGCCTGCTAAGTTGGCTCTGATACCAAATGTTGGAGCAAAAATTTTACTTAACATGAACCCTATATCACATGTTAATCTATATGAGTAGAAGACTTACTTGTTGAAGACATGGTGGTCGTAAAAATAACTCTTCTACTCAGTTAGAGATCTTTATATTCTAATGGTGATAGACCCCGAACGTAAAACCCTTTCTCTATGAGTAGGGAATTCATTTATATGATGCAATGGTATCCAACTTCCATCTATCGTGGAGGGTTGGTTGTTCACCCGTTGCACCAAATCCCAACCATGTATGGAGTGGCTTTAGAAGCACGTTGGATGTATTTCCACAATTATAGGAAGTTAGTTTTACACGTATTCAAACTCTAATGATTTGCATTACCAACATATTACTTCTTTATCACAACTAGTTGAGTCCACATAGGATTCTTACATTCTCCCACATGGATGTTAACTCGCTGTAGTTTGAAGCTACATGTCCATGACAAAATCATTCCTTAGTGATCACATTGAGTTATACGCAATTAACATCTTATATGCATCTACCAGTGATCATTGAAGCTTGAACTCCAGGAAAAAATACATGTAATAGTACTGTATGCACCCTTGAATTACAATCCTCGAACTCATAATACATTCCAAATAATAGACTTCGACCTATATCACACTTCAAGCCTCCCACATATTAACCCGGTATACCTTCATTGATTGAACATTGAAATTTAATCTTTAATCACTAGACTTTTCCTTCCAAGCGTCCTGCATAATAGACTCAACTAAACATGTTCTTTGGAACAATGATTTGTCATCTAATTGCACATTACAAATTTGAATCAACATAAACATTGTCAATAATAAGTTTGAAGGAAACTAACTCAATCTGTCGTGATACAAGGCACAATGAAACATGCAATAGTTTCCTTTACTCCCACATTTTAGCAAACTCCATGGAATCATGCACTCCCACATTTCAGCAACGTGGGCATCCTTATCATGCACTCCCACATTTCAATAGCCGTAAAATGTTATACCCTAAAAGATCGCATACCATTATACATTCCTCTCTTTGGAAAAGAATATTGACATTTATTGAGGTTTAAAATCATAATTTACATAATCCAGTTCCGGAAGTCTTTTCACTTTGATGAAAAACATAAAAAGATATGTACACAAGTCAATACTACAAAATCTTGCTCAAAAGTTTTCTTGAAGAAGTAGTGATAGGGATTTTACCACCTACAAAAGTAGGGATAAAAACACTTAAAAATACTTGCAAGAGTACAAGGTTGTCGTAGTATAGCGGCTCAAGAAAGGTCGTTCTCAACAGGGATTGAATGAATAATTTATGTTAAAACCAAATCTTAATTAATTATTTGAAAACAAAGTTTGGAAGAGATTGATTTTATGACCTAAAATATTAAAAACGAATTTAATTAAAAACAATTAAATAAATTGGGAAACTAAAGAAAACAAAAGAAAATAGTTTTAAAAATAAATTTGAGCACTAGGGTTCTGCCGTCACCTTAACAATCCTACGGAGTTCTTTCAATTACTTATGAATTACACATGCATATTTTGAAGGTTAAGTTTTCCTAAAGTATGCCCTACTTGGAATCTCCAACATAGAACATATATGCAACTCGTCCGTGGCGTCCAGATCGAATGTGAACATGCAAGATTCATTAAGTTTTGTGAAAACCTTTTGAAAAACCATATAACCCTTAAGATGTGTCGTCCATCCTAAGAAATTACACATATTAACCACAAGAAGCCTTAGTCAATTTCAGGGACAGCCTTCCGCCAAAATTGCATCAAATTACTTTTCTAAATATCCTAATGGTGGCCAGTCACAAAGACAAATAGATAGTTTAAAGCACAGTGATTAACAATTCAAAACTTGCATGCATAATATCATAAGTAAATTGAAAAGAAACTACATATTCTTGCTAAGACTCGTGGCCTCGCCCTAACAAACAAAACTAGTTACGAACAATCATAAAACAAAATATTATTAAGAATATGGATAGAAAACACCTTGAAAATAAACTTAAATCGTCAAGGCTCTCTAAAGCCAAAGTGCGTGCGTTTTCTCCTCTCTCTAACCTAATGGCTAAAAAGCCTTATTTATACTACTACAAAATAAAATCTACCTTGAAAAGGTCTTAGAAGAAAACTAGGAAACATAATTAAATGATAAAACAGAAAATAAAAGGTTTCCTATTTGAACTAGAATTCAGAGTTCTCAGAAAATTACATTTTTGACTGATCAAATCAACTCCGATTTGGTCCCAAAATGTCTGTTTTGAAAGCTGAAGACGTCTCCTATAAATCCTCAGAAGGAATCTTCCTCAAAATACGCCATCTTGACTTTCAAAATACCCAAAATGTCCAAAAAAGTCAATCTGGGAAAACTGCGCACTGGGCCTTTATTTCATTGCCACGGTCAAACGACTTGGTAGAAAAATCTGAAATTTTGATACAATCATCTTAAAAGACTCACAAACATCCTCCAATTGAATGTCCTATTTTAAAAATACATAACAAAGTATCAAAGTTCTACCAAAATAACCAATAAATTAATACTAAAATTAGGATAAAATATATGATATAAAATTGACTCATCATAGAGGTTAGTGCAAAAAATATTGTTATAATTACAACAAGGAAAAATGTAAGCATGCACCAAGTACTCATTGATGCAACTTAACTTAAGGAAGACAAACTCAATCACACGTGAAAATTTATACACATATTGCAAAAGTTAATGTGAAGCCCAATTTTCTTTTCACTAATTCTCTCATTTGGGCAAACACTCATAAATATATTCTTACAAAGAATGAGGCAAATAAAATTGGCTAATATTTTAGACATAATAGAAAATATACCATAACCAACATAAAGTTGTCAAACTGAATTTCAATAATAAGTTACACTTATTTTAAATTTTACCGTTATTACAATTCATGGCAGAAAATTACGAAAATTTGCAGAAACATATTTGACATATATATGCTAAACATATAAAAAATTCAGGTCATTTGGTGACCAATAGACATGTCATTCATCCGACTTTAATCAAGACATGCAATTTGCCATAAAAAAAAAATTTATGTGCATCTATCATAAATCTATACATCCATAACAAATTCAATTTCACATCATTTCAATTTTGATGTCCAAAGAAAACTCAAGTGGTTAAATTTCATCCTCTAAACATGCGTCATAGTTCAAATTGAAAAGATTTACAAGCGTAATACTATGTGTACCTAGGCAATCCTTGATTAATCTTTACGAGTCCAATATTTTTGCATCAAGTCTCATAAAGAGACATACAGTATATCATGATGCAACCAATTTCTATGCCACAAAATCACAAACTATAATGGGGCTCATTGTGACGACATGGAACTTAATCCCTAATGAAACTTTATGAAACTATTTTAATTTACACCTTTGGGTAAGAAAATTAATTAGTTTCTAGTACTAGATTATATGTCACAAGAGTAACTTCATGAAAATCTTCAACACCTGCAGGCAAGATGAAGCTTTCATAACTCTTGTGAGATAAAATCCATACTATGCCATCTTAATTAAGATGCAAGTTTGATCAAAGTAACCTTAAAAAAACTAAATTTTTTTTAGACTTTTCGTTAGTTTTCCTTAAAAACAATCCCTTACATCAACTAAGTCACTACAGCTTGCTTAGTTGACGCAAACATGTAAAGAAATGGATCAACTCCAACCTGAAATAAGTCAAAGGTCACATGGATCGATTAGCTGTAAGGGACAAATTATGATAACCTGATACTTTGAGTCTTGCCAACAAATGACATTGACTTCCTTTAATATTCAATTAATCTCACAAAAACTGTCAGCATGCTTGAAAGAGATTAATCACAATATAACAAGCCGTATTAGAATTGATGTTCCTTTAATATTCAATTAATCTCACAAAAACTGTCAGCATGCTTGAAAGAGATTAATCACAATATAACAAGCCGTATTAGAATTGTAATATCATACTTCATCCACATGGATGTCAATATTATAAAGCATGCTGAAAATAATTGCTTCAAAAACCCATAAATGACACACATCTTCTCTCTTGCTGAAGCTAACATCATTGGCTACCTCGAGAACCTAGTTTAATTTCTCTTGTGGATGCCACATGTTAGAATTGTACAATCCTTTTTTCTTCTCTTTTGACACACATGTTGATAAATATCAACGAATCAAAGCGCATTGTCCAATTTCTACAGGTGAGAGAAATGAATGCTGCAAAACTAAAAAGAGATTAAAACCAAATTAACATCGATAATTCTCACATTATCATGGCATGTTAGAATAAATTGAACAGCACATACTTTTAATTTCATATCTCATGCATGTCCACATAGATCATCACTACGTGTTTATTGAGAACAGCAATTTTAAGGATACTCCCACATATTGCTACAACCTTAATCATTTGTGTACGTATGTGCTTCATGTTCTCGTGAATGCAAGCTTCTGAATGTGTGATACACGTTTTTGGAAAGAAAATTACAGCACACCCAAAAAAGAAAGGGAATCAACAAGCAGCATAGTTGACTATCTTATGGTGTTATCGTGATAAACATTAACTGAATCAAATCCCTAGCCAGTCATACTTAAATACTGGTATATAGTGTGTATATATTGGAAATAATAATTAAAAAATAAAGCACTAATTGTACTGCATTGCTAATGCTCGTCTACCAGGTTATACTTCATACATATTTGAGTCTTTGCATAGGATCATCTCAAGTTAAAGCAATGTAGGACAACTCAATGCTTATTTAAACACACAATATGTCAATTTTGCTTCATGTTTGCAAAACTCAAATTTTTTAATCCATATTGGTTATTTCACACAACAACCAATAATATGGCTATTCAATTCAATCAATATATGTTTACTATACATTATCATAGAACCCAGAAGATTGAAAAATTGATTTACACGAATTTACTTTACCCATTTAAATGGAAATCAAAGGCAACATGCTTACTCATGTAAGGGTTTTGTCAGGCATCGATCACATATAGAAATAACATGAATGATTCTAACTCCCATAGATGAATCAATTACATGCACTACAAACCAATATCAAGTATTTCTATTTTTCCCTTCAATTACTCACACACACACAATTTTTAGTAATTGATAACTTGATAACAAGAAATCTAAGGCGTTTTGGATCAGCTTAAACCAAAATAGTGATAGGTTGATTCCATCAAAATTCAGATGCCAATCAGATTAAAACACTCATAAATATAGGGGTGTGCTATCCACACACCCCTTTTAAATTTATGTCCTTCTTCAATTCACCCAATCAGACGGCCAAAAATTAAAAAGGTGTGAGAGAAGTAAAAAGGTGTGTGTGGATATCACACCCCTAAATATATCATGATTTAGTCAAACTCTCAACCTGTGACTCACTAATTAACATTATCCGTGACAATAACAACAAATTAAACAAAGTATCACCCACATATTTGGTATTAGTTCGTAAACTCAAATACCAACAATATGGAGACCGAGAACTAGAGATGGAGCGAATGTGGGAGTAGGTGTGGCGTGATCTGGTGCGCTCGAGTGTACAAAACCTCTACACTCATCAAGAAGAGTATTTGTCCTTCCTTTTCCTGTTGAAGACATGAAAAACTTGAAATAACCATTAGTGATTGTTAAATGCATGTTTATATCACACCTTTGGGCAAGAGATATAAACTACCATTGACCTTCATTGTATAGCCATCATTCAAGAATCTTATCATGCAATTATTACAAGTCTTTGGACAAGAGTATGGCCTGATCTACTTGATGCCATACACTGATTAAAACTACCAACAATTTATACATCCCCTTCTTTGGAAAAAAGAATGTGAACATTTCATGAGTTTTAAACCACAAATATTCTTCCTTTACTGTAATCGAACAATGTTCTTAATTGTTCATAACATTTTACTGCAAACCAAACTGTCATTATAGGAGTAGAAAAGATAGAATCGGATTGTAAACGAGATCGAACCTGATTAACGTAGTGAACAAGCAAACATCTGCAAGTGTGAGTTCATCTCCACATAGGTATCTCTAACTGCTTAAATGATCTTCAATCATGTCCAGTGTGTCGAACAACTTGTTCACCACTGTATCGTTTGCTTGTTGAGACTGAGCAAACCCATATTTATAAATTCCATTGTTAACACTGGGGAAGATTATGCTATTCCACTTCTCAATCTTATGCTTCATTGGAGTTGGCGAAAGATCCAGACCCGAATTATGAGCCAACTCATTGAGTCCAAAGTTGAACAATTGGATTATATGGTAGCTCTCGTTACAAGCCACTTCATTCCTCTTCGTATACTAAAGCATCGGCACTGTGGACTTCTCGTTGTACCCTGGGGCCCGGGATAATGGTATCTCTCATAGAATCCAAAGTGACATAGTTATTAACACATGAGAAACCAGTAATAACCAAAATAGTTAAGTACCATGTTATCACTTTCATGCAATTTAACTATACAATGGATCTAGGGCCTGTTAAGTTGGCTTTGATACCAAATTTTGGAGCAAAAATTTAACTTAACATGAATCATATATCGCATGTTAATCTATATGAGTATAAAACTTACCTGTTGAAGACATGGTGGTTGTAAAAAACTCTTCTACTCATTTAGAGACCTTTATATTCTAATGGTGATAGACCTCGAACGTAGAGCCCTTTCTTTATGAGTAGGGAATTCATTTATATGATGCAATGGTAGCCAACTTCCATCTATCGTGGAGGGTTGGTTGTTCACCCGTTGCACCAAATCCTAACTGTGTATGGAGTGGCTTTAGAAGCACGTTGGATGTATTTCCTCAATTATAGGATGTTGGTTTTACACGTATTCAAACTCTAATGATTTGCATTACCAACATATTACTTCTCCTTTATCACAACTAGTTGAGTCCACATAGGATTCTTACGTGGAAGACAAAAAGGAGGGATTGGTGGGAGTTTTTTTATTAATTTTCTGCAAATAGTTTTTGAGAAAAAGAAAGTGAACAAAAGAGCAAAAAGTAGAAAAAGAAGAATGAAGTTTCCATTGATATGTTGATATGCTGGAGCTGTTTTCCATTGATAAGTAGATCAATATCTTATTATCTTAGCAATTGGTCACCATGAGTCCGATTGTTGAAACACGAGGATGAATACTCAAGAAAACTTGTGAATAAATGTTTGTTTGCACACTCAATAGTTGGGAGAATATGTGTTATTCAATTAAAAGATCAACAATGGCGTTAAATAGCCTTACAAGAAACTGAAAGCTAGAAATAAGCATCCCACGTTTTTAACAAACCTAATAACGCGGAACATGACTAAAGTCAGAAGCAAATTAAACAACTTGTCCCTAAAGAATAGGGATTATTAACAACTACTGAAAACAACCCTACAAACTAGGAAACCTAACCTTAACGGATAGGAAATCCTAACAACTTCAACATCCTCCCTTAAGTTGAATGTTATCAACAATGAGTTTATTAACTCTCGCAGTTTCAGAAACACATCCAGCTTTAATGGTTTGGTCATGATATATGTTACCTGCTCCTGTGTGGAACATTGAACTAGTTCCACAACTTCATTCTTGGTGAGCTCTCGAAGAAAATGGAAATGAACATCTATGTGTTTGCTGCGACCATACATCACTGGATTCTTTGAGAGCTTAATAGTAGAACTATTATCGCAATAAACCATTGTGGATTTGCACTGTTCGTGACTGAGCTGCTGCAAAATCCTTCTTAACCAAACTGCTTGACACGCACTTGATGCTGTAGCTATAAACTCAGTTTCAATTGTAGATAAAGTAACCACGGGTTGTTTCTTCGAAGACTATGAGATTGCCCCTAAACTCAACATAAAAACATACCCTGAAGTACTCTTCCTATAATCCTGATCTCCAGCATAATCATCGTCTGTGTACCCAATGCGTTCTTCATTTCCTCCCTTTTTGTAGAACAACCCAAAACTCATTGTGCCCTTCAAGTACCTCAACACTTTCTTCACTGCTTTAAGATGCAGCTTGGTAGGTTGTTCCATATACCTGCTAATTAAATTGACAATATACCTCATATCAGGTCGTGTGGTAGTCAGGTACATGAGACTTCCCACAATTTGTTTGCATAAAGTGCTATCAACCTTTATGCCTTCATCTTTTATCATTTTGAAACCAGGAACAATATGATTATGAACTGTATTACATTAGTCCATGTTAAACCTCTCCAACACTTCTTGAGCATATTTTGGTTGGCTAATATAGATAACTTTTGACCTTTTGCAGCACTTCTAAGCCAAGAAAATAACTCATTCTTCCAAGATCATTCATATCAAACTCAATCATCATAGAATGCTTGAACTCTTTGAACATAGACTCGTCATTCCCAGTAAATATGAGATCATCAACATACAGGAAAACAATGAACATTTTACCTCCATTCATTCTATTGACAAACAAGGTGTGTTCATGTGGGCACTTTTCGAAACCTTCCTTCATGAAATAAGACTCAATGCGGCTTTACCAAGCTCGATGAGCTTGTTTAAGACTGTATAAAGTCTTTTAAAGCTTATATACCTTGTGCTTCTACCCTTTTTGTTCATAGCCAGGAGGTTGTGCAACGAACACTTCTTCTTTCAAATTTCCACGAAGAAATGCCGACTTGACATCCAACTGGTAAACTGTCCAATTATTCTGAGCTGCAAGTGATAATATGACATGAATTGTATCCAAGCGAGCTACAAGTGCAAACACTTCGGCATAATCCACTCCATATTGTTGATTGTACCCTTTTGCAACCAAATGAGCCTTGTCTATGATGCCACAATTGAGGTTGATCTTCTAAAACTGTGTTGAAACACTTCTGTTCTTGTGGTTGTGTACGAGTAAGAATGATGAACATTCTATTTACAGCCATTGATGTCTCCCAAATCAATCATCTCTTATGATGATAAATCTTGCAATTGCCACCTTTTATGAAAATGGCAAGACCTTTCTCTTGTAGTTGCCTAATGCTCAGTAAGTTGTTCTTTAAATCCGGCACATAAAATACCCCAGTGATGACCTGCATGATTCCATTGACTTCTATACGAACATTTCCCTTCCCTAGCACAACTAAGCTTGAATTGTTCCTAAACTTCACAAATTTCCTGAAGGTTTAATCAAAGTCTATGAATATCTCCTTCTTACCACACATATGGTTGCTGCATCCCAAATCTAGGAACCACAATTCCTTTATGTCAGTTTCCTCGATATCCACATAAGTTATCAACAACATTTCTTCACTTGTCTATGTGTAGAAGCCTTTTGATCCTTCTCTTTCTAGGGGCATTCCTACTAAAAATTCCCAAGTTCATGGCAATTATAACATTCAAGGGTAGATTTTTCAGGTCTATTCCTACCCCTCTCTCGTCATCTTTCTCTGAAATTGCTACGTCCACCTCTCTCTCCTAGTTGGATTTCATGAGTCACCTTCAAAGCTTGTTCATTCACCATGTGCCTGCCCATTCTCTGCTTGTGCACTAACAAGCTACTTTGGAGCTCATCGATGGTCAAGATGTCGAGATCATTAGACTCTTCAATAGAGCACACCACATAGTCATATTTAGGAGTCATTGATCTTAGAATGTTTTCGATGACCACCACACTCCTATCTTTTCCCCATGAATCCTCATCTTGTTAGCTATGGTGAGAGTTCGCGTGAGGTACTCATTCACTAATTCCCCTTCCTTCATATGCAGAACTCCAAACTCTTTGTGAAGAGCTTGTAATTGTGCACGCTTGACTTGTGCAGCACCTTGGTACTTCTGCCTCAAGTAGTCCCGGATGTCCTTTGTAGTATCTTTCTGTCAAACAACAAAAAAAAGTGTTCGCTTGAAGGTTCCTATATAAAAACACTTCAAGAAGTGAGAACTGTGTCGAGTTTCAAGAGAAAATTTTCCTTGTGCCGGTAATACAAGTGGTGCATCACGTGTTATTATATAAGTTGTGAGAATTTTTATTTTTTATATTATTAATATTTTAACACAAGAATCTCATTACTTGTATATAGACACGTGATGTCAGCCACATTGAAAAATCTCTCATAGTTGCAAGATTACCCCAAACTGGAATTAACCAACACCTAACATTAAAAAAATTCTTGCTATTCAAATTTTGCGCCAACCACTTTAAAAAACAGTTAGCTCCCCAATGGTTCCTCTCATCTCCTCCACCAGAACAATTTCCTCACACCTCCCACACTCTCTCTCTCTCTCTCTCTCTCTCTCTCTCTCTCTCTCTCTCTCTCTCTCTCTCTCTCTCTCTCTGCAACCTCCCATTCCTTCTTCGCAGCCATGTACCGTCCGATGTGGGCCCACCCGACGCCTTCGGCTGGCCTTCAGCGGTGTCAAGAGACTTGGGCTCGCCTGCTCACTCCTCTGACCCTCTGGATACGCAGCATGTACACATAAAATTTTCATCTTCAAGATCATTTTTCCTTCCACGGACCCTTCCCTCTCAACAAAGCATTTCACTTGTTTTTTCAATTCGATTCGGTTTGGAACCGAACCAACAAGCAACAACATTTGGTTTGGTTTGGTTTTTTCAATTCAATTTTTTTTCAATTTGGTTTTTTTTACTTCAGTTCCGTTTTTTTTCGGTTTTCGATTCTCGAACTCACCCCTACTTCCAACACCACCACCGCCAATTTCCGATTTATGATTTTAATAAGACACATTGACCAAGTTCTTCTGAGTGGATGCTTATCACGTAATAATATTTTCTCAACATGTTACCTTTGTTGGATAAAAACGGGGTCATTTCTTGTGGGTTAGAGTTAAGAGAAAGAAAAAAAAGGATTCAAAACGAAGTAAACTTAGAGAAAAACAGGGGTAGTAAAACATGCATTGACCCCATTTAAAGTTGAGATAGTAGGGCAAGCATTTTTGGGCGTGGCCTACACTTTGCAAGTAAAGGTTGAGCTCTAGGCATGGTGAGACCAGTCCCTTCACTCATGTCCACCATTTCCTCACCAATTCTCTCCCACTCAAAACACTGAATCAGTGATCCTAAAGCTAGCCCGACTATCCGAGTCGCTAAGCCTTCCCCGGGGCAGCCCCTCCTCCCTGCCCCAAACGGCAACCAAACAAAACCATCTCTTTCCTTTTGTAGGTTATGGAACCTCTCTGGCTTGAATTGGTCAGGTTGTGCCCACAACTTTGGATTATGTTGTATGGCCCATATGTTCACCAACAACATTGTTCTACGTGGGACGTGAAAGCCCCCCACGGTGCAGTCTTCTGATGACTCATGGGGGGCTAGCAATGGGCCTGTTGGGTACATTCGGAGGGTTTCGCTGATGATGCCTTGGAGATAGGGTAACTTGGGAAGGTCTGATTCCTCAAGTAGCCTGCAGCTTTGTCCAATGTGGTTATCAATTTCAGTC
Organism: Pyrus communis; assembly: GCF_041283825.1. Lineage (NCBI taxonomy): Eukaryota > Viridiplantae > Streptophyta > Magnoliopsida > Rosales > Rosaceae > Pyrus > Pyrus communis. Next base: position 17,722,324 of record NC_142572.1, read on the forward strand.
TGAGCTTTTGCAAGGGCTTCTGGGTTGTTGAGCAAAAGGGATAGAGCCCATTCCATGGTTCCAGATGAGGTGTCTGTCCCTGCTGTTAACACAACCTGTGGGTGCAATTGTGCAAAAAACCTTAAGCCATAAGGTTTATTTCATTTGTAAAAGTAAATTTACATACAAGTAACTAGTTTGGTGGAGCGATCTAATATGGGAGAAGGGCTTCTATGCAACTGAAATGCTATTGTTGTGATATGACAAGTTGGTCACGCATTGGAATGAAAAAGTCATAAAAGATAGCAGTGCGTTGTCATTTAATACTACGTGCCAGTGATATTGTTCTTCTATTGTAAATAAGAGGTTTTATGTTCAATTCTCGTAAAAAAAAAATTGAATTAAGTTACTGTTATTTCATTGTGAGGCTTAACCCAATCCTCATATCCTTAATGTAGATAATATCGTTTCTTTAAAAAAATTAAAATAACAATACATTATTAACTTAGAATACTGTATAATGACATCGGCTTTATTACATAAAGAAAATAATTTTCATTTGAAATATATGTCTAGCTACGCGAAAAGTTGGACATTGACCTTAGTTTAATTCAAAAAATCCATGTTGCCAATGTTATATAATATTCACAGGTATCAAAATATGAAAGGTTTTTTTTATTTTTTTTTATTTTTTTTTATTCAAAATGATCACTGTGATTAGCATAACTCATTACTTTGATCTTTGAGATTTAAAATCGATAGAAGTGATCTCTGAGATTGTTAACAGTCAATCATTTTGGTCTTTATGTGAGAAATCTCAATTAAATTGATGGTATTTTTGTCAGGTCAACTCCTCTCCTTGAACTGATGATTTCTTCAATTTAATGGAGAATGACCAAAATGATTGATGATGGACAATTTTAAGGACCACTTATATCGATTTTAATTTTTAGTATCAAATAAGTTATGACAATTTCAGAGATAATTTTTACTAAAAAGTCAATATAAAATTATTTATGAGCAATGCTAAGTAGACAGACGTATTAGACTAAATTTTCTATTATTATATTTCAGAGATCTAGGTTGAACATCAGCCAAACAAACTAAAAGATTATCTTTTAGCAGAAAATTAATGCATCTGACTCCAAAATTTCTCATATTTTGGTCAAGAGACAGAGACTTACTTGCATGATGCCTCTTATGATCTCATCTGTATAATATTCAGGTTCAGTTTCTTGCAGGGAAAGCAAAACTTCCACCATTGTCTTCCTCCTCTGTTCAGAAACAGAGCCACTCTGCAATTTTCTATGTTCTTGAATCAAATCTTGCATGAATCCATCCCTTTTCTTCTGTAATATCACCAACTTCTTCTCAAGCCCCGTTACTCCCAAATACTTCAAAGCCGGCACGAAATCTCCGATATTCGTAGCCCCGCTCAGCTCAAAGGTCTCCTTCACAATTTGTTTAAATCGGTTCGCTTCCTCCAAATCCGCCATATGTTCTCCGTAATACCGCTTTCCGGCGATTATCCTTATCAGAACATTAAGTGTAAGATCAAAAAACGTTGACTTCATCTCGAAACTCTGAAATTCACAGCTGTTAGAACCTCGGAAAAGCAGGCAAATCAATGACCTAACTTCATCTGCACGGATGTCGTGAAACATCTGAAGGCGGTTGGATGACAATAACTCGAGGGAGGTTATACGTCGTAGGTTACGCCAGTGGGAACCGTAGGAGGCCCAGGTGAGGGAGGTGTAGTTGTATCCGAGGTGTTTTCCGGCGAGCAACTTGGGGCGGTTGGCGAAAGCGATGTCGTTCTTGGTTAAGCATTCCTCAGCCGCGGACGGTGAGGATACGAGGAGGATGGGGCGGGAGCCGAATCGGAGGTATGTGATTGGACCATATGTGCTGGAGAGTTTGGCAAGTGTTCTGTGTAGGGGTTTCTTGAATAGGTAGAGATGGCCTATGATGGGGAAACAAAGAGAAGGGCTTGGTGGGAGTTTTTTGTTCAATATTCGCAAGTAGTTCTTGAGGAAAAGAAAGATGATGAAGAGGAAAATGTAGTAGTAGAATGATGCTTCCATTGGATGTGTTTGATGTATGCAAGTGGTTTGTACTTCTTTATATAATATATATATATATATAAGCTTGCATATAATGTGACATTGTGATTAAATCGTAACTTTGTGAATGATATTAAAATATTTAAGTTTAAGTTTAACGGTGCAAAATATAATTTACTTTAATTCGTTAATGAAAAGTTAAATGTCACTTTATCTTGGATTTTAGTCAACTGATGAGCATTGATAAGATGCAAGAGAAGTATACAAAATTTAGCGATGCTATCGAACAAGACAGCTATGTTAAAATGACAATCTCAAGTTTTAGCAGTTGGCCACGATCGAGTCCGATAGACCCTGACATGATCCAACTTTCACAAAAAACCACAAACATCGTCTTCAATTCCAACGTCAGACGCATTCCCCAGGTCAGACTCAATGACTCAATAATTTGACATTGGAAAAGGACATGAGGAACCAGTCAAACGCACCCGAAATCAAATGAGACGCGTGTATCAACATACGAAATCTTACTCGAGCATTTCACATTTCGATACCAATCCGATGCACTCGACGGCTGAGCTCGACCACGAGACCTTGGAGCTTAAGCCATCTCCAATTGAAGTGGTTATGTTTAGCTTTCGTTTAGATTATAGCTTTGTAATAAATTATTTTTAAATGAAAAGTATCAGACCATATTTATATATTATCTTTAATCGAAAATGATTATTTTTTAGTCCCTCAATAATTTATTATTTTAAGTTTGTTCTTTAATTTATTGGTTAATTGAATTAAACTACCATATTTCTAAATGAGTAACTCTTCATATTTCTTATCTTTTTGTAATCTTAATAATTTTTTGGAATGCTATGTTTGTTTTGCTTCAAAAAAAAAGAAAAAACGTTAATGTTTTTGGATGGCATTTAAGAATGTGAAGAATTGAAATAAAATAAGGTAAGATATTATGGAAGGATGAAAATGATGTGAGAAATGGTGTTGAAATAGCTTACGTATTTATATAAAAAGAATTAGATTGTTTTTTTTTTTTTTTTTAAATTTCATCCAAAAATAAAAAGAAATACAAAAATCCAAGGCTAGCTAACATCTGCTAGCAAGTGAGTTGCTAACAGCTTGGGCCCCTCAAATGGGCTGGCTGGCTTAAAAGTCCAGCTCGATGGCCAAAAGTTTGGCCCAATGGGTCTCCTTTTCATTTGGCTCAGACCTTTATTGGAGATGTTTTTTGCTAATTTCGGGCTAACACATCCTATAGCCCTATGACCTGATCCATTGGAGATAGCCTTAGGCTTCATCCTGAGACCTCAATGCCTAAGCTTGAACCAAGACCTGGTGCTCGAGAACTAGTCGCTCGAGACACTAGCACCCAGACCCGAACATGAGACCTCGGTGCTCTGACCCAAAACCAGGTCATAACCCGGAGATCTTGGATACTCAATGCTCATTATCGAACTTAGAGATCTGATGCTCAAGATTTCAATAAATGATGCACGACTACACTACTTTTATAAAAAGAAATTAATCAACGAAATTGTTGGTTATATAAGTATTTCCATATTATATAATGCATCAATTTAGATATATTTGATGTAATTATCCTACCGAACGACAAAAAAACAAAAGTGTTGACTTGAAGGTTCTATACAAAAGTGTTTGACTTGAAGGTTACAACTAACAAGTACAAGATTATCCCAAACCGAAATTAACTAACACCAAACATTCAAAATACTTGCCATTCAAATTTTGCGCCAACCACTTTAAAAAACGGTTAGTTGAGCTATGGAAGAACGGGAACCAACGGAACTACCAAACACAAAACTACTAGTCTTCTTCCCCCCAATCTCACAATGGTTTCTCTCCTCCCTCCACCAGAAAAATAATTTCCTCTCACACCTCTCACTTTCTCTCTCTACCTCTTTCTGCAACCTCCCCATCTTTCTTCGCAGCCATGTACCGTCCGGTGTGGGCCCACCCGACGCCTCCGGCAGGCTCTCAGCGGTGGCAGGAGACTTGGGCTCGCCTCCTCACTCCTCTGACCCTCTGGATATGTGGCATGTACACATAAATTGTTTCATTTTCAATACCAATTTTCCTTCCACTGACCCTTCCATCTCAACAAAGCATTTCACTTGTTTTGTTTGGCAGTTTCAGTGAGTCTCCGATACGGGTACTATGGCGACCGCAGGATGGAGCTCGGGTCGAGCTCTTCGCGATTGATGAAGGCTAGTGCTGTGTTTGTCAAACATGTTGAAGTGAGAGATGTTGACAGGAAAGGGGTTTCTCTCTACGCCTTTTCTGAAGAGCCTAAATTGAACTACCAAACAAATTGGAGTGTGCACAATTACTTGATTATTCCATCGTATAATCGCAAGGTAGGAACTGAAAATTTACATTTTAAAATTAAATTAAATTATTTACTTATGGTTTTGGACTTTTTCCCACATTATGCATTTGCCCTCCAAATTATTGATTTGGATTTCCAGAGGGGTTGAAATTTTCTTTTCAGGGATTTTCCTTCTGGTTAAACAAGGGTTCAAGTTTGTCCATGAGATTGGAAGCTCATGCTACTACCTTAAATCAACTACAAGTTGCTATGCTTAAAGGTTAGTTCCAATTTGAAATCAGTTTTCTCGACCAATTTTGTTAATCAAATTTGTTCATCAAATAACACGTTAGTTCACGTTTTAGTATTTCAAATTTTATAAGCAAATAAGGTTCATGATGGACCCAATTTATTTATTTTCAGTTACATATTGAACTTTGAATAAATTGAAATTTTAATAAATTGAAAAACTGTCATGTCATTTAATAAACAAATTCAACGGAAACTGTCACGTCTTTGAAAAATATCGTCTTTGTTGTTTGCATCTTATTTAGGTTTTGGACTCATCTTAAAACAAATGTAACGCACGTTTTGACAGGGGAACAAAATATCGAAATATTGCAGCCGGAACAAACAAGTTCTCAGGACAGCCTCGCCTTCAATGAGCCCAAAATCGGTAACCGATTCTCCGTTTTCGAAACTATTATTCCACAATTAGATTGCAGAAAAAAGTAGTATTCTGAGGCCTAAAAAAATGATCACGAAGTTTATTTGCAAAACGATCATAAGGGTTTTTTGTTCAGGTAAAGAAGCCGAGTACAATATTGAGGAAGATGACAAGTATTACCTTGAATTCATAAGCACAAATCCTAATAGCGTAATTGTATCAGTGAATGTAAGCGTTTCATCAACGATGTATGATGTTACGAAAGCTAAGGATGTCTGTTCAACAACGAAGGGGTCCTGCCGGCTCAGCCTTGTATTCCCCAATACTCACTATGTCATACTAACCACACCTAACAATGTAAGGCCTGATTTCATAAATTGTCTGAAATTGTTACTAATTTTGTGCCAACATAAACAATGAAGTCATTGCAGGGAGATCTTGGTGACTGGTACATTGAGCTTTCGTTCATGGCTCGTGTGGTAACCTACATTGCGATTTTAGGTACGAAATTAGAAATAGACCTCAGCTCTGTTGATCATTCAGTATCTTATATCAGTAATCTTGTAATTGTATCAACTATTGGTCTCATTTATGTCCAACTTCCAGGATTTATTGTGGTGGTTGTTTTTCTGATATTGAAATACCTTGGAGCCTGTGACGGTGATGATAGAACTTTAGTTGAAACAGCAGTGGAAGAAGTTAATGAGACTTACCCTATAGTGCCACAGAAGACGCTTCTTCGACAGACATACGGGACAAATGAAGAAGATGAAGATTCAGGAGCTTCTAGTAGCTCCTCGGAGGAATTATATGACGAGAAATTATGCGTAATTTGTTATGATGAGCAGCGCAATTCCTTCTTCGTTCCTTGTGGTCACTGTGCCACCTGCTATGACTGTGCTCAAAGGTACATACACCGCTATATAGATACACCGCTCACTTTCATGCTCTTCTTTCACACATGTAATGTTTTTCTTTTCGAGATTTTTACCGAAATGCATCTTGCAGGATCATGGATGGGGAGAATAGGGTGTGTCCAATATGTAGAAGGCTCATCCACAAAGTGAGAAAATTGTTCAATCCCTGAAGCAAAGGTCTTAATTGGGAGATTTGGCGATTTAGTGTGATTGAGAGGATTTTATTTTTTGGGTGTGGAAAGAGAAGAGTTTTATACGTACAGAATGAGTGCCATTAAACTCTAACTTGTGCCCACAACCAATGCCTTATTGTTCAATATACCACACAAAAAATTTCTTTTTCGAATCAAACTGCACGGAAGAGAGCGATTCGGGTGCGGTTTATTCATCAGCAAACACTGGAGCATGGAGAAAAAGCTGTTATGTGAACTCTCTAAAGGAGATTGCCTCATGTTTTTGAAAAATTTAATCATTTGCAGAGCTGTATACAATTCTTCTGTCTTCCTTGAGAAGAAAAGAAAATAAAACAAAGAGGGTGCACTAATGAAGATTAATTCTAGTTTCTATGAGGAATGTCTAGGCGTCACGTGTTTGATATCTGTTTGGATGTAAAATTGGTGTACGGTACTGGAACATTGCCACCATGTGGTATAATGAAATCACTACAAGTGGATGATGGGTTTATGCCTTAGGTTAGTATAGTATGATCAACCAACATATTATAACATCAAATGATTAGTCGAAGATCCCCAAGATAATTATACTTGGAGTCCTTAACTTTACAAAATTGTCGGATTGTACCAAGCTCCTACTACTTGGGATTTTCAGCATCTCCATATGTATGTTATATGGATTGGCTACAAATTAGAATCTCAAGCGGCTGTCCTAGTTGGATAGCATCACCATTTGTACATTTCCCCTTGTATATTACTAATTAAAAAACCCACACTGATTAGTACCAGATTATATGATCTTATATAAATTCTTATTATGCAACAAAACAACAACAACAATCAAGCATTGTTCTGCTTAATGGAGTTAGTTGTATGAATTGTATAACGTCATTGCGCTCGGTTTTGTACTAAGTCTTTTTTTAGCTTCAAGTACTCCATATCTTTTCTTAAAATCTCTTTCCAATTCTTACTAGATCTTTCTCAAACCCTTTTGACCTAAGCCTCCGGCTCATAGTTGCATCTTCTAATTGGAGCATCTATAGGTCATTGGTTCACATGTCCAAACTACCTTAACCACTTTTCTCTCATTTATCTTCGATTGAAGTCACTCCCACTTTACCTTGGATATCCTCGTCCTTATCATATCCTTTCTCATGTGCCCACACATCCAGCGAATGTAACTATGCCCACGTCTGCTGATCTTATATAAATTAACATTAGTGTTGCAGACATATTCAACATACCAATGGAAACCTCATTCTACCACTACATTTTGCTCTTCACCATTCTCCTTTTCTTCAAAAACTATTTGCAGAAATATAACAAAAGACTCCCACCAAGCCCTGGTTTCTCTTTGCCCATCATAGGCCATCTCCACCTCATCAAGAAACCCCTCCACAGAACACTTGCCAAACTATCCGAAAAATACGGTCCAGTTTTGTACATTCAATTCGGATCGCGCCCCGTCATTGTTGTGTCCTCTCCCTCCGCTGCCGAGGAATGCTTCACCAAAAACGACATCAATTTTGCCAACCGTCCCGGGCTGCTAGCTGGAAAACACCTTGGATACAACTACACCATCCTTGTTTGGGCCTCTTACGGCACTCACTGGCGCAACATGAGACGCATAGCTTCGATTGAACTGTTGTCATCTCACCGCCTTCAGATGTTTTATGGCATCCGTGTGGAAGAAGTCAGGTCACTGCTTAGCCGGCTTTTTCGAGGTTCCAAACCCGGTGAGTTTCAGATTTTAGACATGAAGTCAACGTTTTTTGAGCTGACTCTTAATGTTTTGATGAGGATGATTGCTGGAAAGCGGTATTATGGGGAACAAACGGAGAAATCAGAGGAAGCTCAGTTGTTCAAAGAGATGGTCATAGAGACATTCGAGTTGAGTGGGGCTACTAATATTGGAGATTTCATGCCGGTTCTGAAGCATTTGGGAGTAACGGGGCTTGAGAAGAAGTTGGTGTTATTGCAAAAGAAGAAGGATGAGTTCATGCAAAATTTGATTGAAGAACATAGAAAATTGCAGAGGGGCTCTGTTTCTAAACAGAGGAGCAAGTCCATGGTGGATGTCTTGCTTGATCTGCAAGAAACTGATCCCGAGTATTATAGCAATGAAATCATAAGAGGCATGATACAAGTAAGCTCTCTCAACCAAATTATACGAAATACTCCAATAGAAAACCATCCAAAAAAGAAAAAAAACGTTTCTAGCCTCAATAGTTTTCACAAAGTTTCGCTTTTGTCCTAGTAATTTGATTGCATCAAAACAAATTTATTCCCTGCAGTTCAGAAATTGTTTCAATGCAGAGGATATCAGTCAACTTCTATTTAATTTCACACGAGATAATTAAACAGAAGTTGACGCATGTCCTTTGACCAAATACATGGATGAAAGAGAAACTATGTGAAAACTAAAGACATTAAAAACGTGTGTTTGATAGATTTTCTAGCACAAGAACAACCGTCAGCTTCTCTGTTGATTTCTTGTACAAAATCCATATTTTCTAGAACAAGAACATCCGCCAGCTTCTCTGTTGATTTCTTGTACAAAATCCATCAAACCTAGCCTCCGATGTGCCATGTGCCACGAATACGGCATTCTCATAGACATTAACAAAAGATGATGGATTTCCTTGGACTGGAAGAATTTGCAAACTACACATCAAATTCGACACAATTGAAAATATAGGGATGAAAGTAGAACTTTGTGAAAACAACATGACAATGCTTGGTTTTAACCGTTTAAGGCCTTTTGCACACATAGGTGATGCTATCGGCAGGGACAGAAACCTCAGCTGGAACAATGGAATGGGCTCTGTCACTCTTGCTCAACAACCCTGAAACCCTAGCCAAAGCCCAAACTGAAATCGACATCCAAATCGGAGAAAGCAGGCTGATTGAGGAGTCAGACTTTCCCAAGCTTCCCTACCTCCAAGGCATCATCAACGAGACCCTGCGGATGTACCCAGCAGACCCATTGTTGGTGCCCCATGAATCATCGGAGGAGTGCACTGTGGGAGGGTTCCATGTTCCACGTGGCGCAATGCTGTTGGTGAACACGTGGGCTATACAGAACAATCCCAAGCTGTGGGCACAACCTAGACAATTTAAGCCAGAGAGGTTTTTGAACGTCTGGGAAAGAGATGGTTTTGTGTTGTTGCCATTCGGGACCGGCAGGAGGGGGTGTCCTGGGGAAGGACTAGCAATAAGGATGGTTGGGCTGGCATTAGGGTCTTTGCTTCAGTGTTTTGAGTGGGAGAGAACTGGTGAGGAAATGGTGGACATGAGTGAAGGGACTGGCCTCACCATGCCTAAAGCTCACCCTTTACTTGCAAAGTGTAGGCCACGCCCAACAATGTTTGCCCTGCTATCTCAACTTCAATAAGACTACCCACCCTCCTCATCTATTCACCGACTAAGAGCATCTCCAAGAGTCTCTTTAAAACCTCTCGAGTCTCGGCTAGCTATTTTAATAACAAGGCCGGTTAATCAAATGTTGCTCCAAGAGACAGATAAGGAGCATTCATTCATTTTGTAAGATTGCATGTTTAGAAGGGTGGTGGTGTGGTAGGTCAATCTGATCTGATAGAGGGTGCGGTGAGTAGAGGGCGCTGATAGTGTGGTTGCAGGTTGGGCTTAGGCACAAATAGGGATGGTGCGGAGCTGGTGACTTTCCCCGTGTTTCATAGCTTTATGGAGGAGGAGAATAAGGTGTGTCAAATATGTACAATGCTGATATACAGAGTGGGAAAAATTGTTCTACTCCTGAAGCAAAGGTGTTGATTGGTGAAATTTTTTTATTAGTGTGATTGACAGGATTTTATTTTTTGGATGTGGAAAGAGAATAGTTGTATCCATAGAGAATGAGTGCCATTGAACTCTAGTTTGTGCCCAAATCCACTGCCTAACTGTTCCATAGGCCACACAAAATTTTCCTTTCGGATCAATCTGCGCGGAAGAGAGCGATTTGGGTGTGGTTTATATATTAGCAAACACTAGTGAACTCCAATGGAGATTGCTCATGTTCTTGAAAAATGATCATTTGAAGAGTTACATATAAATTCTTCTGTCTTCTTTATTATAACCATCTCATGCTTAATATATGATTGAAAATTATTGTATGATCCTGAAATATTGTCCTGACATCGTATAATCAAACAACTGGTCATAATATGGGGTGGATGACGGGTTTATGCTTTACGGCATAGATTCATCAACCAATCAAATTGTGCCAAGCTTCTACTAGGGATTTTCAGCATCTCCATATATATATATATGTGATGTATGGATTATTAGAACATAAAATTAAGAGATACAATTCACTGTTTTCTTTTAAAATCTTAATTGAATACAGTCGCTAATTAAGAACCCCGTAACTAAACACATGAACTGAATTGAGAGACAAACAAAAAACAATTCTGAATCTTTCAATCCCAATTTACGTCTGTAACGAGTTGATTAAAGAAGCCTCTCCTTGATTTTTTGAAGTAGACCAATTTTCTGTAGTTCAGCCAGTTCATCTCGATCACGACAGCCTCGTAAAACCTCACAACCGGATGATGCCTATCTACGCTTTGAAACGTATACTTGATGCCCCCCGGGGCAACTATCTGCATCTTCATCCTCGTTAAATGTCCGGACACAGACTTCTTTGTCTGCTCCTCCTCCCCGTTGAATTGTTTGTTGTACTCCGCCACCGCGAATTCCGCCATCTCTTCCACATGGGGATCGGACCTTCTCGGCAGCAGGCACCCATCGCCCAGTTGGTAATCGTAACGGTGTCGGGGTCGATTCAGAACAAAGAGGAGGCCAAGTAGCGTGACGACGGCGATGAGTGTGAGTGTGACGACGAACACCCTCTCACCGTGACGACGGATCATGGTATCTTCGGCAATTCAGGCGTCCATCTGAGTTGAATAGGGAGACTGAGAGAGAGATTGGCCAGGTTTTGAACATTTCTTAATATTTACAAGTACTTCTAGGAAATAGTATTCCCGGTATTTCACTCGGAAACCGTTTGATTTCTTAATCTTACCTAATCACTGTTGATTTTTTTCAAACTTGCCCAGTACTTTGAGACAGTTGGATGCAACGGATTGGCTTGGACATAACTAATATCAAAGATTGACTTGGATTGCCTTGGTTAGGAATTATCTTTGCCCCTACCCCGTTTTAAATTTGTTCCCCTCTAACTTTTCAAGTTTTTGTTCTTTATTTGCATTTTTCACTACTATTGACATAATCATTGTCAATAGTATTACCACATTCCAATCACCATTAATGCTATCAACATCACTCTCATCTCAACTACCATCTCTACCACCACTACCACCATTACTACCAAACACGATTTCAATGTTTATATTATAAAAATCATTCTTGGATTACATCACTAAACGCATTCTCAAATCATAAAAATAAAATTCTATTTATCGCTTTTGTTTTTCAAAACAGTACTTCAAAAATTGTTATGTAAAACATTATGAGACCGCCCCTCATATTGTATAATCTGGAAACAAAGATTACACTTATGTTTACGCATTTTTCGGTATTGTCTTAATTAGTAGTTGTCTAACAAGATACCATATGCTTCTTCTGTCTTAGTTTTGCTGAGGTGAATCTAAGCGATGATGCTTTAGCTTCAAAAGGCATTAGTAAATGTAGGAGTATTGTATTAAACGTAGGTTTTCAGTTGTCAACTGATGATCAGTTGCTTTTATGATTAGCCACACTTAATTGGTTAATTAGAAGCTTTAGATGATCCAATTAATTTACCACTAATTCGCGACATGTTGTTTGTGTCATTTGATATAACCAGCAGTCTTTGCTGTCATTTGCCACAAAGAACATGAGACCCATGCTTCCGAACGTCCTTTGGGTTCTTGGTAGAGGGTTGTTAGGCATATATATTAGGGGATTCGTTAAAAGAATCCCAGTCCGCCTCAAAATAGAAGCTACGCAAAGTCAAAGAGAAAGCAAAGAGATATAAAAAATTTAAGCAAAATTATGAGAGCATACTAAAGTTCACCAAGACAGGAAACTCGATTTACATCCTTAGCCTAAACTATTTCTCTGAGCAAGGGTGTAAGTTGCGTTCCCTGCCTTGTTGAACTTCAGTATGCCCTCATAAGTTGCCTTCCTCCTTTTCTCCCTACTGTTTTCTCACCTCCATGTTTACATTCATTCTATCTTCTACCTCTCCCAGTTCGCTCAAGCATCCTTTGATCCCGCAAATTTTTGGATCTAAATCCATTTCTTTCCACCACTTTTCGCGGCTTTACTAGAAGGTGTGTAGAGCTTTGGAGGCTCGGGTCTTCACACCACACCTTCCTTGTGTGTGAAGTTTTTGGCACTGTTGCTTATGTGATGTTTTATTCCCACAGGTTTCATTTGCTTTGTGGTTCAGATTTGTGTGCTGCTTGTTCGAGGATGATGGAGCTTTCTCCTTGTTGGTTTCTGGGGCTTTCGGTGATTGGATTTCAAGCATCTTCAAGAGGTGCGGGTTTGTGCGGGGTAGATGTGTAATACTTTCTGATTTGAATAATTAATCATCCTCCCCCAGGCCTTACGGGAAGGCTTTTTATATACACTACAACATACAAACTTTACAATTTAAAAATACAAGTGATTGCACGCCACACATGCAGCAGCACAGTAACAACACTCGGATGCAATAGCAAGCAATAATAAAATGTCCTCCTGCTGTCCTTCAGACAGCAATCACATGTCCTCCTTGCTGTCATTCCTTTATGGCAATGATGACTCTAGTTTTATATACACCCATGCTTGCGGACTAGGATTCTGCACTGCATGTGCATACTGATCTCAACCCATGCTTGCTGACTAGGATTCTGCACTGCATGTGCATACTGATCTCAGTGCATACTGATCTCATTTAACAGCCCCCCGCAAGCTGACAGGTTGTGGAACAACAGGAAGCTTGGAGACAAGGAACTTAAACCGAGACGAAGACAGACCTTTGGTAAACAAGTCAGCAAGTTGATCTTGCGAACAAAGATAATTAACCAATAATTGCCCACGAACCACCTGCTCCCGTACATAGTGATAGTCAACTTCCAAGTGTTTAGTTCGTGCATGAAAAACTGGATTAGACGCGAGAGCGATGGAAGATATATTGTCACACCAGATTTGAGGACGAACCAAATACAAATGCAGATCTTTGAATAATGATCTTAACCAAGAGAGCTCAGCCGCAGTGTATGCCAACTGCCTGTACTCGGCTTCAGCACTAGACCGAGAAACAGTCTTCTGCTTCTTTGAACTCCAGGATATAAGGTTGGAACCAAGATATATACAAAAGCCTCCAGTTGAATGACGAGTATCCGGATTCCCTGCATAATCCGCATCAGAGAAAGCACTGAGTTGAGTAGGTCCAGGTTTATAGAGTAGACCATGAGTATGCGTGGCCTTCAAATATCGTAAAATCCGTTTGACGGCCATCCAGTGAGTTGTTTGGGGAGCATGCATAAACTGGCATACTTGGTTGACAGCATAGGACAAATATGGGCGTGTAATTGTTAGGTATTGTAGTGCTCCAACCACACTACGATACACATCTGGTTTGTCATACAGTTCGCCCCCATGCGCACTGAGCTTTTGACCGGATGAGACGGGAGTAGATATAGGCTTGGCTTCAGTAAATTTGGTGCGAGATAGCAAGTCCAATGCATATTTAGATTGACAGAGATGCATAGCAGTCCCATAATAGTTGACTTCAACCCCTAAAAAATAATGAAGGGTTCCTAAGTCTTTCATGGAGAACAACGTACCCAAGCGCTGAATCAATCGGGATATTTGGTGAGAACTATTGCCTGTGATGAGTATGTCATCCACATAGATTAGGAGAAGCAAATACACACCGTTGTGTCTGAACACAAATAAACTGTAGTCGCATGTGGATTCCTGAAACCCTAGTTCGAGCAAAAAATCTGAGAACCTCTGAAACCAAGCCCTGGGCGCTTGCTTCAAACCATAAAGACTACGTTGAAGTTTACACACATGATTTGGGAATTGCTGATCAACAAACCCTGGCGGCTGGCGCATGTAAACTTCTTCCTTCAGAAACCCATGCAGAAACGCATTTTGCACGTCAAGCTGCCTGACCTGCCATTTGTTAGACACAGCAAGACTTAAAACAAGCCTGATCGTACTGTGCTTGACAACAGGACTAAAGGTCTCACTGTAATCCACTCCAGCCTGTTGATGAAACCCATTGGCGACAAGCCTTGCTTTATGTCGTTCAATCGTACCATCTGCACGTCTCTTCAACTTAAACACCCACTTGTTAGGAAGCAAATTCATGTTGGAATGATGGGGAACCAAACTCCAAGTTCCACATCGCTGCAATGCATTAAATTCTTGACTCATCGCATTTCTCCACTCCGGATACTTAACAGCTTGACTGAAACACGTTGGTTCAACAGGTAACGTGTCAACAGTTAAATGCATGGCATATTTGGGATTGGGTTTATGAATCCCTGACTTGGAACGAGTAGTAACTTGATAGTGTGGAACATCAGGAGTAGCAGGGAGCACAGGTTCAAAATGTTCAGCGACTTGCTCATTTGATGGTGCAACAGACTGGATAATAGGGGATGGCACAGGTATTGTAGGACAAGGTTGAGATGAAATAGGGTTAGGATGGGTGTCAGTTGGAGAGAGTCCTGTGGCAAGAGTGGTTGGATTAGGGTTAAGTGGTGGATGCAAACTAGATCTGCTAAGGGTGTCAAATGTTAATAAGAGATCTGGGGTCAGAAGGGTACCTAAAGATGTGACGCTTTCTGAAGAAGATGTGAGTCCCTGAAAAGGGAAGCAGTCCTCATCAAATAGGACATGGCGAGACACATAAATGCGTCTTGTAGACAGATCCAAGCACTTGTAGCCCTGATGATTCAGTGAATAACCCAAGAAAACACAAGCTTTGTATTTTTGTTGAAGTTTATTTTGTGTATAAGGCACTAACCAAGGAAAGCATCGACAACCAAACACCTTTAAAACATCATACTTTGGTTTTTTTTGAAAAAGTTTCTCATAAGGGGATGCGTAAGACAAAAGTTTAGTTGGCAAACGATTTATCAAGTAAACTGCCGTGGAAGAGGCATCAAACCAAAAATTTTTGGGCATGTGAGATTGTGAAAGCATGACTATACTTGTTTCAATAATGTGTCGATGTTTTCTCTCGGAAATTCCATTCTGTTCAGGGTGTTTAGGACAAGAAAATCGTTGTGAAATGCCATTATCATTGAGAAATTTTTGAAAGGCATGGCTTTTATACTCGCCACCTTCATCACATTGAAGGGTTTTAATGGACAAATCAAACATTTTTTCAACTTTGGCCTTAAATGTAACAAAGATTTCGAACACTTCACTCTTGTTTTTCATAGGAAAGATCCAAGAATAACGAGAGTAGTCATCCACAAACAAAACGTAATAACGAAAACCTTCATTAGAATTAATGGGAGAACACCACACATCAGAGTGTAGAAGTTGCAAAGGAAATTGAGACATTGACTCAAACAATTTGAAAGGTAACTTTGTACTCTTGCCTAAGGGACACGACTGACAAAAACTTACATTTGAAGTTCCGTGAATTGGTACCAATTTATTGGAAATTAAAAACTTAATTATAGAAGTGGCAGGGTGACCTAGTCTTGCATGCCATGTATTCACCGAACACCGAAGGCCTACAAATGCTGAAATTGGATGTTTGAGTTGTCCAGTGCCACATGGAAATGGATATAATCCATTCTCACATCTCCCTCGGAAAAGCGTCTTCCGAGTCTTGAGGTCCTTAACAAGGAAATAATAGGGAAAGATTAGAAGATAGCAATTGTTGTCCAAAATGAACTTATGCGCAGAAAGTATATTTTGGGAGGCAGAGGGACAATGAAGGATATTATGCATGTCAAACGAGCAAGTTGGAGTATGTAATTTATTTGAACCAGAATGAGAGATAGAAATGCCAGAGCCAGTACCTACACCCCCAATAGTTTCATTACCATTATACTCTTTAGGGTTAACAAGGTTCTGAATCTCAGGAGTTATGTGAGCATTTGCGCCAGTGTCCAACAGCCAGGTACCATTCTGTTGTTTGTTGAGAGTGACAGGGGCAGACGTCATGGCTGCAAGGCGTTGAGTGGGAATTCGTCCTTCAAACGCAGCATTCATCCTATTGTAACAATCAAGGGCCGGATGACCTGGTTTGCCACAGATTTGACAAACAATTCTCTCACCACTAGAGACAACCCGCTCTCCACTACATGGCATGGTGCGAGAGTTGTTGTCGGTTCGAGGGCCATTGCCTCGTTGGTTGAACACGTTACCTCGATAGGATGAAGAAGCACCTCTCCCAGTCCCTCGAGTGCGGCCACCACCTCGACCACGAGAAGCAACAAAAGCATTGACCTGCGCAGATTCTACCAATGGAGCAGTGTACGCAGTCATTCTACGCTCAATAGTTAACAACAGTGCCTCAAGAGTAGGGTAAGTGATTGGAGAATCACGAGCTTGAGCAGCACTGACAGTCATCTCGAAGGCTGGTCCTAGGTTGTTTAACACAATCTGGACCAGTTCATCATCACACACTGGTTGCCCTGCTAGGGCAAGGTTGTCAGCAATCGCATTTATGCGATCAAGGTAATCGGCCACAGTAAGATCACCTTTCTTCGTCTGCAATAATTCATTTCGCAGAAACAAAATCCTGTTTTGTGAAGTAGAGGTATATCGTTGCTCGAGTGCTTCCCAGGTGGCTCGAGCAGTCCGCTTGCTCGCCACGATAGACAGGACAGAAGCCGTCAACGAGCCATTGATCCAACTAAGGATCATTTGATCCTGTTGGACCCATGCAGTGTACGCAGGGTTCACAGTTGTTACACCCGACAGATGCTTGGGAGGAGACTCCATCGTTCCATCAACATATCCCATCAGATCTCTGCTCTTGAGAATTGGGAGAATTTGGGCCAACCACAGTGGGTAGTTGGTCCTGTCAAGTTTGATGTTAACGACAGTGGTGAAGGGGTGGAACGGATGAGGGGAAGTAGAGTTGAAAGCGGAGGAGGAGGGGACAACATTGTTCTCAGCCATTGAAGCGTGGGAAGAAAAGGAGAATCGATGTCGTTAGACAAAAAAAGGCTCAATACCATGTAATACTTTCTGATTTGAATAATTAATCATCCTCCCCCAGGCCTTACGGGAAGGCTTTTTATATACACTACAACATACAAACTTTAAAATTTAAAAATACAAGTGATTGCACGCCACACATGCAGCAGCACAGTAACAACACTCGGATGCAATAGCAAGCAATAATAAAATGTCCTCCTGCTGTCCTTCAGACAGCAATCACATGTCCTCCTTGCTGTCATTCCTTTATGGCAATGATGACTCTAGTTTTATATACACCCATGATTGCGGACTAGGATTCTGCACTGCATGTGCATAATGATCTCAACCCATGCTTGCTGACTAGGATTCTGCACTGCATGTGCATACTGATCTCAGTGCATACTGATCTCATTTAACAAGATGGTGAGCCCATCTGTAATTAATTAATATTTGCAATTTCTTTAATTTGAATGTTCATCTTCTCCGTCCAGATATGCTTGACTACGTAGCGTCTTCTGGTTTGCCGTCAAAGCCCACCCCCAGCTACCACAACTCACTCATGACCTACCTCCATCATCCATCTATTTCTCATTCCCTCTCTCCGCCAACTCCTCGCAATGTGCCTAGAGACTCCAGATCTGTAACCCATATCCACGTCCAAAAAGTTTTTCATCCACGTCATAAAAAAGTTGGGACTCGCATTTGCAACATCATGTTTGACATTGAAGTAAAACGTAACTTTGTGAAATGTTGTAATTTTGAGGGAGGCCTTGACCATTTCTATCGTGGCGCAGGTTCTTGCTGGCCTTTTGCCGCAGTGGCAGCCGTTGAAAGCGTTTACATAATTTATTGGGGAAAACCGTTGGTTTCGCTTTCTGCCCAACAACTGGTGGGCTGATAAGATAGACGGTGGTAATGGCTCCCACGGGGTAACCCAAGATCGGCTTTTTCATGCATCATAGACGAAGAAGGGATCACTCGTGATGAAACTGTTAAGAGTACAACCTCTCACAGCAACAATGTACCAGATTAGATGTTTACTTAGCCATTATGCTTAGCTGGCACATATGGTTGGGATAGGATATTTATGTATAAATACCTTGTGTAATGATTTGTTGATGTTAATGAAATCACAATCTTATTATACTCTCTCTCTACAATTCTCTCTCTCTCTCTCTCTCTATAACCAAAATCTCTCTCTAGATTCTCAGTTTCTACATGGTATCATCACCATTGTCTAACCGACTTCGATCCTCCGCTTCCCTCTCTTTCTTGAAACTTTCTTGCGTTTCTTAAATATTCCTATCTCCCAAACAGGTTGTTGCATATTGGATTTCTTTCTTTTCATCCTCAATTCACTAAATTAAGTTATGGTGACTGCTGCGAACTCTTCCAATTCTCCTTCTTCACCTAATTCCCCAATGAATCTCCCTCCCATCGAGATCTCTAATCCTTCGATCATGTCGATTGGATCGATTTCCATTGCAAATGTTGCTGGAATGATTCCAACAAAGCTTAATCATCAGAACTACATCACTTGGCACAGTCTCTTCATTCCTGTACTGAAGCATTTCAAGCTTCTTGGCCTCGTCAATGGTAAGGATCTTCTGCCCTCCTGAATTTGTTCTTAATTCCTCTAGATCTCGTGTTCTCAATCCTCTATATGAGACCTGGTGCAAGCGTGATCAAATTATGATGATCTGGATTAACTCAACGCTATTCGAAGATCTTCTTCCTTTGACTATTGGAATGGAAGACTCTTGTTCCCTTTGGCAGTCTTTTGAGCGGCAGTTCTCTAGTGCTTCACGCACATATATTCACAACCTTCGATCGAAGATCCAAACGATTCAGAAAGGTGACTCTTCCATGACTGATTATCTTAATTCGATCAAAGATATCTTTGATAAACTTGCTGCTGCTGGTGAACCAATTTCTGAATTTGATCTCGTTGCATACATTTTATCTAGTCTTCCTGATGACTATGAGTTATTTGTTGACTCTATTGAGACTAGTAATGAGTCTGTGACAGATGATGAATTTCATGGCCTTCTACTGAGCAAAGAGATCTCGCTTCAAAAACGCAAAACCAGAGCTTTTTCCTCATCCGCTGCACCATCACCATTTCATGCTTATGTGGCACAATCTAACACCTCTGGTGCTCAGTCGAATAAAGGTAATTCTTGTGGTCATTTCCAAAATCGACATCAGTACAATCAGAATCGTAATTTTGGGGGAAACAAACCTAGCAACTGGAATCACAACAACTCTAGTGGTATTCTTGGTGTTGGCCCTTCTCGTCAGACATTTAGTTAATCTAACTCCTCTGGGCGCTCTGTTCAATGTCAACTATGTCTTCAATATGGTCACTAGGCTCCTACATGCAATCGTCTCTCTCAATTTTCCTCGAAATCAAATGCATAGGCTCCTATTGCAATGTTTGCTATGAATGCCTCTGCCTCTCCTAGCTATTAGCTTACTAATAGTGATGCATCTCATCATGTCACACTTACCCTTCTGCACTCAATTCTGCAATTCCATACTTTGGCAATGATCAACTGTTTGTTGGTGATGGAAAAGGTATGTGCATTTCTCATACTGGATCTGCTCTCATTCGCACAAATAATGTTACCTTTAGATTAAATGATGTGCTTTTACTTCCTCAGGCATCTTATAATTTGCTTTCTGTTTACAAGTTTGTATATGACAATTGGTGTGCTCTGACATTTGATCATTTTGGATTCTATGTCAAGGACCTAAGAACTGCGAATATGCTTTTACAAGGCCCTAATGAAGGAAGTTTGTACCCCTTCTACTGGAATGCTTCAAATGGTGTATATGGGATTGCAATCTCACCAACTACTCTGATGATTGCTAAGGTTGATTTCTAGATTTAGCATCAACGCCTTGGACATCCTTCTAGTGGCATGTTAAGTTCTGTGGTGAATAAAAATCATCTGCCTGTAATTGGTTATGTTAATAAATTGTCTGTGTACACAGCTAGTCAATTAGGCAAAGCTTATAGACTGCCATTTACAGCTTTACCTTGTACATCCACTAGGCCACTTCAATTACTTCACACTGATGTATAGGGTCTCTCTCCCACATCCTCATGTATTGGATACAAGTTTTACATAATAATAGTGGATGACTTTACTAAATATAGCTGGCTTTATCCTCTATACTTCAAGTTTGATGTCTTCTCCACTCTCAAGACTTTTATCTTAAAGGTTTAAACTTTACTTGAGCTCAAAGTTCAATGTATAAGATCTGATTAATGGGATGAATTTCTAAACAAATCATTACAATGCTTTCTTAATGATCAAGTTATCACCCATCAGTTGAGTGATCTTCACACTCCTGAGCAAAATGGGTGTGCAGAGAGGAATCATCGTCATGTTGTTGAAATGGGCTGAACCCTATTATCTCACAAGGTTTACCTGCAAAGTTTTAGGTTGAAGCTTTCCAAATTGATATATATCTTATTAATCGATTACCTCTTCAGTCTTCTGTGATCAGTCATTGGGAACTTCTATTTCATCGTCATGTTGTTGAAATGGGCTGAATCCTATTATCTCACATGGTTTACCTGCAAAGTTTTGGGTTGAAGCTTTCCAAACTGATATATATCTTATTAATCGATTACCTCTTTAGTCTTCTGTGATCAGTCATTGGGAACTTCTATTTCATGCCTCTCCCAAGTATCATACCTTAAAGACTTTTGGTTGTGCTTGTTATCCCTGGCTAAAACCGTATGCAAGTGACAAGTTGGATGCCAAGAGTAAACAGTGTGTATTTCTGGGTTATAGCTTGAATCATAGTGGTTATAGATGCTTCGATCATGTCACTAATAGGCTCTACATTTCGAGACATGTGTAGTACTTGATGAATCTGTGTTTCCTTATCAACATCTCACTTTTCATGTCTCAATTCAGAATACATGTTCACATCATCACAACATTGCTTCTATGTCTCTTCCACTGCCTATGTTGTGTATCCTACAAAGCCTCTTACACCTGCAACTCCCCTAGAGGCATCGAGTTCCTCATCAACAACTTCTTCAAACATAGAGTCATCTCATCCTATTTTATCTACCTCAGTTGCTTCTCAACCATCTTCTTCACAACCTTTAGCTCCTATCAATACTCATCCAATAGTTACAAGAGCAAAGACAGACATTCATAAACCCAAGGTGTTTACTGTAACCAAACACCACCTTCCTCCACGGTTGATCCTCTCACAAAGTTACCATCTACTTAATCTACATTTCTCCAAGCATCCAAGCATGCTCACTAGATGGAAGCTATGCAATCTGAATTTCAAGCCTTGTAATCAACTGGAACTTGGGATTTGGTTCCACACAACTTCAATTACAACCTTGTAGGTTGCAAATGGGTTTTCAAAGTTAAACACAAACCAGATGGTACCATTGAAAGGTACAAGGCAAGACTTTGCCAAAGGTTTTCATCAACATGAAGGTTTGGATTTCTTAAAAACCTTTAGTCCTGTTGCAAAACCTACTACTATCAGGATTCTACTATCTGTTGTAGTCACCTATAATTGGTTTGTACATCAATTGGATATAAGTAATGCTTTTCTGCATGGTCATTTAAAAGAACATGTGTACATGATCCAGCCTTTTGGTTTTGTGGATCCTTCCAAACCTCATCATGTTTGCAAGCTTAAGAAATCACTCTATGGTATTAAACAAGCTCATTGAGCTTGGTATGAAGCCTTCTACAATGCTATTGTCTCTTTGGGTTTTAGTTCCTCCTACTATGATACAAGTCTCTTTATTAGAAAAGATACTTCCATTACTTTCATCTTGGTCTATGTTGATGATATAATCATCACTGGAAGTTCAACCACTGAGTGTCAATCCATCATCTCCAAACTTCAAGCTATGTTTCCTATTAAGGATTTGGGAGATATTCATTATTTCTTAGGCATTGAAGTTCAAAGGTCATCCAAGGGTCTGTTTATGCACCAATCTAAGTATGCTTTAGATTTACGCAAGAAAACAGACATCATTGGAGTTAAACCTTGTGCAACACCTGTGTCTGCCTCAGAACTTGATCACTCAGGCACTCTCTTATCTGATCCTACTTCTTAGCGGTCTACAGTTGGTGCTCTACAGTATCTCACATAGACAAGGCCTGATTTAGCCTTTGCTGTCAATCAAGTTTGTCAACATATGCATTCTCCAAGAACTATTCATCTTCAGGCAGTCAAGCGTATTTTGAGATATCTCAAGGGCACTATTGATTCTGGTCTTTGGTTCACTAAAGGCATTCAATGCCTCACTGCTTGGTCTGATGTAGATTGGGTAGGTTATCCTGTGGATAGAAGATCCACCAGTGGTTATTGTGTTTTTCTAGGCTTTTATCTCATTTCTTGGAGTGCTAAGAAACAAGCAACAATAGCTAAATCGTCAACCAAAGCAGAATATAGGTCTCTTGCTTAAACTGCTGCTGAAATAACTTGGGTGTGCAAAATTCTACAGGATATCTCCTTTCCTTTGTTAAAGACTCCTGCCATATATTGTGACAACAAAAAGTGCAATTGCGCTTGCATTCAATCCTGTTTTCCATGCTAGGACAAAACATGTTGAAATTGACAAAATATGTTGAAATTGATTATCACTACATCTGGGTGAAAGTTTTACTTGGTCATATTGGTGTGTATCATGTTGCTTCAGCTCTTCAAATTGCTAATATTTTAACCAAGTCTTTAGCTGCTGATCAATTTGCAGATCTAATTCACAAGCTCTCAGTTCAGTCTCCAACCTTCAGCTTGAGGGGGTGTGTTGAGAGTACAACCTCTCACATCAACAATGTACCAGATTAGATGTTTACTTAGCTATTAAACTTAGCATGGTTAATGATTAGTTGTACATTATGCTTAGCTGGCACATATGGTTGGGATATGATATTTATGTATAAATACCTTGTGTAATGATTTGTTGATGTTAATGAAATCACAATCTTATTTTACTCTCCTTGTGTAATGATTTGTTGATGTTAAGGAAATCACAATCTTATTTTACTCTCTCTCTCTCTCTCTCTCTCTCTCTCTCTCTCTCTCTCTCTCTCTCTCTCTCTCTCTCCCTCCCTCCCTCCCTCCCTCCCTCCCTCCCTCCCTCCCTCCCTCCACATTCTCAGTTTCTACAGAAACTACAGGTACACCCACTACAAGAAAATTTGTGATAGAAAACAATCAATAGTTGTTCTAAAAGTCTAGAATTGGTTGCGAAGGGTATACGCCACGTTTTTCCGCCGCTGCCCCCATCGTTGCGTTTGGTATTAATTATCCGCGACGCCATGCATAATTGTTGCAAAAATGATGCTCAACAACTTGAGCATACGTTACCCACTTTAATATGCAAGAACTCACAGTCGTGGTGGAATATTATAGGCAACGAAAATCAATTCGTTGCTTACACCAATAACCTATGACAAAATCGTTGTTTACAAAAATACGATAGTACTTTACTATCTATTAGTCTCTTGACATACTCTTACAAGTGAGACAATTGCTCTTTTTATTATTATATTTTTAATTTAATTATTTTAAATATAATTGTGTTTTTATTACAATATATTTAAAAAAAAATAATGAATGAACACCCATTATGTGGGGGTTTTTTGTGACTTTGTTATTTTTTTGAGATCTTAATAGGAGAATGATAATTTGGGTATTATGAAAATTTTACTCTTTTTTTTTTTTCTTTATATGTATTTAGTTTATTACTTATTTATAAAAAT
Organism: Pyrus communis; assembly: GCF_041283825.1. NCBI lineage: Eukaryota > Viridiplantae > Streptophyta > Magnoliopsida > Rosales > Rosaceae > Pyrus > Pyrus communis. The sequence continues at coordinate 17,746,352 of NC_142572.1, forward strand.
AACGGACTAATTATTGTGTTAAAATAGAATGGTTCATTGAAATTGCTAGTTTCAAAAACATTAAACTTAAGTAGTACATAAGAATTTTCATAATATTGAAAATTAATATTTAAATTCATTAATCAGTCTCCTCACTTTGAAGTTTCTCAGGGCTTCAAACTACCTCAGCTAAACAATCTAGATGACAGGCTTACACCAAAAATAAATGACTATTCAAAAATAAAAATGCTAACTTTGAAGCTAAAAACTATTAAATCTAGACTTCACAATTTTTACTAAGAATTGATTTCAAAACATTTTCTCTAAAACATACTTCCAGTATTTAAAAGCATTTTTCCTAAGCAAGCCTAAGACTATGACAAGTCGGCTTGTAATTAAAACCTTAAAAGAAAATACAAAATTGGCTTCCTTCGTGAAATAGTGAATTTAAAAATCCAAACATAATACCCCCAAAGTTCTATAATCCTCCAATAAGTCCACAAAATTCAACATTATAATTAATAATTGTCACATCCCGACCCGGGGTGGATCACTTCCCGGGCCCGTTCCACCACCGTAGCACGATATTGTTCGCTTTGGGCTTACCATTCCCTCACGGTTTTGTTTTTGGGAACTCACGAGCAACTTCCCAGTGGGTCACCCATCATGGGATTGCTCTAGCCCATTTCTCGCTTAACTTCGGAGTTCCTACGGAACCCAAAGCCAGTGAGCTCCCAAAAAGCCTCGTGCTAGGTAGGGATGGGAATATACATTTAAGGATCACTCTCCTGGGCGATGTGGGATGTCACAATCCACCCCCCTTAGGGGCCCGACGTCCACACACGCGACCAGGGTTAGGCTCTGATACCAAATTGTCATATCCCGGCCCGGGGCGGATCACTTCCCGGGCCCGCTCCACCACCGTAGCATGATATTGTCCGCTTTGGGCTTACCATTCCCTCACGGTTTTGTTTTTGGGAACTCACGAGCAACTTCCCAGTGGGTCACCCATCATGGGATTGCTCTCGAGCGACACTCGCTTAACTTCGGAGTTCCTACGGAACCCGAAGCCAGTGAGTTCCCAAAAGGCCTCGTGCTAGGTAAGGATGGGAATATACATATAAGGATCACTCCCCTGGGCGATGTGGGATGTCACAATAATAGTGTGACAGAAATTAAATTCAAATTGCCTTATTCCTATATATAGAAATCAAACTGATTTAAAACACTACGGGAAGAATTGGGGGTTGTAGGTAATGAAGTCATCTAATCACGTAATTATTATTGAGTTATTTCTTATCTCCCTTGTTTGTTAGGCAAGTGGTCATTTACCACAGTGGTGGAAAAAGTTGAACCATTGCATGACGGCGTGGGTTCGAATTTTGTCAGTGGCTAATCTAACATCTAATCTAACAAAATATATTTTTTAACAAAATAAAAAAATAAAATAAAAAATTAGTATTGAGTTGGATTTGCTCGCTATAATTTGAATATAGTAAAATAAATCTACCGCATGAGCATAAAGTCAAAAGACAAATTTATTCTTTAATCTTAGACAAAAGATAATACTCTTAAAAGTAATACTTTTCAAGAATTGAAATATATAGATCTGTGGATAGATGGGGTCAGAGTAACAAACACCATCAGTTGACACACCTCCCCCTAAGCATTCTCATGTATCCATCTTCGTCCCAGTCAGAACTCCAAGAATTTTTCAAAATCCAATACTCGAGGCCATCTTCCGTCTTGTCACAGCCGACTATATTACAAGTTCATGGTCAATTGGTTTACCATCGCCACCATCGCCACAATGTTCTGGGTCAAATACCTCACCAGTATGCTGCTTAAAATTAGTATTGTTTGCCCTAACTCAAACTAGACATGTTGCATGGACACTATCCAAGCAAACTCCTCTTCATTATTGGTAGGCATACGAACATATGCATCTATACAAAGAGAAGTTGGTCTGGATCGTATCCATACAACCTGTCCTAGTCCGAGTTATGGCAAACAATACCGATTTTAAATGGCATACTTGAGAGGTATTCTACCCAGAATACTGTGGTGATGGTAAACCAATTGACCCTGATCTTGTAATAGTCGATGAACAGTCTGAAGATGGTCGCGAATATTGATTTTAAAAATTCCTGGAGTTCTGACTAGGACGAAGATGGATACATGAGAATAGGTAAGGGGGCGGTGTGTCAGCTGATAGTGTTTGCGGCGTCTACACTGTGCCTATCCATCCACAAAGAAGATAGAATCCTATGTTTCAATTCGTGAAAAATATTATTTTGTTCAAGATAAATAATAAATTTGTCTTTACTCTAATTTCATGTATGTTCGACATTATATTTAATATATTTGACTCTATGTTCTTGTATGTTTCACATTATATAATTGAAGCTTTAATTTACCATTCTCGTGAGTACAGTGAGCAAATCGAAACTCAATAATATTAACATTTGGTTAGATGACTTCATTACCTACAACCTACTAAATTCCTTCCATAGTGTTTTAATTTAGTTTGATTTCCAACATACGAATCAGGCAATTTGAATTTAATTTTTATGACATTATTGTTACAATGGTAGTATGATTTGTGTGAGACCCTGAATTTTGAGGAGTTTGTTGTTGACCACAGAGCATAAGCCCAAAAAAAAAAAAATGATTACATAAGAATATCATGAGATCACGAGACTCTAATTATATATATAACTATCAATTGACGATAAAAAGAAAGAACTTGATAAAAAAAAACTGAATCAAACTGCATGACAAATATGAACAAACCAATTCATCCATAACTAAATTCTTTTGACGACAAATACGAGTTTCAAATTGCTTCTTTGATATGGCCGTACCTAAAATTGATAGAAAAATACTCTGTGGCAATTGGCATAAAGCAACTTTCTTGCATCTAAAGCAACTTTCTTGCATCTCAATACAGTCCAATCAAATCCAACAGTGGATTGCATTATGTGCGCCAAATGGCATGCATTATTGCCCATAAACCAAAAGAATGGTGCTCAATTCGGCTCACCAAATCATTTCTATTTAGACTTTGGAATACTTCCATTATTCTTCAAACAATGTTCAATCTTAAATGATAGCATACAAATTCCGATGAAAAAAATTGGAATGTATCATTTTTTAGAGTTGTTTGGGTGAGAGAACTCTAAGCTCTACAAGAGTGAGAGTTTTGAGTAAGGAAATAACAAATATGTCCCCGTTGCAGGTCGCTATCTCTACTGTCACTACACATTCCAAAGTGATCACCACCCCTACCCCTAGATGCGGCATTCGTGTCGTATTTTTCATATTCGTGTCATACTTGATATTTTAATAGGTCGTGTCGTATAATATTCGTTAAAATAAACGGGTAAAATGACCCGACCCGAAATCGACTCGATAATATTAATAGGTAATATGACCCGACCCATTACTCGTTAAGAAAAATATATTTTAAACCAATAAATAATCAAATGAAAAACATAATACTAAATAAGTATATACATTAATACATACCATATTATCACATCCAAAACATAAAAACGCATTTTTCTTTTAAATATATTTTCGCTTACCTAAATTGATTGCTCTAACATTTTTCTTTGCAAGACTCGTATTTGTATTGTCTATACTTTTGCTTCCAAGATCTCGTTTTGTTCCCATTATTATCTCCATGGACTCCTCATCACTAAGGTTTACTGAATCTGAATCTCTAGCATCCATTGCTTTTAAAACAAAATGGGTATAAATTAATTAATAACATAATTAATTAAGTAAAGTCTTTGATAGCTTTTTAATTAATGTAGAAGTGTAAAAAATATAGAAAAAATATTAAAACGCTCGTAATGACAAGCTTTACAACTTTTATGAAGAGCTTAACTTTGAAATTCACCACTATAATCATATAAATCATAGATCAAAATATAACCGTTGATTGTTGTTTACATTTACGCTTCATTGTTCTCATCAAATTTTGTTATTTCATATTTTCTTTTTTGAAAACATGATCTATTAGAGGATGCAGGAAGATGAACGGTTTGAATCGTTGATATTATATTCAGAGTTTTACGGTTAGTGAAAATATTGCTTGATGTTTATAAAGTTTCTACAAACTATATGACATCGACTCATATTTCAGTTAATTGTAAATATTGAAACGTGATATCAAAGATCTGAACCATTCATCTTCTTACATCTATCAGATGATCATGTTTTAAAAAAAAAAAAAAATTTAAAAAATGAAATTTAGTAAGAAGAATAAAGCGTAAATGACAATCGACGGTTAAATATAAATTTAAGGTTGATGGATTATAATGTTGGATTTTGAACCTGATCTTTTCATGAAAGTTGTAAAACTTGTCACTATGAGTGATTGTATATATTTTTTTATATTTTTTTATACTTCTACAATAATTATTATTAATTTTATTAATTTTGCCCTCAAATAAAAAACATTATTCATGAGGGTTTGGAGGATTTTAAAGATCTAAACGATAATGTAAGTGTAACCATTATCTACTTGGGGAGCAATAATGATGAATCACGAGTGTTTATATATTCTTTCACGTTTTTCATACTTGTATATATGTCTTCTTAGTTCTTGCCTATACAAATACTATACCAATTTATTTTAATTTTGGACAACAACATGTTAAGTAAAATTTATCTTAGTAATGATAATAAGGAACTCTCGTAATAAAAATAAATAATGACAAAAACTTTTTTTTATTTTTTATATAACTTATATAGAATAATAATACAAAACTATATATTTAATATAGAATATATTGTTATCTAAAAAAAAAATATATATATATATATATATAATATTGTATATATTAATATGGCAATTGTATTTGATAATAAATCTTTTAGTAATTAAATTTTAAAATTATCAAAATAATTTTTTTCTTAACGGGTCGAAACGGGTTACCCCACATATTACCCACGTGTATACCCGTTATTAACTGATTCTTAACGAGTCACCCGATAATAAGGGTTTAATTATCATGTTGACTTGAAACCTGTTATTTTATTGTTGTTTTCATGTCATGTCAGAAATTACCGGATCTACCTACCCTCAACTCTCATCCTAATATCACTACTTCCGCCACAGTTAAAACAATTTATCGACCAATATCACACATTTATATAATAATGTCTTCCATTAGAAATTCTAAATTTCGTATTCAAAATTCATCAATGTAAACTTTGTCATCTATGTATAACAAAAAAAGAAAACTAAAATTAACGTGATCCATGTTCCTTATTCCAAAATGGTAAGGTGAAAAAAAATAATAATAAAAACTCTCATAACTACAAAATTGACAATTTGGACACGTGTCAACCTCCTAATGGCCACAAACACAACATATTTCATCTGCAACTAACATTTTCTCTTTTCCACGTCAACGAAAAAACCGTCTATAAAATGCCAACTCCACACTCCACAAAATCCGACCAATCTCACCGTCCGTCCGTTTAGCAGCCCGCAAATCCAACACTATCTCCAACAATTCACCACAACTAAAAAAAATAAAAAATAAAAACGTCGATACGGAAGCGTTTCGGTGCGTTTCTGATTCGGTTGAACCATGAGCGCCCAATTGCGCGAACACGACGACGAGTTGTCGAAGCTGCGAGACGACGCGGACGATGACGAAGCCAACCGCCTGCTGCAGCCGCAGTCCCTGTCGCTGTCGTCGTCAACATGGGACGACGAGGAGGAGGTCGCGTTCGAGGCCCGGGAGAAGATCCTGATCGTCGACGATGCCGTCGACGACGAGTCCACGGCGGTCCCACCTTTTTCGTGGAAGAAGCTGTGGCTGTTCACCGGACCGGGTTTCCTGATGAGCATAGCGTTCCTGGATCCCGGCAATTTAGAAGGGGATCTCCAGTCGGGCGCGATTGCCGGCTACTCCCTGCTATGGCTTTTAATGTGGGCCACCGCCATGGGGCTGCTGGTCCAGCTGCTCTCCGCCCGGGTCGGGGTCGCGACGGGTCGGCACTTGGCGGAGCTCTGTAGGGAGGAGTATCCGAAATGGGCCGGGTTGGTGCTCTGGTTCATGGCGGAGGTGGCGTTGATTGGGGCGGACATTCAGGAGGTGATTGGGAGCGCCATTGCGATTCAGATTCTGAGCCATGGGTTCTTGCCGCTCTGGGCTGGAGTTCTGATTACGGCTTTGGATTGGTTGGTATTTAGTAATTACTTTCGTTAATCTCGTTTTAAACTCTGTTTTTAAGTCTTGATTTGGGATTTGTGTCCTCTCTTCTTGTCAAATGCTTTTTGATTTGTTCTTGAATTTTGGTTTTCACTGCTTAATTATGGTGATTTAAGTGGATCATTAAGTGGGGTAGTGATTTTTCAGCTTGACTTTTGGTTGAATCTTGTAGCTAATTTTCTACTGGTTTAAAGGAACTTATGCTATTTATTGGGACAATGAGCTGATCAAGTGGCATTGGATTGGAATTGGATTCGATTTCAGTTGTTGACTTTAATATCCTCACCATTAAAACTCAACTTTTTGATGAAAACTAAACTTAATTACAATGAGTAGGGGTTGGTGATTCATGGTTTCGAAGAGTTCGATTACTTATACGTGAAAATTGCAGATGGATAAAAAATTTCTTATTGTTTCATGTTAAAATCATGTTTTAATTGATAAGTTCATGTCTTTTTCTTATGGTGACCGGGTATGGGAGTTAGCTGGTCAACTTTGGCCGTATAGGGTCAATTCTGTTAACTAGGGTTTTGTGTTTTCTCTTTCGTGCAACAGTTTCATCTTTTTATTTCTTGAGAACTATGGGGTGAGGAAATTGGAAGCTGTGTTTGCAGTTCTCATAGCAACTATGGGTTTATCGTTTGCCTGGATGTTTGTTGACACAAAACCGAGTGGGAAAGAACTTTTAATGGGTAAAAATTGTACCTTACTATGCAAACAAGTTGGAAAATTGTTACACTATTGGTTGTACTGAAATGTGTTGATCCACTTCCTCTTCCCTGCAGGTATTGTGGTTCCAAGACTTAGCTCGAAAACAATTCGGCAGGCAGTGGGAGTTGTGGGTTGTGTCATTATGCCACACAACGTATTCTTGCATTCTGCTTTGGTACAGTCAAGAAATATTGATCCTAACAAGAAAGGACGGGTTCAAGAGGCACTAAACTACTACTCAATTGAGTCATCAATTGCACTTTTGATCTCCTTTATGATCAATTTGTTTGTCACCACTGTTTTTGCGAAGGGATTTTATGGTACTAAACAAGCGGAAAGCATAGGACTAGTAAATGCAGGTCAGTATCTTCAGGAGAAGTATGGAGGAGGGCTTTATCCGATTCTTTATATCTGGGGTATTGGGTTGCTGGCAGCTGGACAAAGTAGCACAATAACTGGAACGTATGCTGGGCAGTTTATAATGGGAGGCTTCCTTAATCTTCGTTTGAAGAAGTGGCTGAGGGCATTGATCACACGGAGTTTTGCAATTGTGCCAACTATAGTTGTAGCAATTATCTTTAATAGATCTGAGGCTTCGTTGGATGTTTTGAATGAATGGCTTAATGTGCTTCAGTCGATTCAGATTCCTTTTGCCCTTATACCACTTCTTACCTTGGTGTCCAAGGAGCAGGTCATGGGGGTCTTCAAGATTGGACCTGGTCTCGAGGTATGTTGTTAACATTGTTATTCTACTATTTTGGGCATATTCTATAGCTTTATGTGTACTGTTATATTGTTAGTTTGGTTTGCTCTATCTATTCGGTAATCACTTGTCATGGTTGATATTGATCTTGGATCGCTTTGAAATCCACAAATTCAGCTTTCATATTTCTTTCGACTCTAAAGAGAAAACATCTATATAGATTTTAGAGTAAGCCTATCTGCCTATGGTTATCAGCAACTCATTTTGCATGGTAAAAGAAAATTTACTTTTCGTAATCTGAAAATTGGAGAAGCATTTCATTGACAAGATCTATGTTGCAGAAAGTGGCATGGACTGTGGCGGTTTTGGTGATGGTGATCAATGGTTATTTGTTGTTGGATTTCTTCATTTCTGAAGTCAGAGGAGTGTTGTTTGCTCTTGTGGTCTGCAGTGGCACAGCTGCGTATATAACATTTATTGTATATCTTGTTTCACGGAGTGGTGCCCTCCCTTCTACTTTTTTCAGTTCACTGTTCAAGAGGTTTGCAGATTCAGGTAACTGAATCAACATCCACGCGATTGCAAGAAGCACGGAACATCTGAGTTGTGTTGCGGACCAAATCAAGCCAGTTAGGCGCAAGGGTCCTCTATCTACACTTTCAGGAGTGAAGCTCTTTCGACATAACATTCTCTAACCTTGGTGCATATGTAAGTTACATCTTTCTGAATCGTCAAAATATCCAGACTCGTTAAAAATGAGTACACAAATTTAGACAACTGAACACCGTTGCATTATGGAGCTACACACAATCATCTTGTACGGGTCGATAAGTGAAAACAGAAAATATTCTTTTCTCCAGTTTAGTGGGCGGACAAAGCATCGTTGCAATATTCGGGATGGATTTCTTTCCATGTAACTGATGCAACTTTCGCCTCTTTAAAATTTTGCTATCAGAACGAATTGCTTTGTTATTCTTGAGGTAACAGTTTTTATCTTGTACCATAATGAAACCGGTAAATTCTTGTTATTCTGAGAGTATCGGTAAATACAAAATGAGGAAGTGAAGTTTGCGGAAGTGTTTCGTATCGGTTTCTTTATCCGATTTTGCAAACTTAATGACTTTTTTTTACAGTTTCGTTTAATTAATTTCTTCAGTTCAGACAAATTTAATTGCTGTTTGTAGACCTCAATGAATGGTTTCGTACATATAAATCACGATATGATCTCTAAATTTTTGCATAGATGATTATTATACGATGATTACGAAAATGAACTGTTCCGATTTGTGAGAGTGTATATTACAACTTACAAGGGTGAGGATTAAGAGTCTTATTTAAGCAGACCTCTAAATCTTCCTCGAGAAGATTTTAAGCTTGTAGTTCCAATGCAAGGATGGTATGATATCTCATGAATCACGGTACAAACATTTCTAACCCTTAAGTCAGAAAGCCTGCCACCCAAGTGATGTAGTCAATGTTCAAGGAGTTTTTCCGTCAAATGATGATGTGACAGAGATGAGACCAGTAAAAGAAAATTGATGAAACCAGTGAAGGAAGTCTTGAACATCAGTACAGTAACATTTTGATAATATTAATGCAAAAGCATGAAAATATCATTCATTTATAATTTGCTAGCAAGAGCGAAATACTTGTCGATGTTGTTAGTTTGGGTATGACGGGGTTGCAACCGTGCTAGACTAAAAAACAAAGAGAAAAACTGCCCATCTTTTTATACTCAACAGAAACCAAGGGCTTTGGTGTGTGGTTAATAAAGACCAATGAAGGATTGATTGAAATGAAATCGTTAACTTTTAAGCAGCAAAAGGAAGACGATGTTTTGTAGATCAATGGACCGATTGCAGGGTCTCACAATAGGTGGGAGATTCAGGAAATATTATTTGGAGGGTCAGTAAGAATAGCGGTTGGCATGTAAATTTTTTGGGACGGAATAATATGCAAATTGGCATTTCATCGAACTTTGGTAGGCCTAAACTCATTTGCCAAGTCATGTTGCACACATCTCAACATATGTTAATAACTTTCGAATGAGCATGTTGACTGACGTCAATAGCTTTTAAGCGAGAATGCTGACATATACTAACATATGCCAAGTGAGCTTATCGACAGATGGCTATAACAACGCATACAAAGACATGAGGTTAGCAGCTACCCTGCCTGATGCCCCATAGAGGCAATTCGTAGAGTAGTTGGAAAGTAGCTTTTAAGATTCAAAGGGCAGCACCCAGCTTTTTTATGAAGGATTTCTGAACTTGTGAGGGTCAGCTGACCCACCTTGCTTGAAGGGGGATCTACCCCTGCTCACAATCCAATTTGACACTTGATATGCGGACTGCATATGCCACATATCTCATAATTTGATGGGTCATTGTACTGTACAAAGCATTAAAAAAAAAAAAAAAAAAAGTTGGCCTGTCTAGTCTTATCCATACTCAATAGCCCAATTTTTTCTCTGAACTTTTCATTACCAACCCTTGATAAGTACAATACGTCATTGCATTGGAAACTAACAACATTGCACAAACCAATGTGATAATCAGTAGTGAAAAGTGATTTTCATATTCTTAATTAGCCATTCACACATCATTCTTTATTTATAAATATTGAATTGAACAAATGAAACAAAATCAACAATAATAATTAAACAATGGAGTATAACAAGTCAAAAAGTATGTGTTTAACATTTCCTATCAATAAATACAGAGACACCGAAGTTTTTCTTTCTTTAAATTTCATTCGATTTTTTCATATGATGTGGGACCTATAAAATCAAAAAAATTCATGTAGAATCCATTCTATGCAGCAGAGTTCCGATAAAAATTGATGTCTATCTTCTATGGAATTAGTCGTCGACTGCTGAAGTGCAAGGACAAAGTACTGCATGCAATAAACTCTATTGAATTGAACAGCATCGATCTCCCCCCAACGTACAAGATTCACTGCCTTCCCTTCTCTTTTTCACTGGGGATTGATTCACAAGCGTACCCCCAGAGGGTGATTTTTATCCCTTATTATTCTCGTGTCTCGCAAGCTAAAGAAAATAAGATGCATGGATGGAGGCCACCATAGTTTGGCACCCAAATTACCCCAGGGGAAGGCCCGCATAAGGGTTGGCTAGGGCAACAGTTCGTAGAGTCCCACACTAAGTATTTTTTGAGTACATCGATATTTTTACATCAGGGGAGAGGTAGTTCGGCTAAGCCACATAATGGGCAGCATAATTTGGTATCGAATTCGCCATCCACGATATTCGAACATAAAACCTCTCATTTCTAAGCGAAGAGAAATACCATTAAACCGTAGTACTAACTGATCCCACGCTATTTTAACCATTAAATTTTAATTTTTGTATTTTGAAAAAAAATTCTAGCAGTAAAACATCCAGAGAATATTTCATTCTCTGGAGTCTTAAATATCGTACAAAACCACATCTTTATTTATTTCTATGTGTAAGCCATTCTTTGTATGTGTGATCGTTGACCACATAATTGCCGAGTCTCACAATATATAAAAAAGTTATAGATACATGTTTGACAATAAAAAGTATGATATGATTAAACACACCTGCTCTTCTTTCTTTTTTTTTTTTTTTTTTTTTTTTTTTTTTGTGGAGAAAACACACCTACTCTTTTTATATATTGATCGTATCATACTTTTTATTGTGAAACATCTTAGTATCTGTTACTTACCCTTTTCTTTTCAATTTCTGGTATCTCTGTATTTACCTATCAATTTTTTTTTTCTTTTCATTACAATTATCTCTCAGTGACGTACTCGAGAGGGTCTCTTATTTTTTCCCTTCGGATACATCAAAAAAAAAAAAAAAAAGAATGAATGAAATTCAAAAACAAATAAAGGAGAATGCTAGGGAGATCATGTTAAAATGTCTTGGTATTAATAGTAAAAAATTGGCAGCAACAATGTTTTTCAACCAAAAAACCACTGATATGACATGATATGGATTGACAACCCTTACTTTTGTTGCCAAAATTGAGAGCAACTTTATTTTTTTAATAAAATTATTAAACACATTTTTCTATTTTTATTTTAAAATATTTATTATAAATGGCTTTATTCACAACAATCCTATCTATTATTTTGGAGATTTATATTTGTTCCCTTTTATTGGACGGAATTTCAATGAATTAGATTCACATGAACCATTAACTGCCTTTTCCAATACAAAGTGAAGCATTTAGGTTTCTGATTTTTATCTTGTTCTATTTTAATGGTAATTTGACCCTCAAATTTCTTTGTTTTTGTATTTCCAGAACTGCAGAATATGAGTCTGTGACTTAGCCAGCAGGATCCTCTCCGGATCCTCAAATCGTGTTCGTTCACCGTATATCATGCGATCAGTTTTCATGAGGTACTATTTATATTTAATTTAAAATAAAAGTATTAAAAATGATTTATAACCGCACGATGTACGATGAACGGATAAGATTTGAGGATTCCTAAGATCCTCATTCGTGACTTGTCATAGTTGATCATATGTATAGTACAAAGAATGGATTTGTCATAATATAATGTAATAAAATAGTAATTTAGTTTGACATATTGTGTTTGAGAGCAAAACTTTAAAACATGTCACAATGCCAGATAAAATGTCAAATTTAAATTTTATGTTTAAATTTTATCTTTTGGGGCCACTTAGTATTGCGACTTAGTGGCCTGTTCATTTATATGTGAGAGGTCGATTCTCATCAAAAATAAATTTTAACCACTTTATCATTACTCCATTATAAAACTTGTTCAGGTCAACAAAATACAAAACCCTAGTAGCATAAAGATGCAACGATCCTGTTGGCCAATGGACCCAATATCTGTTAATATTTTCTTTTGGGGCCCATTGTTTGAGGTGACAGACATACGCCGCGAACAGAGAGAGACATGGCCACCTTATTCTCTTTCTCTTCACGCTATCTCGCATGAAAACTTTCCATAAATTGCATGCAAACTCAGACCCCCATTGAAACTCTCTCACTCCCCATTTCAGTCTCCCACTGGTCAAGCTTTTTCCCATATTTTCAATTCCCCCCAGAATTTCCCCTAATTAAATATCTCCCTCTCCCTCTCCCTCTCTCTCTCATCGCAATTTCAGAACCCTGTTCTCTCAAAAATCTCGGAAAGTTCGAAGCTTTCTCTCACTCTCAAAACTCTGTTGTCGGAATTTCATAGCTGTTGAGGCAGAGGATGGAGGGTTTTCGCGGTTTCCCGGAAACGGCGTCGCTGTGGGCTCCGGAATTTTCGTTGCCGGAATGTGTGTCCGGAAGCTCATCGTCGCAGAACCACATTGGGGGAGAATCCCATTCTGATCAAACCCTGGAGGCTGCCTTTTCTCGCCTAAATATGTCAGCTTTCAGCCGCCAGCAGTCCCGGATTTCCGGCATTGACCGCGGCGATTACAGTAAGGGGCCGGCGCTGAACTACCCATCAAGCGATCACGGATTTAGCGGCCGAAATTCGATGCCTTTTTGCGGCGGCGAGTCGTTGCAGAGTCGTCTGAACTCACAGAACGGCGGGGGTGGGGATTTAGGGAATTTTGGTCTTGAAAATTGCTGGGTGGGAAATGGCTCGAATGGCTTTGTTCCCAATCAAGATTGCTGGGTGCATTCTGACATTGCTGGGTTTCAAAAACCTCTGGATCGCCTGTCGTTGGCTGATTTGCGCGGAAATATCTCTGCTTTGGCCAAGCAGCAGCACGGCTGTCGTTTTCTGCAGAAAACAATGGAGGATGCACCGAACAGGGATGTGATTGATTTAATATTCTTGGAGATTATGGAAAATGTGGTCGTTTTGATGCTCGACCCTTACGGGAACTATGTCGTTCAGAAGCTTGTGGAGGTCTGCACCGAAGAGCAGAGGACCCGTATGCTTTCGAAGTTGATATTGGAGAGTCATACGTCACTGGTTTGTATTGCCCTCGACACTCGTGGGTATGGTCCGCGTAAATGCTCTTAACCACTTAAATTACAAGCCCATTGCATTTGTTGTTTGTATATATGTGGGTAATTGTTCTAACTTCTAAGATTGCTGACCAAATAACTTTGGTAATTGTTCCCATCTTTCTTGTGACAGGACTCGTACTGTACAGAAATTGTTGCAGTACGTTACTAACCAAGAGCAAGTGTCGTTGATTATGGGAACTCTGAGCCCTGCTGCCGCTGTGTTGAGTAAGAACAACAATGGCCAACATGTGATCGAACAGTGCTTAGAGAATTTTTCTGAGGAAGACAACAGGGTAATGTTTCCGTCCTGTTACTCTACAGCCTACGCCATTTGCAATTAACGTTGTATGTTGTTATGTTAGTCTTACATGTTGCAGTTGGATTTGGATTTGAATGTTGGCTGGTTCTGCTCGTCTTTTTTGTGATCGTTACGTGTTGCAAGAATCCACGATAAGGACTTACTCTTGATCAAAAAAGTTTTATGATTTTAAGCCGATCCACAGCTTGTGGCTGGAACTTTATTAGCCTTTTAGCTTTTGAAAGCAGGAAACTATCATCCATGCACCTAATGTTATTTCTAATCGGCTATCATGGGTCGTGATTTGTTCAAACAAAGAGTGTGATACATTCATTTGGAATTAAATTTTAACTGCAGAAGGGACTAGATTGGACCCTCACTTCCACCCTAATTGAACAACCAAAATTTTAGGCTTTTTATTTCTAAATTTGTCCGGCAAAGCACATGAATTTTGTATCCATGATTTACATGATGGAATCTTGTAATTGAAGTTTATGTAGATCATTAGTTTCAATAGATAATCTTTATTTTCGTAGTTACTTCTCATATCAACGGTTTTCACCTTGTGTTCCACATCATATTTTCACATCCAACGTCGGTATTTTAGAAAGGGACATGCATAATAAAGAAATCATGTCACTTGCAGATACAAGATCTGGTGATCAAGAAGCGCCAATCTTTCCATGTTACTTAAAGAATCATTTTAGAAGCTCCTTGTAACTAGTCCTTGAATCCACTCTCCTGTAGTACAGGACATTGTATCTTGATTTCTAGCCACATTTTCTTTGGCAGGGTCTTCTGCTTGTGGTGGCTATTAATTGTTCCACAATTGGGAAGGACAAAAGTGGCTGTTGTGTGCTACAAAAGTGCATTGAACACTCTAGTGGTGAAAATAGAGAACGCCTGGTTGCTGCTATCATAGCGCAAGCAACAGTACTTGCAGTAGATCGCTACGGGTTTGTTCCTATGATATTTCATCCAAACTTTTTAAACATAATGCTCTAAATCTTTACTTAATGTTTTCTGTTATTTTCCCAATACCCTAGAAACTACGTGGTGCAACATTTACTGGGTTTAAGGATCCCGCAAATCACACAAAATCTTTTGAGACAACTTCAAGGCAGTTATATTTCTATATCATTGAATAAGTTTGGTAGTTGCGTTGTGGAGAAATGCTTGTCAGAGTCAAGCGAAGAACAATCTTCACAGATTATATTTGAGCTGGTCACCAACCCAAATGTGTCAATGCTTCTTGTTCACCAGTATGGGAACTTTGTCATCCAGACAGCACTCGAGGTTTCTAAGGTTAGATCATCTAAGTGCTTGGATGTTTTTACTTTACTTCATTTTACTTGAAAACGTTTTGTGAAGATTTAAATTGATACGATATCCAAGCACTCTACCTTTCTTAACTATCAACTTATGATCTCTGTAGCTGTGAAATTATGTTTTGATATGCTCATCGGTCTTTTAAGCCTAGAGTTTCAATTGTGTGGTTTTTAAATCTCATTTATTGCACAAGAACAGGGTATCTACCATGAAGCTCTACTAAATCTGGTTAATTTATACTCCGACTTTCTGCGTGGCAATTCTTATGGAAGAAAAGTACTTGCTCGGCTTGACAGGTGCCTGCGACGGATATAGACATGCAAGTAAGAAATTGCATCTCTAGGCGTCTGTTGTGTTGTTCTCATTTTTCAGTCCCAAATATAGATGCAGATGGATTGATCTCACTGTCCTGTTGTTTCGCTATCTTGTAGAGTTTCTTCCGCCTACGTTGCGAAGTGACTTTTGTAGGTGTTGGAACAACAGAAAATATGCGTGTGGATATCTGCAGCCTGTTAGGAGCTAACTTTAGTATTGTAATATCGAAATCCTGTCGAAAGGATCCCAGAGGGATGGTTAATGTCCGTTACGAAACTGTAGAGTTGTGTGATCCTCCCATTGTATTGGGGGAATAGGTTTTTGTATATTGTGATCTCACCCACACTTGATTGTTGTACTCTGTTATGTCAACTAGGAAGGCAATAGCTACGTTGGAATTGTTCTGAATTAACTCTGCTGTAATTTTCTTTTCTTTTATTTACGTAAAAGTTAAAACAATTGAGATGCTATTTGTATTTACATAGGGAAACTTTTATTCACAATTCTGGATGGAAAATTGTTCAGTAATTTAAAAAATAATAATAATCATATATGTTTGCTGTATTTGGGATAAAAGAAATTCATTTAAATTTTTTTTTTCCTTATTGTTCACTTTAGTCCTTCCGTTTGGATTTGTTGAAATTGATGTATATTTTTAACCAGCGACATTCTAAACTATGGAGATCGAGATTGTGAGAAAAGTTGGTGTTTGGCAATAAGAAGAGTGAAACAACTTCTTATAAGGTCTTGCAATTTTTTTTTAGAAATCGTTTGATAACTATTTAATTTTTTGTTTATGTCTTTTACACCTTTTTTTTAGCTTCTTATGCAATTTTTCTTTGTTTTTGAGCATTGGATTGAGTAAATCAATTGAAAACAACTGACATGTGGGTGAGATTAAATCTTCTGCACCTATTTTGTGTCACCTATATCATTAATTGACACGTGTTAAGTTTATAACAATAAAGTTAAGAAATGTTAAGTTTATTAACACATGACAACCATATATAAATGCTACAAAGAAGCTACACACAAAATAAGGGCAGAAGATTTGAACTCATGCTCTGTGAGGGTAGGAGGAGAAAAAACATTGTTAATTATTTTCCTACCAAGTACAAAGAAGGACCGAAAAATATTAATTTTCCATTCTATTAAGAAAATATTTTCTAGAGAAACGAATAAAATTATTGGCTAACATAATTGAGAAGATTTCTGGCATTCGCTAGCAAACATTGCATTCCAAAGTTTTTATTCGTTGACTTAAGTTGACGTGGAACGGCCCAATTAGTATTTTTGCCGCCGTAAAATTAAATCGCCGCCAATTCCACACCAAAAATCACGGGACTATATAAACCTTCTGAAAAAATTAAAATAAAAAGTAAAATTCAGGTCCATAGAAATTTCATTTGTGAAGCAGTGCGTTTGAACCGTGCGACGACGGACGACTAAAGTCCTCTACGTCTCCGTTGTAGTACGCAGCAGCCATGGCTCGGCGGACCTCGCTCCTTCTCATCTACTTCCTGCTGCTGAACCTCTGCTGCGCGTTTGCTTCACTTTCCGACGATCACCGCCGTCCGATGATCCTCCCTCTCCATCTCTCGTCTCCCAAATCCAATTGGCTCCACCGGCGACCCTTCGACGGCCGGCGGCTTCAGAGATCGGTGCCCAACGCCCACATGAGGCTCTATGACGACCTCCTTGCCAACGGGTTTGACTTTCCTCCCAAATTTCCCTAGTTTTGTAGCTTTTGATATTTCGAATTATATGCTGATCGGAATGTTCGGGAACTTGGAATTGGAAACAGGTACTACACGACGCGGCTGTGGATTGGGACGCCGCCGCAGCAATTCGCGCTGATTGTGGATACGGGAAGTACGGTGACTTATGTGCCTTGCTTTGACTGTGCGCAGTGTGGTTATCATCAGGTTCGGCTTCATTTCCGTGTTTAAGTTAATTGTAGTTATTAGTTACTGTGCAATTAGGTTTTACCTGTTTAACATACAGTTACTTATTTATTTTTATACTTTCCCATTTCTCTGGTTTTGGATACCTTCCTAATCATGTTAAATTGTTAATTGCATCGAAGAAATGCTTGAATCGCACCTAGGATTGACTTTAATTGATGAGTGGAAAAAGCTCGACAATTGTTGTCTAGTGTTCTTGATTGAAATTCTATATAAAGTTTAGCATGGAGTAGGATTCTCTCCTCGCATAAATTCCCTTCTCCTTCCCTCCCCTCCTATTTGAACAGTCACGTTTAAGCCACATCAACATCTTGTGATGACTTTTTAATAGAGAAAGACAAAAATGAAAGTGAAAGGGGACGGGAGGGAAGGGAAGGGGAGGGGATTAGGAGCGGAGAGAATCTTACTCTGTTTAGCATGCTTCTTAAAAATAATAAGGCAGGGACTAAAACAATGTGCATCACATTTCACTAGGTTAGTTGTTGTTTAGTAATGTTTTAGTTTCTATTCCATTTGCTAAAAACAATGAAATAACGGAGAACTGTTTTTGGTTTTCCATGGAATAAAAATCCAACTTTACCAAATGGGTTCTTAGTTATTTCTTTGTTTGGAGCCAAACAATTCCTGTTTTCCTAATTCTTTTCAGTCATTCTGTCTAAATTATTTGAATTAACTCATATGTATCGAAGCTAAATTGGGTCTTGTTTTGCAGGACCCCAGGTTCCAGCCCGATTTATCTAGTACATATCAACCTGTGAAGTGTAATAGCAATTGTAACTGTGACAATAAAGAAGCTCAATGCACTTATGAACGGCGGTATGCTGAGATGAGCTCTAGTAGTGGGGTACTTGGTGAGGACGTCATTTCTTTTGGTAACGAGAGTGTTCTTGTGCCCCAGCGTGCTGTTTTTGGTTGTGAAAATATTGAAACTGGTGATCTTTACCGTCAACGTGCTGATGGCATTATCGGTTTGGGTCGTGGTCAACTCAGTGTGATGGATCAACTTGTTGACAAGGGTGTTATTAGTGACTCATTCTCATTATGCTATGGAGGGATGGGTGTAGGAGGGGGTGCCATGGTTCTTGGTGGGATGAAATCTCCCCCTGATATGGTATTTGCCAATTCAGATCGCTTTCGCAGGTACAGACTTTTATAATACCAATAATTTCAAACCTATTTTCATGAAGAATGTATTTTGTGCATCTCACACATATACTTTAGTTCTGGGATTGAAACAGTCCATATTACAACATTGACCTGAAGGAAATACATGTGGCCGGCCAACCTTTGAAGTTAAATCCCAAGATCTTTGATGGCAAGCATGGAACTGTATTGGATAGTGGAACTACTTATGCGTACCTTCCAAAGGATGCTTTTCATGCGTTTAAGGATGCTGTAAGTTTTCATCATTTGACTTTCCTACTCTGTTTTAATACCTTTAAAATCTAGCTGATCCTGATACTTATAAGAAAAGGTCAAGGGTTTTTTTTTTTTCATGCGTTTAAGGATGCTGTAAGTCTTCATCTTTTGAGTTTCCTACTCTGTTTTAATACTTCTAGAATCTAGCTGATCCTGATACCTATAAGAAAAGGTCAAGGGGTTTTTTTTTTGTCTTTTCTTTTTTTTTTTTTTTTTTTTTTTGAATAGAAGGGTAAATGGAAAAGGTGGTGCTTTATTGTTTACTTAAGAGAAAAACAATTGAACTATTTACCTGAGGAAATTATTTAAGGGAAGTATTTCTGTTTGCAGTCCATCCCTCTTTGAACCATCAAGTAATGGTAAATTTTTTTTTGGTTGGGAAATGTGCAGATTAAGAGGCAAATTGAGTCCCTCAAACAAATCCATGGTCCTGACCCAAATTATCAAGATATTTGTTTTTCAGGAGCTGGAAGGTAATTCTTGTAGAAAACTTGCATTGCGTGAGGTTTGCATGCATGTCTTGATTTACTAATTTAATTCTTTATCTGAAAGTTTAACATGGAATTGTGCTTTAGGGATGTCACCCAACTATCAAAAGTTTTTCCACAGGTTGATATGGTATTCGGCAATGGGCAGAAGTTATCACTGTCTCCAGAGAACTACCTGTTCCCGGTAACTTGATTATTTACTGTTCTTGAGCATGTTATTTTTAAATCATTAATGTGGCAAATATGATTCAAGATTGTTCTGAGGCTATTAGGCTTTCATAATTCGAAGCTCTTATCTATAATCTATACTTTTGTTAAGAGAACTCTCTTTGTCATTCATCACATAGGAAAAATCAAATATTCTATTATTTAAGTAATTCCTATACTGGGTTCACAAGTTAAGAATAGTGTAATAATTTTGTATAGCCTCATTTCTACGTTGCATTCTCTCCGCTATAAACCTGGTTGTGTTGCACTAACAGTGTGTATATGATTCTTATTGCTCATATCTCACTTTACACACACATTTTGATGCATTGTTTCTCTCTGTTTTGCTTGTTCCTCAGCATACAAAGGTTGGTGGTGCTTATTGCCTGGGGGTTTTTGAAAATGGTGATGATACTACCCTTTTAGGAGGTTAGTGGTTGCAAAATCACTCTATATCGGATGGTTTTGTATTGTTTTGCAAATCCTTTTGTACAACCACATATTGCGTACACATTGGAAATAACAAATGCCCTCCCCTTTTATGTCCCAAACAGGTCCCAGCATTTGCACAACTGCAAGTGGGGATAGCTTACTATAAGTTTGTTGAATTGTACAGGAATCATTACACGTAATACCCTTGTGACTTATGACCGGAAAAACGATAAGATTGGCTTTTGGAAAACTAATTGTTCTGAACTATGGAAGAGATTGAATTATAATAATGCCCCACCTCCAGCACCTTTAGCTTCTGATGGCCGGAATATGAGTGTAGAAATTTCTCCTAACATTGCCCCAGGTGGATTGCCTGAAACATTTCTTCCAGGTAGAGTTAGTTTTTCAGTCAAATGTTCTAATGACCTTTATGATGCTCTCAAATTCAAGAATGTCATTATCGAACCATATTGGACTTTGATTCAGAATACACTAACAGTGTATCTGAGGTTGTTAGTGCTGGATGTATAATTTCTTACTCTGACATTTCAATGTTAGGTTGACTCATTTCCAATCCAATTTGACAATTTTTTTTCGTTTATAGTTTCTCTTGTAATGCATGTGAAACTTGCTTTTCCAATGCAAGTTTTCCTATTGTTTTGGTTGACATCTCAAATGTTTGATAACAGGTGAACTTCAAATAGGGCTAATAAGTTTCGATATGATGCTGAGCATCAATAACACTATGAAACCCAACTTCACAGAACTGGCAGATTCTATTGCTCATGAGCTGGAAGTAGATATTTCCCAGGTATAGTTTTGCGAAGTTTAGCTATTTTATCTTGGACTTGAGAGCGAAGTTTTTTGTTTTGTTTTTATTGGGTCTTGCATGATTGACATAAGTTGGGTCTGGGCCACCCTAACCATGTAGCATCATCCTCTACCAATGCTCAAGTATAATTCAAGAATTTAACATCTACCTGTGAATAATCAAAGATGAAATTACTCCACCCTCCCCCAAGGTGTCATAAAATTTTAAATAAAAGGTCTTTCATAATTCTGAGGATTTCTTCATTCTTTGAGTTTCATCTTTGTCATGTTGTCAATTAAAAATACTTGATCTCGGACGCATTGTTCTTGGTAACATGCTCTAACCCAACCGATTGCGACCCTTTGGTGATCTTTATTGTGTGCCAGCATACCTTATTATTACTGTCTGCTGATTTATCTTAATATTACTTTGCTTGTATATCTTCAGTTACTTTACTAACCACAGCACTAACTCTTCTCAGGTTCACTTAATGAACTACACCAATATGGGAAATGGTTTCGTTGTTAGATGGACAATCTTCCCTGCTGAACCTGCAACTTGCTTTTCTGCTGCAAAAGCAATGGTGATAGGTCTTCTGTTGCTTGGGTTGCTGGATAACATGTACTTGCAACTGGCGCTTTTTCCATTTGCTGACTAGAGTGTTGACTCAATCCTTACTCAAAATTGCAGGGCATAATTGTGCGCTTAAAGGAACATCATATGCAGCTTCCTCAGAAATTTGGAAGTTATCAGTTGGTCAAAGTGAAAGCTGAGCCTGGGAAGAAGCGGTATGCTACTTCACCCTTTCTCCATCCTTTTCTTTTCTCGCTCTCTAAAATTGCTTCTCATGTGTTGCATTCTTTTCACTGGAATGAAGTATATGGTTTTGGAAATTTGATTTTGTTGATTTCATCATTCAAGTATTCATAATGGTAACCTCATGGATGTTGTCTTTGCTGCTTGATTTTCTGTTTCCTTTCATGTTTCTTTAACCAGATTAGCTTTCGAATTTTGCTACAAAGTTATACTCGAATGATTTTTTCGTTATTAAAATTGGACTGTGTTGGAGAATTGTAGGTCGTGGTGGGAGCAACACTCTTTGGCGGTGGTAGTTGGAGCTATAGTTACCTCAGCTGTTGGATTATTAGCATTAGGGACATGGCTGGTTAGGAAATACAAATTGCAAGACATCGTTTCGTATGAGCCAGTTGGTGCCAGTTCCATTGTTCCTGAGCAAGAGCTTCAACCGCTTAAATAGTAACTTTCGTGCCAGTGTAGTTAGAACGTTCCGACTCACCGTGGAGATTCCGATTATGGACAGCTCCGAAAGCAATACATACACACCGACATCGGGGCATTGGAGCCGAACATTCGGAGGAGATGAAATCTGCAATCCCTCTGTGCAATATAATTTCGGTATAGGAAAATGGAAAGACAAATAGGTGATAGAAAACTTCAATTAATATTTCATTTTACTCCTGCTGTCTTTTTAACTTTTATGTACATATAAAAATACTCTTCAAAGTTTCAGCTAATTTGTCTATGACTTGTCCTTTCGCCTTTCGGTTCGACGGTAAATCGGATTTACCTGCTCACTCTTTTTGTCTGTTGATTCTGATTTAATTTCTTTAATCTGAATTTAGAAAATAAGTAAAGATGCGCAGAGGGAGGAAAGGTATTAGAAAATTACGTGCTTGTTTGGATGTGCTTTTAAAATGATTGAAAGCGTTTTTGATAAAAATGTTTTTGAAACCAATCCTTAGTAAAAATACAAGTAAATTCTGAAGAAAAAAAACACTTAAAAAGTGTTTTCTGGAAGAAGCACATAACTAGTGCTTCTTGCAGAAAGCACTTTCGGTATTTTTGGAACCAAAAAATATTTTCTTTAAAAACGTTTTCAATCATTTTAAAAGCACATCTAAACAAGTCTTACTTCATCGAAAATACGTAGAACAAATGAGAGTTAAAGGCTGTAGTGTATTAAAATTTATACGCACTTTTGTAGAATTTTTAAAGTGATAAGACATTCTCGAATTTGGTAGACTTTTACAGGCTACCTTAAACTTTGTAAAATTTTATTGACTTTAGTTAATATACTTTTGTAGAAAAGAAATGAGTTAAATGATAGACTTTTATCGAATTTTGGAGAGTTCAATGCTAGAATATTATAAAAAATATGTACTGTCATGAATTTTTTAATAACCATTTATTAATAAGTATTATTATTTTTTTAGTTTTCATTATTGAGATGGTGGTAGTAAAGTTGGTGCTTTTTGTGGCAGCAATAATAGGAGTGCTGATTGTGGTGGCGGAGTGATGTTCGTGTGGTGGATGAGTAGGGATGGGGCGGTGGTGATGGTGGTGGTAGAGGTGGCAATCTTGGTGATGATGGTGTAGGTGGTGGTCACATGTTGATGATTCTCATGCCAATGATGGCATGGTAGTGGCGGTGGGGATTAGGATATGGTCATGGTAAGATGGTGGTGATGACGTGGTGATGGGTGTTGATAATTATAGTCATTGTTTTATGTTGGGTGGATGAGTATATTATCAGAAAATGGAGGAAAATGAAATCCATTAAATCTTAGGGGTAGAGTTAGAATTTGCTATCACAAAAACTTACCATAAAACTACTCAAAATTCATGACTTTTGATAATCATTTAAAATAATTTAAATTTTGAATACACATGGATTTTTATTGACACACAAAAACACAAGATTTTCATAGACTTTTTAGAAATCACAAAAGTCTTTATTCAATATAAATTTTTTTACTCTTTAACAATATATATTGAATGGATTTGAGAGTTTAGCAAAGTTTATCAAACTCCATATACAATACACCTTTTACGTATGGAGGAAAGATGATGGATGAGATGTGGAAAACTTGTACGTACATAAAATGAAAAATAAAAATTTGTCACCAGTTTCAAGTTTCTATTTCATTCATTCTCCTTCATTTCTCCATCTTTCCTTTCACCAATCTTCTTTATCCGTTATTTTCCTCCATTTATTCTCTTTTTGGTTGTACAAAAAATAAAAACGAAATGGTTACAAGTCATATGCCATAAACGATATGTGCCTAAGTGATCTGTAAGTTGAAGGCTGTTCACAGTGGGGCATCTATATATGCTAGCTGCAAAGCAACAACTGGAACCTAATGAGTAAACTGCATATCATTTCCGCATTCCTCGTTTTCGGATAATAGTGTGTGGAAACTGCTACTTCTGATAAAAAATTAGGTTCGGCACTGGTTCACTTGGTTGTAAAGGAGACGGGAATATCTTCAATGCTATGCAACATTAATTGATACAGAAAATATATTATTGAGATTGAAAATAGAAGATCTTAACAGTTGCGAAAATCAAATCTGACGGTTAAAATATCCGTAACACTGAATGATATGCAACACTGAAGTTACACCTACTGTAAATTACGAGTATTTATCAATAATAGCCAAAATTTAACACCTAATTTCATAAATGTCATTTTTTTATAAAATATTTCAAATATAGCAGATAAACCACTTTAAAAGACCCAAATACCTTCAAAATTAAAACCAAATAAACATAAGAAGCAAAACCCTATTAGAAGTTCAATCGTTCCAAAGAAATCCAAAACTAAAATTGAATTTCCAACATGATCAGAATAACAGACTTGTATAATGAAAAGTGTGATCGATTCATGACATCCATTCGCTTTGGGTATAAGAATTGGGACGAGTTGAGATCAACAATTTAGAACTTACAAAAAGGTGTTGTAGATTAATTAGATTGGCGGGGAAGAGAAGAAAGAATAAAGTTGGAATGATCCTCTTGTGAATTAGATTGGAATTTGATTCTAATGAGTTGGAAGCCTCAACCAGTATCATGTCTGCTAAATTGATTGAACAAAACATAATCGTTTAAGACGATCTTGTATCAATGGTAATGATTGAGTTTTAGACATGAGTGACAAAATTTCAAGTCCGTACTCCATTAGTTGATTATTGAACAACACTACCCGCAATTGCTTTACAACGTTTATCAACTACCCTTGTGGCCTCACACTTTGAACGAAGATGTAAAAGAGATCTATTCAAGGGTTTTGGCTTTTTTGTGTAATTAGGTTTTGGATTTTTAGGGCATTTAGGTCTATTCACAAGGGTTTTTTGCTACATTTGAAAGTTTTTATAAAAAATGATATTTATGAAATTTAGTGTTAAATTTTGGCTATTAATAATAAAAACTCGTAAATTACTAAGAATATTTTATTGAATGTGTGAGACACTAGAGAACTTTGAATCAAGTAGTGTAACTAGTTGGATGGTCCGACCATTCAAGCCATGACACCATGTTACTTGGTGAGATCAGAAATTGTTTTGAGGAGAACAAGTCAGTAACAAGCTGGATCTTGCAAATATATGTGACGTGGCAGAGTATCAATCGGACTGTTAACTGGGTCTCATAAGAGTTGGGATGGGGACCTCATGCATGACAAACACGGTGAAAATGGCCTCTGAAGAGATGAGACGCACAATATATGCATGTGAAATTGTTACGCCTTTGCCCTGCATATCTGTCAACCTCTCCCACGAAATCTTTTCTTTTAAATGTTTCGCCGGTCATTGTTTGTGTTCGTCCAATTCAATAATGTAATATCATATGTAAATTCCTCTACATATTGTATTATAGAGTCAAAACACCTTGTAGTAGTAAACTCATTCATATAAGTTGTTCTCCATTTATGGCTTTACATATATATATATGTGTGTGTGTGTGTGTGTGTGTGTGTTATGATTCTCATCAATTTTATACACGAGTTCACTGTTACGTATAAAAAGCCATATTACTAGAAAGTGAAACTCGAACACGGGGCTTGAATGCATGAGTGAATGACCTTAACCGACTTAATCTTAGAAATTATAGTAAAGAATGTTATTAGTGCTTGTTTACAATGACAAGGTTGTTTCACTCTTGCTAATTTATTACGTAAAATATCATTATTTTTGGAAAAGAATGAAATACACCTTAACATTGGTACCAACCTCCACTTTATTCACTTGCATAACATGAAATAACTAACTCTTTACAAGTGCATAAATATACTATTAATAATAATAACAATAATTTGCTTTAACATCAACTCGAATTTGGCATTGACTTAGACTAATAATATAAAAATTACACAATAATATCAACTTTCGTTTATATTTTTGTAGGGTACGTCCAAGGCACAAATCCGTACCAACACCATCACAAAGGCAAATGAATCGATTAAGGGCACTTGTCCTCGCCCTTGGAGTTTTTGAGGTCCCTGTAGCAAGGGCACTCGTCCTTGTTCCCATTAGTCCCCGATGGAACGCACTGACATTTCTCACAACAGATTCCACAGAACCTCAAGCACCTGTTCTTAAATCCAGCTTTTGAACATCTCACCCCACACTTGGAGTCACAAAAAGCTGCAAAATTCATAACAAAATTCATACAAATAGGTTCATTAGTTAATTAGAACATCATATATACAAATTCGCATAATTTGTTTCGATAAAGCTATATCATAAACTACTCTAATCGACAAAAAGATACCCGAATTAGACAATAAGAAAGCGAATGTACTATCCGACTAATTAATTGACCGAATTCACATTTGTCGTATATTTTTAGTTTTAGAAACAAATTAAGAGAGAAAAGAAAAATATAAGAACAATATTACGAACTCAAGAGAAACATGGTTAATTAATTACATAAAAGGAATCATTAGTTGAAAAAAAAGTATGATCGTACGAGAACCAGCCATTGATGCCTCGAAGAAAGAGGAGGTGAGGACAAGGCAAACAAGCATGAAGGTTGCAAAGACGAGCTTCATTGTTGCCAAGAAGAAGATGAGAGGTTGAAGATGGAAATATTCGTATTCTAGTGAGCAAAGGAAACGTTTTTTTTGTGAGTGTGTGGTGCTTTAGATGTGAGAAATGAGGGGTATTTATAATACGATGAGTTGGTACGTAGGTGAAATAAAATAAAGGAGATTATTGCTTCAACGTAAAAATAAAATAAAGGGTGGTGCAGCTGGTGGTGCAACTGGCAGAGATACTCACAAAGCTAAGGTGGGATATAGCTCAGGAAGGTTTTTTTGAAACTCATGTTTTAATGGTTTATGTTAATGCATGTAGCCAACTCACCTAATTTCAGTATATGTTATCATTTAATGTATATTTAGCACATGATAAGTAATAAATAATACTTTTTATGTCAAAAATAATAAACGAGTTCTCTCTCCCTTCCTTTTTCTTTTATTGTATTTGTTCAAGAAAATGCATTTTACCCTATGCAATTTAGCTTTGTACTTCTTACTCAAGAAACGAAAAATAAAATTTTCTTTGGATTCACCATAAAATCCTACCTTCGCAATTTCCTTACTTTCCGCTGAGATTTTTCAATGAATGTCACGTTTGGTACGTTCTTAATCTCTTTGTTTACTTATTCTAGACTTAATTAGTAGGCTAATTATTTATTTGGTCCTTGAATTTGTTGATTAGGGTTATGATTTTGAGAATAGTTTATATTCCATTGTTATTTTGATGTGGTAGAGACTAACACACAAATTAAACCATGTATATTATGCAATAATAGTACGAGTAAGTATGGATCGTTCTATTCCGGGGATTAGAATGGATGCTAATCAACACAAATTAAACTTATAAAACTAAAAATTAAGTTAAATTAACAACAAAACAATGACTGGGGAATTTGGATGAATTTAATTAAAACAAAAATAAATGGCAGTAAGTAAATTAAGTTGTGAATGAAATATGGATGAAAGGATAACTAAAGGATTCTTCTCCACTCATGAATCATATACATACAAATCGATTTTCAATTATTCTTTCTATAAACCATGAAGGACAATGCCCCAAATTAACTGTAAACAACACTAATTAACTCATAGATTTTCCTAAGTTCATTGAATTGGACTCAGTGATGTGACCAAATTATTCTTCTCAAGTTCCCTAACTATGACAAGCATGATAGAGATACATTTGAAAGATCATTAAATTCTGTGAAAATCATAAGCATTGCCAAAACATTTATAACTATGAAAGCATGATACTCCTGCCAAATATTTACTTAACTTAATTATAACTAATGACTTTTACTACTTACAAATAATAAGTTCATAACGATTAGATGAAATTCCCTTATATTCTAGCATCAAATCCCTGCAAACTAAGTATGCACCCTTAATAAACATACAAGAATAAGTTTTCTATAAAGCAGATAAGTAAATCACATTCATGTTTTCAGAAACAATAGCTAGAAGTAATTAATAAATCACATTCATGTTTTAAGAAACAATAGCTAGAAGTAATTAATTTATATAAAACATAAGATCATGGCTTCGAATTCACCTCTAGGTAAAAAGAAACTTAGTTACACATGTTCATCATAACTGAAAAGAAATCTAAAATAAACATTGAAACTTAAAACAAAGATGGAAATAACTCTGAAAATTCCAGCAACTTCTATAGATGAATGGTAAGCGAGCACACTTCTTATATAAGGCACGACTGAATCCAAAAAGGAAAGGGATTATGCATTTTGAATTATTTTAGGACTCTAAGAAATAGGTGGAGAGTGTTGAAATATGATTAGAATTCTTTATTGCAGTTGGAGATAGGATAAGATCTGATAAAATAGAATAAGATAATATTTCTCTCAAACTAGGATTCCTCTTTCTTGTGTAATTTCTTGCCTTCCAAGCCTCAACTTTAATTTCTCCAGATTTTAGCACATGTTTAACACATTTTAAACACCAAAAACGTCCAGCGTATATGCTATCCACGCACGCTATCAAATCCAAGTTCAAAACTGCTCCAAATTGCTCCATTTGACTATTTATTATTATCTTTACCAACTGGACCTACAATAAAACAAAAATAACTTAAATTACTATAATAATGGAAATAAACTAAGTAAATGCAAATAAATAAGATAACAAAATCGCATAAATATACTCTTATCATGTTTCATTTTGATTATTATATACTTTTATGTAGGCAAAAAAAAAAATTAAACATATGATTTTATGGTACTAATTTTAGCTAGCACACCTAAGTTTAAAATCCTAGCTCCGCCCTTGGTACTATTCACACACCCATTTTTACATCTCACACACCCCTATCAATTTCTAACCATCAGATTGAATGAATTGTAGAATATCAATGAACAAAAATTGACAAGAATGTGTGGAAGTTAAAAAAGGGTGTGTGACTACCCTAAAATAAATAGGATATTGATTTCAGATAATGAATCTATTGAGCATCCTCATCAAATATGATATGGCATAATTTTATTTGATGAATGATGTGGCCAATTCAATATAGATGTTAAATCTTCTTCCTAAGTAATGTTAGGTATACTAAATTTGTACACTAAATTTGCAAACTACATGATGTCACCAATAAAAAATAAGCATATTAATCAACACTTAAGTAATAATTCAATAACAACTTTCATGTCATTTAGTTTAGAAATTTTAGTTTACAAATTTAGTCTCCCTACCCCACAGATGTGTCAAATATTTATTTTATTAATATATTGACCCTCATAGTTACATTTTTTTTTAGTACATCGATATTTTTACACTATGGGGAGGGGGAGTTCAGCTAAGTCACACAATGGACAACCTAATTTGGTATCGAATTCGCCATCCATGAGATTTGAACTTAAAATCTCTCAATTCCAAGTGAAGAGTAATATCACCAGATAGGGGTGGGCGCTGTGCGATTTCAAGTGAAACCGCAACCAAAACCAAAATTTTTTGAGGTGCGGTTTTGAAGCCAAAACCGAAATGAAACCAAACTGTTTGGTTCGGTTCGGTTTGGTTTTTGAGAAAAAAAAATGTACAATTTAAAATATACACCTATTCTATTTATGCATAAGACTGTCATTCCTGTGTTGCAGTTGCACCATTTGAAATGTTCATCAATATACACTGTTGCACATAAAAGAATTTTCTCATTTAATTTAGTTCTACATGTAAAAGGATTTGTACAGTTAAGTAATGTATATTATGCTGGAAGCAATGGGATGGATATAATGGTCCCACCAAGGCCACTAAAGCCCTGCGATGGCAAGAACCACACTACAACCATGGATAAAAAGGCAGCAAAAAAACAACAGCTAACATGTACCAAACTTGTACCAAAACTGCAGCAAATGACAACTACTAAAATTGAGACAACATCCAAATATCCAACGCATTAATGGGTTTAAATCCTTACACATCACATATACTAAAATTCAACTTCATCGCCAAATAACCAATGCATTAATAGGTTTAAAAATACAAGTGAGTGATTTGTCAAGTCTATTTTGCATAGCTTTTGATCTGCAGAGTTCAGGGCTTACAGATGAAGGGGATCTGGGGATGCAAGCAGTGAGGTCGTAGAGATGCAAGCAGCCAGGTCGCACGCAGAGATGCAAGCAATGAGTTCAGGGCACTGATGTCAACTGTGGAAGAGATGAAGATGAGTTTTGAGAAAGAGATGAAGATGAGTTTTAGTGCACTGATGTTGAATAGTGGTGCAAAATTGGATGACTAGTCTAGTTAAACTAATTAAAACATAACATTCAATATATGGTGCGATTTCGGTTTTGCTGCGGTTTTGAAAACACAAAACCAAAACCAAACCGTTTTCTTTGCCGCGGTTCGGTTTTGAAATCGCAACCGTTTCAAAACCGCAAAACCAAACCTTTCGGTGCGGTCCGATTCAATTCATGTTTCGGTTTCGATTTTTGGTTCCAAGTGCCCACCCCTATCATCAGACCGTAAGACTGAGTGGCAGCCCCATAGTTACATTAACTATTAAAAGATAATTAAAATTGATTTTAGTTTTCATTCTATTGGTTGTCAATGAACACAAGTATTAAAAAAATAAATTAAAAGCATTTAACTACATCTTTGTTTGCTATAGAAGAAGGCAGCTAGAAAGCAAAAAATCATTCAGAAAAAAAAAGACTCAACTACCACGTCAATTATGACATCTCCCTTTGAGAAAACCTTGATACCTTCAAGAACTAGTTGACGTATTTGACATCTCCTTTAACAACCGAATACTTTAGCCACTTAGTACTAGGATTTAGTGGTATTCCTCTTCACTTGTAAGTTTGAGATCTTAGGTTCGATTATCGCCAAAGGTGAATTTAGACCACATTATTACTAGCCTATTGTGAAATTTAACCCATTCCCCAATCCCTTTAGTATAGTTAATATCGTTTGTTTAAAAAAAAAAAATCAAATACTTTAAAATATAAGATATCCTAAGTGTACTAGAATTTTCATAACAAAGAAAGTTGAGAAGCCAGCTGGAGGAGTGCATATAACCACGGAAACAACCAAAACGAAGCATTGACCCAATAAAAAAAAATACAAAAACGAAGCAAATAGTGAATTTGATACTCACCAGAGGTCAATGTTAACGTTTTTAAATGCTTCCTTTTAAGTGGCATTACTTGGATTGGTACGTAATAACAAGGGGACTTAAACAAAAGAAAATGGGAAGAGAATCCTCATCGGATATACTTTGTGGGAATTTTAAGGATCATCACATTCTAACCGTTCATTGTACATCGTGCGGCCAATTTTCGTCAAATACTATTTGTGTTTAATTTTAAATATAAAAAAAAGACAAAATGATTTCTGATCACACGATATACGATGAATGACTAAGATGTGAGAATCCTAGTAGATCTGGATGGGATAAAGTTCCAAAAAATAGTGACAAATAATTATGTAAGTTATAAAATGCATTTTGCATCTTTCACTAAAATGGAGAGATGGCTAAATAACAAAGAAGGTTGTAGGTAGAGGCAAAGAGTGGTAACATGAGCATGAGTTGTATGCTTAGATTTGTGTGAGTGATTGTTAGGTAGTAATGCATTTTGCATAAATAAACAGTTATTTATGCATGCATGAAGGACTGTCAGTTGTTAATACATAAAAAGTCTTACTTGCATGAATATACTACTACTCATAGACTTTTTAGCCAAAATGGTTCATGAAATTGACATTACTCCTTACTTTGGTTCCTCGAGATTTAAAATTGATACAAGTGATTCCTAAGTTTGTTCACCGTCAATCATTTTGATCCTTATGTGAAAATTCTCCGTTAAGTAAGAACCAAAATGACAAAAATGCCTCTTAATTTTTATCCGATAATTTTGGCCCAGTGTTTAATAAATTAAGGATGATTTTATCATTTTGATTCTTATTTAACAGAGACTTTTCATGGAATGACTAAAATTATTGACGGTGGAGAAACTTAAGGATCACTTCTATCAATTCCAAATCTCGAGGAACCAAAATAAAAAGTTATGCCAACTTCAGAGACCATTTTAGCTAAAATGTCTTACTTATATGAACATATAAGACCTAAGTTACCTAACCTATAAGCCAAGCACTTTTGTAGATTACTAGAACATTCTAGATAGATTTAGAATTAGAACACCGTACATTCTAACTCCAAGTCCAAAGTTGAAATAAAACAAAGATTTATAACTTTAGCCTTTTAGAGCATCCCTGTAATTGGGTTGAGTTGCCCTTCACATAAAATTAAAAATAAATAAATAAATAAATAAAATAAAAAATAAAACTCCTCCAACAGCTTACAAAATGGGAGGCAATTGGGTTCAAGATAGTTACAAGGGCAAATGCCCTTTCAACGATTGCAAAGGCTTTCGCCCTACTTGAAGTCTGGCAGATAGGAGCCGCCCCCCTCTTTTGATTTAAAAAAAAAAAATCAATTCAACTGACGGAATTAATCCAAACTCTAAAAAATTTAAAAAAAAAAAATTATCACAAATGATCATTGAAATTGAAAATCAATCAATGTAGTCCCTGAATATAGGTGTCGCAAATCAATGTGGTCATTTCATCACAATTCTGTTAAAATTTCCGTTAAGTGCTGATGTGACACATAAATAGGTCTCATAAGTCTTTTTTTCTCACAAATGGTCCTTAAAATTGACCCGTAACAGCAAATTGGTCCATGAAATTGATCCACAACATCAAAATGGTCCTTGAAATTGAAAATCGATCAATGTAGTCTTGCAAATAAGTGTCTCAAATCAATGTAGTCGTTCCGTCATAACTTTGTCAAAAATGTTATTATGTGCTGATGTGACACATAAATGAGTCACATAAGTCTAATTAAATTTAAAAAAAAAATTACAAATAGGTTTAATAATTTAATAGTTAATAAAAAGTTGTCAACCCAAAAATCCAGTTTTGCAATCACCTCCGATCCCAGTCCACATTCCACTACCTCCTTCCTTTTCTATTCTCAAAAAAAAAAAAAAAAAAAAAAAAAAATCTCAATACACACACCTTTTCAGACTTTGACACCTTTCACCGAATTGAATCTGGATCGAGATCACTTTTGGTGACGGCTTGGCTGATTAGCAACGATTTTTGGGACATCACCATTAACATTTAAGCGATCAACATCCTCACAAACTTAATCTTAGAGAGCTTGTTAGGCACTTCCTTGTTGGTCTAGTGACTCAAAGAACGGCAATGTCTCCTTTGAGATAATGAGGTTATAACCAAGGTGCATCTATTGTGGGTTGAAAACTATTTCCAAACCTCATCCTAGGCCTTGGTTAAGCCTTGTGCCTTTGAGAATTTATGGAAATGATTTCTTTTCGGAGTAGGTCCTACTATAAGAAAAATAAATTTTGTTGTGCAAAAAGGTATTTAGACAACTTTTTAGATTAATTATTAAACCCACATCAACACACAATAAAAAAATTTACAAAATTATGACAGAATGATCATATTGATTTGTAACAACTATTTTCAAGGACTACATTCATCGATTTTCAAATTTATGAACCATCTTGATGGTGTGTGTCAATTTCAGAGATCATTTGTGATAAAAATAAAAAATAAATAAAATAATAAAATAAAAACTGTAAATCTTGTAGCCCAATTTATGTGTCACATCAACACTTAACGGAAATTTTAACATAATTGTGACGGAATGACCACATTAATTTGCGACACCTATTTTCAAGGAATAAGGAATACATTGATTGATTTTTAATTTTAGGGATCATTTTGATGGTGAGAGTCAATTTTAGGGACCATTTGTGATAAAAACCTTAAAAAAAATCATAAAAATTACCAAATTTTTTTTTTTTTTTTTTTAAACTTACAAAGTTCACAGACCTATGAATAATCAAAGATAAAATTACTCCACCCTCTCTCTTAAGAAAGTTGAGATTCTACCATAAAACCAATTATGAGAAGTAGCCAAACTACTTATAAACACATACAAAGTCTCTCCTCTCATCAATGTGGGATTCATTTTCAACATGTTTCCTCACGTGTGGCGAATTTTCAATGTATCATAATATGTAAAAATAAAAGGTAGTCTTTCTTAGTTCTGTGGATTTCTTAATTATTTGTGCGTTTCATCTTTGTCATGTCGCCAATTAAAAATAAAGGAAAACTAATGAAAAGGGTTTGAAAACTTTGAATTTTAATGATAAGAATAAAATAAAGGGTAAAGTGAATAGTACCAGGATTGACATTTTAGTGTAAAAATATGGTTTTTCGTTAAAATGAACAGTACCGTGGGCTTTTCGTTAAAACTCTCTAAAAATAATTGAGCTCGGAATCATTGTTCTTGGTAACATTACTCTAGCCCAACCGATTGCCACCCTTTGGTAATCTTTAATACCTGCTCTTATTGTGTGCTAGTACCTTTATATTAATTACTGTCTGCTGGTATATCTTCATATTACTTTGCTTGTATATCTTCGGTTACTTTACTAACCACAACACTAACTCTTCTCAGGTTCGCTTCATGAACTACGCCCATATGGGAAATGATTTCGTTGTTAGATGGACAATCTTCCCTGCTGATCCTGCAACTTGCTTTTCTGCTGCGAAAGCGATCGTAATAGGTCTTCTGTTGCTGGGTTGCTGGATAACATGTACTTAGAGCTGGAGCTTTTTCCATTTTCTGACTAGAGTGTTGACACATTCCTTACTCAAATTTGCAGGGCATGATGCTGCGCTTAAAGGAACATCATATCCAGCTTCCTCAGAAATTTGGAAGTTATCAGTTGGTCAAAGTGAAGGCTGAGCCTCGAAAGAAGCGGTATGCTACTTCACCCGGCGTTCTTTTCACTGGAATGGAGTATCTGGTTTTGGAAATTTGATTTGAATTCTTCATTCATGTATTCATGATGGTAACTTCATGGACGTTGTCATTGCTAGTGGATTTTCTCTTTCCTTTCATTTCATGTTTCTTTAACCAGTTTAGCTTTCCAATTTTGCTACAAAGTTATACTCGAATGATTTTTTTCGTCGGTAAAATTGGACTGCGTTGGAGAATTGCAGGTCATGGTGCGAGCAACACTCTTTGGCGGTGGTAGTTGGAGCTATAGTTACCTCGGTTGTTGGATTATTAGCAATAGGGACGTAGCTGGTTAGGAAATATAGATTGCAAGAGATCGTTTCTTATGAGCCTGATGGTGCCAGTGCCATTGTTCCTGAGCAAGAACTGTTGTGCGGAAGTTTCAAATATGAAACCAAAGCTAATACGGCAAAATATGACAAGACAAATAATCCAAAAAAAAAACACAAGGATTTATACTGGTTCGGCGTAAGCCTACATCCAGTTCCGAGATGGCGAGGAAATTCCACTAATGTCAAAAGGAGATTACAAATAAAGTTTTAATTCTCAAACCCAATAGCCCACATACACCCAATAGCTCTCACTCTCACAAAGAACAAATGGAGAAGATGGAAACATATACCAACTTTCTTCTCTCCCAAAAGCCACAAAATGTAGCACAAATATCTTTGATTGAGTGATCACTAACAAAAGGGGATTACAAACAAATGGGAAGGAGCAGCACTGTTTCAAATGGGAGAGCCGAATGCTCTCTCCTCTGCTCTCCTTGCTCTCTGTATTCAGCTCAAAACATAAAATGAGCTCCACTCTTTCTACTCACCCTCCGTAGCTTTCTATCTCTTTCTCTTCTCTATTATTAGGCTGCAAAGGCAACCACCAAAACATAAAGGACCAAAACCCACGGGTGTAGAAGAGAAAGAAAACCTTTTCCCTTTTTTCTTCCCTAAAACAAGGTAAGGTGTTGTCCACCTTTTTCATATTTTAATAGCCGAAAGTTATATTGTCTTGTTGTCCACTTGGTCACAAATCCAACAAGAACTTCAACCGCTTAGATAGTAACTTTCGTACCAATGTAGTTAAGAGTTTCTTTGACTCACTGGAGAATCCGATTATGGACAGCTCAAAAGCAATACAGACACCGGGGCAT
Source organism: Pyrus communis (assembly GCF_041283825.1). Taxonomy (NCBI): domain Eukaryota; kingdom Viridiplantae; phylum Streptophyta; class Magnoliopsida; order Rosales; family Rosaceae; genus Pyrus; species Pyrus communis. Next base: position 17,782,543 of record NC_142572.1, read on the forward strand.
TGAAGCCGAACGTTCGGAGGAGGATGAAATCTGCAATTCCTCTGTGCATTAGAATATCAGTATAGGAAAATGGATAGACAAATAGGTGATAGAATATATGTGTGTTTTACTTGGAGGTACATATAAAGATACTCTTCGGAGTTTCAGCTAATTTGTATATGACTTGTCCTCTCGGTTCGGTTCAACGGCAACTCCGTTGATTTTCAGGGTCAGTGCTTGGATTCAAGTCCAAGTCTTGCGTAGTGAAGTAAAGTCAACGCATAGTATCAGCTGTAAATCAACGGCACTAAGCCATTTGTTCACCAAAGCAAATATGAGAGCAAATTATTTTAAGTTTATGAACGTTTGACCAACATTTGGATTCGTCTTTTTGTTATGAATTATTTATGGAATGAAAAGGCACATATTTACCTGCACACTCTGTTTGTCTATGTCTGTTAGTTCTGCTTTGATTTTTTTTTTTTAATTTAAATTTAAAAAATAAATAAAAATGTGCAAAGGGAAGAAAAGTGTTTCGGAAACTACTTCGTATATGGGATATAAGTAGAAAAAAAAATGAGAGATTAAAGGGGTGTAGTTTATAGAGAATTTTGTAGAATTTTTAAAGAGACAGACTTTTACTAATTTAGTAGATTTTGAGATGTAATAGACTTTTACTATTATAAACTCTATAAAATTTTATATTTTATTGATATTCTTTTGTGGAAAATAAATGAGTTAAATGATAAACTTTTGCAAAATTCTACAATGCTATAATATTTTAATCTTTTGTGTATTGTCATAGATTTTTTTTAATGACCAATTTATTAATAAGCATTATTATTTTTCAGTTTTCATTATTAAAATGGTGGTAGTAGAGTTGGTATTTTTTGTGGCAGCAATAATAGCAAAGGTGGTGATTGTGGTGGCAGGGTAATGTTTGGGTGGTGGAGTAGCGATGGGGGCAGTGGTGATGGAGTAGTGATGATGGTGGTAAAGGTGGCAATTATGGTGATGGTAAAGTGGTGGTCATAGAAGGGGTGGTGATGATGGTCATGGCAATGATGGTACAATAATGGCAGCGGGGATGGAGGAGGAAGTAATGATGACATGGTGGTGGAAGTGTTGATAATGGTAGTCATCCCATTATGTTGGGTGGTGTACTATATCCTCAGAAAATAGAGAAAAATGAAATCCATTAAAATCTTATGGGATAGGTAGGATTTGTTATGACAAAAAGCTTGCCATAAAAGCACTCAAAATCCATGACTCTTGAAAATCCTTTAAAATTTTAACTACATGGATTTTTGTAGACTCACAAAAACATAGAAATTTTAGACTTTTTGGAAGTCATAAAAGTCTTTATTTAATATAGGTGATTTTCGTTGACTCCTTAAAGGTTTTATATATCAAATACACTTGAATTTGAGAGTCTAATAAAGTTCATCAAACACAATACACCATTTTAAGCATGAAGGAATGATGGTGGGTGAGACGTGGAAAAAATGTATGTACATAAAATGAAAACTAAAAACTTGTCATCAGTTTCAAATTTTATTTCAAGCATTCTCCTTTATTTCTCCATCTTTCCTTTTCACCAATTTTCTTTATTTGTTATTTTCCTCCACTTAGATTTATTCCCTCAATGATTGTAAAAAAATAAAAACAAAATCGTTATAATCATGCTGTAAACGGTAAATGGTACGTCCATGACACAAATCATATGAGTTGCATCAACTTGAGGGATCTAATTGTTCTACCAAAGGCTTGCTTTTTGCGGAAATTATTGTGAGAGACAAAATTTTGTCCTTGGAAGGGAAAACCCTACTAGCACAGGCATTGGTTTTTCGTCTAAAAGTGCCAGCCACAGCTGGATACTGTCCTTGAGGGGGCAAGGGGAGTTTCTGTTTTTCTTCTGAAGAAGGCAACCAGAGTAGCTAGTTATATCTGCCTATGTGATCTGTAAGTTGAAGGCTGTTCACAGTGGGGCATCTGTATATGCTAGCTGCAAAGCAACAACTGGAACCTAATGAGTAGACTGCAAGTCATTTCCACATTCCTCTTTACCGGAAAATAGAAAGAGAGTGTAGAAAACAAAATCGAGTGTTGGAAACTACTTCAGATAAAAAATTAGGTTCGACACCGGTTCACTTGTTTACAAAGGAGACGGAAATCTCCTCAACACTACATAACATTAATTGATACAGAAAATAGATAATTGAGATTGAAAATAAAAGATCTTTAACAGTTTGAAAATCAAATCTAATGGTTAAAACACATCTAACATTGAATGATATGTAGTGCTGAAGCTACACCTACTGTAATTTACTAGGAATATTTCATTGAATGTGTGATACACAATTCTAAGTAGTTGGATGGTCCGACCATTCAAGCCATGGCATTACTTGGTGAGATCAGAATTTGTTTTGATGAGAACAAGTCAGTAACAAGCTGGGTCTTGCAAATATATATGACGTGGCAAAGGACCAATCGGAGAGTTAACTGCGTTTCATGATTCTGGATCCTCTCCGGATCCTCTTTGTGAGAATTCCGGAAATCCGTGAATCGTGTTCGTTTATCGTACATCGTGCGGTCAGTTTTTATCAGGTATTGTTTGTATTTAATTTTAAATAATAAAATTTAAAATAATTTCTAACCGTACGATGTACGATATGCGGATCTCTGGGATCCTCACAAAGAGGATCCGAAAAGGATCCTTATTCGGGTCTCATAAGAGTTGGAGATGGGGATGCATGACAAAATGGCCTCTGAAGAGATGAGACGTACAATATATGCATGTGAAATTGTTACGTCTTTGCCCTGCATATCTGTCAACCTGTCCCACAAAGTCTTTTCTTTGAATTTTCCAACCAATTGTATAATCTCTTGTACATCCTTCACCAGATCCACCAGCATGTCCCTCCTTTATATGAATATATATGGAAGGTTTCCCGTCATTGTTTGTGATCCGATACAATAATGCAATATCATATGTAAGTTCTTCTATACATTGTATTATAGAATCGAAACCCCTCGTAGTAGTAAATCCATTCATATAAGTTGTTCTCCTTCCATGGCTTCATATACATATGTGTGTGAATTATGAGTTTCTCATCAATTTTATATATGAGTTCACCGTTATGTCTAAAAAATTCATATTACTAGAGAGAGAAACTCGAACACGGAGCTTGAATGCATGAATGAATGACCTTAACCGAATTAATCTTAAAATTAGCAGGAACGGTATTAAATATTAGTGCTTGCTTACAATGGCGGAGGGTTCTTCACTCTTGCTAAATTATTACTGAAATATCATTATTCTTGAAAAAGAATGAAATACAACCTTAACATACGAATCTCCACTTTACTCACTTGCTTAACATGAAATAACTAACTCTATGCATAAATATAATACTAATAATAACAATAATTTGCTTAACATGAAATCGAATTTGGCATTGACACAATATCAACTTTCGTTAATATTTTATTAGGATACGTCCCAGGCACAAATGCATACCAAAACCACCTCAAAGGAAAAAGGAATCAATTAAGGGCACTTGCTCTCGCCCTTGGAGTTTTTGAGGTCCCTGTAGCAAGGGCACTCGTCCTTGTTCCCATAAGTCACCGATGGAACGCATCGACATTTCTCACAACAGATTCCACAGTACCTCAAGCACCTGTCCTTATATCCAGCTTTTGAACATCTCACCCCACACTTGGAGTCACAAAAAGCTGCAAAATTCGCATGCAAATAGGTTAATTAGAACATCATATATATATATATATATATATATATATATATATATATATATATATATTATCAGATAATTTACTTTGACAAAACTATATTCTAAATACTCTATCTGACAAAAGAATACCCGAATTAGATAGTAAGAAAGCGAACACACTATCGTCACTAATTAATAACTCATATTTTACCGTATATTCTTAGTTTTAGAAACAAATTAAGAGAGGAAAAAAAATGAAACAGCAATATTATGAACTCGAGAAATATCGTTAATTAATTACATAAAAAGAGTAATTAGGTGGAAAAAAAGAAGAAGTAAGGATCGTACGAGAACCAGCCATTGATGCCTCAAAGAAAGAGAAGGTGAGGACAAGGCAAACAAGCATAAAGGTTGCAGAGAGGAGCTTCATTTTTGCCAAGAAGAAGATGAGAGCGAGGTTCAAGATGGAAAGATTCGTATTCCAGTGAGCAAAGGAAACGGTTTTTTTTTTTTTTTTTTTTTGGGAGTGTGTGGTACTTTAGACGTGAGAAATAAGGAGTATTTATAGTACGAGGGGTTGGTAGGTGAAATAAAATAAAGAAGATTATTGCGTCAACGTAAAAATAAAATAAAGGGTGGTGCAACTGGCGGAGCTACTCACAAAGCTAAGGTTGGCTTTAGCTCAGGAAGGTTTTTTGTAAACTCATGTTTTAATGACTTATGTTAATGCATGAAGCTTATATAGCCACCCAATTTTAGTATAGGCTATTACTTAATGTACATTTAGTGCATGATAGGTAATAAATAATATTTTACCCGATAAAGATCATGTACATTTTAGGCTGACCTGAGACCTAGTATCTATCAAGAGTCAAACTCAACTACACAAAAGATCCTAACCACTACTATAATCTCCAAACTTCCCTTCTCAATAATCCAACCATTTCCAACACATGAGTAGTCCTCAAATTTCTATTTCATTCCTCACATAACATGCATAATCAACTAATCATCCAAAAAATACATTAAGATTCAGTTCGCATTCAGAATCAACATTCATATCCAAATTATATCATACAATATGTTATAACAATAATAAGAAGGTTTCCCAGAACCACCCCACCACCACCTCCACCTTGATTCAAAGTTAAAATGAAGCTCTACGTCATTGACTTACACCTGGGTCCAATTCGCGCGTTCGTAATCACATGGTGCAAGTCAGCACTAAACTAAATAATGATAATTTCAATCGTACACCCAATCTAAGAGTTAGAATATAAGAGACGTGTGTGTATATATGTCTGTACATGTAAAACTTATATCCATTCAATTTCAAAACTAAAATAGTTTACATAAATACACGTATGTATACATATAAGGCTCATATATAAACCCGTATATATGTATCATATCAAACAAACTAAAAGCACAATTTATTTTAAAGTTGTTTTGGTAAATCAGATTTCATTAAACCAGACAGACCAAAACCTGTTTCTGATTCACTTGACAACAAAACAATTACTTATTTTTCATCTTATTGAATTCAGGACCTGTCAGTAGTGAGAAGCAACTCAAAGTTTTGGTAAAGTAACATAAGTAGTTGATATAGTGTGTGTACAGGATAGGATGAAGAGACAAATTTTTTTACCAATATTTTTACATTTTTTTTAGTCTTTAGTTCACATGACACACACACACACACATATATATATATATATATATAACACACACACACACAGATACATACATATATATATACACAGATACATACATATATATATATATATATAAGAAAACCATTTCAAAGTGATATACAATACATAGTTGTTTGGAAAAGTACAAATCTCGATATAGTGTGTGTGGGGATAGGATGAAGAGACAAACATTTTGACCAATATTTTTACATTTTTTTTAGTCTTTAGTTCACATGACACACACACACACACACATATATATATATATATATATATATATATATATATATATATATATATATAAACCATTTCAAAGTGATATACAATACATAGTTGTTTGGAAAAGTACAAATCTCTAAGTGAATTGTATTTGTCAAACCATTAAATAAAGTGCATGTCAAGAACAGACTAGCAACTTGTATACAAAAAGAAACATTAAGGGGGTATCCAATAAACTGAAACCATATAAACCTAGTTCTGGAATACAGATACCATATAGAAAATCACCAAATATTGAACAAGAGAGATATAAAATAGCTGTGGAATGACTAAAAGAAAATATGGAACCTTTACCCCATTTTCAGCAAGCTACATATACCACGGGCCAGGAAGCACCTCTCCATCTCGCCGCTTCTGGTTTCTTAGCCCTTATGCTTATCTTATCCTCTCTCTCTCTTTCTATGACTCTATGTCATCAAAATTTAGTTTGCATAAGGAACGCTACACTAAGAAAATAACTCAACAATTGAAATGATAAAGCAGGGAAGAAGGGAGTTTGTTCGAACAAGGTGATATTTTTTTATTTATTGAACAAACGATATTATCTACACTAAAGGGAAGGGAGTGGGCTTAGCCTTACAATGAGCTAGCAATAATGTACGTAGTTCAAATTCGCATTTGGCGAGAATCGAACGTATGACCTCTCACTTACAAGTGAAGAGGAATACCACTAAACCATAGTACTAAATGGCTATACAAAGAGATTGATTGATATGAATAAACAAAGATGTTATAGCAGATTTTTTTTTGTAAAGGGGACCAGCTAGTGGCTTCACCACAACAGTTCATCCTCTTCGGGGCCAAAAAGACTCATAAAGGCATTCCAGCCTCTCTTGCCACCGTCGTGCAATTTACCAGCGCCAGGAATAATAATAAGTTACACAGTATTTATAGCAAAGCTAAAAGAACAAACTAACAACCACTTAGTAATACAGTCCAGTTCACTTATAAATGAGAGGTCTTATGTTCAATTCTCGCCAAAGACGAATTTGAATCATATTATTATTGTTCGCCCATTATGAGGCTTAGCCAACTCCTCCAACCTTTAATGTAAACAACATTGTTTGTTCAACAAAAAAAAAAAAAAAAAAAAAAAAAAAAAAGAACAAACTAACATAAAGTAAGTAAAATACGTCGGCAACGAGAGAAGAAAGAGATGGTTCAATAAACAGAGAGATAATATGACGACAAAAAAAATAACAGAAAGATAAGAAACACTTGGGCAGCAAGGTATAGATAATTACCACCAATTTGCAAATAAATTTTATTATCAAACGTAGATTTGTAAATAGCATGTAAAACGTGGCTAACAAATGATTTGTTTCTTTGTTAGGATAACCATAACGATAAATAAATATATTTTTAAGATATGAATGAGGATCATTTTAGAACTCTAGGAGAATAGATGTTTTAGGGCGGGATCTAAAAGCTCTCCAACGTGTTGCAGAGCCTTCGGCCGTGAGAGGGGAGGGTCCTTTGGCTTCCTATAAATATCGGCAAAGGAAACTAAAATACCATAAAAAGTTTTAGGTTCAAAACAAGAAAAACCAAGTATTTCCTTCAACAATAATAAAATATTTTTTAAAACACAGGTCTTCACACGTACCAATAAATAATGTATATGAAATCGGATGTATCAAAATTAAAAATAATGTACCAATATCAACAATATATGCTAAATCAAACTACCAAAACCGCAAATAAACATACCAATCAATGATTTTTACAAATTCAAATGTACCCAATATATAATATACATAGTATGTCAACAACTATAAGTAAAAAAACAGCAAAGAAAAATAGTTTGACAAAAAAATTGGAAAAAAATACACAGTACATTTTATGTTGGATCACCAACCATTAGGGAAAAAAACAATAAAAACAATCCATTTGGAAAAGAGATAATGTTTAATGTTGTAGGACAAATTTTTTTATTTTGATCGATAAAACATATTGAAAAAAGAGATAATAGAGTTAATAACTAATATCCCACTAAATCAGGAAAAAAAAAAAAACAAAACACATCAAACAACTAATAGGGTTCAAAAATTAATAATAATTAATTAATATTTTATTTTAAAAAATACAATAATTACATGTAATTTAAACTAACAGAGAATGCTGAGTTGTCTGTGACATCCCGTCCCGGAAATATCGAAACGTACGTGTGAAATTACAAGTTTGCCCCTAGTGCGTTTTTGTCACGTTATTGGTTGTTTTGTGTGGTGTGACAGGTGTTGGACCACACACACACACACTCACAGACACTGTCTCTCTGCCTTTCCCTGTCTCTCTCTCCCCCCGAGCTTCATTCCTTCCTCTTCCTTCTGAAAACGTACGGACAACACACAAAATCACCCAAACCTTAGCAGATCGAGGGAACCAACTACACCATTGAACTCGTGAGGTCGAGGGGAGCACAGCCATACCATTTTCAGGTGAGAAATCCTTCGTTTTCACGTCGATTCGACAATGGCCGATTTGAGTACTATTCATGCAAAGATTATTCATTGAGTTTTTGGGATTTCTAAGCTCGTAGGTAGCTTGGTGGTGTCCCAAGGAGCCTCGGAGTGCTTCGTTGGACGATTTTGGACGTCAGGATCACCATGGTCGAAGTTGGCCGAGTTTTGAGTTTTGAGACAGGTATGATCGCGTGGTTTTTAGCTTTTAAAAGTTGTATAACGTGATTCTACTAGTCTAGGGCTTTAATTTGGTTCAAGAATCATGAAAAATGGTTGAGAAACGAACGAGAAAACAAGGTTTGAAGTTTTTCCAGTTTTCCGGCGCCAGCGACGGCACCGGAGACTGAACGGAAAAGGTGACGGAATATTCCGTCAGAGCTGACGGAATATTCCTGACGCCGTTGACGGAATCTGTCATAACTGACGGAATATTCATCACGGCGTCAGTTGACGCCGTCAGTGTGCGCCGCACGTGCCTGCGCGTGGCCGGCGCGTGTGGCCGTGCCTTGGCCGGCGCGTGGGGGCTCGTGCGGCTGAGGAAAATTTTTCTAAAAATATGGTTGTGATCCTGAGGTTGTGTAGAGCACGTTGGTATATTCATTTGTCCATTTTGAGCAATGTATGAGAAGTTATTACGAGAAATTGGTTATGTGCTTTAAAGTTAACGTTTTTATAGTTTTTTCGCATATAGGTGACACGTACCCCGAGGACGAGCGTTCGCACTCGAGGCAGGGGGCTACGACCCTTCCACATACCAGTGAGTGGGCTTTTGTTTTCCGTATATACCTATATACATTTATATTCCCAGAAATTGTTTAAAAAGGGTTATTTATGTTATGCCATGCACTTTATTATTATCGTTTATGCATCATTGCATGCATTAATAGTGGCTTGCATATACATATGCATATTGGGTGCTGTGGACGCACAGGTAAGTGCCAGGTAAGTGATATTCATATTTACTTTCAGCAGTAGTTTGAGATGCTTAGAGAGCTCATAACCTGCACCCCCGGTGTTAGTGCTCCCGCCCAGAGTAGGGCACAGTCATTCACGTGATGTTCACCTCCCGCACCACACGCTCAGCTTGGATCCAAGTTAGGTGCATAGTCATGTCGTACAGACCACTTTAGGTGGTTCCGACTCGTGGGCAGGTTCAGTTATTGAGTTTGAGATTTGAGCTCTATATGCAGCCGTACAGGTCACGTTAGGTGACTCCGGCTGCCAGATGTTGTGCTATTGATGTGATTTATACCTGGGCACTTGCATTCATTATGAGGTTCTGACATGGCATATTCTGGAGCATGATTGGCATACCCTTGAGCATGTTTGGCATATCTATACATACGTATATATGTTTATTTCTGGGAAGTATACAGGTTTTACGGCGAGGGGTTAGAATGTATTTTGCTAAATGGTTTTCAAAGAGCTTTGTTTTTGCCCACTCACGCTTTTGTTTTGCGCCCCTCCAGGTTCTAGTTGATTAGCAGTTTCGGTGGTATTCCCAGAGGATTCTCCCGGCTTTTCTGACAGATACTCACCAGCGTAGGGTCACCTTTGGGTGTACTTATGTCGCAACTTTTCTTTTGGACTGCTGTAGACCTGCTCTGAATTTGTCTTTCACTTACGCTAGCACTTGTTTAGTACTTTGTATGCTAGTTTTTAATTATTCGTACTTTTATATTATTACTTTATTGGCTTCCGCACGTGCACATGGCTACGTCACCTTCGTGTGACGGCCAGCACGCTCCGATCTCGGTCGGGGTGTGTCATGTCTGTTGGTGAAAACACCTTAATTAAATCTTGAAAAGACACAAATATTTAGTCTAAAACATATAAAAAAAATTGCAAGGGATTCTAGATTCCTCTTTAAATTAAGTATCAGAGAATAGTTCTTACAAAGGAGATTATTGCTTCAACATTAAATAGGAGATTAATTTCACACAATAAATCTATTAAGGCAGTTTTGGATAATTTTTGTAAAGGGATTCTCAAATGTTCTTGGAGATTTTATACTCTCAATTTAATAAACAATGGGTCAACATGATTTGACAAAAATAAGGGTATTTTTATCATTTAATCCTTATATAGTAGATATTTTTCACGGAATGATCAAAATGATTGATGATGGAAAAACTCAGGGATCTATCAATTTCAAATCTCAATGACCAAAATGAGGAGTTATGTCAATCTCAGAAAACATTTTGACTAAAAAAACCTACTTTAAAATATAAGAAATCCTAAAGTGTACCAGAATTTTCATAACAAAAGAGGGTTGAGAAGCCGGCTAGAATAAGAGTGCATATAACCCCGGAAACAACAAAAAAGAAGAAATTAGGCCATCTCTAACCGAAGGAGGGCCAAAGGGCTCGTTTTAGCCCTCTGGCTCTCCAAGAAATTAATATTTTAACGAACAGTGTAGGATCATATTTTTTACCATCTCCAACCGAGGGTCAAGCATAATTTATTATTTAAATTTAAAAACTACAACAACTTAAATTTAGAAACTACAACTTATATTTAAAAACTACAACTAAAATTTAAAAAGTACAACAACTTAAATTTAAAAAGTACAACAACTTAAATTTAAAAATTACAACAACTTAAATTTAAAGTCCATAATTAATATCATCTTCATCATCTACCATTGTAGGAGTATAGTCAGAGGTAAACAACTACCGTCGGGCCATAATTTCCCTCTTTCTCCTAACAAAATAGGCCTTACTCATTGGAGTGTAATCTGAAGTGTTCCTTTGCATATTCCTATCAACCATCTCTTCTTGTATTTGTTTGGCCTGTTCTTCATGCCTACGGTTCCTTTCTTCTGCGGCAATGGCATTTTGCTCCACCATTAATCGCAATGACATCGCCACTTCCTGTTGAGCGGTGTAATCATCTTTTGCCTTACCTTTTTCCTTCAACCTTCAGGCCTTGTTTCGTCCCATAGTGTCACATCCCGGCCTGGGGGGACCACTTCCCGGGCTCACTCCACCACCGTAGCACGATATTGTCAGCTTTGGGCCCCGACCATGCCCTCACGGTTTTGTTTCTAGGAACTCACACGAAAACTTCCCGATGGGTCACCCATCCTGGGAGTGCTCTCGCACGCTACTCACTTAACTTCGGAGTTCCCATGGAACCCGAAGCCAGTGAGCTCCCAAAAGGCCTCGTGCTAGGTAGGGATGGGAATATACATATAAGGATCACTCCCCTGAGTGATGTGGGATGTCACAATCCATCCCCCTTAAGGGCCCGACGTCCTCGTCGGCACACCACGGCCAGGGTTAGGCTCTGATACCAAATTGTCACATCCCGGCCCGGGGGGGACCACTTCCCGGGCTCACTCCACCACCGTAGCACGATATTGTCCGCTTTGGGCCCCGACCACGCCCTCACGGTTTTGTTTCTGGGAACTCACACGAGAACTTCCCGATGCGTCACCCATCCTGGGAGTGCTCTCGCACGCTACTCGCTTAACTTCGAAGTTCCCATGGAACCCGAAGCCAGTGAGCTCCCAAAAGGTCTCGTGCTAGGTAGGGATGAGAATATACATATAAGGATCACTCCCCTGGCCGATGTGGGATGTCACACATAGCCCTAGGTATGGAACCTTCACCCGAAGACGGATTTTCAACCCTTGTTTCTTGAATGGTAGGAGATCCATCTTCATCCCCATCTACAGCTGAGGATACAGTTTCGAACACTGGTGTAGGACCTACCCTATGTTGTGGTGGATCTTCAAATAACACCCACCCTTTACAAATTTCCCAACAACCGTGATACTGAAAGGGTTTCGAGTTGCCCTCCATATACAATTCTTCCGTTTGGCGTACCTAGAAAATATAATTACAAAAATTAATGGAAATTAAATGTCATATAATTACAAAAATTAAAGGAAATTAATTTATGAAATCAAATGTAATATAATTAAATATTTAAAATAAATTGTGAAAACATACTTCGTCGTACTAATTGGCACCGCTTTCATGTCTACTTGCTACTGCTAATAGTGCTTGATGCCATTTATTCAAACTTGGATGAAGATGTTTATTCTATCTTGAAGAACAACTCTCGTGGTTTCAGGTATTCGGTGGAGTGGTGCCTTTGTGGAAATCATAGTATTTTTTGGACATACGAGTCCAAACACCTTCACTTGTTTGAGAACTCCCCCTCACACGATCTTCCGAGACCCATCTATAAGCCCTGCAAAGAGCTTCATCTTCTTTTTAGGTTCAAGCCCTACTTTTCATTGCAGATGAGGCCATTTGAAAATTATTGAAAAAATTGAAGGAAAGATTATTGGAAGAGGTAAGAAAATAGAATGTGAATAATTGAAATAGAATGAAGTGAGATAGTATGGAATGGTGAAAATTATGTGACAAATGGTGTAGGAATGGCTTAGGAATTTATAGGAAAAAATGAGAATTTTTTAAAAAAAATTTGGCCGAAAAAAAAAAAAATATATATATATATATATATATTTCAAATCCAACGGTAACTGACGTCAACTAGCCGTTGGTTTTGAAATTGTGGCCCGGCCCGGGGCTAGCTAGCTGGCTAGGTTGGGCCAGCCGGTTGGCCCTTTGGCCCTTTTTTATCCCATGAGGGCCTGAGGCCCACGAGCCATTTGGCTTAGCCCTCAGTTTGAGACAGTTTTCGGACTATTTTCGGTCCTTTAGCTCTCTGGACCCTTCGGTTGGAGATGACCTTAGTCAATTTCATGCTGACCACAAGTCAATGTTAAACGTTTTCAAATTTGCCTATGCCTCCTTTTAAGTGGCATTACATTGGATTGGTACGTAACAAGTGGACTTACACCAAAAAAAAAAGTGCCAAATAATTATGTAAGCTACGAAACGCGTTTAGTATCTTTCACTAAAATGGAGAGACGGCTAAATAACAAATAAGGTTGTAGGTAAAGGTAAAGAGTGGTATACATCAGCATGAGTTGTATGATTAGATTTGTGAGAGAGACCGTCAGATGGTTAATGTATTTTACATAAATAGATAGTCACTTATGCGTGGCAATAAACTCGTTCTTACAAGATGTTCTCCTTTTATGTAGATGAGTTATGAGCTTCTCATTAATTTTATACAATATTTCATTGTTACAAACAAAAATCAATTTTAGAAAGAGAGAGAGAGAGAGAGAGGCAAATACGGGGCCTTGAATGCATGAATGAATGGTCTTAAGACTCTTAACTGACTTAATCTTAAAATAAGTGAGGAACGTTGTTAGTGCTTGTTTACAATGACAAAGTTGTTTCAGTCTTGCTAAATTATTACTAAAAGAGAAATGTTGAGGGAACTCTCTTAAAGTATAACTTTCTATGAACTCTCTGTCACTTCATAGTAACGTCGATTCATGTGCCAATATTATAAAACATTATGTCAAAAGTTTTTGGAAAGTTCCACTTTTGTCAGCATTCTTTTAGCATTTCTCTTACTGAAAAATCATTATTCTTGGAAGAAAAAAAAATGCACCTTGACATTGGTACGAACCTCCTCTTTATTCACTTAACTTGTATGAAATAACTAACTTTATACATACTAATAATAACAATAATCTGCTTACATGAAATCGAATTTAACATTGGCTTAGATTAATAAATAAAAATTACACAATAATATCAACTTTCGTCATTATTTTAGTAGGATACGTCCCAGGCACGAATGCATACCAACACCACCACAAAGGAAAGGGAATCAATATTAAGGGCACTTATCCTCGCCCTTGGAGTTTTTGAGGTCCCTGTAGCAAGGGCACTCGTCCTTGTTCCCGTAAGTCCCCGATGGAACGCACTGACATTTCTCGCAACAGATTCCACAGAACCTCAAGCACCTGTCCTTATATCCAGCTTTTGAACATCTCACCCCACACTTGGAGTCACAAAAAGCTGCAAAATTCATACAATTAGATTAATTAGTTAATTAGAATACCATATATGCATTTTACATAACTCATTTTGATAAAATTATAGTATAAACTACTCTAAATTAATTGACAAAAAAGTACTCGAACTAGACCGTAAGAAAGTGAACACACTATCCTGAAGATTAATTCACATTTGCCGTATTCTTAGTTTTAGAAACAAACTAAGAGAGGAAAGAACAATATTATGAACTCAAGAGAAACATGGTTAATTAATTACATAAAAAGAGTAATTAGTTGAAAGAAAAAGTAAGGATCGTACGAGAACCAGCCATTGATGCCTCAAAGAAAGAGGAGGTGAGGAAAAGGCAAACGAACATGAAGGTTGCAAAGACGAGCTTCATTTTTGCCAGGAAGAAGATGAGACGTTGAAGATGGAAAGATTCGTATTCTAGTGAGCAAAGGAGAAGCGTTTTTTTTGTGTGTCTGTGTGCATGGTGCTTTAGACGTGAGAAATGAGGGTTATTTATAGTACGAGGGGTTGGTAGGTGAAATAAAATAAGAGAGATTATTGCTTAAACGTAAAAATAAAATAAAGGGTGGTGCAACTGGCGGAGCTCTACTCACAAATCTAAGGTGGGTTGTTGCCTAGGAAGGTTTTTCGTAAACTCATGTTGTAATGGCTTATGTTAATGCATGAAGCTTATATAAAGTACCCAATTTTAATACAAGTTATTATTCAATGTATATTTAGTGCATGATAGTTAATAAATAATATTTTTTTATGCTAAAAATAATAAATGAGTTTTCTCTCCCTTCCCCATCCGTTTATCCTATTCGTTATTAAAAAAAAAAATGATCATTTACCTTATACAATCTAGCCACTATGCTTCTTACTCAAGAAACGAAAAGAAAATTTTCTTTTGAATCCTCCAAAAAAACACTTATCACTACAATTTTCTTACTTTCCGTTGAGATTTTCCAATGAATGTCACGTTTGGTACATTCTTAATCTCTTTATTTACTTATTCTTGAATTAATTAGTAGGTTAATTATTTATATAGTCCTTGAATTTGTTGATAAAGGTTACGACTTTGAGAATAATTTATATTCCATTGTTGTTGTTTCATGTTGATTATTATATAATTTTATGTAGGAAAATAATAATAATAATAATAATAATAATAATTTTATACTACTAATTTTAGCTAGCCCACCCAATATTAAAATTCGGGCTCCACCTTTGATGCTATTCGTGTATCCATTTTTACCTCTCACACACCCCAATCAATTTCTGCCCGTCGAATCAAATAAATTGAAAAAAATCAACGGGCAAAAACTGACAAGGGTGTGTGGGAGGTGACTACCCTAAAATAAATAGGAGATTGATTTTAGACAATGAACCTATTGAGCATCCCCATCGAATATGATATGGCAAAATTTAATTTTTAGACTAAATTTGAAAAGTAAATTATGTGTCATCAATAAGAAACAAACACGTTAATCAATAACTAAGATATAATTTAATCATCAACTTCCATGTTATTTAATTTACAAAATTAAGTCTACAAATTTTTTCCAAATTTAGTCTCCCTATCCTTATCGATGTATCAAATATTTATTTTATTAATATATTGGCCCCATAATTACTATTAAAAGATAATTACAATTGATTTTAGCTTTCATTCTATTATTTGTCAATGGGAACATGTATTATTTTTTGAAAGTGAGTAAAAAATAAATTAAAAGCACTTTTTTTTAGTACATCGATATTTTTACCCTAAGAGGAGGTGGAGTTCAGCTAAGTCACACTATCGGCAACCTAATTTGGTATCGAATTCTCCATCCATGAGAGTCAAACCGAAGATTTCTCATTTCTAAATGAAGAGAAATATCACAAGACCGTAGTATTGAGTGGCAAATTAAAGGCACTTAGCTTCATCTTTGTTTACTGGAAAAAAAGACAGTTAGAAAACAATGAGTCAAATAATCATCTGCCACGTCAATTATGACATCTCTATTCGAGAACTTTGATATCTTTAGTCCAAGTTGACATATTTGACATCTTACTTTAAAATACAAAATATCCTAAAGTGTACTAGAATTTTCATAATAGAGAAGGTTGAGAAGCCAGCTGGAGGAGTGCATATAACCACGGAAACAACAAAAACGAAGCACTTAGTCAATTTAATACTCACAAGTCAACGTTAAACATTTTTAAAAACCTTCTTTCAAGTGGCATTAGTTGGATTGGTACGTAACAAGTGGACGTTAACAAAAAAAAAAAAAAAAAAAAATAGTGCCAAAAAATTATGTAAGTTGCGAAACGCGTTCTGCATCTTTCACTAAAATGAAGAGATGGCTAAATAACGAGGGTTTAAGGTAGAAGCAGAGTAGTATACATGATCTTGAGTTGTATGATTATATCTGTGGGGAGAGACCGTCAAGTATTAATGCATTATGCATAAATAGGGTGTCATTTATTTGTGCACGAGCGACTATCAATCGTTAATGTATAATAAGTCTTGCATGAATAGACGATTACTCATGAGGGTCTGGCCTTTCTTTTAGGGGGTTTTGAACATTAGTCCTTACAAAATATTAAAATTAAAAAAAAAAAAAAAACCTATTACTAGATTACATATTCAATTTAATCCCTTGAAGTGTACTTTTATTAAAATTTATATTCAATTTTTGTTATTTAATTTGTATTTTTATTTAATCTCTCCACATTGAATTTTAATTTTATTAATATGCACATATTTACTTCTTTAATTATAAAGAACATTAATGAGAAAATATTAAAAGAACTTAGTGATACAAAAATATGTAAATATGCAAGTGTACATAAATGACTGTACCGAAATATAGAAAATTGACTTCTTTATACCGAAATATTTGTACCTAAATGTTTATACCTAAATATTTGTACCGAAATATATTATAATGAACTTGAATGTATGTACTGAAATGTATTATATTGAATTAATGTATTTAAATGTATATACCGAAATGCACGTACCAAAATGTATGTACCAAAATATAGTATATTGAATTAATGTACCTAAAAGTCAATACCCAAATGTGTGTACCAAAATGTACATACTAAAATGCATTATATTGAATTAATGTACCTATATGTTTGTATCGATGAATATACCGAAATATTCAAATGTATTAATATACCTATATGAAGAACATACAAAATTGGAATATATTATAAAAAATTAGTTTTCCTAGATTTAGACATTAAAATATATTATGATGAATGAAATGAAAATTAAATTTAAATGTAATTAATACATTAAAAAGGAAAGAAAAAGATATATAAAATATCAAAATATAAATAATAAATGAGATGATTAAATTTATCAGGGACTAAAATTGGATTTTAATCTTACAAAAGGTTATAGTCTAAACCTCATATTTTTTTAAGGATTAAAATGAAGTTTTCCATTTTTATTACTCATATGAATAAATAAGACCTAAGTTACTTAACCTATAAGCCAAGCACTTTGTTGATCACTAGGAAATTCTAGACGAATTTACATTTAGAACACCAAAATCGTGAGCATCAACATGTTGATTCCAAATCCAAGTGGTAGTATCAGGTTCCTCATCTATTGTTCTTGAGAAATGACCCGGTCTCGTCCATTCCTCAAAAGGAGTTTTTCCGGGATCCCTAGCTTCCAGCTGCAAGTTTAAAGTTGAAATAAAACAGAGATCCATAACTTTAGCCTTTTAGTGAATGTATTTTGTGCCAAAGGAGGGTGGTCGGTCCCGTCATTTGCCACTTTTTGACTTTTAGTGTGCTTTCTCTCGTGACACGTTGTTTTAACATTTGCCTGTTACCAAACACGGAGTCAAATACATTCAAAGCCCTTCCTCGTCTTCTTGCAAACCCTATTTTAGTTTGATTTATCTTTCTTTTTCTTTTTCTTTTTCTTTTTGTAAACTGTTTGATTTATCTTTCTTAATTTTAACAAAATGTCAACCGTTCAATTTTAAGACAATGTTAAGAAAGAATCCTCCAAGCTTCCATGTTGCATCACTTAGCTGGCATGGGGCTGACTTCATTTGGGCTTACATGAATTCTAGGGATCGATAGAGATGACAAAATTTATGTTGATCGGAAACTAGACATAACAAAATACAACTTATATCAAGGAGGTTTACTTTGATTGTACCGAGTCATTTTATAATAAAATCTCAGACATGATGGACTAGCAAGTTGCTAAGGGCAATCCTTGACCAACACGAATTAAAATGTTGTAGTTTGTTTCGGACACTATAAGCTGCTCTCATCCGATTGTCTCTAATTTTTGTATATGGACGACCATGCCTAACATGCCTCCTTGGAAAGAACCAAAGAAGCCTTTTTATTAGCCTTAATTGGTATTGCTCATATACTTCATAGGAGTTAAGAGTCACAAGAAACAATTGTGAGATGATGTGATAATATCCATTGATCAAAGGTACGTTGTAACTTGTAAGCGAAGATGTGTTAATGGCAGTTTCCTCACCAACACGGTTTTAATTTAGAGTGCGTGCGCTGTATGGTCCATGCTCTTAAGACGAAAGAAATCGTTATCAAAATATTGAGGAAGATCCGACTGGGAAAAGGTTTATTCTTCCCTACTGGCATCCAGCGGAGCTGGAGCCCATGAGAATATTAGCTTCAGGTCCAACAAGTTATGCATATGGATAGTAATTAACAAGATCACAATTGGGTGGTTTATATTTCGTCACTCCAGCTAAATTCTGTCTTTTACATGATAATACGTGTTGGAGCATCTCTAAAGAGTTCAAATCAGTACTAACAGTAAAAAAAAAAAGACAGCAACAATGTTTTTCAGTCGAAAAACCAAATCTGATGAGACATAACATTTGGCAACCCTAGTCTTTGTTGTCAAAATTGACATCTTCAAATCTTTTTTTTATAATTAATTATTAAATGTATTTTATTAATTTTTATTATCGTTTTTGTTGCAAATATTTATTATAATAATTTAATGTAATATCACAGTTTAATTTGACATATCAGGTGAAACAAAAAACTTTAAAACATGCCACGGTGCCATATAGGCTGTCAAACTTAAATTTTATATTTAAAATTTGACATCTTATTTGGAGATGCTCTTAAGACCCAGTTATTTTGCATCTGAAAAATAGCATATCTCGCAAATAGTGGTTTAAGAGCTCTTGGATACCGTTTCCTTACAATTTTTAAGGTCAAGGTCTATTCTTGAGCTGTCTCGGAGAGAACAGTAATAAACTCCTATTTTCAAGTCCTAGAAAAGAGCCTCAACTTGAGTTCGACTCTGTGAGATTTTACAAGCCAATTTTAGGCAAAGTTTTCTTTTCTAATGTGAGATAATTCTTAACGTATCTCCTCATGTCTGATTTGACTAAAAACTTAACACGTAGACAACGTATATTAAATAACAATTGGATACTAGAATAACATGTTGAGATACAATGAACAAAGAATAGGAACCACCACCTGAGCCATGAACAATAAAAGTAGCAATTGAATGTGAAATGTTGCTTTCTTTGGCAGTTGCCACACTTCCATATGAAATGAATGACCGCCCAAAATTATGACTTCTCTGGTGGTCCGAAAATGGACGTGCCAAACCTTAGGACTCTTTAGAAGTTGGGACAAATTGTATGTCCTAATTAAATGGGTCGTCCGCAACCCATCTCAAGGTCCGGTTGCTGTAAATGGGGCACTTATTAGTTGGGAAAAAAGAAAAAAAAATCATTATTGCCATTTAAAATCATGATATTATGGTAGTTGATGCATGAAAAACATCGTTAATGGTTGCATGTGGTAGTCTTCAACATGCATATTTAGTTTACTGTGGAACATTTTCAAAGGTTACAAACTCGCTCTGGCCTAACGGCACTTTTATTTGCACTATTAAAGGGATAATACTTGCATTTTCTTTTTGAGGGAATGAGCAACGTATCTTGACTTTGCAAAATTCATAATCGGAATTGTTCAATTTCTTAATCTTTATTTGAAGATCACCCCTACAAAGAGTTATTTCAATCGAAGATCATTTAGTCATTCAAATGTATAGAGCTTATCAACGGTGTATGTACCAAGTAGCATATTCATAATGAAGTGTCCATTTATTTTATGTGTTTGAATGATTAAACGATTTCGAATTTAAATAATATTTTATAAAATTAATTTTCAAATGAAGATTAATAAATTGAATGGTTACGATTGTTAATTTTGTTTGGTCAACGAAATGGATTAGAAATATCAATGTGTGGAATATTGGTATTTTTGCAAAAACATATGACTTGGATGCCATTCACTTTGGGCCTTGGCAAACCACAGCCTGTTTGAACTGAACTTTTTTGGGCCTGACTTAATTTATGGGCCGACGTCTGGGAGGGCCCATTACTTTTCTTCTAGTCTCTTATAAATGAGTGTGAGGTAATTATAACATTTTTTTTTTTAGCTTCTCAAACACTTTCCTTATTTTTGGACATTAAATTGAATAAATCAAGTGAAATCAACCGATTAGATTAAATATGGTGCCTGAAAAGTTAAAAAGTATGTGTTTATCAATGTCCTTCATTGAATAAATGACCCAAATAAAGTAAAATTAGAAAATAAAACATTGAACAAAAAAGGTCTATAAATCAAAACTCATATTTTAGCTTATAACTACTTATAATTGTACGTTTATGTTCCTATTTTAAATTGGAATTCTATAAACACAAAAAGGAAAGTGCTATCCACATATTTTAGCTTATAACTATTTATCATTTGTTAATTTTTGCCTATTAATTTTCTTTAATTTATTCAATTCGATAGTCAAAAATTAAAACATATTCATAAGATGTAAAAATAAATGTGTAGACTGTATTATCCGTAAAAATATAGTGAAATGAAAGGATACCTAATTTTGACAAAAAAAAAAAAAAGGATACCTAACTTATTCCAATCAATCAAAGTCCTCCCTCTAATAATCCAATCCATGGATAAACAAGAAAAATGGAAACCTAACTTATTTCCGTGATTGGCGTAGCTGCTGTGTTTTCGCCGTTTCAGACTGAGGAGGAAGTGTAGGTGGGGGACACTTTATTTTATTTTCTGTTATTGTCTCCATCAATCAATATAAAATATGAAATCTAAATTGACCAATGTCCATGAGATACTTAAAAGTTGACCGGCTTACGTCAGTTTGAATCAAGAAAATAAAATTATATAAACAACAAGCTCTCACGTTAATTAAGAATACGAGGAAGAGCTATAAAGATTTGGAAACAGACTTTGAAAATTGAGTATTTAGAGCAAAATAGAAGAATTGACACAAAATCAAGCGCAGTGGCGTTGTATGATTCATATAGTTAACCTCGCTTAGTGAAAAAAAAAATATTGTTGTTGTATGAGGGTCCCATTTTGTTGAATAGAAACATTGAAAACTAGAAAGGGATCTTCTCTGGATCCCTTCTACCAAGTCCACTGATTCGAGCAATTGAAATATGATCAAACGGATAAAGTTATTATAACTTTTAAAGGTACTCTTTGTTTGTAGCCGTCAGATCAAAATTTCAATGGTCCGAATGAGTGGACTTGATGGAAGGAATCCGGAGAGGATTCCTTTCCTTGAAAACTTGATATTAGTTTAAGTTTATATATCATATTTAATTTACTAAACTAGCTAGTTGTTTAACAATATTTTTATGCCAATTATCATAACATATCTTAAACTTGAGTTTCTTTCATTGATAAATAAGATGTCTAACCATTTTAGGAACTTGAACTTAATTAAAAAAATATTCATCTTTACACATGAAGTACCGAGTTTGAATTCCTCTCTTAAATATAACTTGTATAAAAATAACGAAGTTGGTTGATTTAATTTTTCAATTTTGCAAAAATCTATATGCTAGTTAGCTCATCCGCCTAAGTCCCAAGACCATTTAGAACCCTAAGAAGTTGACCAAAGTTTTAGGTCTAGACATATAATTGCAGGGGACAAATAAACTCACTCACGCAGGAAGATTTTGTGGTGGCTTCGCATCGCATGGCAAGAAAATCTATTAAAAAATGACCCCACGAGTTCAACAACCAAGACTTCCTGTTGGGTCTATAACAATCTAGTCTTTGTCACCCCGCTCAAATTCCGCTCCATGTTAAGTGGCTAGGTCGATGGCCATCCTTTAGATTAAGGTTGCAAATTATTCAACAAATGATATTGTTTTGAATCGTAATTATTAGGTTGCAAATTAATGAAAATGTTGAAGATAATACTTAGGTTTATGTTGAATTACTAGATAGTAACATAGTATGTTACGCGTTGGCTTAACATTCTATTAAGTAGTCATGATTATAAGTTCATCGCATGCTGGAACAGACCAAAATAAGGTTATATATATTCTAATGATGAGAGGGGTCATTCGAGTATATCTAAACAGGTATTATGTTTACATATGGATCCTTACACCATTGCATTACATTTAAGATTAAGAATATGTGTAATTAGACCTGCTTTTTACACATCTCTTGTTATTTGGGATGTGACCCTATTCACAGCACCGTTGGCTGTACGCATTGGAAGGACAACAATGTTCTTAAAATGCTCGATTGCAAGTGGGCTCACCATAGAAGGAGAAAAGAAAGAGGCCCAACCGAAACTAAATTAGTTTCAGACTTAAGAGGTTATCTACGGGGACACCCCATAAACTTCCTTATGTCACTATTCCCTCTCGCTCTTGGAAATTTGGAATTACAAACTAGGAAAAGTTTACAATGATACAATCTCCTGATCTTACAAGGACTCTTTAGAAACTATATAACGTGCAGAATTTACTAAACTCTCAACATATTGCTTTGAGTTTAAGCTTACTAATTTGAACGCAGGAGGTTCAACACCGCACAAGTATTCTCTAAAATTTACTTGTTTTGTTGTTTATCTTTCATCAGAGTCGTTGAAAGTTTGGTGCTCCAACATGATGCATTATTCAAACGTAAAAGCTCAGTTCACAAGTGAGTTACACGGCACACAATTCTTTCCATGAGTACATAATTTGTTCAATTTATTTCTTCAAAATCATTCTTAACACCTCGAACAAAATTATGTTCGTTTATCTATGAGTTGAAAATTGTTTAACATTTGAGTGCTCCTGCTTATTATATTACGCGAAGAAAAGACATAGATTTTTCCTTTTAAATTTCAAAAAACATAGACTGTATTTATGACGCTTTTAAATTGGCATATTTATCGATTTGCTCTCTGAACTTATATAGAGTTATCAATTTCCCTCATGAACTTTTATAATAAATCAGTTTCTTCCTTGAACTTTAGTTTTAGCTAATTACTCTCCTAAACATTTAAAATTAGCCAATTCTCCCCTTAATGCTAGATTTAAAAAAATTTAATCCACTTTTCCATCTGTTTTGATCACATAGACAACACATGAAAACTGTATGGGGGTAAAAAGAATGGAGATTTTGATGGATGAAAATTGGATAAAATTTTTAAAATCCAATGCTAGGGGAAAATTGGCTTTTTATAAAATTTTAGAGAGTAATCGGCTAAAGTTAAAATTTAAAAAATTGTAAAAAATTTAAAAAGATAATCGGCTAAAACTAAAATTTTAAGAAAAAATTGTCAGCTTAATACAATTACAAAGTAAACCAACAAATACCTCTTTTAAATTTACAAACGACGAGAAGCAGCAGCCCAGCAACAAGCCAACAACTAAACGGCGCCAAACCCCACAGGACCTCATGGCCTCTGCCATATCATATTGGTCCCGAGAAAGATTCTGCCCCCAAATTTTCCAGTTTTCTGAAACCAGAAAAACTTTGAAATTGTCAGGGCATCGTGGTATCGTATTGTATTTCCCTGCTGGCTTCCGTGGCTCTGGCTATGGTCCTATAGGGCTAACCTCCTCCTCCTATGAAACTCTAAATTTGAAGTATATCACATCACATAGTGTCAGTATTTCAAGTCAATAATATTTCGCAACTTAACTAAAGAGTAATCAAATGTAGTTGTAATGTTATTTTTTCACTTGTATAGTTGTTATGCTTGACTATGTAATTATTAGTATTACATAGTCATTGTTAGTATTACTGGGAGTAAATATGTAAAATGTTAGTTCTGTTTAACGCTATAAATACAAAGTGTATGATTAATTATTGTTTAATGAGAAATACAAGTATTATAGTTAAAAGTTTTCTTTCACTCTAAGTTTTCTATGTAATAAGTCTCAATAGTAACAAGATTATAGGTGTGAAAACATGAATTTGATTTGCAATACTATTAGTGTTGCATCCAAAAAACAATTGATTGGATTTGAACGATTGAACTATATCGCTGTTTAATCGAAAGACATTGATTGAGACCATTCTTCTATAAGTACGGTTGGACGATTAATTTGGCACCTAGAGTCAAATAGCCACGTGATTCAGTTGTTAAAAATGTTTCTCCACTATAACGGTGTTTAGAGTTCAAAATAGACTAACATATGTATATTAACTTAAGATAAAGTCACATTCAAACGCATATAAGTTTTTGTCCAAACACACCAACTCAGAAAATGGGGAAGTGGAAAATGACTAAGCCGCCCGCCCTTTTCCTTCTGTCTACCCTTTTATTTGGGTGCCCTTCTCATCCTCTCTTATTTTATGCGGTCACGGTTAAATCACGTTAACATTTTTATGTCAAATTTTTTATAAAGATAATTAGATAAAAAATAATAAAAATATAAAATATTGACATAATTTAACTGTAACTATATAAATACAAAGCGATAAAAAAGACATCCAATCAGGATGGCAGACAATCTTCCATCCTTTTCCTTCACTTCTTCCTGCTGTTTGGCCAAACCCACCTGCCAGACAAAGAAAAAGTTAAAAAGTTAAAAAGTTAAAAAGTTAAAACACCACTATTCTCCTTTAATTAGTCATTTAGCAGATAAAGACAAACAAAATAGAAAATCAAAAGAGAAAAATAAGAGGTATCGCAGAATCAAAGAATTTCAGAACGTAAATAAATACAGTTCTCTGCTCTCTCTCCCCCACAGAAGTAGCAGTAGTACTGTGTGCTGCAGTGCTGCTTGTCTGTCTCGCGGCAATATAGTTCCTTAATTTAATCATTACCTCCCTTTTTATTTCCTCCAAAAATCAAAACCCAGAAGTTGCTTTCGCCAAAGCTTCCGTCTTTCTTCTCACTCTCTCACTTTTCCTGCAAAACCCACAAACTAAAGCTCTCATCTTTCTACATCTTCTGCAGAGTTTTGGGTGAGGGGCAGACTTGTAAAATGGAGAGAAAGCAGGGGTTTTTTTCGGCTTTGAAGGAGGAGGTGACGAGGGGTTTGTCGCCGGGGAGGTCGAGGGCGAAGAGTCCGGCACGGAGCCGGTCCCCAATGTCGGGTTTATTGAGGCGGAGGAGGAACCACCACGTGGCGCAGCCGGAGCCGCTGATGGTTCCGAGATCCGGGAGCTTGAGGCTACCCGAGGCGCTGTCGCCGCTGAAGGAGGGCCCGGATGGGACGGACGGTGAAGATTCGAGGATGGAGGGGAAGTGGGGCCACTGGATGAAGGGGCAGCTGTGCAGGGCTCCTTCCGTTTCGTGCTCCGCCTACAAAAGGTCGGATCTGCGGCTGCTGCTTGGGGTTCTGGCTGCGCCGCTCGCCCCGGTGCACGTTAGCACCACCGAGCCTCTGCCTCACCTTAGCATCAAAGACACACCCATTGTAAGTACTTCTCGTTACTTGTAAATTTTGCTGATTACTCCTCCAACTCCAATTAATTTCACTGCATGCTGAAAACTTGAAAGGGTCCAAATTTGGGTATAAATTTGACAACTTTGAAAGTTGTAAATTAGTTCATGTTCATTTTTGTGAAAATTAATGTCTCTGTAGATTTTTTTTTTTTTTTTTTTGGGTTGGTTTGGTGAGTTATTATTTTGTTCACTCATTTTCCAAGTTCCTGAAAGAATTAATTAAAAAAAAAAAAAGTTCATTAAGTAGTTTACTATGCATGCCTGAATTATATATATAAAAGTTGGTAGGACATTTTGATTATTTGCTCGACATGTTTATTAAAGTTAGTTCCTTTGACTTTACGCATGCTGATCTCATTATCATAAGGGAAAGAATTTGATGGGTACAGTTTGCGTTGCAACCAGTTGTATACCTCTCGTGTCATGCGATGAGGATAGAAGGATATACAACCGTGAATAGATAAGAATCTCTCGGTTTGGTGGCGATTACGATCTCATTGTGCAGTTGTCAGTTTCTTAATGTAAATTATATGAACTGAACTGGAATGTTGAATCCGAATGTTTGATGCAAGTATATCTACAGACTACAGTTGTGAAATCTAAGGCTCTGGGGATTAATTTCATTCCACCATTTACTGGATTGGGGATCAATTTTCGGTTTTTATAGAGACCCTCTAAACATCATTTTTGGATATGTTTTGCAGGAGAATTCATCTGCTCAGTATATATTGCAGCAGTACACAGCGGCATCGGGAGGGCAGAAGCTTCAGAACTCAGTCCACAATGCTTATGCTATGGGAAAGGTGAGAATGATCGCTTCGGAGTTTGAAACAGCGAACAGGGTTGTACGGAACAAGAATTCCTCCAAAGCAGCAGAGTCGGGCGGCTTTGTCCTGTGGCAGATGCATCCAGACATGTGGTATGTGGAGCTTGCACTTGGCGGCAGCAAGGTTCACGCTGGTTGCAATGGGAAGCTTGTGTGGAGGCACACACCTTGGCTTGGCGCACATGCTGCAAAAGGGCCAGTTAGACCCTTGCGGCGTGCACTTCAGGTAAAATGCTAGTCCTACATTGTATGACTCAGTTTTCTTTTTCCATGCACAATTTAATCATTGTGTTTATTTTATTTAATACAGGGACTTGACCCGAGAACCACCGCTAGCATGTTTACCAATTCAAGATGCATTGGTGAGAAGAAGATCAACGACGAGGATTGTTTCATCCTCAAGCTTTGTGCAGATCCTCTGACGCTGAAAGCCAGGAGTGAAGGGCCTGCGGAGATCATAAGGCATGTTTTATTTGGCTACTTCAGCCAGAAAACAGGGCTCCTTGTACACTTGGAAGATTCCCATTTGACCCGCATTCAAAACAACGGAGGTGATGCTGTTTACTGGGAGACCACAATCAACTCATTCCTTGAAGATTACAAGCCCGTTGAGGGGATTATGATTGCTCACTCAGGACGTTCTGTAGTAACCCTATTCAGGTTTGGAGAAACTGCATTGAGCCACACCAAGACCAGGATGGAAGAAGCTTGGACAGTCGAGGAAGTGGCATTCAATGTCCCTGGCTTGTCAATGGACTGTTTCATCCCTCCTGCCGAGCTAAGATTTGCTACTATGAGTGAATCCTGTGAGCTCCCTCAGGATCAGACTGTAAATAACTCCACGGCAGCAAGTGCATATCGAGCGAAGGTTGCATCATTTGAGAAGTCTCATGAAGGCAATGCAAGTAATCTTATGCGGAAGATGGATGTTTAGAAGGATAACTGTAATGGACTGACTTATATCAAAGGTAGGTATGGTAAGATAGAAGCTGAGTTGCGTGCAGAAGTTCTGCGTTGGATCGATGTAGTTTCAAACTTGTACATAGTGAGTTGTCTGTAGATTTTCTCAGGTGCCTGGAAAATTGTCGTGCTCGAGTGTAAAATCATTGTGGAATCGGGGCTTGGGGTTTTGGTGGATGATTGAGCTGCGTAACGGAGCTCATTTAGAATCAGTATTCCTCTTAAGATCAGTTACTATTTATGTAAAATTCGTATTTTGTAGACTTTGATTTGGGGCAAAATCGTACTTAAAATCTGATTGTCTTCCATGTTCGGTATTGTACCTTTAATGGCACGAAGTCTAAAATGCAGAAAATTTGAAGTTTTAGGAACCGGGATTACTGAAGCTCATGTCAACATACATGAGTAAAAACTAAAAAAAATGTGTTAACAAACGGGTTCTAAGTTTTTATGATTAAGGCCAGTAGTGACACTTTCTATCATAACAAGTGACAATGATTTGTTAGAGAAGGAGTATTGTCTACGAAACCGTATCTTCTAAGGTTTAAGAATTAATATTGTAATATGATCTTGATTGTATTTCATCATGAGATTTTTACTTATACACAAAGCATATACATTTTGTATATTTAAATCTTTGTGCTATGAATAAAATAATCAGTCTATATTTTCTATATGTTTACGCTACGAGAGAGAAAAGCTTCTATTATAGTGTTCCATCAACCTTTTCGAAATGTAATACTAATTTTTTTCCCCAATCTCATCCCAAATGCTAAAAAATAATAATAATAATAAATAAATAAAAAAGAAAAGGAAGTTAAAATTTTCAGCCTTATTGAGATTTTAAGGGAAATTAATGAATTTATAAATCTATGAATTTTAATGGAGTTTAAATAATTTGTAGAGATTTCATGTAAAATTTTTAATTGAATTTCTTTGAAATCTCAGGGAGATAAATAAGTGAGATTTGTGGGGGATTAAACTATGCAACAAAATCTCTATAACTCCATTAAATTCCTCAATTTTTTAAAATTCTTTAAAATAAGTTCCTAATTGAATCTCAAATTCCTCAACTTTTTATAACTTTTTATAATTTTAATTGAATACATCCGGATTTTTAAAGATTTTAATAAAATATTTTAAAATCATGATTAAATATACGAATTTCAGAAAATCACTTAAAATTCTGATTGAATGCCTAAATTTGATTAAAGTATCAAAATTCCTTAAAATCTTAATTGAATACACCGTAGGACGAGAGTTTTAATTTTCCATTAATTTTGTATGGGTGTGTGATTATTAAACTCTATTATTAACCTAGTGCAAGTAATGATACAATGAACATACATCCCTCCCTTGATGTTTATTTTACGATGCATTTCATGTATTAATTCTGCGGTTCATTTCGTGTGTTAAATCCTGATGTACTTAAGAAGATGCAACCAAACCAACATGAAGATACATTGGAAATATCAGTAGGGCAGTCCTATATATAAGGATTGGAGATTAAGAGTGTTTCAGAAACGCAGTGAGTGCCTACTGAATCGTAAAAAACTTTTAAACATGGAGTCGAAGGCTGTCCTTTCAGGTTTTGCAGTAATCGCGATGACACTATTGATCGCTGCTGGTCATGCAGTTGCAGAAGAAGAACGTTGCTTTCAGGATTGTCGTAGTGCTTGTGATTTGGATTTGCTCACGCCAGATGAATGCGATGAACAATGCTTCCAAAAGTGTCCAGTTCTACCTTCCTTGGCTCCAACTGCTTTTACCTTTTATCCAACTGATCGTTGCTTCACTAAATGCATGGAAGATTGCCATTTGCCTAAAGAAGTGGAATGTGCTAATACATGTTTCCTCAAGTGTGGATTTCCACCGAAGCCTTCGTTGCATTGAAATATGTCTATCACCTGTAGAATAAATGTTTGTGATCTTTAATAATGAGTAACAAGGCTTGTTCTGAAATTTGCCCTCTACTTTCTATTTTGTTTCGAGTTATTTAAAAAATTCATAATTTATAAAGTAAAACATAAAAAATTGAGTTGGAAACAAACACTGCATTGGTTACTGGTTTGGTTTTGTACAAATGGTGCATGATTTGAATTTTGTAGGAGTTCTTTATTGAATTTTTTTGTAAAATCAAGCAAAATGAAAGTCATATGTTAGGATTTGAACTCACACGCTTTCATTAGGTTGCAAACACAAACCCACTAACCATGAGCGCTCTTTACATATTTTGATCATGTTTCTTAAAAACAAGGTAGAAAAGATAAGGTCATACAGTGACACCACTTGCATACCGTCAAGGTTGGCCTAGTTGTACCTACAGTGTTCAAAGTGGGGAGTTGATTAATTCCCTCTTCACCACATATTTTTTATGATCTACTGTGATTGGTGATAAGATTTTGCAACTTAGATTCTTTCAATACGCACATTGGTTGTACTAATTTTGTCAACTGTCCTAACCAACATCGGCTAAATATTCAGAATTTTAACATTTGATCAATGGTGTATTGGAAAGCCAAAACAAGAAAAAACTACATAATCACACGATGATACGATGCCTAGCACCTGCAAATCATTCAAAA
Organism: Pyrus communis; assembly: GCF_041283825.1. Taxonomy (NCBI): domain Eukaryota; kingdom Viridiplantae; phylum Streptophyta; class Magnoliopsida; order Rosales; family Rosaceae; genus Pyrus; species Pyrus communis. Next base: position 17,812,687 of record NC_142572.1, read on the forward strand.
ACCAACTGCCTAACAATCCAGCATGAGGAGACTCGAAACCATGTCCCATTTAACTCGCATTCAGAACAACGGAGGTGATGCTGTTTACAGGGAGAACACAGTCAACTCATTCCTCGATGATTACAAACCTGTTGAGGGGATTGTGATTGCTCACTCAGGACATTCGGTAATAACTCAATTCAGGTTTGGAGAAACTGCAATGAGCCACACTAAGACCAGGGTGGAAGAAGCTTGGACAGTTGAGGAAGAGGCATTCAGGGTCTGTGGCTCATTGCAGTTTCTCCAAACCTGAATTACGTTACTACCGAATGTCTTGAGTGAGCAATTGTAGGGTCCGTGGCTCATTGCAGTTTCTCCAAACCTGAATTACGTTACTACAGAATGTCCTGAGTGAGCAATCGTAATCATTGAGGAATGAGTTGACTATGTTCTCCCTATAAACAGCATCACCTCCGTTGTTCTGAATGCGGGTCAAATGGGACATGGTTTCGAGTCTGCTCATGCTGGAGTGTTAGGCAATTGGTTTTTGAATGATTTGCAGGTGCTAGGGCATTGTATCATCGTGTGATTATGTAGTATTTTCTTGTTTTGGCTGTCCAATATACCATTGATCAAATGTTAAAATTCTGAATATTTAGCCGATGTTGGTTAGGACAGCTGACAAAATTAGTACAACCAATGTGCGTATTGAAAGAATCTAAGTTGCAAAATCTTATCACGAATCACAGTAGATCATAAAAAATATATGGTGAAGAGGGAATTAATCAACTCCCCACTTTGAACACTGCAGGTACAATTGGGCCAACCCTGAGGGTGTGCAAGTGGTGCCACTGTATAACCTTATCTTTTCTATTTTGTTTTTAGGAAACATGATCAAAATATGTGGAGCGCTTATGATTAGTGGGTTTGTGTTTTGCAACCTAGTGAAAGCGCGTGAGTTCAAATCCTAACATATGACTTTCATTTTGCTTGATTTTACAAAAAAAAATTCAATAAAGAACTCCTACAAAATTCAAATCATGCACCATTTGTACAAAACCAAACCAGTAACCAATGCAGTGTTTGTTTCCAACTCAATTTTTTATGTTTTACTTAATATTATGAATTATTTAAATAACTCGAAACAAAATAGAAAGGAGGGCAAATTTCAGAACGAGCCATGTTACACATTATTAAAGATCACAAACATTTATTCTACAGGTGATAGACATATTTCAATGCAACGAAGGCTTCGGTGGAAATCCACACTTGAGGAAACATGTATTAGCACATTCCACTTCTTTAGGCAAATGGCAATCTTCCATGCATTTAGTGAAGCAACGATCAGTTGGATAAAAGGTAAAAGCAGTTGGAGCCAAGGAAGGTAGAACTGGACACTTTTGGAAGCATTGTTCATCGCATTCATCTGGCGTGAGCAAATCCAAATCACAAGCACTACGACAATCCTGAAAGCAACGTTCTTCTTCTGCAACTGCATGACCAGCAGCGATCAATAGCATCATCGCGATTACTGCAAAACCTGAAAGGACAGCCTTCGACTCCATGTTTAAAAGTTTTTTACGATTCAGTAGGCACTCACTCCGTTTCTGAAACACTCTTAATCTCCAATCCTTTTATATAGGACTGCCCTACTGATATTTCCAATGTATCTTCATGTTGGTTTGGTTGCATCTTCTTAATTACATCAGGATTTAATACACGAAATGAACCGCAGAATTAATACATGAAATGCATCGTAAAATAAACATCAAGGGAGTGATGTATGTTCATTGTATCACTACTTGCACTAGGTTAAAAATAGAGTTTAATAATCACACACCCATACAAAATTAATGGAAAATTAAAATCTCGTTCTACAGTGTATTCAATTAAGATTTTGAGGAATTTTGATACTTTTAATCAAATCTAGGCATTCAATCAGAATTTTAATGATTTTCTGAAATTCGTATATTTAATCATGATTTTAAAATATTTTATTAAAATCTTTAAAAATCCGGGTGTATTCAATTAGAATTATAAAAAGTTATAAAAAGTTGAGGAATTTGATATTCAATTGGGAACTTATTTTAAAGAATTTTAAAAAGTTGAGGAATTTAATGTACAATTGCGTTACAATTGTTGAAAATTGTAGATTGTCTCAGGTGCATGGAAAATTGTTGTGCTCGAATGTAAAATCATTTTGGAGTTGGGGCTTGGGATTTTGGTGGATGATTGAGCTGCCTAACTGAGCTCATTTAGAATCAATACTGATTAGCGATTCCTATTAAGATCAGTTACTATTTTATGTAAAATTCGTATTTTGTAGACTTTGATTTGGTGTGTACTTAATATCTGATCCCCTTCCATGTTTGGTATTGTACCTTTAATGGCATGGTGTCTAAAATGTAGTTAAATTGAAGTGTGGACCTGATTTCAATAAGGGCTATTTTTAACCAGGTGTAATTACTGATAAAACGAACATACATCCTTGATGTTTATCTTAAGATTCATTTCATGTATTAAATCCTGATGTACTTAAGAAGATGCAACCAATCCAAGGCGCAGATACATTGGAAATATTAGTAGGGCAGTCCCCTATATAATAATTGGAGATTAAGAGTGTTTTAGATGCGGAGTGAGTGTCTACTGAATCATAACACAGTTTTAAACATGGAGTCGAAGGCTGTCCGTTCAGGTTTTGTGGTGATCGCGATTACCCTATTGATCACTGCTAGTCATGTAGCTGGACAAGAAGATCGTTGCTTTCAGGACTGCCATAGTACTTGTCATTTGGATTTGGTTACACAAGATGGATGCGATGAACAATGCTTCCAAAGGTGTCCAGTTCTACCTTCCTTGTCTCCAACTGCGGTGACCTTTTATCCAACCGATCGTTGCTTCACTAAATGCATGGAAGATTGCCATTTGCCTAAAGAAGTGGAATGTGCTAATACTTGTTTCGTCAAGTGTGGATTTCCACCGATGCCTCCGTGGCATTGAAAAATGTCTATCACCAGTAGAATAAATGTTTTTTATCTTAATAATGTGCAACAGAACTGGTCCTGAAATTTTGGGAACCATGTGTCAAAATTAAACTATAACCCTCTATTTTGTTACTAGCTTTCTTGAGTTATTTAAATAATATAATAACTTAGAATTTATAAACTAAAACATCAAAAATTGAGTTGAAAGCAAACAGTGCACTGGTTACTAGTTTGATTTGTACAAATTGTCCATGATTTGATTTATGCAGGATTTCTTTATGTCAATTTTTGGAAATTAAGCAAAAATGAATATCAATGTCAGGATTCGAACTCACCCTTTCACTAGGTTACAAAACACAAACCCACACTAAACCATGAGCGCTCTTCAAATATTTTCATCATATTTCCTACAAGAGGCCCTGTGCAGTGGCACCATTTTCCACACCTTCAAGGTCGATGTAACTGTACAAGTGTTGATCTGTGGGCAGTTGATCAATTCACTCTTCACCACATATTCTTTATGATCCACTGTGAGTCTGTGATTGATGATAAGATTTTTACAACTTAGATTTGACCAATACTCACATTGGCTGTACTGAATTTAACAACTGGCCTAACCAACATTGGCCAGACATTCAAATTTTCACGTTTGGTCAATGGTATAATATTGGCCCACCAAAGCATAACAAGAAAAAACTACACAACCACTCGATTATACGATGCCTTGCACCTAGGAGGAGGCTCGAAGATGACCAGTTTGCAGCAATCTTATGGCCTACAGAATTATTACATTATCCGTTGAACATGATATAATCCTTCATATTTCATCATGCTTTTGCGGCTTGCAATAACACCAAAGAGAGAGGATGCAGTTTGTAACCCAAAAAAAAAAAAAAAAAAAAAAAAATCTTCCAGCTTAATTATCTCTCATTAGTTTTATTTAATTTGAGTTTTTTTTTTTTTTTTTTTAAGTGAGGATATGTTAACATCTTTTGAAGATTGAAAACAAAGGCATTCCAATCATCATGAGCTTTAGAAACCAATGTAGGTATTCTCCACGCCAGTCGTACGAACGAGCAATAAACTAAACAACATCACAAACATGTCTGCACATCTCAATACCTAGTTACCAATCACCAGAGAGTCATGTTACACACACGAGTTTTCGAAGTGTATTGTTTAAACCCTAAGTACCTTTGTAGAGAAGATTATACTCTAATAAATCGCCTCTTTTCATGTTCTCTTGTTTGTCCAATCTATATATACTATGTGTATGTAACAGCCGCATATTCTTGAGACCTCCACCAGATGTACTAAATTACTAATTCTGTTTTCTAAAAGTTTTGCTAGTTAGGGATTTAATACTTGTTTGAATTAGGTTAAGTTGAGGAGGACCATATGAACTACCTTCTACTACAGCAGAGTAAAGGAGAGTAATTTACATGGTACGGGACACCGCCATGGTAGTGTATCCTTGCCATTTAAGTCCGAAATTGAAACCACGTTTTCAAGCTGTGGTCCCTCAGATCGCTCAAGCAACAAACCCCATCTGTAATCACAATCCATTTTGCTGCATTATTATAAGTTAAGTAGAATAGAAGGACCTAGATTTTGGCTTTTAGAACAGCTTTTGGAGGATTATTAGTAGAGTAGCATTAGACCTGTTGACAAGGGAACTTAAAACGAAAATCAAGGTTCCAGACAACATGCTGTCAAATGTGCATTGAAAAGCAGAAAGTTTTTTGTTCTAGCAAGTGTTTATTGGTTGGAATTATACTTGGTAGATTTTGAGAATCTACGATATATCTTGCTTAAGCGATCCTTAAATAGCTGTATGAAGACAAACTAGTATTTACAAGAAACAATGCAGATTAATGAAGAAACTAAAAACTAATAATCCTGATTCAAAGAAATTAAAAGGCCTTCCATCCGAAATGAGGACCACTTTGCTTTGCAATGTCGGGTGACAATTGCGAAGGCCTGTTTCTTTGTTACTTTTATGCCTGTCACTAGGCCAGGAATTTGTAAAATATGTACCCAACACCACATGATTCCATACAAAAATTGGATTCAATATTACAGATTATATAAGAACTAATTAAGCTTCATGTAAAAGGAATTTAACAAAGTGCAAACCCACCTTAGAAACCAGATCCTCAATCGCGACGCATGCACCATCAATGTTCATTGACTGAGACCTTATTTGTTTTCAAATTTTGTTTGAAGTGCCTAGCATTAATTTGATAATGAATTTACATGTTTATTACATATTTTTTTAAATAAAAATTAGTAATTGATTTAGGATTTTAATACTCACACCTCTATTAAACTCCTAATTAATTTTCAATTCAAACATTTTCAAAATAAAAAAAAAAATTAGATTAGAATAAGTTTGTACCCTTTAGTTTTTTATAAAAAGATTCTTAAGTTTTTAATCTTAAATGTACCCATTCATATAATTTTCAATTTTTTTTAATCTTAAATGTACCCATTCTTAAATATACCAATTTGTTAGATGTAAAATGTACCTTTTTTTAATATAAAATGTACAAATTTTTTATATAAAATTAACCCAATTTTTTAATATAAAATACATTCAATTTTTTTTAATCCATTTTTAAACTTATATGGGTGCATTCTTTTTTTCGTTGATTTAAGAATACACACACACACACAATATAATAGAGAGTATAATTTATATTTTATTAATTTTAATTCCACAAATTATGGGTTTTAAAATCTCATTAATATAAACAAATAGAAATTTCAATTTTTAATTTTTAATTTAAAAAATATAGTAACTTACATTATCACATTAATGTCAGGGACTTCGATAAAAAATTAAAAACAAACAAGATTTCAATCAAAGAATATTGATAGCCAGGGACCGTATCCAAAATGTCCCTATAAATTTATACCAGTGCATACTAGAAAGAAATACACACGAGTGTATACATTAGTGAAAGAGAAGTTTTGTTTACGACAAACTATATGTACATATCATTTAAAGTAGAAAAAATTCTAAAGGCACAAATAATTCTGAAGTACAAGGATGCTTCACAATATATAATAGGATTTTAAACACTATACATGCGCCATTAATGTCACTAAGCTACAACACCTGGCCACTCTGCCCACTTAAACAATTTTAACCTATTCCTTTCAGTTCCCCCTATTGCTCTCCACAAATCCAAAACCCTAAACTCAACGTTCGTCCTTCAGTCATGGATTACCTGAAGAAAAAGGAGAAGAAAACCTTGCCCACCAATGTTACAAAGGAGCAGGCTTGCACTCGACCGTTTTGCTTCTTCTGCACCATGAAAGAGCCAAACTCCTTCAAGAGAAGAGCTGGAATATCAGCCTGTTTTAAGGAACTACCTCTCAGAGAAGACCAAGGAAATGTTCTGGTGCTGAGCAGCCTATGGAATGTTGCTATGGCTCACCCTGACGACCCGGAGTTCCCATCCCTTGGAATCTTCGAGTGCATGGCAAGGTTTATCCACAAAGGCATCAACAATAAGAGTACTAGTTGGATTCAGAGGGACCAAAACATCTACATCCCTTACTATGCAGCTCATGTCATTGGTTCTTATACCATGAACAAGGCTGCGTTTGCCGAAAAGGCGGTGGCATCGGGCGTGATTCCACCACTTTTGGAGCTTCTGAGAGGGAAGATGAGTTGGGTCGAGCAAAGGGTCGCGGTTCGAGCACTAGGTCACCTTGCAAGCTACGAGAGGACATTCGAAGCTGTGGCGGAATACGAAGAAGAGGTGGTGAATTTGGTCATAAAGTTAGCCTCTACATGTCTTGATGTGGTATATGTTAGTTTTGTCGGGGTGAAGGATGAGATAAAAAGACACAAATATCACTGTAATTTGCTCACAAGAGGTGTTGGGGGATTTGAAATGGAGAATTGCAAGGCTGAGGAATGGGCTAGTCAGCTTCAGTGTTGGTCTCTCTATATCTTAAATTGTTTTGCTTGCAAAGAGAGGTCTTTGAACCTCATTTGCAAGGGGAATTTTTTGAAAGAGTTGTGTGGAATGTGGGGTGGATTGGCAAATCACTCATCCCCAGCTGGGGTTGGACTTGTTAGGATTTTGTGCTATAGTAAATATGGAAGGAAAAAAATTGCTGAATCAAAGGTAGTTATTGAGAGCCTGTGTAATCTCTCAAGGTCTTCAGATGACTGGCAGTACATGGGAATCGACTGCCTCTTGTTGCTTCTCAAAGACCCCAATACGAGGTACAAAGTTATCGATATGGCCGCCTTGTTTCTTGTCGATTTGGTTGAGCTCAAAAGCCTTGGAGATAGATCAAACTTAGGTGAGGCAATCACAAAAGCACTTCTTCTGAACGAGTTGAACAAGAACAGAAGAATTGAAAAATGTTTGGAAGAGGTTTGGAATTTGAAGGTACAGAGGAGGAAGAAGGAGAGACTCTTGTCTGAAGACAAAATTGAGGAAAGTAGGGTTTTGGTGGATTTAATGAAACAAGAAGCAAATCATATGTTTTGTATAGGAGAAATAGAGGAAGCTATAATGAAGTATTCTGAAGCATTAAAAATGTGCCCATTAGGGTTGAGAAAAGAAAGAATGGTGCTCTATAGCAATAGAGCTCAGTGTGAATTGCTGATCGGAGACGCAGATGCCGCCATTAGAGACTCGACAAGAGCTCTCTGCTTGTCGAGTCCAGTGAATTCTCACAGCAAAAGTCTTTGGAGAAGATCACAGGCATATGACATGAAAGGGTTGGCCAAGGAAAGCATGATGGACTGTTTGATGTTCATCAATCGGTGCATCAAGTCTGAGAGTAGCAAACGTGTGAAGGTTCCATACTATGCCGCACGTATGATCAGCAAACAGATGGACGCCACGTGGCTTTTTGCCACTGCCAGGTCAAAGATGACAACTGTTGATGATCAAGACTTTCAAGAGATTAAAGAAGTACAAAAGTCAGAAAGTAGGGTTAACTTACACGAGAGTAGCAGTGACAAGCAAGATTACCATGATGAAATGATGAGAATTGTGATGCAGAAGAAAGGTATGTGAACTAAAATTAGCACTCGAATATCATAATAATGAGATCCATAGTATGATAAGAATTTACATGATGACGCTAATATATAATTATTATAGCATCCTGTATTAATAATACAACGATATATATCAATTTTTTCTATAATGCGTCGTAACATTAGCACAGGATGCTACAATGGCAGTGTACGAGCTCTTTCACATTACAAAAGATCAGTAGTAGATGTTTGAAATTCAAGTACTGGGTTAATATATTTGTTTCATTTTTCCAACGTGCGGTGTGCGTAAGTCTATGCAACTTTTTAGGGTTTATATATGTGGAAAGTATCATTCACTTTTGTACTATATTTCTTTTTCAGGTCTGTCCACCATTTTTGAAGAACCTTTAACTCAATTAAAGGAAGAGAGTTGGAGAAAGATGGAAAGGACGAAAACGATGTAATTAAGCTTTGGTCGTGGCCCAGTCAGTGTAAGTTTTTGTGATGGGTCATTGGGTCTCAGTGCGATATGGAAACTTGTGGCCACAAGATGTTAAGTTTTTGTTGAAGTTAGGGTTTATGCAGTTGATAGTGTCTGTCCTTCTTTGAAGCTATATATACAACTGCATACGTTAATTTCCTTCACCATCAGCACTTAATTAGTGTTATCTTTAGGTTAAGCGATATATAAGGTAGTGTTTAATTTCTTGGCCAATCAGAATTAACAATATCTGATTTGACGATCTAAAAACTTACTTTGCATCTGGTAATTAAGAGAATATTACTCAACTATATTTATATGTTCGAATATATATATGGCAAAGGTGGAGAGGACCACTTGGGCATATTGATTAAACAAGTATATTTCAAATGAAGAGAAGGACGAAATGAAAAGGTTAAAAGGTATACCTAATTCCATAACATGGCTTTTCTGGTTGCACATGCATGCCCTTGTCTTCTGAAGTTACTCCATTTTATGATCTTGAATATAATGTGTTTATCATAATTGTGTGTTTTTGGATGAGAGATTTCTAAAAACAAATTAATGTAGGAGTCAAAAATGTCCTATAAAACATTAGAATGAAGGGTTGAAAATGCGTTTCTCAAGATTACAAAGCCGCTAGAAGAAAGATTTTCAAATGACTCATTTTAAGCAGTCGTTTTGAAATTTCTTCGTAATATTTTCAATTAAACTCAATCTAAAAAGCTACATGTTATATAACCGATTTTTTGTTTTCCCATGTTGTGCTTGAGACATGGAGAAAGTTTATGGTGGAAATAACTAATGAAGAAGAGTGGAGAGAGAATGATGGGAGAGATGTAGAAGAAATTATAGAGACTAAAAACCAAAAACTACTTCAAGTCATTTTTACTTTCAAGAATTTGTTTTCGTTAATTCATCTTTGTTCTTTCCCTCCCTCTCACCACACTTCTTCATCCTCATTTCTCCTTTATATATTCGTCGTATCTAAGACCCAAAAAGTAGAAACAACAACTCAAATAATTATCAAACAAGTCTTAAAAGTTATATTTAAAATTTGAACGTGGCAGTAAGCATCTACTTTTAGACGGAAGGGTAAGTTTTTTTTAAGAGAACTTTAACGAAAAGATCTCGGTACTGTTCAATTTAACGAAAAATCATATTTTTACATTAAAAAGTCAATCTTGATACTATTTACTTTACTCTTTATTTTATCTTTATCATTAAAATTTAAAATTTTCAAATCATTTTCATTAGTTTTTTTTTTTTTTTTTTTTTTTTAATCTGGACTAGATCAGGCGTCAAGCACCCACACCTAACCAAGACCCGCACCCAAACCTAACCAAGACCCCACCTGAAAAAAGGCATTACATAATTCATCATTCAGAGGCCTCTAAGTTTCCAAATTACAAAAGATGATCAACTAAATTAACCAGTTTAATTTAACCCTAGAAGTCCTTTTCATGATCAATTAGGTAGAAAGAAAAAGGCGCTGTCATGATTTTTTTTAATTTCTTCAGTCTATCGTCACATATTACAATTTGAATAAGTTCAGCAGAATTACACCCAGATCAGGCAATGCAACTAGCTAGACACAAAATCTCTACTTTATGATATGCTGTCTACTCTAATTTCTTTTCGTGGTAGGCAAGCTGTACATTTCTGACTTTTAATTCATTGGAACCTAGGTTAACTTATATATATATCGGCTCATCCTCAATAATTAGGTCGGAAAGTTGCATACCATCATGCGTTGTTATTGATTCATATACTTCAAGAGTGAAAGTTCTTGAAATGTCAAATATTATCGTCCATTCATATTATAATATATGACTTATGAACACTTTTGATAAAACTGAGAAATGAGAGTCAAAAGAAGAAATGCAGAAAAACAGAAAGAGAAATATGACTATGTTGTAAAATCGGCGGTGTGTGTGCAGTGGAATAAATGAAACAAGACACAATATTTATGAGGTTCCTTTACAGTCAATGTGACTGGACTACATCCTCGAGGCAGCAGTGGTGCTTTCATTTATAATCTGGAATAATAGGAGTACAATAATAACTCTCTCTATTCTCTCCTCTCTTGTTCCTCTCTTTTCTTTCTTCCTCTTCCTTCCTTCCTCTCTTTGCCGTGTATCATTGTGTGCATTTGCTCTCATCCATCTCATCCTTTTATAGGCACATATTTGGAATGTCAAGAGAATGATAGTGCTTGCTGCCTTGCTACCAGCCAATATGTACAGCTCCAAAGCAAGATTCCCATATATAAAAAAAGATAGGTTAGTGCTCATCTGGGCCATCCACATTTTATAACACTCCCCCTTTGATGGCCATATGTAAATATCGGCTACCTCATTAAAATGTTGATCTGTTTTGGATGCTCCGCATGATGAGTATCTTCCCCTGATTTCAAATTCTTTAGGTTGATGCGTATCTACACCATACTTAAACTTATGTGGGCTCATCATTGATCCTTCTACTTCAATCTCTTGCATAGCAGAAGTGGTGCGCAACCTTTGCCTTTGAATGATCCTTCAAAACATCACTTCTCAGTGATTCATCCATGCTTGACATCTTCAGTGTAAAGAGCCAACATCATATCAACTGTTATGAGGTATTTGCTAAGGAAATTTGAGACCTAACAACAGTTGAAGATGATTACTTGAGAGCAATGTTAGGTAAGCAATTAGGGAAAGGTCCTAGGTAATCGGTTCCAGATCAGAAGTTTGATTTCAGATTCGGACTGATTGCTCTCTTTCTCCTTGTCTTGCAGGTAAGAACAACGACAAAGAAAAAGGACAAGGGGAAAGCATGATATAAGATACTTTTACTCTTGAAGAAAATAGTAGAAGGTTTTCATACTGATGCAAAACTTCTGGATCAAAACTATTTTCTTGCTGAGGAAATGAGTTAAGCATTTTGAGTAACTTGGTTGAAAAGGTATTCTCGGAGAGGAAGAAAACTGAGTATTTCGAGATGCTTCGTTGAAAAATGAACTCTCGGAGAGGATGAAGAGTTAGGCATTCTTGCAGGTTTGCCTTGCCATGGAGGACGAAGGTCAACATATATAAGGATTTTCCAATAGCAAGTAATGGTGCTATTTGGGATCATTTCCTTTATGCTTGTCAGTAATAGTGGTGTAATTCGAACTGTAAAATTCACACATTTCAACTTTATTAGAGATGTTTGACAAAGTTGTCCGTGATATTCGAAAAAGCTGAGATTGCATCTGAAAAGTGTCAACGAACTTTATTCTGGAAAATCTGACTTTTGAAATTCACAGAGTGGTGCCTCTTTGGTTTTTGAACAAGTGACCATGTTGCCTCTTCTTTTATAGATGCATCAATTGTGTTCAAAATGCAAGCTCGAAAAGTTGTTGCCTGTAGAAATTTTCCCCTTTGCATTTTCCTTCATCATTTCTGAAAATGGCTTGTCCATCTAACCGTCGTTTTAATTTGAATGTTGAGGAAGATGTAGACATGTCTCCTCAAGACAATATATGGCACTCATTCTTCTTATCTGCTGATGGTCATCTTACAATTGGGGACTCTGTGATGAAGAATGACATAACCACTATAGTTATAGATGGGAATCTTCTCACTCCCAAGGATAACTGGATACTTTCAAAACGGTCTGATGAATTAGCTGTTCAAGACTCTTTGGTTTTCAGTGCTCAGTGCGCGGGCTCTGTATCTAATATGAGCCAACGTCTACTAGCTCGAACTCGCTAAGTCAAATCATTAATGGCTAAGGTGGCAAGTCTTAGACAAGAGATTAAAGAGCTTAAACATGAAAATAGAGAATTGCACATACTTGCAAATAATTACTCAACAAGAATGAAAAGAAAGCTTGAACAACTGCAGGAATCTGAAAGTCGAATTCAAAGTGACCATTAGATGTTTATGGCCCTATTACAAAGGCACACATTGCCTCCATCGTCTGAAGATCTACCAAGTACAGAGGCTCCAAATAATCAACCTCTGATGATTTTTCTTTCTGGAGTCCCGCCAAATACTGAGGCATCACATGATCAATCTCAAGTGCCTCCTCCTTCTGGGGTTCTGCCAAGTACTTGAATGTATAAAAATTTCCTCCACTATGCCTGAAAACTTTTATTCTAGCTTGTTAGATATATAAGCCCATGGAAACTTCTAGTTTCATAATCAATAAATAAATGAGGAAACGATGAAATATTCTAGTTCCAGGAATAGAAATCAATGAACCTTTTAACGGATAAGAATAGTGTTGTGCTAAATACAATAAAGCATATACTTCACTAAGATATGATACTTCTGAATCAAAGATCAATTCATTTTTACTCTCACGAAGATAAATGATTAGTGTCTAAATATTGGGTAATCATTTGAGTATTCAACTTATAATCTTCAATCAATATGGTTCTTTAATATCATAAACATCGTGGATAAGATTCGTGTTGGCATATTGTTCAATCTGCAACTCGAGACTATATTCCTTTCAACATTTTATAATTTTTCTAAACCCTTCAAGAGTTCCAATCTAATATCATCAACTCTTGCAAGGGATTTTAGTATGTTGCAACAATATCATAATGAAAGTACTCACTAAGACAATTTATACCATCCATTGGTATTTAATACATAATTTATGTTTTATCCCTTCCAGGGCTTACTTCAAGCAATTTGAATCCTTCATGGATTTTCTACACTTCATGACACATTACCCTTTTAGAACTTATACAAAGCAATTTGCTCCTATGTATACTTGAGGGAATTTACTTATGGAGATATGATGTGGGCGACTCACAACCCTTCGTATATAATTCTCCATTCATATGAACTCGTTTACTAGAGTATAATTTCAGCTTTCAATTAGTAACCTTGTGTCATATCATGTGAGTGTATTTCACTGTATTACAAATGCACATATGTAACCTTCTTGGTTTAACATCATTTGGCTATTTGTATTATATAAATGTATATAGGTCCATTTTTCCCACGTTCTTACAAAATTGTAATGGAATTGCCTTTCTCCCTTTTTGGCCAATAATTTTTCCTTTCACCGACGAAAAAAGAACAGGACTCAATATTAACACAACTTATTGATGAATTTAGTGGCTACTTGTAAAAACCAAAATTACCATTGGTTATTATCAATCTGTGATCCCATATTCTCATGTTCATGCGTATGCATAAAACCTTTTCATTTCTTTAGATATTCATTGCCTCTTCAAGGGTATTACAATATCTCTTCCAGGATAGTCATGGTTTAGCGAATGCGGATCATAATCTCCTCTCGAGTGTTATATAGCTTGGATTTTAATCTCCACTTCCGAGAGTTGAGTCATTGGAACATATACATATATCATGCTGCATGCATGAGACATCAACATTTCCATGTCCGCGGATTGTCCTTTCTGGGACGTGTATCCATGCAGCAATTGTCATGCTTCCGGTATGTAACAGTTATGCTTCGAGAATGTAATAGTTCAATAGTGCCATATTCTTCTTCTTTTGAATGATTGAATCTTTTGAGTCTGAAGGTCTGCCACACTTCAGGCGTGCAACAGATAAATCATTTGCTGCCACATTATCTTGTCCACAAATTGATTGCTTCGTGAATCAAAATACACTTCATTTTCAAATTGATTGCTTCGTGAATCAAAATAAGACAAAATGGGTACATCCCACAACGATTCTCGTCATTCTTCTGGAATGGCATTTTCTCATCGTTCTTCTGAAATGGTATTTTCTCGTCATTCTTCTGGAATGGTATTTTCTCGTCATTCTTCTGGAACAATCTTTTCTCCCCCTAACGACGGGAAAATTATCTTATCAAAATGACAGTCAGCAAACCACGCAATAAACATATCCCCAGTCAAGAGTTCCAAATATTGAATGATAGATGGTGAATCAAATCCAACATAAATTCCCAATATGTGACGATGCTTTATTTTAGTACATTGTGGCAGTGCAATAGGCACATAGATAACACAACCAAAAACTCGTAAATGTGTAATGTTTGGCTGGTGCCTAAACTCGAGTTTTACTGAGAAGTATTAATGGTTAGCAACAAGTCTGAACCGAACTAACAATGCATCATGTAAAATGACATGTCCCCATGTAGAAAACTGGCAATTTTGTTTTTATGAGCAGAGTGCGGGTAATCAATTTCATCTGCTTAATAAATGCTTATGCTAAACCATTTTGAATATGGACATGAGGAACATGGTGTTCAACATCAATGCCCAGTGACATGCAATAATCATCAAAACTTTGAGATGTAAACTCTCCAGCAAATATGCATGGATTATATCATCATTTACATGAATCAATGAACTTATCGTCCTTATTTAATAATATGTGGACTAAGACTCTTATGGCTTTTATTACAATAAAATTATGGCACTGCAGCACTTCAAACTTACAGTACTCATCAAGGAACTTCATGTCCGATCTTGAGAATCAAGGGACTTCATGCCCGATCTTTTTACATGATGGAACTTCAGGTCCAATCATTTTATATGATGAGAATCAAGAAACTGCAGGTTCTGATCAGATCAAGGAACTTCGGGTCCCATATATACTCATCATAACAAAAAGAAGTACAATAAACAAATTAAAGCAATATGTGGTAATTCCAGCCATGGTAAATAATTTGTTTTTGAGTAAATAAAGCTTGTGACAAGGGTTTTAATTCAGCATCATTCATATAAATAAATCAAAACTTCAAGCAAAGGGAGATAATTCCACCCACTGTAAATAAATTGCATTTAAGTAAATGGAACTTGTGAAAGGGCTTTAAACCAACATCATTCACATAAATAAAGCAATAATAGAAAAGGGTGATGATTAAGTTTCCATCATTTTTTCTTTTCTTTTCTTTTTCTTTGTATGCCACTTCCTTTTGTTTCATCCCTTTTATTATTATTATTATTATTTTTGTTTCACAGTTCTAAGTCCCTTTATTTATCCAAGAAGTGATAGTAACAATAAGTCTCAATTTGTGTTCCTCCTCCGGTGAGTTTCGAAAGAGTCAAAACGGTTCCCATTAGTTTTGGAGTCAAGCATAGTGCTTGCAACTTATGAGAAGATCAAACCATTAGATTTAGCTCAAATTTTAGTATGATATGGATAAGAGGATACCAAACAACTTTTGTGGAGAAATAATTTCGATCTAACCTACTGAAAATGGAGTTTTGGTACTCATAAGGTGGCTGTCCAGTTTTCTGCAGAAATTGGAAACCGGTTTGGTATTTAAAACATCTGCAACGATCGCACGTTTGAAATTTTCTGAAAATCTGATATGTTGTAGATACTGGGTGGACGAACAACTTTCAAGAAGAAAGTATTTCAATCTAAGGTCAGTAAGTTGGAGTTCAGAGGCTGTTTACATGGCTGTCAGATTCTCTATGAATTTTGAGTCTGTATCCTTTTGCTTCTGCAAAGGATGATATACAATCATACAATAATATATATATAGCTGCTTCAAGAAAATCAGTAGTACAGAGATTTGAAGATGAAATGAAAAGATTTTCTTATCTGTGAGATTCCAGCTGACATATGTGAATCGGATTTGTGGCATTATGCATTGACACGAGAGTTTCTCGTGCTGATAACGTGTTGTAAAATCGGCGGTGTGTGTGCAATGGAATAAATGAAACAAGACACAATATGTACAACATTCCTTTACAGTCAATGTGACTAGAGTACGTCATCGGGGCAGCAGTGGTGCTTTCATTTATAATCTAGAATAATAGGAGTACAAGGATAACTTTCTCTCTCTATTCTCTCCTCTCTTCTTCCTCTCTTTTCTTTCTTCCTCTTCCTTCCTTCCTTTCTCTGCCACGTATCATTGTGTGCATTTGCTCTCATCCATCTCATGCTTTCATAGATACAGATTTGGAATGTAAAGAGAATGATAGTGTTTGCTGCCTTGTTGCCATCCAATATGTACAGGTCCAAAGCAAGATTCCCATATATAAAAAAGATAGGTTAGTGCACATCTGGGCTATCCACATTTTATAACAGACTGTGTATTGAGAAAATATCTATTTCATTACATCAAAATTGCTTACAATGGTAAAGACTTAAGGGCTATATATAGTAAACATACATAACCCACATTTACAAGAATATCCCTTTAACTAACACACACAATTACAATTATATCTTTCTTAACAACCTTATCTAACTACCTTAACCTCTTATAACCACCTTGACACATATGATCATGCCATATGTCACAACCATATATCATTGATTAATACTCTTCTTCAAATGAAGCTGGGAGTTGCCAAGCTTGGTTTGCAGAAGTACTTAACCTGAAACACAAACTTTAGTTGTGAACAGATGATTGTTGCAATGATGAACCTAATACTCCCAACTTCAAATTGTTATAGTGTTTCATAAAAGTTGGACTTTGGAGACCCTTTATGAACACATCTGCAACTTGCACCTCAATAGGTATATATTGCGCCACAACATCTCCATTTTGAACTTTTTCCTTTATAAAATGGAAGTATGTGTCAAGATGTTTGATTTTGGAGTGAAACACTGGATTGGAACATAGTGCTAGGGCAGAGAGATTGTCACAATGCAATCTTGGTGGATTTGAAATTAACTATTTAACATCTCTAAGTAGAGATCGAATCTAATATACATCAGTTGCACAATGAGCAAGAGCTTTATACTTTACCTCTGTGGACTTCTTGAAACAGTTTATTGTTTCTTAGACTGCCATGACACTGGATTGGATCCCAGATAAACAACAAAACCAGTAATTGATCTTCTTGTATTAATGTCGGCTGCCCAATCAGAATATGAGTATGCCTTAATAATATATTCATCAGATTTAGTGTACTTTAAGCCACATTGTAGTGTTCCCTGTAGATACCTTATAATCATTTTCACTAAATGCATATGCAAATCTATTGGTGAAGTCGTATACTGATATACCAAATTAATTGAATGTGCAATATCAGGTCTTGTGAATGTCAAGTATTAAAGTGCACCCACAAGATTTCTATACTAAGTTGGCTCAGCTAATGGAGTTCCTTCTGCAATAAGTAGTTGTGAATGAGGTTTGGAGGGTGTGGTTGTTGGTTTACATGTCTCCATTCATGCCTTCTTTAATAACTTCTTTGCATATTTTGACTGGTTAACAAGTAATGAGCCATCAGGTTGATATTGAATATGCAAACCTAAAAAATATGTCAATCTGCTTATATCTTTGAGATAAAAAACAGCTACAAGACCTGTAATCACATATTGAATCTTGAGAGAACTAGAACCAGTTAAAATGATGTCATCGACATAGAGGAGAAGTAAAGTAACATTTGTCCCATCATTGTGGACAAACAAACTTGAATCTGATAATGCAGCTTTAAAACCAAGTGCAGGAAGAAAACAGGTAAATTTCGAATTCCATACCCTTGGTGCTTGTTTGAGCTCATATAAAGATTTGATAAGTCTGCACACATGAGTTGGATGAGTAGGATCTACAAAACCATGTGGTTACTGCATGTAAACCTCTTCTTCTAAGTCACAATGGAGAAAAGCATTTTTTATGTCTAATTATCTCAATTCCCAACTAAATTGAGCTACCCATGTAAGAATGATTCTTACTGTAGTATACCTAACCACAATATTGAAGGTCTCAGAGTAATCCAATCTTTCTTGTTGACTGAAACCTTGAGCAACTAACCTTGCCTTGTATCTTGACACATTGCCATCTTGGTTCTCTTTTTATTTTGTACACCCACTTGCTGCCTACAATACTTCTATTTGATGGAGGATGAACTAACTACCATGTACCTTGAGCTTGTAATGCATCAAACTCCTCATGCATTACTTGTTGCCACTGAGCTTACTTTAGATGCAACCTTGAAACTCTTTGGTTCTTCAACTTCACTTATATCACCCAAATTGAAAAACCACATATATTGATATCATGTGTAGATTCAACAGAATTGTCAATTTGTAAAGATGACAGTTCTGGTATAGTAGCTAAAAATGAGGAATAAGCTCTTCTGGATATAGCTCTTGTCTTAAGTCTTGTCTGGATACAGTTATTTGAAGCACTAGATTGATTAATGCTCTCAATAGCAGAAGGAAATGGAAGAATTACCTATAAGTAGTGATGAATCAAGGACAGGAAGCAAGGGAGATGTATCAGTTGGACTGGAAAGAGTATAGCTTGTTGATGAATGTGTTTCAAATTCTTGAAACCTGAGAGATGAAGCCAGAGATCCCATTGTGTGATCATGTAATCTAGATGCAGTACCTATAGAACCTGATGATTGATCTTGAGTTCCAGACGAAACCGAGTCATTCACAAATTTGTCTTGGAATTGAGGAAAATAAGACAATGTCTCCACATAGTGACTTTGAGTAGCTGTGTTGTCATGAACTGAATGCCTTGATGGGATTTGAACGAGAATAACTACTATTCTTACATTAGGCTCACTAGTGTTTGACTTCTGTGTTTGAACTAATTTATGAATCCTTTTATAAGGGAATACAATCTCATCAAACATAATGTGTCTTGAAATAATTGCATTTCTAGACTTTAAGTTGTAACAAGTAACTCCCTTGTATCCCATAAAGTATCCTAGAAATATACTTATCTCAGATCTTGTCTGCAACTTATTTGAGTTGTATGACCTTAACCATGGATAAACTGCACACCCAAATACTTTCAAAGACTTCAACTCTGGTGGTTTTTTGTACAACTTAAGATATGGTGATACCATGGACAGAAAAGAAGGGTTATTGCTCAAAGGAAGAAATGAGACTTCAACGACTCTGGTGGTTTTGTGTGCAACACTTCTTATAAAACTAAGAAATGAGACTCGAAGGAAGAAATGCAGAAAAACAGAAAGAGAAATATGATTGTGTATTGAGAAAATATCTATTTCATTACAT
Source organism: Pyrus communis (assembly GCF_041283825.1). Taxonomy (NCBI): domain Eukaryota; kingdom Viridiplantae; phylum Streptophyta; class Magnoliopsida; order Rosales; family Rosaceae; genus Pyrus; species Pyrus communis. The sequence goes on from NC_142572.1 coordinate 17,832,049, forward strand.
CATACTTGCTTACAATGGTAAGGACTTAAGGGCTATATATAGTAAGAGAGCTGTTAAACCTACCCCATTGTTTTATTTCCCTACCCACTTTATATTTACACCCACTATAAATAGTTAAAAAAATAAAATGTCATTTTCCCATCCACTATTATTCCTAAAATAACCCTATATATAATTAGGGATAAATTTCTCTTAAAAAAAAAATATAAACAAAACTTCTAAAAACCGGAAAGAAAAAAAAAAGAAAGAAAACAACCTTGATTCCTTTCCAAATTCCAATTGGGGTGGGAATGAAGAATTTTGGGTTTTCATTCTTTGCCTTTCCCCTTTTGTTTTCTTTTTCATATGCAATTTTCATTTTTGCCACATATGTTGGAGATTCTCTTACTTTATCACACATTTTTATACTTTCTGGGTTCATTCTAGTTTTATAAGTTATTGGTTAATTTGTGCCAGATTATTTATTTTTGTTATTGATAAGCTATTTTTCTTGTGTATAATCAATTGGATCTAAAAGAAGAGCAAGAATTCTAAAGCAAAACAAGATAGAAAATCCCAATTCATATTCCCTGAGGAACAAACCAAGAGCAATCTAGTAAAAAAAAATACAGAAAAGCATTGAAACACGAGAGTTTACTGGAAAAAAAAATACTATGAATAGAATCTGGAATTGTCCGACGGATAAGCATGGTGGCGCTGCTTACTAGCTTCAATTTTCTTCAAGCTCCATGATCTCTCTAGTTATAACAGTAGACCCTACAATGAGTTTGAACTGTTGTATACGATCAATGTAGGGAGTAGCCCATTCTAAACTCCATGGTTCACAATATATTTCCCAATTTGTCGTTATAAGATGAATTGGATGACCTGATTTCAAGAACACCTGCATAAAAGTACAACTTAATTAAATTAGACTACAAGAAATTTATAACTTAATGTAAATGCACTCAATCCTTATAAGACCACCTACAAAAATTTCCAAAATAAATCCTTATATCCATACCTGCACAAAATGATGATTGGTGAATCCAATGGCGATCTCCTTACGTGTTGCTAGTGGTATAGGTTCTGTTCGAAGATCCGATAGGTGGATAAGTACCACACCATAATATGATGCAATAATATGGCCCATGTCAGACATAGTCATCCACCGATCAATGTTTACATGAGTTTCAAAATATCTCAATGCATGCTTCAACTCATGGACCCTATTTTCAGACCCATATAGCTTGGAGTAGCAACCTGAGTAAGTCTCTAACTCTTGTAATAAATCTTTTCACACTTGTACCCATCCATCCTCATTATAACCCAATAATGATGCAATTGCTCTAAAACTGCAATGTCCATTAGCTGCCACATCTCTTACAAGAATAATGTATGGCCTCAAAGCTACTAGAAATGCATTAATTAACTCAATTGGCTTAACTTAATGAGCGCGATGCACCTTGTCCTTTGGTCGCCTCTTTTGTTTTGAACTCATTTCAGGATAAAGATCACCAAGTGAATAATTTCCTTGCTCCGATTCCACAATCTCAAACAATGACGAATCACGACAAGTAGATTTATCCGCCTTTTTACTTGGCGTACCTCTAGTCTTGGTTGTCACAAATGGTTCAACAAGTGAAGTAGTTTATGGTAATACTAACTCCATAAGTTTCCTTTTAAGGACCATTCTTGCAGTTGCATCAGTTTCTATCCAACACCTATGAAACAACTTCATCTCTGCATCATAATCATACTCTGATGCATTTCTTATAGGTGTACACTTCATGTCAAGTTTCCTCCAATAGGGATCAATGATCCCAAGTGGAATAGGTCGACTATCTCTTATGTATCTAACAATCTCATGAGCACATGGTAATCCATGAGTGTCTCATAAAACACAACCACATGCCTCGGACTCAATACCGTTCATTTTGGACAACTTGTACTCTTTTAGGACCATATATAGTGCACTAATTGAGACAAAGCCTCAAAGTTCCATGAAATCTGAATGTCTAAAATCATGATGCACCACTATCAAACTTTTCTCAAAAGAAGCCTTGATTTTAGTGTGCTGCAACCCAAGCAGAGCATGTATACTTTCCCATGATGTCTTAAATGTTCCTTGGCTACTTCGAAGATAGATCTTTAATTTGGCATGTGAAGACTCGACCCTGTTAAAGTAACAAGGGTTTAGCAATCTCAATAGAAAATGAAAATGAAAATAAAGTAACAAGTGATAAATGCTTACCTATTTGAGGTTGTATTCCCAAAGTGCATAAATTTATCGATCCATGCTGCAACAAACCTTTTTTTATATAGATTCAACCAAGTATCTATAACATATTGAAGCATCTTTTGATACATATGAAACTCATTGCATAGTTGTCTTGTCTGCCTTATGAAATCGACTTCAGTAGAAGATGCAACCATTGTATTCCATTTCTCCAAAAATCTATTCAAATCTTCCTTGGACTTAAATAATTTTTTGAACTTGGCTAGCACATTCTTATTGATGTGCCATCTACATAATAAATGTTACTTGTACCAAATATAAGTTCAATGGGCCTCATCAAAGCCATTTCTCTATCTGTCACAATAACATCAGGCATAACAATACCATCCATGAGTCCTCGCAATATACTCAAGGCGCATACGTAATTATCTTCTTGTTCTGTAGCAAGATAAACAAAACCAACAGAAAATGTAATATTTGTTGGCGTAACTCCAACAATTTCTAACAATGACATACGATACCTATTGGTCTTGTACGTACAATCCATAATCAAAATATGTGGAAATGCATGTAACAATTCCAAACATGTCGGGTGTGTCCAAAACAAGTTCAAAATAGTATTAGTCTTTGGGCAACTCCTATGCCACTCAGTGTACCTATGCTCAAATAGCTTACTCATCAATCGTTGCATCTGGGACCTCCCACATTTCTCCAAAAGCCTCAAACGTTGACGTGCATTATAAATTGTCCTCAGTGTAGATACGTTTCATTTGTCTCTTCGTTTTAGTGTAGTTAAAATCTCCTTTGGTTGCACCAAACTTTTAGACATATCAGTCAATAACGAAGTCTCTTCAGACGATAATCTACTTGTAAATGAATGACCCTCCAAATGGCCTGCTGCTGTGTGATTATGCACTCCAATAACTACCATCAATATCCAATCATCATCAATTGCTAGCTTTTTACCTTTTAATTGAAATGGGCATCCATATTTTTTCATTCCAGAATTCCTTCTATCCTTATCCTTTATGTCTTTTTTGTGAATTCGACTTACATATTGTCCACTCCTTTCACAACCCAATGTAAATCTAGGGCTCCTGTGATCTTTTCCAACTTGATCAGATCATAACATTATAATAACAAAACCATTGACCTTCCCAATTTCTTGAGCCCATTGTATTAATTCTTCTCTACTCTTGAATAACTATGTACCATATTATGAATAAACATACAAGAGTATAACTGAATCAATTGCGAAGTTAAGCAAATATTACCATATTTGTGGTAAATTCACTAGTACAGTCCACCATATGTGTAGATGCTGAAGTATTACCAGATTCGTCTACCAGCTGCAAACGAATTCCACTATACGTAAATAAATGGGCATTACATCAAGTTGAAAATAGTGCCAATTAACTCAGAAAATAATAAACCCCATGTATAGCAAGAATGCTTTTCCGAGCATGATGTATATATTGACTAAACAGAAGACAACAGTCCGCACAACATAAAATGAAAAAATTCAGTCACTGGCACTAGATGAATGTATGTTGAATGTAAATTGAGATATGTCTCGTAAAATTTAATGAAGCTACTCCCAATTAACTCAGAAAATAATAAACCTAGTGATATGTGAATGGTGATTTGGAGCTTATGGTCCCTCCTCCTTTTTCTCCATGCCCTTCTTCTTCTTTCTCTTCTATCTTCTATGTTTCTCACTCTAAAATACCAAAAACGAAATTAACCATAAACCATAACCCCGAATGTTGCTGTTCCTCTACATGAAATCTCATCCTAAACCCTCTCTCTCTTCTCGATCTCCCCAAAACCATGTCTTTGGAATCTTTACTTCCTCCGATCCCAACCGTCCGATCCTCGTTGGAGCCCCAGCAGCAAGAACAACCCTTTCAGAACGACAACAAGGCATCGGCCCCGGCCCCACGCCTTTCTTGTCTAGGAGCAACCGCCTCTCCCGCGCCTACAACCTACACGCTGCTGCTCGGATATAGCAACAGTTCCAGCAGCAGAGAGACGAATCGTGGTCATCGCTGCAATGCAGCAGCACAAACAAGATTGTGACACCGCTGGTGGAACCTCCCCCACCCTCACTATTGCCTCGCTGGACCCTCCGTTCTATGTGGGAATTGGCTTCCGTAAACAAATTTACCCTAACCTAATGAAAACGAATTCCAGTTTTCCAGGAATTCTCATAAGAAAACGTGAAACAAATTGCACCCTAACCTAATGCAAATTCAAATAAAAAGTCACAGAGCTATACATGTCAACAATTCAAGATGACCCACATAAAATTATCTTTTACCTCTTTGATGGAGACATAATCATTTTCTTCCATAGAAACGTCATCTTCTAAGTTCATTCTTTTTGTTTTCTCTAAATGATTTTGCTTTCTCTTAATGAAAGGAGATGAGAATGATAAATTAGAGCTTAAAGGAGACAAAATTTCTAAACATAGCGTGAGAGTTATCACTCCCGAACATTTTTTTTCTTTTTTATAAAATTAAAAAAAAATTATAAATAAATAAATTAAAAATTAAAAAAGTAATGCAAAAAGGGGTAACTAAGGTCCTTATTAGTCATTTTACAAATGGACAAATTTGTAATTAAAAAATTTATAAAAATGTGGGTGGGAAGATAAAACATTGGGGTGGGAATAACACCTCTCATATGGTAAACATCCATAGCCCACATTTACAAGAATATCCCTCTAACTAACTCACACAATTACAATTATATCCTTCTAACTACCTTAACCTCTTATAACCACCTTGACACGTATGATCATGCCACTTGTCACAACCATATATCATTTGTTAATATGACTTAATAACACTACATGATGGTATACCATATAACCAATATACTCAAAGTTCTCACATATAATACTAACCAATAGATACACATATTGTAGTAGAACAATCTCACATTACTACTACTATCACACTATCTGAGGGAAAAAAAAACATCTTTTTTGCAATTTATTATGCAGTTTGAGGACTCATTTGAAAGTGTTTTTAAAGCGACTAAAACTGTTTTTGGTGAAAATGTTTTTGGAACTAATCTTAGTAAAAAAAAAAACTAGTGAATCCTGGAAAAGCACTTGAAGTGCTTCTAGAATCCAAAAACATTTCTCTAAAAACATTTTCAGATATTTGTAAAAGCACTTCCAAATGAACCCTGAATTTACATATCAACTCAACTTCAACCACATAATGCAAATTACAATCTTGTTTCCAGAACAGTAGAACTCAAAACCCTTCTGCAATTCAGGGTAGCTTTCATTTAATCTATACAAAACATTTAAATTACAAATAGTGCCAACATCTTTAACCACTTTTTAAGATATGCCCCTAAAATTCAAGACGAATTACCTTCAATTTATCAATTGAGAACGAAAAATCAGTTTGCTGATGCATTCACCACAGTGACTCCCATGATCAGTAAACACGATTGGAATTCGATCTGTAGCATCACGCAGCTATTTGCATGTCACACTAAAATTTCAACATCCCATCAACCGATGAGCTTCTATATAGCACATGAACTATTTAACCTAGACACTGAAACTGAGATCGCAAAAGAATGTGGGCCTAGCAAAAAGATTGAAAGTGTACTATTTTGCTTGATTAGTTGGGCTTAAAGCCCATTAGGATAAGGCCCAAAAGGTTAATTACCTCATATAGGGCCATGTCATAAACTATTCAAGAAGTTTCGCACGCAAACACACCGACTAACATAATTTCTTTCTTTTTTGGGTATGAATTTGAGATATTTATTGAGAAAGCTCATAGCTTGCGTTTAAAACGTTTTATTATTATTATTATTATTATTATTATTATTATTATTATATAGAGCTCGTTTAGAAATGTTTTTGTAAAAATGTTTTGAAACAAATCTTTAGTAAAAGTCAAATAGATTCTAAAAAAAGTATTTGAAATGCTTTTAGAATAAAAAATTAATTTCACTAAAAACATTTTCTTTCATTTCATTAACACTTCCGAACAAAACTAAGTATTATCAAACTCTCCTGTTGAGTGAAAGAGCTCAATGGGCCTTCGGTATCAGACCAAAAAGTTGGCGATATTGGACAACGTTTCCAATTTGATAACGCTCAATTACACAAATCATCCGTGTTACCAAAAAAGCCTTTCAATCTCCCACAAACTCATATACGTCATTAAAGCAAAAGGTTTTAATTTCAAATAACATGACATAATTTCACCATATAACCGGCATAAATAATAAGGACAATTTCGATTATAACATTTTTACGACGAAACAATTCCGACTATAACGTTTTTAGGATGAAATAATACCACAGTAGAGAAAATGACAACTTTCTTCCTTATCCAAGACAAACACAATAAAGTTCATCAAATTTCAAACTATAAAATCATAACAATAGCTTTTTTGGTAAACATCACAACAATAGTTTGTGTGCTACATATAGAACAAGGACAAGACACCCACAACGAACATCACCAATCCACCAATGCAATCATCGATCGATCAAGGCACAATCTTGAAAGATTTCATCTTGTCAATCCAAGTAACAAACGAATTCCTCGAGTTTCGAAACCCGACGAACCCATGCTCCTTGCTCTTGTTCATGCTACAAATCATACTCTCCCCACCCAGCATAGCATCCACAAACCACCACACCCCCACCTCCTCCAACCTTGTCGCCTGCAGCTCGTTCTCCCTCACTATCTCCTCCCACACCCCCTCCTTCCCCTTCATCCGCTCCGCCAAGCTCAGCCTCCCGCCTCCCTCCTCAATCCCATACTCCTCTATCCCGAACTGCTCCGCCAGCACCTTCCAGAAATGCTTCCACTTGAACACATCCCCGTTGTTTATATTAAATGCTTCGTTTTTCGCATACGGGTCCACCGCCGCCCATATCTGCTGCTCCGCAATGAGATCAGCATCGGAAGCCACCGAGTAACAATTCCACGCCGCACTGCTTCCCGGAAACTTCAGCGGCAGCCCCTCGTGCTTGCATATCGCGGCGTAGACGCAGAGCGTGCCCAGGATGTTCATCAAGCTGGAAGGGGAAAACCCGAAAATCGTCTCCGGTCGGTGCACCGACCAAGTCAGATCCTCTTTCTTCTCCACCTCAGCAAACAACAAGTCTTCCTGGGTGTAGTAGAAATTTGGGGCGTCCAATCGGGGCAAGTCCTCCGTAAACGGCGGATCGTGCGGCTGGATCTTACCGAAGGACTCGAACGGTCCAACGTAGTGTTTGGCGCCGGTCTGGAGGCAGATGTGGCTGAGCTTCGGCGCGTTCGGGATGACGGAGTCCAAAACGTTGCGCAGCATTTTACCGTTAACCTCGCAGTTCTCCGCCTCGGTGGATCGGTTGGTCCAGGTGACGTAGAAGATGTGAGTAACGTCGGTTAACGGAGAGAGCTTGGCTTTGGCGTCGTCGGGATCGGAGATGTCACACTGGATGTACTCGACGAGGTGGTCGGCGTTCCAGATGGGGCGGGGACGGCGCGCGACGCCGTAGACCTTCCATGGGCCGCCGGGGGTGTCGGAGAGGGGGAGGATCTCGGCGAGGCTGTTGCCGACTATGCCGGTGACGCCGATCACGAGACCCACGCTCTGGGGGCCGCGCAGGTGTTCGTCTTCATCTAATTTTTTCTGCAAAAATCGGAATTAAAAACGTTAATTAGGAAAAAAATTGGAAAAAAGAAAAAATTGAAAAGGATCGATGGCGGAAGAATTGTGATTGCCTTGGCAGCGCCAACAGCTCCGGCCCACCACCAGCTCATGTTCTCGGATTTGGAACTCTCTGAGAAATTACAAGTTAATTTCACAAAATTTTGATCGGATTTGCACCTTCGCGTCCCCGATTTTTCAACATTTCTGCGCCAACTACTCACATGGAGTAGCGGGGTGGAATTGTCTTTTTGTGCGGGATGATTGATTGTGCCACGTCATTAACGGTGACGTGGAGGCTTTATATTTTTTTAAGAGAAATTTTTCAGTATGACCGTCACAATAAATAGTACATTACATGTCGTTATATAAAAGTTAATAATTTAAAAAAAAAAATTTCACCACTTACATAAAAACAAGTAATATATGTTTTTATCATAATTAAAAATTTCTTTTCTTTTAGGGCCCAGCTCCAAGTCCAAGCCCAATAATCTAACAAATTCGGTTTAGGGTAAATTCAAATTTGCGTCCTGGAGTTCTAATATATGTAACAATTGGTCCTTGAAGTTTTATTTTTCATTTTTTATTATTAGCAAACAGCATTTCCAAAATTACAAATCGTCGCAACATTAACCCTTTTTTTTTTTTTTTTGGACAAAGAACATTAACTCTTCTATCCATGAAGCACAGAATGAGACTATTTTTGGTGTTCCAACAAAAGCCATGACAAACACGGAAGAAATTTTATGGCCATAGAAATGCAATATAAAGAGCTTTCAGTCACTTTAAAAGCTCTTTCAGTCATTTTACAATTGTAATCTTTTTCTACATTAACACTATAATCTAAAATATTATTATCTACATGTTACACGTAACTGACAAGTAATAAGATTCAACTCTCATAATTGATGAATTTAGTATCACTAATTATTATACGAGAATGTGAGAAACAAAATCCCACTCGGTGATGAACCAAACCTTCCAAAAACTATTAGCAGCGCTAATAGCTTCGGCCCACCACCAGCTCATACTTTAGAGCCGCCGGGGTGGTAAATAAAACTGAGAAAAAACCAATATCAATAAATAGAAATAGTTTGGGGAGTGGACAGTGGAGGTGACATGTAGAAGTTGAGAAGGGCAGTTATCAGTCAAATATTGGGTGAAATCTAACTGCCAGTCTTTTTGTTTGCAGCGGTAGCAGCCTGCATGAGCCGTGACATAGTTTCCAACGTGGATCTTTGTCATATATTTGTCTGTTTATCTGCTTATTGGAATTAAATAACACTACATGTGAATCATGATCCAAAATAATATTACATAATCATGCGATCAATAATAGTAATTCCTATTTCTTCTAAAAGATCTTTCAAGTGTCTCTTTGATTGTATAAAGAAATATGACTTATGTGCCGATGTTCCGAACACATTAAAAAAAATTTCTAAATTCCTGACCAAGAGTGAGAGTAAATAGTTTACATTAGGATAGCTAAAGGTTTCGAAGAAATTATTATGTGGTATTGAAACCATGTATGATAAATTTTTTAGTGGAGTGGTGACATTTTTACATGATGTTACTAATCCAAGTGATATAAAATGGATTAACGAATCTTGTATAGTATTGATAAGGATAATGCTAGGGAGACTAAATTTGTAGAAAAAATTTGCAAACTAAATGATATGTCACCAATAGGAAACAAGCACGTTTATTAACGCTTAAGTAATATCTCAATTATCAACTTCCATGTCATTTAGTTTAAAAATTAATTCTACAAATTTAGTCTCCGCTATCATATTACTCTACTGATAGTAGATGATGCTAGTAGGACCAATATATTGTCCATAGTTCATGCTCATACTTCTTATTTTCGGAATGAGTTAGTAACTAAAGCATTTGTATGTCAATAATTGCAATATTTTTTTTAAATTAGCACTATAATTTAGTGATATTATTCTCAACGTGTAAATGAGAAGTAATAATACTCAACTCCCATAATTGATGAGTTTAGTATCAATAAATATCGTGTGTGAGAAAGTGAAGAACAGAGTCCCATGTCAGTGGTGAACCAAATATTCCAAGACCTTATGAGAAATTAGCCATTTTTTACATTACCAATTAGTTTTATAGTAAAACGCAACTTCCTTCATCTCGTTATAGAAAAATATGGAAAATGTAATAATTTCAAGTTTTCTGGTCTTGGTGGCAGGAAAAGCAATTACGTATGTTCTATTGAAAGGTAATGAGATTGAGGTTCCACCATAAAATCAATTGGCAATATAAGGGGTAGCCCAATACCATATAAGCACATAGCAAACTTGTCCCGTCACCGATGTGGGACAACTCTCAACACGCTCTCGCACGTGTGGTCGATTTTCAAGCCTAACACGTGGACAACATAACAGGGTGGCCATTAGGCTTCACACGTGGGACAACCTACTCTGATACCATGATGACATTGGATTCCACCATAAAACTAATTGACAATATAGGGAGTAGCTCAAAATCATATAAGCACATAGCAAACTTGTTCATGGGCTGGCCCAAGCCTGCAATGGGTACAGCCATTTCGTGAAGGGCTTTATTTGAGAGCCGACTGGTCCATGGTCCATGGGTATTCCCGTAAAGATCCAGTCTTCAGTTAGCTAGCTGGTTTGATAATCGAAGAGAGGAGACTGGTTGAGCACACCGTATAGCAGTCGGACTCGGACCCAGTCGCCCTTGTTGGAGCTTCATAGGTATTTGTGTTTCCCTTTTCCGTGATTTCTTATGAACTTCGTCCACTCAAATTCCCTTTTAATTTAAACATTTTTAACCTAAATTTATACTGAATATATAAATGCTGAAGCTTGATCGCTAGTTCCGGCCTGCAAACCGCCATAGCTGCAGCGATGGTTCTTACCAACTTCAATGGAACTGGCGTCGGATTCGGTACGATTTCATAAAGCTTCTTTTGTTATAATCTATGTGGTGCGATGAGGCCGTGACCAATTCAGTTTGTTTTCTTCAGGATTTGGTGTTGGCTGCGGATTCGGCGTTGGATGGGGTTTCGGAGGTTGGTTCCTTCTCCCGGTTGAATTTTGATTGCTTTTTTTAATTCATTTGCCTGAAAAATGTTTAATCTTTGTAACAATTAGAATTGTTAATTAGAAGAATTAAAACAGTTTTTGGTGCTTAATTTCATAGCATAATTCTCTATTAATTAGGCATTTACACAAATTGTGCAATAAAAGAAGTGTTTACAGCATATCATCTAGGTAGATATTGTGGATCCACAAGGCGAATGGTTTCGAAATGATTTCTGTGCTGTTTATGAGCAATGAAGAAACGAACTTTCGAAGTGCAAAGTCTGTGAATTGTGAATCTGTTTTTTAGCACCGTTTCTTAGAATAATGGTTGACAAATAAACACCAATTCTCAATGGTTGAGCTGTTGAGGAGATGAAGTTGTTCTGATCACCTTGGCATCTTCGTAAATCTTGTGTTCTTATGGTCATTTGATGGTGTCTCTGTCCTATCTTTTAAGAAAAAGGAAATTTGCAGCAACTCGTGAAAGGACTGTAAGCTCTACTTGGCTCTTCACTGTCAAAATGTAGTGGGGTAAACATTTGTTGATACTTTCTCAGAGGAGAAGTAGGCTCTTTGAATACTAGAGATTTATTCAAGACGGATGTGACGTCAATGGAATCCGCTTTTCAAGACAGATGTGATGTCAATGGAATCCGCTTTTCTTGGAGGGAGGGTAGTTTTAACTGAAAGGAATAGTAGGAATTGGTTCTTCCCCACGGGCCAATTTAGGAACCTCAGAAACATGTTAATATTTGGACCATCTGATGGCCAGTTGAGATCCTTTTTCATCATGTTGGTGCACTAACGATTGGTTTGAACTTAAAGCATCTGTACCTGGTGGATTATTGGGAGGGTTTTTCTGTTCGGCATGTATATGCGACTGAAAACGAGATATCCTCCTCCCCTCTTCTTTTCCACCAGTGCAAAAATCCCTTGATCTGTCTCCTCTCTAGCGTGGCCAAAATTTTGATACCTTGCGAGTCTGGTTATGCATTTGGATCAATTAGTGATTACTTGATCATTCGTCAATGCAGAAGTGTTGGACTGGTTGTGTCTCTCGAGTCGACATTGCAGCTGCATTTAAGCTTCATACAGATTATCATATGATGTGCTTAGTATTTGTTAGCCGTAATTTTACCATAGGATTATCAACTAGCATTAAGGAATTATCCTTTTTACTTAAACACTGTTTGTTATTCGTACTGATGTACTGTGATACATCTTGTTTGCTGATTTACGACGTTTTTCTGCTACAGGCACACCTTTGAACTTCTTGGGCCTTGGTGTAGGTATAACCTTTCCCTTTTAATCAAACCGGAATCTCATGTTTATATTTTTGGAATGTGTTGGATCTATATCAAGTAGATCACGATGCATCTGTCATTAACCGGTATATTGTTTCGTAGGCGGAGGCTGTGGAGTTGGACTAGGTCTTGGATGGGGCTTCGGCACTGCCTTTGGTAGTCAGTATCATTCATCTGGGGTCACATTCCAGGGCATAGACTTCGGCAAGAAGGATCAAGATGGTGCTTTACAGAAAAGCAACCAGGACATTCGTGCCTCGCGATAGCTTCTCGTTACAGCATTTCCTCATCATTGCTGTGAACCGAATCCATAAGCGCAGACGCAGCTTATGTCGCTATGCAAGTCGACTTAGGTGCCAATGTAGAGAAAATGGGAGATTTTTTTATGCATGCAGTACTTCAATTTAGTTTGTAGAATACATTTCAATTCGAGTTATATAATATTGAGGATGGAAACGAAAATTTGTTTCATATCGTAAGTAAACGTAAGAAATCTGAATTTTATATACTACAGAAACAGTCACAGTACATAACGCGAAGCTTCACGGAAAAGGAAAGAAAATTTATATTACAAGATGCGGTAGCACATATCTTTCGGCTTACAACTTTCGCTGATATCGCTTGTAGTATAATACAACAGAAGTTTTCCTCCGCCAAAGGAATCAAAATTGGAGGAGGAAAACATCAAAACAAAAGTGGAATCCTTTGAAGGTTCTCTTAGGTTGTGCTCATTGCTTGGCACTTCAACAATGTGTGAAAATAGTATTGCGTTTTCCTACTTCTAGGTCCATCGATTGATAGTTTCTCCTCGTTCTGTCACGATCTACCAAAAACTGTGGACAAAGGCCACAGCTCAGATCGCACGCAACGCAAAGACTGCAAAGAACGAAAATGCCGAACTCATGAATACAAAACTACCTTTCAACAAGAAGTAACAGAAAGAAACAGACTCGGTTAGCATGACAAACATTTAAAATAATATCATTTGCTGGATAAGCAACACATATAAGCTATTCAGACAACATTCATGTCCAAATTGGATCTCAACATTGTGTCTATGTGCAAAACAAAGATCTGGCAGGGTTCAGTGAAGCTTACCAATCAAGAAAAGGAGTACACCGATCCAAAGTGCTACGCGTGCAGGCCAACTATATTGCATATAGTACTGAGACCGTTGAAGTTGTCTCTGGATAGCTCCGTACCAGCCATACAATGGTTTATCGTAACATTCATCGCAACTATCCAAACAACTCTTATTTTTTTCCAAGCAAGCATTGATGCCCTAAACGGAAAACAAGAATTTTAATCACTAGTAACACAATGCCAAGAATGTAAGGTATCGTAGTAAATTAAATCAGAGTAAAGCGTACATACCCTAGTCAACTGAGTAGGTGGCAACAATGCAGTATCAGCGTCTTCATGACGGTCGACTGCCTTCCACTTTCTAAAACCATTCTTTGACCACTTCAACTTTGACGCGGTTTCCATGGAACTAAGAAACCCAGACATACTAGGAATCTTTCGTACAGGATGCTCAACCATCATAGCAGAAGAACTTGGTACGTATCCATCGTCAAAAACAGCAATTTTCCAGGCACCAATGTCAGCACTATCACTAGCTGTCCTCCTATGCCCATGTGACTTCTCCTCCCTAGTCTTCTGGGAGCCCAACTCGTTCGAACCACATGAGTTCTTCGAACAACCTGGCGCTGTATCTCCATCTGTGACTCGTGGTTTTTCAACATCCTTGTCGTTATTTTTGGCAACAACTGTCTCTTCGGAAGCAGATGGTCCAGAAAGAAAAAATGCAAGTTCGTTGCACTCCCCTTCATCCAAACGCACCCAAGGCTGAGAAGCCTTGCCCTCAGAAAGGGCAGCTTCCTTTAACGATTTTTCAATTTTGGAAACCTGCTCCTCGATGGCAACAATGAATGCACGGTGCCTCTCTCTTGCGTCTTCACATGAGCTTCTTGCATAACTTGACCTGACTGCTCGTGTAAACTCCTCTAACTGCATTGCCACAAAAAAATTCAATCAACTATTCACAACACTGATACGGGGCATAACACCAATTCCTAATGTTGGTCTGTCTAAACGGCAACAGCCATAGCTGAAGAGTGAAAGAAGGCAGAGGACCTGCCATTTGGTAGTTCCAAGAGTTGTACAAAGATCCCTGCGAAGTTCCTCGGAATCCCACATACTGGAAGCGTCTTTCCTGGCGTGGATCCATGTTCGATATGTAGATTCCATCCTTCAGAACCACATAAAAAAACAAAATTAACATACAATTTACAACAAAAACCATATATCATCCTTAGCAGTCAATGCACATTGCATTTGAAGAACAAGTGCAGACAAAAACCCCACTTCCGGTTTTCATATAAACACGTCACGGATAAACACCGATTACTCAATGGGTTTATAAACAGATTGTATAGGGAAACAAATAGAACATTAAATCGTAAATCATGAATTTTAATTAATTGGGGCCAAATTTCGTTTCTGCTGAACGTCGCCTAAAGCTGAGATTTGATTCAAATGTGCTGGAAGCTATCAAATTAAAGATGCCATTCAAAATTGCAATAAAACTTCGAAAAGCTACAAATTTATTGGAAAAAACTACAAATTGATGAACATATTTGGCATTGGAGCGCCAGAAATAACAGAATGAGAAATGCTACCTGTCCGCGGATTAAAGCTACAAATTTATTGGAAAAAACTACAAATTGATGAACATATTTGGCATTGGAGCGCCAGAAATAACAGAATGAGAAATGCTACCTGTCCGCGGATTCTTGAACTTCTTCGGCCGCCGGAAAAAATGGATCTCTCTCCCATCGATCAAAACTTGACGCCATTAATTAATCAGCCCAAGTTTATATATGAATTAGCAACCAATCTTGTTTTATTCCAAAAAAATAAAAATAAAAAAAAGAACCCTAGCTCGAAAATTGATTTAATTCCGAAATTAATTTGAGTAAAAATTGACAGTGGAAGCAAATAGAAATTAGAAATAGACAAAGAGGGTAAAAGGGGAAGTTGGGTGAGGAGAGATTTCGTTATTTCAGCGATGCAATTTGGATTTGCAGGCGACAGAAGATTTGGGTTGGGGAAGAGAGAGAGAGGCGTAAATAACTGGGAGTTTCTAAAAAGCCCAGAACGATGTCGTCTGCTAAAGTTGAGAGTTTGGAGAGGGGTCAAAATTGGTGGATTGGATGGTGATGGTGATGCGCCAGCGCGTGGATGATTGTGGTCCACTGACAACTTCCTTGGCTTTTAATTGCTACTTTAATTGTTTAACAATTTTCTTGGCTATTTCCTTTTTCTCTCAACCGTTTTCCTCAGTCATGAACAGTACCAAAAGTGTTTTGTTAAACCTCTATTTTTCCTAAGATACAACCGTGATTTTAGTCACTTGAATTGAGTTTATTATACTTAAGATATAACGAAGAGTTGTTCACGTTTGAGTACGTTGATTCTAATTTATAACTATTGATGAATTGTGAACTTCACACGCATCAGTGAACATGATTCTTCACAGGATATAAATTATTAATCTTAGCGATGTTTTTATTCTACTAGGCTGCAACGTATATAGGTGTAGCTCTTTTTCAAATTGAGGATCTCTGAATCTCTGTGTCTGGAGTAGTCGGACTCATAAATTGAAGTCGTTCAAGAGAGATTTAGGCCGTTTAAAGACTTCATTTTCTATGAGATAGATTAGTGAGATAAGCTAATGAGGATTATAATATTTAAATTTTACAGTTGAAATTTTAGTGTCCAACGGCTCTGGACATAAGAGATCTAGAGAGGATCTCAACTCCTCTTTTTCTTCTCTTAATGCAAGCTATAAGCTATATATCGTTTTTCAAAATTAAAAATTAGCTTTGGGCATGGTCTTTCCTTGCCCACGTTTAGTAGGACAATGATTGTATGCCCTTTTATTTCCGGTGTCCTCCCGTGCTTTCCTGTTTTGCGTGGTCAAGGTTAAGCTACATCAACATTTTATATTGTTTTTTTTATAGAGATAATAAGACAAAAATAAATAGTAATATAAAATATTGACGTGACTTAATCGTGACCACATAAACACCAGAAATGGAAACAATCCTTGTCCCATTTAGTATGCATCTATTTTCACCCAACATTTATTATACAGTATTACATTGTACTTAATTTTCCATCCACCATTTATGGTCTCTTTACCCAACAAACTTCCAATTGTACCCCTCAATTTTATTCATCAAATACACGCACGAGAATTTTATAATGATTACAACCTTTAAGTGTTGAATTAACCAAAACTGGTTATTCTAATAAATACATCTAAATGCTGAATTAACCAAAATTAACCAAAACTGGTTATTCTAATAAATACATCTAAATGCTGAATTAACCAAAATATTGTTGAACTACAAAGATAAAATGAGTTATACAAAAGTGATACAATGAGTTTCAGGGTCGGTCTAGAGATTTTTGAGGTTCAGGGCGAAATAAAAATATATGCCATTATTTCATATAAAAAAATATTTGTTTTCACGTAAGACATCGATTAAATTATATTTAGAAAAACACTTCAAACTCAATAATTTAGAAACACAAAATAATTAATTTATTTTGTATCAAGAGAAGGAAACGAAAAAGCTTCGGTCTTACAAGCAGATAGATTATGAGTTTTGTTTTCCATCTGAAACTTTTAAAATGTTTTTGTATAAATCGTGAGTTATTTTTTTTTCTTATTTACTAACCTCGTCAATATAAGACTAAAAAAATATTAATGTTTTTGAGTCTTTAAGGATATGTATAAGTAATGAATGAACACTAAATTAAACCTTTTGATGACATGTAATATTATTTGCAAATTTGGTCAAAAATTTAGTCTACGCATTACTCTTTGCTGAAGATTAGACTTGAATTGGAACGGATATTTAAAAATAGCAATCCACATAGCTACTAGCTGGTAAATAAATTAACAACCAAACAAAAATTTGTAAAAATTGAAAAAAATAAACATGCACATAGCATTTCGAACTTAGGAGCTCTCATTAATTTTAAACAACAAAAACCATTGCTTCTAATTAAACTTCTTAATTATTTAGCCAAATTTTATAAATTTATACTATTATGAAAAAATTTTTGTAAAAGTTAGAATGTAAATAAGCACACATAGTGTTTTGAACCTAAGACCTCCTCATTCATTTTAAACAACAAAACCACCAAATTTTATAAATTTATACTCTTATAAAAACATATATAAATATATCACTCTCAAAATTTTGGTGCCTCAATTTTTTTAGGCCCTGGACGGTCATCTTGCCTGCACTGGACTTGGGGTGGGCCTGATGAGTTTAAAAGAGTGTTTGAACACTTGTGCGACAAAGATTGATTTTTTTATTTTTATTTTTTTTTTATCAATTTTAAGCCAATATATTCTTTAAAATAATTTGGAACGTCTAGGGGTAAAATTGGAAGTTCATATTTTGTTGGGTAATAAGAGCGCAATGCTGGGTGCAAATAGAAGAGCACACCCTTTATAAACCTTGACCAGGGTTTTGACCAGCACTGTACACTGAGACAGACATGGAAGAAGGCGCGCAACTATGTGAGGCGGCGAGGAACGGCGACACCGAGAAGCTGAAGGCTCTAATACTCGCCGGAGCTGACGTTACGTACTTCGACGGTGAAGGCCTCAATCCGCTGATGCACGCCGCCAAGCTGGGCCACGCCGACGCCGTCACTGCCCTTCTAGAAGCTGGCGCGCCCTGGAACGCCTTATCCCCCTCCAATCTCTCCGCCGGCGATTTCGCGATGGAAGCAGGCCACGAGGACGCCTACGACATCCTCCTCAATGCCGGTACGTAATTTAGCATATAAATTAGAAAATGATTGTAATTTGAATTTTTTCTTATGAATCAGAAATGCAAGTGTTTGATTGATGTGAGTTGAATATTAGGGATTCAAGCTGAATTGGTACTCGGAACGATTGCGCGGAGGGAGAAGAAGGACGGGGATAGCGATGGTGATTATTTGGAAGACAGAGTGAGCTTTAGTGAGGATAAGCTTATGGACTCGAATTGTAAGGCGGTGATGATGGCGTGGGAGCATCCGTTAATGGAGGCACACGCGAAAGCGGTTTGTTCCGCAGGTGGGCATATATTGAACATTGGATTTGGAATGGGGCTTGTGGATACAGCCATTCAGAAATACTCCCCTGCTTCGCACACCATCGTTGAGGCTCACCCGGAGGTTTATCAGCGTATGATTCGAACCGGTTGGGCTCAGAAGGATAATGTGAACATAATATTCGGTCGATGGCAGGATGTGCTACCTCAGCTTAAATCATATGATGGTAGGTGAAATAGAAATGAGCTAATTCAATTGACGGTTTAAGCTTCAATTTATGTAAATTTATGAAATTTTGGGTTCGTTTGTGCAGGGATTTTCTTTGACACCTACGGAGAGTACTACGAAGACCTGAGAGAGTTCCACCAGCATCTTCCCGTGTTGTTGAAGCCTGGGGGAATCTACTCGTTCTTCAATGGCCTTTGCGGAGGTAATGCGTTCTTCCATGTTGTGTACTGTCATTTGGTCTCTCTAGAGCTTCAGAATTTGGGGTACTCTACACAGTTCATTCCATTGCCTGTCAAGGATTGTTTAGGAGACGAAGTTTGGGAAGGTGTCAAACAAAAGTATTGGCAGCTCGATACTTATTACCTCCCTGTTTGTCAGTCTGTAGATGATACGGAATGATAGTTGGACTTCGCTTTAGTTTATATTTTAGCTTTTTTTTCTTATTGTAACTTCAAGATATTTCATTGTGATTGATTTCATGATGATTGCATTGTAGACAGCTCTTTGAATTTCCAGTTTTATAGTGATATGTTGAATTTCTGAATGTCTCTTTTCAACTGCTAAAGGCTTTGTTCTTGTTTGTCTCTTTTCAACTGCTAATTCAGTGTAATTCTCAATATGGATTTCCAAAAAATAGAAAATTGATGTGTTGTGGCCAATAACTTGGACAACAACAACAAAGCCTTTTCCCACAAAGTGGGGAAATGATTGTTGCTAAAGTTAAAACCAGCTGATAGCAATGGGACTACTCACTATGTGTTTCCCACCGGACCAGACCAGGCGGGCAAATATGTCTGTACCAGATGGCACGGCACCAGTAACAAAAGTCACAGTATAAGTCTTCTTCTCATATGCTTGACTGAAACTCAGTGATTTTGGTTCAACCAAGATCTTCACTGACGTTGCGAGTGTAGAGTCTATGGACACAGAGACATTGTATCTTGCTGGTGGACCAACATTGGTCAGAGTCCTCGTGTATTTTTGGGTACCTGCTCCACCGTTGTCTGAATTTGTGTATAGGCCTACAGCAAAAGATGGATAATTAAGGTCTCCAACGCTGTAATTCTTGCTTGAATCGCAGGTGAAGACTCTGTGAGTCAATTTCTTGATATCTGTTGTTGTATAATGCAAGGCACAGAGAAAGCTTAGGTAGTCCTCGACCGTAAGATCGTAAACAAGGCCAGGGTCAATGGCTAGCACTGGATCTACATGCCCAGCACCGTAATCATATGGTGTTGCAGCATTTCCAGTAGCAATATCCTTGGTTGTTTTTCCATTTTTGTATGTTGTATAGGATGTGGTCATGAGAGCAGACTTAATGGCTGCAGGGCTCCATTTTGGGTGAGCAGCCTTGAGAATGGCGGCCAACCCGCTCACATGTGGGCATGACATGGATGTACCTGAGAGGATGTTGAAGCTCACCCGCATGTTGTCGTCATCTAGTCTTGTTGGTCCAACTGCACCAGTCCACCCAGCTAGGATGTTCACTCCTGGTGCTATTAGGTCTGGTTTGAGTTCGCTCGGAGAGACTGGATTTGGTCCTCTAGAGCTGAATGCTGCCACCACTGGTGAGGGTTCCACGCCTAACTGTGTCTTCCCGAAAGCAAAGTGAGCTTTCGGATCTGCCTGGGAGGCAATATATCTTTTTATTGCCTTACCAGCTTTATGGCCAACCATTATTAAAGCCAGTAGATGCACGCCGGCAATTAGTTCTTCCCCCTTAATTTCAGCGTCCTCCAAAATCATCCCTACACCACCAGCCTTTTTGACCACCGCACTCTTTTCAACCGCAGGGTTTTCCCCTTGATCACATAACCACAATTTTCCCAGCAACTTTTGCAGGAACTAAACTGTCAGGAATGCATAGATTGCTTCCATAAGCAAGTGGAAGTAATCCACTAGGTAAGGATGTTCCGCCGTAGACTGATATACCTCTGTATTTTTTTCGATTTCCAAGGCTAACATATGCAGGGAAATCCCGGTCTAATGTTCCAGCACCCACGGTGGCTATCCAAGGTGCATTATTGCCCGAGCTGACCTTAGATGGCCCCTGATTTCCGGCTGCGCAGGACACGAAGATTCCCTTCGCCACAACAGAGAAAGCTCCAATGGCAATACTGTCTGTGTAACAATCTTCGTACCCTATTCTCCCAATAGACAAAGATAAAATGTCGACGCCATCTTCAACAGCCTTGTCCATTGCGGCCAATATATCGGAGCTGGCGCACCCACCAAGCCAGCAAGCCTTGTATGTGGCTACTTGAGCTTGCGTAGCCATTCCCTTTGCTGTCCCTGAAGCATAGCCAAAGAGGCTAGCTCCTGGAACAGGGGACCCGGCTGCAGTGGTCGAGGTGTGAGTTCCATGGCCATCATCATCTCTTGGTGATCTCGATTCTTTGGTTTCATTCATGGGATGTCCAAGTCCTGCTTCATACCCTCTCGAGAAAAACCTCGCACCAATGAGTTTTTGGTTGCAGCTTGAGGAGTTGAAGTTCTTTCCCTCCTCGTACTTTCCTTTCCAGCTTCTCGGCACAGGGCCGAGACTTTTGTCATCGTAGCTTTTGCTCTCAGGCCACACGCCTGAATCTACAACTCCGATAACCACATCACTCACTTTATCGGATCCAGGGAAGACAGCTGCATGTTTTCCTGATATTCCAAGGAACTCAGGCGTCCAAGTTGTTTGAAGTTCATATCTCAATTCAGGCAGAACAGAAACAGTTCCCGGTTGTTTCTCAAGCAGCACAGCTTCCGCAAGACTCAGCCTCACGGAAAAGCTGTGGATTTCGTTTGTGTATGTGTAAAGCATGTCTGCCGAATCCGACACCAGCTTCAAAGACGAGCCATACCATCGGAAATGGTCATCTTCAAAACTTGCTGGCATATTGGACTTGTCCATGTGAATGATGTACGTCTTCTTCATTTGCTGCTCTCTCTCGTCTTCTGTGATTGCGGAGATGTGAGAGAGAAGCAGAAGCGCAAGTGCCACGGCAGGTATGAAAACCGACGTTCTCATCTTCTCAATCTTTGCAAGTCTGAGAGCATCCGAGTTTCTGGCAAATATGGGAGTTTCTCTCCAGTTACTCTCTTTGTACTTTGTTCTGCACACGAGAGTGCCAGAGATTCCCTCTATTAGAAACCCACTAGTACTCGTATTATTTTCCTTTTGGAATTAAAATCCGCACGTGATTTTTCTTTTTCTGCACATCTTGTTAATTTATGTCCATTGAGTTTTCTTTTAATTTATTCAATCTAAATTATGTAAGACATATTTTGAAATCACACAAACAAGACATTAAGATTACGAATAAATCAAATCAATATAAAATAGGGATTAACAAATTATATTAAACTTATCTGTAGAATACGGAAGACATTGCAGAGTTCTAAGTTGTCTTCTACTTCCAGTACTTCAATAAATCTCTTTGCTATATGAATAGGGTTCAACGTATCAGAGAGATTGAGCGTATGGAAGCAAGGACTTAACCATAGTATTTATATCATTAGGATTTAATCACAGCCAGCCTATTATTGGTTGTGAAAATCAAACCTTATCACTTAAGTGATTGAGTCCTACCATGATTCTATATCTTTGTAGCGAAACCTATTAGTTTCTTTGAGGTCAATTGCAATGGTTAAGACTCCATAATCCTTATTTCACTAGGACCATCAAATTACTTATGTCATTAACATCTCGACAAACAAGTGGCTTACAACACAAGTAATCCAATACATCATTCATTGTCATTCACAACTTTACAAATGTCAGAAACACATAACTAGTGTCCGCAAAGGCGGAAAAAGTCAGGATTCCATCCCACATAGCCCAAGGGAGTGGATCATGTAAGCCTTGTATATATATTCCTATCTCTACCTAGCACGAGGCCTTTTGGGAGCTCACTGGCTTTGGGTTCCATCGGAACTTCGAAGTTAAGCTAGTTCGCGCGAGAGCAATTTTAGGATGGGTGACCCACTGGGAAGTTCTCGTGTGAGTTCCCAGAAACAAAACCGTGAGGGCGTGGTCAGGGCCCAAAGTAGACAATATCGTGCTACGGTGGAGTCGAGCCTAGGATGTGGTGGGGGGGCCCGGGCCGGGATGTGACAATTTGGTATCAAAGCCAATCCCTGGCCGAAAGTATGCCGACGAGGATGTCAGGCCCCTAAGGGGGGTGGATTGTAACATCCCACATCACCCAGGGAAGTGGATCCTGTAGCACGAGGCCTTTTGGGAGCTCACTGGCTTCGGATTCCATAGGAACTCCGAAGTTAAGCAAGATTGCGCAAGAGCAATCCCAGGATGGGTGACCCACTGGGAAGTTCTCATTTGAGTTCCCAGAAAGAAAACGGTGAGGGCGTGGTCAGGGCCCAAAGTGAACAATATCGTGCTACGGTGGAGTCGAGCCCAGGATGTGACACCAATCCTTGGTCGGAAGTGTGCCGACAAGGACGTCGAGCCCCTAAGGGGGATGGATTGTAACATCCTACATCGCCCAGGAGAGTGGATCCTGTAAGCCTTATATGTATATTCTCATCTCTACCTAGCACGAGGCCTTTTGGGAGCTCACTGGCTTCGCGTTCTATTGGAAGTCCGAAGTTAAGCGAGTTTGGGCGAGAGTATTCCCAAGATGGGTGACCCCCCTGAGAAGTTCTCATGTGAGTTCCCAGAAACAAAACTGTGAGGGCATGATCGAGGCCCAAAGCGGACAATATCGTGCTACGGTGGAGTCGATCCCGGGATGTGGTGGGGGCCCGGACCGGGATGTGACACATTAACCCTTCTCGAATTTCCTGCAAGATTAGTTGCATATATAACAAATAAAATATAAACAAGTATGATATTGTCCGCTTTATCTACCAAAACTATGACCATTAAAAGCATGCAAAATTGATGAGCGTGAAGCCCATGATACATTATTTCTCCCACTTGGGCAAACACTCAAAATTGCAAGATTAAACACTAGAGAAAGTGGTTTTCATATAACAAAATATAGGCTAGTAGAATCAATAAAGATAGTGTATACAATCCACTGTATAATATAACATGGCAAATTTTCACAAAGTTTGGAGTTAGGAAAATCTATCAAAATCATAATCAAATATGACACGTTGCAAGGTATGCAAAACTCCATCAGTATTTCCCAAGCTCTACCAAAATTTCAGATTTATTCATAATTTAAATAAAACCAATTTACAATCTTTAATATGCTCAAAATATGAAAATTTCTTAAATAAATTAAATGTTCATTTCATTAGATAAATAACCTTTAATGTGCCAAAAACATTACAGTTTCTTTAAATAAATTTGTTGTGTCACAAAATAGTTGGTTTGAACAAAATAAACCAATCTATATGTATCAAAATTAGGCTTATATAAGGAACAATATCTCAACATTATTAATCGATCTAAAAGTGACAAGTGATTAGACAAAACAAGGACTACAAATTTTATTTTAGTGTATAAGAGAAGACTCACATGTGTGTTAAAGATTAGGTCATAAATTAAAATGAAACCTAATAAGAGAATCCAAACTCAATATTTATGTTTTAATTCTAAAACCAAGTCGATTAAAATAAACACTTAGATATCTCAATAACATCAAATTTTCAACATTAATTTTAATCCAATTTAGAACTCAAAGAAAATTAAGGCAAAAGATTGGCAAATTTACCTGCTCTGCAAGATTCATCATGGAAGTAGTCGAGTTATGGAGAAGCGAACCAACTACAAATTGCATGATTGTTACACATTTAGGCAGAAACTAATCATGCAAAGAAAATACTTGCATAGCTAGCTAAAACATAAAATAAACAAAATACATATAGTTTCAACAGCTTTGGCCAGATGAAAATATGTTAGAAGTATTTTATGTTGCTATAATATTAATTTATAGTTGGTAAATGATTTCCTGAAATTCCCTTTGGGCCAAAAGTATTCACCATATAAATTAGAATTCTGATTTTTTTTCAAAATAATTCTTTAGAACAGTGTTAAATAACCGATTGTTGGATATTCAATGATTCTCAAAGATTAAATCAGACATAAAAGTATGTTGTTATTGACATTGAACAATAGAGTTCTCGAAATAGGAAACATGGTTATTTGGTTATTCAATAGGTACCAAAATGATCAATTAGTAAACTGATGCCACTTTTCAAATTTGTCTCAAAAGACGATTATCATCTTAATCAGAATTGATGACCAAATAAAACATTGGTTTAAGCAAAATAAACTTATACATCTTCAATCAAAATTTAATTAGTGTTGTCTAATAAAAGACACTAGTATTGAGAATTTGCATAAAATAAAGACATATTGGAACTATCAACTAGTATAATAATCGGTACCAATAGATGTGCACAAATCAGTGAAACAATATCCCAGAACACAACCAGTTGTTTGAAGTCCCACAATTCAGTAGTACTAAATTCTTTTGTAAATTCACTGAAAACTCAATTCTTGTTAGGTTGTCATGAAAATTTTCAAGTATGAACTAGACATATATGGCTACTATTTCAAAAAAAATTATAAGCGAGCCAAAAATGAATTCTAAAAGAGAGGAGCTGCAGAAAATGTTCAGTACAGACTTGAGATTACAAATTCATCAAATATTCATTGTTCATCTAATATGCATGAGAATACGGAAGACATTGCAGAGTTCTAGATTATCTTCTACTTCCAGTACTTCAATAATATATCTTTACTATATGAATAAGGTTCAACATATCTGAGAGATTGAGCGTATGAAAGCAAGTACTTAACCATAGTATTTATATCATTAGGGTTTAATCACAGCCGGCCTATTACAAGTCGTGAAAATCAAACCCTATCACTTAAGTGATTGAATCCTACCATGATTCTGTATCTTTGTAGCGAAACCTATTAGTTTCTTTGAGGTCAATTACAAAGGTTAAGACTCCATAATCTTTATTTCATTAGGACTATCAGATTACTTATGTCGTTAACATCTCGACAAACAAGTGGCTTACAGCACAAATAATTCAATACATCATTTATTGTCATTCACAACTTTACAAATGTCAGCACAAATAATTCAATACATCATTCATTGTCATTCACAACTTTACAAATGTCAGAAATACATAACTAGTGTCGGCGTAGGCGGAAAAAGTCGGGATTCCATTCACATTTGATGATTTGTTTCATTGATTGGACTTCATGAATGGATTTGGATAAGTGGTCCAATTCAAGCATGAAAGGATAAAGGAAGAAGTGAATCGTGCTAAATTAACCATCTTCTGGTCAGCGGTACGAAAGAGATGCCTGTGGGCGTTTATCACATCGGAAACTGTATTCGTTCAGGTTTCGAGTCATGTAACTTGTCGTACCCGAAATTGGTAGCCTGTCCTGTGATGATTACAATATGATCCCAGGTGTTCTTTCTTTTGGTGTGAAAAAAAAGAGGCCCAGAATTGAGAAAATGGAAGATTAGCTCATCTATATATTTTAGCTACATATATATGAATACAAATTGGTAATTCTTTTCAATAACTCCATTACAATTCCTTAATACAGTTTCCTGTACAATTATTTTCCATCTGTTCTTCTTTCCCCTTTTAACTTCAACTGTGAAAAAAAAAACACACATCAACCAGCTACGTTCGCGCAGTTGTTACGATACAAGAGAGGTACATGATAATTTCACAACATACTACGAAATATACAATTGGGTTTTTTGCAGGAACATTAAAACCCCTGATCTGAGTTATTTTTGCAGGAACATTAAAACCCCTGATCTGAGTTAGATCAGTTCTTCAATGCTGCTGTTCAAAATTATATCCAGGTGAAAGCAATTGGACTACCTACTGTGCGTTTCCCATCGGACCATACCAACCGAGCAAAGCTGCTTGTACCGGATGGCGAAGAACCAGCAACAAAAGTCACGGTATATGTTTTCTTCTCGTATGCTTGACTGAAAGTCAGTGATTGTGGCTCAACCGAGATCTTCACTGATGGCGCCTGTGAAGATATCGTGACCTTGTATGTTCCTGGGGAACCCACATTGGTCAGTGTCCTTGTGTGTTTTACAGTTGTTGAAGCACCTGTTCCACCCCCTCTGCCAGAAGATGTTTCTAGAGGAACAGCAAAAGACGGGTAGTTGAAATCTCCGACGCTGTATTTTTTTCTTGTATCGCAAGTGAAATCTCTGTGAGTGGTTAGTTTGATCTCAGTTGAGCTATAATTCAAGGCGCAGAGGAAGCTGAAGTAGTCCTCGACCGCATTATCATAAACAAGGCCAGGGTCGAGGGCTGCCACCGGATCCACATGCCCAGCACCATAATCAAACGGCGTTGCAGGATTTCCAGTTGCTACATCTATGATGGTTTCTCCAGTTTTGTATGCTGTGTAGGATGTAGTCATGAGTGCAGACTTAATGGCTGCAGGGCTCCATCCTGGATGAGCCGCCTTGACAAGGGCGGCCAAACCACTCACATGCGGGCATGACATGGAAGTACCTGAAATGATGTTGAAGGTGACATGCCTCTTGTCTTCGGCTAGTCCGGTTGGTCCAATCGCACCAGTCCACCCAGCAAGGATATTTACTCCCGGTGCTATTAGGTCTGGTTTGAGTAATTCCGGGGTGAATAGGTTCGGTCCTCTTGAGCTGAATGATGCCACCACGGGCGAGGGCTGCACATCTAACTCCGTGTCTCCAAGCGCAATTGTGGCGGTAGGATTAGATTGCGAGGCAATATAGCTTTTTATTGCAGCCCCAGCTTTCGCACCAACTGCTGCTGTAGGCAGTAGATATGCATCCGCAACAAGTTCTTCTCCGTAAGCATCCGTGTTCGTCAAAATCATCCCTAAACCGCCGGCCTTTTTCACCACCAAACTCTTTTGGACCCTAGGGGTTCCCCCTCGATCACATACCACAATTTTCCCTGCAACCTTTCCGGGAATCAGACTTTCTGGAGCGCATAGCCCGCCCATGGAGGACTCACTTGCGTTGCCAGCATATACAAGCGGAAGCAATCCACTAGATAAGGATGTTCCCCTATAGAGCGATATACCTCTGTATTTCTTTGCACTTCCGAGGCTAACAAAAGCCGGGAAATCCCTGTCTAATGTTCCAGCACCCACTGTAGTTATCCAAGGCGCAACGTTGGACAGACTCCCTGCGTCCGGTCCTCCATTACCAGCTGAACAAGACACAAGGATCCCCTGCGCCGCGGCAGAGAAAGCTCCAATAGCAACAGTGTCTCTGTAATATTCAGACTGTGATCCCCCAATAGACAAAGATAAAACATTGACACCGTCTTCCACGGCCTTCTCCATCGCGGCTGTGATATCAGAGCCGAAACACCCACCAAGCCAGCACGCCTTGTACGTGGCCAATCTAGCTTGTGGCGCCATCCCTCGCGCTGTCCCCGAAGCATAACCAAAGAGGCTTGCTCCTGAAACTGCTGAACCGGTTGCAGTGGATGAGGTGTGAGTTCCGTGACCATCATCATCTCGTGGTGATTTCGATTCTGCTTTCACATCGATTGGTCCAACTGTAGCTTCATACCCTTTCGAGAAAAACCTCGCGCCTATGAGTTTCCGGTTGCAGTTTGAGGAGCTGAAGTTTGTTCCCGCCTCACACACCCCTTTCCAGCCACTTGGTACTGCCGCGAGACCTGTGTCATCGTAGCTTTTGAGCTCAGGCCACACGCCAGTGTCCACCACTCCGACAATCACGTCACTCACTGTACCCGACGCCGGCAAGAGGGCTTCACTCTTTCCCAATCCAAGAAACTCGGGCGACCGAGTTGTATGCAGCTCGTATCTCCTTTCGGGCAGAACGGACAGAATTCCCGACTGCTTCTCAAGCAGCTCAGCTTCCTCGGCGGTTAGCTTGGTGGCGAAGCCGTGGATTATGGTCTTGTAAGTGTAAAGCATGTCGGCTGAACTCGACACGGATTTCAAAGAAGAATCATACCATCGGAAATGATCATCTTCAAAACTCGCCGGCATTTCGGACTTGTCCATGTGAATGATGTAAGTCTTTTTCACCTGCTGCTCTCTCGCGTCTTCCGCGACGATAGCGGAGATGCGAGAGAGAGCAAGAAGCATGACTGGTAGCAGAAGCATGAAACTGGATATCTTCATCCTCTCAGTTTTGTGCAAGCTCTGAGATTTTCTGAGTTTTCAGGGAACAGGGGAGGTTTTATTTTTTTTATATTGGAAAATTACAAAGGCCGATGGAAGTGGAAGTGCAATTTCACATAGCACTGAGAGATTTTGTTTGATCCTTCTCCTCCATTTAAATGGCTGTTCTCAACTAGAAAACTGATGGAGGGAAATTAAAATTACAAAATACTACTCTTGTCCCATTTTTAATATCAAATTTTTATTTTTGATAAAGGCAGAATATGTGTTGGTAGGCCTCAACTTTATCGAAAAGATGTTACAAATGTAATGTAAAAATATGATAATTGTAGCATTATTTTTTTTTTTTTGGATTATTTATTTATTTATTTTGTTGTTATTGCTTTTTCTCTTTTCCAACCAACTTTTGTGATTGCAAATTTGATACTTATGCGCCTCCTAGGCTCCTAGGGTTTGAAAAGTGATTTGTCCCTACATAATTGGTGGTGTTTAGTGGGGCAGCCTAAATACCTAAAGTCAAGAAAACGAAAAAAGTAATTAAGTTATTTGGTTTGATTTAATCATTATGGTAGGACTCAATTATTTTTCTGGTTTTCTTTGTTAACTTCGTGTAGCAATGTCTTGTGAACATAGTATAAAAGCTTAGAGGGTAAGGTGCTGCATAAGCCTACTCTACCAAATAACAATTTCAGATGAATGGGTAAAATTCACTAAATTTGGTTGGCACCATGCATTTACTTTTATATGTCTTTAGGATCCGTTTGATAAGTCGGATGAGATATGCTTTGAACCATTAAAATTAACTTGAGTCTATTGCATCTTTTTTTATACGAATAATGGACAATCATGCATCGGATTCCTACTTTAGTTACAAGTCCAACCAGAATAGTGCGGGTTTCATAACTTGTCGGTTAACATAGGTTATGAGTCCAACATCGTTTTCCTATATTCTCTCCATCGACACCATCACCAGGGTCGTGGGAAAACAATTTTGATATATATTGAATTGTGAAATTGAATTTTTGGACATCACATTTTTTGTTTCAATCTGTTTCACAAGGGAAAACAATTATATTGGTCTACGACCTTTCGGTAATTAATTTTGGACGTGAAATAGTAAGGCACCTTTTTGTTGTTTGTCTGATTTTGATCCTGATATATATCCCTTCCACATTAGAGCAATCATCATCCCTCATCCGATGGTTTTAGTGGAAATCTCACTTAAATTAGCATTAACATTGATTAGGCTAATGTGGACTGCTGCTGAGGGTGATGATTATCATGTGCCTTCAACCAACTTTCAATCTCACCATCATATTGATATTAAAAAAAACATTACAATCTTGTGTTAATAGCACTAAGATATAAACTCCTTATACAATTTTTGGTAACCGAAATATTGCGATGTTTCATTTGATACGAATATATAAAGTTCATCAGTAGATAGTAGCAAGCCAGGATTTTAGTTTAGGAGGAGTCCAAATGTCTCAATCTAAAACACTTTCTTGATCTTACAAAAATTACTCTGTCATATGGTGAGCAACCAAGTACCATTGTTTGGGCTTGATATGGTGACATCTTCATCATCCTCTTCCTTAAACCTAAATCCCAAGCCTTTAGGACTTTCTTCCTCTTTGCTCCACTAGTTTCCAAAATAGAGTCCTCCTCAAAGTGCACAAGCAACGGATTGGTTGAGCTCCATAGAAGTAAAGTAAAGTAAATCCGATAAAAAAATAAATAAATAAAGTAAAAACGTTGGATTTAGGCCTTGAGCCTACAGAATAACTTTGAAAATCATAAGCATAAAACTAAATATTTATACGTAAAAAAAAATGTTAGGATAAGTCTGGAACCATCCTGGTCCCTTCGTAGCTTCCCCTCTGCCGCTATACCCATATCATGAAACATCAATTAATAACTAAAATTTAGTATACATAGTAACGTTGGTGTTTGTAGTGGCATTAAAAAAATAATCTCTAAAAACGATATGATACATGTTACTTGTAAATCTGTGTCATGAAAATGAGCACAATAATGATCAGATATTGAAATTGGCCGTCAAACGTGACCCTGCGTGCGTACTGCATGGTAGTGGTAAAGATTAGAGATAGAAAGCGTATATGAATCAAAGTTTATCTTGTGTAAATTATGCACTAGTTGATACTATTACTTGATCATACTTCATAAGAATCTAATTTAAATATTGGTAATTGTTATTATATTATTTAATCATAGAAGAAAAAGACATGCACGTTGTGTATTTATATGCTAGATTGGACTACCTCCTAGTCCATTAGCTGGAAGAGGGACCCTACCACTAATAATTCATGAGTGGAAGCTCCCATTGGATTCCTCCTTATACTGTTTAGTGTACGAGTGATAGTGAAGTGTTCTTTCGACTTGAGGTTTCGGGTATGTTTTCGCGTTGGTGATCAGAGTAGCCGATCTATTTCTAAACTTTTTGTTCACCAAAAAACAAAGTTTGGAGATGGAAAATTTCACATTTGTAAGTAGTTTTCTAAGCGATAAAACATGGATTAAGGGTTGGATTATCTATATAATTACTTCTCTTTACCAATCGAAAATTAAGGACTATACGTGTATTCTAAATTAATTAAGCTAACTTCCAGTTGAAGCTAATAGAGAATTATGTGAAATTTATTCAGATTTCAAGGAAGATATGTTTGGATCATAAGCATCTAATTGAGTTTATATCATTTCTTATTGCATTCGATGGAGTCCACATTTTGGCCAAAATGATTGACAACATGTGAAGGCAATGTGATTGTGAACTTTGTTTAATCAATTTTGAAGTTGATGATTAGCGATGATTGTCAAGATTTTCAAAGAAACAGAACGGCTCAATATTAATTACACCAATATTGTTTCAGCTTGCATTTAATTACCTAATAGAACAACAAGAATGTGGCCATCCGAGAGCTAATGTATCGATTGTTTTTAATTTTGTCATATTTCCGATGTAAGATTGTTATAATACAATAATGTTCAACAATGATATCATGATAAAGCAAGCAATGGTACTATTGAGTTCTTAAAGAATCACTAATCTAGCTAGGTTGTTCAAGGAATCTTACTTTTGCGGCCCACTCCATTGTTTTTGCCTCCTTATAATTGTCCCATCAAATCTTTACCAGTAAATTGGCATCTAGTTTCTTCTAATTTGCGATATAAAAGGCAACCGGAAACCAAAAAGTTTTTCGTTATGCGAGGATTGGAAAAAAAACGTCTATCGTACGTACGAAATCTCACCTTATACTTTGCAAAGAGATTGTTTTCACGATTAAAATTCGTGATTTTTTTGTCACAAAAAAGCAACATTTCCATTGCGATATAAACCCTAAAATTAAGTTTAATGGACTGCTTCCAAATTCCCATAAAATATAAAACCATCTACATGCATTATATAAACGTAATTAAAATCTTAATCACATATGATAATCCAACTGCGAAAAGCTTCACTGGAAATCGGGTGGGCGACGTGTGCTGGAAGCAACTGCCACATGGCATGCATAATTAACAATTATGTAAATCGTAGTTGAAATGTCATTTTCTCCCCCACTCAATGTCTCCAAATAATTAATTAGAAGATTTGAAGGTGGTCTTAATTAGTCAATTTTTGTTTGAATGCTTATGTATGTTGAATTGTCTTTTCTGATTACTACACACAACCATCACATGATAAGAAGAAAAATCCAACTTGTGTTACAACGTTTTTAATGTCTAAAACGACCTTGCGTTCACAACGCTTTTTATAACTCGAAAAAAAAAAAAACGAACTTGTGACATCTTTCAACATCGAGATGATAAGTATCATTAAACCAAAAACTAGTTAAGGATTCGTTTGGAAGTGATTTTTAAATCACTGAAATCAATTTTGGTCAAAATATTTTTGGGTTTCAAAAGTACTTGAAATGCTTCATGCTTCATGCTTCCTGCACTAGAAGTGTGTTTCTTACAAGGAGTATTTCAAGTGTTTTTTTTATGATTCACTTGCATATTTATTAAGAATTGATTTCAACGGCACTGTCATCAAAATCGCTTTCAGTCATTTTAAAAGCACTGCCAGACAAGCTGTAATTCTTCTGATTACATTCATTATAACGGATACTCGTGTTAATCATACGTCCATCCCCATCATATAATGTATGAAAAATGTAAGAAAACAAAACAGGATGTGTGATTAGTGGTAAGCTTTAGAATATACAGCTCTCTTATTGGTGTCACTATGTAGGGCGGCACAGCCTCAGCCTCAACATTATGGGACCATCACCTCGTTGATTGACACTCTTTTTCTTCTGGGTTTTAAAACCGGCCTGGCAGCCAGGTAAAGACAAATTGGAAATAACCCAACTTTCTTTTGTCTATTAGCTCAACAAATTATCTAAAAAAATAATAATCCCAGTTTTATTTCTTAAGGTAGAAACATTACAGAAACCCTAACGGTGGGGTCCACCATTATGTGGCTGGTCTGGGTCGGACTGCAGGAGTTTTCAACACTCGACATCACTCGCAACAGTCCGTACCACCCTTCTTTCAACGCTACACGACCATCGTCCGACTCGCGTGACCGTGTCTTAGGTGAGAAAGGCAAACTTACATGATTACGAGTATGAGTACTACAACGTTCATACTAATAATACAATGTCATATTTATGTTTAAAGGTGTTGCAAATCCTTTACATTATGAGTAGACTAAAGTGAAATCAAGTGTGAACGTTATATAAGTGAGAGGTATCGTACTAATAACGTTATCGGACTTCTCCATGTCTTAGTGTTTTGGATTAGGAACATTTTGCAACAAGAAGCCCAGTTACAAATACGTGGACGAAAATGACACTGTGTGGAACCTATATGGACAATAAAACTTGTTCAACCTTTTCTAAAACAAACGATAATTCACTTTTAAATATTTAAACTAACATGAATGGGATTCGACTCAAAGTGCACAAAGAGGAGCACGTCTGCTTCTACCAATATGACGAGCTGCATGTTTCGACATTAGTTTTTAAAACAAGTATCTAATTTATCGCCTCAACCCGACCCAATGCCCTCTTAGTTCGCATCTTTCAAGCCCATCCATCTCGGTTTTTTTGAAGAAAAACCCAGTTTCTGTGCTCTTGTTCGTTTTGGACCTCTAGGAAAGAAAGGGAACAGCCCATGGACTACTAAGCCCAATAAAAGTAGGAAGCATAAAATTCCAGAAGTAGAATTATAATGCAGCAACTTTGAAGCCTTGTGGTCATGCAAATCGACATCACCACCAGAATCAAGCTGGCACGAGTCATCGTCATCACGCAGACCTGCAACCTTACCTTCCTCCCCCGGCCAATCTGCCATGCAGCTCTTAGAAACTCATAACCTATGACAGACGGCCTTATAAATGTAAGGAACCTACCTTATTTCGTTAGGGTCATTGACTAAAGCTCTCACTCTCTATCTTAAATTCGGTTTAAATCTCTCAGCTCCAGTGATCATCAAGGCCCTTCAAAGCTAGTAAAGCGGAAGACTAACGACGTCACATAACTTAACGGTCAGCGCTCTTCTATCCCTCTCTCTCTCTCTCTCTCTCTCTCTCTCTCTCTCTCTCTCTCTCTCTCTCTCTCTCCTTTTGGAATACTAACATAGGTTCATCTCCTCTACTGAAGGTACAACGGTAATACGAAAAGTCATGGCGAGGAGCAATGCAGTTTCATGGAGTCTAATGTTCTTGGCTATGGGGATTTTTAGTTATGTAGCAGTTGAAGCCACCAGAGAAGGGATTCAAGGGAGGGATCTGATAGACAAGAGACTTGGTTTGGACAATGGGATAAAGAATTGGCACGGTGAAGAGGCTGCTGCTTCTCAAGGGCTGACAGCTGATGGTTACGGAGGTTATGGCTCAGGCTCTGGTGGCGGCGGAGGCTCTGGTGGTGGCGGAGGCTTTGGTGGTGAAAATGGCGGTGGCAAGGGATATGGTGGTAATGGTGGTGGGTTTCACCATGGTGGCGGATTTGGGAATGGTGGTGGATTTCATAATGGCGGTGGATTTGGTAATGGTGGTGGAGGAGATGGTGGATTTGGGGCAGGCACAGGCCCAGGTTATGGTGGTGGGATGGGTGCGGGCGGTGGAGAATATGGTCATGATGAGAAGATGAACTAGGTCCATGAATCTTCCCTAATCTTACTAGAGCAAGATGAATAACTATTTTCCAATGTAGCATGCCAATGGGGACAAGAAGCAAGAAAAACCAAATAAAATGTCTTACTTCTGTTCTGTAGCTCTTTACTTTGCCGTCTTCGAAGCTGCAACTCTGTTAGGAAACAAATCAAAGTCTCTTCCCCTTGCACCCCTAGTATTACGGTTACAAGTAATAAAGTTAGAAGCCTGAAATAATTCTAGATCGATTGTAACACATCCCGTTCTGTAATGCTATGGATCAATGAGAAATTGAAAAATTAGAAGCCTGATATAAAGAGGAAAGATTGCGGAAAAGAGTCAACTACGCGTTGCAAAAAATATATGTCAACAATTTTAACTTCAATCACAAGGAAATGAAGGTGTCGAGTAAATCACATCTATGCATGCATATATGCAGAACAGAATTTGTACTGGGAACTAAGAAATGACGCTGTTTGACCTAATCACTTGCCCGACTCAGAGAGAGAGAGATTTCCCATAGATGGAGAGGGATAGCAGAGTTAGTAGGTAGTTTTCTCAGACCGTTGGCAAACGAATCCCTTGCTCATAAGGTGGAGTACTTAGTGGGAAAGAAATAAAACAGAACAATGCAAACATTGCAGACCAATAAAATGTATTTAGACGGTCACAAAGAGTAATGGTAGATAGACAAACATTCAAGTAGTAATCCAATCATCAACCACGTCATATAGTTTACAAAATTTAGTCTAAGTAGCTGATATCCTAGCATTAGGGGTGTAACTCGGGCGAGTTGGACGGGTTGGAAGGTCAACCTAATCCTAGCCCAACTTTTACAATTCGGGGTCTGGTTCGAGTTGGGTTTCACTCGGGTTCATTTGGGCTTAGGTTTAATTGGGTTGGGTTCGAGTTGCTCAACTTTTTCAAGTTTAATCTTGTACCAACTTAGTTTCCAAGAATTCCTAAAAGAATTCTGCCAAGTAGCATCAAAGCTAGCTAACTTTAATTTCATAAATCAATCTACCATAAAGCTTTAGGATTTAGAGACTACAAATATGAGCTGACTAATCAAAACCTCTTATTCCCTAAAAGCTTAAGTAATTATAAATGGTAATTTATTAAAAAAAAATATTAAAAAGGGGGTTGGTTTTTGGACTTGGCTCACTTGGGTGTAGTATGAGCATTAATTGATATAGGTTACAATATGGTTAGATTGGGTTTGGTTAGTCGAGTTGGGTTGGGTTGAGTTGGGTTGGGGATGGATGGGCAAATGATCAACCCAACTCAACTCAATCAATGAACGGGTTAAAATTGGGTTGGGTTCGGGCAGGTTATAACTAAAAAAAAAACCCGCTTGTTTGGATTTAAAGTCAGATTAGACATGAGCAAGTTCGGATTGGCCCAACCCAAGTTACACCCCTAAGCATTACCCCCAACAAAATATAAGAAATAACAATGACTAGGCCCTCTGCTTCTAATATAACTTTACCTGAATACACCCTTAGATCTCTTTTCAAATTTCCGATCTATAAATTCCATTTGTGTGTGTGTGTATGGTAATGGTGTTAGATATCTTGATTTTTTATTTTTAAAAAGGGTTAGCTGGTGGCAAAGCAACCCACTTTTTTGAGTGTCGTAAAGATTCACAGAATCATTTCAACTTTTATTGTGAGATTCACTACTGACAGAAATTGAACCTAGGATGTACTATATGAATACAAGTCTGGAATTTCCAGCTTGTATTTCCACATTTTTCCAGCTTGGTTAGTGTTGGATATCTTGCTTCGCATTTACCTACTTTTTTTTCTGTTTTCAACACCTTGTATTTCCACATTTTTCACATTTTTTCAGAGTTGAGACCAAGTAAAAACAAGCACAGGGATATGGATAGCTACACAAATTAATTATATTAACAGAGAGACAATAGGAAGTCTAATACCACTTGGCACGCTCTCAAGTGTTGAGAGCCGTTGGATACCTGCACATGGCCACCGACATTCGCCGACCCATCAATCGTGTCCGTCAGATTTCACCGCCGCAGCGTATTCATCATCCAACTCACTCTTCTCGATCCCCTCCCAATCATCCTCGTCACTGAAATCTCCCGATTTAACCTCACTTGGCGCCACGTGTGTCTTCTCCTTAGTTTCCTCGCAATCCACAACCCTAACCTCCTCCGACTGTTCGGCAACGACGTCGTTTCCTGCTGACTTCGCGCCAATTTCTTCCGCTTCTCTGTTTTCCGAGCTTCCGCGATCGAACTCGCTCGCTTTCTCCATTTCCCCGCCATCCGACCGCTTCCCCGGCAATCCAACCGCCACTGACGACTTCTCCGGCAATACAACCACCACCGACTCTTCCTCCGTTAATCTACGACCTTCTCGATGCTGCTGCAGCGGCTCCACAATCACCTCAGCCCGATGAACCGCTTCATCTTCGAATTCCCCGCCATCCGACCACTTCTCCGGCGATCCTACAGCCACAGACGACTTCTCAGGCAATACAACCGCCACCAACTCTTCCTCCGTCAATCTACAACCTTCTCGATGCTGCTGCAGTGGCTCCACAATCACCTCACCCCGATGAACCGCTTCCTCTTCAAATTCCCCGCCATCTGACCACTTCTCCGGCAATCCTACCGCCACTGACGACTTCTCCGGCAATACAACCGCCACCGACTCCTCCTCCGTCAATCCACGACCTTCTCGATGCTGCTGCAGCGGCTCCGCAACCTCCTGAGCCCGATGAACCGCTTCCCCTTCGAATTCCCCGCCATCCGACCATTTCTCCAGCAATCCTACCGCCGCTGCCCACTTCTCCGGCAATACAACCGCCACCGACTCTTCCTCCAACATCTCCTCCGTCAATCCACGACCTTGTCGATGCTGCTGCAGCGGCTCCGCAATCTCCTCAGCCTGATAAACCGCTTCCCCTTCGAAACGAACGACATCCTTCACTTCTCCTTCAAGCTCTACCCTCCTCTGACTCTGACCGCGAATAGGCCCTTCCACTTTCAGCCTCCTCTCCTCGAAGCTCACCTCCTCCACACCAACTCCTTCACCGCCGCCATTCCCACCCTCCCCGAGCTCCGCCTCCGACTCGCGGCCAGCAACCGCCACGGCGACGAGCTTGGCGACGAGAAAAGAGAGGATCAGAGCCAGCGACGCCGTCAGAAACAGGTCCTGAAAGAGGTCCATGGTGTTTAATTTACTAGAGGCCAAAATTCTGCGAACAGCGAATTGAAATCGAAGGATGAAAACAAGGGGAGATTAAAAGCGATTGGGCGATGAATTTAAAAGTTAATTAAAAATAATAATCAAAGGTGAGCAAAGAGAAAGGGATATTTGCAGAGCAGAGCGAAGCATATTCTGATGTTTTATTAATGCTGTTTCTGCTGCCTTGCCCTTGCGTCACTTTTTCTGACGGACACACTTCCGTTTCCTATTGGACGTCCTCAAATGGTCCATGCATTTACATTTTACAGTCCCCCGCTCGAAGACCTCGACCCTCAGACAAGATCAAACATTCTGCATTTAAAATAAGTGTAGCAGTAGAAAATTTGATCCCTCCCCCAACCAACACATTACGTTTCAGACTAATAATATAATACACTTTTACGCAATTGAAATTTCGTCACATTTCAAACAAATAATATAACTTAATTGAGATTTTCCTTGCATTAATAGTATGCTACATAACTATTTCTACATTCGTATTTCATGTAAGCATGTTCTAAAAATATCTGCCTAGATGCTAGGCCGCTAGTCACAGTCCGAATTAAATTTCTATGCATTTGAAAATTTAAAAATGACGTTAAGACCTACTTAGGCACCTCCTAGTCTCACATAAGCCGCAACTCTCACATATACAGAAAAGTTATACTTTCATTTTTCATTTTATTTTTTCAATAAAATATAAGAGATTTGTTAATGCTCGAATAAACGCTCATTATATTTATAGTTCATTTTATTTTGTAACTTATATCTTTCAATACAATTATGTATATTTTTTTTCTTTTGAGTACATGTATATTTTTTTAACTATAAATAAAAACTAATTTGTACTGTGTATAATAAATTTACTTAAATTCTCCTAAACTTTGTCTAACTGCCTAAGTATTAAATTTCAGTCAACCGCCCAACTAATGGCTATCGTGCAATCAGTCTAATCTAAAATTCTATAGTGGAGCTGGTTAAGCTTTCTTGGAAGTTAAATTTTTCATTTTGTGATGCGTTTTCATTCTTATCCTGTCCAGACAAATCGGTGACGGCGGTCAGCGATTGGTGGGTGTTTGTAGATTTAATAATAGTTGGTGGCGTCATGTGCATTGTTGCTACCGTTTTTTATTTTCTGCACACCTCGTGGAGAAATTTTTTGTTGTTTTCGTATCACAAAGGTATACAATGTGTTATTATATAAATGGTAAAAACTTTTATTTTTTATGTTATTAATTTTTAATACAAAAATCTAATCGCTTATGTAATAATAAATGATATATCACCCCGTATATCGGACCCATAAAATAATCTTTTCACGTCGTGGTCAGGTCAGCCACTCACTCAAAGAATCAGGTTTTTTCGATTCACTATTTCAACTTCATTTTCAGACTCAAGGAATCAGCGAATTGGGTCACACATTCTTGTGGTGGGCCTATCTTGGGCTTCAAAACATGGGCCTCTTATTGAGTGAGCTAAGTTGGGCTAAAAGGTATGGGTATCAGAGCCTAACCCTGGCCGTGGTGTGCCGACGAGGACGTCGGGCCCTTAAGGGGGGTGGATTGCGACATCCCACATCGCCCAGGGAGTGATCCTTATATGTATATTCCTATCCCTACCTAGCA
Organism: Pyrus communis; assembly: GCF_041283825.1. Classification (NCBI taxonomy): domain Eukaryota; kingdom Viridiplantae; phylum Streptophyta; class Magnoliopsida; order Rosales; family Rosaceae; genus Pyrus; species Pyrus communis. The sequence goes on from NC_142572.1 coordinate 17,871,768, forward strand.
CGAGGCCTTTTGGGAGTTCACTGGCTTCAGGTTCCGTAAGAATTCTGAAGTTAAGCGAGTAGCGCGCGAGAGCATTCCTAGGATGGGTGACCCATCGGGAAGTTCTCGTGTGAGTTCCCAGAAACAAAACCGTGAGGACGCGGTCGGGGCCCAAAGCAGACAATATCGTGCTACGGTGGTGGAGCGGGCCCGGGAAGTGGTCCCCCCCCGGGCTGGGATGTGACAATTGGCTAGCAATAAAGTAGTTCAAATTCGCCTTCAGATGGATTCAAACCTAAAACATTTCTTATAAGTAAAGAAGAATACCACTAAATTGTAAATTCGTAATACTAAATGATCGTCTTTTGTGTGCCTTCAATTCTTGGGTGGATAGATGATGTGGCACGAGCACTACTAAAAATTCTCTTCTTATTCGGCCCAACATAACATATGGACTCAAATTCTAAACAGAGCCTCGAAGGATTGGCTCCTAAAGCCCAAATGAAGGCCTGGTTGGCAACAGCACGTGCCGGTTGGAGGAAGAAGCGCAGCGTTGCACGGTGGCGGCAAGAACGACCAAAACGCAGCGTTGTACCTGGTACTATATAAGCAACGACGGTTCGCAAATGCGAGCCACAAGGATTAGGGTTTTAGATCTCCATCGTATTCCCGCAGCTGCCGAGGCGACGCAGAAAGAAAACCCTAGCGTGATTCAAGATGGGGCACTCGAACGTCTGGAACTCTCACCCCAAGAACTACGGCCCTGGTTCACGCACTTGGTATGAATTTTAATCCCCAAATCTCACTTATTTTTCTTAAATTCTGCGTTTATGTTGATCTGCAATTAATCACCATTTCTTTTCCTGAGATTTGGATTATGTATGAACAATTACTTTTTTGGTATTATATCTGTGTTGTCCGATTTATGTGTAAAATATTATCTGTATTACCGGAGTTTTTGAGTTTGTATTAGCTTAATTAATCACTTTCAAGAATCTTAATCACGGGTCTGGATCTATTGTGTATTGCATATTTTTATACTTATGTGCTGCTAGTGGTTTTGTTATGTATTTTTTTGGGTGTGATTTTTTTGTTAATATGAACAGCCGAGTGTGTGGAAACCCTCATGGGTTGATCCGGAAGTACGCGCTGATGTGCTGCAGGCAGTGCTTCCGCAGCAACGCCAAGGAGATTGGCTTCATCAAGGTATGAATTCAATTTCTATTGTCTTTTTTTTTGTGTTTCTGTTTTGATTGTATAATCTGCATTTGGTTCCCTGGTTCCCTGCCTCGATTGAAAAGACCTTTAATACATTGTGAAGCAGCTTGATTATTCTTCTTTAGTGTGTGTTGCAGTTTTTGTATTTGATTTCGATACTTCTGTTCTGTATCGTCATTTTATTAACGGACTGAGACAATATACTATATAGTTTTTGGACTTTACGTTATCCCCTTAGCAGCGGTTGATTGCTTTGGGAATGTACAAGTCCATGAAAGCAACCTACCTCCATCCTTTCACTTTGTCAGCTGTTTTTGTTTTTGTGACTTGCTGATCATTGTTGGATGGAATAGGTTATTTTTCTCGAACTTTCCCTTTTGTTTGTTGATATTTTGAAATTCTTTTACTTAGAGTTTTGTTGATGTGGATGTGATTCGAGATCTTATTACCAACTGTTATAAATCAAATCGTTATCTTACAAATATCGATGATGACAAAAACTGAGGCTTGTTTCTCAAGAACATTCGCAGTGGCCGCCTAAGAGCTTTTGCCTTTCGCCAGGCTTGAGAGCTAATGCTGCTTTATCCTTCCTTGGATGTCTGAGAATTTTTTGATATTTAGAATTATCCCCTCTTCTCTACAGCTATCTTGCTTGTTATAAATTTGTGTGTGCGTGTCCATGTCTTGAATTTGGATGGGTACTTATGCTGCGTTGTATCTTCATTGCAGTACCGCTAAATGGAGACACCGCCTGATTCAGATTGGCCATCAAGTTGTCTCAAGTATGGAGCTCAGGATCGTTTTCATTGTTTCTGTACCTTTTCATTTTCTTATCCAAGACCATAATGTAGTATAATCTTAAAGTTTTGACAATTAGTTGTTGACTGAGCCATTGTTGAAACTATTCGTTGAATCGAAATCTTGTTATCCAGTGGGTATTTCTCTCTCACTTTGGTTTTATCATTCCTTCTTAGTCTGAGATTTCATTTATCTTTCTAACTTGCTTCACAGATTTTGATTAGATTTGATGATAGTCATTAGCGAATGATGTTTGTCGTCGCACATACGTAAGTTGGCTTTAGTCCATACTCTTGTTGTCTCATCTTTTTGGTGAAGAAGAATTTAAAACAAGATGAGTCATGTGCAAAGGTTACGCCCATAAGACCGTCAATTCATGGTCGTGCAACTCACTTTCTATTTGTTTCTTAAGAAAATTCATGGAATTTACTTCATATCTTTTGAAAGCTACGTTTTTCCGATCATTTTCCTCTGTTTTCTCGGCGACCAAACAAGAAATTAATCAATTAACGGTAATTCTGTATTTATCAACCTATGAACAATATTTGGCTAGTCAAATGAGTAGCAAATCTTACTCTAAATTTTTAGTGTTTTAATCATAGAGTTTTGTACTTATAATTAAAATTATTCATACTATGAATCACATTGTAAAAATCATCTTTACAAAAAATAAATTAAAACTAAGGTCGTTTAGTCAATCTATCGTGGCAAATACATAAACGGTTCGTAATGTTTTTACCAATACCGTTCATTTGTTTTTAAACAATTTGATGACTAAATGATCTTAGTTTTAATTGTTTTTTTGCTGAGGCGATCTTTATAGGGTTATTTATAATATGAACAGTTCTGATTATAAACATGAAATTCTATAAATTTACAACGAACAATTTTAAGAAATTTTGAGTAAAAGTTTCTATTCATCTTTGAATAGTCAAGAATTTATTTAATTTAAAATAACTGTTTAAGGGTATTTTATACCGTGCAAATTGGCTCTGCCAAATGCAACAGACGTGCCCAAAAGCTCACATTCCACGGCAGCCCTTGAACACCAAAGCCTTTCAATTCCCCCACCCGAGACTGCTCTCTTTCTGTGTCTGCAAAAACACAGTAAATGAAGCTCTTAAATGCTCTGCTCTGTTATTACTTATTAGAAAGAAAACGCAGTAAATGAAACGTCAGTAACACCCACATTATATTTTGAATGCATTTTTATTTACCATTATTTATATAATGTATGTTCATTATCTTATTTATCACTGTTAGATGAATTTAAATTTTGAAATTTATATTTATTCACCACATGAATTTTGAAATTTAAATTCATCTAAAGGTGATAAATATGATGACTAGTGGTAAGCAAAAATGCTATTTTTTATCACTCAGTCACCGCCACAAAACAAACCACAACCCCCCGCCCCCAAAAACAAAAAGCAGTACAGAAAGAAAGACATGAGTTGTTCTTCTTAGCGCCGGAATTCCTGGTGGTGGACTTCGTTGTTGTCTTAAAATCCTTGGCGCGACGGCAGGCCGGGTGTTTGAGAGACCAAAAAAGAAGTAAAAAAGCTCCATGAAGGCTTCTGGATTCTGGGTTTTGCCTTTTGTGCTCGGAATAGTTGTAGTGTTCTTCCTCAGTGTCTCCAGCAGCAGAAATGGCTCCTTATTTCCGGGTAAAGTTTAATCTTTTTTGGGGTTGAATTTGGTTATGGTTTTTTAATGGTGTTCTCAAATCTATAAATAGTAGTAAAAAAGAGTGGCTTTTGGCTTTTGGCTTTTGAGTATAAGTTGGTTTACTCACTCATTTGAGGTAATCTTGTGTAATTTGTAGGGCCAGTGTTTTTCACTACTAACCATTTTGTTATATAATTGCATGGCGGGCAGAAAATTCATGCATAATCCCCTTGAAAATTCTTTACTTTCATGTGTTGAGCTACCATGTTTTATATTTTCTGATTTGAATTATGTAAGTAGTGATAATTTTGTAATTAGTTAATTATGAATTGTTAATGGCTTAATAGCAAGGTTTAAAATATTGATATAGATGGAAATATCGATATGCAAATTTATGAAAATATCGATGGATGTATCAATTGATATCGGTTATTGCCTTCGACGAAAATTATGGGAATTCATTACGGGGTGGGTGTATCAACTCATTCAGATTAAGTCCAAATTAGAGAAAATATCTCAAAAAAAAAAAAAAAAAAAAAAAATCAAAAGTTCGAAATTTGGAATGAGTTTCGGCAAAATTTCAATAATAAGTCGGTAAATAGCATTGATATTCATTAATTTTCCTATATCTTACCAATATAGGGTGAAGTTTGAATTTGACCCCTCTCTTATCGATTCTTGACTTTTTGAATATTTGGACGAAAATATCAACAATTTCGTGGATATTTTAAACACTACTTAATGGGAGTGAAAATCACCATATTTTTGTTCTAAATAAGACTAAAGTTACCAACTATTTATCCTAATTTCTGGTCACCAACTATTTATCCTAATTTCTTGTTACAGATAGTCTCTTCAACCTCCATGCTGTTGAGCCAAAAATGATTGTTACAAACAGAAAGCTCAAGGTACATGCACAAACCTTTTGAAAAAAGCATGCATCACCCTCGTCCGAAAGTCAGTCCGAAGATATTATGTGCACAATAGCATCTTCGTTGCATGGAAGTCCTCGTGTCAAACACTATTCACAAGCTAGCTCAGAGGACGTTATTGCCTGTTTAATCATCTTACTAATAGGAGTTCTTCGTGATGTTGGGATTTGTCTTTTGTTTCTCAAACTGCAGGGGAATGGCTACACTCCAAGGACACAGAAGAAGGGCAGTGCTGGCAATGTGAATCTGGATGATTACCGCCCCATTGATCCTTCTCCGAATTCGAAAGCTTCCATCAAACATGGTCCGATCGAGCACGGTGCGCCTATAATCCCGTACATTCCGAAGCCTTCGCCTCCTGCTCGTCCCAATCCCGGCGGTACCCCTTAGCCAGCTTTAGACCTGTTCCTTTCATTACTAGAATCTTGATGTTATCTGCAACTCCGAAGTTGTTTAAACAAACCTTCCATGCATATTTTGTGTGTAACGCTCTTGCACATTTCAGAATTCAGACAACTTGTGTCGTTTTATCATGATATGAATATATTGTGTCTTATAACATAAATAACTAGGGGTGGTTCGGATTGGAATCCGGGACCGAAAAGCACAAACCAAATAACGAATCGATTCTTTTTGGGACGGGATTTTGAAAATCGAAACCGAACCAAAAATTCGGTATTTTGGTACAGTTTGGGACCCTATTTCAAAATCCCTAATTCAAATACTCTAATTCAAAATCCGTAAGTTCAATCACTTTTTCCGTACTTCAGATTTATTTAGTTTAGATTGTCATTTGTATCATAAAAGAACTACTAATAAATAAGTATTAGTTGGACAAAACTAGGCCTTACTATTTTAAGATTTTTGTTGAAATTTTATACATAGGAACCTGCTTTAGACTTTAGAGCCTAACTTTTTCGGACGATTTGACATTCCTAAGCTTTAATTTGCAAATTGTTATAATATAAGTGGGGTTGGCTCAGGAAAGTTTAATAGTATGGTAGTTAAGAACTTAAGGTCAGGTCTTGTTGGAAAAGGGTTGACATTTAGATAAACTAATAGTATCATGTTAGTTAAAGATTAGGGTGGTCAAGTAATAGCATTTGGTTAAACACCACAAGGTGGTATAGTGGTTGTAAACGGATTTCAAGCCCGTATTCCAAAAGGTACATTTTGGATTTGATTTCTAACGTTGGTGAATCATACGATAGTGACCAGAAGGAGATTAAAATGCCTCTGTGAGTCTTCCCGACCCTCCAAAATAGTGAATTACCTTAACAAAGCTACCTGCTGGTCTCATTTAAAAAAAAAAAAAAGGGTAAAGTGAGAGCTTTTGGTTACTAAATACATGTTAGTTGGCAGCAGACAAATTCATTGCAAAACAAGAGAGATAATCGTATTTATCGCTCTTTCATTTTATTTATCTTCGTGTCACATGCTATTGCTATCTTAGGTTATATATTTATAATGATTATCTCTGTCATCATATGATAAGTGAAAAATAGAATACATAAAACATGTCCGCCGACCTTTTCTCTCAAGCGTTTGATGGTCCATCTGTACTGTTTTCTTTTTCTCCCTGTTGGGTCCTACCTCATTTCTACTTCCTACATTTAACTTTTCCCTGATTCAATAAACAGAATGATTAGTCCTTGTAATGGTAATTAGGGTCCTTAATTAACTAATGATAAGAATTGGGCCGAAAATTAAAACATCATTTGGGTGAGAAATTATGTGATTTTATATTGGCAGGCAAGTTGCAGAAAATATTGAGTATCATAATAATAAGAGTTAGGCAAAAGAAAACTAAGCCATTGCTGTCCTTACTGTCAAGCTCTTTTTCCGGCTTTGGGAGCGGAAAGATTAAAGGAGCATCTTATTGATTAAAGCTAATGGGACCATGAAAAATATTATCACTTCTCCTAAGCATTTGAGTACATAAATATATAAGAATTTTAGCCATAATGGTTGCTAAGATTGGTATAACTCTTCAGTTTGATCCTTAAGATTTGAAATCAATAAAAGTTGTCCCCGAATTTGTCCATTGTCAATCATTTTGTTCATTTCGTGAAAAATATTTGTTAAATAAGAACCAAAATGATATAAAAAAAATCCTCAATTTAATACACAATAGGACCAAATGATTTGACAAAAATTGAGGGTGTTTTTATCATTTTCTCTTTTTTAACGGGGATTTTTCGCTGAAGAATCAAAATGATTGACAGTGGACAAACTCATGAATCATTTTTATCAATTTTAAATCTCAATGACTAAGTACGAGTTATGCCATTCTTAGATATTATTTTAGCTAAAAAGCCACATATATATAGCTTTCAACGTGAGATATAGCTCATGTTTTGGATGGAAGGTTTACCTAACCTAATCACATTTAGTTCCTTTAATTAACATCAATTATATGATGTGGATTAAGTAGTATTTCCCAAGTCATTTTGCTTTCGATCTCCGAAACCCATCATTTATCAACGAAATCGTACCCCGGTAGTCCGCCTATGGTAGGTTTCTGATGGTATGTATGTCCACTAGTTGCATAAATTTGTATGTACGGTGGGCGTATGTCCGAAATTTTGGTAGGGTTTGGTTAAACATTGATATTAGGTTTCCATAAATGAGAATTTTGTTCCATCTAAATTGTTTCTGTGTCTATCCTTTTTGCGACTAAATTGTGGATCAAGATTAGTAGGTTTTGTCTACGTTAGTTGCTAGTCTTTTGTGACAGATTATTTTGTGTCATAATAACGACTGAAACGACATCAATCCGTCATAAATTTGCAGCCCTTAGTCCCTTTATATGCTTGATAGAAACTTAACAGAAGATTAAAGTTTGGCTTTTTAGTGTGGGATATTCAGTCATTGTCCACACATTGATGAGCACCACCATCTTTTGTCCTAAATCCTATTTTTACGCTATGATGGACCAAAATTATCTAGTAGACCAAAATTCATGTGCATCCAGCCTAAGTAAAAGTCCAAAATGATGATAAATTGTAGATAGTTTTAATCAATTTGGCTTTGTGTACGACGTTTTGTATTTTTTAGCTTTGTGTACGACGTTTTGTCTTTCTTAGATTTTTGTATGATGTTTTGTCTTTCTTAAAAACGTATGCGTTAATGTCTCGCTTGTATTTAATTTTCTTCGACTTTTTCTTATTTAGTGACAGGAAGTGCTTTTAAAATGACTGAAACTGCTTTTAGAGAAAATGTTTTTGAGTTCCACTAGTTATGTCCTTCTTGCATAAAACACTTCAAGTATTTTTCCAAAATTCACTTGCATTTTTACTAAATATTGATTCCAAAAATATTTTCATAAAAAACTCCAACCGTTTTAAAAACAGTTTCAAACAAGCCCTAAGGTATTAATCTCAGATTTATCAACTTATCATGTTTCTTCAAACGTCTTGGCTCATAGAATCTCTCGTCTTCTATTATGTATAACTTAGTGAACAAATTTGGTGTCTTAATCCAACAATTGGGAGCTAATTTATTCAAATTTGTGCCTAATATGTATGAAGGGTGAATGTTACAAATAATCAGTCTACCCGAATTGCGTCTAAAAAACCATCATACAATTAAATTCCACGATGAATGTTCTATAAACAACAAAAATTTACACTCGGGCAGGGGCGGATGCATTGAGGGGCAGGGGGTCAGCTGACCTCCCGAACTGAGTGAATGTCCAAGGATAACTTCTTCGAATTTTAGTAAATGTCCATGGATGACTTGGGTGCTGCCCTTTTAAAGGTTGGAGTTGCCCTTCATATATGCCCTTCAATTGCTTGATAAAATGCATTAGAGAGGTGTTGCCCATTTACAGACTAGTCCTAATATTATTTACCTCTAACTTGTTTGTTGGTTGTGATTACAATTGTAGGCAGAAAAAAAGAACAAAGTAAAAAATTATCCAAAAATGCAAAGTAAATGAAATTGTGATCTCAGAGAATAACAAAACATCATCATTCTTGGACAAACATGTTAATGAGATGTAATGATATCAAACAATGTTAGTGTGTTCAAGGTAAGTGTGTTTCTTTGTTAAGCATTCATATGGGAGCAGCCTTGGAACATGTTAGTTACACATGCAAATGAGGCATTAACATGTGTACAATATGTCTTTCCAAATGACTTTAAGTCTACCAAAACTCGATGAAATGACGACATGCATACTATTTTTGTTAAGCATTCATATGGGAGCAGCCTTGGAACATGTTAGTTACCCACGCAAATGAGACATTAATAAGTGTGCAGTATGTCTTTCCAAATAACTTTAGGCCTACCAAGACTCGATGAAATGACAATATGCATGCTATTTCTGTTAAAAAAAATTTACGCGCGCCCCCTAATATTATTTCCTGATCCGCCACTGCACTGGGATCCATGCAAGTCTCTCTTCTTCTCCTATAAAACTCGCGTGGAGAGAGGTGGGACCCTGAAAAGACAGGCATACGAAGCAAAGTGGAGGAAAGATAGAGGCAAGAGGGGACGGAGCATCCTACAAAGACGCTTTTTCTTTCTTCTCTAAGATTGTCCCTCTTTATGTTGAGAAGTGGGGATGGCCTTAACTAATAGGGGTTTGATCTGGGTTAGGCAATAAAACAGTGATCATGGGTGGTCCTTTAGCAACAAACGAAATGGAATGTAGGGCATCCGATTTAGCTTTTGTTTCTTCATCGAATTTAGGCAGGTATTTATTTCTCTCCTCTCTAATCAAATGCATTGCTTCCCACAACTAGTATTCTATACCTACTAGTTCATCATTCTGCCTCTGCATTTATTTTTTTTGTATTTTAAGTTTCTCTCGACACTTGATTGAATTTGCACGAGATACCCTATTAAACGTAAAAGACATAAGCGGAAAAATTCTATGAGTTTGGAGGGAAACTTATCAACAATCACAATGACAGTTCTCATTTCAATCACACATTTTCATGTGTTTTTTTTTTACTTTTTCACGCGACAATATGTTGTTAGTTTATAATAAAGCCATCGGAATCTTCCAGATATAAGTTATTTCTTCTCGTAAAATTGAGTGGTCTCAGCATTTGTTCTTCTTTAGAAAAATCCGAACACATAGAGTGTTGAAGAAGGGATAGAAAGGAGAAAAAGGAGAAAAAGGAAAGGGTGATAGAGCTAGTTCCTTGAACAAAGGAGATATAACAAGTTGAAAATAGAAGTTACTACAATTTACAGCAGTGAAATATGCAGTAACTTCCAAACTAGGTTTAATAATGGAAGTGAAGTCCAAGTTTGAATAAGATGCAATTTTGAGATAAAATGCAAGCTAAGTCTTGGAAGAGACCTCCCTCTTCCGTTAGAGAAAATTTTCAGTGTGTCTGAAACACGAGGCGGTACATCACATGTCATTATACAATTGAAGAAAAGTTTAGTTTTCAAGTGTCTTTCTAATTGTATAATAACATGTGACGTATCGCTCCATATTTCAGGCCCTTCCTTTACAAGTATGGCTTGGTAGGTTTTAATAATTTAATTAACAAAAATTAGCATAATTAAGTTTGTTAGTTGATTAAGTGGCATCATGCAAATAATATAAAAAGTTGGCTGCAGCTGACTTGTTTGTTTTAAAAACTATTATGCTTAATTTCTTTTGAGTCATTAACGTATGAAGTGCTTTTGTCATAGGTTAGCTTTAAAAGATGTACAAAATATTATATCATATATAAGTTGTGGACTAAAACGATGCAGTTTATTGGTGAATAACGATTGATAATCACATCACTAAAAGTTTGTTTAGTGACAGATGAGTAATTGTAATTACTTTATTATATAAAAAGTAGGGATTTAAGTTGGTTGGAAAATGATATGTCTTCAAACTACGGTATAAGCATTCTTATATCTACTACACTCATCATTCATTACAGAAAGATAGTTAGTAGTTACAGGATGAGTGTTTTAGACAAAAAGCATGTGATAAGTGCTCTAAACAATCGATACATATGCGCATACAATCGAGAAATAGTTAAGATTGTGATAAGAAAGGGAGTTGGTTTGCTCTAATATCATTGCATTAAAAGGGCAAGATTTAGAATGACTTAAAATTAACTTAAAGAAAAGAGAAAGATTAAGGAAAGTGGAGTTACAAAGCATGAAGGAATGTGATTTTCTTCTCACTTTTGTATGATTCAAAGTTAGCTAAGCCATCCAATACTAATACTAGAAAACCAATTAGTACATAATAGTAACTTACTCTTCATAATTGAGCAAGTAATGAATCATTATAGTGGATAGAGTTTTTTTCTTTAATCCGCTATAAGTATTCACTGTAAGTTTAGCTCAAAGCTATCGGGATAGAACACAACCCCCTTTTTTAGAGATTTTTCAGTGTGTCTGGAACATAGAGTTGTATACCACACGTTATTATACAAGTGATTATATACTTGAAAAAATAAATTTCAACTACTTAAATTATATAGCATTGTATACCGGATCATATTTCCAACATACTGAAAAATTTCTTCCACTCTCCTTAATATCGATTATAATCAAAATATAATTAACAACTAAAAATGGAGCTAGCTTATGATAACACACCCACCTGGAACCCTATAAAATGAAAAAGAAAACTTCAATGAGTGGCAAGGTTTTTGGGATATTAATTCGTTATACCCAAGAAAGGAAAAAAAGAAGAAGATATGAATTATATCAAATAATTAATTTTCTTATCGTGTGATTGAATTGAAAACACCAATTTTCCTTTCCATAATTGTGTTTGCATATCTCATCGAACGTCAGCCGTAAATATTATGAAAAATCATTACCAAAATCATAAATTTGAAAACAAATATTTTGAAAATAATGATGTCTCTTCATTTATTTGTAACTGTTTTTATTTTATTTGTATATGACAAGAAAATTGATAGAATCGAGATATTGTAATGGTTTGGTCAACTGATAGCCTAATTTTTATTGACCAAAAAAAAGGCCTAATTTTTAGTACCCGCGTTGAAGAAAGGATAGCGTAACCGTAACGTTCCTTCGCAGATTCACATTCCTCCTCTACATTCATTCGCATCTCTCCTTTGTTCCTGGCGATACAAATTACGCACCACCTCGTGGATGCAATTCATAAGCTTAAATCACGATAACGATATGTCGACTTCGATGCTTGAAGTAACAACACCGTCAAATTCGCTTATCGGTAAAATATTATGAAAAATGAGAACATGAAAATAAAACATGATCTTCGATAATACAAGTGCGCATAATATCATGCTATAAGTTAAATCCGACATATTTTGAGCTCGGCGACCATATAACTATGTCATATTATTAGTTTATATGTTATAATAATATGTTTTTGGTTAAAAGCATGACACAATGCCGATCGATCGCAACACAAGAAGGAGAAATTTTCAAGTGTTCCTGTCACTTGTGCCCCAATGGTGTTCTTCACCTGTGAAAATTTAACACCTAATTTTAGTTAATTAAAATGAAAGTAAAAAATATCTTATGAAATTTTCACTGTGAGAACGTCACCTGCCGCAAGTGCCGATACCCCTAAATTTTTCTCCACAAGAAAAGGAAGGAAACTTAAATTGCAGAGCTAGTTTAATAAAAATAAATAAAACTCGCGGTGATGGAAGAAACAGCTCTGGACCAAGGGACTCCAACAAGATCAATCAAAACAGCAACAAAAAACTACAGAAAGTACAAATGATTAGTACGTTGCATATTTAAAATATAATCTTAACTAAAAAATGTAATAAAAATTCACGAGTTATAATGTAATAAATAACTGATTTGTTGCATATGTAGTATTAATTAAAATAAATGAATTGTTATTAACACTTCAAATATCTCATTCTACACTCCAAACATTTTTTATATTATGAAAGAAAAATACACATTAGTATAAGAAGTGTAGAATGAGATTTTTGGAGTAACAATAATATTTTCTAAAATAATTACCTATTATAATATGATTGAATTAAAAATAATACGAGGCGGTTAAGACTGAACAACTTCTCAGTCACGTCCCAACCTACTATTTAAAGTTGATTAATAATTAGAAAAGATCCCGTTGCCTAAAACCCAGCGTGCGACCAAAATAAAAAACTAGGATAGAAAAATATTTATTTAAAAGGGAATTGAATTGAGCCACAGCCACCGTAGCACGACAGTTATACTCCCAAATCTCGCCTATTCAACTTCTTCTGTCGCCGATTTAATCGTAACGGTCATATTTCATCATATATTCCCACATTCCCAACTGTCCGATCACTCCCCGAAAAAGCACTTTTGTGAAGCCGCCTTCCTTCATACTCTGATTTCTCACTCTCCCTCTCTCTCTCTCTGCTTTCCTAATTTTTTTTTTTCATTTTTTTCGCGATTGTTTACTTTTCTCAGAGCCGCGGAACTCGCAGGGATAGTCGGAGGTTTTGCTTTTAGGTCCCTGGAGTTTTGTTAATTTGCGACGGGTTAGGGTTTTTGGAGGATGAGATTTGAATGGGATTTTGTGTTTCTGCGATGGTAGCTGCTGTGTCGACGACATTGAACCCCAAGGCCGCGTCCCAAGGAGGAGGTCGTCCCCAAAACGGCACCGTAAGGCCTCCTCTTCTGCCTTCTGAACCCGACAATGGCGTCGCCGTTCCTCGCCGCCTCAAAGCTCGGGAGGTCACTTCCCGGTACATGTCCTCCTCATCTTCTACTTCTTCCTCTACTTGTTCGAATTCGAGGCGTTGTCCCTCTCCGTTGCCGTCCAAAACCGGCGGTTCGACGGCGGCGACGCCGTTGTCGCAGTCTGTGAAGCGCTCGCAATCGGTGGAGAGGACGAGAGCTGTCACTCCTCGCCCAAATTCTTTGAATTTGAGGACCGGGAATGGTGGTGCTGGCGGCGGTGAAATGTCCGCGGCTCAGAAGCTACTGTTCACTTCAACGAGGAGCTTATCGGTGTCGTTTCAGGGCGAGTCGTACTCTCTCCAGGTGAGTAAAGCGAAACCGGCGCCGTCTCCGAGTACAAGGAAGGGCACGCCGGAGAGGAGGAAGGCGACGACACCGTTTAGAGCAGATCAGAGTGAGAATTCCAAGCCGACAGAGCAGCAGCGGTGGCCTGCGAGGTTGCGACAACCGAATAGTATGAATAGGAGCTTGGATTGCACGGATGAGAGGAAGAGGATGAATGGATCTGGCGCCAATGTGGTTAGAGCATTACAAAGCTCAATGGGGGATGATGTTGATGGGAGATTGAGGTTGAATTCCTGCAATTTAGGCTCAGTGAAAGCTACTAAGGCTGTTGATGGGGGCAATTCAGGTAATACAGAGTCTGAGACCGAGGCTTGTTCGAATTTTGATAGTGTGTCTTTTGGCAGTTCTACTTCAGGACCGCACGAGCTTGGTAGTGGCGGTGGTGGCGGCACCAATGGCTACGTTGGCGTTGGACAAGCACCACGGCCTAGAGGGATAGTTGTGCCTGCGAGGTTTTGGCAAGAGACTAACAATAGATTGCGCCGCCAATCAGAGTCTAATAAGGGTAATGCAACCAAAAATATGGGTTCTCCTAAACATATTGAGAGCAACAGGTTATCTATGGATAGTCCAGTGTCATCTCCTCGAGGTGTTATGAATAGCAGGGGGCAGTTATCCCCTATTCGTGGAGCTGCTGGGCCTGCTTCGCCTAGTAAGCTCAGCAGGTCGTTGGTGCCATCTTCGCCTATGAGGGGATTGAGCCCTTCTCGGATGAGGAATGGAGTGTTGGCTACTCCAAGTAGTAATTTGAGCGTGCCTTCAGTTTTAAGTTTCGCTGCTGATGTTCGAAGAGGAAAAGTTGGAGAGAACCGGATGGTTGATGCATATGTGGTGAGGCTATTACATAACCGGCTCTTGCAGTGGCGTTTTGTAAATGCAAGAGCTGATGCCGCCCTAGCTGCACAGAGGTCCAATGCAGAGGTATAGCTTCTGAACTTTATCCTTAATGTCTGGCTTATTGTTTGGTTCCACATATTGAATAGATTTGTTTTGTTAACTATTTTCTTGTTTATGGGACCTTTGTTTTTATAGGGGAATTTGACTGCTTTTGGGTTTCTTTTTCTTAATTGACCACCTTTACATCTCTTGGTTGTAGAATTTATCATCATAAATTTAAGTTGTGATTCAGGTTTCGAGTCTCTTAATATTATATGGCATCCCTTTCAGTTTTGTTCATAATATATTGTCGGTTATCCCCTCGAATGTTCCAAGTTGGATATTGATGCGTAAATTGAAAGGAGACTTGTATTTGCAGTCAATGTTGAAGTAAGCTAAGGTATTCTGTGTTGTGTGTTCTGATCTAAAAACATGTTTGGGGAGGATGAATGACGTAAAACAGGGGTGCTAAGTTGTAAGTTGTGACTTGTGGGAAAGGGAAAAAATGGATTCTTTTAATTCCTTTGGTGTTACTTGTCATGTCATGCATATTTGTGTATTGATGAGAACCTTTAGGGTGGTTAGCTAGATAGCTTCTTGGCGCAAAAGCATGATGATGGAAGTTTAACATGCAGCTTGGTGGCAAAATGCTGTATTGAATTATTATTGCCATATGAGATCAATAGGCTTTTGTTTGGGAATCTTCTTCCAAACACATACTAGATTAATTATTTTCCTGTTTTGACTATCAAAGTGGAACTTGTTGTTGTGCAGGAATAGTATTCTATAAATTTTGTTTTCAGAACTTGGGATGAAAGTGATTTGTAGATAGATGTGGATAGTTACCACTGATTAGAACTTATTGTTTTAAAAAGGAATCTAAAGTACCATGAATAAATATTGAATGAGTGAAGGATGCATGAATTCAGGATTAACTGCTTCTCCTTGCTTTGTTATATGTGTTATACTTAATTCTTAACTCTAATTTTAGTTGTCTCAAATTCCTTCCATCAGGGAAGCCTCTATAATGCATGGGTAACGAGTTCAAGACTTTGTGAATCTGTAAGACAAAAACGGATTGAGTTACATCTGCTGAGGCAACATTTGAAGATAACATCCATCCTAAAGGGGCAAGTAAGACCTCTGACTACATTTTGCTTTTATTTCTTATCAATCTTTGGCCTGGTTATTCATGATTTTCAGTTCATGTCCATGTTAGTTCTGCTTCTAAAGGTCATCTAGTGCTCAATTTTCAGTTACACACATGCACAGATAGATCGACTGAAATCTGAAAAATTACTTATTCTTTAGAGGAAAGAATTATGTCTTTGTCTTAATGGCCGTTTTGTACTCCTCGATGCATGCATTGTGTTGAGTTTAATCCCCTATCTTGATGAGTGCAGATGACATATCTGGAAGAGTTGTCACTTATGGATCGGGATTACTCGGATTCTTTGTCAGGGGCCATCGAAGCTTTGAAAGCTAGCACACTCCGTCTTCCAGTTGTTGGAGCAAGGGTATGTACCTCTCATATATCTCTTCTTTAGTTAGTTCCTTATATACCCTGACAGCTCATTGCCTAACAATTTATCATTTTTTTGGCTCTTCATTGCTACAGGCTGATGTCCACAATGTGAAGGATGCTATTTCTTCAGCAGTTGATGTGATGCAAGCGATGGCATCATCAATATGCTTATTGTTATCGAAGGTGACTTTCTTTTATTTTTATCATTGGAATCCTTGCAATCTATGTTTGTTTTTTGCATCTATAATTAGTTCAGGACCATGATGAAGGGTGAGTTGATTGTTGTTATCCGCAATTTTATTCATTGTGCATGCCTTAAAAAAATCTATGCTTAGAGTCCTTCCAGGACTGCAAATAGAGTGTGATAGTTGACTAACTATGGTTGTAGATATAAACGATGTAGTTTAGAAATTCAGAATTATTGCTGCTACCTGTGCTGGCTTTTTGAGCAGAATACAGTATAAATCACACGTGACAACTATGAAATCTAATGGGTATAACAAAAGGGTTCCGTGGGTTTTCACTTATCAATACCAGTGGTTAGAAAGATCTTATAAACATGGAGCGATGTGTATGTAAAATGTTTTATATCACTCGCAAAGCATTTAGCTCTAGCTCTCTTTGGATGTGGAGCAGCCAATAATCATGTCCAATAACAATGCATTTGGCCCTAACCGAGTAACTATCTAACTTCCTGTTTAAAATTTTGATTTTTTTTTTTTTCAATTGGTCTGAAACCACATGTAATTGATAGGTTGGGGATGTGAACTTTTTGGTGGCTGAACTTGCAAATATAACTGCGAAGGAGCATGCTTTGCTTGGTCAGTGCAGAGATCTATTGTCAACAGTTGCAGCCATGCAGGTAAGATTCGTATTTGGTTTCGGTTTCAATATCTAATCACCCATTGGATAGGAAGTAGACACCAGTTTAGTAGTTATTGATGTGAATTTTCCCATTATTTTACCATGAGATAAACCCTACCCTCGTTAGTTATTCCTGAACAATTCTGCTGTATAATCTGTACCATTGATTTTGTGAAAAGGTAGAATGATAGATGTGACAACAATATATGACGTTATCGGTGCTGATACATTTTGTGGTTTATAACAATGCACACTGGCCTTCTTTCAGATTCCTCGTGCCTTATTTCTATCCACTTGACATAAAGTATCACGTAGAAGAATATGATCCGGATCGATTGCATTATTCCCTGTACTTCTACAACCTCAAATTTTATTCCGATCCAAAACCAATCATGAAACTTTGTTCATAACGGAAACTCCTACCTCAGTTTAATTTCTAGAAACTCAAAGGTCCCGAAAACTTCGCCTAATTTTGGGAGGCAGTGTAACCAATCATTTTAGGGGTAGAATTTGAGTGGTGCAGCATTCTATTCTCCAATACCTTTTAACATTCCTGTCCTCTCTTTCTCATTGTTTATCTTATCTGCAAAAATTTCTGTTTTTAATACTCAGGTGGAGGAATGTAGCCTCAGGACACATATTTTACAACAGAAACGCGTACCTGACAGCCTCGCGGCGGAAGTGTAAAGCTAAACCGTATTATGACTGCCTAAACAGCTAACATCAACATCAGATTCTTTTTCCTTTTGCACAAATTTTACCTTCGAATCCGTGAAGCCGAAGCGAAAACAAGAGAAGAAGACTCTAATATGCCTGTTGCTGTGTTTAAGGTACTACGCGGAATTGAGAAGTTTACGTGCATAGATAGCAAGAAATTTGTGTTGTCAATACCAAATTAATTTGTATACACCTTTACTTTGTCCATAAGTAAAGAGGAAGGATAGAGATCTACTCCGGATCTCAGATGAGGCAATCCAAACCACTCAAATTGAATTCGACGGGCTCCATTAACTCATTCCGTTGGCCACCTCACATAAACCAATGCCTCGGATTTCCGGGTTCTTAGGCTTTGGACACTAAGGTCTGGAGAGGATCCAAATTCCAAGAGGAAAATATGTGTAAATATGTGCAGTGATGCTTTTAATTTTTGTTTAATTTAATAGCTTTTGAAGATAACATCGATAAGGTTTGAATCTAACAATATTTTATAAAGTGTACGGGATAATTAGCTGAAATTAAGAAGGGTGTAGTCAATTTGGATTTCAGATGATTTTAATAGACTTTATTAAGTGATAGATTTCAAAGGATTTTAATAGACTTTTCAATCCTATATCGATTTTGACATATTTATATGGATTTTCATTATAGATTTCAATGGTTTGGGTAGATTTTGATTATGGATTTCATAAGATTTCTAAGCATCATCAAACTTCTATCCCATTCTCCCACTCCAAAAACCCCAAAAACCCTCTTGCGCTTTTTATCAAACACCTGGAGGACCCAATTCACCACAACTAAACAAACCCCGCTGCTCTTTTTTCAAATACCCATCACCCACCAACTAAACACACCTCTTCATCCAATTCCCATAACCCAAGTCATAAAAATCAAATCTATGGATGGCAAGAGTTCTATGAGATTATATTACGACCCGCTAGGGTTTGGGAGAGAAGTTGGAGAGGAAAGAAAGGAGTGATAAAATGTGAATAAGCTGGATTGGGAATCCTAGGGGTTGAGGTGGGGTTCTTTTTTCTCTTGGTTATGTATATTTGTGATCACAAATCCAACAAAATCCACAACTTCATGAAATACTGTCAAATCCTTGATTTTTTTTTTAATACCCCTAGATTTATAATCATTTTAAAAATCCCTATCAAAATCTATATTGACTACCTATAGATTTAGATGTATTTTTAAAATTCTCTTAAATCCTAATTTGACTACACTATGATTTCAAAGTCTTTTAAAATACTCTTTCAAAATCTTGATTGACTATACTCTGATTTGAAAGTCTATTAAAATCTGTATTAAAAATCTTGTGAAATTCTATCAAATCCTAATTTGACTATACTCCTCTAAAGTTTATGAGAAAATTTTTACAAATGAATTAGAAGTTTAGGGAGGATTTTGACAAAAAATAGTGTTATCCACACTTACTTCTCACCAATACTTCATATTTTAGATCGTTAGATCAAAAAAATTGAAAAAAAAAAATGAATGATAAAAAATTAACAATGATCGGTAAAACTGAAAGTGCCCGCGTGTTGTATGAACAACGCAATGCCAATCACGAGAGAAAAGAATGGAGAGAAGTGCAGGTGGGGGACCCACACAGCATCTTTGAGAGACGCGGCGAAGCGAATGGATTAGAACAAATAGTTGATGTGTGTCCCTTTCCTACGTCTGCCTTTTTTATTTTCGAAAAAAACAAAAATAAAAATAAACAAATAAAAAAAAACTATAGGTGGTGACGCCGAGGAACCCACTTCCAACGGCGGAGGTTTTTGCCCGTGGATGGGGGCTGACGTGCACCGCACCATTTCTCGCTTTCTTTTTTCTTTTGGTCAAAAATTTCTTGCTTTTCTGGGTCCCACTTCTCCCCCACTTCAAATCCATCCGTTGATTCTCCTTTCGGTTGCGGTCCTCTCTTCCATTTATCCATCCCTGCCTCGCCGGCCTCTGACACAATACCTCCACCCTGTTGTTTAGATGGCACGTGTTAGTTTTCTGATCTTCTACTCTTTGTACCTAAATATACCACTATCATAATAGAAAAACGATGCAACTCACAAATCACCGTTTTCAAATTGAGTGAACTTCACCTTTGTTTTTTTCTTGATGAGAATGGTTCAATGAAGTTGAAGTGTATACATAAGAATTGTTGATTTAGCGATATTCAGTCTCTACTTAGTTAGAGAAGGTTTGAGTTGAATTGTCATGTTATAGATGTGTTAACAACTTGTTGAAAAAATAGCTTATTATAAAACGTTGTGACTCATTCTCCACTTTTTAATGCATCTAAAATGGGACCAGTTGATGACTTCGCAACCGATGTTAGCTCTCAAGTTTTTCAACTTGAGACTCAGTTAATGTTGTGGTCCACAGATTAGCTAAGTTTACTTTATATTTAAACTTGATTTTTTATTATTTTGGAGAACCTCCTAATCTCATCCAAGTTGTTCTTTTGAAAGATTATATTAATTGTCTAATTATCAATATAATGCTATCGCTTTGCAAAAAGATCTTTTTGTATGGAAAATCTTAAAATACCCAAAAAAAAAAAGAAGAGAAAAATCAGGTTGATGCTTATCAGTCATGATGAATATAAGACTTTTTATTAATCTTGTTGGGGACGGGTGGGCAGTTGTATATTCGTCACATTATCATTTTTTTTTTAATAACCGATAGTATCTACATCAAGGGGTGAGGGAGTGGGATAAACCTTACAATGAGTTTATCATAATAATGTTGTTTAACTTCGCTTTTTGTGCGAGTCGAACTTAAGCCATCTTACTTAGAAAAGAAATATCAATAGATTGTACGTAGTACTAAGTTGGCTTGTTACATTATCACTTAACATGTGATTTAACGGCAAATTTAAATATTATATAATGATATATGACATTGCAGCTAAATAATAACTCTGTATATAAAATTGCAATATTTTAAAGATATGTATATGGTTACAATTGAACTCAAACTTGAAGATGCAAAGTATAATTTACTCTATCAATATGCACAAGATAAAGCAAATGGCATGGCATTTGCATTTCCCCAATCTTTGTGTTATCTCAAACAAGAGAAATGTTAAAGAGACTCTCTCAAAAGTGGAACTCTTCATGGACTCTTTACCACCTCATGCTTGTGGCACAATGTTTTATAATGTTGGCATGAAAATTGATGTTAAACAGTGAGGCGACAGAGAGTACATGTAGAGTCCCGCTTTGAAAGCTAATTTGGGGTTGATATGCTGTGAAAAAGAAAAAAGCATTGTTTTTTAAAGTATGGGTAGAGTTGTTTCTGCTGTTTTGAACCCATACTTTTGCAAAAAGATATTTTTTTTATTTACCAAACACAATTTTAACCTCAACCCTTTTAAAAAGCGGCTTTAAAAAAAAATCTGCAATGCCAAACTGGTCCTGAGAGTGCTCCCTTCACATTTCTACTCGAACAAAATCAGAAGCACATCTGACGTCGACTAAATTATAGACCACATGTTGTCACCTGTTACGTAAGCATTTTTTCCATTTTTTCAGGTTGAGATCATTTTTCCATTATTGTTTCCCTTTGTTTCAAGTTCAAGTTTTTATTTATATGCTTGTTGCTGCACATGTTTTCCAGGTGGTAGAATGCCATCAACCCATAGTTACGCATAAAGTATTGCCATCATGTCACATGTTGAAAAACTGTGGTAACGAGAAAAACTTTCTTACACCTCGATACGCCATTATCACACGTTGAAATACCACTCAACACGCAATATCATGTGCAAACGCTACCATCGCACTATGGCAAAAAATGAAAATACATTTGTGTTGTTAGTAATTCACGACAGTGTATTGAGAATATTGATAAGTTTTAGTCCACGATAATAATAGAAATTTCAAGAGTAAATTACATAAAATTACCTTAATTATAGACCGAACCACAATTTCATACCTTATGTTTTAAATGTTGCAATGTTATACCTCAACTTATGAATTCATTACAATGTCAAACCTCCGTTAAAAAATCTGTCAATTGCTGTCGCAGATTCGTTCTAGTTTGTCTTCTCTATTCATCAGCACATGGACTGACATTCAAATTTAAAAAAAAACCTAAAAATTAAAAATTAAAAAAATGAAAAAGGTTGGCGCGGAACCTTCTTTTCCTTCCATCGTGCTTCCCAGAACATCCTCATCAACGCTTCCCCGCCACCCTCCCCGACCTCCCCAACCTCAATACCTCGACCTTACCGAAGATTAGAGTCGGCGATCAGATTCACCCAATCCCCTCCTTCTAATTTCGATTTCCTAGGGTTTCCCCAAAACCCTTATACCTTTTGCTCTCCCCCGTATCCATTTCCCCATTCGCTGGAAACCAATTCCCAGGAAACCTCGAGATTTCCGCCGAACCCTCCACCTCCACTGCTTCGTTCGAAACCAGAACGACCCCGACTCCGCCTCTCAACCGGGTCTCCGCCAATTCGCTCTGATACCCGCTCGTCTTCCTCGGAGTCGTGGCCGAACGGGTCTCCACCAAATCACGGAGTTGCATAATTGCAGCTATTTCATTCGAGCTCCAATTCGGATTGCTCGAGTTTCTTCCAGATTAAACCGATTCGACAATGATGGCAGAGGGACTTGTCATTTGGGGAAATCAAAATTGGGTTTTGCGGGTTCATGGGTTTTATCATTTTTCGTAATTTTTGCCTCGGTTGAGAGGATGAAGCAGGAGCAGAATTGGGTTGACGGGACAAACGAATGTGGATGTTGTGGTTGGTTGCAGACGAGATGCGGGTGCGGTGGGGATGGATTTGATGAGTTTGATTGCTGCTTTTTTGCTCGAATTGAAGAGACCCAGGAGGAAGGAAAGAAAAGAGGTTATTATTCGACCCATCGGGGCTGTGGGAGGAGTCGGGGGGGGGGACGACGGGTGTTCTGAGGGGAAATGAGGGAGAGTATTAGGCCGGAGATAATGAGAGGTAGAAGAGAAACTTCAAAAATAAAAAATCCTGGACGAAAAAAATCAGTGGAGGGTGAAAAGAATTTTAGAAATAATCAAACGCCAGCGAGGACAATCCGGTGGCCGGAGAAGGAAGAGGACTTCGCCGGAGTTACGAAGGCGAGGGTGGCGTCTGGTGTGGGAGAAGGAGAATGCACGGTGGTGGTGATAGTGAATGAGGTACTAAGCTCAGTGGTGGGACCCTATTCAATATTTTAATTTTTTTTGTTAAAAAAATTCTTAATTTTTAATATTGAATTAATTTGTCCATCTAGTTTATTGAGTGAGGCGACCTATAAGCTGCGAAGCGATTAATAGAAAAATTGATAGATTTTTTTAATGATATCTGATATTGAAATGAATTTATAAATTGATGTATAACATTACAATATTTAAAATATAAAGAATAAAATATAATTCAGTCTATAATTAAAGTAATTTTGTGAAAATCATCCAAGCTTCAATAAGACAATCTCATGTCGAATTAGACTAATATGAAGTTCACTATTGTTGTAGATGATGTAGTTAAAACACTATTTAAATTTCCACGTGTCGTCATCATCGTGATTTAATCAGACGGATCATAATGACAGGGGGTGCATGCATATCATACAGGTGTAATTCTCAGATGATGTACGGCCAGGACAATCCCATGGAAACCTGCGTCGAGAGGCGGCAATCACCGACACGTCACCCTTGCCATTATCGACAACTCCTCCAAAAATAAAACAAATAATTGAAAACTGAAAATTTAAATTTAAAAAAAATAAATAAAAAAAGAAGGAAGAACACCGGAATATTCAACGCAAAACTGATCGGCTCCGATTATCGTATTTCCTCTCGGAATACATTATTCACTTATCACTTCTAATTACGAGTACTCATTTGCTATTAGTTGAACAAAATCTCTCTCTCTCTCTCTCTTTCTCATAGATTTCTCTCTCATAGGTTAATAGTACTTAGACAAAAAGGTTCAGAAGCTTGCGATCCTTCAGATCGCCGCCACCGCTTTCAAAGGTCCTCGTCGTTGTCGTAGTCATCACCGACTCCTCCGAATCAAACGACACCGTATCCCTCCGCCGCTGATCCATCGCGGCACTTACGCAGATCCACATTCCCCTCCCTCTTCCTCTCTCTGCCGCCACGAGATTCGGCTTCAGAGAGAGCCCCGCCGCCTCGAACGGCTGGAGTCGCTCCGCGTCGTAGTATGCCGACGCCGACGGATAGTAGCGGTTTTTCGGCGTGCATGCGCCTCTGCTGAACGCGTCCGAAGACTCGTCGAGGGTAGGCGTAGTGAAAGCCTGTAACGGCCTCAAAGCGCCGCCGCAGAGCACCGTTTCGACCGCCGACTGGCACACGTGCCAGTTCCCGCTCGACAGAAGCCCCACCGCTCCGTTCACCGGGTTCACCGTGCGGCCGCACGCTTCGAACAGCAGAGACTGAAACAGAGCTGATCGAGAAAAAGGAAAAATATGGATTAATTGATGGCAAATATTAATCGTGTAAAATTATTGCAATATTGTTTAATTAATTGATTGATTGTTTACCGGGGCGTTGGTTTTCCGGTACGGCGGAGACGAAGGAGAGTAGATCGCTGCGGCCAAAGAACTTGGCAAGGAACAGGGTGGCGTTGCCTTGGGCTTCGGGAGAGTCGATCCAGTACAGGCACGACCTCAGTATGCATGTGTCGCTGCATCCCTTCCGGAGCACTCGGCAGCCGTTGCAGCTCATCTCCACCGCCCGATCGGCCTCCCTCCAAAACAAATCAAATCAACGGTGAGTGATGAAATCTCTCTCTGAGTTGAAAGTTGTTTGGTTTGTTGAGTTTGTTGAGGGGAGGGAGTGAGAGTGTGGGTCTTGAAGCTGCGCTTTGGTATTTAGAGAAGCAGGAAGAAGAAACTAGAGAGAGACTAGAAGATAGAGAGAGAGAGGGAGAGAGAGGAGAGAGAGGAGAGAGAAGAAACTGTGGTTGAGTTTAGGAGTTTAGTGAATGTTTTCCGCATTCGCTTTTCATCATCCTCCTCTTTATTTTGTCTTTGAAATGAATAAATAATATAACAAGAATATGAAAACAAATTGTAGTAGTTAACCATAATTATTTTCTTTCCTGATTGACTAGTTTGATATCAAAATTATGTAGTATACGGGATATTTTTTTCTCTTCTGAATTATAAGTTCGACACTAAAATTATAGTAATTCAATCTAGTATGTGGCTTGGCCTAAATGTCTTACTCTAATATAAATTAGCATGCCGGCACACACAAAGAGTGTAAGAAATTTTTTTATTTTTGAACTAGGAGAGAGGAAGAGAGTGATAGAGAATGTGGGAGTTGAAAGTTTTTTTTATTTTTTATTAATTAGAGATATGTTAGGATTACATATAGGTTAGGTTTTTGAAAAAAAAAAAAAAAAAAGCAAAATTTGATTGTATGAAATTACATTTTTGCCCCATATTGCTTATTTATGTTATGTTTTAATTAAAGGGTTAAACTGGTAATTTCATAGGATTTTGATTGACAATTAGTGTTTTATTAATTAGTAGATATAATATGTTTTAAAAAATGACTTGTATAAAATGGACCCACCATTCAAGGGAGGAGCTAGGACTTTTTTCTTGGGTGGGCTAGCTGAAATTAGTATCATAAAATCATATGTTTATTTTTTGTTATATAAAATTATATAACAATCAATATAAAAGAACAACAATAGAATATAATCGATTCTTAAAATCATAATCCTAACTGACAACTTCAAGGACCATATAAATAATTAACCTACTAAATGAATCAAGAATAAGTAAATAAAGCGATTAAGAACATATCAAAGGTTGCATTCATTAGAAAATCACAACGAAAAGTAAACAATTGCAAAGATAGGGATTTAATTGTGAACTAAAAGAAAATTATTTTTCTTTTCTTGAGTAAGAAGTACAGAGGCTAAATCGCATAGGGTAAATGATCGTTTTCTTTAGCGAGAAGGGGGAGGGAAGATAGAACTAATTTATTACTTGTAGCATAAAAAATATTATTTGTTACATATCCTCAAATAAATATACATTAAATAATAACCTATATTGGAATTGAGTGGGCTACATAGGCTACATGTATTAACATAAGCCATTAAAGCATGAGTTTAAAAAATGATAGTGTTATTCACACACCTTTATTAATTTTTTGTCGTTGATCTTTGTTAATTCACTCGATCTGAAGGTAGAAAACTGAGAGGGATGTGTGAGAAATATAAATGACCGTAAATAACACTATACTTACAAAAAAACTCTCTAAACTACAGTCCACCTTAGCCTTGTGGTTGGCTCCGCCCGTACCACCATTACTGTTCATGACGAAGTCAGCTAAGGCCCACTGATGTCCCACTTAAAATTTTGTGCAAGTTAAAGATCATCATGCTTATAGAAGGGGCAGGGTACGTATTTGCTATATTATTCAGTATAATAATAAGCAATTATTATGATAAAATGTCTACAATTTAACTTAATGAAACTTAAAAAAGTACAGAAGATATTCTACTGTCATAAAAAACAACTCTCAAGTATAATTGGAGGTTTGGTCGCCCTTGCTAAAAATGTTTCTAGCTCCATCTCTTCGTTATCGTAATGTCCAAATTTAATAATATAACATACATCAAGTGTGTTTTTTATATCAAATTATAATATTTCTGAAACTGAAACATCTTGCGTTTGGTATTCTCGAACGTTTTGTGTATGACGGTGGACATTGGGTGGGGACCCACGAAGGTCCTGTCGAGGCGATATCTTCCAAACTCTGGGCGAGACAGAGCGGCTCCGTGTTTCCGCGACTATTTCTGACCCGATCTGACCGTCGGATCGCGGGGTTCGATTGGGCTTTGGCCGTTGGATTAGCATCACGGACGCTTTTTAATTATTGTTAAAGTGGGTTGAGGAAGAAGTGTTGGGGTGGGTGCCCAACTGCAAACTCGGCGCAAGCAGCTTTGAAGGCAGAGAGAAACACAAGACACTTCGAGTTCCGATGCGTAGACCGTCAATGACACCCTTCCTTATTCCTTCCCCCGCTGCCTTTACATGACTAAACTAAATTCTAAACGCACCTTCCTATATTTTATTCCCTCAATTTTTGCCTCGTGACTAATTTATTTTTTTAAAAGGAAACTAGGTGTCTTTGTCACAACAATTCATTATTTCGGAAGTCGAAATGACTCACAAACGTATTTCAGCATTTTCTGATCATCATCGTGTAACTCACAAACGTTAAGTTACGGGTTTGAATTCGTTTTAATAATTATTCAATTGGTTATTTTATGGTATGATGAAAAGAAAAAACTTGAACAATCCATAGGCTAATCAATAGTAATATTGCGAATAATTATTTGATTTAGCGACATAAATTTTTGTTTATACTAGAAAGAGGTGGTTGTTGACAAAGAAAATTCAAATAAATGTCGTGCTAACTAATAAAAGCAAATGAATGTGGGAGCAAAATTTATTCCTCAAGAAATCAATTAAATTCGGGAAAGTAGAGCCTCGATCATGCAAGCAAGATGCTACAATATCCCACTATCATGCCATGGCGGAATAAGCTTGTGGTTTAATCAACTCGCGTAGGAAGATAGAGAAAAGAGGTACAAAAGTGTTCAAAATTCTATAACAATCATCACAAACGCTCACTAACTTGAACGTCAAAATGTCTTTTACAGGTACACCTCCTCATTTTGTTCTTGGTGGCAAGCGAAAATGGTGTCTAAAGTTTTTTGTTGCGACTACAAAATTACTGGCTTCAAGATTAGAAGATCGAGTTTTTTGTACAATTTTGAAGCTTCAGTTTACCAGCACGGCCTTGTAGAAATTTGCGTGCAAAGTTTTAGCTGCAAATGGGCTGAGCTTAGAACTTTATTCATCAGTCACAATGGAAGGGTTTGGTCCATTTGACTCGTCTAAGATGGGAAATAAGTTGGCCCGCGGTTCAATCCAATTGTTGGGTCGGACTGGGCTACACAATCACAATCGTTGTGTTCTTTGTCTTTTAATCAAATCATAATCGTGATGTTTACCCCTAAAAAATCCTTTTTTATTTTATTTTATTTTTATGAAAAATATGTTTTCTTTGTATGTTTTTGTAGCCGCGAGCTACGGTCTACCTAGTTCGGCTATTCAACTCTTCGAGTTCTTCCTGCATGGACTTCAATTGGAGACGTGCTTTGTGGTTTTGATGATGCTAAAGTGCACTTTGCACCATTTGTTAGGATTATGGAGCTTTTTAGCATGTCTGGCTTGCCCACCCCCATTTTCCATTCTTCCTTTGAGTTCGTTGGTTCTTCATCCTGGTGGTGTGGCTATTTTGGTGGAGAAGGTTGGTTCTCGTTTCCATATCTTGGATTTTTGGCTTAGACATTGTTATGGTTCACTTTTAGTGCTTGTTTCCTTATTTTACTTTTGTATTAGAATGCACTTTTACTTTAGCATACCGAAAGTAAGTATTTATAACAGTCATAAACATCAAACCACTACTCCAATGGGCTTCAATAAAAAACTTTTTCGAAGAAAACATATGACAATACGCTTTAGAGTAATAGTTAAAAATAAAAAGAGCATCGCACATACTACAATTACAAGTCAAATAAAAGAATCAAGTCCACCCGAAAGCTCTCCTTATCATGAACAAACATCCCACGCCAAAACACTGAAACAAACGAGAAAAGGAATATAATTTCTTTGTCCATATTTAAATCAAAATATCATTTTCCATTGATTTTTTATTTCAAATTACTTTGCTTTCAATCATGACTACTTTATATACCAAAAATTGGTCTTACATGGTAAATCCACCTCACCCCACACAGATTACTAAAAATAAAAAAATAAAATATGGATTTTGGTTGTGGGAGGTAATTCCTAAGTGGGGAAGCAGTTTTGGTGGTGGATGCAGAAGCCACGTGTCATCTCAGAGATGAAAAGATCTCTAGTTCCATCCTATGTGGGCAAGGGCAACAATAGAACCTTCTCCCCTGTGCCAAAAGAGTCACAACCCACTACATAGTGGTCCTGCTCCGAAGACATGTTACTAAGGGCATCTCCAATCAAGACTTTATCATCTATTAGGTTACCATATTTTTAGCTTTAGCAAGAAATTTCATCTTTAATGAGCCGAAAAATAGGGCTAGATCCACCATTGGGGCTAGCAACTTCCTTTATTGAGTAGTATAAAATCAAGCTACTTCTAATCCCAAAAAATAGTGGGTCCCACAAAAAAGTAGCAACCCATGTGAGCAAAATTCTATCACTCTCCCTCCACTTGCAAATACACATATACTCTCCTTTTATTATTTTTTAAATTCTTTTTTCTTACTTATTTTTCTTGCAATTTGGCTAATTAATGATTGTTTTAAATTCCATAAGAATTAAAATTTCAAATTGATTTAACGTTCATGGGCATTGATGTGTGAAATTTTCAAATAATTTTTTTCAAAATTGTATGATACCAATTTACCAATTGGTGCTAAGTAAATTGTTGTGTTATACATGAAAATCAAATTATTTCAAAGGGCGAAGTGGGGGTTTGTTTCTTTTAACGGATGAGATTGAGACAAGGGAATCTAGTTCAACGAACGATTCATAAGTGATGAAATCTAACTTTGTCACAATTTGAACTTTTTAGCTTGAAGGGTTCACAAAAAAAAGAATTTAAGATAGCACGTCCAAAAATCAATTTAAGAAAAGCTAACACAAAAAAAAAAAAAATCATCGCTTAATCAAATTACAATATAAATAAATATATATAGCCCCATATAGAGTCCGAAAGATATAGCCCCTCATTGGGAGAGATTCTTTTATAAAACCCCAAAGATTCCTCGGAGCTCTAAAATGGGCTATATCCGTCACTTTTCCAGCCCCATATAGAGCCCCTCACTGGAGATGTTCTAAATACTTAAATGTACGTGGTTGTGATAATATTTTAAATTAACAACGTAATGTTACCTGATTAAATTTTAACTCTTTTTTTTTCACATATCATTTATTTTAATAATTTGAGATTTCATTACAGTGGTGTATCCGTTATAAATAAATACTTTTCCTACGTCGGTGAGAAGTTAAAAACTCTTGATAAATTATGAAATATTTCCGTTTCTCAATTTATAAATATATCGCGTTTGACGCGAGACGGAGTAATTGTTTATTGTGACAGTAACCCTACTTACACATACAAGAGACGACGGAGCTGGGTTGAGGGGTGTTTGGATACTGCTGTGATCCGCCTACCAAACAAGAACGCCGTGCACCTTCAAAAGTCTACCCTTACAGTCATCAAATAATACAAAGAACTTGACCCGATGAAGCTTCTTGGAAGAATCCAACGTTTGGCGGTTTGAACGTACACGCTTAGGTGTACGAACTGGGCTAATTTTCTTTCCCAAAATTTGACCCAGCACACCAGAACACCAACAAGATTATTAATTACCATCAACACGCACGACCCATGAATCCAGTCCCATGACACGTCAAAAATTAGGTCATCTACTCATGTCTACATACGTATAGAAAACAAAAGTCAAAGCCATCAAGCGGGCAAACCAAAATACTTTTTTTTAACATACATAACCATTTAGTCTAACGACGTTCGATTTTTTTAGAAAGAAAAAAATTTAAATTCAACGCACAATAATGTGAGGGTAATATATAAAAGAGAAAATTATAGTAATAGTTCCTTAACTTTAATCTAATTAAAGAAATAATTCCCAACTGGAAATTTGTGACTAATAGTCCCTTAACTTATCCCGTGTAGTTATGATATTTTTCGTCAACTCCGTTAGAACTTTTATAAAAATAAGTCATGTGTCACGTGCGTGAGGCTGAATTAAGAGGCAATATGAAAAACTAAATAAGAAAATTGTAGCAATAGTCTCTCAACTTTAGCCTAATTGGAGAAATGGTCTCTCATTTTTAACTTAATAGGCGCAATGGTCCATCATTTTTAACCTAATTATAACAATGGTTCTTTTAACATGACTCATTTTTACAAATGTTCTGACAAAGCTAACGAAAAGGACCATAGTTGCACGTTTTGATGAATTAAGGGACAATGGTCACAAATTTTTAGTTGAATGATCATTGCTTCAATTAGGTTAAAGTTGAGAGATCATTGTGACAATTTCACATTGTTTGACTTTTGAGTCCTACATGTCAAACTGTGAATGACATGAATGAAAGAATGCCTACATTCAAGAAAACATGCGAAGTATTGTCCATGTATATGTATAATTGTAGTGAGTTATGTATTAAGTTAAGAGTGTTTGTGACTTATTATTGTGTATAACGACCTGTCGTTAAATTGTCTAGAAAAAAAAAAAAAAAACTTAGTCTTGGACTTCATGAAAAATTGACAATTAGTGAGCTCCACTCCACAGCCAGCACATTTGAAAGCATTATTATTATCTGATTAAAAAAAAAAACATTATTATTAGGTTGGCATAGTAAACTTCAATGTTATATCCTAAAAGAAATGCTAATGAGATTCTATTAAAAGTGAAATTTTTCATGGATTCTCCACCACCTTATATTTTAACGTCAATTTCTATACCAACATTTTAAAATATTGAGTAAAAAATATGAAATGTTAGATAGTCTCACTTTTAAGAGAGTCTTCCATTCGAGATTGAAGAATAGCTAAAGGGGGTCTACCTCGGTTTAGTTGCCTAGTAGGTTAGCCGACCAACTAATAAATCATTGGGATAGCAATTAGCTGAGCTAGCTAGCAAATTATTAATTCACCACCTCTCGCGTGATGAAGTGGACATGTTCTCTTGAAGTTGAACTCTACACACTGCATGAGCAAGAGATAAGAGCCACAAGGAGTTTAGGGCTTTTTAGAAGTGGAGTGGGGCCTTTGCCGAGTTAGTTGATGGGAAGAGGATTATCTCTAGATCTAATTTGTAGAGATCTTAGAAATTTCTATATTCAAATCGTTCATTGTACATCTTGAGGTCAGTTTTTATTAGGTATTATTTGTGTTTAATTTTAAATAAAAAAATCAAATAACTTCTTACCACACAATGTATGATGAATACCTAAAATATGAGGATCCCCGCAATTTGAATTCGGATAGAATCTAAATCCTAGTTGATGGATCAATATTTTAACTTTTTATATAATTTATTTGCAATCCCCATTATCATAAGTTAGAAAACTTATTAGACATGTAAAATATCTAAATTGTCAAACCGGCCAAATTAAACCTATCCAAACAAGTAAGTTGGCTTTTACTAGTTTCAACAGTAAGTTAGCATTGGTTCGGTTGCATTTTGAGATGTAAATTAAATCGAATCGGACCCTTTTTTTTTAATAAAGGGAGATATACAAGTGTAGTATTATACCGCGACGGATCAGGATTCTAACATTGTGTGGTCTTAATTAAGGTACTATAGGCACTTATCATTTACGTTCATCTTCATCTGAAAATAAATCTTTTTTCTTAATTCAGAGCTTCTATTGCACAACCATGGTATTCTTTCTTTTATCACTTGTCCAGATCATTAGGTGGTCCTTGTATGTCCTCACAAGCGCTTCTTCAGACTTGGAGGTAGTCCAAAACTACTCGGGCCCATGCATGGATCCGCCACTAGTATTATAGTTACTTACTAGTGACTAGCAAGTTGACTGAGAGCTTCATACATTATTCCTTAATAGTAGTATGCGATATCAGTTATTATATATAATTAGATTATGAGTACTGAAATAATGTTGTAAATTAATATCCAAATATATCTTCTCCTCCCACACGCAAATGCTACTTGTCGTATGTAACCCATACTCCGGATTATTCTCCATCTTATTCCCCTCTGTTGAGCAGAGAACATGTTCAAAGCTACGGTTATTTGCCTTGGTCGGTTAGTTCCTCAAGTTAAGCAACGTATAATTTAAAGTTGGATTGAAAAAGTTTTGGCTTAATTAGGCCAACACTGTACGCAAGTGGTATTTTATCTTTTTATCTTAGGTACATTCATTGTATATGCTCTTCTCCAATTGCATCGATCAGCAGGGACGTTCGTCGTGAAGAATGTCACGTTCTTCCTTTCAAAAAGAGAGAATTTAGAAAACCAATAAAGCGTCATTAATCTTTATGTGTAAATTAATGTCTGACACATATATACATAGAAAATAAGGTTCCTAACAATGCCTTCTATTAGACTGATGATCACACAAGAACTTCTGTCATGTTTCTTAAAGCCACGCCTCTTGACAATTAGGCGTATTTCCATATCAGTGTAAATGTATCTCATTGCAATCACAATAAGAAACGAAGTAGAATTCTCTTCCCTTCAATTCATTTTCCTCCCCTTCTCTACCTTTCTTCCACACTTTTCACTTTGTCTTTGCACGACCACCTATTTTTCATCTTATAAATAAGTCAACACTTTGATATTGATGTAGTTTAATCCTAACAGTTCAAACAAGCGAGAAGATAAAAGAAGAGGAAAAAAGTGGAGAGAGAACCATAAAAAATGGCTACTTACATTCAGTTTCCCGTTGACAATTGGGTTATATGACTTTTGGTAGCTTTGAACGTAGAGAAAGTCAGATACGCCCAAAGTTGCATTGCACCTAGGCAAGGCATACCCGTATGTTTATGGGCACAACTAGGAAGCGCCAGATCGCGCCACAGCAAGGGGAAGTTGGCAACTAACTAAATATAACATAATAAATAAACATGTAAAATATACAGATGAATGTGGCCAATTGGTCACTTGCTGTTTGCAATTACATCAAGAAACATTCCACCATTTATAAATATATATTTTTTAATTACCAGAAATATAAAAGATTGATTTAAGCATGGCAACGCGGCACAGAATGTTTACTTTTTTAAACACATGGTAAACGCGTCAAGAGGTATGTAGGTATATGTGGCGGTGGTCGTGGCAGTTCTGCTGGCATTTACCGTAACAGGTGTCACTCTGTGATGTATTATCTGAAAATTTGGGAAGAAAAATAACCAACAGCATATTTCCTGGATCCTTCTTAATGAGGATCTTAAAAATTCGAAAATTGTGTACGTTTATTATACATTATACAGTTTATTTTTATCAGATGCTATTTATATTTAATTTTAAATAAAAATATTTAAAATAATTTTTGACCATATGATATTTGATAAACAAATATAATTTACGAATCTTTGAAATCTTCGCAACGAAGAACGAGGAGAAGCTTGATTCGAAAAATATAATAAGTAGAGAAGCATTTTAGGTAAGGTAAGGTAAGGTCCACCTGGCATCCAAATCTATTCCACGAGTTCCACACGATAGCACATCCGAAGCCCCCACCTTCCCCCAACTTCTATCCTTCTTCTTATCCAATCCTTCGTTTTTTCCTTTGTTGATCTCTTCCCTGTCTGTCCCCACTCGCAACCTTAACATTCATAATAATTTGAAAAGGGTGTTAGTCATTTCTGTACATCATATCTAGCAGATTATATAATATGACGGTTGATGAGTGAATTTTTTTTTAAATTTTTTTAAAATGAAATTCGAGGAATGTTAGGTTTATTATCTAGTTGTATCATCATTTATACCATCTTTTTAACATTAACTATGTTAAAGTTCACCAACATATGTGAGTCCCAGTTTTATTAGAAAGATAGTACAAATAAGTAGTAAGAATATCTTTTTTGATGTAATTTAACCATCAACTACAACATTATGTAATTCATAAAATATGGTCAAACAAAATATTTTTTCTAATATTTTTCTTAGAAAAATGAAACAGCTACTTTTTGAGTTTGATTCACAAATAACATATTTGGTAGAATCATTAACTAATTTTTATGACTATGTACAACTTCATCCTTTTTGTGTCACCGGAGTAAAATACCATTGATAATAAGGAATTGAAGAAAAGGAAAATTTTGGTACCGCCAGTTGACATTTACTTTTTTGACTCATCCACTTGATATCGAACCTTCTTCTAATTCGCTCATGAATGTTCCATCTCATTTCGAGTTTGTTAGTCTTCCAAAACGTGTCGGTTAGTTCAAATTTGACAAGTTTTTTGACAAATGGAGAGTTATTAACATCCCAATAAGTAAATTTAGTGACGAGAGTAAATTAACTCGTGTTAGAAACTCAGAGGGGCGAATCGAAATCACAAAAATAAGGTAAATTTAATGACGTGAGTAAATTGGTTCGTGTTAGAAATTCAGAGGGATGAATTAGAATTTGCGCGTGAACTACTGTAGCTGGATAGTGAGCACTACGATTGAGTGTGAAATGTGTGTAGAATATTTTACAGTTAAAAACCGTCACAGAAACACGCACTCTGCCATTTCTCTCGACATGCAAAACCAATGTGCGCAAGTGGGTCTTCTCTGGCTCTCTGCCGCCACCAACTCACGCCGACTCGGTTTTGACTCGGTTGCGCCGCCCATCCAAAAACGTATATAACGCGCCACAAAATTAAAAAAAAATGAATAACATCCGCAGAGCTGATAGAATTTTGGGAAAAATAATTAATTGAATATTCCAATTACTTCCACAGCATGTTTATACATAAATAAAATAATCCAAATCCACAAAAGAAAATTACACGCCGAATATTAATTCAAATATTTAATTTCCTAATTTAATGCCTACGGGAACTGATTCGCGGAGTCGGTCTGAATCGTCGTCCTAATTTTGTTGGTCCTGTGAAATCTCCATTTTGGGCTTCACCATCAGCAGGAGCCTGGGCTTCTTCGTCGGGTGGGGGCTCTCCACCTCGTCCTCGCCGGATACGAAGAAGTCGCGGGAGAAGTCGGGCAGCGCCGGCAGGTTCAGGTCAAACGTCTCTCGGGGGTGGCCGTGGCTGACCGCGTGAGAAGTTGACCCGACTCCCTCAGAGGAAGTTATAGCGCTTGTGGTAGCGGTGGATCCTGCGGCGCCGCCATCGTAGTGGCAGCGCTTGTGGCCGCCCAAGGCTTGACCGGTGGGGAAAGACTTGTGGCATATGGAGCACTCGTGGGACCTTCCCGAAGGGGTGGCGGTGGTGGTGGCGGAGGTTGTGGTGGTTGAGGACGTGGACGGGCCTTCGACGGCCGATCCGGCAGCAGAGCCTTTTCGGTGGCTGGCCTTGTGTCCTCCGAGGGCCTGGTAAGAAGAGAAGCTCTTGTCGCAAACAGAGCACTTGTAGCTCAGGTTAGCCGGCGGCGCTGCTGACGTGGAGGGCTCCATAGAAGGGGATTGAGTGATGATCTGGTGTGAGGCGGCGGAGGTTGTTGCTTTAGTGGCCATGGTATCGGCGAGGTCTCCATCTCTATTACCGCGGGCGAGCATGATGAGGCAGAGGGCGAGGTACTCCTCCTCCTCGGTATGAGGGGTGTCAAGGCGTGGACGCTTGGAACGCTTGCGTTTGGTCCACGGCTCGACATAGCTGAAGCTCGAGGCTTTGGTCTCGAGCTGGAAAGGAGACGATCCGGCGAGTGTTGGCGAGTTGAGAGCTTGCAGAGCCATCTGATGCTTGCTAATGAAAATTTGAGAGATTCTGTTTTTTTTTTTTTTGAGAGAGAGAGAGAGGATGGAGAGGTGAAAGACTTGAGAGTTGGAAGTGAGAGTGAGAAGTAGGGGAAGGGGGTATATAAAGCGACGAGGAAGGGAGGGGAAGTTGCGGTCCAAGTGGGAGGAAGTAGTAGTGTCCGTTTAAAATTAAATATCCTCCTTTTTATTTTATTTTAATTATTTGGGAAATAAAAGAGAGACTTGAGGGCAACGAAATTTACCACGTTTATATTTGGGAGGGGTGGGGGGTTGAGTTTTCTTGATGGCCAAGGAGGACTGGAGTGGGTCAAAGAACGGAAGGGGTGCCTACCGCCTGGGTGTGTGGGCCCACAACTGGACTCGGTTTTTATTTAACTTTTTAACTACAGAAGACTTGGGGCCCAAATACCGAAGACGGTTTCAAAGTCAAGGGTCTAGAGAGAGTGGACACTTTCTAAATCTTCTTTCTAATTTCTCAAACAAACGCGGTCCGGGTTTACGTGTTGTTTTGGGGTTTCAGTTGTACCGAGTATCATGTCTTAGGGCTGGTTTGGTATTGCTGTGCTTTGAAAAAAAACTGCTTCTGCTGTGTTGTGAGAATAAGCAGCTATGAAATAAAGCAGCAGAGTGTTTGGTAAACTTTTTTGTAAAAGTGCTTTTGAAAAAAAAGAGCAGTATTATAGTGTTTGGTAAACTCTTATGTAAAACGTGAAAAAAAAGCCGGTTTTTCAAAGTTGGGTTTTGCAGCTTCTTGTTTTTGGCTTTTTTTCACCCAAAACTGTGAAAAAAAGCTAAAGCTGAATGTTTACCAAACACAAAAACAACTCCCAGCTTTTTTTGATACCAGCTTTTTTCAGAATCACCTCAGTAACAAACCAAGCCTTAGTACGATTTCATGCTTTATTTTCGGAGAAGGGATCATTTTCAGATCTTTTTCTCTTAATTCATCAAATTTGAAAATTCAGACCGTTGAAATTTGATCTAACGATTACAAATAGGGGTTCACTTTAAAAGTTATAATAACTTTAGTCGTTGAATCAAATTTCAATGGTATGGATTCTTAGACTTGGTGGATTCGGAGGAAGAGATCCGAAGATGATCCCTTTCCTTATTTTGGGATGTATAAACATTTTTGCGACTTTTATCTGTTTTAGTTTTGGTTCCTTTAGTTGTTTCGATTGTCTTATAACATATGCAATTCACAAAATAATAAATATAACCAAGTCAGTCAATGTCACTTAATACTACAATTTAGTGGTATTCATTTTTATTTGTAAGTATGAGATTTCTTGCTGAAGGCGAATTTAATGTAGACGTCGTGTGTTAAAAAAAAAAAAAAAAAAAAACTAAGCCAATCGATTAGAACATTATAAATATACACTCGCACTCAATTTCAAATCATTGTAGCATAAATTTAAGGGAACTTTAAGGAAAAGTTCTTGGTACTGTTCACTTTAATAAAAAATCACATTTTTACACTAAAAAGTCAATTATGTACTATTCACCTTACCCTTTATTTTGTTCTTATCATTAAAATTTAAAATTTTCAAGTCATTTTTTTTAGTTTTCCTTACATTTAAACCATATTATTGTTAATCTATTGTGGGACTTAGTCTACTTCCTTACTCTCTTAATGTAGACATCGTTTGTTAGGAAAAAAAAAAAAAAAAAAACACTAAGCGGTCGATTAGAACATTATAAATATACACCGCACTCAATTTCGAATCCCTGTAGCATAAATTAGGATAATTTAAAATTTGTTACTTTGTTACTTTGTTACTTTATAAGATTGGAAAAGATGAGTAAACGCGGTCGGGTCCAATCTAATTTCCAACTTCCAATCAGAAAGCAGCCGACGTTGTATTTGCTCCCCACATTCAAGGAACCGCAGCGACATTTCCTGGTACTTTCGATTCCTTCTCACGCTGTATTAGTTGATAACTTCAGAGATGGGTTTGTCAAATTGGAAGTTGGCAACTTGAAATCTCAGTCAAAGCACCACCGTCATTGCTTAATTAGGGGTGATTAAGGCCTAATCCCGTGGGGTGTTTAGTTAGTGTGGTGGAGATTAACTGTGTTTAACTAGTGGTGCACAGAGACTGCGGATGAGGGGTCTTTTGTGCATGCCTAATTTTAGGCACCCCATTTGTAAATGTTGAGGAAATCTTTGCCTTTAATTGGGGTTTGTAATCTGATTACTACAAAAATTCTTATATCACATTACTTTAATTAGCCTGTGGTTTGTGAAGCATTAAACTTTGATTGGTATTTCATGTGCGCATTAATTTTCTCAATCACCTAATGAGCACACCAGAATCATATAAATGAAATTCTCTCATGTGCGCATTAACATAAAATATCTATCATCTTATATTTTTGGCACATTGTTTTATAAGAGAAATGCTTAAGACACTCTTTCAAAGTTGGGCTCTACATGGATTCTCTGTCACCTCACAGTTTAACGTCCATTCTCATGCCAACATTATAAAATATTGTGTCAAAAACCATGAGGTGGCATAGAGTTCATGGGAATCTCACTTTTAGAGAGTATCCTTGGTATTTCTCGTTTTATAATGTTGGCACGAGAATTGACGTTAAACTATGAGGCGACGGTTAGTCCACTTTGAGACAGTCTCTAATTACTACCGCATTATTTTGGTTCAAGAATTAAGTTAAATTTGGTTCACTTTATGAGAGGCCTTCTTAATTGGACGTCGGTACCACGTAGTTGTCAAGCCGAGACTCATTAAGTTGGATCGTAAGTGAGTGAATGGCGCCCGAATACGTAGTGTTAGTATCATTTGTAAGTTCTTTTATGTCTTGGATGTAAGAATAACTAGATGGCGTGGCATGATTGTCCGATATAGTTTGATAGTGTGATATTCCACTTAGCAATCTTGAATAAAATAAAAAACAATTTTACTAACGATCATGTAAATTTAAGTGATACGTTGTTAAGGTACTTCATCGTATATATCACTTACTCTCTTGTTTGTGTGTTTCAACTTCATCGGCCTCTATTTTAAAGTACAAACTAGTAAATCTGTATGTCAAATCCTGCTTTCTAATTCAATGTACACGTTTTAGCAGCCACAATATCCTAAACTACTTGCTAAGTTAATTGCACAAAAGACCCATAAATTGTCGTGTACTAACTCAACACTCAACAGTTTTCTAATTCGTCGTTCGTATTACAAATTTTATGTTGACCTGGAATATAATTTGTGTCGCCCACTTGTACTTTGTGGAAGGACCTTTTGATTATGTTTGAATTTGACTCCTCCATTTAGACGGCTTTTCTGGGATGGTTGGCTCTTGCGCTTGCTAGAAAGCAACAAGAACATCTGCAAAGCATCTGGATTACTGACCTAGTGAAGGGTTAATATCACAATTAATATTACATTAAACTAAATGGAGAAGCGGAGATCATTTGTATTTGAAACAGAGTGTGCTAAAGGAAATATCGCATCACTAGAACAATTCGTCACAGATACTATAATTTAGAACAACGTGGTCAAGAGATGTTAGTTATTTTGGTCTTGTTATGTGGGGTTATATTTGGGGTTATATTTTGATGAATACGTGAATAATCAAACTTTAAGAGTAGTGTGAATTTCTTACTTGAAGGAAGGGTGGTGTTATTCACACTGTTGACTGTGTTGATCGAATGAATTAAAAAAAATCAAACAACAGAAATTAACAAAAAATATGAAAGAAGTAAAATAAAGGTATAGATAGCATCAGCCTTAAAAGAAATAAATGCCTTATCGCCTAAGAGTTTTAGGTGGAGGTGTGTAGGATTCAGTCTGCCATGTGGCCTAATACTTAAAGACCAGGAAGGTTGCTGCCTTTTGCCAACTGCACTAAAAAATAGAGAATCTTAATGAAATACTTTCGGCATTGCATTGTTCACTTTTAACGAAAATGATATTTTTATTTTGAAAAGTCACTTCATATACTATTCACTTATACCTTTATTTTGTCATTTTCGTTAGTTTTTCTTAAAAAATAAGGACACTTACACCTTTATTTTGTCATTTTCGTTAATGTTTCTTAAAAAATGAGGACACTCAACAGAGAGAGGACTGGCCTACCCTTTGAGTTTATCTAAATTTCCTCTTAAGTCTAATTAAAACAAAATGATTAATAAGTTGCTTTGTGGCTAACAAGAAGTGGGATTAGTTACTGGGATTAGCTTAACGATTAAGGTGAGTAGAATGATGAGTAAGAGTAGACCAAAGACGTAGAGTTTGGCATTATAAAAAAAGATAAAAGTACACGTACAAGTAAAGAGTCCCTTGACACCCATGAGTTAGGAAGAAATCGTTGAGCACCGTCCTGAAGTGCGGTATAACTAATTGGTCTGTTACAATAGAGATGAAAAAAGAGTTTTCTAATATATAAAACTATAATCACGTGTTATAATATAAATGAAATTAATAATAATTTCCGGTGTTAAATACATATTTCTCCGGAGTTGGGGACGATGACATATGTCATTCAAATCGTGTTTTGCATTTTGGATGTTGCTAAGCTACCATACATACAGGGACACCCCAAAAGTAGATGTTGTTTAGCAATTATTTAAGAATTATTAATTATATTTATTTTTTTAAAGCCAGACATAAGAACATCAGTTAATATGTGGTTAATCACTTGTTTAAACAATTATCTAAAACAAAACAGAAAAAACGGAAAAAAAAAAAAAAAAAAAAACGAATAGAGCCAGCTGGGCATGAAAAGATAAGTGTTAAAGTAGTGAATAGGTCCATGTCGCAAGGTGAAGTCACTGCTTACCTACGATGTCGTTTGGCATAGCACGCAGCCCATATATTTTCATGTCAAAAGCTTGAAGTTTTATTGGTAAACAGACTAAATTTACAAAAACGTCTACGATGCACTCATAGCGCCGCAATAAGTTACGATATTGCTAAATAGTGAGGTTATCACAAATATATACATCGTTACTGTTATGTACTTGAGATCGACAGAAAACCTCCTACAACAAACTGAGTGGTTTAAAAAAAATCTTAATAGGGGAAACTTCTAGTGATCACCAGTAGAAGAAAACAGAAAATGTGATGAGAAAAGTGGTGGGATGCTTTTTATTCCCTTTAAATGAGGCACAACTAGTGGCTTTGTTACAACAATCCACTCTTGTAGGGGATTAGAAAGACTCAGATACATTTCAGCCTTCTCCTAACCACAGTCGTTTGATCTACCAGTGCTAGAAACTAAACCCAAAACGTGTAATGTGGAATACGAGCCTAAAACTCGTTTTCAATTACTGGCCCACTTTGTGATGGTTTTGGTGGTGTGTTTGGAAGCATGTGATAGTGGGTTTATATGTGGAAGAAGTTAGGAAGGGGCTGTTTTGAGATATGTTGACGTGTTTTAATACACTTAGGGCTGGTTTGGTATTGCTGTGTTTTGAAAAAAAAAAAAAAAACTGCTTTTGCTATGCTATGAGAATAAGCTCATTTTTGTTGTTTCATGTTTTCAACTTTTTTTTTTTCACCCAGAATTGTGAAAATAAGTTGTTTTTAAGTGTTTACCAAACACCTTTTTGAGCTTAGCCTTTTTTGATACTCACTTTTTATAAAAGCACCTCAATAGCAAATCAGTACTTACATAGGCGGCATATACTGAGCCCTTTTCATCCTTATCTTTCATTTACGCCAGTCGGCCCTTAAGTTGGGCCATATGGGCCTACTCAGTTGTACTTGTGGGTTGGCTATGATGTAATTACAATTCAATCCAAAATTTGTTGATCGAAACCCATTGCATCTGCATCTCACCTATTGCCATAATCAATTACATTCAGATAATAACAAATTCAAAAGGAAATCGGGTGGTTCCTCGAATCAGGAACATAATTTAGAGTCGTTGCGAAGAGTATAGCATGTCAGACATCATGCAATACCATTAGCTTGGCAACGCGTGTGGGCAACCAAAGTTTCATTGATCTTGAGAAGCAAAGCCTTCGAATCTTCCTCAATATGCCACCAACGGACATGTTAGGAGAACTCTCCTTCAAAGTTTTACTAAGGATTGGTTCCAATAACTTTAAAAGTGAGGCTCGTTATATACTATTTGTCATCTCACAGTTTAATGTCAATTTCCATATCAACATTATAAAATATTATGTTAAAAATACGAAATAACATAAAATTTATAGAAAATTTCACTTTCTTTTCTTAGCATTTCTCCTAATATCAATATGCCCATAGGACTTGTGTCAAATTTGGGAGTCCAACCGAAAAGCCTGCGACTGCCTCTTGGGTTTCTGACCTGAGAGAGTTGATGGGCCCATTGCTGTGTTGTTATTAGTGGTGAAAAAATTCCCAAAAATCCCTAACCAAACCGAAAAAATACCGATCCTAAACCAAAAATGTCCCAAATCAAATTTCTCAAAATTTTCGGTATGCTATCCTGAAAAAATACCGAAATTTCGGTATGGGAATCAGGATTGTCTTCCCAATATCTCGGTATTCCCATACTGAACCGAAAATATATATTTTTAATTATTATTATTATATATATTTACACATATAATAATATATATTATTATTTTAAATTATAGTTAGAGTTAATTTGAACTGTTGGATTGTTTCAAATTAATCTATGTCGTCCATTCCTTGTTATGCTTTCTCCCCGTCGAGGACTCGAGTGTCGTTTCGAACTTTCGATTTCATTTCTTACTCACTCAGACACAATCTCTCAGCTCAGCGCCTCAGCCACCGAGAGAGCCCTCACCTCATTCTCTCTGTCTCAAATCCAATTCCGGCCAGCCAATCACCGGCCCACTACCACACGGATCATCCACCGCTCTCTCTCCGACGGTGGACCCTTCCTTCACGACACAAAGCCACAGCCACCACCGGTCTCTCTCTCGCGATTCTCTCTATCTTGACTCTTTCTCGCGATTCTCTTTCTCAGAAGTCTCTGACTTTCTCATGTGATTTTCTCTCTCAGATTCAGACACAGGTAAATAAATAAGGGAATTAATTTAGGGTTTGTGAAATTTAATTTATGAATTCTAGATTAGGGTTTGTAATTTTAGGGTTTTTGAAATTTAATTTTCAATTAGGGTTTGTAAATTTAGGGTTTGTTTGGTTTCACAAATTCTATTTAATTGATTTAATGTTTCTTGGGTTTTTGCAGATTGGTGAAGGTCCGAAAGAACTGGGCTTTTTTGCTTTGCTTCTGCAGCTTTTGTGCTGGAGTTTTATTTACCAACAGGTAAATTTCTCAGATGAAGTAATCAGGAACTTATGGATTAGAACTTATGTTCGAT
Organism: Pyrus communis; assembly: GCF_041283825.1. NCBI lineage: Eukaryota > Viridiplantae > Streptophyta > Magnoliopsida > Rosales > Rosaceae > Pyrus > Pyrus communis. The sequence goes on from NC_142572.1 coordinate 17,915,123, forward strand.
GTCTGTTCTTTTAACCTAGTCGTAATATATTTTGTTCATTGCTTGGGGATAAAGTAATCAGGAAACATTGATATAGGCTTATGGATTAGAATTGTTTGTCTCCTACATTTGTGATGCCAATGGGCTAGACTGGAAAAGAGTGACCTGAACTTTTAGAATGTTGTACAAGATGTTGGCAGAGTTTTCAAATACTGTATGGTTTGCGCTTTTTGGTCCTTGTGAACCTTATGTATTTAAGCCTCTTGAGTTATAAGTGGTTGATTGTCTATGAATGTATAAAATTTGAAGTCTATGGGTCAATTATGTTGGGGATGGAAGAAGACTACACTAATACAATGAAGTTGTCATTCCTCTAGTAGGTGGTGCTTTGCTGCTTTCACAATCCTTACAAAGTTGCATTTCTTGTGGCATATTGCATTTTAGAACAATTATTTTCTTTGATTAGGTCCTCGTGTATGTTATTTCAATTCCTGTGGAGTTCATATAATGCTCACTTCCCAGCCAAATATTATAGCCGAAAAGCCCATAAATATTTCGGGATTCCCGATTGTCTCGAAATACCGAAACTATTTCGGATTCCAAAAAATTTGGTTTGAAATTGATCTTGAAATTGAAAATACCAAAAATTTCGGTTTGAGAATCGGCATTAAGTTTTGTTTCGGTATCCCATACCGAACCACCCCTAATTGTAATGATGTTTCAAAGCACCTCATTTCTTTTCTCGTCAAATTCCTTCACTTTCTCACACGCAGTCACCTTCCGCCCTCCCGCAGCTAGAACTTCGTCCTCCGCCGCCGCGCTGCCCTCCATTCGTTTCCCAAATTACAGATCCGCTCGCCCTCCCGCGCGCTGCTCTGGTAAAGTTATAAACCCTGCAAATCCTCAGCCCTGAATCTGTCGATGAATTATAAAATGTACATTTTTGCATGTTAATTGTCGGTCTTGTTGTGATGAAGGGTAGATCGCTAAGCTTTTAATTTCTCAGAAATTTCAGAAATTTTCCAATTTTTTTTTCCTTTTTTCGTCAAGCAATGAGTAATTTGGTCATCTGAAAAATAAATTTTATGGGGTTGGTGGATATTTTTATTTATTTTTCTCATATAAAACAAAAAAATGCAAGATTGTGACTATAGTTTCTGGGCCTCTTTTTTTTCCCTTGTGTGGTTAGTGAGTAAGAGTGAAGCGCTGAAAGTTGAAGCAATGGCAGCGGAAGACAGTAGGGATCCTCGCCTTGCTAGAATTTCATCTGCTATCAGAGTCATACCAGACTTCCCCAAGCCAGGTACTTTATATATATATACACACACACAATGTGTTTTTTCCTTGTTGGGTTCGATTCGATTTGTGATTTTGGGTTTTACTTGATTTCTGGTCTCGAATGGAGGTTTTGTGAGTTGTGCTTGGCTTTACTTTTTATGGCAGGGATTTTGTTCCAAGATATTACTACATTGCTCCTGGATACCAAGGCTTTCAAGGACACCATTGATTTGTTTGTTGAGAGGTACAAGGACAAAGAAATCTCTGTTGTTGCAGGTAATTCAATACATGCTCTCACTTTTAGCCAGTTATCCTGAATTCGTTTGTTCACGAAATTTTAACGGCTGTTTAGTTGCGCGCCACCTATGTTGGTCACTTATGAGATAAACTTTTATGGATAAGTATGTCATATATCTGCAAATTTAGTCGGTTTTTGGAATCAAACCGTATCCAGAGCATGGTCTTCAGCATTCTGGCGTTCATACTGATTCAGTGGCTGTTTAGTTGTATATACTGAACATTGGGGGTATGTTTATGGTCTGAAGTTTTATTATGACATAATGCAGGTGTTGAAGCTAGAGGGTTTATATTTGGCCCTCCTATTGCCTTGGCCATTGGGGCAAAATTTGTGCCCATGAGGAAACCAAAGAAGTTGCCTGGTAATATATCACACCTTTTTTCTTTTCCTCCTCTTATACTACATAAAATTTTGAGCTTTGAGAAGTTTCTCCGTAGGTGGGATTCGAGGGAATCATTGGTTAGTGACTGGCTTACTGGGAGAATTAGGATAATTTACTTTTTACCCCATCTCGTTGTAGATCTTGTTAAATACAACTTGAATGTTATTTTACTCACAGGATGGATTGATCATCTATACATCTTTCTTTACAATGCAAATGTTAACTCATCCAATTACAGTCTAGTTTTTTTATTCATATGTTAGACATAGTGCTATACCCAGTTATGCTGAGAAATTCTGAGTACTAGGAATGAGTGTTTTTGCCCTTGAATTGTGATTTTGCACTCTTGATAATACAAGAAGATTAATCCCCTCATGGCGCATAAATCAAGTCAAAATCAGACATTCACATTATGATTTTCAGTCTAATTACACTAATTTTGCTGTTGTGACTTTGGAATAGGAAATGGTAGAAAGAGTGAAAGTTAATCCGATAGCAAATACATAGATGCCAAAACTCACTGTTGCTTTAAATATATCACAACGAATAAATAACGAGTGATGGGTTAAATATCTTTATTCCTTCAGAAAGTTTGCTCCTTTGCATGAGTAAGTAGTGTTATTGTATCTTGTGGCTTTTCCTAACCACCAATTGGTTAAGAAATCATAAACAGTGTGGTTCTGGGTGTGCTAATATTATTTTACATTTTATTCACCCATCAAGTATCATGTGCTTTCGATAAATATAATTCTCAAGATGGCATGTAATCTAATATGTTTATGGTTCTGCAGGGAAGGTTATTTCTGAAGAGTACTCTTTGGAGTATGGAACAGATACTATGGAGATGCACGTGGGAGCTGTGGAAGCAGGTGAACGTGCCTTGATCATAGATGACCTCATTGCAACTGGGGGAACCTTGGGTGCTGCCATCAGGCTACTTGGTAGTTTGTCAAACCACAAACTTTACGTCTGAATGCTTATGGCCTTGCACAACTCAAATGTTTGCTTTTTTATTTTTTTTTTAATTGCAGAGCGTGTAGGGGTGCATGTCGTTGAGTGTGCCTGTGTAATTGAATTACCAGAACTAAAGGTATGACATTAAAACTCCCCTGATTAGTTGATGTTGAAGACGGAATCTGGATTTTGTTGCATTTTTTGGTACATTTAATGCACTACTGATGTGCTTATATGGATTGTTTCAGGGTCGGGAACGATTGGCGGAGAAACCATTGTTTGTTCTAGTTAGCGGAGACGCATGAGCAAGGTTTCTGTTGGGGCTTGCAGATTTTCAGAAAAGCAACTTGATTGTTAGCAGGGGCGTACGGTTGATTATCGGTTTGTTTACATTGGGTGATTGAAGAGCTAAACAAACTTGGTAGATGTATGTACCGCGTACTATGTAGAAATAAGTAGTTTTTCTCTTTTCACTTATAAATCTGGTAATATTGATTCAGTTTGATTTATGTCCAAAAAATTCAGCCGTTTTCGGATTGGGTCCAGTTTTATTTGATTTGTTATTACACCTGTTTTGCTCCTTGAAAATAAAAAATATTTAAAATATTTAAATTTAAATTTTAATCTTCAAATACCTTTATCTACCCATTATCTAATTAATAACATTTTAAAAACACATTACAACAAATCTTATAAGTTAATCAAAAGGGTTATTATCCAAAATGATCTCTGAGATTTGCATGATGAATAGAAATGGTCCCGAGATTGAAAATCAATATAAATGGTCTCTGAGATTGTTCACCATCTATGATTTTGGTCCTTCTGTTAAAACCTCTTTGGGTAATTTTCAAAGCTTCGTAATTCAATTGATTTTTAATCAAATTCGACTCATAATATATCACCAAATTCGACTCATAATATATCAAAATGAAGATAAGAAAGTGTAGAACAAGATTATACCTATTTGGAAGCCTAATGATTGTCGGAGATAGTCGGAAAATACCTTGAAAGGTGACTGATCTGCGGGAAAACTGGAAAACTCACTGGAAACTAGGTAAATTTTAAACGTTCAAAACTTATTCAATACTCAACGAAATCGAGTGATTCAAAAACGAAAATCATACTTCTCGACGAGACGAAGAGAATATTATCTTTCTTTACTGCTAACTCGCCGTGGTTTGGCCGGAAAATTGCTTGAAAATGGCTAACTCAAAAATGGTTAGCCATTTTTGAGCCGTTGTCCGACCAAACCACACGTGAGTTAGCCTTCGAAAAATGTACCATTCTCTTCGTCTCGTCAAGAAGTATTATTTTCGTTTTTGAATCACTCGATTTGGTTAAGTATTGAAGAAGTTATGAACGTTTAAAGTTTACCCAGTTTTCGGCGAGTTTTCCAGTTTTTCCGTGGACCAGTCACATTTCAGGCTATTTTCCGACCATCTCCAGTAACCATTGGGCTTCCAAATAGGTATAATCTTATTTTACACTTTCCTATCTTCATTTTGATATATTATGAGTCGAATTTGGTTAAGAAACGATTGAGTTACAAAGTTTTGAAAATTGCCCAAAATCGTTTTTAACGGAATGACTAAAATCATGGATGGTAGACAATCTCAGGGACCATTTTTGTATAATAACCCTAATCAAAATTAAAAAAACATTGTCAAGGTAGATAAAAAATTTTAAAAAAAAAATTGTGCAGTAGGTAGATAGTATTAATTAATCTACGATAGAGGTAGACTCTGAATAAAAAACGTATCGTATAGATAGATAATACAAAATGATCTGTGAGACATAATTACATATACACTATGAGCAAAAACATATCGTATAGGTAGATAATGACACACCCCGACCCGGAAAGTCCACTAGGACTCCGAATCGAGCTGTGCTGGCTGACACCCGGAAGGTGACGAAGCCATAGAATGTGATAATGTGTAAAGTGTGAATAAATTTAAACTTAAAAGTGCCTATATACACAACTACGCGGTGAGCGTATATGGACTCATTTCACACGTGATACAGAGCATAAGACAAGTACAGTGAACAAAGATAATAATTATACCATCAATATAAGCCACCAGAACTGGCAGTGCCACATGTCCTCGTCGATACGGAACCATGCTACTAGAACCTGGAGGGGTGTAAAAATAGAAAGTGTGAGTGGTCAAAACAATGATTTTCAAAATCATTTCCATTATCAAAGGTAGTAACCTCTCGCCGTAAAACTCGAATAGTTTCCAGCAAATCATACTACGTAGAAGTATGAAATCAAAAGTATACTAACAGTAAACTCAGAAGTATAATACTACTCAGCATCTCATTAGCAATATAAATAATCATGTGCTTAATAAACCATATTAGCACGCAAGCTGGAGTCACCTATAGTGACCTGTACGACTTATTCATATCTCATCACATATCTCATCAATCAAGGCTAGAATATAAGTCGGAGTCACCTATAGTGACCTATACGACTTATTCATATCTCATCACATATTTCATCAATCATGGCTAGCATAGACTTATTCATATCTCATCACATATCTCATTAATCATGGCTAGCATATAAGTCGGAGTCACCTATAGTGACCTGTACGACTTATTCATATCTCAGTAATATGTCAGCCGGATCCACCTCTTGTCACCTATAAGGCTAAACCCATAGCTCATCACATATCCCTGCACATGAGTCAGAACCACCTATAGTGGTCTGTATGACAGACTGGGTGTAAATAAATACGCTTAAGTGCTACGATCACGTGAAGGCTATGTGAAGTATCGCAAATCATCTACGAGTGTGTGGTGCGGGAAGTGAACGATCATGTAAAGACTAGCCCTGGCCACGGGCGGCAACACTAACACCGGGGTGCAAGTTTATGAGCTCTAATATATCTCAACACAATCGTACTTACTACCATCATTATCATCAAAGTGTACTTACCTGAATCTCACCTGAGCATCCGCAACATCATTTGGCACTTCAAAGCATTCATAATAATTAGATTCAGGTAATATATATATGAATATGCCATGATACAATCTAAACCCAAATATTTCATAGTGTTTCCAAATATATATAATATAACATAACGTGAAATGCATAATCTGTAAGCCCCACTTCTAAACTACTTAGTTTTGGGAATAATTATTGGTGATAAGCTCAACTAGACACTAGTTTAATTAACTATCACTACTTACGTTTCCTTACTTCAATTTCTCGATTCTTCATACATTGATTTATAACCAACATTTAACCACTAAAACATAAGGTTAAATCTCCCATTTTGCACCAATCTCCCTCACATTGCTCAATTCCCCAACAAGGCTATTGTCCCAATTATTTAGTCTCATTTATTATATAGCAGCATCCAATGTTTCATTAGACTACCTATATACCCTAAATAGGGATCAAGCCATTCGTAGTTCACATTAATTATTTGCATGTGACATGCATAAATCAATTTAGAAACGTTTGTGGAACTAT